>NW_026060868.1:4014375-5352500 GCF_929443795.1 Astur gentilis | reverse complement strand
ATCCCCAGTGCTGTTGTGGCTAAAGATAGGCTGCAGGGGGATAGTGAAGACCTATAAGAGATTTCAGGGCTGGCACCTTCCTTGTGGGAGAAGGAGCCGTAAGTTTGCCTTTTCAGAAAATGTTTCTGCCGAGAGCGAGCACCATGAGATGCTGAGTCTCTGGGAAAGCAGAGATCCCCAGTGCTGTTTTGCCTGTGAATAGGCTGCAGGGGGATGGTGAAGACCAGCAACAGCTTTCAGGGCTGCCACCTTCCGTGTGGGAGAAGGAGCCAGACGTTTGCCTTTTCAGAAAAAGGCTCTGCCGAGAGCGAGCACCATGAGATGCTGATTCTATGGGAAAGCAGAGATCCTCAGTGCTGTTGTGCCTGTGGATAGGCTACAGGGGGACGGTGAAGATCAGCAAGATCTTTCAGGGCTGGCACCTTCCTTGTGGGTGAAGGAGCCAGACGTTTGCCTTTTCAGAAAAAGGCTCTGCCGAGAGCGAGCACCATGAGATGCTGAGTCTCTGAGAAAGCAGAGATCCCAGGTGGTTTTGCAGCTAAAGATAGCCTGCAGGTGGATAGTGAAGACCTGCAAGAGCTTTCAGGGCTGGCACCTTCCTTGTGGGAGAAGGAGCCGTAAGTTTGCCTTTTCAGAAAAAGACTCTGTCGAGAACGAGAACTGTGACATGCTGAGTCTCTGGGAAAGCAGAGATCCCCAGTGCTGTTTTGCCTGTGGATAGGCTGCAGGGGGACGGTGAAGACCAGCACGATCTTTTAGGGCTGGCACGTTCCTTGTGGGATAAGGAGCCAGACTTTTGCCTTTTCAGAAAAAGGCTCTGCCGAGAACGAGAACTGTGATATGCGGAGTCTCTGGGAAAGCAGAGATCCCCAGTGCTGTTGCGGCTAAAGATAGGCTGCAGGGGGATAGTGAAGACCAACAAGATCTTTCAGGGCTGACACCTTCCTTGTGGGAGAATGAGCCGTAAGGTTGCCTTTTCAGAAAAAGGCTCTGCCGAGAGTGAGCACCATGAGATGCTGAGTCTCTAGGAAAGCAGAGATCCCCATTGCTGTTGTGCCTCTGGATAGGCTGTAGGGGTACGGTGAAGACCTGCAAGAGCTTTCAGGATGGCACCTTCCTTGTGGGAGAAGGAGCCGTAAGTTTGCCTTTTCAGAAAAAGCCTCTGCCGAGAGCGAGCACCATGAGATGCTGAGTCTCTGGGAAAGCAGAGATCCCCAGTGCTGTTTTGCCTGTGAATAGGCTGCAGGGGGACGGTGAAGACCAGCAACAGCTTTCAGGGCTGCCACCTTCCGTGTGAGACAAGGAGCCGGACGTGTGCCTTTTTGGAAACAGGCTCTGCCGAGGACGAGAGACTAACCCTGACCCTAACCCTCACCCTAACCCCTAACCTTAACCCTAAGCCCATCCCTAACGACCCTAACCCTAACCCTAACCCTAAGCCCCTAACACTAACCCTAACCCTAAACCCTAACCCTAACCCTAACTGTAACCCTAACCCTAACCCTAACCCTAACCCTAACCCTAATGGCCCTAACCCTAACCCTAACCCTGACCCTAACCCTAACCCTAACCCTAACCCTAACCGAACCCTAACCCTAACCCTAACCCTAATCCCAACCCTAACCCTAACCTAACCCTAACCCCTAACCCTAAGCCTAACCCCTAACTGTAAACCTTTTCTCACAAGGTGCAGGATGTGTGCCGTTTTCGAAACAGGTTCTGCCGAGGACGAGAGCCATGAGATTTTCCTCCTGTGGGCAATCCCGTATCCCAGATCCTGTTGTGCCTGTGAATAGGCTGCAGGGGGACGGTGAAGACCAGCAACAGCTTTCAGGGCTGCCACCTTCCGTGTGGGACAAGGAGCCGGATGTGTGTCTTTTCGGAAACAGGCCCTGCCGAGGATGAGAGCCATGAGATGGTCCTCCTCTGGGCAAGCCCGCATCGTGAATCCTGTTGTGCCTGTGAATAGGCTGCAGGGGGACGGTGAAGACCAGCAACAGCTTTCCGGCCTGCCACCTTCCATGTGGGACAAGGAGCCGGACGTGTGCCTTTCCGGAATCAGGCTCTGCCGAGGACGAGAGCCATGAGATGTTCCTCCTCTGGGCAAGCCCGGGTCCCAGATCCTGTTGTGCCTGTGAATAGGCTGCAGGGGGACGGTGAAGACCAGCAACATCCTTCAGGGGTGCCAACTTCCGTGTAGGACAAGGAGCCGGACGTGTGCCTTTTCGGAAACAGGCCCTGTCGAGGACGAGAGCAATGAGATGTTCCTCCTCGGGGCAAGCCCGGGTCCCAGATCCTGTTGTGCCTGTGAATAGGCTGCAGGGGGACGGTGAAGACCAGCAAAAGCTTTCAGGGCTGCCACCTTCCGTGTGGGACACGGAGCCGGACGTGTGCCTTTTCGGAAACAGGCTCTGCCGAGGACGAGAGCCATGAGATGTTCCTCCTCTGGGCAAGCCCCGGTCCCAGATCCTGTTGTGCCTGTGAATAGGCTGCAGGGGGACGGTGAAGACCAGCAACATCTTTCCGGGCTGCCACCTTCCGTGTGGGACACGGAGCCGGACGTGTGCCTTTTCGGAAACAGGCTCTGCCGAGGACGAGAGCCATGAGATGTTCCTCCTCTGGGCAAGCCCCGGTCCCAGATCCTGTTGTGCCTGTGAATAGGCTGCAGGGGGACGGTGAAGACCAGCAACAGCTTTCCGGCCTGCCACCTTCCGTGTGGGACAAGGAGCCGGTCGTGTCACTTTTCAGAAATAGGCTCTGCCGAGGACGAGAGCCATGAGATGTTCCTCCTCTGGGCAAGCCCGGGTCCTGAATCCTGTTGTACCTGTGAATAGGCTGCAGGGGGACGGTGAAGACCAGCAACAGCTTTCAGGGCTGCCACCTTCCGTGTGGGACAAGGAGCCGGACGTGTGCCTTTTTGGAAACAGGCTCTGCCGAGGACGAGAGACTAACCCTGACCCTAACCCTAACCCTAACCACTAACCCTAACCCTAAGCCCATCCGTAACGACCCTAACCCTAACCCTAACCCTAAGCCCTTAACACTAACCCTAATGGCCCTAACCCTAACCCTAACCCTGACCCTAACCCTAACCCTAACCCTAACCGAACCCTAACCCTAACCCTAACCCTAATCCCAACCCTAACCCTAACCTAACCCTAACCCCTAACCCTAACCCTAACCCCTAACTGTAAACCTTTTCTCACAAGGTGCAGGATGTGTGCCGTTTCCGAAACAGGTTCTGCCGAGGACGAGAGCCATGAGATTTTCCTCCTGTGGGCAATCCCGTATCCCAGATCCTGTTGTGCCTGTGAATAGGCTGCAGGGAGACGGTGAAGACCAGCAACAGCTTTCAGGGCTGCCACCTTCCGTGTGGGACAAGGAGCCGGATGTGTGTCTTTTCGGAAAGAGGCCCTGCCGAGGATGAGAGCCATGAGATGGTCCTCCTCTGGGCAAGCCCGCATCGTGAATCCTGTTGTGCCTGTGAATAGGCTGCAGGGGGACGGTGAAGACCAGCAACAGCTTTCAGGGCTGCCACCTTCCGTGTGGGACAAGGAGCCGGACGTGTGCCTTTTCGGAATCAGGCTCTGCCGAGGACGAGAGCCATGAGATGTTCCTCCTCGGGACAAGCCCGGGTCCCAGATCCTGTTGTGCCTGTGAATAGGCTGCAGGGGGACGGTGAAGACCAGCAACAGCTTTCAGGGCTGCCACCTTCCGTGTGGGACACGGAGCCGGACGTGTGCCTTTCCAGAATCAGGCTCTGCCGAGGACGAGAGCCATGAGATGTTCCTCCTCTGGGCAAGCCCCGGTCCCAGATCCTGTTGTGCCTGTGAATAGGCTGCAGGGGGACGGTGAAGACCAGCAACATATTTCCGGGCTGCCACCTTCCGTGTGGGACAAGGAGCCGGACGTGTCACTTTTCAGAAATAGGCTCTGCCGAGGACGAGAGCCATGAGATGTTCCTCCTCTGGGCAAGCCCAGGTCCTGAATCCTGTTGTACCTGTGAATAGGCTGCAGGGGGACGGTGAAGACCAGCAACATCTTTCCGGCCTGCCACCTTCCGTGTGGGACAAGGAGCCGGAGGTGTGCCTTTTTGGAAACAGGCTCTGCCGAGGACGAGAGACTAACCCTGACCCTAACCCTAACCCTAACCCCTAACCCTAACCCTAAGCCCATCCCTAACGACCCTAACCCTAACCTTAACCCTAAGCCCTTAACACTAACCCTAACCCTAAACCCTAACCCTAACCCTAACTGTAACCCTAACCCTAACCCTAATGGCCCTAACCCTAACCCTAACCCTGACCCTAACCCTAACCCTAACCCTAACCCTAACCGAACCCTAACCCTAACCCTAACCCTAACCCGAACCCTAACCCTAACCTAACCCTAACCCCTAACCCTAAGCCTAACCCCTAACTGTAAACCTTTTTTCACAAGGTGCAGGATGTGTGCCGTTTCCGAAACAGGTTCTGCCGAGGACGAGAGCCATGAGATTTTCCTCCTGTGGGCAATCCCGTATCCCAGATCCTCTTGTGCCTGTGAATAGGCTGCAGGGGGACGGTGAAGACCAGCAACAGCTTTCAGGGCTGGCACCTTCCTTGTGGGAGAAGGAGCCAGACGTTTGCCTTTTCAGAAATAGTTTCAGCCGAGAACGATCACCGTGACATGCTGAGTCTCTGGGAAAGCAGAGATCCCCAGTGCTGTTGTGGCTAAAGATAGGCTGCAGGGGGATAGTGAAGACCTATAAGAGATTTCAGGGCTGGCACCTTCCTTGTGGGAGAAGGAGCCGTAAGTTTGCCTTTTCAGAAAATGTTTCTGCCGAGAGCGAGCACCATGAGATGCTGAGTCTCTGGGAAAGCAGAGATCCCCAGTGCTGTTTTGCCTGTGAATAGGCTGCAGGGGGATGATGAAGACCAGCAACAGCTTTCAGGGCTGCCACCTTCCGTGTGGGAGAAGGAGCCAGACGTTTGCCTTTTCAGAAAAAGGCTCTGCCGAGAGCGAGCACCATGAGATGCTGATTCTATGGGAAAGCAGAGATCCTCAGTGCTGTTGTGCCTGTGGATAGGCTACAGGGGGACGGTGAAGACCAGCAACAGCTTTCAGGGCTGCCACCTTCCGTGTGGGACAAGGAGCCGGACGTGTGCCTTTTCGGAATCAGGCTCTGCCGAGGACGAGAGCCATGAGATGTTCCTCCTCGGGACAAGCCCGGGTCCCAGATCCTGTTGTGCCTGTGAATAGGCTGCAGGGGGACGGTGAAGACCAGCAACAGCTTTCAGGGCTGCCACCTTCCGTGTGGGACACGGAGCCGGACGTGTGCCTTTCCAGAATCAGGCTCTGCCGAGGACGAGAGCCATGAGATGTTCCTCCTCTGGGCAAGCCCCGGTCCCAGATCCTGTTGTGCCTGTGAATAGGCTGCAGGGGGACGGTGAAGACCAGCAACATATTTCCGGGCTGCCACCTTCCGTGTGGGACAAGGAGCCGGACGTGTCACTTTTCAGAAATAGGCTCTGCCGAGGACGAGAGCCATGAGATGTTCCTCCTCTGGGCAAGCCCGGGTCCTGAATCCTGTTGTACCTGTGAATAGGCTGCAGGGGGACGGTGAAGACCAGCAACATCTTTCCGGCCTGCCACCTTCCGTGTGGGACAAGGAGCCGGACGTGTGCCTTTTTGGAAACAGGCTCTGCCGAGGACGAGAGACTAACCCTGACCCTAACCCTAACCCTAACCCCTAACCCTAACCCTAAGCCCATCCCTAACGACCCTAACCCTAACCTTAACCCTAAGCCCTTAACACTAACCCTAACCCTAAACCCTAACCCTAACCCTAACTGTAACCCTAACCCTAACCCTAACCCTAACCCTAACCCTAATGGCCCTAACCCTAACCCTAACCCTGACCCTAACCCTAACCCTAACCCTAACCCTAACCGAACCCTAACCCTAACCCTAACCCTAATCCCAACCCTAACCCTAACCTAACCCTAACCCCTAACCCTAAGCCTAACCCCTAACTGTAAACCTTTTTTCACAAGGTGCAGGATGTGTGCCGTTTCCGAAACAGGTTCTGCCGAGGACGAGAGCCATGAGATTTTCCTCCTGTGGGCAATCCCGTATCCCAGATCCTCTTGTGCCTGTGAATAGGCTGCAGGGGGACGGTGAAGACCAGCAACAGCTTTCAGGGCTGGCACCTTCCTTGTGGGAGAAGGAGCCAGACGTTTGCCTTTTCAGAAATAGTTTCAGCCGAGAACGATCACCGTGACATGCTGAGTCTCTGGGAAAGCAGAGATCCCCAGTGCTGTTGTGGCTAAAGATAGGCTGCAGGGGGATAGTGAAGACCTATAAGAGATTTCAGGGCTGGCACCTTCCTTGGGGGAGAAGGAGCCGTAAGTTTGCCTTTTCAGAAAATGTTTCTGCCGAGAGCGAGCACCATGAGATGCTGAGTCTCTGGGAAAGCAGAGATCCCCAGTGCTGTTTTGCCTGTGAATAGGCTGCAGGGGGATGGTGAAGACCAGCAACAGCTTTCAGGGCTGCCACCTTCCGTGTGGGAGAAGGAGCCAGACGTTTGCCTTTTCAGAAAAAGGCTCTGCCGAGAGCGAGCACCATGAGATGCTGATTCTATGGGAAAGCAGAGATCCTCAGTGCTGTTGTGCCTGTGGATAGGCTACAGGGGGACGGTGAAGATCAGCAAGATCTTTCAGGGCTGGCACCTTCCTTGTGGGTGAAGGAGCCAGACGTTTGCCTTTTCAGAAA
Source organism: Astur gentilis (assembly GCF_929443795.1). Taxonomy (NCBI): domain Eukaryota; kingdom Metazoa; phylum Chordata; class Aves; order Accipitriformes; family Accipitridae; genus Astur; species Astur gentilis. The sequence goes on along the minus strand of NW_026060868.1, from coordinate 5,345,747 downwards.
AAGGCTCTGCCGAGAGCGAGCACCATGAGATGCTGAGTCTCTGAGAAAGCAGAGATCCCAGGTGGTTTTGCAGCTAAAGATAGCCTGCAGGTGGATAGTGAAGACCTGCAAGAGCTTTCAGGGCTGGCACCTTCCTTGTGGGAGAAGGAGCCGTAAGTTTGCCTTTTCAGAAAAAGACTCTGTCGAGAACGAGAACTGTGACATGCTGAGTCTCTGGGAAAGCAGAGATCCCCAGTGCTGTTTTGCCTGTGGATAGGCTGCAGGGGGACGGTGAAGACCAGCACGATCTTTTAGGGCTGGCACGTTCCTTGTGGGATAAGGAGCCAGACTTTTGCCTTTTCAGAAAAAGGCTCTGCCGAGAACGAGAACTGTGATATGCGGACTCTCTGGGAAAGCAGAGATCCCCAGTGCTGTTGCGGCTAAAGATAGGCTGCAGGGGGATAGTGAAGACCAACAAGATCTTTCAGGGCTGACACCTTCCTTGTGGGAGAATGAGCCGTAAGGTTGCCTTTTCAGAAAAAGGCTCTGCCGAGAGTGAGCACCATGAGATGCTGAGTCTCTAGGAAAGCAGAGATCCCCATTGCTGTTGTGCCTCTGGATAGGCTGTAGGGGTACGGTGAAGACCTGCAAGAGCTTTCAGGATGGCACCTTCCTTGTGGGAGAAGGAGCCGTAAGTTTGCCTTTTCAGAAAAAGCCTCTGCCGAGAGCGAGCACCATGAGATGCTGAGTCTCTGGGAAAGCAGAGATCCCCAGTGCTGTTTTGCCTGTGAATAGGCTGCAGGGGGACGGTGAAGACCAGCAACATCTTTCAGGGCTGCCACCTTCCGTGTGAGACAAGGAGCCGGACGTGTGCCTTTTTGGAAACAGGCTCTGCCGAGGACGAGAGACTAACCCTGACCCTAACCCTCACCCTAACCCCTAACCTTAACCCTAAGCCCATCCCTAACGACCCTAACCCTAACCCTAACCCTAAGCCCCTAACACTAACCCTAACCCTAAACCCTAACCCTAACCCTAACTGTAACCCTAACCCTAACCCTAACCCTAACCCTAACCCTAACCCTAATGGCCCTAACCCTAACCCTAACCCTGACCCTAACCCTAACCCTAACCCTAACCCTAACCGAACCCTAACCCTAACCCTAACCCTAATCCCAACCCTAACCCTAACCTAACCCTAACCCCTAACCCTAAGCCTAACCCCTAACTGTAAACCTTTTCTCACAAGGTGCAGGATGTGTGCCGTTTTCGAAACAGGTTCTGCCGAGGACGAGAGCCATGAGATTTTCCTCCTGTGGGCAATCCCGTATCCCAGATCCTGTTGTGCCTGTGAATAGGCTGCAGGGGGACGGTGAAGACCAGCAACAGCTTTCAGGGCTGCCACCTTCCGTGTGGGACAAGGAGCCGGATGTGTGTCTTTTCGGAAACAGGCCCTGCCGAGGATGAGAGCCATGAGATGGTCCTCCTCTGGGCAAGCCCGCATCGTGAATCCTGTTGTGCCTGTGAATAGGCTGCAGGGGGACGGTGAAGACCAGCAACAGCTTTCCGGCCTGCCACCTTCCATGTGGGACAAGGAGCCGGACGTGTGCCTTTCCGGAATCAGGCTCTGCCGAGGACGAGAGCCATGAGATGTTCCTCCTCTGGGCAAGCCCGGGTCCCAGATCCTGTTGTGCCTGTGAATAGGCTGCAGGGGGACGGTGAAGACCAGCAACATCCTTCAGGGGTGCCAACTTCCGTGTAGGACAAGGAGCCGGACGTGTGCCTTTTCGGAAACAGGCCCTGTCGAGGACGAGAGCAATGAGATGTTCCTCCTCGGGGCAAGCCCGGGTCCCAGATCCTGTTGTGCCTGTGAATAGGCTGCAGGGGGACGGTGAAGACCAGCAAAAGCTTTCAGGGCTGCCACCTTCCGTGTGGGACACGGAGCCGGACGTGTGCCTTTTCGGAAACAGGCTCTGCCGAGGACGAGAGCCATGAGATGTTCCTCCTCTGGGCAAGCCCCGGTCCCAGATCCTGTTGTGCCTGTGAATAGGCTGCAGGGGGACGGTGAAGACCAGCAACATCTTTCCGGGCTGCCACCTTCCGTGTGGGACAAGGAGCCGGTCGTGTCACTTTTCAGAAATAGGCTCTGCCGAGGACGAGAGCCATGAGATGTTCCTCCTCTGGGCAAGCCCGGGTCCTGAATCCTGTTGTACCTGTGAATAGGCTGCAGGGGGACGGTGAAGACCAGCAACAGCTTTCAGGGCTGCCACCTTCCGTGTGGGACAAGGAGCCGGACGTGTGCCTTTTTGGAAACAGGCTCTGCCGAGGACGAGAGACTAACCCTGACCCTAACCCTAACCCTAACCCCTAACCCTAACCCTAAGCCCATCCCTAACGACCCTAACCCTAACCCTAAGCCTAAGCCCTTAACACTAACCCTAACCCTAAACCCTAACCCTAACCCTAACTGTAACCCTAACCCTAACCCTAACCCTAACCCTAACCCTAACCCTAATGGCCCTAACCCTAACCCTAACCCTGACCCTAACCCTAACCCTAACCCTAACCCTAACCGAACCCTAACCCTAACCCTAACCCTAATCCCAACCCTAACCCTAACCTAACCCTAACCCCTAACCCTAAGCCTAACCCCTAACTGTAAACCTTTTTTCACAAGGTGCAGGATGTGTGCCGTTTCCGAAACAGGTTCTGCCGAGGACGAGAGCCATGAGATTTTCCTCCTGTGGGCAATCCCGTATCCCAGATCCTGTAGTGCCTGTGAATAGGCTGCAGGGGGACGGTGAAGACCAGCAACAGCTTTCCGGCCTGCCACCTTCCGTGTGGGACAAGGAGCCGGACGTGTGCCTTTTCGGAATCAGGCTCTGCCGAGGAAGAGAGCCATGAGATGTTCCTCCTCGGGACAAGCCCGAGTCCCAGATCCTGTTGTGCCTGTGAATAGGCTGCAGGGGGACGGTGAAGACGAGCAACATCCTTCAGGGGTGCCAACTTCCGTGTGGGACAAGGAGCCGGACGTGTGCCTTTTCGGAAACAGGCCCTGCCGAGGACGAGAGACATGAGATGTTCCTCCTCTGGGCAAGCCCGGGTCCCAGATCCTGTTGTGCCTGTGAATAGGCTGCAGGGGGACGGTGAAGACCAGCAACAGCTTTCAGGGCTGCCACCTTCCTTGTGGGACAAGGAGCCGGACGTGTGCCTTTTCGAAAAGAGGCCCTGCCGAGGACGAGAGCCATGAGATGTTCCTCCTCTGGGCAAGCCCGGGTCCCAGATCCTGTTGTACCTGTGAATAAGCTGCAGGGGGACGGTGAAGACCAGCAACAGCTTTCAGGGCTGCCACCTTCCGTGTGGGACAAGGAGCCGGACGTGCTCCTTTTCGGAAACAGGCTCTGCCGAGGACGAGAGCCATGAGATGTTCCTCCTCTGGGCAAGCCCGGGTCCCAAATCCTGTTGTGCCTTAGAATAGGCTGCAGGGGGACGGTGAAGACCAGCAACATCTTTCCGGCCTGCCACCTTCCGTGTGGGAAAAGGAGCCGGACGTGTGACTTTTCAGAAATAGGCTCTGCCGAGGACGAGAGCCATGATATGTTCCTCCTCTGGGCAAGCCCGGGTCCCAGATCCTGTTGTGCCTGTGAATAGGCTGCAGGGGGACGGTGAAGACCAGCAACAGCTTTCAGGGCTGCCACCTTCCGTGTGGGACAAGGAGCCGGACGTGTGCCTTTTCGGGAAGAGGCTCTGCCGAGGACAAGAGCCATGATATGTTCCTCCTCTGGGCGTGCCCGGGTCCTGAATACTGTTGTGCCTTTGAATAGGCTGCAGGGGGACGGTGAAGACCAGCAACATCTTTCCGGCCTGCCACCTTCCTTGTGGGACAAGGAGCCGGACGTGTGCCTTTTCGGAAATAGGCTCTGCCGAGGACGAGAGCCATGAGATGTTCCTCCTCTGGGCAAGCCCGGGTCCCAGATCCTGTTGTGCCTGTGAATAGGCTGCAGGGGGACGGTGAAGACCAGCAACATCTTTTAGGGCTGCCACCTTCCGTGTGGGACAAGGAGCCGGACGTGTGCCTTTTCGGGAAAAGGCTCTGACGAGGAAGAGAGCCATGAGATGTTCCTCCTCTGGGCATGCCCGGGTCCTGAATACTGTTGTGCCTGTGAATAGGCTGCAGGGGGACGGTGAAGACCAGCAACAGCTTTCCGGCCTGCCACCTTCCGTGTGGGACAAGGAGCCGGACGTGTGCCTTTCCGGAATCAGGCTCTGCCGAGGACGAGAGCCATGAGATGTTCCTCCTCTGGGCAAGCCCGGGTCCTGAATCCTGTTGTACCTTTGAATAGGCTGCAGGGGGACGGTGAAGACCAGCAACAGTTTTCAGGGGTGCCACCTTCCATGTGGGACAAGGAGCCGGACGTGTGCCTTTTCGGAAAGAGGCCCTGCCGAGGACGAGAGCCATGAGATGTTCCTCCTCTGGGCAAGCCCGGGTCCCAGATCCTGTTGTGCCTGTGAATAGGCTGCAGGGGGACGGTGAAGACCAGCAACAGCTTTCCGGCCTGCCAACTTCCGTGTGGGACAAGGAGCCGGACGTGTGCCTTTTCGGAATCAGGCTCTGCCGAGGAAGAGAGCCATGAGATGTTCCTCCTCGGGACAAGCCCGGGTCCCAGATCCTGTTGTGCCTGTGAATAGGCTGCAGGGGGACGGTGAAGACCAGCAACATCCTTCAGGGGTGCCAACTTCCGTGTGGGACAAGGAGCCGGACGTGTGCCTTTTCGGAAACAGGCCCTGTCGAGGACGAGAGCAATGAGATGTTCCTCCTCTGGGCAAGCCCGGGTCCCAGATCCTGTTGTGCCTGTGAATAGGCTGCAGGGGGACGGTGAAGACCAGCAACAGCTTTCAGGGCTGCCACCTTCCTTGTGGGACAAGGAGCCGGACGTGTGGCTTTTCGAAAAGAGGCCCTGCCGAGGACGAGAGCCATGAGATGTTCCTCCCTGGGCAAGCCCGGGTCCCAGATCCTGTTGTACCTGTGAATAAGCTGCAGGGGGACGGTGAAGACCAGCAACAGCTTTCAGGGCTGCCACCTTCCGTGTGGGACAAGGAGCCGGACGTGCTCCTTTTCGGAAACAGGCTCTGCCGAGGACGAGAGCCATGAGATGTTCCTCCTCTGGGCAAGCCCGGGTCCCAAATCCTGTTGTGCCTGAGAATAGGCTGCAGGGGGACGGTGAAGACCAGCAACATCTTTCCGGCCTGCCACCTTCCGTGTGGGAAAAGGAGCCGGACGTGTGACTTTTCAGAAATAGGCTCTGCCGAGGACGAGAGCCATGAGATGTTCCTCCTCTGGGCAAGCCCGGGTCCTGAATCCTGTTGTACCTTTGAATAGGCTGCAGGGGGACGGTGAAGACCAGCAACAGCTTTCAGGGCTGCCACCTTCCGTGTGGGACAAGGAGCCAGACGTGTGCCTTTTCGGAAAGAGGCCCTGCCGAGGACGAGAGCCATGAGATGTTCCTCCTCTGGGCAAGCCCGGGTCCCAGATCCTGTTGTGCCTGTGAATAGGCTGCAGGGGGACGGTGAAGACCAGCAACAGCTTTCAGGGCTGCCACCTTCCGTGTGGGACAAGGAGCCGGACGTGTGCCTTTTCGGGAAGAGGCTCTGCCGAGGACAAGAGCCATGATATGTTCCTCCTCTGGGCGTGCCCGGGTCCTGAATACTGTTGTGCCTTTGAATAGGCTGCAGGGGGACGGTGAAGACCAGCAACATCTTTCCGGCGTGCCACCTTCCTTGTGGGACAAGGAGCCGGACGTGTGCCTTTTCGGAAATAGGCTCTGCCGAGGACGAGAGCCATGAGATGTTCCTCCTCTGGGCAAGCCCGGGTCCCAGATCCTGTTGTGCCTGTGAATAGGCTGCAGGGGGACGGTGAAGACCAGCAACATCTTTTAGGGCTGCCACCTTCCGTGTGGGACAAGGAGCCGGACGTGTGCCTTTTCGGGAAGAGGCTCTGACGAGGAAGAGAGCCATGAGATGTTCCTCCTCTGGGCATGCCCGGGTCCTGAATCCTGTTGTGCCTGTGAATAGGCTGCAGGGGGACGGTGAAGACCAGCAACAGCTTTCAGGGCTGCCACCTTCCTTGTGGGACAAGGAGCCGGACGTGTGCCTTTCCGGAATCAGGCTCTGCCGAGGACGAGAGCCATGAGATGTTCCTCCTCTGGGCAAGCCCGGGTCCTGAATCCTGTTGTACCTTTGAATAGGCTGCAGGGGGACGGTGAAGACCAGCAACAGTTTTCAGGGGTGCCACCTTCCATGTGGGACAAGGAGCCGGACGTGTGCCTTTTCGGAAAGAGGCCCTGCCGAGGACGAGAGCCATGAGATGTTCCTCCTCTGGGCAAGCCCGGGTCCCAGATCCTGTTGTGCCTGTGAATAGGCTGCAGGGGGACGGTGAAGACCAGCAAAAGCTTTCCGGCCTGCCACCTTCCGTGTGGGACAAGGAGCCGGACGTGTGCCTTTTCGGAATCAGGCTCTGCCGAGGACGAGAGCCATGAGATGTTCCTCCTCTGGGCAAGCCCGGGTCCTGAATCCTGTTGTACCTTTGAATAGGCTGCAGGGGGACGGTGAAGACCAGCAACAGCTTTCAGGGGTGCCACCTTCCATGTGGGACAAGGAGCCGGACGTGTGCCTTTTCGGAAAGAGGCCCTGCCGAGGACGAGAGCCATGAGATGTTCCTCCTCTGGGCAAGCCCGGGTCCCAGATCCTGTTGTGCCTGTGAATAGGCTGCAGGGGGACGGTGAAGACCAGCAACAGCTTTCAGGGCTGCCACCTTCCGTGTGGGACAAGGAGCCGGACGTGTGCCTTTTCGGGAAGAGGCTCTGCCGAGGACAAGAGCCATGATATGTTCCTCCTCTGGGCGTGCCCGGGTCCTGAATACTGTTGTGCCTTTGAATAGGCTGCAGGGGGACGGTGAAGACCAGCAACAGCTTTCCGGCCTGCCACCTTCCGTGTGGGACAAGGAGCCGGACGTGTGCCTTTTCGGAATCAGGCTCTGCCGAGGACGAGAGCCATGAGATGTTCCTCTTTGGGACAAGCCCGGGTCCCAGATCCTGTTGTGCCTGTGAATAGGCTGCAGGGGGACGGTGAAGACCAGCAACATCCTTCAGGGGTGCCAACTTCCGTGTGGGACAAGGAGCCGGACGTGTGCCTTTTCGGAAACAGGCCCTGTCGAGGACGAGAGCAATGAGATGTTCCTCCTCTGGGCAAGCCCGGGTCCCAGATCCTGTTGTGCCTGTGAATAGGCTGCAGGGGGACGGTGAAGACCAGCAACAGCTTTCAGGGCTGCCACCTTCCTTGTGGGACAAGGAGCCGGACGTGTGCCTTTTCGAAAAGAGGCCCTGCCGAGGACGAGAGCCATGAGATGTTCCTCCTCTGGGCAAGCCCGGGTCCCAGATCCTGTTGTACCTGTGAATAAGCTGCAGGGGGACGGTGAAGACCAGCAACAGCTTTCAGGGCTGCCACCTTCCGTGTGGGACAAGGAGCCGGACGTGCTCCTTTTCGGAAACAGGCTCTGCCGAGGACGAGAGCCATGAGATGTTCCTCCTCTGGGCAAGCCCGGGTCCCAAATCCTGTTGTGCCTGAGATTAGGCTGCAGGGGGACGGTGAAGACCAGCAACATCTTTCCGGCCTGCCACCTTCCGTGTGGGAAAAGGAGCCGGACGTGTGACTTTTCAGAAATAGGCCCTGCCGAGGACGAGAGCCATGAGATGTTCCTCCTCTGGGCAAGCCCGGGTCCCAGATCCTGTTGTGCCTGTGAATAGGCTGCAGGGGGACGGTGAAGACCAGCAACAGCTTTCAGGGCTGCCACATTCCGTGTGGGACAAGGAGCCGGACGTGTGCCTTTTCGGGAAGAGGCTCTGCCGAGGACAAGAGCCATGATATGTTCCTCCTCTGGGCGTGCCCGGGTCCTGAATACTGTTGTGCCTTTGAATAGGCTGCAGGGGGATGGTGAAGACCAGCAACAGCTTTCCGGCCTGCCACCTTCCGTGTGGGACAAGGAGCCGGACGTGTGCCTTTCCGGAATCAGGCCCCGCCGAGGACGAGAGCCATGAGATGTTCCTCCTCGGGACAAGCCCGGGTCCCAGATCCTGTTGTGCCTGTGAATAGGCTGCAGGGGGACGGTGAAGACCAGCAACATCCTTCAGGGGTGCCAACTTCCGTGTGGGACAAGGAGCCGGACGTGTGCCTTTTCAGAAACAGGCCCTGTCGAGGACGAGAGCAATGAGATGTTCCTCCTCTGGGCAAGCCCGGGTCCCAGATCCTGTTGTGCCTGTGAATAGGCTGCAGGGGGACGGTGAAGACCAGCAAGAGCTTTCAGGGCTGCCACCTTCCTTGTGGGACAAGGAGCCGGACGTGTGCCTTTTCGAAAAGAGGCCCTGCCGAGGACGAGAGCCATGAGATGTTCCTCCTCTGGGCAAGCCCGGGTCCCAGATCCTGTTGTACCTGTGAATAAGCTGCAGGGGGACGGTGAAGACCAGCAACAGCTTTCAGGGCTGCCACCTTCCGTGTGGGACAAGGAGCCGGACGTGCTCCTTTTCGGAAAAAGGCTCTGCCGAGGACGAGAGCCATGAGATGTTCCTCCTCTGGGCAAGCCCGGGTCCCAAATCCTGTTGTGCCTGAGAATAGGCTGCAGGGGGACGGTGAAGACCAGCAACAGCTTTAAGGGCTGCCACCTTCCTTGTGGGACAAGGAGCCGGACGTGTGCCTTTTCGGAATCGGGCTCTGCCGAGGAAGAGAGCCATCAGATGTTCCTCCTCTGGGCATGCCCGGGTCTTGAATCCTGTTGTGCCTGTGAATAGGCTGCAGGGGGACGGTGAAGACCAGCAACATCCTTCAGGGGTGCCAACTTCCGTGTGGGACAAGGAGCCGGACGTGTGCCTTTTCGGAAACAGGCATTGCCGAGGACGAGAGCCATGAGATGTTCCTCGTCTGGGCAAGCCCGGGTCCCAGATCCTGTTGTGCCTGTGAATAGGCTGCAGGGGGACGGTGAAGACCAGCAACATCTTTTAGGGCTGCCACCTTCCGTGTGGGACAAGGAGCCGGACGTGTGCCTTTTCGGGAAGAGGCTCTGACGAGGAAGAGAGCCATGAGATGTTCCTCCTCTGGGCATGCCCGGGTCCTGAATCCTGTTGTGCCTGTGAATAGGCTGCAGGGGGACGGTGAAGACCAGCAACAGCTTTCCGGCCTGCCACCTTCCGTGTGGGACAAGGAGCCGGACGTGTGCCTTTTCGGAATCAGGCTCTGCCGAGGACGAGAGCCATGAGATGTTCCTCCTCGGGACAAGCCCGGGTCCCAGATCCTGTTGTGCCTGTGAATAGGCTGCAGCGGGACGGTGAAGACCAGCAACATCCTTCAGGGGTGCCAACTTCCGTGTGGGACAAGGAGCCGGACGTGTGCCTTTTCGGAAACAGGCCCTGTCGAGGACGAGAGCAATGAGATGTTCCTCCTCTGGGCAAGCCCGGGTCCCAGATCCTGTTGTGCCTGTGAATAGGCTGCAGGGGGACGGTGAAGACCAGCAACAGCTTTCAGGGCTGCCACCTTCCTTGTGGGACAAGGAGCCGGACGTGTGCCTTTTCGAAAAGAGGCCCTGCCGAGGACGAGGGCCATGAGATGTTCCTCCTCTGGGCAAGCCCGGGTCCCAGATCCTGTTGTACCTGTGAATAAGCTGCAGGGGGACGGTGAAGACCAGCAACAGCTTTCAGGGCTGCCACCTTCCGTGTGGGACAAGGAGCCGGACGTGCTCCTTTTCGGAAACAGGCTCTGCCGAGGACGAGAGCCATGAGATGTTCCTCCTCTGGGCAAGCCCGGGTCCCAAATCCTGTTGTGCCTGAGAATAGGCTGCAGGGGGACGGAAAAGACCAGCAACATCTTTCCGGCCTGCCACCTTCCGTGTGGGAAAAGGAGCCGGACGTGTGACTTTTCAGAATCAGGCTCTGCCGAGGACGAGAGCCATGAGATGTTCCTCCTCTGGGCAAGCCCCGGTCCCAGATCCTGTTGTGCCTGTGAATAGGCTGCAGGGGGACGGTGAAGACCAGCAACAGCTTTCAGGGGTGCCACCTTCCATGTGGGACAAGGAGCCGGACGTGTGCCTTTTCGGAAAGAGGCCCTGCCGAGGACGAGAGCCATGAGATGTTCCTCCTCTGGGCAAGCCCGGGTCCCAGATCCTGTTGTGCCTGTGAATAGGCTGCAGGGGGACGGTGAAGACCAGCAACAGCTTTCAGGGCTGCCACATTCCGTGTGGGACAAGGAGCCGGACGTGTGCCTTTTCGGGAAGAGGCTCTGCCGAGGACAAGAGCCATGATATGTTCCTCCTCTGGGCGTGCCCGGGTCCTGAATACTGTTGTGCCTTTGAATAGGCTGCAGGGGGACGGTGAAGACCAGCAACAGCTTTCCGGCCTGCCACCTTCCGTGTGGGACAAGGAGCCGGACGTGTGCCTTTTCGGAAACAGGCCCCGCCGAGGACGAGAGACATGAGATGTTCCTCCTCGGGACAAGCCCGGGTCCCAGATCCTGTTGTGCCTGTGAATAGGCTGCAGGGGGACGGTGAAGACCAGCAACATCCTTCAGGGGTGCCAACTTCCGTGTGGGACAAGGAGCCGGACGTGTGCCTTTTCAGAAACAGGCCCTGTCGAGGACGAGAGCAATGAGATGTTCCTCCTCGGGACAAGCCCGGGTCCCAGATCCTGTTGTGCCTGTGAATAGGCTGCAGGGGGACGGTGAAGACCAGCAAGAGCTTTCAGGGCTGCCAACTTCCGTGTGGGACAAGGAGCCGGACGTGTGCCTTTTCGAAAAGAGGCCCTGCCGAGGACGAGAGCCATGAGATGTTCCTCCTCTGGGCAAGCCCGGGTCCCAGATCCTGTTGTACCTGTGAATAAGCTGCAGGGGGACGGTGAAGACCAGCAACAGCTTTCAGGGCTGCCACCTTCCGTGTGGGACAAGCAGCCGGACGTGCTCCTTTTCGGAAAAAGGCTCTGCCGAGGACGAGAGCCATGAGATGTTCCTCCTCTGGGCAAGCCCGGGTCCCAAATCCTGTTGTGCCTGAGAATAGGCTGCAGGGGGACGGTGAAGACCAGCAACAGCTTTCAGGGCTGCCACCTTCCTTGTGGGACAAGGAGCCGGACGTGTGCCTTTTCGGAATCGGGCTCTGCCGAGGAAGAGAGCCATCAGATGTTCCTCCTCTGGGCATGCCCGGGTCTTGAATCCTGTTGTGCCTGTGAATAGGCTGCAGGGGGACGGTGAAGACCAGCAACAGCTTTCCGGCCTGCCACCTTCCGTGTGGGACAAGGAGCCGGACGTGTGCCTTTTCGGAAACAGGCATTGCCGAGGACGAGAGCCATGAGATGTTCCTCCTCTGGGCAAGCCCGGGTCCCAGATCCTGTTGTGCCTGTGAATAGGCTGCAGGGGGACGGTGAAGACCAGCAACATCTTTTAGGGCTGCCACCTTCCGTGTGGGACAAGGAGCCGGACGTGTGCCTTTTCGGGAAGAGGCTCTGACGAGGAAGAGAGCCATGAGATGTTCCTCCTCTAGGCATGCCCGGGTCCTGAATCCTGTTGTGCCTGTGAATAGGCTGCAGGGGGACGGTGAAGACCAGCAACAGCTTTCCGGCCTGCCACCTTCCGTGTGGGACAAGGAGCCGGACGTGTGCCTTTTCGGAATCAGGCTCTGCCGAGGACGAGAGCCATGAGATGTTCCTCCTCGGGACAAGCCCGAGTCCCAGATCCTGTTGTGCCTGTGAATAGGCTGCAGGGGGACGGTGAAGACGAGCAACATCCTTCAGGGGTGCCAACTTCCGTGTGGGACAAGGAGCCGGACGTGTGCCTTTTCGGAAACAGGCCCTGCCGAGGACGAGAGACATGAGATGTTCCTCCTCTGGGCAAGCCCGGGTCCCAGATCCTGTTGTGCCTGTGAATAGGCTGCAGGGGGACGGTGAAGACCAGCAACAGCTTTCAGGGCTGCCACCTTCCTTGTGGGACAAGGAGCCGGACGTGTGCCTTTTCGAAAAGAGGCCCTGCCGAGGACGAGAGCCATGAGATGTTCCTCCTCTGGGCAAGCCCGGGTCCCAGATCCTGTTGTACCTGTGAATAAGCTGCAGGGGGACGGTGAAGACCAGCAACAGCTTTCAGGGCTGCCACCTTCCGTGTGGGACAAGGAGCCGGACGTGCTCCTTTTCGGAAACAGGCTCTGCCGAGGACGAGAGCCATGAGATGTTCCTCCTCTGGGCAAGCCCGGGTCCCAAATCCTGTTGTGCCTTAGAATAGGCTGCAGGGGGACGGTGAAGACCAGCAACATCTTTCCGGCCTGCCACCTTCCGTGTGGGAAAAGGAGCCGGACGTGTGACTTTTCAGAAATAGGCTCTGCCGAGGACGAGAGCCATGATATGTTCCTCCTCTGGGCAAGCCCGGGTCCCAGATCCTGTTGTGCCTGTGAATAGGCTGCAGGGGGACGGTGAAGACCAGCAACAGCTTTCAGGGCTGCCACCTTCCGTGTGGGACAAGGAGCCGGACGTGTGCCTTTTCGGGAAGAGGCTCTGCCGAGGACAAGAGCCATGATATGTTCCTCCTCTGGGCGTGCCCGGGTCCTGAATACTGTTGTGCCTTTGAATAGGCTGCAGGGGGACGGTGAAGACCAGCAACATCTTTCCGGCCTGCCACCTTCCTTGTGGGACAAGGAGCCGGACGTGTGCCTTTTCGGAAATAGGCTCTGCCGAGGACGAGAGCCATGAGATGTTCCTCCTCTGGGCAAGCCCCGGTCCCAGATCCTGTTGTGCCTGTGAATAGGCTGCAGGGGGACGGTGAAGACCAGCAACATCTTTTAGGGCTGCCACCTTCCGTGTGGGACAAGGAGCCGGACGTGTGCCTTTTCGGGAAAAGGCTCTGACGAGGAAGAGAGCCATGAGATGTTCCTCCTCTGGGCATGCCCGGGTCCTGAATACTGTTGTGCCTGTGAATAGGCTGCAGGGGGACGGTGAAGACCAGCAACAGCTTTCCGGCCTGCCACCTTCCGTGTGGGACAAGGAGCCGGACGTGTGCCTTTCCGGAATCAGGCTCTGCCGAGGACGAGAGCCATGAGATGTTCCTCCTCTGGGCAAGCCCGGGTCCTGAATCCTGTTGTACCTTTGAATAGGCTGCAGGGGGACGGTGAAGACCAGCAACAGTTTTCAGGGGTGCCACCTTCCATGTGGGACAAGGAGCCGGACGTGTGCCTTTTCGGAAAGAGGCCCTGCCGAGGACGAGAGCCATGAGATGTTCCTCCTCTGGGCAAGCCCGGGTCCCAGATCCTGTTGTGCCTGTGAATAGGCTGCAGGGGGACGGTGAAGACCAGCAACAGCTTTCCGGCCTGCCAACTTCCGTGTGGGACAAGGAGCCGGACGTGTGCCTTTTCGGAATCAGGCTCTGCCGAGGAAGAGAGCCATGAGATGTTCCTCCTCGGGACAAGCCCGGGTCCCAGATCCTGTTGTGCCTGTGAATAGGCTGCAGGGGGACGGTGAAGACCAGCAACATCCTTCAGGGGTGCCAACTTCCGTGTGGGACAAGGAGCCGGACGTGTGCCTTTTCGGAAACAGGCCCTGCCGAGGACGAGAGCAATGAGATGTTCCTCCTCTGGGCAAGCCCGGGTCCCAGATCCTGTTGTGCCTGTGAATAGGCTGCAGGGGGACGGTGAAGACCAGCAACAGCTTTCAGGGCTGCCACCTTCCTTGTGGGACAAGGAGCCGGACGTGTGGCTTTTCGAAAAGAGGCCCTGCCGAGGACGAGAGCCATGAGATGTTCCTCCTCTGGGCAAGCCCGGGTCCCAGATCCTGTTGTACCTGTGAATAAGCTGCAGGGGGACGGTGAAGACCAGCAACAGCTTTCAGGGCTGCCACCTTCCGTGTGGGACAAGGAGCCGGACGTGCTCCTTTTCGGAAACAGGCTCTGCCGAGGACGAGAGCCATGAGATGTTCCTCCTCTGGGCAAGCCCGGGTCCCAAATCCTGTTGTGCCTGAGAATAGGCTGCAGGGGGACGGTGAAGACCAGCAACATCTTTCCGGCCTGCCACCTTCCGTGTGGGAAAAGGAGCCGGACGTGTGACTTTTCAGAAATAGGCTCTGCCGAGGACGAGAGCCATGAGATGTTCCTCCTCTGGGCAAGCCCGGGTCCTGAATCCTGTTGTACCTTTGAATAGGCTGCAGGGGGACGGTGAAGACCAGCAACAGCTTTCAGGGCTGCCACCTTCCGTGTGGGACAAGGAGCCAGACGTGTGCCTTTTCGGAAAGAGGCCCTGCCGAGGACGAGAGCCATGAGATGTTCCTCCTCTGGGCAAGCCCGGGTCCCAGATCCTGTTGTGCCTGTGAATAGGCTGCAGGGGGACGGTGAAGACCAGCAACAGCTTTCAGGGCTGCCACCTTCCGTGTGGGACAAGGAGCCGGACGTGTGCCTTTTCGGGAAGAGGCTCTGCCGAGGACAAGAGCCATGATATGTTCCTCCTCTGGGCGTGCCCGGGTCCTGAATACTGTTGTGCCTTTGAATAGGCTGCAGGGGGACGGTGAAGACCAGCAACATCTTTCCGGCCTGCCACCTTCCTTGTGGGACAAGGAGCCGGACGTGTGCCTTTTCGGAAATAGGCTCTGCCGAGGACGAGAGCCATGAGATGTTCCTCCTCTGGGCAAGCCCGGGTCCCAGATCCTGTTGTGCCTGTGAATAGGCTGCAGGGGGACGGTGAAGACCAGCAACATCTTTTAGGGCTGCCACCTTCCGTGTGGGACAAGGAGCCGGACGTGTGCCTTTTCGGGAAGAGGCTCTGACGAGGAAGAGAGCCATGAGATGTTCCTCCTCTGGGCATGCCCGGGTCCTGAATCCTGTTGTGCCTGTGAATAGGCTGCAGGGGGACGGTGAAGACCAGCAACAGCTTTCAGGGCTGCCACCTTCCTTGTGGGACAAGGAGCCGGACGTGTGCCTTTCCGGAATCAGGCTCTGCCGAGGACGAGAGCCATGAGATGTTCCTCCTCTGGGCAAGCCCGGGTCCTGAATCCTGTTGTACCTTTGAATAGGCTGCAGGGGGACGGTGAAGACCAGCAACAGTTTTCAGGGGTGCCACCTTCCATGTGGGACAAGGAGCCGGTCGTGTGCCTTTTCGGAAAGAGGCCCTGCCGAGGACGAGAGCCATGAGATGTTCCTCCTCTGGGCAAGCCCGGGTCCCAGATCCTGTTGTGCCTGTGAATAGGCTGCAGGGGGACGGTGAAGACCAGCAAAAGCTTTCCGGCCTGCCACCTTCCGTGTGGGACAAGGAGCCGGACGTGTGCCTTTTCGGAAATAGGCTCTGCCGAGGACGAGAGCCATGAGATGTTCCTCCTCTGGGCAAGCCCGGGTCCTGAATCCTGTTGTACCTTTGAATAGGCTGCAGGGGGACGGTGAAGACCAGCAACAGCTTTCAGGGGTGCCACCTTCCATGTGGGACAAGGAGCCGGACGTGTGCCTTTTCGGAAAGAGGCCCTGCCGAGGACGAGAGCCATGAGATGTTCCTCCTCTGGGCAAGCCCGGGTCCCAGATCCTGTTGTGCCTGTGAATAGGCTGCAGGGGGACGGTGAAGACCAGCAACAGCTTTCAGGGCTGCCACCTTCCGTGTGGGACAAGGAGCCGGACGTGTGCCTTTTCGGGAAGAGGCTCTGCCGAGGACAAGAGCCATGATATGTTCCTCCTCTGGGCGTGCCCGGGTCCTGAATACTGTTGTGCCTTTGAATAGGCTGCAGGGGGACGGTGAAGACCAGCAACAGCTTTCCGGCCTGCCACCTTCCGTGTGGGACAAGGAGCCGGACGTGTGCCTTTTCGGAATCAGGCTCTGCCGAGGACGAGAGCCATGAGATGTTCCTCTTTGGGACAAGCCCGGGTCCCAGATCCTGTTGTGCCTGTGAATAGGCTGCAGGGGGACGGTGAAGACCAGCAACATCCTTCAGGGGTGCCAACTTCCGTGTGGGACAAGGAGCCGGACGTGTGCCTTTTCGGAAACAGGCCCTGTCGAGGACGAGAGCAATGAGATGTTCCTCCTCTGGGCAAGCCCGGGTCCCAGATCCTGTTGTGCCTGTGAATAGGCTGCAGGGGGACGGTGAAGACCAGCAACAGCTTTCAGGGCTGCCACCTTCCTTGTGGGACAAGGAGCCGGACGTGTGCCTTTTCGAAAAGAGGCCCTGCCGAGGACGAGAGCCATGAGATGTTCCTCCTCTGGGCAAGCCCGGGTCCCAGATCCTGTTGTACCTGTGAATAAGCTGCAGGGGGACGGTGAAGACCAGCAACAGCTTTCAGGGCTGCCACCTTCCGTGTGGGACAAGGAGCCGGACGTGCTCCTTTTCGGAAACAGGCTCTGCCGAGGACGAGAGCCATGAGATGTTCCTCCTCTGGGCAAGCCCGGGTCCCAAATCCTGTTGTGCCTGAGATTAGGCTGCAGGGGGACGGTGAAGACCAGCAACATCTTTCCGGCCTGCCACCTTCCGTGTGGGAAAAGGAGCCGGACGTGTGACTTTTCAGAAATAGGCCCTGCCGAGGACGAGAGCCATGAGATGTTCCTCCTCTGGGCAAGCCCGGGTCCCAGATCCTGTTGTGCCTGTGAATAGGCTGCAGGGGGACGGTGAAGACCAGCAACAGCTTTCAGGGCTGCCACATTCCGTGTGGGACAAGGAGCCGGACGTGTGCCTTTTCGGGAAGAGGCTCTGCCGAGGACAAGAGCCATGATATGTTCCTCCTCTGGGCGTGCCCGGGTCCTGAATACTGTTGTGCCTTTGAATAGGCTGCAGGGGGACGGTGAAGACCAGCAACAGCTTTCCGGCCTGCCACCTTCCGTGTGGGACAAGGAGCCGGACGTGTGCCTTTTCGGAAACAGGCCCCGCCGAGGACGAGAGCCATGAGATGTTCCTCCTCGGGACAAGCCCGGGTCCCAGATCCTGTTGTGCCTGTGAATAGGCTGCAGGGGGACGGTGAAGACCAGCAACATCCTTCAGGGGTGCCAACTTCCGTGTGGGACAAGGAGCCGGACGTGTGCCTTTTCAGAAACAGGCCCTGTCGAGGACGAGAGCAATGAGATGTTCCTCCTCTGGGCAAGCCCGGGTCCCAGATCCTGTTGTGCCTGTGAATAGGCTGCAGGGGGACGGTGAAGACCAGCAAGAGCTTTCAGGGCTGCCACCTTCCTTGTGGGACAAGGAGCCGGACGTGTGCCTTTTCGAAAAGAGGCCCTGCCGAGGACGAGAGCCATGAGATGTTCCTCCTCTGGGCAAGCCCGGGTCCCAGATCCTGTTGTACCTGTGAATAAGCTGCAGGGGGACGGTGAAGACCAGCAACAGCTTTCAGGGCTGCCACCTTCCGTGTGGGACAAGGAGCCGGACGTGCTCCTTTTCGGAAAAAGGCTCTGCCGAGGACGAGAGCCATGAGATGTTCCTCCTCTGGGCAAGCCCGGGTCCCAAATCCTGTTGTGCCTGAGAATAGGCTGCAGGGGGACGGTGAAGACCAGCAACAGCTTTAAGGGCTGCCACCTTCCTTGTGGGACAAGGAGCCGGACGTGTGCCTTTTCGGAATCGGGCTCTGCCGAGGAAGAGAGCCATCAGATGTTCCTCCTCTGGGCATGCCCGGGTCTTGAATCCTGTTGTGCCTGTGAATAGGCTGCAGGGGGACGGTGAAGACCAGCAACATCCTTCAGGGGTGCCAACTTCCGTGTGGGACAAGGAGCCGGACGTGTGCCTTTTCGGAAACAGGCATTGCCGAGGACGAGAGCCATGAGATGTTCCTCGTCTGGGCAAGCCCGGGTCCCAGATCCTGTTGTGCCTGTGAATAGGCTGCAGGGGGACGGTGAAGACCAGCAACATCTTTTAGGGCTGCCACCTTCCGTGTGGGACAAGGAGCCGGACGTGTGCCTTTTCGGGAAGAGGCTCTGACGAGGAAGAGAGCCATGAGATGTTCCTCCTCTGGGCATGCCCGGGTCCTGAATCCTGTTGTGCCTGTGAATAGGCTGCAGGGGGACGGTGAAGACCAGCAACAGCTTTCCGGCCTGCCACCTTCCGTGTGGGACAAGGAGCCGGACGTGTGCCTTTTCGGAATCAGGCTCTGCCGAGGACGAGAGCCATGAGATGTTCCTCCTCGGGACAAGCCCGGGTCCCAGATCCTGTTGTGCCTGTGAATAGGCTGCAGCGGGACGGTGAAGACCAGCAACATCCTTCAGGGGTGCCAACTTCCGTGTGGGACAAGGAGCCGGACGTGTGCCTTTTCGGAAACAGGCCCTGTCGAGGACGAGAGCAATGAGATGTTCCTCCTCTGGGCAAGCCCGGGTCCCAGATCCTGTTGTGCCTGTGAATAGGCTGCAGGGGGACGGTGAAGACCAGCAACAGCTTTCAGGGCTGCCACCTTCCTTGTGGGACAAGGAGCCGGACGTGTGCCTTTTCGAAAAGAGGCCCTGCCGAGGACGAGGGCCATGAGATGTTCCTCCTCTGGGCAAGCCCGGGTCCCAGATCCTGTTGTACCTGTGAATAAGCTGCAGGGGGACGGTGAAGACCAGCAACAGCTTTCAGGGCTGCCACCTTCCGTGTGGGACAAGGAGCCGGACGTGCTCCTTTTCGGAAACAGGCTCTGCCGAGGACGAGAGCCATGAGATGTTCCTCCTCTGGGCAAGCCCGGGTCCCAAATCCTGTTGTGCCTGAGAATAGGCTGCAGGGGGACGGAAAAGACCAGCAACATCTTTCCGGCCTGCCACCTTCCGTGTGGGAAAAGGAGCCGGACGTGTGACTTTTCAGAATCAGGCTCTGCCGAGGACGAGAGCCATGAGATGTTCCTCCTCTGGGCAAGCCCCGGTCCCAGATCCTGTTGTGCCTGTGAATAGGCTGCAGGGGGACGGTGAAGACCAGCAACAGCTTTCAGGGGTGCCACCTTCCATGTGGGACAAGGAGCCGTACGTGTGCCTTTTCGGAAAGAGGCCCTGCCGAGGACGAGAGCCATGAGATGTTCCTCCTCTGGGCAAGCCCGGGTCCCAGATCCTGTTGTGCCTGTGAATAGGCTGCAGGGGGACGGTGAAGACCAGCAACAGCTTTCAGGGCTGCCACATTCCGTGTGGGACAAGGAGCCGGACGTGTGCCTTTTCGGGAAGAGGCTCTGCCGAGGACAAGAGCCATGATATGTTCCTCCTCTGGGCGTGCCCGGGTCCTGAATACTGTTGTGCCTTTGAATAGGCTGCAGGGGGACGGTGAAGACCAGCAACAGCTTTCCGGCCTGCCACCTTCCGTGTGGGACAAGGAGCCGGACGTGTGCCTTTTCGGAAACAGGCCCCGCCGAGGACGAGAGACATGAGATGTTCCTCCTCGGGACAAGCCCGGGTCCCAGATCCTGTTGTGCCTGTGAATAGGCTGCAGGGGGACGGTGAAGACCAGCAACATCCTTCAGGGGTGCCAACTTCCGTGTGGGACAAGGAGCCGGACGTGTGCCTTTTCAGAAACAGGCCCTGTCGAGGACGAGAGCAATGAGATGTTCCTCCTCTGGGCAAGCCCGGGTCCCAGATCCTGTTGTGCCTGTGAATAGGCTGCAGGGGGACGGTGAAGACCAGCAAGAGCTTTCAGGGCTGCCACCTTCCTTGTGGGACAAGGAGCCGGACGTGTGCCTTTTCGAAAAGAGGCCCTGCCGAGGACGAGAGCCATGAGATGTTCCTCCTCTGGGCAAGCCCGGGTCCCAGATCCTGTTGTACCTGTGAATAAGCTGCAGGGGGACGGTGAAGACCAGCAACAGCTTTCAGGGCTGCCACCTTCCGTGTGGGACAAGCAGCCGGACGTGCTCCTTTTCGGAAAAAGGCTCTGCCGAGGACGAGAGCCATGAGATGTTCCTCCTCTGGGCAAGCCCGGGTCCCAAATCCTGTTGTGCCTGAGAATAGGCTGCAGGGGGACGGTGAAGACCAGCAACAGCTTTCAGGGCTGCCACCTTCCTTGTGGGACAAGGAGCCGGACGTGTGCCTTTTCGGAATCGGGCTCTGCCGAGGAAGAGAGCCATCAGATGTTCCTCCTCTGGGCATGCCCGGGTCTTGAATCCTGTTGTGCCTGTGAATAGGCTGCAGGGGGACGGTGAAGACCAGCAACAGCTTTCCGGCCTGCCACCTTCCGTGTGGGACAAGGAGCCGGACGTGTGCCTTTTCGGAAACAGGCACTGCCGAGGACGAGAGCCATGAGATGTTCCTCCTCTGGGCAAGCCCGGGTCCCAGATCCTGTTGTGCCTGTGAATAGGCTGCAGGGGGACGGTGAAGACCAGCAACATCTTTTAGGGCTGCCACCTTCCGTGTGGGACAAGGAGCCGGACGTGTGCCTTTTCGGGAAGAGGCTCTGACGAGGAAGAGAGCCATGAGATGTTCCTCCTCTAGGCATGCCCGGGTCCTGAATCCTGTTGTGCCTGTGAATAGGCTGCAGGGGGACGGTGAAGACCAGCAACAGCTTTCCGGCCTGCCACCTTCCGTGTGGGACAAGGAGCCGGACGTGTGCCTTTTCGAAATCAGGCTCTGCCGAGGACGAGAGCCATGAGATGTTCCTCCTCGGGACAAGCCCGGGTCCCAGATCCTGTTGTGCCTGTGAATAGGCTGCAGGGGGACGGTGAAGACCAGCAACATCCTTCAGGGGTGCCAACTTCCGTGTGGGACAAGGAGCCGGACGTGTGCCTTTTCGGAAACAGGCCCTGTCGAGGACGAGAGCAATGAGATGTTCCTCCTCTGGGCAAGCCCGGGTCCCAGATCCTGTTGTGCCTGTGAATAGGCTGCAGGGGGACGGTGAAGACCAGCAACAGCTTTCAGGGCTGCCACCTTCCTTGTGGGACAAGGAGCCGGACGTGTGCCTTTTCGAAAAGAGGCCCTGCCGAGGACGAGGGCCATGAGATGTTCCTCCTCTGGGCAAGCCCGGGTCCCAGATCCTGTTGTACCTGTGAATAAGCTGCAGGGGGACGGTGAAGACCAGCAACAGCTTTCAGGGCTGCCACCTTCCGTGTGGGACAAGGAGCCGGACGTGCTCCATTTCGGAAACAGGCTCTGCCGAGGACGAGAGCCATGAGATGTTCCTCCTCTGGGCAAGCCCGGGTCCCAAATCCTGTTGTGCCTGAGAATAGGCTGCAGGGGGACGGAAAAGACCAGCAACATCTTTCCGGCCTGCCACCTTCCGTGTGGGAAAAGGAGCCGGACGTGTGACTTTTCAGAATCAGGCTCTGCCGAGGACGAGAGCCATGAGATGTTCCTCCTCTGGGCAAGCCCCGGTCCCAGATCCTGTTGTGCCTGTGAATAGGCTGCAGGGGGACGGTGAAGACCAGCAACAGCTTTCAGGGGTGCCACCTTCCATGTGGGACAAGGAGCCGGACGTGTGCCTTTTCGGAAAGAGGCCCTGCCGAGGACGAGAGCCATGAGATGTTCCTCCTCTGGGCAAGCCCGGGTCCCAGATCCTGTTGTGCCTGTGAATAGGCTGCAGGGGGACGGTGAAGACCAGCAACAGCTTTCAGGGCTGCCACATTCCGTGTGGGACAAGGAGCCGGACGTGTGCCTTTTCGGGAAGAGGCTCTGCCGAGGACAAGAGCCATGATATGTTCCTCCTCTGGGCGTGCCCGGGTCCTGAATACTGTTGTGCCTTTGAATAGGCTGCAGGGGGACGGTGAAGACCAGCAACAGCTTTCCGGCCTGCCACCTTCCGTGTGGGACAAGGAGCCGGACGTGTGCCTTTTCGGAAACAGGCCCCGCCGAGGACGAGAGACATGAGATGTTCCTCCTCGGGACAAGCCCGGGTCCCAGATCCTGTTGTGCCTGTGAATAGGCTGCAGGGGGACGGTGAAGACCAGCAACATCCTTCAGGGGTGCCAACTTCCGTGTGGGACAAGGAGCCGGACGTGTGCCTTTTCAGAAACAGGCCCTGTCGAGGACGAGAGCAATGAGATGTTCCTCCTCTGGGCAAGCCCGGGTCCCAGATCCTGTTGTGCCTGTGAATAGGCTGCAGGGGGACGGTGAAGACCAGCAAGAGCTTTCAGGGCTGCCACCTTCCTTGTGGGACAAGGAGCCGGACGTGTGCCTTTTCGAAAAGAGGCCCTGCCGAGGACGAGAGCCATGAGATGTTCCTCCTCTGGGCAAGCCCGGGTCCCAGATCCTGTTGTACCTGTGAATAAGCTGCAGGGGGACGGTGAAGACCAGCAACAGCTTTCAGGGCTGCCACCTTCCGTGTGGGACAAGGAGCCGGACGTGCTCCTTTTCGGAAAAAGGCTCTGCCGAGGACGAGAGCCATGAGATGTTCCTCCTCTGGGCAAGCCCGGGTCCCAAATCCTGTTGTGCCTGAGAATAGGCTGCAGGGGGACGGTGAAGACCAGCAACATCTTTCCGGCCTGCCACCTTCCGTGTGGGAAAAGGAGCCGGACGTGTGACTTTTCAGAAATAGGCTCTGCCGAGGACGAGAGCCATGATATGTTCCTCCTCTGGGCAAGCCCGGGTCCTGAATCCTGTTGTACCTTTGAATAGGCTGCAGGGGGACGGTGAAGACCAGCAACAGCTTTCAGGGGTGCCACCTTCCATGTGGGACAAGGAGCCGACCGTGTGCCTTTTCGGAAAGAGGCCCTGCCGAGGACGAGAGCCATGAGATGTTCCTCCTCTGGGCAAGCCCGGGTCCCAGATCCTGTTGTGCCTGTGAATAGGCTGCAGGGGGACGGTGAAGACCAGCAACAGCTTTCAGGGCTGCCACCTTCCGTGTGGGACAAGGAGCCGGACGTGTGCCTTTTCGGGAAGAGGCTCTGCCGAGGACAAGAGCCATGATATGTTCCTCCTCTGGGCGTGCACGGGTCCTGAATACTGTTGTGCCTTTGAATAGGCTGCAGGGGGACGGTGAAGACCAGCAACATCTTTCCGGCCTGCCACCTTCCTTGTGGGACAAGGAGCCGGACGTGTGCCTTTTCGGAAATAGGCTCTGCCGAGGACGAGAGCCATGAGATGTTCCTCCTCTGGGCAAGCCCGGGTCCCAGATCCTGTTGTGCCTGTGAATAGGCTGCAGGGGGACGGTGAAGACCAGCAACATCTTTTAGGGCTGCCACCTTCCGTGTGGGACAAGGAGCCGGACGTGTGCCTTTTCGGGAAAAGGCTCTGCCGAGGACAAGAGCCATGAGATGTTCCTCCTCTGGGCATGCCCGGGTCCTGAATCCTGTTGTGCCTGTGAATAGGCTGCAGGGGGACGGTGAAGACCAGCAACAGCTTTCAGGGCTGCCACCTTCCTTGTGGGACAAGGAGCCGGACGTGTGCCTTTTCGGAATCGGGCTCTGCCGAGGAAGAGAGCCATCAGATGTTCCTCCTCTGGGCATGCCCGGGTCTTGAATCCTGTTGTGCCTGTGAATAGGCTGCAGGGGGACGGTGAAGACCAGCAACAGCTTTCAGGGCTGCCACCTTCCGTGTGGGACAAGGAGCCGGACGTGTGCCTTTCCGGAATCAGGCTCTGCCGAGGACGAGAGCCATGAGATGTTCCTCCTCTGGGCAAGCCCGGGTCCCAGATCCTGTTGTGCCTGTGAATAGGCTGCAGGGGGACGGTGAAGACCAGCAACATCCTTCAGGGGTGCCAACTTCCGTGTGGGACAAGGAGCCGGACGTGTGCCTTTTCGGAAACAGGCATTGCCGAGGACGAGAGCCATGAGATGTTCCTCCTCTGGGCAAGCCCGGGTCCCAGATCCTGTTGTGCCTGTGAATAGGCTGCAGGGGGACGGTGAAGACCAGCAACAGCTTTCAGGGCTGCCAACTTCCGTGTGGGACAAGGAGCCGGACGTGTGCCTTTTTGGAAACAGGCTCTGCCGAGGACGAGAGACTAACCCTGACCCTAACCCTAACCCTAACCCCTAACCCTAACCCTAAGCCCATCCCTAACGACCCTAACCCTAACCCTAACCCTAAGCCCTTAACACTAACCCTAACCCTAAACCCTAACCCTAACCCTAACTGTAACCCTAACCCTAACCCTAACCCTAACCCTAACCCTAATGGCCCTAACCCTAACCCTAACCCTGACCCTAACCCTAACCCTAACCCTAACCCTAACCGAACCCTAACCCTAACCCTAACCCTAATCCCAACCCTAACCCTAACCTAACCCTAACCCCTAACCCTAAGCCTAACCCCTAACTGTAAACCTTTTCTCACAAGGTGCAGGATGTGTGCCGTTTCCGAAACAGGTTCTGCCGAGGACGAGAGCCATGAGATTTTCCTCCTGTGGGCAATCCCGTATCCCAGATCCTGTTGTGCCTGTGAATAGGCTGCAGGGGGACGGTGAAGACCAGCAACAGCTTTCAGGGCTGCCACCTTCCGTGTGGGACAAGGAGCCGGATGTGTGTCTTTTCGGAAACAGGCCCTGCCGAGGATGAGAGCCATGAGATGGTCCTCCTCTGGGCTAGCCCGCATCGTGAATCCTGTTGTGCCTGTGAATAGGCTGCAGGGGGACGGTGAAGACCAGCAACAGCTTTCCGGCCTGCCACCTTCCGTGTGGGACAAGGAGCCGGACGTGTGCCTTTTCGGAATCAGGCTCTGCCGAGGACGAGAGCCATGAGATGTTCCTCCTCGGGACAAGCCCGGGTCCCAGATCCTGTTGTGCCTGTGAATAGGCTGCAGGGGGACGGTGAAGACCAGCAACATCCTTCAGGGGTGCCAACTTCCGTGTGGGACAAGGAGCCGGACGTGTGCCTTTTCGGAAACAGGCCCTGTCGAGGACGAGAGCAATGAGATGTTCCTCCTCTGGGCAAGCCCGGGTCCCAGATCCTGTTGTGCCTGTGAATAGGCTGCAGGGGGACGGTGAAGACCAGCAACAGCTTTCAGGGCTGCCACCTTCTGTGTGGGACAAGGAGCCGGGCGTGTGCCTTTTCGAAAAGAGGCCCTGCCGAGGACGAGAGCCATGAGATGTTCCTCCTCTGGGCAAGCCCGGGTCCCAGATCCTGTTGTGCCTGTGAATAGGCTGCAGGGGGACGGTGAAGACCAGCAACAGCTTTCAGGGCTGCCACCTTCCGTGTGGGACAAGGAGCCGGACGTGTGCCTTTTCGGGAAGAGGCTCTGCCGAGGACAAGAGCCATGATATGTTCCTCCTCTGGGCGTGCCCGGGTCCCAGATCCTGTTGTGCCTGTGAATAGGCTGCAGGGGGACGGTGAAGACCAGCAACATCTTTCCGGCCTGCCACCTTCCTTGTGGGACAAGGAGCCGGACGTGTGCCTTTTCGGAAATAGGCTCTGCCGAGGACGAGAGCCATGATATGTTCCTCCTCTGGGCAAGCCCGGGTCCCAGATCCTGTTGTGCCTGTGAATAGGCTGCAGGGGGACGGTGAAGACCAGCAACATCTTTTAGGGCTGCCACCTTCCGTGTGGGACAAGGAGCCGGACGTGTGCCTTTTCGGGAAGAGGCTCTGACGAGGAAGAGAGCCATGAGATGTTCCTCCTCTGGGCATGCCCGGGTCCTGAATCCTGTTGTGCCTGTGAATAGGCTGCAGGGGGACGGTGAAGACCAGCAACAGCTTTCAGGGCTGCCACCTTCCTTGTGGGACAAGGAGCCGGACGTGTGCCTTTCCGGAATCAGGCTCTGCCGAGGACGAGAGCCATGAGATGTTCCTCCTCTGGGCAAGCCCGGGTCCCAGATCCTGTTGTGCCTGTGAATAGGCTGCAGGGGGACGGTGAAGACCAGCAACAGCTTTCAGGGCTGCCACCTTCCGTGTGGGACAAGGAGCCGGACGTGTGCCTTTTCGAAAAGAGGCCCTGCCGAGGACGAGAGCCATGAGATGTTCCTCCTCTGGGCAAGCCCGGGTCCCAGATCCTGTTGTGCCTGTGAATAGGCTGCAGGGGGACGGTGAAGACCAGCAACATCTTTTAGGGCTGCCACCTTCCGTGTGGGACAAGGAGCCGGACGTGTGCCTTTTCGGGAAGAGGCTCTGCCGAGGACAAGAGCCATGATATGTTCCTCCTCTGGGCATGCCCGGGTCCTGAATCCTGTTGTGCCTGTGAATAGGCTGCAGGGGGACGGTGAAGACCAGCAACAGCTTTCAGGGCTGCCACCTTCCTTGTGGGACAAGGAGCCGGACGTGTGCCTTTTCGGAATCGGGCTCTGCCGAGGAAGAGAGCCATCAGATGTTCCTCCTCTGGGCATGCCCGGGTCCTGAATCCTGTTGTGCCTGTGAATAGGCTGCAGGGGGACGGTGAAGACCAGCAACAGCTTTCCGGCCTGCCACCTTCAGTGTGGGACAAGGAGCCGGACGTGTGCCTTTCCGGAATCAGGCTCTGCCGAGGACGAGAGCCATGAGATGTTCCTCCTCTGGGCAAGCCCGGGTCCCAGATCCTGTTGTGCCTGTGAATAGGCTGCAGGGGGACGGTGAAGACCAGCAACATCCTTCAGGGGTGCCAACTTCCGTGTGGGACAAGGATCCGGACGTGTGCCTTTTCGGAAACAGGCCCTGCCGAGGACGAGAGCCATGAGATGTTCCTCCTCTGGGCAAGCCCGGGTCCCAGATCCTGTTGTGCCTGTGAATAGGCTGCAGGGGGACGGTGAAGACCAGCAACATCTTTCAGGGCTGCCACCTTCCGTGTGGGACAAGGAGCCGGACGTGTGCCTTTCCGGAATCAGGCTCTGCCGAGGACGAGAGCCATGAGATGTTCCTCCTCTGGGCAAGCCCCGGTCCCAGATCCTCTTGTGCCTGTGAATAGGCTGCAGGGGGACGGTGAAGACCAGCAACATCTTTCCGGGCTGCCACCTTCCGTGTGGGACAAGGAGCCGGACGTGTCACTTTTCAGAAATAGGCTCTGCCGAGGACGAGAGCCATGAGATGTTCCTCCTCTGGGCAAGCCCGGGTCCTGAATCCTGTTGTACCTGTGAATAGGCTGCAGGGCGACGGTGAAGACCAGCAACAGCTTTCAGGGCTGCCACCTTCCGTGTGGGACAAGGAGCCGGACGTGTGCCTTTTTGGAAACAGGCTCTGCCGAGGACGAGAGACTAACCCTAACCCTAACCCTAATGGCCCTAACCCTAACCCTAACCCTAATGGCCCTAACCCTAACCCTAACCCTGACCCTAACCCTAACCCTAACCCTAACCCCTAACCCTAACCCTAACCCTAACCGAACCCTAACCCTAAACCTAACCCTAATCCCAACCCTAACCCTAACCTAACCCTAACCCCTAACCCTAAGCCTAACCCCTAACTGTAAACCTTTTCTCACAAGGTGCAGGATGTGTGCCGTTTCCGAAACAGGTTCTGCTGAGGACGAGAGCCATGAGATTTTCCTCCTGTGGGCAATCCCGTATCCCAGATCCTGTTGTGCCTGTGAATAGGCTGCAGGGGGACGGTGAAGACCAGCAACAGCTTTCAGGGCTGGCACCTTCCTTGTGGGAGAAGGAGCCAGACGTTTGCCTTTTCAGAAAAAGTTTCAGCCGAGAACGATCACCGTGACATGCTGAGTCTCTGGGAAAGCAGAGATCCCCAGTGCTGTTGTGGCTAAAGATAGGCTGCAGGGGGATAGTGAAGACCTATAAGAGATTTCAGGGCTGGCACCTTCCTTGTGGGAGAAGGAGCCGTAAGTTTGCCTTTACATAAAATGGCTCTGCCGAGAGCGAGCACCATGAGATGCTGAGTCTCTGGGAAAGCAGAGATCCCCAGTGCTGTTGTGCCTGTGGATAGGCTGCAGGGGGACGCTGAAGAGCAGTAAGATCTTTCAGGGCTGGCACCTTCCTTGTGGGAGAAGGAGCCAGACGTTTGCCTTTTCAGAAAAAGGCTCTGCCGAGAGCGAGCACCATGAGATGCTGATTCTATGGGAAAGCAGAGATCCTCAGTGCTGTTGTGCCTGTGGATAGGCTACAGGGGGACGGTGAAGATCAGCAAGATCTTTCAGGGCTGGCACCTTCCTTGTGGGTGAAGGAGCCAGACGTTTGCCTTTTCAGAAAAAGGCTCTGCCGAGAGCGAGCACCATGAGATGCTGAGTCTCTGAGAAAGCAGAGATCCCCAGTGCTGTTGCGGCTAAAGATAGGCTGCAGGTGGATAGTGAAGACCTGCAAGAGCTTTCAGGGCTGGCACCTTCCTTGTGGGAGAAGGAGCCGTAAGTTTGCCTTTTCAGAAAAAGACTCTGTCGAGAACGAGAACTGTGACATGCTGAGTCTCTGGGAAAGCAGAGATCCCCAGTGCTGTTTTGCCTGTGGATAGGCTGCAGGGGGACGGTGAAGACCAGCACGATCTTTTAGGGCTGGCACGTTCCTTGTGGGATAAGGAGCCAGACTTTTGCCTTTTCAGAAAAAGGCTCTGCCGAGAACGAGAACTGTGATATGCGGACTCTCTGGGAAAGCAGAGATCCCCAGTGCTGTTGCGGCTAAAGATAGGCTGCAGGGGGATGGTGAAGACCAGTAAGATCTTTCAGGGCTGGCACCTTCCTTGTGGGAGAGGGAGCCAGACGTTTGCCTTTTCAGAAAATGTTTCTGCCGAGAGCGAGCACCATGAGATGCTGAGTCTCTGGGAAAGCAGAGATCCACAGTGCTGTTGTGGCTAAAGATAGGCTGCAGGGGGACGGTGAAGACCAGCAAGATCTTTCAGGGCTGGCACCTTACTTGTGGGTGAAGGAGCCAGACGTTTGCCTTTTCAGAAAAAGGCTCTGCCGAGAGCGAGCACCATGAGATGCTGATTCTATGGGAAAGCAGAGATCCTCAGTGCTGTTGTGCCTGTGGATAGGCTACAGGGGGATGGTGAAGATCAGCAAGATCTTTCAGGGCTGGCACCTTCCTTGTGGGTGAAGGAGCCAGACGTTTGCCTTTTCAGAAAAAGGCTCTGCCGAGAGCGAGCACCATGAGATGCTGAGTCTCTGAGAAAGCAGAGATCCCCAGTGCTGTTGCGACTAAAGATAGGCTGCAGGGGGATAGTGAAGACCTGCAAGAGCTTTTAGGGCTGGCACCTTCCTTGTGGGAGAAGGAGCCAGATGTTTGCCTTTTCAGAAAAAGCCTCTGCCGAGAGCGAGTACCATGAGATGCTGAGTCTCTGGGAAAGCAGAGATCCCCAGTGCTGTTGTGCCTGTGGAAAGGCTGCAGAGGGACGGTGAAGACCAGCAAGATATTTTAGGGCTGGCACCTTCCTTGTGGGAGAAGGAGCCGTAAGTTTGCCTTTTCAGAAAAAAGTTTCTGCTGAGAACGAGCATCATGACATTCTGAATCTCTGGGAAAGCAGAGATCCCCAGTGCTGTTGTGCCTGTGGATAGGCTGCAGGGGGACGGTGAAGACCAGCACGATCTTTTAGGGCTGGCACGTTCCTTGTGGGAGAAGGAGCCAGACTTTTGCCTTTTCAGAAAAAGGCTCTGCCGAGAACGAGAACTGTGATATGCGGAGTCTCTGGGAAAGCAGAGATCCCCAGTGCTGTTGCGGCTAAAGATAGGCTGCAGGGGGATAGTGAAGACCTGCAAGAGCTTTCAGGGCTGACACCTTCCTTGTGAGAGAAGGAGCCGTAAGTTTGCCTTTTCAGAAAAAGGCTCTGCCGAGAGCGAGCACCATGAGATGCTGAGTCTCTGGGAAAGCAGAGATCCCCAGTGCTGTTGTGGCTAAAGATAGGCTGCAGGGGGACGGTGAAGACCAGCAACAGCTTTCAGGGCTGGCACCTTCCTTGTGGGAGAAGGAGCCGTAAGTTTGCCTTTTCAGAAAAAGGCTCTGCCGAGAGCGAGCACCATGAGATGCTGAGTCTCTAGGAAAGCAGAGATCCCCAGTGCTGTTGTGCCTGTGGATAGGCTGCAGGGGGACGGTGAAGACCAGCAAGATCTTTCAGGGCTGGCACTTTCCTTGTGGGAGAAGGAGCCAGACGTTTGCCTTTTCAGAAAATGTTTCTGCCGAGAACGAGCACCATGAGATGCTGAGTCTCTGGGAAAGCAGAGATCCCCAGTGCTGTTGTTCCTGTGGATAGGCTGCAGGGGGACGGTGAAGAGCAGCAAGATCTATCAGGGCTGGCACCTTCCTTGTGGGAGAAGGAGCCAGACGTTTGCCTTTTCAGAAAATGTTTCTGCCGAGAACGAGCACCGTGACATGCTGAGTCTCTGGGAAAGCAGAGATCCCCAGTGCTGTTGCGGCTAAAGATAGGCTGCAGAGGTATAGTGAAGACCTGCAAGAGCTTTCAGGGCTCTCACCTTCCTTGTGGGACAAGGAGACGTAAGTTTGCCTTTTCAGAAAAAGACTCTGCCGAGAACGAGAACTGTGACATGCTGAGTCTCTGGGAAAGCAGAGATCCCCATTGCTGTTGTGCCTGTGGATAGGCTGCAGGGGGACGGTGAAGACCAGCACGATCTTTTAGGGCTGGCACGTTCCTTGTGGGATAAAGAGCCAGACTTTTGCCTTTTCAGAAAAAGGCTCTGCCGAGAACGAGAACTGTGATATGCGGAGTCTCTGGGAAAGCAGAGATCCCCAGTGCTGTTGCGGCTAAAGATAGGCTGCAGGGTGATAGTGAAGACCTGCAAGAGCTTTCAGGGCTGGCACCTTCCTTGTGGGAGAAGGAGCCGTAAGTTTGCCTTTTCAGAAAAAGGCTCTGCCGAGAGCGAGCACCATGAGATGCTGAGTCTCTGGGAAAGCAGAGATCCCCAGTGCTGTCGTGCCTGTGGATAGGCTGCAGGGGGACGGTGAAGACCAGCACGATCTTTTAGGGCTGGCACGTTCCTTGTGGGATAAGGAGCCAGACTTTTGCCTTTTCAGAAAAAGGCTCTGCCGAGAACGAGAACTGTGATATGCGGAGTCTCTGGGAAAGCAGTGATCCCCAGTGCTGTTGCTGCTAAAGATAGGCTGCAGGGGGATAGTGAGGACCAGCAAGATCTTTCAGGGCTGACACCTTCCTTGTGGGAGAAGGAGCCGTAAGGTTGCCTTTTCAGAAAAAGGATCTGCCGAGAGTGAGCACCATGAGATGCTGAGTCTCTAGGAAAGCAGAGATCCCCATTGCTGTTGTGCCTCTGGATAGGCTGTAGGGGGACGGTGAAGACCTGCAAGAGCTTTCAGGGTGGCACCTTCCTTGTGGGAGAAGGAGCCGTAAGTTTGCCTTTTCAGAAAAAGGCTCTGCCGAGAGCGAGCACCATGAGATGCTGAGTCTCTAGGAAAGCAGAGATCCCCAGTGCTGTTGTTCCTGTGGATAGGCTGCAGGGGGACGGTGAAGAGCAGCAAGATCTATCAGGGCTGGCACCTTTCTTGTGGGAGAAGGAGCCAGACGTTTGCCTTTTCAGAAAATGTTTCTGCCGAGAGCGAGCACCATGAGATGCTGAGTCTCTGAGAAAGCAGAAATCCCCAGTGCAGTTACGGCTAAAGATAGGCTGCAGGGGGATAGTGAAGACCTGCAAGAGCTTTCAGGGCTGGCACCTTCCTTGTGGGAGAAGGAGCCGTAAGTTTGCCTTTTCAGAAAAAGACTCTGCCGAGAGCGAGCACAATAAGATGCTGAGTCTCTGGGAAAGCAGAGATCCCCAGTGCTGTTTTGCCTCTGGATAGGCTGCAGTGGGACGGTGAAGACCAGCAAGATCTTTCAGGGCTGCCACCTTCCTTGTGGGAGAAGGAGCCGTAAGTTTGCCTTTTCAGAAAAAGCCTCTGCCGAGAGCGAGCACCATGAGATGCTGAGTCTCTGGGAAAGCAGAGATCCCCAGTGCTGTCGTGCCTGTGGAAAGGCTGCAGGGGGACGGTGAAGACCAGCACGATCTTTTAGGGCTGGCACGTTCCTTGTGGGATAAGGAGCCAGACTTTTGCCTTTTCAGAAAAAGGCTCTGCCGAGAACGAGAACTGTGATATGCGGAGTCTCTGGGAAAGCAGAGATCCCCAGTGCTGTTGCGGCTAAAGATAGGCTGCAGGGCGATAGTGAAGACCAGCAAGATCTTTCATGGCTGACACCTTCCTTGTGGGAGAAGGAGACGTAAGTTTGCCTTTTCAGAAAAAGGCTCTGCCTAGAGCGAGCACCATGAGATGCTGAGTCTCTAGGAAAGCAGAGATCCCCATTGCTGTTGTGCATCTGGATAGGCTGTAGGGGGACGGTGAAGACCTGCAAGAGCTTTCAGGGTGGCACCTTCCTTGTGGGGAAGGAGCCTTAAGTTTGCCTTTTCAGAAAAAGGCTCTGCCGAGAGCGAGCACCATGAGATGCTGAGTCTCTAGGAAAGCAGAGATCCCCAGTGCTGTTGTGCCTGTGGATAGGCTGCAGGGGGACGGTGAAGACCAGTAAGATCTTTCAGGGCTGGCACCTTCCTTGTGGGAGAAGGAGCCAGACGTTTGCCTTTTCAGAAAATGTTTCTGCCGAGAGCGAGCACCATGAGATGCTGAGTCTCTGGGAAAGCAGAGATCCCCAGTGCTGTTGTTCCTGTGGATAGGCTGCAGGGGGACGGTGAAGACCAGCAAGATCTATCAGGGCTGGCACCTTCCTTGTGGGAGAAGGAGCCAGACGTTTGCCTTTTCAGAAAATGTGTCTGCCGAGAACGAGCACCGTGACATGCTGAGTCTCTGGGAAAGCAGAGATCCCCAGTGCTGTTGCGGCTAAAGATAGGCTGCAGAGGTATAGTGAAGACCTGCAAGAGCTTTCAGGGCTGGCACCTTCCTTGTGGGAGAAGGAGCCGTAAGTTTGCCTTTTCAGAAAAAGGCTCTGCCGAGAGCGAGCACCATGAGATGCTGAGTCTCTGGGAAAGCAGAGATCCCCAGTGCTGTTGTGGCTAAAGATAGGCTGCAGGGGGACGGTAAAGAGCAGCAAGATCTTTTAAGGCTCGCACCTTCCTTGTGGGAGAAGGAGCCAGACGTTTGCCTTTTCATAAAATGTTTCTGCCGAGAACGAGCACCGTGACATGCTGAGTCTCTGGGAAAGCAGAGATCCCCATTGCTGTTGTGCCTGTGGATAGGCTGCAGGGGGACGGTGAAGACCAGCATGATCTTTCAGGGCTGGCACCTTCCTTGTGGGAGAAGGAGCCAGATGTTTGCCTTTTCAGAAAAAGCCTCTGCCGAGAGCGAGCACCATGAGATGCTGAGTCTCTGGGAAAGCAGAGATCCCCAGTGCTGTTGTGCCTGTGGAAAGGCTGCAGGGGGACGGTGAAGACCAGCAAGATCTTTCAGGGCTGGCACCTTCCTTGTGGAAGAAGGAGCCGTAAGTTTGCCTTTTCAGAAAAAAGTTTCTGCTGAGAACGAGCATCATGACATTCTGAATCTCTGGGAAAGCAGAGATCCCCAGTGCTGTTGTGCCTGTGGATAGGCTGCAGGGGGACGGTGAAGACCAGCACGATCTTTTAGGGCTGGCACCTTCCTTGTGGGAGAAGGAGCCAGACTTTTGCCTTTTCAGAAAAAGGTTCTGCCGAGAACGAGCACCGTGACATGCGGAGTCTCTGGGAAAGCAGAGATCCCCAGTGCTCTTGTGGCTAAAGATAGGCTGCAGAGGTATACTGAAGACCTGCAAGAGCTTTCAGGGCTGCCACCTTCCTTGTGGGAGAAGGAGCCGTAAGTTTGCCTTTTCAGAACAAGGCTCTGCCGAGAGCGAGCACCATGAGATGCTGAGTCTCTGAGAAAGCAGGGATCCCCAGTGCTGTTGCGGCTAAAGATAGGCTGCAGGGGGACGGTGAAGACCAGCAAGATCTTTCAGGGCTGTCACCTTCCTTGTGGGAGAAGGAGCCGTACGTTTGACTTTTCAGAAAAAGACTCTGCCAAGAACGAGAACTGTGACATGCTGAGTCTCTGGGAAAGCAGAGATCCCCATTGCTGTTGTGCCTGTGGATAGGCTGCAAGGGGACGGTGAAGACCAGCATGATCTTTCAGGGCTGGCACCTTCCTTGTGGGAGAAGGAGCCGTAAGTTTGCCTTTTCAGAAAAAGGCTCTGCCGAGAGCGAGCACCATGAGATGCTGAGTCTCTGAGAAAGCAGAAATCCCCAGTGCAGTTACGGCTAAAGATAGGCTGCAGGGGGATAGTGAAGACCTGCAAGAGCTTTCAGGGCTGGCACCTCCCTTGTGGGAGAAGGAGCCGTAAGTTTGCCTTTTCAGAAAAAGACTCTGCCGAGAGCGAGCACAATAAGATGCTGAGTCTCTGGGAAAGCAGAGATCCCCAGTGCTGTTTTGCCTCTGGATAGGCTGCAGTGGGACGGTGAAGACCAGCAAGATCTTTCAGGGCTGCCACCTTCCTTGTGGGAGAAGGAGCCGTAAGTTTGCCTTTTCAGAAAAAGCCTCTGCCGAGAGCGAGCACCATGAGATGCTGAGTCTCTGGGAAAGCAGAGATCCCCAGTGCTGTCGTGCCTGTGGAAAGGCTGCAGGGGGACGGTGAAGACCAGCACGATCTTTTAGGGCTGGCACGTTCCTTGTGGGATAAGGAGCCAGACTTTTGCCTTTTCAGAAAAAGGCTCTGCCGAGAACGAGAACTGTGATATGCGGAGTCTCTGGGAAAGCAGAGATCCCCAGTGCTGTTGCGGCTAAAGATAGGCTGCAGGGCGATAGTGAAGACCAGCAAGATCTTTCATGGCTGACACCTTCCTTGTGGGAGAAGGAGCCGTAAGGTTGCCTTTTCAGAAAAAGGCTCTGCGGAGAGTGAGCACCATGAGATGCTGAGTCTCTAGGAAAGCAGAGATCCCCATTGCTGTTGTGCCTCTGGATAGGCTGTAGGGGGATAGTGAAGACCTGCAAGAGCTTTCAGGGTGGCACCTTCCTTGTGGGGAAGGAGCCGTAAGTTTGCCTTTTCAGAAAAAGGCTCTGCCGAGAGCGAGCACCATGAGATGCTGAGTCTCTAGGAAAGCAGAGATCCCCAGTGCTGTTGTGCCTGTGGATAGGCTGCAGGGGGACGGTGAAGACCAGTAAGATCTTTCAGGGCTGGCACCTTCCTTGTGGGAGAAGGAGCCAGACGTTTGCCTTTTCAGAAAATGTTTCTGCCGAGAGCGAGCACCATGAGATGCTGAGTCTCTGGGAAAGCAGAGATCCCCAGTGCTGTTGTGCCTGTGGAAAGGCTGCAGGGGGACGGTGAAGACCAGCAAGATCTTTCAGGGCTGGCACCTTCCTTGTGGAAGAAGGAGCCGTAAGTTTGCCTTTTCAGAAAAAAGTTTCTGCTGAGAACGAGCATCATGACATTCTGAATCTCTGGGAAAGCAGAGATCCCCAGTGCTGTTGTGCCTGTGGATAGGCTGCAGGGGGACGGTGAAGACCAGCACGATCTTTTAGGGCTGGCACCTTCCTTGTGGGAGAAGGAGCCAGACTTTTGCCTTTTCAGAAAAAGGTTCTGCCGAGAACGAGCACCGTGACATGCGGAGTCTCTGGGAAAGCAGAGATCCCCAGTGCTCTTGTGGCTAAAGATAGGCTGCAGAGGTATACTGAAGACCTGCAAGAGCTTTCAGGGCTGCCACCTTCCTTGTGGGAGAAGGAGCCGTAAGTTTGCCTTTTCAGAACAAGGCTCTGCCGAGAGCGAGCACCATGAGATGCTGAGTCTCTGAGAAAGCAGGGATCCCCAGTGCTGTTGCGGCTAAAGATAGGCTGCAGGGGGACGGTGAAGACCAGCAAGATCTTTCAGGGCTGTCACCTTCCTTGTGGGAGAAGGAGCCGTACGTTTGACTTTTCAGAAAAAGACTCTGCCAAGAACGAGAACTGTGACATGCTGAGTCTCTGGGAAAGCAGAGATCCCCATTGCTGTTGTGCCTGTGGATAGGCTGCAAGGGGACGGTGAAGACCAGCATGATCTTTCAGGGCTGGCACCTTCCTTGTGGGAGAAGGAGCCGTAAGTTTGCCTTTTCAGAAAAAGGCTCTGCCGAGAGCGAGCACCATGAGATGCTGAGTCTCTGAGAAAGCAGAAATCCCCAGTGCAGTTACGGCTAAAGATAGGCTGCAGGGGGATAGTGAAGACCTGCAAGAGCTTTCAGGGCTGGCACCTCCCTTGTGGGAGAAGGAGCCGTAAGTTTGCCTTTTCAGAAAAAGACTCTGCCGAGAGCGAGCACAATAAGATGCTGAGTCTCTGGGAAAGCAGAGATCCCCAGTGCTGTTTTGCCTCTGGATAGGCTGCAGTGGGATGGTGAAGACCAGCAAGATCTTTCAGGGCTGCCACCTTCCTTGTGGGAGAAGGAGCCGTAAGTTTGCCTTTTCAGAAAAAGCCTCTGCCGAGAGCGAGCACCATGAGATGCTGAGTCTCTGGGAAAGCAGAGATCCCCAGTGCTGTCGTGCCTGTGGAAAGGCTGCAGGGGGACGGTGAAGACCAGCACGATCTTTTAGGGCTGGCACGTTCCTTGTGGGATAAGGAGCCAGACTTTTGCCTTTTCAGAAAAAGGCTCTGCCGAGAACGAGAACTGTGATATGCGGAGTCTCTGGGAAAGCAGAGATCCCCAGTGCTGTTGCGGCTAAAGATAGGCTGCAGGGCGATAGTGAAGACCAGCAAGATCTTTCATGGCTGACACCTTCCTTGTGGGAGAAGGAGCCGTAAGGTTGCCTTTTCAGAAAAAGGCTCTGCGGAGAGTGAGCACCATGAGATGCTGAGTCTCTAGGAAAGCAGAGATCCCCATTGCTGTTGTGCCTCCGGATAGGCTGTAGGGGGATAGTGAAGACCTGCAAGAGCTTTCAGGGTGGCACCTTCCTTGTGGGGAAGGAGCCGTAAGTTTGCCTTTTCAGAAAAAGGCTCTGCCGAGAGCGAGCACCATGAGATGCTGAGTCTCTAGGAAAGCAGAGATCCCCAGTGCTGTTGTGCCTGTGGATAGGCTGCAGGGGGACGGTGAAGACCAGTAAGATCTTTCAGGGCTGGCACCTTCCTTGTGGGAGAAGGAGCCAGACGTTTGCCTTTTCAGAAAATGTTTCTGCCGAGAGCGAGCACCATGAGATGCTGAGTCTCTGGGAAAGCAGAGATCCCCAGTGCTGTTGTTCCTGTGGATAGGCTGCAGGGGGACGGTGAAGACCAGCAAGATCTATCAGGGCTGGCACCTTCCTTGTGGGAGAAGGAGCCAGACGTTTGCCTTTTCAGAAAATGTGTCTGCCGAGAACGAGCACCGTGACATGCTGAGTCTCTGGGAAAGCAGAGATCCCCAGTGCTGTTGCGGCTAAAGATAGGCTGCAGAGGGATAGTGAAGACCTGCAAGAGCTTTCAGGGCTGGCACCTTCCTTGTGGGAGAAGGAGCCGTAAGTTTGCCTTTTCAGAAAAAGGCTCTGCCGAGAGCGAGCACCATGAGATGCTGAGTCTCTGGGAAAGCAGAGATCCCCAGTGCTGTTGCGGCTAAAGATAGGCTGCAGGGGGACGGTGAAGACCAGCAAGATCTTTCAGGGCTGTCACCTTCCTTGTGGGAGAAGGAGCCGTACGTTTGCCTTTTCAGAAAAAGACTCTGCCAAGAACGAGAACTGTGACATGCTGAGTCTCTGGGAAAGCAGAGATCCCCATTGCTGTTGTGCCTGTGGATAGGCTGCAAGGGGACGGTGAAGACCAGCATGATCTTTCAGGGCTGGCACCTTCCTTGTGGGAGAAGGAGCCGTAAGTTTGCCTTTTCAGAAAAAGGCTCTGCCGAGAGCGAGCACCATGAGATGCTGAGTCTCTGAGAAAGCAGAAATCCCCAGTGCAGTTACGGCTAAAGATAGGCTGCAGGGGGATAGTGAAGACCTGCAAGAGCTTTCAGGGCTGGCACCTCCCTTGTGGGAGAAGGAGCCGTAAGTTTGCCTTTTCAGAAAAAGACTCTGCCGAGAGCGAGCACAATAAGATGCTGAGTCTCTGGGAAAGCAGAGATCCCCAGTGCTGTTTTGCCTGTGGATAGGCTGCAGGGGGACGGTGAAGACCAGCAAGATCTTTCAGGGCTGCCACCTTCCTTGTGGGAGAAGGAGCCGTAAGTTTGCCTTTTCAGAAAAAGCCTCTGCCGAGAGCGAGCACCATGAGATGCTGAGTCTCTGGGAAAGCAGAGATCCCCAGTGCTGTCGTGCCTGTGGAAAGGCTGCAGGGGGACGGTGAAGACCAGCACGATCTTTTAGGGCTGGCACGTTCCTTGTGGGATAAGGAGCCAGACTTTTGCCTTTTCAGAAAAAGGCTCTGCCGAGAACGAGAACTGTGATATGCGGAGTCTCTGGGAAAGCAGAGATCCCCAGTGCTGTTGCGGCTAAAGATAGGCTGCAGGGCGATAGTGAAGACCAGCAAGATCTTTCATGGCTGACACCTTCCTTGTGGGAGAAGGAGCCGTAAGGTTGCCTTTTCAGAAAAAGGCTCTGCGGAGAGTGAGCACCATGAGATGCTGAGTCTCTAGGAAAGCAGAGATCCCCATTGCTGTTGTGCCTCTGGATAGGCTGTAGGGGGATAGTGAAGACCTGCAAGAGCTTTCAGGGTGGCACCTTCCTTGTGGGGAAGGAGCCGTAAGTTTGCCTTTTCAGAAAAAGGCTCTGCCGAGAGCGAGCACCATGAGATGCTGAGTCTCTAGGAAAGCAGAGATCCCCAGTGCTGTTGTGCCTGTGGATAGGCTGCAGGGGGACGGTGAAGACCAGTAAGATCTTTCAGGGCTGGCACCTTCCTTGTGGGAGAAGGAGCCAGACGTTTGCCTTTTCAGAAAATGTTTCTGCCGAGAGCGAGCACCATGAGATGCTGAGTCTCTGGGAAAGCAGAGATCCCCAGTGCTGTTGTTCCTGTGGATAGGCTGCAGGGGGACGGTGAAGACCAGCAAGATCTATCAGGGCTGGCACCTTCCTTGTGGGAGAAGGAGCCAGACGTTTGCCTTTTCAGAAAATGTGTCTGCCGAGAACGAGCACCGTGACATGCTGAGTCTCTGGGAAAGCAGAGATCCCCAGTGCTGTTGCGGCTAAAGATAGGCTGCAGAGGTATAGTGAAGACCTGCAAGAGCTTTCAGGGCTGGCACCTTCCTTGTGGGAGAAGGAGCCGTAAGTTTGCCTTTTCAGAAAAAGGCTCTGCCGAGAGCGAGCACCATGAGATGCTGAGTCTCTGGGAAAGCAGAGATTCCCAGTGCTGTTGTGGCTAAAGATAGGCTGCAGGGGGACGGTGAAGAGCAGCAAGATCTTTTAAGGCTGGCACCTTCCTTGTGGGAGAAGGAGCCAGACGTTTGCCTTTTCATAAAATGTTTCTGCCGAGAACGAGCACAGTGACATGCTGAGTCTCTGGGAAAGCAGAGATCCCCATTGCTGTTGTGCCTGTGGATAGGCTGCAGGGGGACGGTGAAGACCAGCATGATCTTTCAGGGCTGGCACCTTCCTTGTGGGAGAAGGAGCCGTAAGTTTGCCTTTTCAGAAAAAGACTCTGTCGAGAACGAGAACTGTGACATGCTGAGTCTCTGGGAAAGCAGAGATCCCCAGTGCTGTTTTGCCTGTGGATAGGCTGCAGGGGGACGGTGAAGACCAGCACGATCTTTTAGGGCTGGCACGTTCCTTGTGGGATAAGGAGCCAGACTTTTGCCTTTTCAGAAAAAGGCTCTGCCGAGAACGAGAACTGTGATATGCGGAGTCTCTGGGAAAGCAGAGATCCCCAGTGCTGTTGCGGCTAAGGATAGGCTGCAGGGGGATAGTGAAGACCTGCAATATCTTTCAGGGCTGGCACCTTCCTTGTGGGAGAAGGAGCCGTAAGTTTGCCTTTTCAGAAAAAGGCTCTGCCGAGAGCGAGCACCATGAGATGCTGAGTCTCTGGGAAAGCAGAGATCCCCAGTGCTGTTGTGGATAAAGATAGGCTGCAGGGGGACGGTGAAGACCAGCAAAATCTTTCAGGGCTGGCACCTTCCTTGTGGGAGAAGGAGCCGTAAGTTTGCCTTTTGATAAAATGTTTCTGCCGAGAACGAGCACCGTGACATGCTGAGTCTCTGGGAAATCAGAGATCCCCAGTGCTGTTGCGGCTAAAGATAGGCTGCAGGGGGATAGTGAAGACCAGCAAGATCTTTCAGGGCTGGCACCTTCCTTGTGGGAGAAGGAGCCGTAAGTTTGCCTTTTCAGAAAAAGACTCTGCCGAGAACGAGAACTGTGACATGCTGAGTCTCTGGGAAAGCAGAGATCCCCAGTGCTGTTGTGCCTGTGGATAGGCTGCAGGGGGACGGTGAAGACCAGCACTATCTTTTAGGGCTGGCACGTTCCTTGTGGGATAAGGAGCCAGACTTTTGCCTTTTCAGAAAAAGGCTCTGCCGAGAACGAGAACTGTGGTATGCGGAGTCTCTGGGAAAGCAGAGATCCCCAGTGCTGTTGCAGCTAAAGATAGGCTGCAGGGGGATAGTGAAGACCTGCAAGAGCTTTCAGGGCTGACACCTTCCTTGTGGGAGAAGGAGCCGTAAGGTTGCCTTTTCAGAAAAAGGCTCTGCCGAGAGTGAGCACCATAGATGCTGAGTCTCTAGGAAAGCAGAGATCCCCATTGCTGTTGTGCCTCTGGATAGGCTGTAGGGGGACGGTGAAGACCTGCAAGAGCTTTCAGGGTGGCACCTTCCTTGTGGGAGAAGGAGCCGTAAGGTTGCCTTTTCAGAAAAAGGCTCTGCCTAGAGCGAGCACCATGAGATGCTGAGTCTCTGGGAAAGCAGAGATCCCCAGTGCTGTTGTGGCTAAAGATAGGCTGCAGGGGGACGGTGAAGACCAGCAAGATCTTTCAAGGCTGGCACCTTCCTTCTGGGAGAAGGAGCCGTAAGTTTGCCTTTTCAGAAAAAGGCTCTGCCGAGAGCGAGCACCATGAGATGCTGAGTCTCTGGGAAAGCAGAGATCCCCAGTGCTGTCGTGCCTGTGGATAGGCTGCAGGGGGACGGTGAAGACCAGCAAGATCTTTCAGGGCTGGCAGCTTCCTTGTGGGAGAAGGAGCCAGACGTTTGCCTTTTCAGAAAATGTTTCTGCCGAGAACGAGCACCGTGACATGCTGAGTCTCTGGGAAAGCAGAGATCCCCAGTGCTGTTGTGCCTGTGGATAGGCTGCAGGGGGACGGTGAAGACCAGCAAGATCTTTCAGGGCTGGCACCTTCCTTGTGGGAGAAGGAGCCAGACGTTTGCCTTTTCAGAAAAAGTTTCTGACGAGAACGAGCACCATGAGATGCTGAGTCTCTGGGAAAGCAGAGATCCCCAGTGCTGTTGCGGCTAAAGATAGGCTGCAGAGGGATAGTGAAGACCTGCAAGAGGTTTCAGGGCTGGCACCTTCCTTGTGGGAGAAGGAGCCAGACGTTTGCCTTTTCAGAAAAAGGCTCTGCCGAGAGCGAGCACCATGAGATGCTGAGTCTCTAGGAAAGCAGAGATCCCCAGTGCTGTTGTGCCTGTGGATAGGCTGCAGGGGGACGGTGAAGACAAGCAAAATCTTTCAGGGCTGGCACCTTCCTTGTGGGAGAAGGAGCCAGACGTTTGCCTTTTCAGAAAATGTTTCTGCCGAGAGCGAGCACCATGAGATGCTGAGTCTCTGGGAAAGCAGAGATCCCCAGTGCTGTTGTTCCTGTGGATAGGCTGCAGGGGGACGGTGAAGACCAGTAAGATCTATCAGGGCTGGCACCTTCCTTGTGGGAGAAGGAGCCAGACATTGGCCTTTTCAGAAAATGTTTCTGCCGAGAACGAGCACAGTGACATGCTGAGTCTCTTGGAAAGCAGAGATCCCCAGTGCTGTTGCAGCTAAAGATAGGCTGCAGACGTATAGTGAAGACCTGCAAGAGCTTTCAGGGCTGGCACCTTCCTTGTGGGAGAAGGAGCCGTAAGTTTGCCTTTTCAGAAAAAGGCTCTGCCTAGAGCGAGCACCATGAGATGCTGAGTCTCTGGGAAAGCAGAGATCCCCAGTGCTGTTGTGGCTAAATATAGGCTGCAGGGGGACGGTGAAGACCAGCAAGATCTTTCAAGGCTGGCACCTTCCTTGTGGGAGAAGGAGCCGTAAGTTTGCCTTTTCAGAAAAAGGCTCTGCCGAGAGCGAGCACTATGACATGCTGAGTCTCTGGGAAAGCAGAGATCCCCAGTGCTGTTGTGCCTGTGGATAGGCTGCAGGGGGACGGTGAAGACCAGCAAGATCTTTCAGGGATGGCACCTTCCTTGTAGGAGAAGGAGCCAGACATTTGCCTTTCCAGAAAAAGGCTCTGCCGAGAGCGAGCACCGTGAGAGGCTGAGACTCTGGGAAAGCAGAGATCCCCAGTGCTGTTGCGGCTAAAGATAGGCTACAGGGGGATATTGAAGACCTACAAGTGCTTTCAGGGCTGGCACCTTACTTGTGGGAGAAGGAGCCACACGTTTGCCTTTTCAGAAAAAGGCTCTACCAAGACCGAGCACCATGAGATGCTGAGTCTCTGGGAAAGCAGAGATCCCCAGTGCTGTTGTGGCTAAAGATAGGCTGCAGGGGGACGGTGAAGACCAGCAAGATCTTTCAGGGATGGCACCTTCCTTGTGGGAGAAGGAGCCAGACGTTTGCCTTTTCAGAAAATGTTTCTGCCGAGAACGAGCACCGTGACATGCTGAGTCTCTGGGAAAGCAGAGATCCCCAGTGCTGTTGTGCCTGTGGATAGGCTGCAGGGGGACGGTGAAGACCAGCAAGATCTTTCAGGGCTGGCACCTTCCTTGTGGGAGAAGGAGCCAGACGTTTGCCTTTTCAGAAAAAGTTTCTGACGAGAACGAGCACCATGAGATGCTGAGTCTCTGGGAAAGCAGAGATCCCCAGTGCTGTTGCGGCTAAAGATAGGCTGCAGAGGGATAGTGAAGACCTGCAAGAGGTTTCAGGGCTGGCACCTTCCTTGTGGGAGAAGGAGCCAGACGTTTGCCTTTTCAGAAAAAGGCTCTGCCGAGAACGAGAACTGTGATATGCGGAGTCTCTGGGAAAGCAGAGATCCCCAGTGCTGTTGCGGCTAAAGATAGGCTGCAGGGGGATAGTGAAGACCTGCAAGAGCTTTCAGGGCTAACACCTTCCTTGTGAGAGAAGGAGCCGTAAGTTTGCCTTTTCAGAAAATGTGTCTGCCGAGAACGAGCACCGTGACATGCTGAGTCTCTGGGAAAGCAGAGATCCCCAGTGCTGTTGCGGCTAAAGATAGGCTGCAGAGGTATAGTGAAGACCTGCAAGAGCTTTCAGGGCTGGCACCTTCCTTGTGGGAGAAGGAGCCGTAAGTTTGCCTTTTCAGAAAAAGGCTCTGCCGAGAGCGAGCACCATGAGATGCTGAGTCTCTGGGAAAGCAGAGATCCCCAGTGCTGTTGTTCCTGTGGATAGGCTGCAGGGGGACGGTGAAGACCAGCAAGATCTATCAGGGCTGGCACCTTCCTTGTGGGAGAAGGAGCCAGACGTTTGCCTTTTCAGAAAATGTTTCTGCCGAGAACGAGCACCGTGACATGCTGAGTCTCTGGGAAAGCAGAGATCCCCAGTGCTGTTGCGGCTAAAGATAGGCTGCAGAGGTATAGTGAAGACCTGCAAGAGCTTTCAGGGCTCGCACCTTCCTTGTGGGACAAGGAGCCGTCAGTTTGCCTTTTCAGAAAAAGACTCTGCCGAGAACGAGCACTGTGACATGCTGAGTCTCTGAGAAAGCAGAGATCCCCATTGCTGTTGTGCCTGTGGATAGGCTGCAGGGGGACGGTGAAGACCAGCACGATCTTTTAGGGCTGGCAAGTTCCTTGTGGGATAAAGAGCCAGACTTTTGCCTTTTCAGAAAAAGGCTCTGCCGAGAACGAGAACTGTGATATGCGGACTCTCTGGGAAAGCAGAGATCCCCAGTGCTGTTGCGGCTAAAGATAGGCTGCAGGGGGACGGTGAAGACCAGCAAGATCTTTCAGGGCTGACACCTTCCTTGTGGGAGAAGGAGCCGTAAGGTTGCCTTTTCAGAAAAAGGATCTGCCGAGAGTGAGCACCATGAGATGCTGAGTCTCTAGGAAAGCAGAGATCCCCATTGCTGTTGTGCCTCTGGATAGGCTGTAGGGGGACGGTGAAGTCCTGCAAGAGCTTTCAGGGTGGCACCTTCCTTGTGGGAGAAGGAGCCGTAAGTTTG
Source organism: Astur gentilis (assembly GCF_929443795.1). Classification (NCBI taxonomy): domain Eukaryota; kingdom Metazoa; phylum Chordata; class Aves; order Accipitriformes; family Accipitridae; genus Astur; species Astur gentilis. The sequence goes on along the minus strand of NW_026060868.1, from coordinate 5,301,942 downwards.
CCTTTTCAGAAAAAAGTTTCTGCCGAGAACGAGCACCATGAGATTCTGATTCTCTGGGAAAGCAGAGATCCCCAGTGCTGTTGTGCCTGTGGATAGGCTGCAGGGGGACGGTGAAGACAAGCAAAATCTTTCAGGGCTGGCACCTTCCTTGTGGGAGAAGGAGCCAGACGTTTGCCTTTTCAGAAAATGTTTCTGCCGAGAGCGAGCACCATGAGATGCTGAGTCTCTGGGAAAGCAGAGATCCCCAGTGCTGTTGTTCCTGTGGATAGGCTGCAGGGGGACGGTGAAGACCAGTAAGATCTATCAGGGCTGGCACCTTCCTTGTGGGAGAAGGAGCCAGACGTTTGCCTTTTCAGAAAATGTTTCTGCCGAGAACGAGCACAGTGACATGCTGAGTCTCTTGGAAAGCAGAGATCCCCAGTGCTGTTGCAGCTAAAGATAGGCTGCAGACGTATAGTGAAGACCTGCAAGAGCTTTCAGGGCTGGCACCTTCCTTGTGGGAGAAGGAGCCGTAAGTTTGCCTTTTCAGAAAAAGGCTCTGCCGAGAGCGAGCACCATGAGATGCTGAGTCTCTGGGAAAGCAGAGATCCCCAGTGCTGTTGTGGCTAAAGATAGGCTGCAGGGGGACGGTGAAGACCAGCAAGATCTTTCAAGGCTGGCACCTTCCTTGTGGGAGAAGGAGCCGTAAGTTTGCCTTTTCAGAAAAAGGCTCTGCCGAGAGCGAGCACCATGAGATGCTGAGTATCTGGGAAAGCAGAGATCCCCAGTGCTGTTGTGGCTAAAGATAGGCTGCAGGGGGACGGTGAAGACCAGCAAGATCTTTCAAGGCTGGCACCTTCCTTGTGGCAGAAGGAGCCGTAAGTTTGCCTTTTCAGAAAAAGGCTCTGCCGAGAACGAGCACTATGACATGCTGAGTCTCTGGGAAAGCAGAGATCCCCAGTGCTGTTGTGCCTGTGGATAGGCTGCAGGGGGACGGTGAAGACCAGCAAGATCTTTCAGGGCTGGCACTTTCCTTGTGGGAGAAGGAGCCAGACGTTTGCCTTTCCAGAAAAAGGCTCTGCCGAGAGCGAGCACCATGAGATGCTGAGTCTCTGGGAAAGCAGAAATCCCCAGTGCTGTTGTGGCTAAAGATAGGCTGCAGGGGGACGGTGAAGACCAGCAAGATCTTTCAGGGATGGCACCTTCCTTGTGGGAGAAGGAGCCGTAAGTTTGCCTTTTCAGAAAAAGTTTCTGCCGAGAACGAGCACCGTGACATGCTGAGTCTCTGGGAAAGCAGAGATCCCCAGTGCTGTTGTGCCTGTGGATAGGCTGCAGGGGGACGGTGAAGACCAGCAAGATCTTTCAGGGCTGGCACCTTCCCTGGGGGGGAAGGAGCCAGACGTTTGCCTTTTCAGAAAAAGATTCTGCCGAGAACGAGCACCATGAGATGCTGAGTCTCTGGGAAAGCAGAGATCCCCAGTGCTGTTCCGGCTCTAGATAGGCTGCAGAGCGATAGTGAAGAGCAGCAAGAGCTTTCAGGGCTGGCACCTTCCTTGTGGCAGAAGGAGCCAGACGTTTGCCTTTTCAGAAAAAGTTTTTGCCGAGAACGAGCACCGTGACATGCTGAGTCTCTGGGAAAGCAGAGATCCCCAGTGCTGTTGTGCCTGTGGATAGGCTTCAGGGGGACGGTGAAGACCAGCAAGATCTTTCAGGGCTGGCACCTTCCTTGTGGGAGAAGGAGCCGTAAGTTTGCCTTTTCAGAAAAAGGCTCTGCCGAGAGCGAGCACCATGAGATGCTGAGTCTCTCGGAAAGCAGATTTCCCCAGTGCTGTTTTGCCTGTGGATAGGCTGCAGGGGGACGGTGAAGACCAGCAAGATCTTTCAGGGCTGGCACCTTCCTTGTGGGAGAAGGAGCCGTAAGGTTGCCTTTTCAGAAAAAGGCTGTGCCGAGAGCGAGCACCATGAGATGCTGAGTCTCCGGGAAAGCAGAGATCCCCAGTGCTGTTGTGCCTGTGGATAGGCTGCAGGGGGACGGTGAAGACCAGCAACATCTTTCAAGGCTGACACCTTCCTTGTGGGAGAAGGAGCCAGACGTTTGCCTTTTCAGAAATAGGCACTGTCGAGAGTGAGCACCATGAGATGCTGAGTCTCTAAGAAAGCAGAGATCCCAGGTGCTTTTGCAGCTAAAGATAGGCTGCAGGGGGATAGTGAAGACCTGAAAGATCTTTCAGGGCTGGCACCTTCCTTGTGGGAGAAGGAGCCGTAAGTTTGCCTTTTTCAGAAAAAGCCTCTGCCGAGAGCGAGCACCATGAGATGCTGAGTCTCTGGGAAAGCAGAGATCCCCAGTTCTGTTGTGCCTGTGGATAGGCTGCAGAGGGATACTGAAGACCTGCAAGTGCTTTCAGGGCAGGCACCTTCCTTGTGGGCGAAGGAGCCAGACTTTTGCATTTTCAGAAAATGTTTCTGCCGAGAGCGAGCACCATGAGATGCTGAGTCTCTGGGAAAGCAGAGATCCCCAGTGGTGTTGTGCCTGTGGATAGGCTGCAGGGGCCGGTGAAGACCAGCAAGATCTTTCAGGGCTGGCACCTTCCTTGTGGGAGAAGGAGCCAAACATTTCCCTTTCCAGAAAATGTTTATGCCGAGAAAGAGCACCCTGACATGCTGAGTCTCTGGGATAGCAGAGATCCCCAATGCTGTTGCGGTTAAAGGTAGGCTACAGGGGAACGGTGAAGACCAGCAACATCTTTCAGGGCTTTCACCTTCCTTGTGGGAGAAGGAGCCAGACGTTTGCCTTTTCAGAAAAAGGCTCTGCCGAGAGCGAGCACCATGAGATGCTGAGTCTCTGGGAAAGCAGAGATCCCCAGTGCTGTTGTGCCTGTGGATAGGCTGCCGGCGGATGGTGAAGACCAGTAAGATCTTTCAGGGCTGACACCTTCCTTGGGGGAGGAGCCAGATATTTGCCTTTTCAGAAAAAGGCTCTGCCGAGATCGAGCACTATGACATGCTGAGTCTCTGGGAAAGCAGAGATCCCCAGTGCTGTTGTGGCTAAAGATAGGCTGCAGGGGGACGGTGAAGACCAGCAAGATCTTTCAGGGATGGCACCTTCCTTGTAGGAGAAGGAGCCGTAAGTTTGCCTTTTCAGAAAAAGTTTCTGCCGAGAACGAGCACCGTGACATGCTGAGTCTCTGGGAAAGCAGAGATCCCCAGAGCTGTTGTGCCTCTGGATAGGCTGCAGGGGCACGGTGAAGACCAGCAAGATCTTTCAGGGCTGGCACCTTCCCTGTGGGAGAAGGAGCCAGACGTTTGCCTTTTCAGAAAAAGTTTCTGCCGAGAACGAGCACCATGACATGCTGAGTCTCTGGGAAAGCAGCGATCCCCAGTGCTGTTCCGGCTCTAGATATGCTGCAGAGCGATAGTGAAGATCAGCAAGAGCTTTCAGGGCTGGCACCTTCCTTGTGGGAGAATGAGCCAGACGTTTGCCTTTTAAGAAAAAGTTTTTGCCGAGAACGAGCACTGTGACATGCTGAGTCTCTGGGAAAGCAGAGATCCCCAGTGCTGTTGTGGCTAGAGATAGGCTGCACGGTGATAGTGAAGACCTAAAAGAGATTTCAGGGCTGGCACCTTCCTTGTGGGAGAAGGAGCCAGACGTTTGCCTTTACAGAAAAAGGCTCTGCCGAGAGCGAGCACCATGAGATGCTGAGTCTCTGGGAAAGCAGAGATCCCCAGTGCTGTTGTTCCTGTGGATAGGCTGCAGGGGGACGCTGAAGAGCAGTAAGATCTTTCAGGGCTGGCACCTTCCTTGTGGGAGAAGGAGCCAGACGTTTGCCTTTTCAGAAAAAGGCTCTGCCGAGAGCGAGCACCATGTGATGCTGAGTCTCTCGGAAAGCAGATTTCCCCAGTGCTGTTTTGCCTGTGGATAGGCTGCAGGGGGACGGTGAAGACCAGCAAGATCTTTCAGGGCTGGCACCTTCCTTGTGGGAGAAGGAGCCGTAAGTTTGCCTTTTCAGAAAAAGGCTCTGCCGAGAGCGAGCACCATGAGATGCTGAGTCTCTGGGAAAGCAGAGATCCCCAGTGCTGTTGTGCCTGTGGATAGGCTGCAGGGGGACGGTGAAGACCAGCAACATCTTTCAAGGCTGACACCTTCCTTGTGGGAGAAGGAGCCAGACGTTTGCCTTTTCAGAAATAGGCACGTCGAGAGTGAGCACCATGAGATGCTGAGTTTCTAAGAAAGCAGAGATCCCAGGTGGTTTTGCAGCTAAAGATAGCCTGCAGGGGGATAGTGAAGACCTGCAAGAGCTTTCAGGGCTGGCACCTTCCTTGTGGGAGAAGGAGCCAGACGTTTGCCTTTTCAGAAAAAGTTTCTGCCGAGAATGAGCACCGTGACATGCTGAGTCTCTGGGAAAGCAGAGATCCCCAGTGCTGTTGTGGCTAAAGATAGTCTGCAGGGTGATAGTGAAGACCTAAAAGAGATATCAGGACTGGCACCTTCCTCGTGGGAGAAGGAGCCGTAAGTTTGCCTTTACAGAAAAAGGCTCTGCCGAGAGCGAGCACCATGAGATGCTGAGTCTCTAGGAAAGCAGAGATCCCCAGTGCTGTTGTGGCTAAAGATAGGCTACAGGGGGACGGTGAAGAGCAGTAAGATCTTTCAGGGCTGGCACCTTCATTGTGGGAGAAGGAGCCAGACGTTTGCCTTTTTAGAAATAGGCTCTGCCGAGAGCGAGCACCATGACATGCTGAGTCTCTGGGAAAGCAGAGATCCCCAGTGCTGTTGTGGCTAAAGATAGGCTGCAGGGGGATAGTGAAGACCTGCAAGAGCTTTCAGGTCTGGCACCTTCCTTGTGGGAGAAGGAGCCAGACGTTTGCCTTTTGATAAAATGTTTCTGCCGAGAACGAGCACCGTGACATGCTGGGTCTCTGGGAAAGCAGAGATCCCCAGTGCTGTTTCGCCTGTGGATAAGCTGCAGGGGGACGGTGAAGACCAGCAAGATCTTTCAGGGCTGGCACCTTCCTTGTGGGAGAAGGAGCCAGACGTTTGCCTTTTCAGAAAAAGTTTCTGCCGAGAACGAGCACAGTGACATGCTGAGTCTCTTGGAAAGCAGAGATCCCCAGTGCTGTTGCAGCTAAAGATAGGCTGCAGACGTATAGTGAAGACCTGCAAGAGCTTTCAGGGCTGGCACCTTCCTTGTGGGAGAAGGAGCCGTAAGTTTGCCTTTTCAGAAAAAGGCTCTGCCTAGAGCGAGCACCATGAGATGCTGAGTCTCTGGGAAAGCAGAGATCCCCAGTGCTGTTGTGGCTAAATATAGGCTGCAGGGGGACGGTGAAGACCAGCAAGATCTTTCAAGGCTGGCACCTTCCTTGTGGGAGAAGGAGCCGTAAGTTTGCCTTTTCAGAAAAAGGCTCTGCCGAGAGCGAGCACCATGAGATGCTGAGTATCTGGGAAAGCAGAGATCCCCAGTGCTGTTGTGGCTAAAGATAGGCTGCAGGGGGACGGTGAAGACCAGCAAGATCTTTCAAGGCTGGCACCTTCCTTGTGGCAGAAGGAGCCGTAAGTTTGCCTTTTCAGAAAAAGGCTCTGCCGAGAACGAGCACTATGACATGCTGAGTCTCTGGGAAAGCAGAGATCCCCAGTGCTGTTGTGCCTGTGGATGGGCTGCAGGGGGACGGTGAAGACCAGCAAGATCTTTCAGGGATGGCACCTTCCTTGTAGGAGAAGGAGCCAGACATTTGCCTTTCCAGAAAAAGGCTCTGCCGAGAGCGAGCACCGTGAGAGGCTGAGACTCTGGGAAAGCAGAGATCCCCAGTGCTGTTGCGGCTAAAGATAGGCTACAGGGGGATATTGAAGACCTACAAGTGCTTTCAGGGCTGGCACCTTACTTGTGGGAGAAGGAGCCAGACGTTTGCCTTTTCAGAAAAAGGCTCTACCAAGACCGAGCACCATGAGATGCTGAGTCTCTGGGAAAGCAGAGATCCCCAGTGCTGTTGTGGCTAAAGATAGGCTGCAGGGGGACGGTGAAGACCAGCAAGATCTTTCAGGGATGGCACCTTCCTTGTGGGAGAAGGAGCTGTAAGTTTGCCTTTTCAGAAAAAGTTTCTGCCGAGAACGAGCACCGTGACATGCTGAGTCTCTGGGAAAGCAGAGATCCCCAGTGCTGTTGTGCCTGTGGATAGGCTTCAGGGGGACGGTGAAGACCAGCAAGATCTTTCAGGGCTGGCAGCTTCCTTGTGGGAGAAGGAGCCAGACGTTTGCCTTTTCAGAAATAGGCACTGTCGAGAGTGAGCACCATGAGATGCTGAGTCTCTAAGAAAGCAGAGATCCCCAGTGCTGTTGTGCCTGTGGATAGGCTGCAGGGGGACGGTGAAGACCAGCAAGATCTTTCAGGGCTGGCACATTCCTTGTGGGAGAAGGAGCCAGACGTTTGCCTTTTCAGAAAAAGTTTCTGACGAGAACGAGCACCATGAGATGCTGAGTCTCTGGGAAAGCAGAGATCCCCAGTGCTGTTGCGGCTAAAGATAGGCTGCAGAGGGATAGTGAAGACCTGCAAGAGGTTTCAGGGCTGGCACCTTCCTTGTGGGAGAAGGAGCCAGACGTTTGCCTTTTCAGAAAAAGGCTCTGCCGAGAACGAGATCTGTGATATGCGGAGTCTCTGGGAAAGCAGAGATCCCCAGTGCTGTTGCGGCTAAAGATAGGCTGCAGGGGGATAGTGAAGACCTGCAAGAGCTTTCAGGGCTGACACCTTCCTTGTGAGAGAAGGAGCCGTAAGTTTGCCTTTTCAGAAAAAGGCTCTGCCGAGAGCGAGCACCATGAGATGCTGAGTCTCTGGGAAAGCAGAGATCCCCAGTGCTGTTGTGGCTAAAGATAGGCTGCAGGGGGACGGTGAAGACCAGCAACAGCTTTCAGGGCTGGCACCTTCCTTCTGGGAGAAGGAGCCGTAAGTTTGCCTTTTCAGAAAAAGGCTCTGCCGAGAGCGAGCACCATGAGATGCTGAGTCTCTGGGAAAGCAGAGATCCCCAGTGCTGTTGTTCCTGTGGATAGGCTGCATGGGGACGGTGAAGACCAGCAAGATCTATTAGGGCTGGCACCTTCCTTGTGGGAGAAGGAGCCAGACGTTTGCCTTTTCAGAAAATGTTTCTGCCGAGAACGAGCACCGTGACATGCTGAGTCTCTGGGAAAGCAGAGATCCCCAGTGCTGTTGCGGCTAAAGATAGGCTGCAGAGGTATAGTGAAGACCTGCAAGAGCTTTCAGGGCTCGCACCTTCCTTGTGGGACAAGGAGCCGTCAGTTTGCCTTTTCAGAAAAAGACTCTGCCGAGAACGAGAACTGTGACATGCTGAGTCTCTGAGAAAGCAGAGATCCCCATTGCTGTTGTGCCTGTGGATAGGCTGCAGGGGGACGGTGAAGACCAGCACGATCTTTTAGGGCTGGCACGTTCCTTGTGGGATAAAGAGCCAGACTTTTGCCTTTCAGAAAAAGGCTCTGCCGAGAACGAGAACTGTTATATGCGGACTCTCTGGGAAAGCAGAGATCCCCAGTGCTGTTGCGGCTAAAGATAGGCTGCAGGGGGACGGTGAAGACCAGCAAGATCTTTCAAGGCTGGCACCTTCCTTGTGGGAGAAGGAGCCGTAAGTTTGCCTTTTCAGAAAAAGGCTCTGCCGAGAGCGAGCACCATGAGATGCTGAGTCTCTGGGAAAGCAGAGATCCCCAGTGCTGTTGTGGCTAAAGATAGGCTGCAGGGGGACGGTGAAGACCAGCAAGATCTTTCAAGGCTGGCACCTTCCTTGTGGGAGAAGGAGCCGTAAGTTTGCCTTTTCAGAAAAAGGCTCTGCCGAGAGCGAGCACCATGAGATGCTGAGTCTCTGGGAAAGCAGAGATCCCCAGTGCTGTCGTGCCTGTGGATAGGCTGCAGGGGGACGGTGAAGACCAGCACGATCTTTTAGGGCTGGCACGTTCCTTGTGGGATAAGGAGCCAGACTTTTGCCTTTTCAGAAAAAGGCTCTGCCGAGAACGAGAACTGTGATATGCTGAGTCTCTTGGAAAGCAGAGATCCCCAGTGCTGTTGCAGCTAAAGATAGGCTGCAGACGTATAGTGAAGACCTGCAAGAGCTTTCAGGGCTGGCACCTTCCTTGTGGGAGAAGGAGCCGTAAGTTTGCCTTTTCAGAAAAAGGCTCTGCCGAGAGCGAGCACCATGAGATGCTGAGTCTCTGGGAAAGCAGAGATCCCCAGTGCTGTTGTGGCTAAAGATAGGCTGCAGGGGGACGGTGAAGACCAGCAAGATCTTTCAAGGCTGGCACTTTCCTTGTGGGAGAAGGAGCCGTAAGTTTGCCTTTTCAGAAAAAGGCTCTGCCGAGAGCGAGCACCATGAGATGCTGAGTATCTGGGAAAGCAGAGATCCCCAGTGCTGTTGTGGCTAAAGATAGGCTGCAGGGGGACGGTGAAGACCAGCAAGATCTTTCAAGGCTGGCACCTTCCTTGTGGCAGAAGGAGCCGTAAGTTTGCCTTTTCAGAAAAAGGCTCTGCCGAGAACGAGCACTATGACATGCTGAGTCTCTGGGAAAGCAGAGATCCCCAGTGCTGTTGTGCCTGTGGATAGGCTGCAGGGGGACGGTGAAGACCAGCAAGATCTTTCAGGGATGGCACCTTCCTTGTAGGAGAAGGAGCCAGACATTTGCCTTTCCAGAAAAGGGCTCTGCCGAGAGCGAGCACCGTGAGAGGCTGAGTCTCTGGGAAAGCAGAGATCCCCAGTGCTGTTGCGGCTAAAGATAGGCTACAGGGGGATATTGAAGACATACAAGTGCTTTCAGGGCTGGCACCTTACTTGTGGGAGAAGGAGCCAGACGTTTGCCTTTTCAGAAAAAGGCTCTACCAAGACCGAGCACCATGAGATGCTGAGTCTCTGGGAAAGCAGAGATCCCCAGTGCTGTTGTGGCTAAAGATAGGCTGCAGGGGGACGGTGAAGACCAGCAAGATCTTTCAGGGATGGCACCTTCCTTGTGGGAGAAGGAGCCGTAAGTTTGCCTTTTCAGAAAAAGTTTCTGCCGAGAACGAGCACCGTGACATGCTGAGTCTCTGGGAAAGCAGAGATCCCCAGTGCTGTTCTGCCTCTGGATAGGCTGCAGGGGGACGGTGAAGACCAGCAAGATCTTTCAGGGCTGGCACCTTCCCTGGGGGGGAAGGAGCCAGACGTTTGCCTTTTCAGAAAAAGATTCTGCCGAGAACGAGCACCATGAGATGCTGAGTCTCTGGGAAAGCAGAGATCCCCAGTGCTGTTCCGGCTCTAGATAGGCTGCAGAGCGATAGTGAAGAGCAGCAAGAGCTTTCAGGGCTGGCACCTTCCTTGTGGCAGAAGGAGCCAGACGTTTGCCTTTTCAGAAAAAGTTTTTGCCGAGAACGAGCACCGTGACATGCTGAGTCTCTGGGAAAGCAGAGATCCCCAGTGCTGTTGTGCCTGTGGATAGGCTTCAGGGGGACGGTGAAGACCAGCAAGATCTTTCAGGGCTGGCAGCTTCCTTGTGGGAGAAGGAGCCAGACGTTTGCCTTTTCAGAAAAAGTTTCTGCCGAGAACGAGCACCATGAGATGCTGAGTCTCTCGGAAAGCAGATTTCCCCAGTGCTGTTTTGCCTGTGGATAGGCTGCAGGGGGACGGTGAAGACCAGCAAGATCTTTCAGGGCTGGCACCTTCCTTGTGGGAGAAGGAGCCGTAAGTTTGCCTTTTCAGAAAAAGGCTGTGCCGAGAGCGAGCACCATGAGATGCTGAGTCTCCGGGAAAGCAGAGATCCCCAGTGCTGTTGTGCCTGTGGATAGGCTGCAGGGGGACGGTGAAGACCAGCAACATCTTTCAAGGCTGACACCTTCCTTGTGGGAGAAGGAGCCAGACGTTTGCCTTTTCAGAAATAGGCACTGTCGAGAGTGAGCACCATGAGATGCTGAGTCTCTAAGAAAGCAGAGATCCCAGGTGCTTTTGCAGCTAAAGATAGGCTGCAGGGGGATAGTGAAGACCTGAAAGATCTTTCAGGGCTGGCACCTTCCTTGTGGGAGAAGGAGCCGTAAGTTTGCCTTTTCAGAAAAAGCCTCTGCCGAGAGCGAGCACCATGAGATGCTGAGTCTCTGGGAAAGCAGAGATCCCCAGTGCTGTTGTGCCTGTGGATAGGCTGCAGGGGGACGGTGAAGAACTGCAAGAGCTTTCAGGGCTGGCACCTTCCTTGTGGGAGAAGGATCCAGACGTTTGCCATTTCAGAAAATGCCTCTGCCGAGAGCGAGCACCATGAGATGCTGAGTCTCTGGGAAAGCAGAGATCCCCAGTTCTGTTGTGCCTGTGGATAGGCTGCAGAGGGATACTGAAGACCTGCAAGTGCTTTCAGGGCAGGCACCTTCCTTGTGGGCGAAGGAGCCAGAATTTTGCATTTTCAGAAAATGTTTCTGCCGAGAGCGAGCACCATGAGATGCTGAGTCTCTGGGAAAGCAGAGATCCCCAGTGGTGTTGTGCCTGTGGATAGGCTGCAGGGGCCGGTGAAGACCAGCAAGATCTTTCAGGGCTGGCACCTTCCTTGTGGGAGAAGGAGCCAAACATTTCCCTTTCCAGAAAATGTTTCTGCCGAGAAAGAGCACCCTGATATGCTGAGTCTCTGGGATAGCAGAGATCCCCAGTGCTGTTGCGGTTAAAGGTAGGCTACAGGGGAACGGTGAAGACCAGCAACATCTTTCAGGGCTTTCACCTTCCTTGTGGGAGAAGGAGCCAGACGTTTGCCTTTTCAGAAAAAGGCTCTGCCGAGAGCGAGCACCATGAGATGCTGAGTCTCTGGGAAAGCAGAGATCCCCAGTGCTGTTGTGCCTGTGGATAGGCTGCCGGCGGATGGTGAAGACCAGTAAGATCTTTCAGGGCTGACACCTTCCTTGGGGGAGGAGCCAGATATTTGCCTTTTCAGAAAAAGGCTCTGCCGAGATCGAGCACTATGACATGCTGAGTCTCTGGGAAAGCAGAGATCCCCAGTGCTGTTGTGGCTAAAGATAGGCTGCACGGGGACGGTGAAGACCAGCAAGATCTTTCAGGGATGGCACCTTCCTTGTAGGAGAAGGAGCCGTAAGTTTGCCTTTTCAGAAAAAGTTTCTGCCGAGAACGAGCACAGTGACATGCTGAGTCTCTGGGAAAGCAGAGATCCCCAGTGCTGTTGTGCCTCTGGATAGTCTGCAGGGGGACGGTGAAGACCAGCAAGATCTTTCAGGGCTGGCACCTTCCCTGTGGGAGAAGGAGCCAGACGTTTGCCTTTTCAGAAAAAGTTTCTGCCGAGAACGAGCACCATGACATGCTGAGTCTCTGGGAAAGCAGCGATCCCCAGTGCTGTTCCGGCTCTAGATATGCTGCAGAGCGATAGTGAAGATCAGCAAGAGCTTTCAGGGCTGGCACCTTCCTTGTGGGAGAAGGAGCCAGACGTTTGCCTTTTCAGAAAAAGTTTTTGCCGAGAACGAGCACTGTGACATGCTGAGTCTCTGGGAAAGCAGAGATCCCCAGTGCTGTTGTGGCTAGAGATAGGCTGCACGGTGATAGGTAAGACCTAAAAGAGATTTCAGGGCTGGCACCTTCCTTGTGGGAGAAGGAGCCGTAAGTTTGCCTTTACAGAAAAAGGCTCTGCCGAGAGCGAGCACCATGAGATGCTGAGTCTCTGGGAAAGCAGAGATCCCCAGTGCTGTTGTTCCTGTGGATAGGCTGCAGGGGGACGCTGAAGAGCAGTAAGATCTTTCAGGGCTGGCACCTTCCTTGTGGGAGAAGGAGCCAGACGTTTGCCTTTTCAGAAAAAGGCTCTGCCGAGAGCGAGCACCATGTGATGCTGAGTCTCTCGGAAAGCAGATTTCCCCAGTGCTGTTTTGCCTGTGGATAGGCTGCAGGGGGACGGTGAAGACCAGCAAGATCTTTCAGGGCTGGCACCTTCCTTGTGGGAGAAGGAGCCGTAAGTTTGCCTTTTCAGAAAAAGGCTCTGCCGAGAGCGAGCACCATGAGATGCTGAGTCTCTGGGAAAGCAGAGATCCCCAGTGCTGTTGTGCCTGTGGATAGGCTGCAGGGGGACGGTGAAGACCAGCAACATCTTTCAAGGCTGACACCTTCCTTGTGGGAGAAGGAGCCAGACGTTTGCCTTTTCCGAAATAGGCACGTCGAGAGTGAGCACCATGAGATGCTGAGTTTCTAAGAAAGCAGAGATCCCAGGTGGTTTTGCAGCTAAAGATAGCCTGCAGGGGGATAGTGAACACCTGCAAGAGCTTTCAGGGCTGGCACCTTCCTTGTGGGAGAAGGAGCCAGACGTTTGCCTTTTCAGAAAAAGTTTCTGCCGAGAATGAGCACCGTGACATGCTGAGTCTCTGGGAAAGCAGAGATCCCCAGTGCTGTTGTGGCTAAAGATAGTCTGCAGGGTGATAGTGAAGACCTAAAAGAGATATCAGGACTGGCACCTTCCTTGTGGGAGAAGGAGCCGTAAGTTTGCCTTTACAGAAAAAGGCTCTGCCGAGAGCGAGCACCATGAGATGCTGAGTCTCTAAGAAAGCAGAGATCCCCAGTGCTGTTGTGGCTAAAGATAGGCTACAGGGGGACGGTGAAGAGCAGTAAGATCTTTCAGGGCTGGCACCTTCATTGTGGGAGAAGGAGCCAGACGTTTGCCTTTTTAGAAATAGGCTCTGCCGAGAGCGAGCACCATGACATGCTGAGTCTCTGGGAAAGCAGAGATCCCCAGTGCTGTTGTGGCTAAAGATAGGCTGCAGGGGGATAGTGAAGACCTGCAAGAGCTTTCAGGTCTGGCACCTTCCTTGTGGGAGAAGGAGCCAGACGTTTGCCTTTTGATAAAATGTTTCTGCCGAGAACGAGCACCGTGACATGCTGGGTCTCTGGGAAAGCAGAGATCCCCAGTGCTGTTTCGCCTGTGGATAGGCTGCAGGGGGACGGTGAAGACCAGCAAGATCTTTCAGGGCTGGCACCTTCCTTGTGGGAGAAGGAGCCAGACGTTTGCCTTTTGATAAAATGTTTCTGCCGAGAACGAGCACAGTGACATGCTGAGTGTCTTGGAAAGCAGAGATCCCCAGTGCTGTTGCAGCTAAAGATAGGCTGCAGACGTATAGTGAAGACCTGCAAGAGCTTTCAGGGCTGGCACCTTCCTTGTGGGAGAAGGAGCCGTAAGTTTGCCTTTTCAGAAAAAGGCTCTGCCTAGAGCGAGCACCATGAGATGCTGAGTCTCTGGGAAAGCAGAGATCCCCAGTGCTGTTGTGGCTAAATATAGGCTGCAGGGGGACGGTGAAGACCAGCAAGATCTTTCAAGGCTGGCACCTTCCTTGTGGGAGAAGGAGCCGTAAGTTTGCCTTTTCAGAAAAAGGCTCTGCCGAGAGCGAGCACCATGAGATGCTGAGTATCTGGGAAAGCAGAGATCCCCAGTGCTGTTGTGGCTAAAGATAGGCTGCAGGGGGACGGTGAAGACCAGCAAGATCTTTCAAGGCTGGCACCTTCCTTGTGGCAGAAGGAGCCGTAAGTTTGCCTTTTCAGAAAAAGGCTCTGCCGAGAACGAGCACTATGACATGCTGAGTCTCTGGGAAAGCAGAGATCCCCAGTGCTGTTGTGCCTGTGGATGGGCTGCAGGGGGACGGTGAAGACCAGCAAGATCTTTCAGGGATGGCACCTTCCTTGTAGTAGAAGGAGCCAGACATTTGCCTTTCCAGAAAAAGGCTCTGCCGAGAGCGAGCACCGTGAGAGACTGAGACTCTGGGAAAGCAGAGATCCCCAGTGCTGTTGCGGCTAAAGATAGGCTACAGGGGGATATTGAAGACCTACAAGTGCTTTCAGGGCTGGCACCTTACTTGTGGGAGAAGGAGCCACACGTTTGCCTTTTCAGAAAAAGGCTCTACCAAGACCGAGCACCATGAGATGCTGAGTCTCTGGGAAAGCAGAGATCCCCAGTGCTGTTGTGGCTAAAGATAGGCTGCAGGGGGACGGTGAAGACCAGCAAGATCTTTCAGGGATGGCACCTTCCTTGTGGGAGAAGGAGCCGTAAGTTTGCCTTTTCAGAAAAAGTTTCTGCCGAGAACGAGCACCATGAGATGCTGAGTCTCTGGGAAAGCAGAGATCCCCAGTGCTGTTGTTCCTGTGGATAGGCTGCAGGGGGACGCTGAAGAGCAGTAAGATCTTTCAGGGCTGGCACCTTCCTTGTGGGAGAAGGAGCCAGACGTTTGCCTTTTCAGAAAAAGGCTCTGCCGAGAGCGAGCACCATGTGATGCTGAGTCTCTCGGAAAGCAGATTTCCCCAGTGCTGTTTTGCCTGTGGATAGGCTGCAGGGGGACGGTGAAGACCAGCAAGATCTTTCAGGGCTGGCACCTTCCTTGTGGGAGAAGGAGCCGTAAGTTTGCCTTTTCAGAAAAAGGCTCTGCCGAGAGCGAGCACCATGAGATGCTGAGTCTCTGGGAAAGCAGAGATCCCCAGTGCTGTTGTGCCTGTGGATAGGCTGCAGGGGGACGGTGAAGACCAGCAACATCTTTCAAGGCTGACACCTTCCTTGTGGGAGAAGGAGCCAGACGTTTGCCTTTTCAGAAATAGGCACGTCGAGAGTGAGCACCATGAGATGCTGAGTTTCTAAGAAAGCAGAGATCCCAGGTGGTTTTGCAGCTAAAGATAGCCTGCAGGGGGATAGTGAAGACCTGCAAGAGCTTTCAGGGCTGGCACCTTCCTTGTGGGAGAAGGAGCCAGACGTTTGCCTTTTCAGAAAAAGTTTCTGCCGAGAATGAGCACCGTGACATGCTGAGTCTCTGGGAAAGCAGAGATCCCCAGTGCTGTTGTGGCTAAAGATAGTCTGCAGGGTGATAGTGAAGACCTAAAAGAGATATCAGGACTGGCACCTTCCTTGTGGGAGAAGGAGCCGTAAGTTTGCCTTTACAGAAAAAGGCTCTGCCGAGAGCGAGCACCATGAGATGCTGAGTCTCTAGGAAAGCAGAGATCCCCAGTGCTGTTGTGGCTAAAGATAGGCTACAGGGGGACGGTGAAGAGCAGTAAGATCTTTCAGGGCTGGCACCTTCATTGTGGGAGAAGGAGCCAGACGTTTGCCTTTTTAGAAATAGGCTCTGCCGAGAGCGAGCACCATGACATGCTGAGTCTCTGGGAAAGCAGAGATCCCCAGTGCTGTTGTGGCTAAAGATAGGCTGCAGGGGGATAGTGAAGACCTGCAAGAGCTTTCAGGTCTGGCACCTTCCTTGTGGGAGAAGGAGCCAGACGTTTGCCTTTTGATAAAATGTTTCTGCCGAGAACGAGCACCGTGACATGCTGGGTCTCTGGGAAAGCAGAGATCCCCAGTGCTGTTTCGCCTGTGGATAGGCTGCAGGGGGACGGTGAAGACCAGCAAGATCTTTCAGGGCTGGCACCTTCCTTGTGGGAGAAGGAGCCAGACGTTTGCCTTTTCAGAAAAAGTTTCTGCCGAGAACGAGCACAGTGACATGCTGAGTCTCTTGGAAAGCAGAGATCCCCAGTGCTGTTGCAGCTAAAGATAGGCTGCAGACGTATAGTGAAGACCTGCAAGAGCTTTCAGGGCTGGCACCTTCCTTGTGGGAGAAGGAGCCGTAAGTTTGCCTTTTCAGAAAAAGGCTCTGCCTAGAGCGAGCACCATGAGATGCTGAGTCTCTGGGAAAGCAGAGATCCCCAGTGCTGTTGTGGCTAAATATAGGCTGCAGGGGGACGGTGAAGACCAGCAAGATCTTTCAAGGCTGGCACCTTCCTTGTGGGAGAAGGAGCCGTAAGTTTGCCTTTTCAGAAAAAGGCTCTGCCGAGAGCGAGCACCATGAGATGCTGAGTCTCTGGGAAAGCAGAGATCCCCAGTGCTGTTGTGGCTAAAGATAGGCTGCAGGGGGACGGTGAAGACCAGCAAGATCTTTCAGGGATGGCACCTTCCTTGTGGGAGAAGGAGCCGTAAGTTTGCCTTTTCAGAAAAAGTTTCTGCCGAGAACGAGCACCATGAGATACTGAGTCTCTGGGAAAGCAGAGATCCCCAGTGCTGTTGTTCCTGTGGATAGGCTGCAGGGGGACGCTGAAGAGCAGTAAGATCTTTCAGGGCTGGCACCTTCCTTGTGGGAGAAGGAGCCAGACGTTTGCCTTTTCAGAAAAAGGCTCTGCCGAGAGCGAGCACCATGTGATGCTGAGTCTCTCGGAAAGCAGATTTCCCCAGTGCTGTTTTGCGTGTGGATAGGCTGCAGGGGGACGGTGAAGACCAGCAAGATCTTTCAGGGCTGGCACCTTCCTTGTGGGAGAAGGAGCCGTAAGTTTGCCTTTTCAGAAAAAGGCTCTGCCGAGAGCGAGCACCATGAGATGCTGAGTCTCTGGGAAAGCAGAGATCCCCAGTGCTGTTGTGCCTGTGGATAGGCTGCAGGGGGACGGTGAAGACCAGCAACATCTTTCAAGGCTGACACCTTCCTTGTGGGAGAAGGAGCCAGACGTTTGCCTTTTCAGAAATAGGCACGTCGAGAGTGAGCACCATTAGATGCTGAGTTTCTAAGAAAGCAGAGATCCCAGGTGGTTTTGCAGCTAAAGATAGCCTGCAGGGGGATAGTGAAGACCTGCAAGAGCTTTCAGGGCTGGCACCTTCCTTGTGGGAGAAGGAGCCAGACGTTTGCCTTTTCAGAAAAAGTTTCTGCCGAGAATGAGCACCGTGACATGCTGAGTCTCTGGGAAAGCAGAGATCCCCAGTGCTGTTGTGGCTAAAGATAGTCTGCAGGGTGATAGTGAAGACCTAAAAGAGATATCAGGACTGGCACCTTCCTTGTGGGAGAAGGAGCCGTAAGTTTGCCTTTACAGAAAAAGGCTCTGCCGAGAGCGAGCACCATGAGATGCTGAGTCTCTAGGAAAGCAGAGATCCCCAGTGCTGTTGTGGCTAAAGATAGGCTACAGGGGGACGGTGAAGAGCAGTAAGATCTTTCAGGGCTGGCACCTTCATTGTGGGAGAAGGAGCCAGACGTTTGCCTTTTTAGAAATAGGCTCTGCCGAGAGCGAGCACCATGACATGCTGAGTCTCTGGGAAAGCAGAGATCCCCAGTGCTGTTGTGGCTAAAGATAGGCTGCAGGGGGATAGTGAAGACCTGCAAGAGCTTTCAGGTCTGGCACCTTCCTTGTGGGAGAAGGAGCCAGACGTTTGCCTTTTGATAAAATGTTTCTGCCGAGAACGAGCACCGTGACATGCTGGGTCTCTGGGAAAGCAGAGATCCCCAGTGCTGTTTCGCCTGTGGATAGGCTGCAGGGGGACGGTGAAGACCAGCAAGATCTTTCAGGGCTGGCACCTTCCTTGTGGGAGAAGGAGCCAGACGTTTGCCTTTTCAGAAAAAGTTTCTGCCGAGAACGAGCACAGTGACATGCTGAGTCTCTTGGAAAGCAGAGATCCCCAGTGCTGTTGCAGCTAAAGATAGGCTGCAGACGTATAGTGAAGACCTGCAAGAGCTTTCAGGGCTGGTACCTTCCTTGTGGGAGAAGGAGCCGTAAGTTTGCCTTTTCAGAAAAAGGCTCTGCCTAGAGCGAGCACCATGAGATGCTGAGTCTCTGGGAAAGCAGAGATCCCCAGTGCTGTTGTGGCTAAATATAGGCTGCAGGGGGACGGTGAAGACCAGCAAGATCTTTCAAGGCTGGCACCTTCCTTGTGGGAGAAGGAGCCGTAAGTTTGCCTTTTCAGAAAAAGGCTCTGCCGAGAGCGAGCACCATGAGATGCTGAGTATCTGGGAAAGCAGAGATCCCCAGTGCTGTTGTGGCTAAAGATAGGCTGCAGGGGGACGGTGAAGACCAGCAAGATCTTTCAGGGATGGCACCTTCCTTGTCGGAGAAGGAGCCAGACATTTGCCTTTCCAGAAAAAGGCTCTGCCGAGAGCGAGCACCGTGAGAGGCTGAGACTCTGGGAAAGCAGAGATCCCCAGTGCTGTTGCGGCTAAAGATAGGCTACAGGGGGATATTGAAGACCTACAAGTGCTTTCAGGGCTGGCACCTTACTTGTGGGAGAAGGAGCCACACGTTTGCCTTTTCAGAAAAAGGCTCTGCCGAGAGCGAGCACCATGAGATGCTGATTCTCTGGGAAAGCAGAGATCCCCAGTGCTGTTGCGGCTAAAGATAGGCTGCAGAGGGATAGTGAAGACCTGCAAGAGGTTTCAGGGCTGGCACCTTCCTTGTGAGAGAAGGAGCCGTAAGTTTGCCTTTTCAGAAAAAGGCTCTGCCGAGAGCGAGCACCATGAGATGCTGAGTCTCTGGGAAAGCAGAGATCCCCAGTGCTGTTGCGGCTAAAGATAGGCTGCAGGGGGATAGTGAAGACCTGCAAGAGCTTTCAGGGCTGACACCTTCCTTGTGAGAGAAGGAGCCGTAAGTTTGCCTTTTCAGAAAAAGGCTCTGCCGAGAGCGAGCACCATGAGATGCTGAGTCTCTGGGAAAGCAGAGATCCCCAGTGCTGTTGTGGCTAAAGATAGGCTGCAGGGGGACGGTGAAGACCAGCAAGATCTTTCAGGGCTGGCACCTTCCTTGTGGGAGAAGGAGCCGTAAGTTTGCCTTTTCAGAAAAAGGCTCAGCCGAGAGCGAGCACCATGAGATGCTGAGTCTCTGGGAAAGCAGAGATCCCCAGTGCTGTTGTTCCTGTGGATAGGCTGCAGGGGGACGGTGAAGACCAGCAAGATCTATCAGGGCTGGCACCTTCCTTGTGGGAGAAGGAGCCAGACGTTTGCCTTTTCAGAAAATGTTTCTGCCGAGAACGAGCACCGTGACATGCTGAGTCTCTGGGAAAGCAGAGATCCCCAGTGCTGTTGCGGCTAAAGATAGGCTGCAGAGGTATAGTGAAGACCTGCAAGAGCTTTCAGGGCTCGCACCTTCCTTGTGGGACAAGGAGCCGTCAGTTTGCCTTTTCAGAAAAAGACTCTGCCGAGAACGAGAACTGTGACATGCTGAGTCTCTGAGAAAGCAGAGATCCCCATTGCTGTTGTGCCTGTGGATAGGCTGCAGGGGGACGGTGAAGACCAGCACGATCTTTTAGGGCTGGCACGTTCCTTGTGGGATAAAGAGCCAGACTTTTGCCTTTCAGAAAAAGGCTCTGCCGAGAACGAGAACTGTTATATGAGGACACTCTGGGAAAGCAGAGATCCCCAGTGCTGTTGCGGCTAAAGATAGGCTGCAGGGGGATAGTGAAGACCTACAAGTGCTTTCAGGGCTGGCACCTTCCTTGTGGGAGAAGGAGCCAGACGTTTGCCTTTTCAGAAAAAGGCTCTGCCGAGAGCGAGCACCGTGAGAGGCTGAGACTCTGGGAAAGCAGAGATCCCCAGTGCTGTTGCGGCTAAAGATAGGCTACAGGGGGATATTGAAGACCTACAAGTGCTTTCAGGGCTGGCACCTTCCTTGTGGGAGAAGGAGCCAGACGTTTGCCTTTTCAGAAAAAGGCTCTACCGAGACCGAGCACCATGAGATGCTGAGTCTCTGGGAAAGCAGAGATCCCCAGTGCTGTTGTGGCTAAAGATAGGCTGCAGGGGGACGGTGAAGACCAGCAAGATCTTTCAGGGCTGGCACCTTCCCTGGGGGGGAAGGAGCCAGACGTTTGCCTTTTCAGAAAAAGATTCTGCCGAGAACGAGCACTATGACATGCTGAGTCTCTGGGAAAGCAGAGATCCCCAGTGCTGTTCCGGCTCTAGATAGGCTGCAGAGCGATAGTGAAGAGCAGCAATAGCTTTCAGGGCTGGCACCTTCCTTGTGGCACAAGGAGCCAGACGTTTGCCTTTTCAGAAAAAGTTTTTGCCGAGAACGAGCACCGTGACATGCTGAGTCTCTGGGAAAGAAGAGATCCCCAGTGCTGTTGTGCCTGTGGATAGGCTTCAGGGGGACGGTGAAGACCAGCAAGATCTTTCAGGGCTGGCAGCTTCCTTGTGGGAGAAGGAGCCAGACGTTTGCCTTTTCAGAAAAAGTTTCTGCCGAGAACGAGCACCGTGACATGCTGAGTCTCTGGGAAAGCAGAGATCCCCAGTGCTGTTGTGCCTGTGGATAGGCTGCAGGGGGACGGTGAAGACCAGCAAGATCTTTCAGGGCTGGCACCTTCCTTGTGGGAGAAGGAGCCAGACGTTTGCCTTTTCAGAAAAAGTTTCTGACGAGAACGAGCACCATGAGATGCTGAGTCTCTGGGAAAGCAGAGATCCCCAGTGCTGTTGCGGCTAAAGATAGGCTGCAGAGGGATAGTGAAGACCTGCAAGAGGTTTCAGGGCTGGCACCTTCCTTGTGGGAGAAGGAGCCAGACGTTTGCCTTTTCAGAAAAAGGCTCTGCCAAGAGCGAGTACCATGAGATGCTGATTCTCTGGGAAAGCAGAGATCCCCAGTGCTGTTGTGCCTGTGGATAGGCTGCAGGGGGACGGTGAAGACCAGCAAGATCTTTCAGGGCTGGCACCTTCCTTGTGGGAGAAGGAGCCGTAAGTTTGCCTTTTCAGAAAAAGTCTCTGCCGAGAGCGAGCACCATGAGATGCTGATTCTCTGGGAAAGCAGAGATCCCCATTGCTGTTGTGCCTGTGGATAGGCTGCAGGGGGACGGTGAAGACCAGCAAGATCTTTCAGGGCTGGCACCTTCCTTGTGGGAGAAGGAGCCAGACGTTTGCCTTTTCGGAAAAAGTTTCAGCCGAGAACGATCACCGTGACATGCTGAGTCTCTGGGAAAGCAGAGATCCCCAGTGCTGTTGTGGCTAAAGATAGGCTGCAGGGTGATAGTGAAGACCTAAAAGAGCTTTCAGGGCTGGCACCTTCCTTGTGGGAGAAGGAGCCGTAATTTTGCCTTTACAGAAAAAGGCTCTGCCGAGAGCGAGCACCATGAGATGCTGAGTCTCTGGGAAAGCAGAGATCCCCAGTGCTGTTGTGCCTGTGGATAGGCTTCAGGGGGACGCTGAAGAGCAGTAAGATCTTTCAGGGCTGGCACCTTCCTTGTGGGAGAAGGAGCCAGACGTTTGCATTTTCAGAAAAAAGCTCTGCCGAGAGCGAGCACCATGAGATGCTGAGTCTCTCGGAAAGCAGATTTCCCCAGTGCTGTTTTGCCTGTGGATAGGCTGCAGGGGGACGGTGAAGACCAGCAAGATCTTTCAGGGCTGGCACCTTCCTTGTGGGAGAAGGAGCCGTAAGTTTGCCTTTTCAGAAAAAGGCTGTGCCGAGAGCGAGCACCATGAGATGCTGAGTCTCCGGGAAAGCAGAGATCCCCAGTGCTGTTGTGCCTGTGGATAGGCTGCAGGGGGACGGTGAAGACCAGCAACATCTTTCAAGGCTGACACCTTCCTTGTGGGAGAAGGAGCCAGACGTTTGCCTTTTCAGAAATAGGCACTGTCGAGAGTGAGCACCATGAGATGCTGAGTCTCTAAGAAAGCAGAGATCCCAGGTGCTTTTGCAGCTAAAGACAGGCTGCAGGGGGACGGTGAAGACCTGCAAGATCTTTCAGGGATGGCACCTTCCTTGTGGGAGAAGGATCCAGACGTTTGCCATTTCAGAAAATGCCTCTGCCGAGAGCGAGCACCATGAGATGCTGAGTCTCTGGGAAAGCAGAGATCCCCAGTTCTGTTGTGCCTGTGGATAGGCTGCAGGGGCCGGTGAAGAACAGCAAGATCTTTCAGGGCTGGCACCTTCCTTGTGGGAGAAGGAGCCAAACATTTCCCTTTCCAGAAAATGTTTCTGCCGAGAAAGAGCACCCTGACATGCTGAGTCTCTGGGATAGCAGAGATCCCCAGTGCTGTTGCGGTTAAAGGTAGGCTACAGGGGAACGGTGAAGACCAGCAACATCTTTCAGGGCTTTCACCTTCCTTGTGGGAGAAGGAGCCAGACGTTTGCCTTTTCAGAAAAAGGCTCTGCCGAGAGCGAGCACCATGAGATGCTGAGTCTCTGGGAAAGCAGAGATCCCCAGTGCTGTTGTGCCTGTGGATAGGCTGCCGGCGGATGGTGAAGACCAGTAAGATCTTTCAGGGCTGACACCTTCCTTGGGGGAGGAGCCAGATATTTGCCTTTTCAGAAAAAGGCTCTGCCGAGATCGAGCACTATGACATGCTGAGTCTCTGGGAAAGCAGAGATCCCCAGTGCTGTTGTGGCTAAAGATAGGCTGCAGGGGGACGGTGAAGACCAGCAAGATCTTTCAGGGATGGCACCTTCCTTGTAGGAGAAGGAGCCGTAAGTTTGCCTTTTCAGAAAAAGTTTCTGCCGAGAACGAGCACCGTGACATGCTGAGTCTCTGGGAAAGCAGAGATCCCCAGTGCTGTTGTGCCTCTGGATAGGCTGCAGGGGGACGGTGAAGACCAGCAAGATCTTTCAGGGCTGGCACCTTCCCTGTGGGAGAAGGAGCCAGACGTTTGCCTTTTCAGAAAAAGTTTCTGCCGAGAACGAGCACCATGACATGCTGAGTCTCTGGGAAAGCAGCGATCCACAGTGCTGTTCCGGCTCTAGATATGCTGCAGAGCGATAGTGAAGATCAGCAAGAGCTTTCAGGGCTGGCACCTTCCTTGTGGGAGAATGAGCCAGACGTTTGCCTTTTCAGAAAAAGTTTTTGCCGAGAACGAGCACTGTGACATGCTGAGTCTCTGGGAAAGCAGAGATCCCCAGTGCTGTTGTGGCTAGAGATAGGCTGCACGGTGATAGTGAAGACCTAAAAGAGATTTCAGGGCTGGCACCTTCCTTGTGGGAGAAGGAGCCGTAAGTTTGCCTTTACAGAAAAAGGCTCTGCCGAGAGCGAGCACCATGAGATGCTGAGTCTCTGGGAAAGCAGAGATCCCCAGTGCTGTTGTTCCTGTGGATAGGCTGCAGGGGGACGCTGAAGAGCAGTAAGATCTTTCAGGGCTGGCACCTTCCTTGTGGGAGAAGGAGCCAGACGTTTGCCTTTTCAGAAAAAGGCTCTGCCGAGAGCGAGCACCATGTGATGCTGAGTCTCTCGGAAAGCAGATTTCCCCAGTGCTGTTTTGCCTGTGGATAGGCTGCAGGGGGACGGTGAAGACCAGCAAGATCTTTCAGGGCTGGCACCTTCCTTGTGGGAGAAGGAGCCGTAAGTTTGCCTTTTCAGAAAAAGGCTCTGCCGAGAGCGAGCACCATGAGATGCTGAGTCTCTGGGAAAGCAGAGATCCCCAGTGCTGTTGTGCCTGTGGATAGGCTGCAGGGGGACGGTGAAGACCAGCAACATCTTTCAAGGCTGACACCTTCCTTGTGGGAGAAGGAGCCAGACGTTTGCCTTTTCAGAAATAGGCACGTCGAGAGTGAGCACCATGAGATGCTGAGTTTCTAAGAAAGCAGAGATCCCAGGTGGTTTTGCAGCTAAAGATAGCCTGCAGGGGGATAGTGAAGACCTGCAAGAGCTTTCAGGGCTGGCACCTTCCTTGTGGGAGAAGGAGCCAGACGTTTGCCTTTTCAGAAAAAGTTTCTGCCGAGAATGAGCACCGTGACATGCTGAGTCTCTGGGAAAGCAGAGATCCCCAGTGCTGTTGTGGCTAAAGATAGTCTGCAGGGTGATAGTGAAGACCTAAAAGAGATATCAGGACTGGCACCTTCCTTGTGGGAGAAGGAGCCGTAAGTTTGCCTTTACAGAAAAAGGCTCTGCCGAGAGCGAGCACCATGAGATGCTGAGTCTCTAGGAAAGCAGAGATCCCCAGTGCTGTTGTGGCTAAAGATAGGCTACAGGGGGACGGTGAAGAGCAGTAAGATCTTTCAGGGCTGGCACCTTCATTGTGGGAGAAGGAGCCAGACGTTTGCCTTTTTAGAAATAGGCTCTGCCGAGAGCGAGCACCATGACATGCTGAGTCTCTGGGAAAGCAGAGATCCCCAGTGCTGTTGTGGCTAAAGATAGGCTGCAGGGGGACAGTGAAGACCAGCAACATCTATCAGGGCTGGCACCTTCCTTGTGGGAGAAGGAGCCAGACGTTTGCCTATTCAGAAAATGTTTCTGCCGAGAGCGAGCACCATGAGATGCTGAGTCTCTGGGATAGCAGAGATCCCCAGTGCTGTTGTGGCTTAAGATAGGCTACAGGGGAACGGTGAAGACCAGCAAGATCTTTCAGGGCTGGCACCTTCCTTGTGGAGAAGGAGCCAGACGTTTGCCTTTTCGGAAAAAGTTTCAGCCGAGAACGATCACCGTGACATGCTGAGTCTCTGGGAAAGCAGAGATCCCCAGTGCTGTTGTGGCTAAAGATAGGCTGCAGGGTGATAGTGAAGACCTAAAAGAGCTTTCAGGGCTGGCACCTTCCTTGTGGGAGAAGGAGCCGTAATTTTGCCTTTACAGAAAAAGGCTCTGCCGAGAGCGAGCACCATGAGATGCTGAGTCTCTGGGAAAGCAGAGATCCCCAGTGCTGTTGTGCCTGTGGATAGGCTGCAGGGGGACGCTGAAGAGCAGTAAGTTCTTTCAGGGCTGGCACCTTCCTTGTGGGAGAAGGAGCCAGACGTTTGCCTTTTCAGAAAAAGGCTCTGCCGAGAGCGAGCACCATGAGATGCTGAGTCTCTCGGAAAGCAGATTTCCCCAGTGCTGTTTTGCCTGTGGATAGGCTGCAGGGGGACGGTGAAGACCAGCAAGATCTTTCAGGGCTGGCACCTTCCTTGTGGGAGAAGGAGCCGTAAGTTTGCCTTTTCAGAAAAAGGCTCTGCCGAGAGCGAGCACCATGAGATGCTGAGTCTCTGGGAAAGCAGAGATCCCCAGTGCTGTTGTGCCTGTGGATAGGCTGCAGGGGGACGGTGAAGACCAGCAACATCTTTCAAGGCTGACACCTTCCTTCTGGGAGAAGGAGCCAGACGTTTGCCTTTTCAGAAATAGGCACGTCGAGAGTGAGCACCATGAGATGCTGAGTTTCTAAGAAAGCAGAGATCCCAGGTGGTTTTGCAGCTAAAGATAGCCTGCAGGGGGATAGTGAAGACCTGCAAGAGCTTTCAGGGCTGGCACCTTCCTTGTGGGAGAAGGAGCCAGACGTTTGCCTTTTCAGAAAAAGTTTCTGCCGAGAATGAGCACCGTGACATGCTGAGTCTCTGGGAAAGCAGAGATCCCCAGTGCTGTTGTGGCTAAAGATAGTCTGCAGGGTGATAGTGAAGACCTAAAAGAGATATCAGGACTGGCACCTTCCTTGTGGGAGAAGGAGCCGTAAGTTTGCCTTTTCAGAAAAAGGCTCTGCCGAGAGCGAGCACCATGAGATGCTGAGTCTCTAGGAAAGCAGAGATCCCCAGTGCTGTTGTGGCTAAAGATAGGCTACAGGGGGACGGTGAAGAGCAGTAAGATCTTTCAGGGCTGGCACCTTCATTGTGGGAGAAGGAGCCAGACGTTTGCCTTTTTAGAAATAGGCTCTGCCGAGAGCGAGCACCATGACATGCTGAGTCTCTGGGAAAGCAGAGATCCCCAGTGCTGTTGTGGCTAAAGATAGGCTGCAGGGGGATAGTGAAGACCTGCAAGAGCTTTCAGGTCTGGCACCTTCCTTGTGGGAGAAGGAGCCAGACGTTTGCCTTTTGATAAAATGTTTCTGCCGAGAACGAGCACCGTGACATGCTGGGTCTCTGGGAAAGCAGAGATCCCCAGTGCTGTTTCACCTGTGGATAGGCTGCAGGGGGACGGTGAAGACGAGCAAGATCTTTCAGGGCTGGCACCTTCCTTGTGGGAGAAGGAGCCAGACGTTTGCCTTTTCAGAAAATGTTTCTGCCGAGAGCGAGCACCATGAGATGCTGAGTCTCTGGGAAAGCAGAGATCCCCAGTGCTGTTGTGCCTGTGGATAGGCTGCAGAGGGATACTGAAGACCTACAAGTGCTTTCAGGGCAGGCACCTTCCTTGTGGGAGAAGGAGCCAGACGTTTACCTTTTCAGAAAATGTTTCTGCCGAGAGCGAGCACCGTGACATGCTGAGTCTCTGGGAAAGCAGAGATCCCCAGTGCTGTTGTGCCTGTGGATAGGCTGCAGGGGGACGATGAAGACCAGCAAGATCTTTCAGGGCTGGCACCTTCCTTGTGGAGAAGGATCCAGACGTTTACCTTTTCAGAAAAAGGCTCTGCCGAGAGCGAGCACCATGAGATGCTGAGTCTCTGGGAAAGCAGAGATCCTCAGTGCTGTTGTGCCTGTGGATAGGCTTCAGGGGGATGGTGAAGACCAGCAAGATCTTTCAGGGCTGGCACCTTCCTTGTGGGAGAAGGAGCCAGATGTTTGCCTTTTCAGAAAAAGTTTCTGCCGAGAACGAGCACCATGAGATTCTGATTCTCTGGGAAAGCAGAGATCCCCAGTGCTGTTGTGGCTAAAGATAGGCTGCAGGGGGACAGTGAAGACCAGCAACATCTATCAGGGCTGGCACCTTCCTTGTGGGAGAAGGAGCCAGACGTTTGCCTATTCAGAAAATGTTTCTGCCGAGAGCGAGCACCATGAGATGCTGAGTCTCTGGGATAGCAGAGATCCCCAGTGCTGTTGTGGCTTAAGATAGGCTACAGGGGAACGGTGAAGACCAGCAAGATCTTTCAGGGCTGGCACCTTCCTTGTGGGAGAAGGAGCCAGACGTTTGCCTTTTCAGAAAAAGTTTCTGCCGAGAACGAGCACCGTGACATGCTGAGTCTCTGGGAAAGCAGAGATCCCCAGTGCTGTTGTGGCTAAAGATAGTCTGCAGGGTGATATTGAAGACCTAAAAGAGTTATCAGGACTGGCACCTTCCTTGTGGGAGAAGGAGCCGTAAGTTTGCCTTTACAGAAAAAGGCTCTGCCGAGAGCGAGCACCATGAGATGCTGAGTCTCTAGGAAAGCAGAGATCCCCAGTGCTGTTGTGGCTAAAGATAGGCTGCAGGGGGATAGTGAAGACCTGCAAGAGCTTTCAGGTCTGGCACCTTCCTTGTGGGAGAAGGAGCCAGACGTTTGCCTTTTCAGAAAATGTTTCTGCCGAGAGCGAGCACCATGACATGCTGAGTCTCTCGGATAGCAGAGATCCCCAGTGGTGTTGTGGCTAAAGATAGGCTGCAGGGGGACGGTGAAGACCAGCAAGATCTTTCAGGGCTGGCACCTTCCTTGTGGAGAAGGATCCAGACGTTTGCCTTTTCAGAAAAAGCCTCTGCCGAGAGCGAGCACCATGAGATGCTGAGTCTCTGGGAAAGCAGAGATCCCCAGTGCTGTTGTGCCTGTGGATAGGCTTCAGGGGGATGGTGAAGACCAGCAAGATCTTTCAGGGCTGGCACCTTCCTTGTGGGAGAAGGAGCCAGACGTTTGCCTATTCAGAAAATGTTTCTGCCGAGAGCGAGCACCATGAGATGCTGAGTCTCTGGGATAGCAGAGATCCCCAGTGCTGTTGTGGCTTAAGATAGGCTACAGGGGAACGGTGAAGACCAGCAAGATCTTTCAGGGCTGGCACCTTCCTTGTGGGAGAAGGAGCCAGACGTTTGCCTTTTCAGAAAAAGTTTCTGCCGAGAACGAGCACCGTGACATGCTGAGTCTCTGGGAAAGCAGAGATCCCCAGTGCTGTTGTGGCTAAAGATAGTCTGCAGGGTGATAGTGAAGACCTAAAAGAGTTATCAGGACTGGCACCTTCCTTGTGGGAGAAGGAGCCGTAAGTTTGCCTTTACAGAAAAAGGCTCTGCCGAGAGTGAGCACCATGAGATGCTGAGTCTCTGGGAAAGCAGAGATCCCCAGTGCTGTTGTGCCTGAGGATAGGCTGCAGAGGGATACTGAAGACCTGCAAGTGCTTTTAGGTCTGGCACCTTCCTTGTGGGAGAAGGAGCCAGACGTTTGCCTTTTCAGAAAATGTTTCTGCCGAGAGCGAGCACCATGACATGCTGAGTCTCTCGGATAGCAGAGATCCCCAGTGGTGTTGCGGCTAAAGATAGGCTGCAGGGGGATAGTGAAGACCTGCAAGAGCTTTCAGGTCTGGCACCTTCCTTGTGGAGAAGGAGCCAGACGTTTGCCTTTTCAGAAAATGTTTCTGCCGAGAGCGAGCACCATGACATGCTGAGTCTCTCGGATAGCAGAGATCCCCAGTGGTGTTGTGGCTAAAGATAGGCTGCAGGGGGACGGTGAAGACCAGCAAGATCTTTCAGGGCTGGCACCTTCCTTGTGGAGAAGGATCCAGACGTTTGCCTTTTCAGAAAAAGCCTCTGCCGAGAGCGAGCACCATGAGATGCTGAGTCTCTGGGAAAGCAGAGATCCCCAGTGCTGTTGTGCCTGTGGATAGGCTTCAGGGGGATGGTGAAGACCAGCAAGATCTTTCAGGGCTGGCACCTTCCTTGTGGGAGAAGGAGCCAGATGTTTGCCTTTTCAGAAAAAAGTTTCTGCCGAGAACGAGCACCATGAGATTCTGATTCTCTGGGAAAGCAGAGATCCCCAGTGCTGTTGTGCCTGTGGATAGGCTGCAGGGGGACAGTGAAGACCAGCAACATCTATCAGGGCTGGCACCTTCCTTGTGGCAGAAGGAGCCAGACGTTTGCCTATTCAGAAAATGTTTCTGCCGAGAGCGAGCGCCATGAGATGCTGAGTCTCTGGGATAGCAGAGATCCCCAGTGCTGTTGTGGCTTAAGATAGGCTACAGGGGAACGGTGAAGACCAGCAAGAAATTTCAGAGCTGGCACCTTCCTTGTGGGAGAAGGAGCCATAAGTTTGACTTTTCAGAAAATGTATCTGCCGAGAATGAGCACTATGACATGCTGAGTCTCTGGGAAAGCAGAGATCCCCAGTGCTGTTGTGCCTGTGGATAGGCTGCAGGGGGACGGTGAAGACCAGCAAGATCTTTCAGGGCTGGCACCTTCCTTGTGGGAGAAGGAGCCAGACGTTTGCCTTTTCAGAAAAAGTTTCTGCCGAGAATGAGCACCGTGACATGCTGAGTCTCTGGGAAAGCAGAGATCCCCAGTGCTGTTTCGGCTAAAGATAGGCTGCAGGGGGATAGTGAAGACCAGCAATATCTTTCAGGGCTGGCACCTTCCTTGTGGGAGAAGGAGCCGTAAGTTTGCCTTTACAGAAAAAGGCTCTGCCGAGAGTGAGCACCATGAGATGCTGAGTCTCTGGGAAAGCAGAGATCCCCAGTGCTGTTGTGCCTGAGGATAGGCTGCAGAGGGATACTGAAGACCTGCAAGTGCTTTTAGGTCTGGCACCTTCCTTGTGGGAGAAGGAGCCAGACGTTTGCATTTTCAGAATATGTTTCTGCCGAG
The DNA here is from genome assembly GCF_929443795.1 of Astur gentilis. Lineage (NCBI taxonomy): Eukaryota > Metazoa > Chordata > Aves > Accipitriformes > Accipitridae > Astur > Astur gentilis. Next base: position 5,272,874 of record NW_026060868.1, on the reverse strand, counting down.
AGCGAGCACCATGAGATGCTGAGTCTCTAGGAAAGCAGAGATCCCCAGTGCTGTTGTGGCTAAAGATAGGCTACAGGGGGACGGTGAAGAGCAGTAAGATCTTTCAGGGCTGGCACCTTCATTGTGGGAGAAGGAGCCAGACGTTTGCCTTTTTAGAAATAGGCTCTGCCGAGAGCGAGCACCATGACATGCTGAGTCTCTGGGAAAGCAGAGATCCCCAGTGCTGTTGTGCCTGTGGATAGGCTGCAGGGGGATAGTGAAGACCAGCAAGATCTTTCAGGGCTGGCACCTTCCTTGTGGGAGAAGGAGCCGTAAGTTTGCCTTTTCAGAAAAAGGCTCTGCCGAGAGCGAGCACCATGAGATGCTGAGTCTCTGGGAAAGCAGATATCCCCAGTGCTGTTGCGTCTAAAGATAGGCTGCAGGGGGATAGTGAAGACCTGCAAGAGCTTTCAGGTCTGGCACCTTCCTTGTGGGAGAAGGAGCCAGACGTTTGCCTTTTCAGAAAATGTTTCTGCCGAGAGCGAGCACCATGAGATGCTGAGTCTCTGGGAAAGCAGAGATCCCCAGTGCTGTTGTGCCTGTGGATAGGCTGCAGAGGGATACTGAAGACCTACAAGTGCTTTCAGGGCAGGCACCTTCCTTGTGGGAGAAGGAGCCAGACGTTTGCCTTTTCAGAAAATGTTTCTGCCGAGAGCGAGCACCGTGACATGCTGGGTCTCTGGGAAAGCAGAGATCCCCAGTGCTGTTTCACCTGTGGATAGGCTGCAGGGGGACGGTGAAGACCAGCAAGATCTTTCAGGGCTGGCACCTTCCTTGTGGGAGAAGGAGCCAGACGTTTGCCTTTTCAGAAAATGTTTCTGCCGAGAGCGAGCACCATGAGATGCTGAGTCTCTGGGAAAGCAGAGATCCCCAGTGCTGTTGTGCCTGTGGATAGGCTGCAGAGGGATACTGAAGACCTACAAGTGCTTTCAGGGCAGGCACCTTCCTTGTGGGAGAAGGAGCCAGACGTTTACCTTTTCAGAAAATGTTTCTGCCGAGAGCGAGCACCGTGACATGCTGAGTCTCTGGGAAAGCAGAGATCCCCAGTGCTGTTGTGCCTGTGGATAGGCTGCAGGGGGACGATGAAGACCAGCAAGATCTTTCAGGGCTGGCACCTTCCTTGTGGAGAAGGATCCAGACGTTTACCTTTTCAGAAAAAGGCTCTGCCGAGAGCGAGCACCATGAGATGCTGAGTCTCTGGGAAAGCAGAGATCCTCAGTGCTGTTGTGCCTGTGGATAGGCTTCAGGGGGATGGTGAAGACCAGCAAGATCTTTCAGGGCTGGCACCTTCCTTGTGGGAGAAGGAGCCAGATGTTTGCCTTTTCAGAAAAAAGTTTCTGCCGAGAACGAGCACCATGAGATTCTGATTCTCTGGGAAAGCAGAGATCCCCAGTGCTGTTGTGGCTAAAGATAGGCTGCAGGGGGACAGTGAAGACCAGCAACATCTATCAGGGCTGGCACCTTCCTTGTGGGAGAAGGAGCCAGACGTTTGCCTATTCAGAAAATGTTTCTGCCGAGAGCGAGCACCATGAGATGCTGAGTCTCTGGGATAGCAGAGATCCCCAGTGCTGTTGTGGCTTAAGATAGGCTACAGGGGAACGGTGAAGACCAGCAAGATCTTTCAGGGCTGGCACCTTCCTTGTGGGAGAAGGAGCCAGACGTTTGCCTTTTCAGAAAAAGTTTCTGCCGAGAACGAGCACCGTGACATGCTGAGTCTCTGGGAAAGCAGAGATCCCCAGTGCTGTTGTGGCTAAAGATAGTCTGCAGGGTGATAGTGAAGACCTAAAAGAGTTATCAGGACTGGCACCTTCCTTGTGGGAGAAGGAGACGTAAGTTTGCCTTTACAGAAAAAGGCTCTGCCGAGAGCGAGCACCATGAGATGCTGAGTCTCTAGGAAAGCAGAGATCCCCAGTGCTGTTGTGGCTAAAGATAGGCTGCAGGGGGATAGTGAAGACCTGCAAGAGCTTTCAGGTCTGGCACCTTCCTTGTGGGAGAAGGAGCCAGACGTTTGCCTTTTCAGAAAATGTTTCTGCCGAGAGCGAGCACCATGACATGCTGAGTCTCTCGGATAGCAGAGATCCCCAGTGGTGTTGTGGCTAAAGATAGGCTGCAGGGGGACGGTGAAGACCAGCAAGATCTTTCAGGGCTGGCACCTTCCTTGTGGAGAAGGATCCAGACGTTTGCCTTTTCAGAAAAAGCCTCTGCCGAGAGCGAGCACCATGAGATGCTGAGTCTCTGGGAAAGCAGAGATCCCCAGTGCTGTTGTGCCTGTGGATAGGCTTCAGGGGGATGGTGAAGACCAGCAAGATCTTTCAGGGCTGGCACCTTCCTTGTGGGAGAAGGAGCCAGATGTTTGCCTTTTCAGAAAAAAGTTTCTGCCGAGAACGAGCACCATGAGATTCTGATTCTCTGGGAAAGCAGAGATCCCCAGTGCTGTTGTGCCTGTGGATAGGCTGCAGGGGGACAGTGAAGACCAGCAACATCTATCAGGGCTGGCACCTTCCTTGTGGGAGAAGGAGCCAGACGTTTGCCTATTCAGAAAATGTTTCTGCCGAGAGCGAGCGCCATGAGATGCTGAGTCTCTGGGATAGCAGAGATCCCCAGTGCTGTTGTGGCTTAAGATAGGCTACAGGGGAACGGTGAAGACCAGCAAGAAATTTCAGAGCTGGCACCTTCCTTGTGGGAGAAGGAGCCATAAGTTTGACTTTTCAGAAAATGTATCTGCCGAGAATGAGCACTATGACATGCTGAGTCTCTGGGAAAGCAGAGATCCCCAGTGCTGTTGTGCCTGTGGATAGGCTGCAGGGGGACGGTGAAGACCAGCAAGATCTTTCAGGGCTGGCACCTTCCTTGTGGGAGAAGGAGCCAGACGTTTGCCTTTTCAGAAAAAGTTTCTGCCGAGAACGAGCACCGTGACATGCTGAGTCTCTGGGAAAGCAGAGATCCCCAGTGCTGTTTCGGCTAAAGATAGGCTGCAGGGGGATAGTGAAGACCAGCAATATCTTTCAGGGCTGGCACCTTCCTTGTGGGAGAAGGAGCCGTAAGTTTGCCTTTACAGAAAAAGGCTCTGCCGAGAGTGAGCACCATGAGATGCTGAGTCTCTGGGAAAGCAGAGATCCCCAGTGCTGTTGTGCCTGAGGATAGGCTGCAGAGGGATACTGAAGACCTGCAAGTGCTTTTAGGTCTGGCACCTTCCTTGTGGGAGAAGGAGCCAGACGTTTGCATTTTCAGAATATGTTTCTGCCGAGAGCGAGCACCATGAGATGCTGAGTCTCTAGGAAAGCAGAGATCCCCAGTGCTGTTGTGGCTAAAGATAGGCTACAGGGGGACGGTGAAGAGCAGTAAGATCTTTCAGGGCTGGCACCTTCATTGTGGGAGAAGGAGCCAGACGTTTGCCTTTTTAGAAATAGGCTCTGCCGAGAGCGAGCACCGTGACATGCTGAGTCTCTGGGAAAGCAGAGATCCCCAGTGCTGTTGTGGCTAAAGATAGGCTGCAGGGGGATAGTGAAGACCTGCAAGAGCTTTCAGGGCTGGCACCTTCCTTGTGGGAGAAGGAGCCGTAAGTTTGCCTTTTCAGAAAAAAGTTTCTGCCGAGAACGAGCACCATGAGATTCTGATTCTCTGGGAAAGCAGAGATCCCCAGTGCTGTTTCGGCTAAAGATAGGCTGCAGGGGGACAGTGAAGACCAGCAACATCTATCAGGGCTGGCACCTTCCTTGTGGCAGAAGGAGCCAGACGTTTGCCTATTCAGAAAATGTTTCTGCCGAGAGCGAGCGCCATGAGATGCTGAGTCTCTGGGATAGCAGAGATCCCCAGTGCTGTTGTGGCTTAAGATAGGCTACAGGGGAACGGTGAAGACCAGCAAGAAATTTCAGAGCTGGCACCTTCCTTGTGGGAGAAGGAGCCATAAGTTTGACTTTTCAGAAAATGTATCTGCCGAGAATGAGCACTATGACATGCTGAGTCTCTGGGAAAGCAGAGATCCCCAGTGCTGTTGTGCCTGTGGATAGGCTGCAGGGGGACGGTGAAGACCAGCAAGATCTTTCAGGGCTGGCACCTTCCTTGTGGGAGAAGGAGCCAGACGTTTGCCTTTTCAGAAAAAGTTTCTGCCGAGAACGAGCACCGTGACATGCTGAGTCTCTGGGAAAGCAGAGATCCCCAGTGCTGTTTCGGCTAAAGATAGGCTGCAGGGGGATAGTGAAGACCAGCAATATCTTTCAGGGCTGGCACCTTCCTTGTGGGAGAAGGAGCCGTAAGTTTGCCTTTACAGAAAAAGGCTCTGCCGAGAGTGAGCACCATGAGATGCTGAGTCTCTGGGAAAGCAGAGATCCCCAGTGCTGTTGTGCCTGAGGATAGGCTGCAGAGGGATACTGAAGACCTGCAAGTGCTTTTAGGTCTGGCACCTTCCTTGTGGGAGAAGGAGCCAGACGTTTGCATTTTCAGAATATGTTTCTGCCGAGAGCGAGCACCATGAGATGCTGAGTCTCTAGGAAAGCAGAGATCCCCAGTGCTGTTGTGGCTAAAGATAGGCTACAGGGGGACGGTGAAGAGCAGTAAGATCTTTCAGGGCTGGCACCTTCATTGTGGGAGAAGGAGCCAGACGTTTGCCTTTTTAGAAATAGGCTCTGCCGAGAGCGAGCACCATGACATGCTGAGTCTCTGGGAAAGCAGAGATCCCCAGTGCTGTTGTGCCTGTGGATAGGCTGCAGGGGGATAGTGAAGACCAGCAAGATCTTTCAGGGCTGGCACCTTCCTTGTGGGAGAAGGAGCCGTAAGTTTGCCTTTTCAGAAAAAGGCTCTGCCGAGAGCGAGCACCATGAGATGCTGAGTCTCTGGGAAAGCAGATATCCCCAGTGCTGTTGCGTCTAAAGATAGGCTGCAGGGGGATAGTGAAGACCTGCAAGAGCTTTCAGGTCTGGCACCTTCCTTGTGGGAGAAGGAGCCAGACGTTTGCCTTTTCAGAAAATGTTTCTGCCGAGAGCGAGCACCATGAGATGCTGAGTCTCTGGGAAAGCAGAGATCCCCAGTGCTGTTGTGCCTGTGGATAGGCTGCAGAGGGATACTGAAGACCTACAAGTGCTTTCAGGGCAGGCACCTTCCTTGTGGGAGAAGGAGCCAGACGTTTGCCTTTTCAGAAAATGTTTCTGCCGAGAGCGAGCACCGTGACATGCTGGGTCTCTGGGAAAGCAGAGATCCCCAGTGCTGTTTCACCTGTGGATAGGCTGCAGGGGGACGGTGAAGACCAGCAAGATCTTTCAGGGCTGGCACCTTCCTTGTGGGAGAAGGAGCCAGACGTTTGCCTTTTCAGAAAATGTTTCTGCCGAGAGCGAGCACCATGAGATGCTGAGTCTCTGGGAAAGCAGAGATCCCCAGTGCTGTTGTGCCTGTGGATAGGCTGCAGAGGGATACTGAAGACCTACAAGTGCTTTCAGGGCAGGCACCTTCCTTGTGGGAGAAGGAGCCAGACGTTTACCTTTTCAGAAAATGTTTCTGCCGAGAGCGAGCACCGTGACATGCTGAGTCTCTGGGAAAGCAGAGATCCCCAGTGCTGTTGTGCCTGTGGATAGGCTGCAGGGGGACGATGAAGACCAGCAAGATCTTTCAGGGCTGGCACCTTCCTTGTGGAGAAGGATCCAGACGTTTACCTTTTCAGAAAAAGGCTCTGCCGAGAGCGAGCACCATGAGATGCTGAGTCTCTGGGAAAGCAGAGATCCTCAGTGCTGTTGTGCCTGTGGATAGGCTTCAGGGGGATGGTGAAGACCAGCAAGATCTTTCAGGGCTGGCACCTTCCTTGTGGGAGAAGGAGCCAGATGTTTGCCTTTTCAGAAAAAAGTTTCTGCCGAGAACGAGCACCATGAGATTCTGATTCTCTGGGAAAGCAGAGATCCCCAGTGCTGTTGTGGCTAAAGATAGGCTGCAGGGGGACAGTGAAGACCAGCAACATCTATCAGGGCTGGCACCTTCCTTGTGGGAGAAGGAGCCAGACGTTTGCCTATTCAGAAAATGTTTCTGCCGAGAGCGAGCACCATGAGATGCTGAGTCTCTGGGATAGCAGAGATCCCCAGTGCTGTTGTGGCTTAAGATAGGCTACAGGGGAACGGTGAAGACCAGCAAGATCTTTCAGGGCTGGCACCTTCCTTGTGGGAGAAGGAGCCAGACGTTTGCCTTTTCAGAAAAAGTTTCTGCCGAGAACGAGCACCGTGACATGCTGAGTCTCTGGGAAAGCAGAGATCCCCAGTGCTGTTGTGGCTAAAGATAGTCTGCAGGGTGATAGTGAAGACCTAAAAGAGTTATCAGGACTGGCACCTTCCTTGTGGGAGAAGGAGACGTAAGTTTGCCTTTACAGAAAAAGGCTCTGCCGAGAGCGAGCACCATGAGATGCTGAGTCTCTAGGAAAGCAGAGATCCCCAGTGCTGTTGTGGCTAAAGATAGGCTGCAGGGGGATAGTGAAGACCTGCAAGAGCTTTCAGGTCTGGCACCTTCCTTGTGGGAGAAGGAGCCAGACGTTTGCCTTTTCAGAAAATGTTTCTGCCGAGAGCGAGCACCATGACATGCTGAGTCTCTCGGATAGCAGAGATCCCCAGTGGTGTTGTGGCTAAAGATAGGCTGCAGGGGGACGGTGAAGACCAGCAAGATCTTTCAGGGCTGGCACCTTCCTTGTGGAGAAGGATCCAGACGTTTGCCTTTTCAGAAAAAGCCTCTGCCGAGAGCGAGCACCATGAGATGCTGAGTCTCTGGGAAAGCAGAGATCCCCAGTGCTGTTGTGCCTGTGGATAGGCTTCAGGGGGATGGTGAAGACCAGCAAGATCTTTCAGGGCTGGCACCTTCCTTGTGGGAGAAGGAGCCATAAGTTTGACTTTTCAGAAAATGTATCTGCCGAGAATGAGCACTATGACATGCTGAGTCTCTGGGAAAGCAGAGATCCCCAGTGCTGTTGTGCCTGTGGATAGGCTGCAGGGGGACGGTGAAGACCAGCAAGATCTTTCAGGGCTGGCACCTTCCTTGTGGGAGAAGGAGCCAGACGTTTGCCTTTTCAGAAAAAGTTTCTGCCGAGAACGAGCACCGTGACATGCTGAGTCTCTGGGAAAGCAGAGATCCCCAGTGCTGTTGTGGCTAAAGATAGTCTGCAGGGTGATAGTGAAGACCTAAAAGAGTTATCAGGACTGGCACCTTCCTTGTGGGAGAAGGAGCCGTAAGTTTGCCTTTACAGAAAAAGGCTCTGCCGAGAGTGAGCACCATGAGATGCTGAGTCTCTGGGAAAGCAGAGATCCCCAGTGCTGTTGTGCCTGAGGATAGGCTGCAGAGGGATACTGAAGACCTGCAAGTGCTTTTAGGTCTGGCACCTTCCTTGTGGGAGAAGGAGCCAGACGTTTGCATTTTCAGAATATGTTTCTGCCGAGAGCGAGCACCATGAGATGCTGAGTCTCTAGGAAAGCAGAGATCCCCAGTGCTGTTGTGTCTAAAGATAGGCTACAGGGGGACGGTGAAGAGCAGTAAGATCTTTCAGGGCTGGCACCTTCATTGTGGGAGAAGGAGCCAGACGTTTGCCTTTTTAGAAATAGGCTCTGCCGAGAGCGAGCACCGTGACATGCTGAGTCTCTGGGAAAGCAGAGATCCCCAGTGCTGTTGTGGCTAAAGATAGGCTGCAGGGGGATAGTGAAGACCTGCAAGAGCTTTCAGGGCTGGCACCTTCCTTGTGGGAGAAGGAGCCGTAAGTTTGCCTTTTCAGAAAAAGGCTCTGCCGAGAGCGAGCACCATGAGATGCTGAGTCTCTGGGAAAGCAGATATCCCCAGTGCTGTTGCGGCTAAAGATAGGCTGCAGGGGGATAGTGAAGACCTGCAAGAGCTTTCAGGTCTGGCACCTTCCTTGTGGGAGAAGGAGCCAGACGTTTGCCTTTTCAGAAAATGTTTCTGCCGAGAGCGAGCACCATGACATGCTGAGTCTCTCGGATAGCAGAGATCCCCAGTGGTGTTGTGGCTAAAGATAGGCTGCAGGGGGACGGTGAAGACCAGCAAGATCTTTCAGGGCTGGCACCTTCCTTGTGGAGAAGGATCCAGACGTTTGCCTTTTCAGAAAAAGCCTCTGCCGAGAGCGAGCACCATGAGATGCTGAGTCTCTGGGAAAGCAGAGATCCCCAGTGCTGTTGTGCCTGTGGATAGGCTTCAGGGGGATGGTGAAGACCAGCAAGATCTTTCAGGGCTGGCACCTTCCTTGTGGGAGAAGGAGCCAGATGTTTGCCTTTTCAGAAAAAAGTTTCTGCCGAGAACGAGCACCATGAGATTCTGATTCTCTGGGAAAGCAGAGATCCCCAGTGCTGTTTCGGCTAAAGATAGGCTGCAGGGGGACAGTGAAGACCAGCAACATCTATCAGGGCTGGCACCTTCCTTGTGGGAGAAGGAGCCAGACGTTTGCCTATTCAGAAAATGTTTCTGCCGAGAGCGAGCGCCATGAGATGCTGAGTCTCTGGGATAGCAGAGATCCCCAGTGCTGTTGTGGCTTAAGATAGGCTACAGGGGAACGGTGAAGACCAGCAAGAAATTTCAGAGCTGGCACCTTCCTTGTGGGAGAAGGAGCCATAAGTTTGACTTTTCAGAAAATGTATCTGCCGAGAATGAGCACTATGACATGCTGAGTCTCTGGGAAAGCAGAGATCCCCAGTGCTGTTGTGCCTGTGGATAGGCTGCAGGGGGACGGTGAAGACCAGCAAGATCTTTCAGGGCTGGCACCTTCCTTGTGGGAGAAGGAGCCAGACGTTTGCCTTTTCAGAAAAAGTTTCTGCCGAGAACGAGCACCGTGACATGCTGAGTCTCTGGGAAAGCAGAGATCCCCAGTGCTGTTTCGGCTAAAGATAGGCTGCAGGGGGATAGTGAAGACCAGCAATATCTTTCAGGGCTGGCACCTTCCTTGTGGGAGAAGGAGCCGTAAGTTTGCCTTTACAGAAAAAGGCTCTGCCGAGAGTGAGCACCATGAGATGCTGAGTCTCTGGGAAAGCAGAGATCCCCAGTGCTGTTGTGCCTGAGGATAGGCTGCAGAGGGATACTGAAGACCTGCAAGTGCTTTTAGGTCTGGCACCTTCCTTGTGGGAGAAGGAGCCAGACGTTTGCATTTTCAGAATATGTTTCTGCCGAGAGCGAGCACCATGAGATGCTGAGTCTCTAGGAAAGCAGAGATCCCCAGTGCTGTTGTGGCTAAAGATAGGCTACAGGGGGACGGTGAAGACCAGCAAGATCTTTCAGGGCTGGCACCTTCCTTGTGGGAGAAGGAGCCAGACGTTTGCCTTTTTAGAAATAGGCTCTGCCGAGAGCGAGCACCATGACATGCTGAGTCTCTGGGAAAGCAGAGATCCCCAGTGCTGTTGTGCCTGTGGATAGGCTGCAGGGGGATAGTGAAGACCAGCAAGATCTTTCAGGGCTGGCACCTTCCTTGTGGGAGAAGGAGCCGTAAGTTTGCCTTTTCAGAAAAAGGCTCTGCCGAGAGCGAGCACCATGAGATGCTGAGTCTCTGGGAAAGCAGATATCCCCAGTGCTGTTGCGTCTAAAGATAGGCTGCAGGGGGATAGTGAAGACCTGCAAGAGCTTTCAGGTCTGGCACCTTCCTTGTGGGAGAAGGAGCCAGACGTTTGCCTTTTCAGAAAATGTTTCTGCCGAGAGCGAGCACCATGAGATGCTGAGTCTCTGGGAAAGCAGAGATCCCCAGTGCTGTTGTGCCTGTGGATAGGCTGCAGAGGGATACTGAAGACCTACAAGTGCTTTCAGGGCAGGCACCTTCCTTGTGGGAGAAGGAGCCAGACGTTTGCCTTTTCAGAAAATGTTTCTGCCGAGAGCGAGCACCGTGACATGCTGAGTCTCTCGGATAGCAGAGATCCCCAGTGCTGTTGTGTCTAAAGATAGGCTGCAGGGGGATGATGAAGACCAGCAAGATCTTTCAGGGCTGGCACCTTCCTTGTGGGAGAAGGAGCCAGATGTTTGCCTTTTCAGAAAAAAGTTTCTGCCGAGAACGAGCACCATGAGATTCTGATTCTCTGGGAAAGCAGAGATCCCCAGTGCTGTTGTGCCTGTGGATAGGCTGCAGGGGGACAGTGAAGACCAGCAACATCTATCAGGGCTGGCACCTTCCTTGTGGGAGAAGGAGCCAGACGTTTGCCTATTCAGAAAATGTTTCTGCCGAGAGCGAGCACCATGACATGCTGAGTCTCTGGGATAGCAGAGATCCCCAGTGCTGTTGTGCCTGTGGATAGGCTGCAGGGGCCGGTGAAGACCAGCAAGATCTTTCAGGGCTGGCACCTTCCTTGTGGGAGAAGGAGCCGTAAGATTGCCTTTTCAGAAAAAGGCTCTGCCGAGAGCGAGCACCATGAGATGCTGATTCTCTGGGAAAGCAGAGATCCCCAGTGCTGTTGTGCCTGTGGATAGGCTGCAGGGGGACGGTGAAGACCAGCAAGATCTTTCAGGGCTGGCACCTTCCTTGTGGGAGAAGGAGCCATAAGTTTGACTTTTCAGAAAATGTATCTGCCGAGAGCGAGCACCATGGGATGCTGAGTCTCTGGGAAAGCAGAGATCCCAGGTGCTGTTGTGCCTGTGGATAGGCTGCAGGGGGACGGTGAAGACCAGCAAGATCTTTCAGGGCTGGCACCTTCCTTGTAGGAGAAGGAGCCAGACATTTGCCTTTCCAGAAAAAGTTTCTGCCGAGAACGAGCACCATGACATGCTGAGTCTCTAGGAAAGCAGAGATCCCCAGTGCTGCTGTGGCTAAAGATAGGCTGCAGGGGGACGGTGAAGACCAGCAAGATCTTTCAGGGCTGGCACCTTCCTTGTGGGAGAAGGAGCCGTAAGTTCGCCATTTCAGAAAAAGGCTCTGCCGAGAGCGAGCACCATGGGATGCTGAGTCTCTGGGAAAGCAGAGATCCCCAGTGCTGTTGTGCCTGAGGATAGGCTGCAGAGGGATACTGAAGACCTGCAAGTTCTTTTAGGTCTGGCACCTTCCTTGTAGGGGAAGGAGCCAGACGTTTTGGTTTTCAGAAAATGTTTCTGCCGAGAGCGAGCACCATTAGATACTGATTCTCTGGGAAAGCAGAGATCCCCAGTGCTGTTGCGGCTAAAGATAGACTGCAGGGGGAAAGTGAAGACCTGCAAGAGCTTTCAGGGCTGGCACCTTCCTTGTGGGAGAAGGAGCCAGCCGTTTGCCTTTTCAGAAAATGTTTCTGCCGAGAGTGACCACCATGAGATGCTGAGTCTCTGGGAAAGCAGAGATCCCCAGTGCTGTTGTGCCTGAGGATAGGCTGCAGGGGGTCTGTGAAGACCAGCAAGATCTTTCAGGGCTGACACCTTCCTTGTGGGAGAAGGAGCCAGACGTTTCCCTTTTCAGAAAATGTTTCTGCCGAGAGCGAGTACCATGAGATGCTGAGTCTCTGGGAAAGCAGAGATCCCCAGTGCTGTTGTGCCTGTGGATAGGCTGCAGGGGGACGATGAAGACCAGTAAGAACTTTCACGGCTGGTACCTTCCTTGTGGGAGGAGCCAGATGTTTGCCTTTTCAGAAAAAGGCTCTGCCGAGAACGAGCACTATGACATGCTGAGTCTCTGGTAAAGCAGAGATCCCTAGTGCTGTTGTGCCTGTGGATAGGCTGCAGGGGGACAGTGAAGACCAGCAAGATCTTTCAGGGCTGGCACCTTCCTTGTAGGAGAAGGAGCCAGATATTTGCCTTTCCAGAAAAAGTTTCTGCCGAGAACGAGCACCGTGACATGCTGAGTCTCTGGAAAAGCAGAGATCCCCAGTGCTGTTGTGGCTAAAGATAGGCTGCAGAGGGACGGTGAAGACCAGCAAGATCTTTCAGGGCTGGCACCTTCCTTGTGGGAGAAGGAGCCAGACGTTTGCCTTTTTAGAAATAGGCTCTGCCGAGAGCGAGCACCATGACATGCTGAGTCTCTGGGAAAGCAGAGATCCCCAGTGCTGTTGTGGCTAAAGATAGGCTGCAGGGGGATAGTGAAGACCTGCAAGAGCTTTCAGGGCTGGCACCTTCCTTGTGGGAGAAGGAGCCGTAAGTTTGCCTTTTCACAAAAAGGCTCTGCCGAGAGCGAGCACCATGAGATGCTGAGTCTCTGGGAAAGCAGATATCCCCAGTGCTGTTGCGTCTAAAGATAGGCTGCAGGGGGATAGTGAAGACCTGCAAGAGCTTTCAGGTCTGGCACCTTCCTTGTGGGAGAAGGAGCCAGACGTTTGCCTTTTCAGAAAATGTTTCTGCCGAGAGCGAGCACCATGACATGCTGAGTCTCTCGGATAGCAGAGATCCCCAGTGCTGTTGTGGCTAAAGATAGGCTGCAGGGAGACGATGAAGACCAGCAAGATCTTTCAGGGCTGGCACCTTCCTTGTGGAGAAGGATCCAGACGTTTGCCTTTTCAGAAAAAGCCTCTGCCGAGAGCGAGCACCATGAGATGCTGAGTCTCTGGGAAAGCAGAGATCCCCAGTGCTGTTGTGCCTGTGGATAGGCTTCAGGGGGACGGTGAAGACCAGCAAGATCTTTCAGGGCTGGCACCTTCCTTGTGGGAGAAGGAGCCAGATGTTTGCCTTTTCAGAAAAAAGTTTCTGCCGAGAACGAGCACCATGAGATTCTGATTCTCTGGGAAAGCAGAGATCCCCAGTGCTGTTGTGCCTGTGGATAGGCTGCAGGGGGACAGTGAAGACCAGCAACATCTATCAGGGCTGGCACCTTCCTTGTGGCAGAAGGAGCCAGACGTTTGCCTATTCAGAAAATGTTTCTGCCGAGAGCGAGCACCATGAGATGCTGAGTCTCTGGGATAGCAGAGATCCCCAGTGCTGTTGTGGCTTAAGATAGGCTACAGGGGAACGGTGAAGACCAGCAAGAAATTTCAGAGCTGGCACCTTCCTTGTGGGAGAAGGAGCCATAAGTTTGACTTTTCAGAAAATGTATCTGCCGAGAACGAGCACTATGACATGCTGAGTCTCTGGGAAAGCAGAGATCCCCAGTGCTGTTGTGCCTGTGGATAGGCTGCAGGGGGACGGTGAAGACCAGCAAGATCTTTCAGGGCTGACACCTTCCTTGTGGGAGAAGGAGCCAGACGTTTGCCTTTTCAGAAAAAGTTTCTGCCGAGAACGAGCACCGTGACATGCTGAGTCTCTGGGAAAGCAGAGATCCCCAGTGCTGTTGCGGCTAAAGATAGTCTGCAGGGTGATAGTGAAGACCTAAAAGAGATATCAGGACTGTCACCTTCCTTGTGGGAGAAGGAGCCGTAAGTTTGCCTTTACAGAAAAAGGCTCTGCCAAGAGTGAGCACCATGAGATGCTGAGTCTCTGGGAAAGCAGAGATCCCCAGTGCTGTTGTGCCTGTGGATAGGCTGCAGGGGGATAGTGAAGACCTGCAAGAGCTTTCAGGTCTGGCACCTTCCTTGTGGGAGAAGGAGCCAGACGTTTGCCTTTTCAGAAAATGTTTCTGCCGAGAGCGAGCACCATGACATGCTGAGTCTCTCGGATAGCAGAGATCCCCAGTGGTGTTGTGGCTAAAGATAGGCTGCAGGGGGACGGTGAAGACCAGCAAGATCTTTCAGGGCTGGCACCTTCCTTGTGGAGAAGGATCCAGACGTTTGCCTTTTCAGAAAAAGCCTCTGCCGAGAGCGAGCACCATGAGATGCTGAGTCTCTGGGAAAGCAGAGATCCCCAGTGCTGTTGTGCCTGTGGATAGGCTTCAGGGGGATGGTGAAGACCAGCAAGATCTTTCAGGGCTGGCACCTTCCTTGTGGGAGAAGGAGCCAGATGTTTGCCTTTTCAGAAAAAAGTTTCTGCCGAGAACGAGCACCATGAGATTCTGATTCTCTGGGAAAGCAGAGATCCCCAGTGCTGTTTCGGCTAAAGATAGGCTGCAGGGGGACAGTGAAGACCAGCAACATCTATCAGGGCTGGCACCTTCCTTGTGGGAGAAGGAGCCAGACGTTTGCCTATTCAGAAAATGTTTCTGCCGAGAGCGAGCGCCATGAGATGCTGAGTCTCTGGGATAGCAGAGATCCCCAGTGCTGTTGTGGCTTAAGATAGGCTACAGGGGAACGGTGAAGACCAGCAAGAAATTTCAGAGCTGGCACCTTCCTTGTGGGAGAAGGAGCCATAAGTTTGACTTTTCAGAAAATGTATCTGCCGAGAATGAGCACTATGACATGCTGAGTCTCTGGGAAAGCAGAGATCCCCAGTGCTGTTGTGCCTGTGGATAGGCTGCAGGGGGACGGTGAAGACCAGCAAGATCTTTCAGGGCTGGCACCTTCCTTGTGGGAGAAGGAGCCAGACGTTTGCCTTTTCAGAAAAAGTTTCTGCCGAGAACGAGCACCGTGACATGCTGAGTCTCTGGGAAAGCAGAGATCCCCAGTGCTGTTTCGGCTAAAGATAGGCTGCAGGGGGATAGTGAAGACCAGCAATATCTTTCAGGGCTGGCACCTTCCTTGTGGGAGAAGGAGCCGTAAGTTTGCCTTTACAGAAAAAGGCTCTGCCGAGAGTGAGCACCATGAGATGCTGAGTCTCTGGGAAAGCAGAGATCCCCAGTGCTGTTGTGCCTGAGGATAGGCTGCAGAGGGATACTGAAGACCTGCAAGTGCTTTTAGGTCTGGCACCTTCCTTGTGGGAGAAGGAGCCAGACGTTTGCATTTTCAGAATATGTTTCTGCCGAGAGCGAGCACCATGAGATGCTGAGTCTCTAGGAAAGCAGAGATCCCCAGTGCTGTTGTGGCTAAAGATAGGCTACAGGGGGACGGTGAAGAGCAGCAAGATCTTTCAGGGCTGGCACCTTCATTGTGGGAGAAGGAGCCAGACGTTTGCCTTTTTAGAAATAGGCTCTGCCGAGAGCGAGCACCATGACATGCTGAGTCTCTGGGAAAGCAGAGATCCCCAGTGCTGTTGTGCCTGTGGATAGGCTGCAGGGGGATAGTGAAGACCAGCAAGATCTTTCAGGGCTGGCACCTTCCTTGTGGGAGAAGGAGCCGTAAGTTTGCCTTTTCAGAAAAAGGCTCTGCCGAGAGCGAGCACCATGAGATGCTGAGTCTCTGGGAAAGCAGATATCCCCAGTGCTGTTGCGTCTAAAGATAGGCTGCAGGGGGATAGTGAAGACCTGCAAGAGCTTTCAGGTCTGGCACCTTCCTTGTGGGAGAAGGAGCCAGACGTTTGCCTTTTCAGAAAATGTTTCTGCCGAGAGCGAGCACCATGAGATGCTGAGTCTCTGGGAAAGCAGAGATCCCCAGTGCTGTTGTGCCTGTGGATAGGCTGCAGAGGGATACTGAAGACCTACAAGTGCTTTCAGGGCAGGCACCTTCCTTGTGGGAGAAGGAGCCAGACGTTTGCCTTTTCAGAAAATGTTTCTGCCGAGAGCGAGCACCGTGACATGCTGAGTCTCTCGGATAGCAGAGATCCCCAGTGCTGTTGTGTCTAAAGATAGGCTGCAGGGGGATGATGAAGACCAGCAAGATCTTTCAGGGCTGGCACCTTCCTTGTGGGAGAAGGAGCCAGATGTTTGCCTTTTCAGAAAAAAGTTTCTGCCGAGAACGAGCACCATGAGATTCTGATTCTCTGGGAAAGCAGAGATCCCCAGTGCTGTTGTGCCTGTGGATAGGCTGCAGGGGGACAGTGAAGACCAGCAACATCTATCAGGGCTGGCACCTTCCTTGTGGGAGAAGGAGCCAGACGTTTGCCTATTCAGAAAATGTTTCTGCCGAGAGCGAGCACCATGACATGCTGAGTCTCTGGGATAGCAGAGATCCCCAGTGCTGTTGTGCCTGTGGATAGGCTGCAGGGGCCGGTGAAGACCAGCAAGATCTTTCAGGGCTGGCACCTTCCTTGTGGGAGAAGGAGCCGTAAGATTGCCTTTTCAGAAAAAGGCTCTGCCGAGAGCGAGCACCATGAGATGCTGATTCTCTGGGAAAGCAGAGATCCCCAGTGCTGTTGTGCCTGTGGATAGGCTGCAGGGGGACGGTGAAGACCAGCAAGATCTTTCAGGGCTGGCACCTTCCTTGTGGGAGAAGGAGCCATAAGTTTGCCTTTTCAGAAAATGTATCTGCCGAGAGCGAGCACCATGGGATGCTGAGTCTCTGGGAAAGCAGAGATCCCAGGTGCTGTTGTGCCTGTGGATAGGCTGCAGGGGGACGGTGAAGACCAGCAAGATCTTTCAGGGCTGGCACCTTCCTTGTAGGAGAAGGAGCCAGACATTTGCCTTTCCAGAAAAAGTTTCTGCCGAGAACGAGCACCATGACATGCTGAGTCTCTAGGAAAGCAGAGATCCCCAGTGCTGCTGTGGCTAAAGATAGGCTGCAGGGGGACGGTGAAGACCAGCAAGATCTTTCAGGGCTGGCACCTTCCTTGTGGGAGAAGGAGCCAGATGTTTGCCTTTTCAGAAAAAAGTTTCTGCCGAGAACGAGCACCATGAGATTCTGATTCTCTGGGAAAGCAGAGATCCCCAGTGCTGTTGTGCCTGTGGATAGGCTGCAGGGGGACAGTGAAGACCAGCAACATCTATCAGGGCTGGCACCTTCCTTGTGGGAGAAGGAGCCAGACGTTTGCCTATTCAGAAAATGTTTCTGCCGAGAGCGAGCACCATGACATGCTGAGTCTCTGGGATAGCAGAGATCCCCAGTGCTGTTGTGCCTGTGGATAGGCTGCAGGGGCCGGTGAAGACCAGCAAGATCTTTCAGGGCTGGCACCTTCCTTGTGGGAGAAGGAGCCGTAAGATTGCCTTTTCAGAAAAAGGCTCTGCCGAGAGCGAGCACCATGAGATGCTGATTCTCTGGGAAAGCAGAGATCCCCAGTGCTGTTGTGCCTGTGGATAGGCTGCAGGGGGACGGTGAAGACCAGCAAGATCTTTCAGGGCTGGCACCTTCCTTGTGGGAGAAGGAGCCATAAGTTTGACTTTTCAGAAAATGTATCTGCCGAGAGCGAGCACCATGGGATGCTGAGTCTCTGGGAAAGCAGAGATCCCAGGTGCTGTTGTGCCTGTGGATAGGCTGCAGGGGGACGGTGAAGACCAGCAAGATCTTTCAGGGCTGGCACCTTCCTTGTAGGAGAAGGAGCCAGACATTTGCCTTTCCAGAAAAAGTTTCTGCCGAGAACGAGCACCATGACATGCTGAGTCTCTAGGAAAGCAGAGATCCCCAGTGCTGCTGTGGCTAAAGATAGGCTGCAGGGGGACGGTGAAGACCAGCAAGATCTTTCAGGGCTGGCACCTTCCTTGTGGGAGAAGGAGCCGTAAGTTCGCCATTTCAGAAAAAGGCTCTGCCGAGAGCGAGCACCATGGGATGCTGAGTCTCTGGGAAAGCAGAGATCCCCAGTGCTGTTGTGCCTGAGGATAGGCTGCAGAGGGATACTGAAGACCTGCAAGTTCTTTTAGGTCTGGCACCTTCCTTGTAGGGGAAGGAGCCAGACGTTTTGGTTTTCAGAAAATGTTTCTGCCGAGAGCGAGCACCATTAGATACTGATTCTCTGGGAAAGCAGAGATCCCCAGTGCTGTTGCGGCTAAAGATAGACTGCAGGGGGAAAGTGAAGACCTGCAAGAGCTTTCAGGGCTGGCACCTTCCTTGTGGGAGAAGGAGCCAGCCGTTTGCCTTTTCAGAAAATGTTTCTGCCGAGAGTGACCACCATGAGATGCTGAGTCTCTGGGAAAGCAGAGATCCCCAGTGCTGTTGTGCCTGAGGATAGGCTGCAGGGGGTCTGTGAAGACCAGCAAGATCTTTCAGGGCTGACACCTTCCTTGTGGGAGAAGGAGCCAGACGTTTCCCTTTTCAGAAAATGTTTCTGCCGAGAGCGAGTACCATGAGATGCTGAGTCTCTGGGAAAGCAGAGATCCCCAGTGCTGTTGTGCCTGTGGATAGGCTGCAGGGGGACGATGAAGACCAGTAAGAACTTTCACGGCTGGTACCTTCCTTGTGGGAGGAGCCAGATGTTTGCCTTTTCAGAAAAAGGCTCTGCCGAGAACGAGCACTATGACATGCTGAGTCTCTGGTAAAGCAGAGATCCCTAGTGCTGTTGTGCCTGTGGATAGGCTGCAGGGGGACAGTGAAGACCAGCAAGATCTTTCAGGGCTGGCACCTTCCTTGTAGGAGAAGGAGCCAGATATTTGCCTTTCCAGAAAAAGTTTCTGCCGAGAACGAGCACCGTGACATGCTGAGTCTCTGGAAAAGCAGAGATCCCCAGTGCTGTTGTGGCTAAAGATAGGCTGCAGAGGGACGGTGAAGACCAGCAAGATCTTTCAGGGCTGGCACCTTCCTTGTGGGAGAAGGAGCCAGACGTTTGCCTTTTTAGAAATAGGCTCTGCCGAGAGCGAGCACCATGACATGCTGAGTCTCTGGGAAAGCAGAGATCCCCAGTGCTGTTGTGGCTAAAGATAGGCTGCAGGGGGATAGTGAAGACCTGCAAGAGCTTTCAGGGCTGGCACCTTCCTTGTGGGAGAAGGAGCCGTAAGTTTGCCTTTTCACAAAAAGGCTCTGCCGAGAGCGAGCACCATGAGATGCTGAGTCTCTGGGAAAGCAGATATCCCCAGTGCTGTTGCGTCTAAAGATAGGCTGCAGGGGGATAGTGAAGACCTGCAAGAGCTTTCAGGTCTGGCACCTTCCTTGTGGGAGAAGGAGCCAGACGTTTGCCTTTTCAGAAAATGTTTCTGCCGAGAGCGAGCACCATGACATGCTGAGTCTCTCGGATAGCAGAGATCCCCAGTGCTGTTGTGGCTAAAGATAGGCTGCAGGGAGACGATGAAGACCAGCAAGATCTTTCAGGGCTGGCACCTTCCTTGTGGAGAAGGATCCAGACGTTTGCCTTTTCAGAAAAAGCCTCTGCCGAGAGCGAGCACCATGAGATGCTGAGTCTCTGGGAAAGCAGAGATCCCCAGTGCTGTTGTGCCTGTGGATAGGCTTCAGGGGGACGGTGAAGACCAGCAAGATCTTTCAGGGCTGGCACCTTCCTTGTGGGAGAAGGAGCCAGATGTTTGCCTTTTCAGAAAAAAGTTTCTGCCGAGAACGAGCACCATGAGATTCTGATTCTCTGGGAAAGCAGAGATCCCCAGTGCTGTTGTGCCTGTGGATAGGCTGCAGGGGGACAGTGAAGACCAGCAACATCTATCAGGGCTGGCACCTTCCTTGTGGCAGAAGGAGCCAGACGTTTGCCTATTCAGAAAATGTTTCTGCCGAGAGCGAGCACCATGAGATGCTGAGTCTCTGGGATAGCAGAGATCCCCAGTGCTGTTGTGGCTTAAGATAGGCTACAGGGGAACGGTGAAGACCAGCAAGAAATTTCAGAGCTGGCACCTTCCTTGTGGGAGAAGGAGCCATAAGTTTGACTTTTCAGAAAATGTATCTGCCGAGAACGAGCACTATGACATGCTGAGTCTCTGGGAAAGCAGAGATCCCCAGTGCTGTTGTGCCTGTGGATAGGCTGCAGGGGGACGGTGAAGACCAGCAAGATCTTTCAGGGCTGACACCTTCCTTGTGGGAGTAGGAGCCAGACGTTTGCCTTTTCAGAAAAAGTTTCTGCCGAGAACGAGCACCGTGACATGCTGAGTCTCTGGGAAAGCAGAGATCCCCAGTGCTGTTGCGGCTAAAGATAGTCTGCAGGGTGATAGTGAAGACCTAAAAGAGATATCAGGACTGTCACCTTCCTTGTGGGAGAAGGAGCCGTAAGTTTGCCTTTACAGAAAAAGGCTCTGCCAAGAGTGAGCACCATGAGATGCTGAGTCTCTGGGAAAGCAGAGATCCCCAGTGCTGTTGTGCCTGAGGATAGGCTGCAGAGGGATACTGAAGACCTGCAAGTGCTTTTAGGTCTGGCACCTTCCTTGTGGGAGAAGGAGCCAGACGTTTGCATTTTCAGAATATGTTTCTGCCGAGAGCGAGCACCATGAGATGCTGAGTCTCTAGGAAAGCAGAGATCCCCAGTGCTGTTGTGGCTAAAGATAGGCTACAGGGGGACGGTGAAGAGCAGTAAGATCTTTCAGGGCTGGCACCTTCATTGTGGGAGAAGGAGCCAGACGTTTGCCTTTTTAGAAATAGGCTCTGCCGAGAGCGAGCACCATGACATGCTGAGTCTCTGGGAAAGCAGAGATCCCCAGTGCTGTTGTGGCTAAAGATAGGCTGCAGGGGGATAGTGAAGACCTGCAAGAGCTTTCAGGGCTGGCACCTTCCTTGTGGGAGAAGGAGCCGTAAGTTTGCCTTTTCAGAAAAAGGCTCTGCCGAGAGCGAGCACCATGAGATGCTGAGTCTCTGGGAAAGCAGAGATCCCCAGTGCTGTTGCGTCTAAAGATAGGCTGCAGGGGGATAGTGAAGACCTGCAAGAGCTTTCAGGTCTGGCACCTTCCTTGTGGGAGAAGGAGCCAGACGTTTGCCTTTTCAGAAAATGTTTCTGCCGAGAGCGAGCACCATGACATGCTGAGTCTCTGGAAAGCAGAGATCCCCAGTGCTGTTGTGCCTGTGGATAGGCTGCAGAGGGATACTGAAGACCTACAAGTGCTTTCAGGGCAGGCACCTTCCTTGTGGGAGAAGGAGCCAGACGTTTGCCTTTTCAGAAAATGTTTCTGCCGAGAGCGAGCACCGTGACATGCTGAGTCTCTCGGATAGCAGAGATCCCCAGTGCTGTTGTGTCTAAAGATAGGCTGCAGGGGGACGGTGAAGACCAGCAAGATCTTTCAGGGCTGGCACCTTCCTTGTGGAGAAGGATCCAGACGTTTGCCTTTTCAGAAAAAGCCTCTGCCGAGAGCGAGCACCATGAGATGCTGAGTCTCTGGGAAAGCAGAGATCCCCAGTGCTGTTGTGCCTGTGGATAGGCTTCAGGGGGATGGTGAAGACCAGCAAGATCTTTCAGGGCTGGCACCTTCCTTGTGGGAGAAGGAGCCAGATGTTTGCCTTTTCAGAAAAAAGTTTCTGCCGAGAACGAGCACCATGAGATTCTGATTCTCTGGGAAAGCAGAGATCCCCAGTGCTGTTGTGCCTGTGGATAGGCTGCAGGGGGACAGTGAAGACCAGCAACATCTATCAGGGCTGGCACCTTCCTTGTGGGAGAAGGAGCCAGACGTTTGCCTATTCAGAAAATGTTTCTGCCGAGAGCGAGCACCATGAGATGCTGAGTCTCTGGGATAGCAGAGATCCCCAGTGCTGTTGTGGCTAAAGATAGGCTACAGGGGAACGGTGAAGACCAGCAAGAAATTTCAGAGCTGGCACCTTCCTTGTGGGAGAAGGAGCCATAAGTTTGACTTTTCAGAAAATGTATCTGCCGAGAACGAGCACCATGAGATGCTGAGTCTCTGGGAAAGCAGAGATCCCCAGTGCTGTTGTGCCTGTGGATAGGCTGCAGGGGGACGGTGAAGACCAGCAAGATCTTTCAGGGCTGGCACCTTCCTTGTAGGAGAAGGAGCCAGACATTTGCCTTTCCAGAAAAAGTTTCTGCCGAGAACGAGCACCATGACATGCTGAGTCTCTAGGAAAGCAGAGATCCCCAGTGCTGCTGTGGCTAAAGATAGGCTGCAGGGGGACGGTGAAGACCAGCAAGATCTTTCAGGGCTGGCACCTTCCTTGTGGGAGAAGGAGCCAGACGTTTGCCTTTTCAGAAAAAGGCTCTGCCGAGAGCGAGCACCATGAGATGCTGAGTCTCTCGGAAAGCAGATTTCCCCAGTGCTGTTTTGCCTGTGGATAGGCTGCAGGGGGTCTGTGAAGACCAGCAAGATCTTTCAGGGCTGGCACCTTCCTTGTGGGAGAAGGAGCCGTAACTTTGCCTTTTCAGAAAAAGGCTCTGCCGAGAGCGAGCACCATGAGATGCTGAGTCTCTGGGAAAGCAGAGATCCCTAGTGCTGTTGTGCCTGTGGATAGGCTGCAGGGGGACGGTGAAGACCAGCAAGATCTTTCAGGGCTGGCACCTTCCTTGTAGGAGAAGGAGCCAGATATTTGCCTTTTCAGAAAAAGTTTCTGCCGAGAACGAGCACCGTGACATGCTGAGTCTCTGGGAAAGCAGAGATCCCCAGTGCTGTTGTGGCTAAAGATAGGCTTCAGGGGATGGTGAAGACCAGCAAGATCTTTTAGGTATGGCACCTTCCTTGTAGGAGAAGGAGCCAGACATTTGCCTTTCCAGAAAAAGTTTCTGCCGAGAACGAGCACCGTGACATGCTGAGTCTCTGGGAAAGCAGACATTCCCAGTGCTGTTGCGGCTAAAGATAGGCTGCAGGGGGATATTGAAGACCTACAAGAGATTTCAGGGCTGGCACCTTCCTTGTGGCAGAAGGAGCCGTAAGTTTGCCTTTTCAGAAAAAGGCTCTGCCGAGAACGAGCACCATGACATGCTGAGTCTCTGGGAAAGCAGAGATCCCCAGTGCTGTTGTGCCTGTGGATAGGCTGCAGGGGGACGGTGAAGATCAGCAAGATCTTTCAGGGATGGCACCTTCCTTGTAGGAGAAGGAGCCAGACATTTGCCTTTCCAGAAAAAGTTTCTGCCGAGAGCGAGCACCATGAGATGCTGAGTCTCTGGGAAAGCAGAGATCCCCAGTGCTGTTGTGGCTAAAGATAGGCTGCAGGGGGACGGTGAAGACCAGCAAGATCTTTCAGGGCTGGCACCTTCCTTGTGGGAGAAGGATCCAGACGTTTGCATTTTCAGAAAAAGCCTCTGCCGAGAGCGAGCACCATGAGATGCTGAGTCTCTGGGAAAGCAGAGATCCCCAGTGCTGTTGCGGCTAAAGATAGGCTACAGGGGGATATTGAAGGCATACAAAAGATTTCAGGGCTGGCACCTTCCTTGTGGGAGAAGGAGCCGTAAGTTTGCCTTTTCAGAAAAAAGGCTCTGCCGAGAACGAGCACTATGACATGCTGAGTCTCTGGGAAAGCAGAGATCCCCAGTGCTGTTGTGCCTGTGGATAGGCTGCAGAGGGATACTGAAGACCTGCAAGTGCTTTCAGGGCTGGCACCTTCCTTGTGGGAGAAGGATCCAGACGTTTGCCTTTTCAGGAAAAGTTTCTGCTGAGAACGACCACCGTGACATGCTGAGTCTCTGGGAAAGCAGAGATCCCCAGTGCTGTTGCGGCTAAAGATAGGCTGCAGGGGGATAGTGAAGACCAGCAATATCTTTCAGGGCTGGCACCTTCCTTGTGGGAGAAGGAGCCGTAAGTTTGCCTTTTCAGAAAAAGGCTCTGCCGAGAGCGAGCACCATGAGATGCTGAGTCTCTGGGAAAGCAGAGATCCCCAGTGCTGTTGTGCCTGAGGATAGGCTGCAGAGGGATACTGAAGACCTGCAAGTTCTTTTAGATCTGGCACCTTCCTTGTGGGGGAAGGAGCCATACGTTTTGGTTTTCAGAAAATGTTTCTGCCGAGAGCGAGCACCATTAGATACTGATTCTCTGGGAAAGCAGAGATCCCCAGTGCTGTTGCGGCTAAAGATAGACTGCAGGGGGAAAGTGAAGACCTGCAAGAGCTTTCAGGGCTGGCACCTTCCTTGTGGGAGAAGGTGGCAGACGTTTGCCTTTTCAGAATAAGGCTCTGTCGAGAACGAGCACCATGAGATGCTGAGTCTCTGGGAAAGCAGAGATCCCCAGTGCTGTTGTGCCTGAGGATAGCCTGCAGGGGGTCTGTGAAGACCAGCAAGATCTTTCAGGGCTGGCACCTTCCTTGTGGGAGAAGGAGACAGACGTTTCCCTTTTCAGAAAATGTTTCTGCCGAGAGCGAGTACCATGAGATGCTGAGTCTCTGGGATATCAGAGATCCCCAGTGCTGTTTTCCCTGTGGATAGGCTACCGGGGGATGGTGAAGACCAGTAAGAACTTTCACGGCTGGCACCTTCCTTGTGGGAGGAGCCAGATGTTTGCCTTTTCAGAAAAAGGCTCTGCCGAGAACGAGCACTATGACATGCTGAGTCTCTGGTAAAGCAGAGATCCCTAGTGCTGTTGTGCCTGTGGATAGGCTGCAGGGGGACGGTGAAGACCAGCAAGATCTTTCAGGGCTGGCACCTTCCTTGTAGGAGAAGGAGCCAGATATTTGCCTTTCCAGAAAAAGTTTCTGCCGAGAACGAGCACCGTGACATGCTGAGTCTCTGGGAAAGCAGAGATCCCCAGTGCTGTTGTAGCTAAAGATAGGCTTCAGGGGATGGTGAAGACCAGCAAGATCTTTTAGGTATGGCACCTTCCTTGTAGGAGAAGGAGCCAGACATTTGCCTTTCCAGAAAAAGTTTCTGCCGAGAACGAGCACCGTGACATGCTGAGTCTCTGGGAAAGCAGACATTCCCAGTGCTGTTGCGGCTAAAGATAGGCTGCAGGGGGATATTGAAGACCTACAAGAGATTTCAGGGCTGGCACCTTCCTTGTGGCAGAAGGAGCCGTAAGTTTGCCTTTTCAGAAAAAGGCTCTGCCGAGAACGAGCACTATGACATGCTGAGTCTCTGGGAAAGCAGAGATCCCCAGTGCTGTTGTGCCTGTGGATAGGCTGCAGGGGGACGGTGAAGACCAGCAAGATCTTTCAGGGATGGCACCTTCCTTGTAGGAGAAGGAGCCAGACATTTGCCTTTCCAGAAAAAGTTTCTGCCGAGAGCGAGCACCATGAGATGCTGAGTCTCTGGGAAAGCAGAGATCCCCAGTGCTGTTGTGCCTGTGGATAGGCTGCAGAGGGATACTGAAGACCTGCAAGTGCTTTCAGGGCTGGCACCTTCCTTGTGGGAGAAGGATCCAGACGTTTGCCTTTTCAGGAAAAGTTTCTGCTGAGAACGACCACCGTGACATGCTGAGTCTCTGGGAAAGCAGAGATCCCCAGTGCTGTTGCGGCTAAAGATAGGCTGCAGGGGGATAGTGAAGACCAGCAATATCTTTCAGGGCTGGCACCTTCCTTGTGGGAGAAGGAGCCGTAAGTTTGCCTTTTCAGAAAAAGGCTCTGCCGAGAGCGAGCACCATGAGATGCTGAGTCTCTGGGAAAGCAGAGATCCCCAGTGCTGTTGTGCCTGAGGATAGGCTGCAGAGGGATACTGAAGACCTGCAAGTTCTTTTAGATCTGGCACCTTCCTTGTGGGGGAAGGAGCCATACGTTTTGGTTTTCAGAAAATGTTTCTGCCGAGAGCGAGCACCATTAGATACTGATTCTCTGGGAAAGCAGAGATCCCCAGTGCTGTTGCGGCTAAAGATAGACTGCAGGGGGAAAGTGAAGACCTGCAAGAGCTTTCAGGGCTGGCACCTTCCTTGTGGGAGAAGGTGGCAGACGTTTGCCTTTTCAGAATAAGGCTCTGTCGAGAACGAGCACCATGAGATGCTGAGTCTCTGGGAAAGCAGAGATCCCCAGTGCTGTTGTGCCTGAGGATAGCCTGCAGGGGGTCTGTGAAGACCAGCAAGATCTTTCAGGGCTGGCACCTTCCTTGTGGGAGAAGGAGACAGACGTTTCCCTTTTCAGAAAATGTTTCTGCCGAGAGCGAGTACCATGAGATGCTGAGTCTCTGGGATATCAGAGATCCCCAGTGCTGTTTTCCCTGTGGATAGGCTACCGGGGGATGGTGAAGACCAGTAAGAACTTTCACGGCTGGCACCTTCCTTGTGGGAGGAGCCAGATGTTTGCCTTTTCAGAAAAAGGCTCTGCCGAGAACGAGCACTATGACATGCTGAGTCTCTGGTAAAGCAGAGATCCCTAGTGCTGTTGTGCCTGTGGATAGGCTGCAGGGGGACGGTGAAGACCAGCAAGATCTTTCAGGGCTGGCACCTTCCTTGTAGGAGAAGGAGCCAGATATTTGCCTTTCCAGAAAAAGTTTCTGCCGAGAACGAGCACCGTGACATGCTGAGTCTCTGGGAAAGCAGAGATCCCCAGTGCTGTTGTGGCTAAAGATAGGCTTCAGGGGATGGTGAAGACCAGCAAGATCTTTTAGGTATGGCACCTTCCTTGTAGGAGAAGGAGCCAGACATTTGCCTTTCCAGAAAAAGTTTCTGCCGAGAACGAGCACCGTGACATGCTGAGTCTCTGGGAAAGCAGACATTCCCAGTGCTGTTGCGGCTAAAGATAGGCTGCAGGGGGATATTGAAGACCTACAAGAGATTTCAGGGCTGGCACCTTCCTTGTGGCAGAAGGAGCCGTAAGTTTGCCTTTTCAGAAAAAGGCTCTGCCGAGAACGAGCACTATGACATGCTGAGTCTCTGGGAAAGCAGAGATCCCCAGTGCTGTTGTGCCTGTGGATAGGCTGCAGGGGGACGGTGAAGATCAGCAAGATCTTTCAGGGATGGCACCTTCCTTGTAGGAGAAGGAGCCAGACATTTGCCTTTCCAGAAAAAGTTTCTGCCGAGAGCGAGCACCATGAGATGCTGAGTCTCTGGGAAAGCAGAGATCCCCAGTGCTGTTGTGGCTAAAGATAGGCTGCAGGGGGACGGTGAAGACCAGCAAGATCTTTCAGGGATGGCACCTTCCTTGTGGGAGAAGGATCCAGACGTTTGCATTTTCAGAAAAAGCCTCTGCCGAGAGCGAGAACCATGAGATGCTGAGTCTCTGGGAAAGCAGAGATCCCCAGTGCTGTTGCGGCTAAAGATAGGCTACAGGGGGATATTGAAGGCCTACAAGAGATTTCAGGGCTGGCACCTTCCTTGTGGGAGAAGGAGCCGTAAGTTTGCCTTTTCAGAAAAAAGGCTCTGCCGAGAACGAGCACTATGACATGCTGAGTCTCTGGGAAAGCAGAGATCCCCAGTGCTGTTGTGCCTGTGGATAGGCTGCAGAGGGATACTGAAGACCTGCAAGTGCTTTCAGGGCTGGCACCTTCCTTGTGGGAGAAGGATCCAGACGTTTGCCTTTTCAGGAAAAGTTTCTGCTGAGAACGACCACCGTGACATGCTGAGTCTCTGGGAAAGCAGAGATCCCCAGTGCTGTTGCGGCTAAAGATAGGCTGCAGGGGGATAGTGAAGACCAGCAATATCTTTCAGGGCTGGCACCTTCCTTGTGGGAGAAGGAGCCGTAAGTTTGCCTTTTCAGAAAAAGGCTCTGCCGAGAGCGAGCACCATGAGATGCTGAGTCTCTGGGAAAGCAGAGATCCCCAGTGCTGTTGTGCCTGAGGATAGGCTGCAGAGGGATACTGAAGACCTGCAAGTTCTTTTAGATCTGGCACCTTCCTTGTGGGGGAAGGAGCCATACGTTTTGGTTTTCAGAAAATGTTTCTGCCGAGAGCGAGCACCATTAGATACTGATTCTCTGGGAAAGCAGAGATCCCCAGTGCTGTTGCGGCTAAAGATAGACTGCAGGGGGAAAGTGAAGACCTGCAAGAGCTTTCAGGGCTGGCACCTTCCTTGTGGGAGAAGGTGGCAGACGTTTGCCTTTTCAGAATAAGGCTCTGTCGAGAACGAGCACCATGAGATGCTGAGTCTCTGGGAAAGCAGAGATCCCCAGTGCTGTTGTGCCTGAGGATAGCCTGCAGGGGGTCTGTGAAGACCAGCAAGATCTTTCAGGGCTGGCACCTTCCTTGTGGGAGAAGGAGACAGACGTTTCCCTTTTCAGAAAATGTTTCTGCCGAGAGCGAGTACCATGAGATGCTGAGTCTCTGGGATATCAGAGATCCCCAGTGCTGTTTTCCCTGTGGATAGGCTACCGGGGGATGGTGAAGACCAGTAAGAACTTTCACGGCTGGCACCTTCCTTGTGGGAGGAGCCAGATGTTTGCCTTTTCAGAAAAAGGCTCTGCCGAGAACGAGCACTATGACATGCTGAGTCTCTGGTAAAGCAGAGATCCCTAGTGCTGTTGTGCCTGTGGATAGGCTGCAGGGGGACGGTGAAGACCAGCAAGATCTTTCAGGGCTGGCACCTTCCTTGTAGGAGAAGGAGCCAGATATTTGCCTTTCCAGAAAAAGTTTCTGCCGAGAACGAGCACCGTGACATGCTGAGTCTCTGGGAAAGCAGAGATCCCCAGTGCTGTTGTAGCTAAAGATAGGCTTCAGGGGATGGTGAAGACCAGCAAGATCTTTTAGGTATGGCACCTTCCTTGTAGGAGAAGGAGCCAGACATTTGCCTTTCCAGAAAAAGTTTCTGCCGAGAACGAGCACCGTGACATGCTGAGTCTCTGGGAAAGCAGACATTCCCAGTGCTGTTGCGGCTAAAGATAGGCTGCAGGGGGATATTGAAGACCTACAAGAGATTTCAGGGCTGGCACCTTCCTTGTGGCAGAAGGAGCCGTAAGTTTGCCTTTTCAGAAAAAGGCTCTGCCGAGAACGAGCACTATGACATGCTGAGTCTCTGGGAAAGCAGAGATCCCCAGTGCTGTTGTGCCTGTGGATAGGCTGCAGGGGGACGGTGAAGACCAGCAAGATCTTTCAGGGATGGCACCTTCCTTGTAGGAGAAGGAGCCAGACATTTGCCTTTCCAGAAAAAGTTTCTGCCGAGAGCGAGCACCATGAGATGCTGAGTCTCTGGGAAAGCAGAGATCCCCAGTGCTGTTGTGCCTGTGGATAGGCTGCAGAGGGATACTGAAGACCTGCAAGTGCTTTCAGGGCTGGCACCTTCCTTGTGGGAGAAGGATCCAGACGTTTGCCTTTTCAGGAAAAGTTTCTGCTGAGAACGACCACCGTGACATGCTGAGTCTCTGGGAAAGCAGAGATCCCCAGTGCTGTTGCGGCTAAAGATAGGCTGCAGGGGGATAGTGAAGACCAGCAATATCTTTCAGGGCTGGCACCTTCCTTGTGGGAGAAGGAGCCGTAAGTTTGCCTTTTCAGAAAAAGGCTCTGCCGAGAGCGAGCACCATGAGATGCTGAGTCTCTGGGAAAGCAGAGATCCCCAGTGCTGTTGTGCCTGAGGATAGGCTGCAGAGGGATACTGAAGACCTGCAAGTTCTTTTAGATCTGGCACCTTCCCTGTGGGGGAAGGAGCCATACGTTTTGGTTTTCAGAAAATGTTTCTGCCGAGAGCGAGCACCATTAGATACTGATTCTCTGGGAAAGCAGAGATCCCCAGTGCTGTTGCGGCTAAAGATAGACTGCAGGGGGAAAGTGAAGACCTGCAAGAGCTTTCAGGGCTGGCACCTTCCTTGTGGGAGAAGGTGGCAGACGTTTGCCTTTTCAGAATAAGGCTCTGTCGAGAACGAGCACCATGAGATGCTGAGTCTCTGGGAAAGCAGAGATCCCCAGTGCTGTTGTGCCTGAGGATAGCCTGCAGGGGGTCTGTGAAGACCAGCAAGATCTTTCAGGGCTGGCACCTTCCTTGTGGGAGAAGGAGACAGACGTTTCCCTTTTCAGAAAATGTTTCTGCCGAGAGCGAGTACCATGAGATGCTGAGTCTCTGGGATATCAGAGATCCCCAGTGCTGTTTTCCCTGTGGATAGGCTACCGGGGGATGGTGAAGACCAGTAAGAACTTTCACGGCTGGCACCTTCCTTGTGGGAGGAGCCAGATGTTTGCCTTTTCAGAAAAAGGCTCTGCCGAGAACGAGCACTATGACATGCTGAGTCTCTGGTAAAGCAGAGATCCCTAGTGCTGTTGTGCCTGTGGATAGGCTGCAGGGGGACGGTGAAGACCAGCAAGATCTTTCAGGGCTGGCACCTTCCTTGTAGGAGAAGGAGCCACATATTTGCCTTTCCAGAAAAAGTTTCTGCCGAGAACGAGCACCGTGACATGCTGAGTCTCTGGGAAAGCAGAGATCCCCAGTGCTGTTGTAGCTAAAGATAGGCTTCAGGGGATGGTGAAGACCAGCAAGATCTTTTAGGTATGGCACCTTCCTTGTAGGAGAAGGAGCCAGACATTTGCCTTTCCAGAAAAAGTTTCTGCCGAGAACGAGCACCGTGACATGCTGAGTCTCTGGGAAAGCAGACATTCCCAGTGCTGTTGCGGCTAAAGATAGGCTGCAGGGGGATATTGAAGACCTACAAGAGATTTCAGGGCTGGCACCTTCCTTGTGGCAGAAGGAGCCGTAAGTTTGCCTTTTCAGAAAAAGGCTCTGCCGAGAACGAGCACTATGACATGCTGAGTCTCTGGGAAAGCAGAGATCCCCAGTGCTGTTGTGCCTGTGGATAGGCTGCAGGGGGACGGTGAAGACCAGCAAGATCTTTCAGGGATGGCACCTTCCTTGTAGGAGAAGGAGCCAGACATTTGCCTTTCCAGAAAAAGTTTCTGCCGAGAGCGAGCACCATGAGATGCTGAATCTCTGGGAAAGCAGAGATCCCCAGTGCTGTTGTGGCTAGAGATAGGCTGCAGGGGGACGGTGAAGACCAGCAAGATCTTTCAGGGCTGGCACCTTCCTTGTGGGAGAAGGATCCAGATGTTTGCCTTTTCAGAAAAAGCCTCTGCCGAGAGCGAGCACCATGAGATGCTGAGTCTCTGGGAAAGCAGAGATCCCCAGTGCTGTTGCGGCTAAAGATAGGCTACAGGGGGATATTGAAGACCTACAAGAGATTTCAGGGCTGGCACCTTCCTTGTGGGAGAAGGAGCCGTAAGTTTGCCTTTTCAGAAAAAAGGCTCTGCCGAGAACGAGCACTATGACATGCTGAGTCTCTGGGAAAGCAGAGATCCCCAGTGCTGTTGTGCCTGTGGATAGGCTGCAGAGGGATACTGAAGACCTGCAAGTGCTTTCAGGGCTGGCACCTTCCTTGTGGGAGAAGGAGCCAGACGTTTACCTTTTCAGGAAAAGTTTCTGCTGAGAACGACCACCGTGACATGCTGAGTCTCTGGGAAAGCAGAGATCCCCAGTGCTGTTTCGGCTAAAGATAGGCTGCAGGGGGATAGTGAAGACCAGCAATATCTTTCAGGGCTGGCACCTTCCTTGTGGGAGAAGGAGCCAGACGTTTGCCTTTTCAGAAAAAGGCTCTGCCGAGAGCGAGCACCATGAGATGCTGAGTCTCTGGGAAAGCAGAGATCCCCAGTGCTGTTGCGGCTAAAGATAGGCTACAGGGGGATATTGAAGACCTACAAGAGATTTCAGGGCTGGCACCTTCCTTGTGGGAGAAGGAGCCGTAAGTTTGCCTTTTCAGAAAAAAGGCTCCGTCGAAAACGAGCACCATGAGATGCTGAGTCTCTGGGAAAGCAGAGATCCCCAGTGCTGTTGTGCCTGTGGATAGGCTGCAGAGGGATACTGAAGACCTGCAAGTGCTTTCAGGGCTGGCACCTTCCTTGTGGGAGAAGGAGCCAGACGTTTGCCTTTTCAGGAAAAGTTTCTGCTGAGAACGACCACCGTGACATGCTGAGTCTCTGGGAAAGCAGAGATCCCCAGTGCTGTTGTGGCTAAAGATAGGCTGCAGGGGGACGGTGAAGACCAGCAATATCTTTCAGGGCTGGCACCTTCCTTGTGGGAGAAGGAGCCGTAAGTTTGCCTTTTCAGAAAAAGGCTCTGCCGAGAGCGAGCACCATGAGATGCTGAGTCTCTGGGAAAGCAGAGATCCCCAGTGCTGTTGTGCCTGAGGATAGGCTGCAGAGGGATACTGAAGACCTGCAAGTTCTTTTAGGTCTGGCACCTTCCTTGTGTGGGAAGGAGCCATAGGTTTTGGTTTTCAGAAAATGTTTCTGCCGAGAGCGAGCACCATTAGATACTGATTCTCTGGGAAAGCAGAGATCCCCAGTGCTGTTGCGGCTAAAGATAGACTGCAGGGGGAAAGTGAAGACCTGCAAGAGCTTTCAGGGCTGGCACCTTCCTTGTGGGAGAAGGTGGCAGACGTTTGCCTTTTCAGAATAAGGCTCTGTCGAGAACGAGCACCATGAGATGCTGAGTCTCTGGGAAAGCAGAGATCCCCAGTGCTGTTGTGCCTGAGGATAGCCTGCAGGGGGTCTGTGAAGACCAGCAAGATCTTTCAGGGCTGGCACCTTCCTTGTGGGAGAAGGAGACAGACGTTTCCCTTTTCAGAAAATGTTTCTGCCGAGAGCGAGTACCATGAGATGCTGAGTCTCTGGGAAATCAGAGATCCCCAGTGCTGTTTTCCCTGTGGATAGGCTACCGGGGGATGGTGAAGACCAGTAAGAACTTTCACGGCTGGCACCTTCCTTGTGGGAGGAGCCAGATGTTTGCCTTTTCAGAAAAAGGCTCTGCCGAGAACGAGCACTATGACATGCTGAGTCTCTGGTAAAGCAGAGATCCCTAGTGCTGTTGTGCCTGTGGATAGGCTGCAGAGGGACGGTGAAGACCAGCAAGATCTTTCAGGGCTGGCACCTTCCTTGTAGGAGAAGGAGCCAGATATTTGCCTTTCCAGAAAAAGTTTCTGCCGACAACGAGCACCGTGACATGCTGAGTCTCTGGGAAAGCAGAGATCCCCAGTGCTGTTGTGGCTAAAGATAGGCTTCAGGGGATGGTGAAGACCAGCAAGATCTTTTAGGTATGGCACCTTCCTTGTAGGAGAAGGAGCCAGACATTTGCCTTTCCAGAAAAAGTTTCTGCCGAGAACGAGCACCGTGACATGCTGAGTCTCTGGGAAAGCAGACATTCCCAGTGCTGTTGCGGCTAAAGATAGGCTGCAGGGGGATATTGAAGACCTACAAGAGATTTCAGGGCTGGCACCTTCCTTGTGGCAGAAGGAGCCGTAAGTTTGCCTTTTCAGAAAAAGGCTCTGCCGAGAACGAGCACTATGACATGCTGAGTCTCTGGGAAAGCAGAGATCCCCAGTGCTGTTGTGCCTGTGGATAGGCTGCAGGGGGACGGTGAAGACCAGCAAGATCTTTCAGGGATGGCACCTTCCTTGTAGGAGAAGGAGCCAGACATTTGCCTTTCCAGAAAAAGTTTCTGCCGAGAGCGAGCACCATGAGATGCTGAGTCTCTGGGAAAGCAGAGATCCCCAGTGCTGTTGTGGCTAAAGATAGGCTGCAGGGGGACGGTGAAGACCAGCAAGATCTTTCAGGGCTGGCCCCTTCCTTGTGGGAGAAGGATCCAGACATGTGCCTTTTCAGAAAAAGCCTCTGCCGAGAGCGAGCACCATGAGATGCTGAATCTCCGGGAAAGCAGAGATCCCCAGTGCTGTTGCGGCTAAAGATAGGCTACAGGGGGATATTGAAGACCTACAAGAGATTTCAGGGCTGGCACCTTCCTTGTGGGAGAAGGAGCCGTAAGTTTGCCTTTTCAGAAAAAAGGCTCTGCCGAGAGCGAGCACCATGAGATGCTGAGTCTCTGGGAAAGCAGAGATCCCCAGTGCTGTTGTGGCTAAAGATAGGCTGCAGGGGGACGGTGAAGACCAGCAAGATCTTTCAGGGCTGGCACCTTCCTTTTGGGAGAAGGAGCCAGACGTTTGCCTTTTCAGAAAGAGCCTCTGCCGAGAGCGAGCACCATGAGATGCTGAGTCTCTGGGAAAGCAGAGATCCCCAGTGCTGTTGATGCTAAAGATAGGCTGCAGGGGGATAGTGAAGACCTTCAAGAGATTTCAGGGCTGGCACCTTCCTTGTGGCAGAAGGAGCCGTAAGTTTGCCTTTTCAGAAAAAGGCTCTGCCGAGAACGAGCACTATGACATGCTGAGTCTCTGGGAAAGCAGAGATCCCCAGTGCTGTTGTGCCTGTGGATAGGCTTACAGGGGGATGGTGAAGACCAGCAAGATCTTTCAGCGCTGGCACCTTCCTTGTGGGAGAAGGAGCCAGACATTTGCCTTTCCAGAAAAACTTTCTGCCGAGAGCGAGCACCATGAGATGCTGAGTCTCTGGGAAAGCAGAGATCCCCAGTGCTGTTGTGGCTAAAGATAGGCTGCAGGGGGACGGTGAAGACCAGCAAGATCTTTCAGGGCTGGCACCTTCCTTGTGGGAGAAGGAGCCAGACGTTTGCCTTTTCAGAAAGAGCCTCTGCCGAGAGCGAGCAACATGAGATGCTGAGTCTCTGGGAAAGCAGAGATCCCCAGTGCTGTTTTCCCTGTGGATAGGCTACCGGGGGATGGTGAAGACCAGTAAGAACTTTCACGGCTGGCACCTTCCTTGTGGGAGGAGCCAGATGTTTGCCTTTTCAGAAAAAGGCTCTGCCGAGAACGAGCACTATGACATGCTGAGTCTCTGGTAAAGCAGAGATCCCTAGTGCTGTTGTGCCTGTGGATAGGCTGCAGAGGGACGGTGAAGACCAGCAAGATCTTTCAGGGCTGGCACCTTCCTTGTAGGAGAAGGAGCCAGATATTTGCCTTTCCAGAAAAAGTTTCTGCCGACAACGAGCACCGTGACATGCTGAGTCTCTGGGAAAGCAGAGATCCCCAGTGCTGTTGTGGCTAAAGATAGGCTTCAGGGGATGGTGAAGACCAGCAAGATCTTTTAGGTATGGCACCTTCCTTGTAGGAGAAGGAGCCAGACATTTGCCTTTCCAGAAAAAGTTTCTGCCGAGAACGAGCACCGTGACATGCTGAGTCTCTGGGAAAGCAGACATTCCCAGTGCTGTTGCGGCTAAAGATAGGCTGCAGGGGGATATTGAAGACCTACAAGAGATTTCAGGGCTGGCACCTTCCTTGTGGCAGAAGGAGCCGTAAGTTTGCCTTTTCAGAAAAAGGCTCTGCCGAGAACGAGCACTATGACATGCTGAGTCTCTGGGAAAGCAGAGATCCCCAGTGCTGTTGTGCCTGTGGATAGGCTGCAGGGGGACGGTGAAGACCAGCAAGATCTTTCAGGGATGGCACCTTCCTTGTAGGAGAAGGAGCCAGACATTTGCCTTTCCAGAAAAAGTTTCTGCCGAGAGCGAGCACCATGAGATGCTGAGTCTCTGGGAAAGCAGAGATCCCCAGTGCTGTTGTGGCTAAAGATAGGCTGCAGGGGGACGGTGAAGACCAGCAAGATCTTTCAGGGCTGGCCCCTTCCTTGTGGGAGAAGGATCCAGACATGTGCCTTTTCAGAAAAAGCCTCTGCCGAGAGCGAGCACCATGAGATGCTGAATCTCCGGGAAAGCAGAGATCCCCAGTGCTGTTGCGGCTAAAGATAGGCTACAGGGGGATATTGAAGACCTACAAGAGATTTCAGGGCTGGCACCTTCCTTGTGGGAGAAGGAGCCGTAAGTTTGCCTTTTCAGAAAAAAGGCTCTGCCGAGAGCGAGCACCATGAGATGCTGAGTCTCTGGGAAAGCAGAGATCCCCAGTGCTGTTGTGGCTAAAGATAGGCTGCAGGGGGACGGTGAAGACCAGCAAGATCTTTCAGGGCTGGCACCTTCCTTTTGGGAGAAGGAGCCAGACGTTTGCCTTTTCAGAAAGAGCCTCTGCCGAGAGCGAGCACCATGAGATGCTGAGTCTCTGGGAAAGCAGAGATCCCCAGTGCTGTTGATGCTAAAGATAGGCTGCAGGGGGATAGTGAAGACCTTCAAGAGATTTCAGGGCTGGCACCTTCCTTGTGGCAGAAGGAGCCGTAAGTTTGCCTTTTCAGAAAAAGGCTCTGCCGAGAACGAGCACTATGACATGCTGAGTCTCTGGGAAAGCAGAGATCCCCAGTGCTGTTGTGCCTGTGGATAGGCTTACAGGGGGATGGTGAAGACCAGCAAGATCTTTCAGCGCTGGCACCTTCCTTGTGGGAGAAGGAGCCAGACATTTGCCTTTCCAGAAAAACTTTCTGCCGAGAGCGAGCACCATGAGATGCTGAGTCTCTGGGAAAGCAGAGATCCCCAGTGCTGTTGTGGCTAAAGATAGGCTGCAGGGGGACGGTGAAGACCAGCAAGATCTTTCAGGGCTGGCACCTTCCTTGTGGGAGAAGGAGCCAGACGTTTGCCTTTTCAGAAAGAGCCTCTGCCGAGAGCGAGCAACATGAGATGCTGAGTCTCTGGGAAAGCAGAGATCCCCAGTGCTGTTGCGGCTAAAGATAGGCTACAGGGGGATATTGAAGACCTACAAGAGATTTCAGGGCTGGCACCTTCCTTGTGGGAGAAGTAGCCGTAAGTTTGCCTTTTCAGAAAAAGGCTCTGCCGAGAGCGAGCACCATGAGATGCTGAGTCTCTGGGAAAGCAGAGATCCCCAGTGCTGTTGTGCCTGTGGATAGGCTGCAGGGGGACGGTGCAGACCAGCAAGATCTTTTAGGGATGGCACCTTCCTTGTAGGAGAAGGAGCCAGACATTTGCCTTTCCAGAAAAAGTTTCTGCCGAGAACGAGCACCGTGACATGCTGAGTCTCTGGGAAAGCAGAGATTCCCAGTACTGTTGTGCCTGTGGATAGGCTTCAGGGGGATGGTGAAGACCAGCAAGATCTTTCAGCGCTGGCACCTTCCTTGTGGGAGAAGGAGCCAGACGTTTTCCTTTTCAGAAAATGTTTCTGCCGAGAGCGAGCACCATGAGATGCTGAGTCTCTGGGAAAGCAGAGATCCCCAGTGCTGTTGTGGCTAAAGATAGGCTACAGGGGGACGGTGAAGACCTGCAAGTGCTTTCAGGGCAGGCACCTTCCTTGTGGGAGAAGGAGCCAGACGTTTACCTTTTCAGAAAATGTTTCTGCCGAGAGCGAGCACCATGAGATGCTGAGTCTCTGGGATAGCAGAGATCCCCAGTGCTGTTGTGGCTAAAGATAGGCTACAGGGGAATGGTGAAGACCAGCAAGATCTTTCAGGGCTGGCACCTTCCTTGTGGGAGAAGGAGCCGTAAGTTTGCCTTTTCAGAAAAAGGCTCTGCGAAGAGCGAGCACCATGAGATGCTGAGTCTCTGGGAAAGCAGAGATCCTCAGTGCTGTTTCGCCTGTGGATAGGCTGCAGAGGGATACTGAAGACCTGCAAGATCTTTCAGGGCTGGCACCTTCCTTGTGGGAGAAGGATCCAGACATTTGCCTTTCCAGAAAAAGTTTCTGCCGAGAACGAGCACCATGAGATGCTGATTCTCTGGGAAAGCAGAGATCCCCAGTGCTGTTTTGGGTAAAGATAGGCTGCAGGGGGACGGTGAAGACCAGCACGATGTTTTAGGTCTGGAAACTTCCTTTTGGGAGAAGGAGCCAGCCGTTTGCCTTTTCAGAATATGTTTCTGACAAGAGCGAGCACAATTAGATGCTGATTCTCTGGGAAAACGGAGATCCCCAGTGCTGTTGTGGCTAAAGATAGGCTGCAGGGGGATAGTGAAGACCTGCAAGAGCTTTCAGGGCTGGCACCTTACTTTTGGGAGAAAGAGCCAGACGTTTGCCTTTTCAGAAAATTTTTCTGCCGAGAGCGAGCACCATGACATGCTGAATCTCTGGGAAAGCAGAGATCCCCAGTGCTGTTGTGCCTGTGGATAGGCTGCAGGGGGACGGTGAAGACCAGCAACGTCTTTCAGGTCTGGCACCTTCCTTGTGGGAGAAGGAGCCGTAAGTTTGACATTTCAGAAAATGGCTCTGCCGAGAACGAGCACCGTGTGATGCTGAGTCTCTGGGAAAGCAGAGATCCCCAGTGCTGTTGTGGCTAAAGATAGGCTGCAGGGGGATATTAAAGACCTACAAGAGCTTTCAGGGCTGGCACATTCCTTGTGGCAGAAGGAGCCGTAAGTTTGCCTTACAGAAAAAAGTTTCTGCTGAGAACTAGCACCATGACATTCTCAGTCTATGGGAAAGCAGAGATCCCCAGTGCTGTTGTGCCTGTGGATAGGCTGCAGAGGGATACTGAAGACCTGCAAGTGCTTTCATGGCACGCACCTTCCTTGTGGGAGAAGGAGCCAGACGTTTGCCTTTTCAGAAAATGTTTCTGCCGAGAGCGAGCACCATGAGATGCTGAGTCTCTGGGATAGCAGAGATCCCCAGTGCTGTTGTGCCTGTGGATAGGCTGCCGGGGGATGGTGAAGACCAGTAAGATCTTTCAGGGCTGGCACCTTCCTTGTGGGAGGAGCCAGATGTTTGCCTTTTCAGAATAAGGCTCTGACGAGAGCGAGCACCATGAGATGCTGAGTCTCTGGGAAAGCAGAGATCCCCAGTGCTCTTGTGGCTAAAGATAGGCTGTAGGAGGACGGTGAAGACCTGCAACATCTTTCAGGGCTGGCAGCTTCCTTGTAGGAGAAGGAGCCAGACATTTGCCTTTCCAGAAAAAGTTTCTGCCGAGGACGAGCACCGTGACATGCTGAGTCTCTGGGAAAGCAGAGATCCCCAGTGCTCTTGTGGCTAAAGATAGGCTGCAGGGGGACGGTGAAGACCAGCAAGATCTTTCAGGGATGGCACCTTCCTTGTGGGAGAAGGAGCCGTAAGTTTGCCTTCTCAGAAAAAGGCTCTGCCGACAGAGAGCACCATGAGATGCTGAGTCTCTGGGAAAGCAGAGATCCCCAGTGCTGTTGTGCCTGAGTATAGGCTGCAGGGGGACAGTGAAGACCAGCAAGATATTTCAGGGCTGGCACCTTCCTTGTGGGAGAAGGAGCCAGCCGTTTGCCTTTTCAGAAAATGTTTCTGCCGAGAACGAGCACCGTGACATGCTGAGTCTCTGGGAAAGCAGAGATCCCCAGTGCTGTTGTGCCTGAGGATAGGCTGCAGAGGGATACTGAAGACCTGCAAGTGCTTTTAGGTTTGGAACCTTCCTTGTGGGAGAAGGAGCCAGACGTTTGCATTTTCAGAAAATGTTTCTGCCGAGAGCGAGCACCATTAGATGCTGATTCTCTTGGAAAGCAGAGATCCCCAGTGCTGTTGCGGCTAAAGATAGGCTGCAGGGGGATAGTGAAGACCTGCAAGAGCTTTCAGGGCTGGCAGCTTCCTTGTGGGAGAAGGAGCAGTAAGTTTGCCTTTTCAGAAAAAGGCTCTGCCGAGAGCGAGCACCATGAGATGCTGAGTCTCTGGGAAAGCAGAGATCCCCAGTGCTGTTGTGCCTGTGGATAGGCTGCAGGGGGACGGTGAAGACCAGCAAGATCTTTCAGGGATGGCACCTTCCTTGTAGGAGAAGGAGCCAGACATTTGCCTTTCCAGAAAAAGGCTCTGCCGAGAGCGAGCACCATGAGATGCTGAGTCTCTGGGAAAGCAGAGATCCCCAGTGCTGTTGTGGCTAAAGATAGGCTGCAGAAGGATAGTGAAGACCTGCAAGAGCTTTCAGGGCTGGCACCTTCCTTGTGGCAGAAGGAGACGTAAGTTTGCTTTTTCAGAATAAGGCTCTGCCGAGAGCGAGCACCATGACATGCTGAGTCTCTGGGAAAGCAGAGATCCCCAGTGCTGTTGTGTCTGTGGATAGGGTGCAAAGGGATTCTAAAGAACAGCAAGAACTTTCAGGGAGGGCACCTTCCTTGTGGGAGAAGGAGCCAAATGTTTGCCTTTTCAGAAAATGTTTCTGCCGAGAGCGAGCACCATGAGATGCTGAGTCTCTGGGAAAGCAGAGATCCCCAGTGCTGTTGTGCCTGTGGATAGGCTGCAGGGGGATGGTGAAGACCAGTAAGATCTTTCAGGGCTGACACCTTCCTTGTGGGAGGAGCCAGATGTTTGCCTTTTCAGAAAAAGTCTCTGCCGAATTCGGCACTATGACATGCTGAGTCTCTGGGAAAGCAGAGATCCCCAGTGCTGTTGTACCTGTGGATAGGCTGCAGGGGGACGGTGAAGACCAGCAAGATCTTTCAGGGATGGCACCTTCCTTGTAGGAGAAGGAGCCAAATATTTGCCTTTCCAGAAAATGTTTCTGCCGAGAACGAGCACCGTGACATGCTGAGTCTCTGAGAAAGCAGAGATCCCCAGTGCTGTTGTGGCTAAAGATAGGCTGCAGGGGGACGGTGAAGACCAGCAAGATCTTTCAGGGCTGGCACCTTCCTTGTGGGAGAAGAAGCTGTAAGTTTTCCTTTTCAGAAAAAGCCTCTGCTAAGAGCGAGCACCATGAGATGCTGAGTCTCTGGGAAAGCAGAGATCCCCAGTGCTGTTGTGCCTGTGGATAGGCTGCAGGGGGACCGTGAAGACCAGCAAGATCTTTCAGGGCAGGCACCTTCCTTGTGGGAGAAGGAGCCGTAAGTTTGCCTTTTCAGAAAAAGGCTCTGCCGAGAGCGAGCACCATGAGATGCTGAGTCTCTGGGAAAGCAGAGATCCCCAGTGCTGTTGTGCCTGTGGATAGGCTGCAGGGGGACGGTGCAGACCAGCAAGATCTTTTAGGGATGGCACCTTCCTTGTAGGAGAAGGAGCCATACATTTGCCTTTCCAGAAAAAGTTTCTGCCGAGAACGAGCACCGTGACATGCTGAGTCTCTGGGAAAGCAGAGATTCCCAGTGCTGTTGTGCCTGTGGATAGGCTTCAGGGGGACGGTGAAGACCAGCAAGATCTTTCAGCGCTGGCACCTTCCTTGTGGGAGAAGGAGCCAGACGTTTTCCTTTTCAGAAAATGTTTCTGCCGAGAGTGAGCACCATGAGATGCTCAGTCTCTGGGAAAGCAGAGATCCCCAGTGCTGTTGTGCCTGCGGATAGGCTGCAGAGGGATACTGAAGACCTGCAAGTGCTTTCAGGGCAGGCACCTTCCTTGTTGGAGAAGGAGCCAGACGTTTACGTTTTCAGAAAATGTTTCTGCCGAGAGCGAGCACCATGAGATGCTGAGTCTCTGGGATAGCAGAGATCCCCAGTGCTGTTGTGGCTAAAGATAGGCTACAGGGGAATGGTGAAGACCAGCAAGATCTTTCAGGGCTGGCACCTTCCTTGTGGGAGAAGGAGCCGTAAGTTTGCCTTTTCAGAAAAAGGCTCTGCGAAGAGCGAGCACCATGAGATGCTGAGTCTCTGGGAAAGCAGAGATCCTCAGTGCTGTTTCGCCTGTGGATAGGCTGCAGAGGGATACTGAAGACCTGCAAGATCTTTCAGGGCTGGCACCTTCCTTGTGGGAGAAGGAGCCAGACATTTGCCTTTCCAGAAAAAGTTTCTGCCGAGAACGAGCACCATGAGATGCTGATTCTCTGGGAAAGCAGAGATCCCCAGTGCTGTTGTGGCTAAAGATAGGCTGCAGGGGGATAGTGAAGACCTGCAAGAGCTTTCAGGGCTGGCACCTTCCTTGTGGGAGAAGG
The DNA here is from genome assembly GCF_929443795.1 of Astur gentilis. Classification (NCBI taxonomy): domain Eukaryota; kingdom Metazoa; phylum Chordata; class Aves; order Accipitriformes; family Accipitridae; genus Astur; species Astur gentilis. The sequence goes on along the minus strand of NW_026060868.1, from coordinate 5,232,116 downwards.
AGCCGTAAGTTTGCCTTTTCAGAAAAAGGCTCTGCCGAGAGCGAGCACCATGAGATGCTGAGTCTCTGGGAAAGCAGAGATCCCCAGTGCTGTTGCGTCTAAAGATAGGCTGCAGGGGGATAGTGAAGACCTGCAAGAGCTTTCAGGTCTGGCACCTTCCTTGTGGGAGAAGGAGCCAGACGTTTGCCTTTTCAGAAAATGTTTCTGCCGAGAGCGAGCACCATGACATGCTGAGTCTCTGGAAAGCAGAGATCCCCAGTGCTGTTGTGCCTGTGGATAGGCTGCAGAGGGATACTGAAGACCTACAAGTGCTTTCAGGGCAGGCACCTTCCTTGTGGGAGAAGGAGCCAGACGTTTGCCTTTTCAGATAATGTTTCTGCCGAGAGCGAGCACCGTGACATGCTGAGTCTCTCGGATAGCAGAGATCCCCAGTGCTGTTGTGTCTAAAGATAGGCTGCAGGGGGACGGTGAAGACCAGCAAGATCTTTCAGGGCTGGCACCTTCCTTGTGGAGAAGGATCCAGACGTTTGCCTTTTCAGAAAAAGCCTCTGCCGAGAGCGAGCACCATGAGATGCTGAGTCTCTGGGAAAGCAGAGATCCCCAGTGCTGTTGTGCCTGTGGATAGGCTTCAGGGGGATGGTGAAGACCAGCAAGATCTTTCAGGGCTGGCACCTTCCTTGTGGGAGAAGGAGCCAGATGTTTGCCTTTTCAGAAAAAAGTTTCTGCCGAGAACGAGCACCATGAGATTCTGATTCTCTGGGAAAGCACAGATCCCCAGTGCTGTTGTGCCTGTGGATAGGCTGCAGGGGGACAGTGAAGACCAGCAACATCTATCAGGGCTGGCACCTTCCTTGTGGGAGAAGGAGCCATAAGTTTGACTTTTCAGAAAATGTATCTGCCGAGAACGAGCACTATGACATGCTGAGTCTCTGGGAAAGCAGAGATCCCAGGTGCTGTTGTGCCTGTGGATAGGCTGCAGGGGGACGGTGAAGACCAGCAAGATCTTTCAGGGCTGGCACCTTCCTTGTAGGAGAAGGAGCCAGACATTTGCCTTTCCAGAAAAAGTTTCTGCCGAGAACGAGCACCATGACATGCTGAGTCTCTAGGAAAGCAGAGATCCCCAGTGCTGCTGTGGCTAAAGATAGGCTGCAGGGGGACGGTGAAGACCAGCAAGATCTTTCAGGGCTGGCACCTTCCTTGTGGGAGAAGGAGCCGTAAGTTCGCCATTTCAGAAAAAGGCTCTGCCGAGAGCGAGCACCATGGGATGCTGAGTCTCTGGGAAAGCAGAGATCCCCAGTGCTGTTGTGCCTGAGGATAGGCTGCAGAGGGATACTGAAGACCTGCAAGTTCTTTTAGGTCTGGCACCTTCCTTGTAGGGGAAGGAGCCAGACGTCTTGGTTTTCAGAAAATGTTTCTGCCGAGAGCGAGCACCATTAGATACTGATTCTCTGGGAAAGCAGAGATCCCCAGTGCTGTTGCGGCTAAAGATAGACTGCAGGGGGAAAGTGAAGACCTGCAAGAGCTTTCAGGGTGGCACCTTCCTTGTGGGAGAAGGAGCCAGCCGTTTGCCTTTTCAGAAAATGTTTCTGCCGAGAGTGACCACCATGAGATGCTGAGTCTCTGGGAAAGCAGAGATCCCCAGTGCTGTTGTGCCTGAGGATAGGCTGCAGGGGGTCTGTGAAGACCAGCAAGATCTTTCAGGGCTGGCACCTTCCTTGTGGGAGAAGGAGCCAGACGTTTCCCTTTTCAGAAAATGTTTCTGCCGAGAGCGAGTACCATGAGATGCTGAGTCTCTGGGAAAGCAGAGATCCCCAGTGCTGTTGTGCCTGTGGATAGGCTGCAGGGGGACGGTGAAGACCAGTAAGAACTTTCACGGCTGGCACCTTCCTTGTGGGAGGAGCCAGATGTTTGCCTTTTCAGAAAAAGGCTCTGCCGAGAACGAGCACTATGACATGCTGAGTCTCTGGTAAAGCAGAGATCCCTAGTGCTGTTGTGCCTGTGGATAGGATGCAGGGGGACGGTGAAGACCAGCAAGATCTTTCAGGGCTGGCACCTTCCTTGTAGGAGAAGGAGCCAGATATTTGCCTTTCCAGAAAAAGTTTCTGCCGAGAACGAGCACCGTGACATGCTGAGTCTCTGGAAAAGCAGAGATCCCCAGTGCTGTTGTGGCTAAAGATAGGCTGCAGAGGGACGGTGAAGACCAGCAAGATCTTTCAGGGCTGGCACCTTCCTTGTGGGAGAAGGAGCCAGACGTTTGCCTTTTTAGAAATAGGCTCTGCCGAGAGCGAGCACCATGACATGCTGAGTCTCTGGGAAAGCAGAGATCCCCAGTGCTGTTGTGGCTAATGATAGGCTGCAGGGGGATAGTGAAGACCTGCAAGAGCTTTCAGGGCTGGCACCTTCCTTGTGGGAGAAGGAGCCGTAAGTTTGCCTTTTCACAAAAAGGCTCTGCCGAGAGCGAGCACCATGAGATGCTGAGTCTCTGGGAAAGCAGATATCCCCAGTGCTGTTGCGTCTAAAGATAGGCTGCAGGGGGATAGTGAAGACCTGCAAGAGCTTTCAGGTCTGGCACCTTCCTTGTGGGAGAAGGAGCCAGGCGTTTGCCTTTTCAGAAAATGTTTCTGCCGAGAGCGAGCACCATGACATGCTGAGTCTCTCGGATAGCAGAGATCCCCAGTGCTGTTGTGGCTAAAGATAGGCTGTAGGGAGACGATGAAGACCAGCAAGATCTTTCAGGGCTGGCACCTTCCTTGTGGAGAAGGATCCAGACGTTTGCCTTTTCAGAAAAAGGCTCTGCCGAGAGCGAGCACCATGAGATGCTGAGTCTCTGGGAAAGCAGAGATCCCCAGTGCTGTTGTGCCTGTGGATAGGCTTCAGGGGGACGGTGAAGACCAGCAAGATCTTTCAGGGCTGGCACCTTCCTTGTGGGAGAAGGAGCCAGATGTTTGCCTTTTCAGAAAAAAGTTTCTGCCGAGAACGAGCACCATGAGATTCTGATTCTCTGGGAAAGCAGAGATCCCCAGTGCTGTTGTGCCTGTGGATAGGCTGCAGGGGGACAGTGAAGACCAGCAACATCTATCAGGGCTGGCACCTTCCTTGTGGCAGAAGGAGCCAGACGTTTGCCTATTCAGAAAATGTTTCTGCCGAGAGCGAGCACCATGAGATGCTGAGTCTCTGGGATAGCAGAGATCCCCAGTGCTGTTGTGGCTTAAGATAGGCTACAGGGGAACGGTGAAGACCAGCAAGAAATTTCAGAGCTGGCACCTTCCTTGTGGGAGAAGGAGCCATAAGTTTGACTTTTCAGAAAATGTATCTGCCGAGAACGAGCACTATGACATGCTGAGTCTCTGGGAAAGCAGAGATCCCCAGTGCTGTTGTGCCTGTGGATAGGCTGCAGGGGGACGGTGAAGACCAGCAAGATCTTTCAGGGCTGACACCTTCCTTGTGGGAGAAGGAGCCAGACGTTTGCCTTTTCAGAAAAAGTTTCTGCCGAGAACGAGCACCGTGACATGCTGAGTCTCTGGGAAAGCAGAGATCCCCAGTGCTGTTGTGGCTAAAGATAGTCTGCAGGGTGATAGTGAAGACCTAAAAGAGATATCAGGACTGTCACCTTCCTTGTGGGAGAAGGAGCCGTAAGTTTGCCTTTACAGAAAAAGGCTCTGCCAAGAGTGAGCACCATGAGATGCTGAGTCTCTGGGAAAGCAGAGATCCCCAGTGCTGTTGTGCCTGAGGATAGGCTGCAGAGGGATACTGAAGACCTGCAAGTGCTTTTAGGTCTGGCACCTTCCTTGTGGGAGAAGGAGCCAGACGTTTGCATTTTCAGAATATGTTTCTGCCGAGAGCGAGCACCATGAGATGCTGAGTCTCTAGGAAAGCAGAGATCCCCAGTGCTGTTGTGGCTAAAGATAGGCTACAGGGGGACGGTGAAGAGCAGTAAGATCTTTCAGGGCTGGCACCTTCATTGTGGGAGAAGGAGCCAGACGTTTGCCTTTTTAGAAATAGGCTCTGCCGAGAGCGAGCACCATGACATGCTGAGTCTCTGGGAAAGCAGAGATCCCCAGTGCTGTTGTGGCTAAAGATAGGCTGCAGGGGGATAGTGAAGACCTGCAAGAGCTTTCAGGGCTGGCACCTTCCTTGTGGGAGAAGGAGCCGTAAGTTTGCCTTTTCAGAAAAAGGCTCTGCCGAGAGCGAGCACCATGAGATGCTGAGTCTCTGGGAAAGCAGAGATCCCCAGTGCTGTTGCGTCTAAAGATAGGCTGCAGGGGGATAGTGAAGACCTGCAACAGCTTTCAGGTCTGGCACCTTCCTTGTGGGAGAAGGAGCCAGACGTTTGCCTTTTCAGAAAATGTTTCTGCCGAGAGCGAGCACCATGAGATGCTGAGTCTCTGGAAAGCAGAGATCCCCAGTGCTGTTGTGCCTGTGGATAGGCTGCAGAGGGATACTGAAGACCTACAAGTGCTTTCAGGGCAGGCACCTTCCTTGTGGGAGAAGGAGCCAGACGTTTGCCTTTTCAGAAAATGTTTCTGCCGAGAGCGAGCACCGTGACATGCTGAGTCTCTCGGATAGCAGAGATCCCCAGTGCTGTTGTGTCTATAGATAGGCTGCAGGGGGACGGTGAAGACCAGCAAGATCTTTCAGGGCTGGCACCTTCCTTGTGGAGAAGGATCCAGACGTTTGCCTTTTCAGAAAAAGCCTCTGCCGAGAGCGAGCACCATGAGATGCTGAGTCTCTGGGAAAGCAGAGATCCCCAGTGCTGTTGTGCCTGTGGATAGGCTTCAGGGGGATGGTGAAGACCAGCAAGATCTTTCAGGGCTGGCACCTTCCTTGTGGGAGAAGGAGCCAGATGTTTGCCTTTTCAGAAAAAAGTTTCTGCCGAGAACGAGCACCATGAGATTCTGATTCTCTGGGAAAGCAGAGATCCCCAGTGCTGTTGTGCCTGTGGATAGGCTGCAGGGGGACAGTGAAGACCAGCAACATCTATCAGGGCTGGCACCTTCCTTGTGGGAGAAGGAGCCAGACGTTTGCCTATTCAGAAAATGTTTCTGCCGAGAGCGAGCACCATGAGATGCTGAGTCTCTGGGATAGCAGAGATCCCCAGTGCTGTTGTGGCTAAAGATAGGCTACAGGGGAACGGTGAAGACCAGCAAGAAATTTCAGAGCTGGCACCTTCCTTGTGGGAGAAGGAGCCATAAGTTTGACTTTTCAGAAAATGTATCTGCCGAGAACGAGCACTATGACATGCTGAGTCTCTGGGAAAGCAGAGATCCCCAGTGCTGTTGTGCCTGTGGATAGGCTGCAGGGGGACGGTGAAGACCAGCAAGATCTTTCAGGGCTGGCACCTTCCTTGTGGGAGAAGGAGCCGTAACTTTGCCTTTTCAGAAAAAGGCTCTGCCGAGAGCGAGCACCATGAGATGCTGAGTCTCTGGGAAAGCAGAGATCCACAGTGCTGTTGTGCCTGTGGATAGGCTGCAGGGGGACGGTGAAGACCAGCAAGATCTTTCAGGGCTGGCTCCTTCCTTGTAGGAGAAGGAGCCATACATTTGCCTTTCCAGAAAAAGTTTCTGCCGAGAACGAGCACCGTGACATGCTGAGTCTCTGGGAAAGCAGAGATCCCCAGTGCTGTTGTGGCTAAAGATAGGCTGCAGGGGGATATTGAAGACCTACAAGAGATTTCAGGGCTGGCACCTTCCTTGTGGCAGAAGGAGCCGTAAGTTTGCCTTTTCAGAAAAAGGCTCTGCCGAGAGCGAGCACCATGAGATGCTGAGTCTCTGGGAAAGCAGAGATCCCCAGTGCTGTTGTGCCTGTGGATAGGCTGCAGAGGGATACTGAAGACCTGCAAGTGCTTTCAGGGCTGGCACCTTCCTTGTGGGAGAAGGAGCCAGACGTTTGCCTTTTCAGGAAAAGTTTCTGCTGAGAACGACCACCGTGACATGCTGAGTCTCTGGGAAAGCAGAGATCCCCAGTGCTGTTGCGGCTAAAGATAGGCTGCAGGGGGATAGTGAAGACCAGCAATATCTTTCAGGGCTGGCACCTTCCTTGTGGGAGAAGGAGCCGTAAGTTTGCCTTTTCAGAAAAAGGCTCTGCCGAGAGCGAGCACCATGAGATGCTGAGTCTCTGGGAAAGCAGAGATCCCCAGTGCTGTTGTGCCTGAGGATAGGCTGCAGAGGGATACTGAAGACCTGCAAGTTCTTTTAGATCTGGCACCTTCCTTGTGGGGGAAGGAGCCATACGTTTTGGTTTTCAGAAAATGTTTCTGCCGAGAGCGAGCACCATTAGATACTGATTCTCTGGGAAAGCAGAGATCCCCAGTGCTGTTGCGGCTAAAGATAGACTGCAGGGGGAAAGTGAAGACCTGCAAGAGCTTTCAGGGCTGGCACCTTCCTTGTGGGAGAAGGTGGCAGACGTTTGCCTTTTCAGAATAAGGCTCTGTCGAGAACGAGCACCACGAGATGCTGAGTCTCTGGGAAAGCAGAGATCCCCAGTGCTGTTGTGCCTGAGGATAGCCTGCAGGGCGTCTGTGAAGACCAGCAAGATCTTTCAGGGCTGGCACCTTCCTTGTGGGAGAAGGAGACAGACGTTTCCCTTTTCAGAAAATGTTTCTGCCGAGAGCGAGTACCATGAGATGCTGAGTCTCTGGGATATCAGAGATCCCCAGTGCTGTTTTCCCTGTGGATAGGCTACCGGGGGATGGTGAAGACCAGTAAGAACTTTCACGGCTGGCACCTTCCTTGTGGGAGGAGCCAGATGTTTGCCTTTTCAGAAAAAGGCTCTGCCGAGAACGAGCACTATGACATGCTGAGTCTCTGGTAAAGCAGAGATCCCTAGTGCTGTTGTGCCTGTGGATAGGCTGCAGGAGGACGGTGAAGACCAGCAAGATCTTTCAGGGCTGGCACCTTCCTTGTAGGAGAAGGAGCCAGATATTTGCCTTTTCAGAAAAAGTTTCTGCCGAGAACGAGCACCGTGACATGCTGAGTCTCTGGGAAAGCAGAGATCCCCAGTGCTGTTGTGGCTAAAGATAGGCTGCAGGGGATGGTGAAGACCAGCAAGATCTTTTAGGTATGGCACCTTCCTTGTAGGAGAAGGAGCCAGACATTTGCCTTTCCAGAAAAAATTTCTGCCGAGAACGAGCACCGTGACATGCTGAGTCTCTGGGAAAGCAGACATTCCCAGTGCTGTTGCGGCTAAAGATAGGCTGCAGGGGGATATTGAAGACCTACAAGAGATTTCAGGGCTGGCACCTTCCTTGTGGCAGAAGGAGCCGTAAGTTTGCCTTTTCAGAAAAAGGCTCTGCCGAGAACGAGCACTATGACATGCTGAGTCTCTGGGAAAGCAGAGATCCCCAGTGCTGTTGTGCCTGTGGATAGGCTGCAGGGGGACGGTGAAGACCAGCAAGATCTTTCAGGGATGGCACCTTCCTTGTAGGAGAAGGAGCCAGACATTTGCCTTTCCAGAAAAAGTTTCTGCCGAGAGCGAGCACCATGAGATGCTGAGTCTCTGGGAAAGCAGAGATCCCCAGTGCTGTTGTGGCTAAAGATAGGCTGCAGGGGGACGGTGAAGACCAGCAAGATCTTTCAGGGCTGGCACCTTCCTTGTGGGAGAAGGATCCAGACGTTTGCATTTTCAGAAAAAGCCTCTGCCGAGAGCGAGCACCATGAGATGCTGAGTCTCTGGGAAAGCAGAGATCCCCAGTGCTGTTGCGGCTAAAGATAGGCTACAGGGGGATATTGAAGGCCTACAAGAGATTTCAGGGCTGGCACCTTCCTTGTGGGAGAAGGAGCCGTAAGTTTGCCTTTTCAGAAAAAAGGCTCTGCCGAGAACGAGCACTATGACATGCTGAGTCTCTGGGAAAGCAGAGATCCCCAGTGCTGTTGTGCCTGTGGATAGGCTGCAGAGGGATACTGAAGACCTGCAAGTGCTTTCAGGGCTGGCACCTTCCTTGTGGGAGAAGGATTCAGACGTTTGCCTTTTCAGGAAAAGTTTCTGCTGAGAACGACCACCGTGACATGCTGAGTCTCTGGGAAAGCAGAGATCCCCAGTGCTGTTGCGGCTAAAGATAGGCTGCAGGGGGATAGTGAAGACCAGCAATATCTTTCAGGGCTGGCACCTTCCTTGTGGGAGAAGGAGCCGTAAGTTTGCCTTTTCAGAAAAAGGCTCTGCCGAGAACGAGCACTATGACATGCTGAGTCTCTGGGAAAGCAGAGATCCCCAGTGCTGTTGTGCCTGTGGATAGGCTGCAGAGGGATACTGAAGACCTGCAAGTGCTTTCAGGGCTGGCACCTTCCTTGTGGGAGAAGGATCCAGACGTTTGCCTTTTCAGGAAAAGTTTCTGCTGAGAACGACCACCGTGACATGCTGAGTCTCTGGGAAAGCAGAGATCCCCAGTGCTGTTGCGGCTAAAGATAGGCTGCAGGGGGATAGTGAAGACCAGCAATATCTTTCAGGGCTGGCACCTTCCTTGTGGGAGAAGGAGCCGTAAGTTTGCCTTTTCAGAAAAAGGCTCTGCCGAGAGCGAGCACCATGAGATGCTGAGTCTCTGGGAAAGCAGAGATCCCCAGTGCTGTTGTGCCTGAGGATAGGCTGCAGAGGGATACTGAAGACCTGCAAGTTCTTTTAGATCTGGCACCTTCCTTGTGGGGGAAGGAGCCATACGTTTTGGTTTTCAGAAAATGTTTCTGCCGAGAGCGAGCACCATTAGATACTGATTCTCTGGGAAAGCAGAGATCCCCAGTGCTGTTGCGGCTAAAGATAGACTGCAGGGGGAAAGTGAAGACCTGCAAGAGCTTTCAGGGCTGGCACCTTCCTTGTGGGAGAAGGTGGCAGACGTTTGCCTTTTCAGAATAAGGCTCTGTCGAGAACGAGCACCATGAGATGCTGAGTCTCTGGGAAAGCAGAGATCCCCAGTGCTGTTGTGCCTGAGGATAGCCTGCAGGGGGTCTGTGAAGACCAGCAAGATCTTTCAGGGCTGGCACCTTCCTTGTGGGAGAAGGAGACAGACGTTTCCCTTTTCAGAAAATGTTTCTGCCGAGAGCGAGTACCATGAGATGCTGAGTCTCTGGGATATCAGAGATCCCCAGTGCTGTTTTCCCTGTGGATAGGCTACCGGGGGATGGTGAAGACCAGTAAGAACTTTCACGGCTGGCACCTTCCTTGTGGGAGGAGCCAGATGTTTGCCTTTTCAGAAAAAGGCTCTGCCGAGAACGAGCACTATGACATGCTGAGTCTCTGGTAAAGCAGAGATCCCTAGTGCTGTTGTGCCTGTGGATAGGCTGCAGGGGGACGGTGAAGACCAGCAAGATCTTTCAGGGCTGGCACCTTCCTTGTAGGAGAAGGAGCCAGATATTTGCCTTTCCAGAAAAAGTTTCTGCCGAGAACGAGCACCGTGACATGCTGAGTCTCTGGGAAAGCAGAGATCCCCAGTGCTGTTGTGGCTAAAGATAGGCTTCAGGGGATGGTGAAGACCAGCAAGATCTTTTAGGTATGGCACCTTCCTTGTAGGAGAAGGAGCCAGACATTTGCCTTTCCAGAAAAAGTTTCTGCCGAGAACGAGCACCGTGACATGCTGAGTCTCTGGGAAAGCAGACATTCCCAGTGCTGTTGCGGCTAAAGATAGGCTGCAGGGGGATATTGAAGACCTACAAGAGATTTCAGGGCTGGCACCTTCCTTGTGGCAGAAGGAGCCGTAAGTTTGCCTTTTCAGAAAAAGGCTCTGCCGAGAACGAGCACTATGACATGCTGAGTCTCTGGGAAAGCAGAGATCCCCAGTGCTGTTGTGCCTGTGGATAGGCTGCAGGGGGACGGTGAAGACCAGCAAGATCTTTCAGGGATGGCACCTTCCTTGTAGGAGAAGGAGCCAGACATTTGCCTTTCCAGAAAAAGTTTCTGCCGAGAGCGAGCACCATGAGATGCTGAGTCTCTGGGAAAGCAGAGATCCCCAGTGCTGTTGTGGCTAAAGATAGGCTGCAGGGGGACGGTGAAGACCAGCAAGATCTTTCAGGGCTGGCACCTTCCTTGTGGGAGAAGGATCCAGACGTTTGCATTTTCAGAAAAAGGCTCTGCCGAGAGCGAGCACCATGAGATGCTGAGTCTCTGGGAAAGCAGAGATCCCCAGTGCTGTTGCGGCTAAAGATAGGCTACAGGGGGATATTGAAGACCTACAAGAGATTTCAGGGCTGGCACCTTCCTTGTGGGAGAAGGAGCCGTAAGTTTGCCTTTTCAGAAAAAAGGCTCCGTCGAAAACGAGCACCATGAGATGCTGAGTCTCTGGGAAAGCAGAGATCCCCAGTGCTGTTGTGCCTGTGGATAGGCTGCAGAGGGATACTGAAGACCTGCAAGTGCTTTCAGGGCTGGCACCTTCCTTGTGGGAGAAGGAGCCAGACGTTTGCCTTTTCAGGAAAAGTTTCTGCTGAGAACGACCACCGTGACATGCTGAGTCTCTGGGAAAGCAGAGATCCCCAGTGCTGTTGTGGCTAAAGATAGGCTGCAGGGGGACGGTGAAGACCAGCAATATCTTTCAGGGCTGGCACCTTCCTTGTGGGAGAAGGAGCCGTAAGTTTGCCTTTTCAGAAAAAGGCTCTGCCGAGAGCGAGCACCATGAGATGCTGAGTCTCTGGGAAAGCAGAGATCCCCAGTGCTGTTGTGCCTGAGGATAGGCTGCAGAGGGATACTGAAGACCTGCAAGTTCTTTTAGGTCTGGCACCTTCCTTGTGGGGGAAGGAGCCATAGGTTTTGGTTTTCAGAAAATGTTTCTGCCGAGAGCGAGCACCATTAGATACTGATTCTCTGGGAAAGCAGAGATCCCCAGTGCTGTTGCGGCTAAAGATAGACTGCAGGGGGAAAGTGAAGACCTGCAAGAGCTTTCAGGGCTGGCACCTTCCTTGTGGGAGAAGGTGGCAGACGTTTGCCTTTTCAGAATAAGGCTCTGTCGAGAACGAGCACCATGAGATGCTGAGTCTCTGGGAAAGCAGAGATCCCCAGTGCTGTTGTGCCTGAGGATAGCCTGCAGGGGGTCTGTGAAGACCAGCAAGATCTTTCAGGGCTGGCACCTTCCTTGTGGGAGAAGGAGACAGACGTTTCCCTTTTCAGAAAATGTTTCTGCCGAGAGCGAGTACCATGAGATGCTGAGTCTCTGGGAAATCAGAGATCCCCAGTGCTGTTTTCCCTGTGGATAGGCTACCGGGGGATGGTGAAGACCAGTAAGAACTTTCACGGCTGGCACCTTCCTTGTGGGAGGAGCCAGATGTTTGCCTTTTCAGAAAAAGGCTCTGCCGAGAACGAGCACTATGACATGCTGAGTCTCTGGTAAAGCAGAGATCCCTAGTGCTGTTGTGCCTGTGGATAGGCTGCAGGGGGACGGTGAAGACCAGCAAGATCTTTCAGGGCTGGCACCTTCCTTGTAGGAGAAGGAGCCAGATATTTGCCTTTCCAGAAAAAGTTTCTGCCGACAACGAGCACCGTGACATGCTGAGTCTCTGGGAAAGCAGAGATCCCCAGTGCTGTTGTGGCTAAAGATAGGCTTCAGGGGATGGTGAAGACCAGCAAGATCTTTTAGGTATGGCACCTTCCTTGTAGGAGAAGGAGCCAGACATTTGCCTTTCCAGAAAATGTTTCTGCCGAGAACGAGCACCGTGACATGCTGAGTCTCTGGGAAAGCAGACATTCCCAGTGCTGTTGCGGCTAAAGATAGGCTGCAGGGGGATATTGAAGACCTACAAGAGATTTCAGGGCTGGCACCTTCCTTGTGGCAGAAGGAGCCGTAAGTTTGCCTTTTCAGAAAAAGGCTCTGCCGAGAACGAGCACTATGACATGCTGAGTCTCTGGGAAAGCAGAGATCCCCAGTGCTGTTGTGCCTGTGGATAGGCTGCAGGGGGACGGTGAAGACCAGCAAGATCTTTCAGGGATGGCACCTTCCTTGTAGGAGAAGGAGCCAGACATTTGCCTTTCCAGAAAAAGTTTCTGCCGAGAGCGAGCACCATGAGATGCTGAGTCTCTGGGAAAGCAGAGATCCCCAGTGCTGTTGTGGCTAAAGATAGGCTGCAGGGGGACGGTGAAGACCAGCAAGATCTTTCAGGGCTGGCCCCTTCCTTGTGGGAGAAGGATCCAGACATGTGCCTTTTCAGAAAAAGCCTCTGCCGAGAGCGAGCACCATGAGATGCTGAATCTCCGGGAAAGCAGAGATCCCCAGTGCTGTTGCGGCTAAAGATAGGCTACAGGGGGATATTGAAGACCTACAAGAGATTTCAGGGCTGGCACCTTCCTTGTGGGAGAAGGAGCCGTAAGTTTGCCTTTTCAGAAAAAAGGCTCTGCCGAGAACGAGCACCATGAGATGCTGAGTCTCTGGGAAAGCAGAGATCCCCAGTGCTGTTGTGGCTAAAGATAGGCTGCAGGGGGACGGTGAAGACCAGCAAGATCTTTCAGGGCTGGCACCTTCCTTTTGGGAGAAGGAGCCAGACGTTTGCCTTTTCAGAAAGAGCCTCTGCCGAGAGCGAGCACCATGAGATGCTGAGTCTCTGGGAAAGCAGAGATCCCCAGTGCTGGTGATGCTAAAGAATGGCTGCAGGGGGATAGTGAAGACCTTCAAGAGATTTCAGGGCTGGCACCTTCCTTGTGGCAGAAGGAGCCGTAAGTTTGCCTTTTCAGAAAAAGGCTCTGCCGAGAACGAGCACTATGACATGCTGAGTCTCTGGGAAAGCAGAGATCCCCAGTGCTGTTGTGCCTGTGGATAGGCTTACAGGGGGATGGTGAAGACCAGCAAGATCTTTCAGCGCTGGCACCTTCCTTGTGGGAGAAGGAGCCAGACATTTGCCTTTCCAGAAAAACTTTCTGCCGAGAGCGAGCACCATGAGATGCTGAGTCTCTGGGAAAGCAGAGATCCCCAGTGCTGTTGTGGCTAAAGATAGGCTGCAGGGGGACGGTGAAGACCAGCAAGATCTTTCAGGGCTGGCACCTTCCTTGTGGGAGAAGGAGCCAGACGTTTGCCTTTTCAGAAAGAGCCTCTGCCGAGAGCGAGCAACATGAGATGCTGAGTCTCTGGGAAAGCAGAGATCCCCAGTGCTGTTGCGGCTAAAGATAGGCTACAGGGGGATATTGAAGACCTACAAGAGATTTCAGGGCTGGCACCTTCCTTGTGGGAGAAGTAGCCGTAAGTTTGCCTTTTCAGAAAAAGGCTCTGCCGAGAGCGAGCACCATGAGATGCTGAGTCTCTGGGAAAGCAGAGATCCCCAGTGCTGTTGTGCCTGTGGATAGGCTGCAGGGGGACGGTGCAGACCAGCAAGATCTTTTAGGGATGGCACCTTCCTTGTAGGAGAAGGAGCCAGACATTTGCCTTTCCAGAAAAAGTTTCTGCCGAGAACGAGCACCGTGACATGCTGAGTCTCTGGGAAAGCAGAGATTCCCAGTACTGTTGTGCCTGTGGATAGGCTTCAGGGGGATGGTGAAGACCAGCAAGATCTTTCAGCGCTGGCACCTTCCTTGTGGGAGAAGGAGCCAGACGTTTTCCTTTTCAGAAAATGTTTCTGCCGAGAGCGAGCACCATGAGATGCTGAGTCTCTGGGAAAGCAGAGATCCCCAGTGCTGTTGTGGCTAAAGATAGGCTGCAGGGGGACGGTGAAGACCTGCAAGTGCTTTCAGGGCAGGCACCTTCCTTGTGGGAGAAGGAGCCAGAGGTTTACCTTTTCAGAAAATGTTTCTGCCGAGAGCGAGCACCATGAGATGCTGAGTCTCTGGGATAGCAGAGATCCCCAGTGCTGTTGTGGCTAAAGATAGGCTACAGGGGAATGGTGAAGACCAGCAAGATCTTTCAGGGCTGGCACCTTCCTTGTGGGAGAAGTAGCCGTAAGTTTGCCTTTTCAGAAAAAGCCTCTGCCGAGAGCGAGCACCATGAGATGCTGAGTCTCTGGGAAAGCAGAGATCCCCAGTGCTGTTGTGCCTGTGGATAGGCTTCAGGGGGATGGTGAAGACCTGCAAGTGCTTTCAGGGCTGGCACCTTCCTTGTGGGAGAAGGAGCCAGATGTTTGCCTTTTCAGAAAAAAGTTTCTGCCGAGAACGAGCACCATGAGATTCTGATTCTCTGGGAAAGCAGAGATCCCCAGTGCTGTTGTGCCTGTGGATAGGCTGCAGGGGGACAGTGAAGACCAGCAACATCTATCAGGGCTGGCACCTTCCTTGTGGGAGAAGGAGCCAGACGTTTGCCTATTCAGAAAATGTTTCTGCCGAGAGCGAGCACCATGAGATGCTGAGTCTCTGGGATAGCAGAGATCCCCAGTGCTGTTGTGGCTAAAGATAGGCTACAGGGGAACGGTGAAGACCAGCAAGAAATTTCAGAGCTGGCACCTTCCTTGTGGGAGAAGGAGCCATAAGTTTGACTTTTCAGAAAATGTATCTGCCGAGAACGAGCACTATGACATGCTGAGTCTCTGGGAAAGCAGAGATCCCCAGTGCTGTTGTGCCTGTGGATAGGCTGCAGGGGGACGGTGAAGACCAGCAAGATCTTTCAGGGCTGGCACCTTCCTTGTAGGAGAAGGAGCCAGACATTTGCCTTTCCAGAAAAAGTTTCTGCCGAGAACGAGCACCATGACATGCTGAGTCTCTAGGAAAGCAGAGATCCCCAGTGCTGCTGTGGCTAAAGATAGGCTGCAGGGGGACGGTGAAGACCAGCAAGATCTTTCAGGGCTGGCACCTTCCTTGTGGGAGAAGGAGCCAGACGTTTGCCTTTTCAGAAAAAGGCTCTGCCGAGAGCGAGCACCATGAGATGCTGAGTCTCTCGGAAAGCAGATTTCCCCAGTGCTGTTTTGCCTGTGGATAGGCTGCAGGGGGTCTGTGAAGACCAGCAAGATCTTTCAGGGCTGGCACCTTCCTTGTGGGAGAAGGAGCCGTAACTTTGCCTTTTCAGAAAAAGGCTCTGCCGAGAGCGAGCACCATGAGATGCTGAGTCTCTGGGAAAGCAGAGATCCACAGTGCTGTTGTGCCTGTGGATAGGCTGCAGGGGGACGGTGAAGACCAGCAAGATCTTTCAGGGCTGGCTCCTTCCTTGTAGGAGAAGGAGCCAGATATTTGCCTTTCCAGAAAAAGTTTCTGCCGAGAACGAGCACCGTGACATGCTGAGTCTCTGGGAAAGCAGAGATCCCCAGTGCTGTTGTGGCTAAAGATAGGCTGCAGGGGGATATTGAAGACCTACAAGAGATTTCAGGGCTGGCACCTTCCTTGTGGCAGAAGGAGCCGTAAGTTTGCCTTTTCAGAAAAAGGCTCTGCCGAGAGCGAGCACCATGAGATGCTGAGTCTCTGGGAAAGCAGAGATCCCCAGTGCTGTTGTGCCTGTGGATAGGCTGCAGAGGGATACTGAAGACCTGCAAGTGCTTTCAGGGCTGGCACCTTCCTTTTGGGAGAAGGAGCCAGACGTTTGCCTTTTCAGGAAAAGTTTCTGCTGAGAACGACCACCGTGACATGCTGAGTCTCTGGGAAAGCAGAGATCCCCAGTGCTGTTGCGGCTAAAGATAGGCTGCAGGGGGATAGTGAAGACCAGCAATATCTTTCAGGGCTGGCACCTTCCTTGTGGGAGAAGGAGCCGTAAGTTTGCCTTTTCAGAAAAAGGCTCTGCCGAGAGCGAGCACCATGAGATGATGAGTCTCTGGGAAAGCAGAGATCCCCAGTGCTGTTGTGCCTGAGGATAGGCTGCAGAGGGATACTGAAGACCTGCAAGTTCTTTTAGATCTGGCACCTTCCTTGTGGGGGAAGGAGCCATACGTTTTGGTTTTCAGAAAATGTTTCTGCCGAGAGCGAGCACCATTAGATACTGATTCTCTGGGAAAGCAGAGATCCCCAGTGCTGTTGCGGCTAAAGATAGACTGCAGGGGGAAAGTGAAGACCTGCAAGAGCTTTCAGGGATGGCACCTTCCTTGTGGGAGAAGGTGGCAGACGTTTGCCTTTTCAGAATAAGGCTCTGTCGAGAACGAGCACCACGAGATGCTGAGTCTCTGGGAAAGCAGAGATCCCCAGTGCTGTTGTGCCTGAGGATAGCCTGCAGGGCGTCTGTGAAGACCAGCAAGATCTTTCAGGGCTGGCACCTTCCTTGTGGGAGAAGGAGACAGACGTTTCCCTTTTCAGAAAATGTTTCTGCCGAGAGCGAGTACCATGAGATGCTGAGTCTCTGGGATATCAGAGATCCCCAGTGCTGTTTTCCCTGTGGATAGGCTACCGGGGGATGGTGAAGACCAGTAAGAACTTTCACGGCTGGCACCTTCCTTGTGGGAGGAGCCAGATGTTTGCCTTTTCAGAAAAAGGCTCTGCCGAGAACGAGCACTATGACATGCTGAGTCTCTGGTAAAGCAGAGATCCCTAGTGCTGTTGTGCCTGTGGATAGGCTGCAGGGGGACGGTGAAGACCAGCAAGATCTTTAAGGGCTGGCACCTTCCTTGTAGGAGAAGGAGCCAGATATTTGCCTTTTCAGAAAAAGTTTCTGCCGAGAACGAGCACCGTGACATGCTGAGTCTCTGGGAAAGCAGAGATCCCCAGTGCTGTTGTGGCTAAAGATAGGCTGCAGGGGATGGTGAAGACCAGCAAGATCTTTTAGGTATGGCACCTTCCTTGTAGGAGAAGGAGCCAGACATTTGCCTTTCCAGAAAAAGTTTCTGCCGAGAACGAGCACCGTGACATGCTGAGTCTCTGGGAAAGCAGACATTCCCAGTGCTGTTGCGGCTAAAGATAGGCTGCAGGGGGATATTGAAGACCTACAAGAGATTTCAGGGCTGGCACCTTCCTTGTGGCAGAAGGAGCCGTAAGTTTGCCTTTTCAGAAAAAGGCTCTGCCGAGAACGAGCACTATGACATGCTGAGTCTCTGGGAAAGCAGAGATCCCCAGTGCTGTTGTGCCTGTGGATAGGCTGCAGGGGGACGGTGAAGACCAGCGAGATCTTTCAGGGATGGCACCTTCCTTGTAGGAGAAGGAGCCAGACATTTGCCTTTCCAGAAAAAGTTTCTGCCGAGAGCGAGCACCATGAGATGCTGAGTCTCTGGGAAAGCAGAGATCCCCAGTGCTGTTGTGGCTAAAGATAGGCTGCAGGGGGACGGTGAAGACCAGCAAGATCTTTCAGGGCTGGCACCTTCCTTGTGGGAGAAGGATCCAGACGTTTGCATTTTCAGAAAAAGCCTCTGCCGAGAGCGAGCACCATGAGATGCTGAGTCTCTGGGAAAGCAGAGATCCCCAGTGCTGTTGCGGCTAAAGATAGGCTACAGGGGGATATTGAAGACCTACAAGAGATTTCAGGGCTGGCACCTTCCTTGTGGGAGAAGGAGCCGTAAGTTTGCCTTTTCAGAAAAAAGGCTCTGCCGAGAACGAGCACTATGACATGCTGAGTCTCTGGGAAAGCAGAGATCCCCAGTGCTGTTGTGCCTGTGGATAGGCTGCAGAGGGATACTGAAGACCTGCAAGTGCTTTCAGGGCTGGCACCTTCCTTGTGGGAGAAGGATCCAGACGTTTGCCTTTTCAGGAAAAGTTTCTGCTGAGAACGACCACCGTGACATGCTGAGTCTCTGGGAAAGCAGAGATCCCCAGTGCTGTTGCGGCTAAAGATAGGCTGCAGGGGGATAGTGAAGACCAGCAATATCTTTCAGGGCTGGCACCTTCCTTGTGGGAGAAGGAGCCGTAAGTTTGCCTTTTCAGAAAAAGGCTCTGCCGAGAGCGAGCACCATGAGATGCTGAGTCTCTGGGAAAGCAGAGATCCCCAGTGCTGTTGTGCCTGAGGATAGGCTGCAGAGGGATACTGAAGACCTGCAAGTTCTTTTAGATCTGGCACCTTCCTTGTGGGGGAAGGAGCCATACGTTTTGGTTTTCAGAAAATGTTTCTGCCGAGAGCGAGCACCATTAGATACTGATTCTCTGGGAAAGCAGAGATCCCCAGTGCTGTTGCGGCTAAAGATAGACTGCAGGGGGAAAGTGAAGACCTGCAAGAGCTTTCAGGGCTGGCACCTTCCTTGTGGGAGAAGGTGGCAGACGTTTGCCTTTTCAGAATAAGGCTCTGTCGAGAACGAGCACCATGAGATGCTGAGTCTCTGGGAAAGCAGAGATCCCCAGTGCTGTTGTGCCTGAGGATAGCCTGCAGGGGGTCTGTGAAGACCAGCAAGATCTTTCAGGGCTGGCACCTTCCTTGTGGGAGAAGGAGACAGACGTTTCCCTTTTCAGAAAATGTTTCTGCCGAGAGCGAGTACCATGAGATGCTGAGTCTCTGGGAAATCAGAGATCCCCAGTGCTGTTTTCCCTGTGGATAGGCTACCGGGGGATGGTGAAGACCAGTAAGAACTTTCACGGCTGGCACCTTCCTTGTGGGAGGAGCCAGATGTTTGCCTTTTCAGAAAAAGGCTCTGCCGAGAACGAGCACTATGACATGCTGAGTCTCTGGTAAAGCAGAGATCCCTAGTGCTGTTGTGCCTGTGG
The DNA here is from genome assembly GCF_929443795.1 of Astur gentilis. Lineage (NCBI taxonomy): Eukaryota > Metazoa > Chordata > Aves > Accipitriformes > Accipitridae > Astur > Astur gentilis. The sequence goes on along the minus strand of NW_026060868.1, from coordinate 5,213,693 downwards.
ATAGGCTGCAGGGGGACGGTGAAGACCAGCAAGATCTTTCAGGGCTGGCACCTTCCTTGTAGGAGAAGGAGCCAGATATTTGCCTTTCCAGAAAAAGTTTCTGCCGAGAACGAGCACCGTGACATGCTGAGTCTCTGGGAAAGCAGAGATCCCCAGTGCTGTTGTGGCTAAAGATAGGCTTCAGGGGATGGTGAAGACCAGCAAGATCTTTTAGGTATGGCACCTTCCTTGTAGGAGAAGGAGCCAGACATTTGCCTTTCCAGAAAAAGTTTCTGCCGAGAACGAGCACCGTGACATGCTGAGTCTCTGGGAAAGCAGACATTCCCAGTGCTGTTGCAGCTAAAGATAGGCTGCAGGGGGATATTGAAGACCTACAAGAGATTTCAGGGCTGGCACCTTCCTTGTGGCAGAAGGAGCCGTAAGTTTGCCTTTTCAGAAAAAGGCTCTGCCGAGAACGAGCACTATGACATGCTGAGTCTCTGGGAAAGCAGAGATCCCCAGTGCTGTTGTGCCTGTGGATAGGCTGCAGGGGGACGGTGAAGACCAGCAAGATCTTTCAGGGATGGCACCTTCCTTGTAGGAGAAGGAGCCAGACATTTGCCTTTCCAGAAAAAGTTTCTGCCGAGAGCGAGCACCATGAGATGCTGAGTCTCTGGGAAAGCAGAGATCCCCAGTGCTGTTGTGGCTAAAGATAGGCTGCAGGGGGACGGTGAAGACCAGCAAGATCTTTCAGGGCTGGCACCTTCCTTGTGGGAGAAGGATCCAGATGTTTGCCTTTTCAGAAAAAGCCTCTGCCGAGAGCGAGCACCATGAGATGCTGAGTCTCTGGGAAAGCAGAGATCCCCAGTGCTGTTGCGGCTAAAGATAGGCTACAGGGGGATATTGAAGACCTACAAGAGATTTCAGGGCTGGCACCTTCCTTGTGGGAGAAGGAGCCGTAAGTTTGCCTTTTCACAAAAAAGGCTCTGCCGAGAACGAGCACTATGACATGCTGAGTCTCTGGGAAAGCAGAGATCCCCAGTGCTGTTGTGCCTGTGGATAGGCTGCAGAGGGATACTGAAGACCTGCAAGTGCTTTCAGGGCTGGCACCTTCCTTGTGGGAGAAGGAGCCAGACGTTTACCTTTTCAGGAAAAGTTTCTGCTGAGAACGACCACCGTGACATGCTGAGTCTCTGGGAAAGCAGAGATCCCCAGTGCTGTTTCGGCTAAAGATAGGCTGCAGGGGGATAGTGAAGACCAGCAATATCTTTCAGGGCTGGCACCTTCCTTGTGGGAGAAGGAGCCAGACGTTTGCCTTTTCAGAAAAAGGCTCTGCCGAGAGCGAGCACCATGAGATGCTGAGTCTCTGGGAAAGCAGAGATCCCCAGTGCTGTTGTGCCTGTGGATAGGCTTCAGGGGGACGGTGAAGACCAGCAAGATCTTTCAGGGCTGGCACCTTCCTTGTGGGAGAAGGAGCCAGACGTTTGCCTTTTCAGAAAAAGGCTCTGCCGAGAGCGAGCACGATGAGATGCTGAGTCTCTGGGAAAGCAGAGATCCCCAGTGCTGTTGCGGCTAAAGATAGGCTACAGGGGGATATTGAAGACCTACAAGAGATTTCAGGGCTGGCACCTTCCTTGTGGGAGAAGGAGCCGTAAGTTTGCCTTTTCAGAAAAAAGGCTCCGTCGAAAACGAGCACCATGAGATGCTGAGTCTCTGGGAAAGCAGAGATCCCCAGTGCTGTTGTGCCTGTGGATAGGCTGCAGAGGGATACTGAAGACCTGCAAGTGCTTTCAGGGCTGGCACCTTCCTTGTGGGAGAAGGAGCCAGACGTTTGCCTTTTCAGGAAAAGTTTCTGCTGAGAACGACCACCGTGACATGCTGAGTCTCTGGGAAAGCAGAGATCCCCAGTGCTGTTGTGGCTAAAGATAGGCTGCAGGGGGACGGTGAAGACCAGCAATATCTTTCAGGGCTGGCACCTTCCTTGTGGGAGAAGGAGCCGTAAGTTTGCCTTTTCAGAAAAAGGCTCTGCCGAGAGCGAGCACCATGAGATGCTGAGTCTCTGGGAAAGCAGAGATCCCCAGTGCTGTTGTGCCTGAGGATAGGCTGCAGAGGGATACTGAAGACCTGCAAGTTCTTTTAGGTCTGGCACCTTCCTTGTGGGGGAAGGAGCCATAGGTTTTGGTTTTCAGAAAATGTTTCTGCCGAGAGCGAGCACCATTAGATACTGATTCTCTGGGAAAGCAGAGATCCCCAGTGCTGTTGCGGCTAAAGATAGACTGCAGGGGGAAAGTGAAGACCTGCAAGAGCTTTCAGGGCTGGCACCTTCCTTGTGGGAGAAGGTGGCAGACGTTTGCCTTTTCAGAATAAGGCTCTGTCGAGAACGAGCACCATGAGATGCTGAGTCTCTGGGAAAGCAGAGATCCCCAGTGCTGTTGTGCCTGAGGATAGCCTGCAGGGGGTCTGTGAAGACCAGCAAGATCTTTCAGGGCTGGCACCTTCCTTGTGGGAGAAGGAGACAGACGTTTCCCTTTTCAGAAAATGTTTCTGCCGAGAGCGAGTACCATGAGATGCTGAGTCTCTGGGAAATCAGAGATCCCCAGTGCTGTTTTCCCTGTGGATAGGCTACCGGGGGATGGTGAAGACCAGTAAGAACTTTCACGGCTGGCACCTTCCTTGTGGGAGGAGCCAGATGTTTGCCTTTTCAGAAAAAGGCTCTGCCGAGAACGAGCACTATGACATGCTGAGTCTCTGGTAAAGCAGAGATCCCTAGTGCTGTTGTGCCTGTGGATAGGCTGCAGGGGGACGGTGAAGACCAGCAAGATCTTTCAGGGCTGGCACCTTCCTTGTAGGAGAAGGAGCCAGATATTTGCCTTTCCAGAAAAAGTTTCTGCCGAGAACGAGCACCGTGACATGCTGAGTCTCTGGGAAAGCAGAGATCCCCAGTGCTGTTGTGGCTAAAGATAGGCTTCAGGGGATGGTGAAGACCAGCAAGATCTTTTAGGTATGGCACCTTCCTTGTAGGAGAAGGAGCCAGACATTTGCCTTTCCAGAAAAAGTTTCTGCCGAGAACGAGCACCGTGACATGCTGAGTCTCTGGGAAAGCAGACATTCCCAGTGCTGTTGCGGCTAAAGATAGGCTGCAGGGGGATATTGAAGACCTACAAGAGATTTCAGGGCTGGCACCTTCCTTGTGGCAGAAGGAGCCGTAAGTTTGCCTTTTCAGAAAAAGGCTCTGCCGAGAACGAGCACTATGACATGCTGAGTCTCTGGGAAAGCAGAGATCCCCAGTGCTGTTGTGCCTGTGGATAGGCTGCAGGGGGACGGTGAAGACCAGCAAGATCTTTCAGGGATGGCACCTTCCTTGTAGGAGAAGGAGCCAGACATTTGCCTTTCCAGAAAAAGTTTCTGCCGAGAGCGAGCACCATGAGATGCTGAGTCTCTGGGAAAGCAGAGATCCCCAGTGCTGTTGTGGCTAAAGATAGGCTGCAGGGGGACGGTGAAGACCAGCAAGATCTTTCAGGGCTGGCACCTTCCTTGTGGGAGAAGGAGCCAGACATGTGCCTTTTCAGAAAAAGCCTCTGACGAGAGCGAGCACCATGAGATGCTGAATCTCCGGGAAAGCAGAGATCCCCAGTGCTGTTGCGGCTAAAGATAGGCTACAGGGGGATATTGAAGACCTACAAGAGATTTCAGGGCTGGCACCTTCCTTGTGGGAGAAGGAGCCGTAAGTTTGCCTTTTCAGAAAAAAGGCTCTGCCGAGAACGAGCACCATGAGATGCTGAGTCTCCTGGAAAGCAGAGATCCCCAGTGCTGTTGTGGCTAAAGATAGGCTGCAGGGGGACGGTGAAGACCAGCAAGATCTTTCAGGGCTGGCACCTTCCTTTTGGGAGAAGGAGCCAGACGTTTGCCTTTTCAGAAAGAGCCTCTGCCGAGAGCGAGCACCATGAGATGCTGAGTCTCTGGGAAAGCAGAGATCCCCAGTGCTGGTGATGCTAAAGAATGGCTGCAGGGGGATAGTGAAGACCTTCAAGAGATTTCAGGGCTGGCACCTTCCTTGTGGCAGAAGGAGCCGTAAGTTTGCCTTTTCAGAAAAAGGCTCTGCCGAGAACGAGCACTATGACATGCTGAGTCTCTGGGAAAGCAGAGATCCCCAGTGCTGTTGTGCCTGTGGATAGGCTTACAGGGGGATGGTGAAGACCAGCAAGATCTTTCAGCGCTGGCACCTTCCTTGTGGGAGAAGGAGCCAGACATTTGCCTTTCCAGAAAAACTTTCTGCCGAGAGCGAGCACCATGAGATGCTGAGTCTCTGGGAAAGCAGAGATCCCCAGTGCTGTTGTGGCTAAAGATAGGCTGCAGGGGGACGGTGAAGACCAGCAAGATCTTTCAGGGCTGGCACCTTCCTTGTGGGAGAAGGAGCCAGACGTTTGCCTTTTCAGAAAGAGCCTCTGCCGAGAGCGAGCAACATGAGATGCTGAGTCTCTGGGAAAGCAGAGATCCCCAGTGCTGTTGCGGCTAAAGATAGGCTACAGGGGGATATTGAAGACCTACAAGAGATTTCAGGGCTGGCACCTTCCTTGTGGGAGAAGTAGCCGTAAGTTTGCCTTTTCAGAAAAAGGCTCTGCCGAGAGCGAGCACCATGAGATGCTGAGTCTCTGGGAAAGCAGAGATCCCCAGTGCTGTTGTGCCTGTGGATAGGCTGCAGAGGAACGGTGCAGACCAGCAAGATCTTTTAGGGATGGCACCTTCCTTGTAGGAGAAGGAGCCAGACATTTGCCTTTCCAGAAAAAGTTTCTGCCGAGAACGAGCACCGTGACGTGCTGAGTCTCTGGGAAAGCAGAGATTCCCAGTACTGTTGTGCCTGTGGATAGGCTTCAGGGGGATGGTGAAGACCAGCAAGATCTTTCAGCGCTGGCACCTTCCTTGTGGGAGAAGGAGCCAGACGTTTTCCTTTTCAGAAAATGTTTCTGCCGAGAGCGAGCACCATGAGATGCTGAGTCTCTGGGAAAGCAGAGATCCCCAGTGCTGTTGTGGCTAAAGATAGGCTGCAGGGGGACGGTGAAGACCTGCAAGTGCTTTCAGGGCAGGCACCTTCCTTGTGGGAGAAGGAGCCAGACGTTTACCTTTTCAGAAAATGTTTCTGCCGAGAGCGAGCACCATGAGACGCTGAGTCTCTGGGAAAGCAGAGATCCTCAGTGCTGTTTCGCCTGTGGATAGGCTGCAGAGGGATACTGAAGACCTGCAAGATCTTTCAGGGCTGGCACCTTCCTTGTGGGAGAAGGAGCCGTAAGTTTGCCTTTTCAGAAAAAGGCTCTGCGAAGAGCGAGCACCATGAGATGCTGAGTCTCTGGGAAAGCAGAGATCCTCAGTGCTGTTTCGCCTGTGGATAGGCTGCAGAGGGATACTGAAGACCTGCAAGATCTTTCAGGGCTGGCACCTTCCTTGTGGGAGAAGGATCCAGACATTTGCCTTTCCAGAAAAAGTTTCTGCCGAGAACGAGCACCATGAGATGCTGATTCTCTGGGAAAGCAGAGATCCCCAGTGCTGTTTTGGGTAAAGATAGGCTGCAGGGGGACGGTGAAGACCAGCACGATGTTTTAGGTCTGGAAACTTCCTTTTGGGAGAAGGAGCCAGCCGTTTGCCTTTTCACAATATGTTTCTGACAAGAGCGAGCACAATTAGATGCTGATTCTCTGGGAAAACGGAGATCCCCAGTGCTGTTGTGGCTAAAGATAGGCTGCAGGGGGATAGTGAAGACCTGCAAGAGCTTTCAGGGCTGGCACCTTACTTTTGGGAGAAAGAGCCAGACGTTTGCCTTTTCAGAAAATTTTTCTGCCGAGAGCGAGCACCATGACATGCTGAATCTCTGGGAAAGCAGAGATCCCCAGTGCTGTTGTGCCTGTGGATAGGCTGCAGGGGGACGGTGAAGACCAGCAACATCTTTCAGGTCTGGCACCTTCCTTGTGGGAGAAGGAGCCGTAAGTTTGACATTTCAGAAAATGGCTCTGCCGAGAACGAGTACCGTGTGATGCTGAGTCTCTGGGAAAGCAGAGATCCCCAGTGCTGTTGTGGCTAAAGATAGGCTGCAGGGGGATATTAAAGACCTACAAGAGATTTCAGGGCTGGCACCTTCCTTGTGGCAGAAGGAGCCGTAAGTTTGCCTTACAGAAAAAAGTTTCTGCTGAGAACTAGCACCATGACATTCTCAGTCTATGGGAAAGCAGAGATCCCCAGTGCTGTTGTGCCTGTGGATAGGCTGCAGAGGGATACTGAAGACCTGCAAGTGCTTTCATGGCACGCACCTTCCTTGTGGGAGAAGGAGCCAGACGTTTGCCTTTTCAGAAAATGTTTCTGCCGAGAGCGAGCACCATGAGATGCTGAGTCTCTGGGATAGCAGAGATCCCCAGTGCTGTTGTGCCTGTGGATAGGCTGCCGGGGGATGGTGAAGACCAGTAAGATCTTTCAGGGCTGGCACCTTCCTTGTGGGAGAAGGAGCCAGCCGTTTGCCTTTTCAGAATAAGGCTCTGACGAGAGCGAGCACCATGAGATGCTGAGTCTCTGGGAAAGCAGAGATCCCCAGTGCTCTTGTGGCTAAAGATAGGCTGTAGGAGGACGGTGAAGACCTGCAACATCTTTCAGGGCTGGCAGCTTCCTTGTAGGAGAAGGAGCCAGACATTTGCCTTTCCAGAAAAAGTTTCTGCCGAGAACGAGCACCGTGACATGCTGAGTCTCTGGGAAAGCAGAGATCCCCAGTGCTCTTGTGGCTAAAGATAGGCTGCAGGGGGACGGTGAAGACCAGCAAGATCTTTCAGGGATGGCACCTTCCTTGTGGGAGAAGGAGCCGTAAGTTTGCCTTCTCAGAAAAAGGCTCTGCCGACAGAGAGCACTATGAGATGCTGAGTCTCTGGGAAAGCAGAGATCCCCAGTGCTGTTGTGCCTGAGTATAGGCTGCAGGGGGACAGTGAAGACCAGCAAGATATTTCAGGGCTGGCACCTTCCTTGTGGGAGAAGGAGCCAGCCGTTTGCCTTTTCAGAAAATGTTTCTGCCGAGAACGAGCACCGTGACATGCTGAGTCTCTGGGAAAGCAGAGATCCCCAGTGCTGTTGTGCCTGAGGATAGGCTGCAGAGGGATACTGAAGACCTGCAAGTGCTTTTAGGTTTGGAACCTTCCTTGTGGGAGAAGGAGCCAGACGTTTGCATTTTCAGAAAATGTTTCTGCCGAGAGCGAGCACCATTAGATGCTGATTCTCTTGGAAAGCAGAGATCCCCAGTGCTGTTGCGGCTAAAGATAGGCTGCAGGGGGATAGTGAAGACCTGCAAGAGCTTTCAGGGCTGGCAGCTTCCTTGTGGGAGAAGGAGCCGTAAGTTTGCCTTTTCAGAAAAAGGCTCTGCCGAGAGCGAGCACCATGAGATGCTGAGTCTCTGGGAAAGCAGAGATCCCCAGTGCTGTTGTGCCTGTGGATAGGCTGCAGGGGGACGGTGAAGACCAGCAAGATCTTTCAGGGATGGCACCTTCCTTGTAGGAGAAGGAGCCAGACATTTGCCTTTCCAGAAAAAGGCTCTGCCGAGAGCGAGCACCATGAGATGCTGAGTCTCTGGGAAAGCAGAGATCCCCAGTGCTGTTGTGGCTAAAGATAGGCTGCAGAAGGATAGTGAAGACCTGCAAGAGCTTTCAGGGCTGGCACCTTCCTTGTGGCAGAAGGAGACGTAAGTTTGCTTTTTCAGAATAAGGCTCTGCCGAGAGCGAGCACCATGACATGCTGAGTCTCTGGGAAAGCAGAGATCCCCAGTGCTGTTGTGTCTGTGGATAGGGTGCAAAGGGATTCTAAAGAACAGCAAGAACTTTCAGGGAGGGCACCTTCCTTGTGGGAGAAGGAGCCAAATGTTTGCCTTTTCAGAAAATGTTTCTGCCGAGAGCGAGCACCATGAGATGCTGAGTCTCTGGGAAAGCAGAGATCCCCAGTGCTGTTGTGCCTGTGGATAGGCTGCAGGGGGATGGTGAAGACCAGTAAGATCTTTCAGGGCTGACACCTTCCTTGTGGGAGGAGCCAGATGTTTGCCTTTTCAGAAAAAGTCTCTGCCGAATTCGGCACTATGACATGCTGAGTCTCTGGGAAAGCAGAGATCCCCAGTGCTGTTGTACCTGTGGATAGGCTGCAGGGGGACGGTGAAGACCAGCAAGATCTTTCAGGGATGGCACCTTCCTTGTAGGAGAAGGAGCCAAATATTTGCCTTTCCAGAAAATGTTTCTGCCGAGAACGAGCACCGTGACATGCTGAGTCTCTGAGAAAGCAGAGATCCCCAGTGCTGTTGTGGCTAAAGATAGGCTGCAGGGGGACGGTGAAGACCAGCAAGATCTTTCAGGGCTGGCACCTTCCTTGTGGGAGAAGAAGCTGTAAGTTTTCCTTTTCAGAAAAAGCCTCTGCTAAGAGCGAGCACCATGAGATGCTGAGTCTCTGGGAAAGCAGAGATCCCCAGTGCTGTTGTGCCTGTGGAAAGGCTGCAGGGGGACCGTGAAGACCAGCAAGATCTTTCAGGGCAGGCACCTTCCTTGTGGGAGAAGGAGCCGTAAGTTTGCCTTTTCAGAAAAAGGCTCTGCCGAGAACGAGCACCGTGACATGCTGAGTCTCTGGGAAAGCAGAGATCCCCAGTGCTGTTGTGCCTGTGGATAGGCTGCAGGGGGACGGTGCAGACCAGCAAGATCTTTTAGGGATGGCACCTTCCTTGTAGGAGAAGGAGCCAGACATTTGCCTTTCCAGAAAAAGTTTCTGCCGAGAACGAGCACCGTGACATGCTGAGTCTCTGGGAAAGCAGAGATTCCCAGTGCTGTTGTGCCTGTGGATAGGCTTCAGGGGGATGGTGAAGACCAGCAAGATCTTTCAGGGATGGCACCTTCCTTGTGGGAGAAGGAGCCAGACGTTTTCCTTTTCAGAAAATGTTTCTGCCGAGAGTGAGCACCATGAGATGCTCAGTCTCTGGGAAAGCAGAGATCCCCAGTGCTGTTGTGCCTGCGGATAGGCTGCAGAGGGATACTGAAGACCTGCAAGTGCTTTCAGGGCAGGCACCTTCCTTGTGGGAGAAGGAGCCAGACGTTTACCTTTTCAGAAAATGTTTCTGCCGAGAGCGAGCACCATGAGATGCTGAGTCTCTGGGATAGCAGAGATCCCCAGTGCTGTTGTGGCTAAAGATAGGCTACAGGGGAATGGTGAAGACCAGCAAGATCTTTCAGGGCTGGCACCTTCCTTGTGGGAGAAGGAGCCAGATGTTTGCCTTTTCAGAAAAAGGCTCTGTAGACAGTGAGCACCATGAGATGCTGATTCTCTGGGAAAGCAGAGATCCCCAGTGCTGTTGTGCCTGTGGATAGGCTGCAGGGGGACGGTGAAGACCAGCAAGATCTTTCAGGGCTGGCACCTTCCTTGTGGGAGAAGGAGCCAGACGTTTGCCTTTTCAGAAAAAGGCTCTGCCGAGAGCGAGCACCATGAGATGCTGAGTCTCTGAGAAAGCAGAGATCCCCAGTGCTGTTGCGGCTAAAGATAGGCTGCAGGGGGATAGTGAAGACCTGCAAGAGCTTTCAGGGCTGGCACCTTCCTTGTGGGAGAAGAAGCCGTAAGTTTGCCTTTTCAGAAAATGGCTCTGCCGAGAGCGAGCACCATGACATGCTGAGTCTCTGGGAAAGCAGAGATCCCCAGTGCTGTTGTGCCTGTGGATAGGGTGCAGAGGGATTCTAAAGAACAGCAAGAACTTTCAGGGCTGGCACATTCCTTGTGGGAGAAGAAGCCGTAAGTTTGCCTTTTCAGAAAAAGCCTCTGCCGAGAGCGAGCACCATGAGATGCTGAGTCTCTGGGAAAGCAGAGATCCCCAGTGCTGTTGTGCCTGTGGATAGGCTGCAGGGGGACGGTGAAGACCAGCAAGAACTTTCAGGGAGGGCACCTACCTTGTGGGAGAAGGAGCCAGATGTTTGCCTTTTCAGAAAAAGGCTCTGCCGAGATCGAGCATTATGACATGCTGAGTCTCTGGGAAAGCAGAGATCCCCAGTGTGTTGTGCCTGTGGATAGGCTGCCGGGGGATGGTGAAGACCAGCAAGAGCTTTCAGGGCTGGCACCTTCCTTGTGGGAGAAGGAGCCGTAAGTTTACCTTTTCAGAAAAAGCCTCTGGCGAGAACGAGAACTGTGATATGCGGAGTCTCTGGGAAAGCAGAGATCCCCAGTGCTGTTGCGGCTAAAGATAGGCTGCAGGGGGATAGTGAAGACCTGCAAGAGCTTTCAGGGCTGGCACCTTCCTTGTGGGAGAAGGAGCCGTAAGTTTGCCTTTTCAGAAAAAGCCGCTGCCGAGAGCGAGCACCATGAGATGCTGAGTCTCTGGGAAAGCAGAGATCCCCAGTGCTGTTGTGCCTGAGGATAGGCTGCAGAGGGATACTGAAGACCTGCAAGTGCTTTTAGGTTTGGAACCTTCCTTGTGGGAGAAGGAGCCAGACGTTTGCATTTTCAGAAAATGTTTCTGCCGAGAGTGACCACCGTGAGATGCTGAGTCTCTGGGAAAGCAGAGATCCCCAGTGTGTTGTGCCTGTGGATAGGCTGCCGGGGGATGGTGAAGACCAGTAAGATCTTTCAGGGCTGGCAGCTTCCTTGTGGGAGGAGCCAGATATTTGCATTTTCAGAAAAAGGCTCTGCCGAGAACTAGCACTATGACATGATGAGTCTCTGGGAAAGCAGAGATCCCCAGTGCTGTTGTGCCTGTGGATAGGCTGCAGGGGGACGGTGAAGACCAGCAAGATCTTTCAGGGATGGCACCTTCCTTGTAGGAGAAGGAGCCAGACATTTGCCTTTCCAGAAAAAGTTTCTGCCGAGAACGAGCACCGTGACATGCTGAGTCTCTGGGAAAGCAGAGATCCCCAGTGCTGTTGTGCCTGAGGATAGGCTGCAGAGGGATACTGAAGACCTGCAAGAGCTTTCAGGGCTGGCACCTTCCTTGTGGGAGAAGGAGCCAGCCGTTTGCCTTTTCAGAAAATGTTTCTGCCGAGAACGAGCACCGTGACATGCTGAGTCTCTGGGAAAGCAGAGATCCCCAGTGCTGTTGTGCCTGTGGATAGGCTGCAGAGGGATACTGAAGACCTGCAAGTGCTTTTAGGTTTGGAACCTTCCTTGTGGGAGAAGGAGCCAGACGTTTGCATTTTCAGAAAATGTTTCTGCCGAGAGCGAGCACCATTAGATGCTGATTCTCTTGGAAAGCAGAGATCCCCAGTGCTGTTGCGGCTAAAGATAGACTGCAGGGGGATAGTGAAGACCTGCAAGAGCTTTCAGGGCTGGCAGCTTCCTTGTGGGAGAAGGAGCCGTAAGTTTGCCTTTTCAGAAAAAGGCTCTGCCGAGAGCGAGCACCATGAGATGCTGAGTCTCTGGGAAAGCAGAGATCCCCAGTGCTGTTGTGCCTGTGGATAGGCTGCAGGGGGACGGTGAAGACCAGCAAGAGCTTTCAGGGATGGCACCTTCCTTGTAGGAGAAGGAGCCAGACATTTGCCTTTCCAGAAAAAGGCTCTGCCGAGAGCGAGCACCATGAGATGCTGAGTCTCTGGGAAAGCAGAGATCCCCAGTGCTGTTGTGGCTAAAGATAGGCTGCAGAAAGATAGTGAAGACCTGCAAGAGCTTTCAGGGCTGGCACCTTCCTTGTGGCAGAAGGAGACGTAAGTTTGCTTTTTCAGAATAAGGCTCTGCCGAGAGCGAGCACCATGACATGCTGAGTCTCTGGGAAAGCAGAGATCCCCAGTGCTGTTGTGTCTGTGGATAGGGTGCAAAGGGATTCTAAAGAACAGCAAGAACTTTTTAGGGAGGGCACCTTCCTTGTGGGAGAAGGAGCCAAATGTTTGCCTTTTCAGAAAATGTTTCTGCCGAGAGCGAGCACCATGAGATGCTGAGTCTCTGGGAAAGCAGAGATCCCCAGTGCTGTTGTGCCTGTGGATAGGCTGCAGGGGGATGGTGAAGACCAGTAAGATCTTTCAGGGCAGACACCTTCCTTGTGGGAGGAGCCAGATGTTTGCCTTTTCAGAAAAAGTCTCTGCCGAATTCGGCACTATGACATGATGAGTCTCTGGGAAAGCAGAGATCCCCAGTGCTGTTGTACCTGTGGATAGGCTGCAGGGGGACGGTGAAGACCAGCAAGATCTTTCAGGGCTGGCACCTTCCTTGTGGGAGAAGAAGCTGTAAGTTTTCCTTTTCAGAAAAAGGCTCTGAGAAGAGCGAGCACCATGAGATGCTGAGTCTCTGGGAAAGCAGAGATCCCCAGTGCTGTTTTGGGTAAAGATAGGCTGCAGGGGGAGGGTGAAGACCAGCACGATGTTTTAGGTCTGGAAACTTCCTTTTGGGAGAAGGAGCCAGCCGTTTGCCTTTTCAGAAAAAGCCTCTGCCGAGAGCGAGCACCATGAGATGCTGAGTCTCTGGGAAAGCAGAGATCCCCAGTGATGTTGTGCCTGTGGATAGGGTGCAGAGGGATTCTAAAGAACAGCAAGAACTTTCAGGGCTGGCACCTTCCTTGTGGGAGAAGAAGCCGTATGTTTGCCTTTTCAGAAAAAGCCTCTGCCGAGAGCGAGCACCATGAGATGCTGAGTCTCTGGGAAAGCAGAGATCCCCAGTGCTGTTGTGCCTGTGGATAGGCTGCAGGGGGACGGTGAAGACCAGCAAGAACTTTCAGGGAGGGCACCTTCCTTGTGGGAGAAGGAGCCAGATGTTTGCCTTTTCAGAAAAAGGCTCTGCCGAGATCGAGCATTATGACATGCTGAGTCTCTGGGAAAGCAGAGATCCCCAGTGCTGTTGTGCCTGTGGATAGGCTGCAGGGGGACGGTGAAGACCAGCAAGATCTTTCAGGGATGGCACCTTCCTTGTAGGAGAAGGAGCGAGACATTTGCCTTTCCATAAAAAGTTTCTGCCGAGAACGAGCACTGTGACAAGCTGAGTCTCTGGGAAAGCAGAGATCGCCAGTGCTGTTGTGGTTAAATATAGGCTGCAGGGGGACGGTGAAGACCATCAAGATCTTTCAGGGCTGGCACCTTCCTTGTGGGAGAAGAAGCCGTAAGATTGCCTTTTCAGAAACAGCCTCTGCCGAGAGAAAGCACCATGAGATGCTGAGTCTCTGGGAAAGCGGATATCCCCAGTGCTGTTGTGCCTATGGATAGGCTGCAGAGGGATACTAAAGACCTGCAAGTGCTTTTAGGTCTGGCGCATTCCTTCTGGGAGAAGGAGCCAGACGTTTGCATTTTCAGAAAACGTTTCTGCCGAGAGCGAGCACCATGAGATGCTGAGTCTCTAGGAAAGCAGAGATCCCCAGTGCTGTTGTGGCTAAAGATAGGCTACAGGGGAAATGTGAAGACCAGCAACATCTTTCAGGGCTGGCACCTTCCTTGTGGGAGAAGGAGCCAGACGTTTGCCTTTTCTGAAAAAGTTTCTGCCGAGAACGAGCACCGTGACATGCTGAGTCTCTGGGAAAGCAGAGATCCCCAGTGCTGTTGTGGCTAAAGATAGGCTGCAGGGGGATAGTGAAGACCTGCAAGATCTTTCAGGGCTGGCACCTTCCTTGTGGGAGAAGGAGCCAGATGTTTGCCTTTTCAGAAAAAGGCTCTGCCGAGAGCGAGCACCATGAGATGCTGATTCTCTGGGAAAGCAGAGATCCCCAGTGCTGTTGTGCCTGTGGATAGGCTGCCGGGGGACGGTGAAGACCAGCAAGATCTTTCAGGGCTGGCACCTTCCTTGTGGGAGAAGGAGCCAGACGTTTGCCTTTTCAGAAAAAGTCTCTGCCGAGAGCGAGCACCATGAGATGCTGAGTCTCTGGGAAAGCAGAGATCCCCAGTGCTGTTGCGGCTAAAGATAGGCTGCAGGGGGATAGTGAAGACCTGCAAGAGCTTTCAGGGCTGGCAGCTTCCTTGTGGGAGAAGGAGCCGTAAGTTTGCCTTTTCAGAAAAAGACTCTGCCGAGAGCGAGCACCATGAGATGCTGAGTCTCTGGGAAAGCAGAGATCCCCAGTGCTGTTGTGCCTGTGGATAGGCTGCAGGGGGACGGTGAAGACCAGCAAGAGCTTTCAGGGCTGGCACCTTCCTTGTGGGAGAAGGAGCCGTAAGTTTGCCTTTTCAGAAAAAGCCTCTGCCGAGAACGAGAACTGTGATATGCGGAGTCTCTGGGAAAGCAGAGATCCCCAGTGCTCTTGCGGCTAAAGATAGGCTGCAGAGGTATACTGAAGACCTGCAAGATCTTTCAGGGCTGGCACCTTCCTTGTGAGAGAAGGAGCCGTAAGTTTGCCTTTTCAGAAAAAGGCTCTGCCGAGAGCGAGCACCATGAGATGCTGATTCTCTGGGAAAGCAGAGATCCCCAGTGCTGTTGCGGCTAAAGATAGGCTGCAGGGGGATAGTGAAGACCTGCAAGAGCTTTCAGGGCTGGCAGCTTCCTTGTGGGAGAAGGAGCCGTATGTTTGCCTTTTCAGAAAAAGGCTCTGCCGAGAGCGAGCACCATGAGATGCTGAGTCTCTGGGAAAGCAGAGATCCCCAGTGCTGTTGTGCCTGTGGATAGGCTGCAGGGGGATGGTGAAGACCAGCAAGATCTTTCAGGGCTGGCACCTTCCTTGTGGGAGAAGGAGCCAGATGTTTGCCTTTTCAGAAAAAGGCTCTGCAGAGAGCGAGCACCATGAGATGCTGAGTCTCTGGGAAAGCAGAGATCCCCAGTGCTGTTGTGCCTGTGGATAGGCTGCAGGGGGACGGTGAAGACCAGCAAGAGCTTTCAGGGATGGCACCTTCCTTGTAGGAGAAGGAGCCAGACATTTGCCTTTCCAGAAAAAGTTTCTGCCGAGAACGAGCACCGTGACATGCTGATTCTCTGGGAAAGCAGAGATCCCCAGTGCTGTTGTGGCTAAAGATAGGCTGCAGACGGATAGTGAAGACCTGCAAGAGCTTTAAGGGCTGGCACCTTCCTTGTGGGAGAAGGAGACGTAAGTTTGCCTTTTCAGAAAATGGCTCTGCCGAGAGCAAGCACCATGACATGCTGAGTCTCTGGGAAAGCAGAGATCCCCAGTGCTGTTGTGCCTGTGGATAGGGCGCAGAGGGATTCTAAAGAACAGCAAGAACTTTCAGGGCTGGCACCTTCCTTGTGGGAGAAGAAGCCGTAAGTTTGCCTTTTCAGAAAAAGCCTCTGCCGAGAGCGAGCACCATGAGATGCTGAGTCTCTGGGAAAGCAGAGATCCCCAGTGCTGTTGTGCCTGTGGATAGGCTGCAGGGGGCGGTGAAGACCAGCAAGAACTTTCAGGGAGGGCACCTTCCTTGTGGGAGAAGGAGCCAGATGTTTGCCTTTTCAGAAAAAGGCTCTGCCGAGATCGAGCATTATGACATGCTGAGTCTCTGGGAAAGCAGAGATCCCCAGTGCTGTTGTGGCTAAAGATAGGCTGCAGGGGGACGGTGAAGACCAGCAAGATCTTTCAGGGCTGGCACCTTCCTTGTGGGAGAAGAAGCCGTAAGATTGACATTTCAGAAAATGGCTCTGTCGAGATCGAGCACCATGAGATGCTGAGTCTCTGGGAAAGCAGAGATCCCCAGTGCTGTTGTGCCTGAGGATAGGCTGCAGAGGGATACTGAAGACCTGCAAGTGCTTTTAGGTCTGGCGCATTCCTTGTGGGAGAAGGAGCCAGATGTCTGCATTTTCAGAAAATGTTTCTGCCGAGAGCGAGCACCATGAGATGCTGAGTCTATAGGAAAGCAGAGATCCCCAGTGCTGTTGTGGCTAAAGATAGGCTACAGGGGAAATGTTAAGACCAGCAACATCTTTCAGGGCTGGCACCTTCCTTGTGGGAGAAGGAGCCAGACGTTTGCCATTTCTGAAAAAGTTTCTGCCGAGAACCAGCACCGTGACATGCTGAGTCTCTGGGAAAGCAGAGATCCCCAGTGCTGTTTCGGCTAAAGATAGGCTGCAGGGGGATAGTGAAGACCTGCAAGAGCTTTCAGGGCTGGCACCTTCCTTGTGGGAGAAGGAGCCAGATGTTTGCCTTTTCAGAAAAAGGCTCTGCCGAGATCGAGCATTATGACATGCTGAGTCTCTGGGAAAGCAGAGATCCCCAGTGCTGTTGTGCCTGTGGATAGGCTGCAGGGGGACGGTGAAGACCAGCAAGATCTTTCAGGGATGGCACCTTCCTTGTAGGAGAAGGAGCGAGACATTTGCCTTTCCAGAAAAAGTTTCTGCCGGGTACGAGCACTGTGACATGCTGAGTCTCTGGGAAAGCAGAGATCCCCAGTGCTGTTGTGGCTAAAGATAGGCTGCAGGGGGACGGTGAAGACCAGCAAGATCTTTCAGGGCTGGCACCTTCCTTGTGGGAGAAGAAGCCGTACGATTGACATTTCAGAAAATGGCTCTGTCGAGATCGAGCACCATGAGATGCTGAGTCTCTGGGAAAGCAGAGATCCTCAGTGCTGTTGTGCCTGAGGATAGGCTGCAGAGGGATACTGAAGACCTGCAAGTGCTTTTAGGTCTGGCGCATTCCTTGTGGGAGAAGGAGCCAGATGTCTGCATTTTCAGAAAATGTTTCTGCCGAGAGCGAGCTCCATGAGATGCTGAGTCTATAGGAAAGCAGAGATCCCCAGTGCTGTTGTGGCTAAAGATAGGCTGCAGGGGGACGGTGAAGACCATCAAGATCTTTCAGGGCTGGCACCTTCCTTGTGGGAGAAGAAGCCGTAAGATTGCCTTTTCAGAAACAGCCTCTGCCGAGAGCGAGCACCATGAGATGCTGAGTCTCTGGGAAAGCAGAGATCCCCAGTGCTGTTGTGGCTAAAGATAGGCTACAGGGGAAATGTGAAGACCAGCAACATCTTTCAGGGCTGGCACCTTCCTTGTGGGAGAAGGAGCCAGACGTTTGCCTTTTCTGAAAAAGTTTCTGCCGAGAACGAGCACCGTGACATGCTGAGTCTCTGGAAAAGCAGAGATCCCCAGTGCTGTTGCGGCTAAAGATAGGCTGCAGGGGGATATTGAAGACCTGCAAGAGCTTTCAGGGCTGGCACCTTCCTTGTGGGAGAAGGAGCCAGATGTTTGCCTTTTCAGAAAAAGGCTCTGTAGACAGTGAGCACCATGAGATGCTGATTCTCTGGGAAAGCAGAGATCCCCAGTGCTGTTGTGCCTGTGGATAGGCTGCAGGGGGACGGTGAAGACCAGCAAGATCTTTCAGGGCTGGCACCTTCCTTGTGGGAGAAGGAGCCAGACGTTTGCCTTTTCAGAAAAAGGCTCTGCCGAGAGCGAGCACCATGAGATGCTGAGTCTCTGGGAAAGCAGAGATCCCCAGTGCTGTTGTGCCTGAGTATAGGCTGCAGGGGGACAGTGAAGACCAGCAAGATATTTCAGGGCTGGCACCTTCCTTGTGGGAGAAGGAGCCAGCCGTTTGCCTTTTCAGAAAATGTTTCTGCCGAGAGTGACCACCGTGAGATGCTGAGTCTCTGGGAAAGCAGAGATCCCCAGTGTGTTGTGCCTGTGGATAGGCTGCCGGGGGATGGTGAAGACCAGTAAGATCTTTCAGGGCTGGCAGCTTCCTTGTGGGAGGAGCCAGATATTTGCATTTTCAGAAAAAGGCTCTGCCGAGAACTAGCACTATGACATGATGAGTCTCTGGGAAAGCAGAGATCCCCAGTGCTGTTGTGCCTGTGGATAGGCTGCAGGGGGACGGTGAAGACCAGCAAGATCTTTCAGGGATGGCACCTTCCTTGTAGGAGAAGGAGCCAGACATTTGCCTTTCCAGAAAAAGTTTCTGCCGAGAACGAGCACCGTGACATGCTGAGTCTGGGAAAGCAGAGATCCCCAGTGCTGTTGTGCCTGAGGATAGGCTGCAGAGGGATACTGAAGACCTGCAAGTGCTTTTAGGTTTGGAACCTTCCTTGTGGGAGAAGGAGCCAGACGTTTGCCTTTTCAGAAAAAGTCTCTGCCGAGAGCGAGCACCATGAGATGCTGAGTCTCTGGGAAAGCAGAGATCCCCAGTGCTGTTGCGGCTAAAGATAGGCTGCAGGGGGATAGTGAAGACCTGCAAGAGCTTTCAGGGCTGGCACCTTCCTTGTGGGAGAAGGAGCCGTAAGTTTGCCTTTTCAGAAAAAGGCTCTGCCGAGAGCGAGCACCATGAGATGCTGAGTCTCTGGGAAAGCAGAGATCCCCAGTGCTGTTGTGCCTGTGGATAGGCTGCAGGGGGATGGTGAAGACCAGCAAGATCTTTCAGGGCTGGCACCTTCCTTGTGGGAGAAGGAGCCAGATGTTTGCCTTTTCAGAAAAAGGCTCTGCCGAGAGCGAGCACCATGACATGCTGAGTCTCTGGGAAAGCAGAGATCCCCAGTGCTGTTGTGCCTGTGGATAGGCTGCAGGCGGACGCTGAAGACCAGCAAGATCTTTCAGGGCTGGCACCTTCCTTGTGGGAGAAGGAGCGAGACATTTGCCTTTCCAGAAAAATTTTCTGCCGAGAACGAGCACTGTGACATGCTGAGTCTCTGGGAAAGCAGAGATCCCCAGTGCTGTTGTGGCTAAATATAGGCTGCAAGGGGACGGTGAAGACCATCAAGATCTTTCAGGGCTGGCACCTTCCTTGTGGGAGAAGAAGCCGTAAGATTGCCTTTTCAGAAACAGCCTCTGCCGAGAGCAAGCACCATGAGATGCTGAGTGTCTGGGAAAGCGTATATCCCCAGTGCTGTTGTGCCTATGGATAGGCTGCAGAGGGATACTAAAGACCTGCAAGTGCTTTTAGGTCTGGCGCATTCCTTCTGGGAGAAGGAGCCAGACGTTTGCCTTTTCTGAAAAAGTTTCTGCCGAGAACGAGCACCGTGACATGCTGAGTCTCTGGGATAGCAGAGATCCCCAGTGCTGTTGTGGCTAAAGATAGGCTGCAGTGGGATAGTTAAGACCTGCAAGAGCTTTCAGGGCTGGCACCTTCCTTGTGGGAGAAGGAGCCAGATGTTTGTCTTTTCAGAAAAAGGCTCTGTAGACAGTGAGCACCATGAGATGCTGATTCTCTGGGAAAGCAGAGATCCCCAGTGCTGTTGTGCCTGTGGATAGGCTGCAGGGGGACGGTGAAGACCAGCAAGAGCTTTCAGGGCTGGCACCTTCCTTGTGGGAGAAGGAGCCAGACGTTTGCCTTTTCAGAAAAAGGCTCTGCCGAGAGCGAGCACCATGAGATGCTGAGTCTCTGAGAAAGCAGAGATCCCCAGTGCTGTTGCGGCTAAAGATAGGCTGCAGGGGGATAGTGAAGACCTGCAAGAGCTTTCAGGGCTGGCAGCTTCCTTGTGGGAGAAGGAGCCGTAAGTTTGCCTTTTCAGAAAAAGGCTCTGCCGAGAGCGAGCACCATGACATGCTGAGTCTCTGGGAAAGCAGAGATCCCCAGTGCTGTTGTGCCTGTGGATAGGGTGCAGAGGGATTCTAAAGAACAGCAAGAACTTTCAGGGCTGGCACCTTCCTTGTGGGAGAAGAAGCCGTAAGTTTTCCTTTTCAGAAAAAGCCTCTGCCGAGAGCGAGCACCATGAGATGCTGAGTCTCTGGGAAAGCAGAGATCCCCAGTGCTGTTGTGCCTGTGGATAGGCTGCAGGGGGACGGTGAAGACCAGCAAGATCTTTCAGGGAGGGCACCTTCCTTGTGGGAGAAGGAGCCAGATGTTTGCCTTTTCAGAAAAAGGCTCTGCCGAGATCGAGCATTGTGACATGCTGAGTCTCTGGGAAAGCAGAGATCCCCAGTGCTGTTGTGCCTGTGGATAGGCTGCAGGGGGACGGTGAAGACCAGCAAGATCTTTCAGGGATGGCACCTTCCTTGTAGGAGAAGGAGCGAGACATTTGCCTTTCCAGAAAAAGTTTCTGCCGGGTACGAGCACTGTGACATGCTGAGTCTCTGGGAAAGCAGAGATCCCCAGTGCTGTTGTGGCTAAAGATAGGCTGCAGGGGGACGGTGAAGACCAGCAAGATCTTTCAGGGCTGGCACCTTCCTTGTGGGAGAAGAAGCCGTAAGATTGACATTTCAGAAAATGGCTCTGTCGAGATCGAGCACCATGAGATGCTGAGTCTCTGGGAAAGCGGATATCCCCAGTGCTGTTGTGCCTATGGATAGTCTGCAGAGGGATACTGAAGACCTGCAAGTGCTTTTAGGTCTGGCGCATTCCTTGTGGGAGAAGGAGCCAGATGTCTGCATTTTCAGAAAATGTTTCTGCCGAGAGCGAGCACCATGAGATGCTGAGTCTATAGGAAAGTAGAGATCCCCAGTGCTGTTGTGGCTAAAGATAGGCTGCAGGGGGACGGTGAAGACCATCAAGATCTTTCAGGGCTGGCACCTTCCTTGTGGGAGAAGAAGCCGTAAGATTGCCTTTTCAGAAACAGCCTTTGCCGAGAGCAAGCACCATGAGATGCTGAGTCTCTGGGAAAGCGGATATGCCCAGTGCTGTTGTGCCTATGGATAGGCTGCAGAGGGATACTAAAGACCTGCAAGTGCTTTTAGGTCTGGCGCATTCCTTCTGGGAGAAGGAGCCAGACGTTTGCATTTTCAGAAAACGTTTCTGCCGAGAGCGAGCACGATGAGATGCTGAGTCTCTAGGAAAGCAGAGATCCCCAGTGCTGTTGTGGCTAAAGATAGGCTACAGGGGAAATGTGAAGACCAGCAACATCTTTCAGGGCTGGCACCTTCCTTGTGGGAGAAGGAGCCAGACGTTTGCCTTTTCTGAAAAAGTTTCTGCCGAGAACGAGCACCGTGACATGCTGAGTCTCTGGGAAAGCAGAGATCCCCAGTGCTGTTGCGGCTAAAGATAGGCTGCAGGGGGATATTGAAGACCTGCAAGAGCTTTCAGGGCTGGCACCTTCCTTGTGGGAGAAGGAGCCAGATGTTTGCCTTTTCAGAAAAAGGCTCTGTAGACAGTGAGCACCATGAGATGCTGATTCTCTGGGAAAGCAGAGATCCCCAGTGCTGTTGTGCCTGTGGATAGGCTGCAGGGGGACGGTGAAGACCAGCAAGATCTTTCAGGGTTGGCACCTTCCTTGTGGGAGAAGGAGCCAGATGTTTGCCTTTTCAGAAAAAGGCTCTGCCGAGAGCGAGCACCATGAGATGCTGAGTCTCTGAGAAAGCAGAGATCCCCAGTGCTGTTGCGGCTAAAGATAGGCTGCAGGGGGATAGTGAAGACCTGCAAGAGCTTTCAGGGCTGGCAGCTTCCTTGTGGGAGAAGGAGCCGTAAGTTTGCCTTTTCAGAAAATGGCTCTGCCGAGAGCGAGCACCATGACATGCTGAGTCTCTGGGAAAGCAGAGATCCCCAGTGCTGTTGTGCCTGTGGATAGGGTGCAGAGGGATTCTAAAGAACAGCAAGAACTTTCAGGGCTGGCACCTTCCTTGTGGGAGAAGAAGCCGTAAGTTTGCCTTTTCAGAAAAAGGCTCTGCCGAGAGCGAGCACCATGAGATGCTGAGTCTCTGGGAAAGCAGAGATCCCCAGTGCTGTTGTGCCTGTGGATAGGCTGCAGGGGGACGGTGAAGACCAGCAAGAACTTTCAGGGAGGGCACCTTCCTTGTGGGAGAAGGAGCCAGATGTTTGCCTTTTCAGAAAAAGGCTCTGCTGAGATCGAGCATTATGACATGCTGAGTCTCTGGGAAAGCAGAGATCCCCAGTGCTGTTGTGCCTGTGGATAGGCTGCCGGGGGATGGTGAAGACCAGCAAGAGCTTTCAGGGCTGGCACCTTCCTTGTGGGAGAAGGAGCCGTAAGTTTGCCTTTTCAGAAAAAGCCTCTGCCGAGAACGAGAACTGTGATATGCGGAGTCTCTGGGAAAGCAGAGATCCCCAGTGCTGTTGCGGCTAAAGATAGGCTGCAGGGGGATAGTGAAGACCTGCAAGAGCTTTCAGGGCTGGCAGCTTCCTTGTGGGAGAAGGAGCCGTAAGTTTGCCTTTTCAGAAAAAGCCTCTGCCGAGAGCGAGCACCGTGAGATGCTGAGTCTCTGGGAAAGCAGAGATCCCCAGTGCTGTTGTGCCTGAGTATAGGCTGCAGGGGGACAGTGAAGACCAGCAAGATATTTCAGGGCTGGCACCTTCCTTGTGGGAGAAGGAGCCAGCCGTTTGCCTTTTCACAAAATGTTTCTGCCGAGAGTGACCACCGTGAGATGCTGAGTCTCTGGGAAAGCAGAGATCCCCAGTGTGTTGTGCCTGTGGATAGGCTGCCGGGGGATGGTGAAGACCAGTAAGATCTTTCAGGGCTGGCAGCTTCCTTGTGGGAGGAGCCAGATATTTGCATTTTCAGAAAAAGGCTCTGCCGAGAACTAGCACTATGACATGATGAGTCTCTGGGAAAGCAGAGATCCCCAGTGCTGTTGTGCCTGTGGATAGGCTGCAGGGGGACGGTGAAGACCAGCAAGATCTTTCAGGGATGGCACCTTCCTTGTAGGAGAAGGAGCCAGACATTTGCCTTTCCAGAAAAAGTTTCTGCCGAGAACGAGCACCGTGACATGCTGAGTCTCTGGGAAAGCAGAGATCCCCAGTGCTGTTGTGGCTAAAGATAGGCTGCAGACGGATAGTGAAGACCTGCAAGAGCTTTCAGGGCTGGCACCTTCCTTGTGGGAGAAGGAGACGTAAGTTTGCCTTTTCAGAAAATGGCTCTGTAGAGAGCGAGCACCATGACATGCTGAGTCTCTGGGAAAGCAGAGATCCCCAGTGCTGTTGTGCCTGTGGATAGGGTGCAGAGGGATTCTAAAGAACAGCAAGAACTTTCAGGGCTGGCACCTTCCTTGTGGGAGAAGAAGCCGTAAGTTTGCCTTTTCAGAAAAAGCCTCTGCCGAGAGCGAGCACCATGAGATGCTGAGTCTCTGGGAAAGCAGAGATCCCCAGTGCTGTTGTGCCTGTGGATAGGCTGCAGGGGGACGGTGAAGACCAGCAAGAACTTTCAGGGAGGGCACCTTCCTTGTGGGAGAAGGAGCCAGATGTTTGCCTTTTCAGAAAAAGGCTCTGCCGAGATCGAGCATTATGACATGCTGAGTCTCTGTGAAAGCAGAGATTCCTAGTGCTGTTGTGCCTGTGGATAGGCTGCAGGGGGACGGTGAAGACCAGCAAGATCTTTCAGGGATGGCACCTTCCTTGTAGGAGAAGGAGCGAGACATTTGCCTTTCCAGAAAAAGTTTCTGCCGGGTACGAGCACTGTGACAGGCTGAGTCTCTGGGAAAGCAGAGATCCCCAGTGCTGTTGTGGCTAAAGATAGGCTGCAGGGGGACGGTGAAGACCAGCAAGATCTTTCAGGGCTGGCACCTTCCTTGTGGGAGAAGAAGCCGTAAGATTGACATTTCAGAAAATGGCTCTGTCGAGATCGAGCACCATGAGATGCTGAGTCTCTGGGAAAGCGGATATCCCCAGTGCTGTTGTGCCTATGGATAGTCTGCAGAGGGATACTGAAGACCTGCAAGTGCTTTTAGGTCTGGCGCATTCCTTGTGGGAGAAGGAGCCAGATGTCTGCATTTTCAGAAAATGTTTCTGCCGAGAGCGAGCACCATGAGATGCTGAGTCTATAGGAAAGTAGAGATCCCCAGTGCTGTTGTGGCTAAAGATAGGCTGCAGGGGGACGGTGAAGACCATCAAGATCTTTCAGGGCTGGCACCTTCCTTGTGGGAGAAGAAGCCGTAAGATTGCCTTTTCAGAAACAGCCTTTGCCGAGAGCAAGCACCATGAGATGCTGAGTCTCTGGGAAAGCGGATATGCCCAGTGCTGTTGTGCCTATGGATAGGCTGCAGAGGGATACTAAAGACCTGCAAGTGCTTTTAGGTCTGGCGCATTCCTTCTGGGAGAAGGAGCCAGACGTTTGCATTTTCAGAAAACGTTTCTGCCGAGAGCGAGCACGATGAGATGCTGAGTCTCTAGGAAAGCAGAGATCCCCAGTGCTGTTGTGGCTAAAGATAGGCTACAGGGGAAATGTGAAGACCAGCAACATCTTTCAGGGCTGGCACCTTCCTTGTGGGAGAAGGAGCCAGACGTTTGCCTTTTCTGAAAAAGTTTCTGCCGAGAACGAGCACCGTGACATGCTGAGTCTCTGGGAAAGCAGAGATCCCCAGTGCTGTTGCGGCTAAAGATAGGCTGCAGGGGGATATTGAAGACCTGCAAGAGCTTTCAGGGCTGGCACCTTCCTTGTGGGAGAAGGAGCCAGATGTTTGCCTTTTCAGAAAAAGGCTCTGTAGACAGTGAGCACCATGAGATGCTGATTCTCTGGGAAAGCAGAGATCCCCAGTGCTGTTGTGCCTGTGGATAGGCTGCAGGGGGACGGTGAAGACCAGCAAGATCTTTCAGGGCTGGCACCTTCCTTGTGGGAGAAGGAGCCAGATGTTTGCCTTTTCAGAAAAAGGCTCTGCCGAGAGCGAGCACCATGAGATGCTGAGTCTCTGAGAAAGCAGAGATCCCCAGTGCTGTTGCGGCTAAAGATAGGCTGCAGGGGGATAGTGAAGACCTGCAAGAGCTTTCAGGGCTGGCAGCTTCCTTGTGGGAGAAGGAGACGTAAGTTTGCCTTTTCAGAAAATGGCTCTGCCGAGAGCGAGCACCATGACATGCTGAGTCTCTGGGAAAGCAGAGATCCCCAGTGATGTTGTGCCTGTGGA
The DNA here is from genome assembly GCF_929443795.1 of Astur gentilis. Lineage (NCBI taxonomy): Eukaryota > Metazoa > Chordata > Aves > Accipitriformes > Accipitridae > Astur > Astur gentilis. The sequence continues at coordinate 5,189,150 of NW_026060868.1, read as the reverse complement.
TAGGGTGCAGAGGGATTCTAAAGAACAGCAAGAACTTTCAGGGCTGGCACCTTCCTTGTGGGAGAAGAAGCCGTAAGTTTGCCTTTTCAGAAAAAGGCTCTGCCGAGAGCGAGCACCATGAGATGCTGAGTCTCTCGGAAAGCAGAGATCCCCAGTGCTGTTGTGCCTGTGGATAGGCTGCAGGGGGACGGTGAAGACCAGCAAGAGCTTTCAGGGCTGGCACCTTCCTTGTGGGAGAAGGAGCCGTAAGTTTGCCTTTTCAGAAAAAGCCTCTGCCGAGAACGAGAACTGTGATATGCGGAGTCTCTGGGAAAGCAGAGATCCCCAGTGCTGTTGCGGCTAAAGATAGGCTGCAGGGGGATAGTGAAGACCTGCAAGAGCTTTCAGGGCTGGCAGCTTCCTTGTGGGAGAAGGAGCCGTAAGTTTGCCTTTTCAGAAAAAGCCTCTGCCGAGAGCGAGCACCATGAGATGCTGAGTCTCTGGGAAAGCAGAGATCCCCAGTGCTGTTGTGCCTGAGTATAGGCTGCAGGGGGACAGTGAAGACCAGCAAGATATTTCAGGGCTGGCACCTTCCTTGTGGGAGAAGGAGCCAGCCGTTTGCCTTTTCAGAAAATGTTTCTGCCGAGAGTGACCACCGTGAGATGCTGAGTCTCTGGGAAAGCAGAGATCCCCAGTGTGTTGTGCCTGTGGATAGGCTGCCGGGGGATGGTGAAGACCAGTAAGATCTTTCAGGGCTGGCAGCTTCCTTGTGGGAGGAGCCAGATATTTGCATTTTCAGAAAAAGGCTCTGCCGAGAACTAGCACTATGACATGATGAGTCTCTGGGAAAGCAGAGATCCCCAGTGCTGTTGTGCCTGTGGATAGGCTGCAGGGGGACGGTGAAGACCAGCAAGATCTTTCAGGGATGGCACCTTCCTTGTAGGAGAAGGAGCCAGACATTTGCCTTTCCAGAAAAAGTTTCTGCCGAGAACGAGCACCGTGACATGCTGAGTCTCTGGGAAAGCAGAGATCCCCAGTGCTGTTGTGCCTGAGGATAGGCTGCAGAGGGATACTGAAGACCTGCAAGTGCTTTTAGGTTTGGAACCTTCCTTGTGGGAGAAGGAGCCAGACGTTTGCATTTTCAGAAAATGTTTCTGCCGAGAGCGAGCACCATGAGATGCTGAGTCTCTGGGAAAGCAGAGATCCCCAGTGCTGTTGTGCCTGTGGATAGGCTGCAGGGGGATGGTGAAGACCAGCAAGATCTTTCAGGGCTGGCAGCTTCCTTGTGGGAGAAGGAGCCGTAAGTTTGCCTTTTCAGAAAAAGGCTCTGCCGACAGCGAGCACCATGAGATGCTGAGTCTCTGGGAAAGCAGAGATCCCCAGTGCTGTTGTGGCTAAAGATAGGCTGCAGGCGGATGGTGAAGACCAGCAAGATCTTTCAGGGCTGGCACCTTCCTTTTGGGAGAAGGAGCCGTAAGTTTGCCTTTTCAGAAAAAGGCTCTGCCGAGAGCGAGCACCATGAGATGCTGAGTCTCTGGGAAAGCAGAGATCCCCAGTGCTGTTGTGCCTGTGGATAGGCTGCAGGGGGATGGTGAAGACCAGCAAGATCTTTCAGGGCTGGCACCTTCCTTGTGGGAGAAGGAGCCAGACATTTGCCTTTCCAGAAAAAGTTTCTGCCGAGAACGAGCACCGTGACATGCTGAGTCTCTGGGAAAGCAGAGATCCCCAGTGCTGTTGTGGCTAAAGATAGGCTGCAGACGGATTGTGAAGACCTGCAAGAGCTTTCAGGGCTGGCACCTTCCTTGTGGGAGAAGGAGACATAAGTTTGCCTTTTCAGAAAATGGCTCTGCAGAGAGCGAGCACCATGACATGCTGAGTCTCTGGGAAAGCAGAGATCCCCAGTGCTGTTGTGCCTGTGGATAGGGTGCAGAGGGATCCTAAAGAACAGCAAGAACTTTCAGGGCTGGCACCTTCCTTGTGGGAGAAGAAGCCGTAAGTTTGCCTTTTCAGAAAAAGCCTCTGCCGAGAGCGAGCACCATGAGATGCTAAGTCTCTGGGAAAGCAGAGATCCCCAGTGCTGTTGTGCCTGTGGATAGGCTGCAGGGGGACGGTGAAGACCAGCAAGAACTTTCAGGGAGGGCACCTTCCTTGTGGGAGAAGGAGCCAGATGTTTGCCTTTTCAGAAAAAGGCTCTGCCGAGATCGAGCATTATGACATGATGAGTCTCTGGGAAAGCAGAGATCCCCAGTGCTGTTGTGGCTAAAGATAGGCTGCAGGGGGACGGTGAAGACCAGCAAGATCTTTCAGGGCTGGCACCTTCCTTGTGGGAGAAGAAGCCGTAAGATTGCCTTTTCAGAAACAGCCTTTGCCGAGAGCAAGCACCATGAGATGCTGAGTCTCTGGGAAAGCGGATATGCCCAGTGCTGTTGTGCCTATGGATAGGCTGCAGAGGGATACTAAAGACCTGCAAGTGCTTTTAGGTCTGGCGCATTCCTTCTGGGAGAAGGAGCCAGATGTTTGCATTTTCAGAAAACGTTTCTGCCGAGAGCGAGCACCATGAGATGCTGAGTCTCTAGGAAAGCAGAGATCCCCAGTGCTGTTGTGGCTAAAGATAGGCTACAGGGGAAATGTGAAGACCAGCAACATCTTTCAGGGCTGGCACCTTCCTTGTGGGAGAAGGAGCCAGACGTTTGCCTTTTCTGAAAAAGTTTCTGCCGAGAACGAGCACCGTGACATGCTGAGTCTCTGGGAAAGCAGAGATCCCCAGTGCTGTTGCGGCTAAGGATAGGCTGCAGGGGGATAGTGAAGACCTGCAAGAGCTTTCAGGGCTGGCACCTTCCTTGTGGGAGAAGGAGCCGTAAGTTTGCCTTTTCAGAAAATGGCTCTGCCGAGAGCGAGCACCATGACATGCTGAGTCTCTGGGAAAGCAGAGATCCCCAGTGCTGTTGTGCCTGTGGATAGGGTGCAGAGGGATTCTAAAGAACAGCAAGAACTTTCAGGGCTGGCACCTTCCTTGTGGGAGAAGAAGCCGTAAGTTTGCCTTTTCAGAAAAAGCCTCTGCCGAGAGCGAGCACCATGAGATGCTGAGTCTCTGGGAAAGCAGAGATCCCCAGTGCTGTTGTGCCTGTGGATAGGCTGCAGGGGGACGGTGAAGACCAGCAAGAACTTTCAGGGAGGGCACCTTCCTTGTGGGAGAAGGAGCCAGATGTTTGCCTTTTCAGAAAAAGGCTCTGCCGAGATCGAGCATTATGACATGCTGAGTCTCTGGGAAAGCAGAGATCCCCAGTGTGTTGTGCCTGTGGATAGGCTGCCGGGGGATGGTGAAGACCAGCAAGATCTTTCAGGGCTGGCAGCTTCCTTGTGGGAGAAGGAGCCGTAAGTTTGCCTTTTCAGAAAAAGGCTCTGCCGAGAGCGAGCACCATGAGATGCTGAGTCTCTGGGAAAGCAGAGATCCCCAGTGCTGTTGTGGCTAAAGATAGGCTGCAGGCGGATGGTGAAGACCAGCAAGATCTTTCAGGGCTGGCACCTTCCTTTTGGGAGAAGGAGCCGTAAGTTTGCCTTTTCAGAAAAAGGCTCTGCCGAGAGCGAGCACCATGAGATGCTGAGTCTCTGGGAAAGCAGAGATCCCCAGTGCTGTTGTGCCTGTGGATAGGCTGCAGGGGGATGGTGAAGACCAGCAAGATCTTTCAGGGCTGGCACCTTCCTTGTGGGAGAAGGAGCCAGACATTTGCCTTTCCAGAAAAAGTTTCTGCCGAGAACGAGCACCGTGACATGCTGATTCTCTGGGAAAGCAGAGATCCCCAGTGCTGTTGTGGCTAAAGATAGGCTGCAGACGGATTGTGAAGACCTGCAAGAGCTTTCAGGGCTGGCACCTTCCTTGTGGGAGAAGGAGACATAAGTTTGCCTTTTCAGAAAATGGCTCTGCAGAGAGCGAGCACCATGACATGCTGAGTCTCTGGGAAAGCAGAGATCCCCAGTGCTGTTGTGCCTGTGGATAGGGTGCAGAGGGATCCTAAAGAACAGCAAGAACTTTCAGGGCTGGCACCTTCCTTGTGGGAGAAGAAGCCGTAAGTTTGCCTTTTCAGAAAAAGCCTCTGCCGAGAGCGAGCACCATGAGATGCTAAGTCTCTGGGAAAGCAGAGATCCCCAGTGCTGTTGTGCCTGTGGATAGGCTGCAGGGGGACGGTGAAGACCAGCAAGAACTTTCAGGGAGGGCACCTTCCTTGTGGGAGAAGGAGCCAGATGTTTGCCTTTTCAGAAAAAGGCTCTGCCGAGATCGAGCATTATGACATGATGAGTCTCTGGGAAAGCAGAGATCCCCAGTGCTGTTGTGGCTAAAGATAGGCTGCAGGGGGACGGTGAAGACCAGCAAGATCTTTCAGGGCTGGCACCTTCCTTGTGGGAGAAGAAGCCGTAAGATTGCCTTTTCAGAAACAGCCTTTGCCGAGAGCAAGCACCATGAGATGCTGAGTCTCTGGGAAAGCGGATATGCCCAGTGCTGTTGTGCCTATGGATAGGCTGCAGAGGGATACTAAAGACCTGCAAGTGCTTTTAGGTCTGGCGCATTCCTTCTGGGAGAAGGAGCCAGATGTTTGCATTTTCAGAAAACGTTTCTGCCGAGAGCGAGCACCATGAGATGCTGAGTCTCTAGGAAAGCAGAGATCCCCAGTGCTGTTGTGGCTAAAGATAGGCTACAGGGGAAATGTGAAGACCAGCAACATCTTTCAGGGCTGGCACCTTCCTTGTGGGAGAAGGAGCCAGACGTTTGCCTTTTCTGAAAAAGTTTCTGCCGAGAACGAGCACCGTGACATGCTGAGTCTCTGGGAAAGCAGAGATCCCCAGTGCTGTTGCGGCTAAAGATAGGCTGCAGGGGGATAGTGAAGACCTGCAAGAGCTTTCAGGGCTGGCACCTTCCTTGTGGGAGAAGGAGCCGTAAGTTTGCCTTTTCAGAAAATGGCTCTGCCGAGAGCGAGCACCATGACATGCTGAGTCTCTGGGAAAGCAGAGATCCCCAGTGCTGTTGTGCCTGTGGATAGGGTGCAGATGGATTCTAAAGAACAGCAAGAACTTTCAGGGCTGGCACCTTCCTTGTGGGAGAAGAAGCCGTAAGTTTGCCTTTTCAGAAAAAGCCTCTGCCGAGAGCGAGCACCATGAGATGCTGAGTCTCTGGGAAAGCAGAGATCCCCAGTGCTGTTGTGCCTGTGGATAGGCTGCAGGGGGACGGTGAAGACCAGCAAGAACTTTCAGGGAGGGCACCTTCCTTGTGGGAGAAGGAGCCAGATGTTTGCCTTTTCAGAAAAAGGCTCTGCCGAGATCGAGCATTATGACATGCTGAGTCTCTGGGAAAGCAGAGATCCCCAGTGTGTTGTGCCTGTGGATAGGCTGCCGGGGGATGGTGAAGACCAGCAAGAGCTTTCAGGGCTGGCACCTTCCTTGTGGGAGAAGGAGCCGTAAGTTTGCCTTTTCAGAAAAAGCCTCTGCCGAGAACGAGAACTGTGATATGCGGAGTCTCTGGGAAAGCAGAGATCCCCAGTGCTGTTGCGGCTAAAGATAGGCTGCAGGGGGATAGTGAAGACCTGCAAGAGCTTTCAGGGCTGGCAGCTTCCTTGTGGGAGAAGGAGCCGTAAGTTTGCCTTTTCAGAAAAAGCCTCTGCCGAGAGCGAGCACCATGAGATGCTGAGTCTCTGGGAAAGCAGAGATCCCCAGTGCTGTTGTGCCTGAGTATAGGCTGCAGGGGGACAGTGAAGACCAGCAAGATATTTCAGGGCTGGCACCTTCCTTGTGGGAGAAGGAGCCAGCCGTTTGCCTTTTCAGAAAATGTTTCTGCCGAGAGTGACCACCGTGAGATGCTGAGTCTCTGGGAAAGCAGAGATCCCCAGTGTGTTGTGCCTGTGGATAGGCTGCCGGGGGATGGTGAAGACCAGTAAGATCTTTCAGGACTGGCAGCTTCCTTGTGGGAGGAGCGAGATATTTGCATTTTCAGAAAAAGGCTCTGCCGAGAACTAGCACTATGACATGATGAGTCTCTGGGAAAGCAGAGATCCCCAGTGCTGTTGTGCCTGTGGATAGGCTGCAGGGGGACGGTGAAGACCAGCAAGATCTTTCAGGGATGGCACCTTCCTTGTAGGAGAAGGAGCCAGACATTTGCCTTTCCAGAAAATGTTTCTGCCGAGAACGAGCACCGTGACATGCTGAGTCTCTGGGACAGCAGAGATCCCCAGTGCTGTTGTGCCTGAGGATAGGCTGCAGAGGGATACTGAAGACCTGCAAGTGCTTTTAGGTTTGGAACCTTCCTTGTGGGAGAAGGAGCCAGACGTTTGCATTTTCAGAAAATGTTTCTGCCGAGAGCGAGCACCATTAGATGCTGATTCTCTGGGAAAGCAGAGATCCCCAGTGCTGTTGTGCCTGTGGATAGGCTGCAGGGGGATGGTGAAGACCAGCAAGATCTTTCAGGGCTGGCACCTTCCTTGTGGGAGAAGGAGCCAGACGTTTGCCTTTTCAGAAAAAGCCTCTGCCGAGAACGAGAACTGTGATATGCGGAGTCTCTGGGAAAGCAGAGATCCCCAGTGCTGTTGTGGCTAAAGATAGGCTGCAGGGGGATAGTGAAGACCTGCAAGAGCTTTCAGGGCTGGCAGCTTCCTTGTGGGAGAAGGAGCCGTAAGTTTGCCTTTTCAGAAAAAGGCTCTGCCGAGAACGAGCACCGTGACATGCTGAGTCTCTGCGAAAGCAGAGATCCCCAGTGCTGTTGTGCCTGTGGATAGGCTGCAGGGGGACGGTGAAGACCAGCAAGAGCTTTCAGGGCTGGCACCTTCCTTGTGGGAGAAGGAGCCAGCCGTTTGCCTTTTCAGAAAATGTTTCTGCCGAGAGCGAGCACCATGACATGCTGAGTCTCTGGGAAAGCAGAGATCCCCAGTGCTGTTGTGCCTGAGGATAGGCTGCAGAGGGATACTGAAGACCTGCAAGTGCTTTCAGGGCAGGCACCTTCCTTGTGGGAGAAGGAGCCAGACGTTTGCATTTTCAGAAAATGTTTCTGCCGAGAGCGAGCACCATGAGATGCTAAGTCTCTGGGAAAACAGAGATCCCCAGTGCTGTTGTGCCTGTGGATAGGCTGCAGGCGGACGCTGAAGACCAGCAAGATCTTTCAGGGATGGCACCTTCCTTGTAGGAGAAGGAGCGAGACATTTGCCTTTCCAGAAAAAGTTTCTGCCGAGAACGAGCACTGTGACATGCTGAGTCTCTGGGAAAGCAGAGATCCCCAGTGCTGTTGTGGCTAAATATAGGCTGCAAGGGGACGGTGAAGACCATCAAGATCTTTCAGGGCAGGCACCTTCCTTGTGGGAGAAGAAGCCGTAAGATTGCCTTTTCAGAAACAGCCTCTGCCGAGAGCAAGCACCATGAGATGCTGAGTGTCTGGGAAAGCGGATATCCCCAGTGCTGTTGTGCCTATGGATAGGCTGCAGAGGGATACTAAAGACCTGCAAGTGCTTTTAGGTCTGGCGCATTCCTTCTGGGAGAAGGAGCCAGACGTTTGCCTTTTCTGAAAAAGTTTCTGCCGAGAACGAGCACCGTGACATGCTGAGTCTCTGGGATAGCAGAGATCCCCAGTGCTGTTGCGGCTAAAGATAGGCTGCAGGGGGATAGTGAAGACCTGCAAGAGCTTTCAGGGCTGGCACCTTCCTTGTGGGAGAAGGAGCCAGATGTTTGCCTTTTCAGAAAAAGGCTCTGTAGAGAGTGAGCACCATGAGATGCTGATTCTCTGGGAAAGCAGAGATCCCCAGTGCTGTTGTGCCTGTGGATAGGCTGCAGGGGGACGGTGAAGACCAGCAAGAGCTTTCAGGGCTGGCACCTTCCTTGTGGGAGAAGGAGCCAGACGTTTGCCTTTTCAGAAAAAGGCTCTGCCGAGAGCGAGCACCATGAGATGCTGAGTCTCTGAGAAAGCAGAGATCCCCAGTGCTGTTGCGGCTAAAGATAGGCTGCAGACGGATAGTGAAGACCTGCAAGAGCTTTCAGGGCTGGCAGCTTCCTTGTGGGAGAAGGAGCCGTAAGTTTGCCTTTTCAGAAAAAGGCTCTGCCGAGAGCGAGCACCATGAGATGCTGAGTCTCTGGGAAAGCAGAGATCCCCAGTGCTGTTGTGCCTGTGGATAGGCTGCAGGGGGACGGTGAAGACCAGCAAGAGCTTTCAGGGCTGGCACCTTCCTTGTGGGAGAAGGAGCCGTAAGTTTGCCTTTTCAGAAAAAGCCTCTGCCGAGAACGAGAACTGTGATATGCGGAGTCTCTGAGAAAGCAGAGATCCCCAGTGCTCTTGCGGCTAAAGATAGGCTGCAGAGGTATACTGAAGACCTTCAAGATCTTTCAGGGCTGGCACCTTCCTTGTGGGAGAAGGAGCCGTAAGTTTGCCTTTTCAGAAAAAGGCTCTGCCGAGAGCGAGCACCATGAGATGCTGATTCTCTGGGAAAGCAGAGATCCCCAGTGCTGTTGCGGCTAAAGATAGGCTGCAGGGGGATAGTGAAGTCCTGCAAGAGCTTTCAGGGCTGGCAGCTTCCTTGTGGGAGAAGGAGCCGTAAGTTTGCCTTTTCAGAAAAAGGCTCTGCCGAGAGCGAGCACCATGAGATGCTGATTCTCTGGGAAAGCAGAGATCCCCAGTGCTGTTGTGCCTGTGGATAGGCTGCAGGGGGATGGTGAAGACCAGCAAGATCTTTCAGGGCTGGCACCTTCCTTTTGGGAGAAGGAGCCGTAAGTTTGCCTTTTCAGAAAAAGGCTCTGCCGAGAGCGAGCACCATGAGATGCTGAGTCTCTGGGAAAGCAGAGATCCCCAGTGTGTTGTGCCTGTGGATAGGCTGCCGGGGGATGGTGAAGACCAGTAAGATCTTTCAGGGCTGGCAGCTTCCTTGTGGGAGGAGCAAGATATTTGCATTTTCAGAAAAAGGCTCTGCCGAGAACTAGCAATATGACATGATGAGTCTCTGGGAAAGCAGAGATCCCCAGTGCTGTTGTGCCTGTGGATAGGCTGCAGGGGGACGGTGAAGACCAGCAAGATCTTTCAGGGATGGCACCTTCCTTGTAGGAGAAGGAGCCAGACATTTGCCTTTTCAGAAAAAGGCTCTGCCGAGAGCGAGCACCATGAGATGCTGAGTCTCTGGGAAAGCAGAGATCCCCAGTGCTGTTGTGCCTGTGGATAGGCTGCAGGGGGACGGTGAAGACCAGCAAGAGCTTTCAGGGATGGCACCTTCCTTGTAGGAGAAGGAGCCAGACATTTGCCTTTCCAGAAAAAGTTTCTGCCGAGAACGAGCACTGTGACATGCTGAGTCTCTGGGAAAGCAGAGATCCCCAGTGCTGTTGTGCCTGAGGATAGGCTGCAGAGGGATACTGAAGACCTGCAAGTGCTTTCAGGGCAGGCACCTTCCTTGTGGGAGAAGGAGCCAGACGTTTGCATTTTCAGAAAATGTTTCTGCCGAGAGCGAGCACCATGAGATGCTAAGTCTCTGGGAAAACAGAGATCCCCAGTGCTGTTGTGCCTGTGGATAGGCTGCAGGCGGACGCTGAAGACCAGCAAGATCTTTCAGGGATGGCACCTTCCTTGTAGGAGAAGGAGCGAGACATTTGCCTTTCCAGAAAAAGTTTCTGCCGAGAACGAGCACTGTGACATGCTGAGTCTCTGGGAAAGCAGAGATCCCCAGTGCTGTTGTGGCTAAATATAGTCTGCAAGGGGACGGTGAAGACCATCAAGATCTTTCAGGGCTGGCACCTTCCTTGTGGGAGAAGAAGCCGTAAGATTGCCTTTTCAGAAACAGCCTCTGCCGAGAGCAAGCACCATGAGATGCTGAGTGTCTGGGAAAGCGGATATCCCCAGTGCTGTTGTGCCTATGGATAGGCTGCAGAGGGATACTAAAGACCTGCAAGTGCTTTTAGGTCTGGCGCATTCCTTCTGGGAGAAGGAGCCAGACGTTTGCCTTTTCTGAAAAAGTTTCTGCCGAGAACGAGCACCGTGACATGCTGAGTCTCTGGGATAGCAGAGATCCCCAGTGCTGTTGTGGCTAAAGATAGGCTGCAGGGGGATAGTGAAGACCTGCAAGAGCTTTCAGGGCTGGCACCTTCCTTGTGGGAGAAGGAGCCAGATGTTTGCCTTTTCAGAAAAAGGCTCTGTAGAGAGTGAGCACCATGAGATGCTGATTCTCTGGGAAAGCAGAGATCCCCAGTGCTGTTGTGCCTGTGGATAGGCTGCAGGGGGACGGTGAAGACCAGCAAGAGCTTTCAGGGCTGGCACCTTCCTTGTGGGAGAAGGAGCCAGACGTTTGCCTTTTCAGAAAAAGGCTCTGCCGAGAGCGAGCACCATGAGATGCTGAGTCTCTGAGAAAGCAGAGATCCCCAGTGCTGTTGCGGCTAAAGATAGGCTGCAGGGGGATAGTGAAGACCTGCAAGAGCTTTCAGGGCTGGCAGCTTCCTTGTGGGAGAAGGAGCCGTAAGTTTGCCTTTTCAGAAAAAGGCTCTGCCGAGAGCGAGCACCATGAGATGCTGAGTCTCTGGGAAAGCAGAGATCCCCAGTGCTGTTGTGCCTGTGGATAGGCTGCAGGGGGACGGTGAAGACCAGCAAGAGCTTTCAGGGCTGGCACCTTCCTTGTGGGAGAAGGAGCCGTAAGTTTGCCTTTTCAGAAAAAGCCTCTGCCGAGAACGAGAACTGTGATATGCGGAGTCTCTGAGAAAGCAGAGATCCCCAGTGCTCTTGCGGCTAAAGATAGGCTGCAGAGGTATACTGAAGACCTTCAAGATCTTTCAGGGCTGGCACCTTCCTTGTGGGAGAAGGAGCCGTAAGTTTGCCTTTTCAGAAAAAGGCTCTGCCGAGAGCGAGCACCATGAGATGCTGATTCTCTGGGAAAGCAGAGATCCCCAGTGCTGTTGCGGCTAAAGATAGGCTGCAGGGGGATAGTGAAGTCCTGCAAGAGCTTTCAGGGCTGGCAGCTTCCTTGTGGGAGAAGGAGCCGTAAGTTTGCCTTTTCAGAAAAAGGCTCTGCCGAGAGCGAGCACCATGAGATGCTGATTCTCTGGGAAAGCAGAGATCCCCAGTGCTGTTGTGCCTGTGGATAGGCTGCAGGGGGATGGTGAAGACCAGCAAGATCTTTCAGGGCTGGCACCTTCCTTTTGGGAGAAGGAGCCGTAAGTTTGCCTTTTCAGAAAAAGGCTCTGCCGAGAGCGAGCACCATGAGATGCTGAGTCTCTGGGAAAGCAGAGATCCCCAGTGCTGTTGTGCCTGTGGATAGGCTGCAGGGGGATGGTGAAGACCAGCAAGAGCTTTCAGGGCTGGCACCTTCCTTGTGGGAGAAGGAGCCGTAAGTTTGCCTTTTCAGAAAAAGCCTCTGCCGAGAACGAGAACTGTGATATGCGGAGTCTCTGAGAAAGCAGAGATCCCCAGTGCTCTTGCGGCTAAAGATAGGCTGCAGAGGTATACTGAAGACCTTCAAGATCTTTCAGGGCTGGCACCTTCCTTGTGGGAGAAGGAGCCGTAAGTTTGCCTTTTCAGAAAAAGGCTCTGCCGAGAGCGAGCACCATGAGATGCTGATTCTCTGGGAAAGAAGAGATCCCCAGTGCTGTTGCGGCTAAAGATAGGCTGCAGGGGGATAGTGAAGTCCTGCAAGAGCTTTCAGGGCTGGCAGCTTCCTTGTGGGAGAAGGAGCCGTAAGTTTGCCTTTTCAGAAAAAGGCTCTGCCGAGAGCGAGCACCATGAGATGCTGATTCTCTGGGAAAGCAGAGATCCCCAGTGCTGTTGTGCCTGTGGATAGGCTGCAGGGGGATGGTGAAGACCAGCAAGATCTTTCAGGGCTGGCACCTTCCTTTTGGGAGAAGGAGCCGTAAGTTTGCCTTTTCAGAAAAAGGCTCTGCCGAGAGCGAGCACCATGAGATGCTGAGTCTCTGGGAAAGCAGAGATCCCCAGTGCTGTTGTGCCTGTGGATAGGCTGCAGGGGGACGGTGAAGACCAGCAAGAGCTTTCAGGGATGGCACCTTCCTTGTAGGAGAAGGAGCCAGACATTTGCCTTTCCAGAAAAAGTTTCTGCCGAGAACGAGCACTGTGACATGCTGAGTCTCTGGGAAAGCAGAGATCCCCAGTGCTGTTGTGCCTGAGGATAGGCTGCAGAGGGATACTGAAGACCTGCAAGTGCTTTCAGGGCAGGCACCTTCCTTGTGGGAGAAGGAGCCAGACGTTTGCATTTTCAGAAAATGTTTCTGCCGAGAGCGAGCACCATGAGATGCTAAGTCTCTGGGAAAACAGAGATCCCCAGTGCTGTTGTGCCTGTGGATAGGCTGCAGGCGGACGCTGAAGACCAGCAAGATCTTTCAGGGATGGCACCTTCCTTGTAGGAGAAGGAGCGAGACATTTGCCTTTCCAGAAAAAGTTTCTGCCGAGAACGAGCACTGTGACATGCTGAGTCTCTGGGAAAGCAGAGATCCCCAGTGCTGTTGTGGCTAAATATAGTCTGCAAGGGGACGGTGAAGACCATCAAGATCTTTCAGGGCTGGCACCTTCCTTGTGGGAGAAGAAGCCGTAAGATTGCCTTTTCAGAAACAGCCTCTGCCGAGAGCAAGCACCATGAGATGCTGAGTGTCTGGGAAAGCGGATATCCCCAGTGCTGTTGTGCCTATGGATAGGCTGCAGAGGGATACTAAAGACCTGCAAGTGCTTTTAGGTCTGGCGCATTCCTTCTGGGAGAAGGAGCCAGACGTTTGCCTTTTCTGAAAAAGTTTCTGCCGAGAACGAGCACCGTGACATGCTGAGTCTCTGGGATAGCAGAGATCCCCAGTGCTGTTGTGGCTAAAGATAGGCTGCAGGGGGATAGTGAAGACCTGCAAGAGCTTTCAGGGCTGGCACCTTCCTTGTGGGAGAAGGAGCCAGATGTTTGCCTTTTCAGAAAAAGGCTCTGTAGAGAGTGAGCACCATGAGATGCTGATTCTCTGGGAAAGCAGAGATCCCCAGTGCTGTTGTGCCTGTGGATAGGCTGCAGGGGGACGGTGAAGACCAGCAAGAGCTTTCAGGGCTGGCACCTTCCTTGTGGGAGAAGGAGCCAGACGTTTGCCTTTTCAGAAAAAGGCTCTGCCGAGAGCGAGCACCATGAGATGCTGAGTCTCTGAGAAAGCAGAGATCCCCAGTGCTGTTGCGGCTAAAGATAGGCTGCAGACGGATAGTGAAGACCTGCAAGAGCTTTCAGGGCTGGCAGCTTCCTTGTGGGAGAAGGAGCCGTAAGTTTGCCTTTTCAGAAAAAGGCTCTGCCGAGAGCGAGCACCATGAGATGCTGAGTCTCTGGGAAAGCAGAGATCCCCAGTGCTGTTGTGCCTGTGGATAGGCTGCAGGGGGACGGTGAAGACCAGCAAGAGCTTTCAGGGCTGGCACCTTCCTTGTGGGAGAAGGAGCCGTAAGTTTGCCTTTTCAGAAAAAGCCTCTGCCGAGAACGAGAACTGTGATATGCGGAGTCTCTGAGAAAGCAGAGATCCCCAGTGCTCTTGCGGCTAAAGATAGGCTGCAGAGGTATACTGAAGACCTTCAAGATCTTTCAGGGCTGGCACCTTCCTTGTGGGAGAAGGAGCCGTAAGTTTGCCTTTTCAGAAAAAGGCTCTGCCGAGAGCGAGCACCATGAGATGCTGATTCTCTGGGAAAGCAGAGATCCCCAGTGCTGTTGCGGCTAAAGATAGGCTGCAGGGGGATAGTGAAGTCCTGCAAGAGCTTTCAGGGCTGGCAGCTTCCTTGTGGGAGAAGGAGCCGTAAGTTTGCCTTTTCAGAAAAAGGCTCTGCCGAGAGCGAGCACCATGAGATGCTGATTCTCTGGGAAAGCAGAGATCCCCAGTGCTGTTGTGCCTGTGGATAGGCTGCCGGGGGATGGTGAAGACCAGCAAGATCTTTCAGGGCTGGCACCTTCCTTTTGGGAGAAGGAGCCGTAAGTTTGCCTTTTCAGAAAAAGGCTCTGCCGAGAGCGAGCACCATGAGATGCTGAGTCTCTGGGAAAGCAGAGATCCCCAGTGCTGTTGTGCCTGTGGATAGGCTGCAGGGGGATGGTGAAGACCAGCAAGATCTTTCAGGGCTGGCACCTTCCTTGTGGGAGAAGGAGCCAGACGTTTGCCTTTTCAGAAAAAGGCTCTGCCGAGAGCGAGCACCATGAGATGCTGAGTCTCTGGGAAAGCAGAGATCCCCAGTGCTGTTGTGACTGTGGATAGGCTGCAGGGGGACGGTGAAGACCAGCAAGAGCTTTCAGGGATGGCACCTTCCTTGTAGGAGAAGGAGCCAGACATTTGCCTTTCCAGAAAAAGTTTCTGCCGAGAACGAGCACCGTGACATGCTGATTCTCTGGGAAAGCAGAGATCCCCAGTGCTGTTGTGGCTAAAGATAGGCTGCAGACGGATAGTGAAGACCTGCAAGAGCTTTCAGGGCTGGCACCTTCCTTGTGGGAGAAGGAGACGTAAGTTTGCCTTTTCAGAAAATGGCTCTGCAGAGAGCGAGCACCATGACATGCTGAGTCTCTGGGAAAGCAGAGATCCCCAGTGCTGTTGTGCCTGTGGATAGGGTGCAGAGGGATTCTAAAGAACAGCAAGAACTTTCAGGGCTGGCACCTTCCTCGTGGGAGAAGAAGCCGTAAGTTTGCCTTTTCAGAAAAAGCCTCTGCCGAGAGCGAGCACCATGAGATGCTGAGTCTCTGGGAAAGCAGAGATCCCCAGTGCTGTTGTGCCTGTGGATAGGCTGCAGGGGGACGGTGAAGACCAGCAAGAACTTTCAGGGAGGGCACCTTCCTTGTGGGAGAAGGAGCCAGATGTTTGCCTTTTCAGAAAAAGGTTCTGCCGAGATCGAGCATTATGACATGCTGAGTCTCTGGGAAAGCAGAGATCCCCAGTGCTGTTGTGCCTGTGGATAGGCTGCAGGGGGACGGTGAAGACCAGCAAGATCTTTCAGGGATGGCACCTTCCTTGTAGGAGAAGGAGCGAGACATTTGCCTTTCCAGAAAAAGTTTCTGCCGGGTACGAGCACTGTGACATGCTGAGTCTCTGGGAAAGCAGAGATCCCCAGTGCTGTTGTGGCTAAAGATAGGCTGCAGGGGGACGGTGAAGACCAGCAAGATCTTTCAGGGCTGGCACCTTCCTTGTGGGAGAAGAAGCCGTAAGATTGACATTTCAGAAAATGTTTCTGCCGAGAGCGAGCACCATGAGATGCTGAGTCTATAGGAAAGCAGAGATCCCCAGTGCTGTTGTGGCTAAAGATAGGCTGCAGGGGGATAGTGAAGACCTGCAAGAGCTTTCAGGGCTGGCAGCTTCCTTGTGGGAGAAGGAGCCGTAAGTTTGCCTTTTCAGAAAACGTTTCTGCCGAGAGCGAGCACCATGAGATGCTGAGTCTCTGGGAAAGCAGAGATCCCCAGTGCTGTTGTGCCTGAGTATAGGCTGCAGGGGGACAGTGAAGACCAGCAAGATATTTCAGGGCTGGCACCTTCCTTGTGGGAGAAGGAGCCAGCCGTTTGCCTTTTCAGAAAATGTTTCTTCCGAGAGTGACCACCGTGAGACGCTGAGTCTCTGGGAAAGCAGAGATCCCCAGTGTGTTGTGCCTGTGGATAGGCTGCCGGGGGATGGTGAAGACCAGTAAGATCTTTCAGGGCTGGCAGCTTCCTTGTGGGAGGAGCAAGATATTTGCATTTTCAGAAAAAGGCTCTGCCGAGAACTAGCAATATGACATGATGAGTCTCTGGGAAAGCAGAGATCCCCAGTGCTGTTGTGCCTGTGGATAGGCTGCAGGGGGACGGTGAAGACCAGCAAGATCTTTCAGGGATGGCACCTTCCTTGTAGGAGAAGGAGCCAGACATTTGCCTTTTCAGAAAAAGGCTCTGCCGAGAGCGAGCACCATGAGATGCTGAGTCTCTGGGAAAGCAGAGATCCCCAGTGCTGTTGTGCCTGTGGATAGGCTGCAGGGGGACGGTGAAGACCAGCAAGAGCTTTCAGGGATGGCACCTTCCTTGTAGGAGAAGGAGCCAGACATTTGCCTTTCCAGAAAAAGTTTCTGCCGAGAACGAGCACCGTGACATGCTGATTCTCTGGGAAAGCAGAGATCCCCAGTGCTGTTGTGGCTAAAGATAGGCTGCAGACGGATAGTGAAGACCTGCAAGAGCTTTCAGGGCTGGCACCTTCCTTGTGGGAGAAGGAGACGTAAGTTTGCCTTTTCAGAAAATGGCTCTGCAGAGAGCGAGCACCATGACATGCTGAGTCTCTGGGAAAGCAGAGATCCCCAGTGCTGTTGTGCCTGTGGATAGGGTGCAGAGGGATTCTAAAGAACAGCAAGAACTTTCAGGGCTGGCACCTTCCTCGTGGGAGAAGAAGCCGTAAGTTTGCCTTTTCAGAAAAAGCCTCTGCCGAGAGCGAGCACCATGAGATGCTGAGTCTCTGGGAAAGCAGAGATCCCCAGTGCTGTTGTGCCTGTGGATAGGCTGCAGGGGGACGGTGAAGACCAGCAAGAACTTTCAGGGAGGGCACCTTCCTTGTGGGAGAAGGAGCCAGATGTTTGCCTTTTCAGAAAAAGGTTCTGCCGAGATCGAGCATTATGACATGCTGAGTCTCTGGGAAAGCAGAGATCCCCAGTGCTGTTGTGCCTGTGGATAGGCTGCAGGGGGACGGTGAAGACCAGCAAGATCTTTCAGGGATGGCACCTTCCTTGTAGGAGAAGGAGCGAGACATTTGCCTTTCCAGAAAAAGTTTCTGCCGGGTACGAGCACTGTGACATGCTGAGTCTCTGGGAAAGCAGAGATCCCCAGTGCTGTTGTGGCTAAAGATAGGCTGCAGGGGGACGGTGAAGACCAGCAAGATCTTTCAGGGCTGGCACCTTCCTTGTGGGAGAAGAAGCCGTAAGATTGACATTTCAGTAAATGTTTCTGCCGAGAGCGAGCACCATGAGATGCTGAGTCTATAGGAAAGCAGAGATCCCCAGTGCTGTTGTGGCTAAAGATAGGCTGCAGGGGGATAGTGAAGACCTGCAAGAGCTTTCAGGGCTGGCAGCTTCCTTGTGGGAGAAGGAGCCGTAAGTTTGCCTTTTCAGAAAAAGGCTCTGCCGAGAGCGAGCACCATGAGATGCTGAGTCTCTGGGAAAGCAGAGATCCCCAGTGCTGTTGTGCCTGAGTATAGGCTGCAGGGGGACAGTGAAGACCAGCAAGATATTTCAGGGCTGGCACCTTCCTTGTGGGAGAAGGAGCCAGCCGTTTGCCTTTTCAGAAAATGTTTCTTCCGAGAGTGACCACCGTGAGACGCTGAGTCTCTGGGAAAGCAGAGATCCCCAGTGTGTTGTGCCTGTGTATAGGCTGCCGGGGGATGGTGAAGACCAGTAAGATCTTTCAGGGCTGGCAGCTTCCTTGTGGGAGGAGCAAGATATTTGCATTTTCAGAAAAAGGCTCTGCCGAGAACTAGCAATATGACATGATGAGTCTCTGGGAAAGCAGAGATCCCCAGTGCTGTTGTGCCTGTGGATAGGCTGCAGGGGGACGGTGAAGACCAGCAAGATCTTTCAGCGATGGCACCTTCCTTGTAGGAGAAGGAGCCAGACATTTGCCTTTCCAGAAAAAGTTTCTGCGGAGAACGAGCACCGTGACATGCTGAGTCTCTGGGAAAGCAGAGATCCCCAGTGCTGTTGTGCCTGAGGATAGGCTGCAGAGGGATACTGAAGACCTGCAAGTGCTTTTAGGTTTGGAACCTTCCTTGAGGGAGAAGGAGCCAGACGTTTGCATTTTCAGAAAATGTTTCTGCCGAGAGCGAGCACCATTAGATGCTGATTCTCTGGGAAAGCAGAGATCCCCAGTGCTGTTGCGGCTAAAGATAGGCTGCAGGGGGATAGTGAAGACCTGCAAGAGCTTTCAGGGCTGGCAGCTTCCTTGTGGGAGAAGGAGCCGTAAGTTTGCCTTTTCAGAAAAAGGCTCTGCCGAGAGCGAGCACCATGAGATGCTGAGTCTCTGGGAAAGCAGAGATCCCCAGTGCTGTTGTGCCTGTGGATAGGCTGCAGGGGGACGGTGAAGACCAGCAAGATCTTTCAGGGCTGGCACCTTCCTTGTGGGAGAAGGAGCCGTAAGATTGCCTTTTCAGAAAATGGCTCTGCCGAGAGCGAGCACCATGAGATGCTGAGTCTCTGGGAAAGCAGAGATCCCCAGTGCTGTTGTGCCTGTGGATAGGCTGCAGAGGGATACTGAAGACCTGCAAGTGCTTTCAGGGCAGGCACCTTCCTTGTGGCAGAAGGAGCCAGACGTTTGCATTTTCAGAAAATGTTTCTGCCGAGAGCGAGCACCATGAGATGCTAAGTCTCTGGGAAAACAGAGATCCCCAGTGCTGTTGTGCCTGTGGATAGGCTGCAGGCGGACGGTGAAGACCAGCAAGATCTTTCAGGGATGGCACCGTCCTTGTGGGAGAAGGAGCCAAATATTTCCCTTTCCAGAAAATGTTTCTGCCGAGAAACAGCACCCTGACATGCTGAGTCTCTGGGATAGCAGAGATCCCCAGTGCTGTTGTGGCTAAAGATAGGCTACAGGGGAACGGTGAAGACCAGCAACATCTTTCAGGGCTGTCACCTTCCTTGTGGGAGAAGGAGCCAGACGTTTGCCTTTTCAGAAAAAGGCTCTGCCGAGAGCGAGCACCATGAGATGCTGAGTCTCTGGGAAAGCAGAGATCCCCAGTGCTGTTGTGCCTGTGGATAGGCTGCAGAGGGATACTGAAGACCTTCAATCGCTTTCAGGGCTGGCACCTTCCTTGTGGGAGAAGGAGCCAGACGTTTGCCTTTTCAGAAAAAGGCTCTACCGAGACCGAGCACCATGAGATGCTGAGTCTCTGGGAAAGCAGAGATCCCCAGTGCTGTTGTGCCTGTGGATAGGCTGCAGGGGGACGGTGAAGACCAGCAAGAACTTTCAGGGAGGGCACCTTCCTTGTGGGAGAAGGAGCCAGATGTTTGCCTTTTCAGAAAAAGGCTCTGCCGAGATCGAGCATTATGACATGCTGAGTCTCTGGGAAAGCAGAGATCCCCAGTGCTGTTGTGCCTGTGGATAGGCTGCATGGGGACGGTGAAGACCAGCAAGAGCTTTCAGGGATGGCACCTTCCTTGTAGGAGAAGAAGCCGTAAGTTTGACATTTCAGAAAATGGCTCTGTCGAGATCGAGCACCATAAGATGCTGAGTCTCTGGGAAAGCAGAGATCCCCAGTGCTGTTGTGCCTATGGATAGGCTGCAGAGGGATACTGAAGACCTGCAAGTGCTTTTAGGTCTGGCGCATTCCTTGTGGGAGAAGGAGCCAGATGTCTGCATTTTCAGAAAATGTTTCTGCCGAGAGCGAGCACCATGAGATGCTGAGTCTATAGGAAAGCAGAGATCCCCAGTGCTGTTGTGGCTAAAGATAGGCTGCAGGGGGACGGTGAAGACCATCAAGATCTTTCAGGGCTGGCACCTTCCTTGTGGGAGAAGAAGCCGTAAGATTGCCTTTTCAGAAACAGCCTTTGCCGAGAGCAAGCACCATGAGATGCTGAGTCTCTGGGAATGCGGATATCCCCAGTGCTGTTGTGCCTATGGATAGGCTGCAGAGGGATACTAAAGACCTGCAAGTGCTTTTAGGTCTGGCGCATTCCTTCTGGGAGAAGGAGCCAGACGTTTGCATTTTCAGAAAACGTTTCTGCCGAGAGCGAGCACCATGAGATGCTGAGTCTCTAGGAAAGCAGAGATCCCCAGTGCTGTTGTGGCTAAAGATAGGCTACAGGGGAAATGTGAAGACCAGCAACATCTTTCAGGGCTGGCACCTTCCTTGTGGGAGAAGGAGCCAGACGTTTGCCTTTTCTGAAAAAGTATCTGCCGAGAACGAGCACCGTGACATGCTGAGTCTCTGGGAAAGCAGAGATCCCCAGTGCTGTTGTGGCTAAAGATAGGCTGCAGGGGGATAGTGAAGACCTGCAAGAGCTTTCAGGGCTGGCACCTTCCTTTTGGGAGAAGGAGCCGTAAGTTTGCCTTTTCAGAAAAAGGCTCTGCCGAGAGCGAGCACCATGAGATGCTGAGTCTCTGGGAAAGCAGAGATCCCCAGTGCTGTTTTGCCTGTGGATAGGATTCAGAGGGACACTGAAGACCTGCAAGATCTTTCAGGGCTGGCACCTTCCTTGTGGGAGAAGGAGCCAGACGTTCGCCTTTTAGGAAAAAGTTTCTGCCGAGAGCGAGCACCATGAGATGCTGAGTCTCTGGGAAAGCAGAGATCCGCAGTGCTGTTGTGCCTGTGGATAGGCTGCAGGGGGACGGTAAAGACAAGCAAGATCTTTCAGGGCTGGCACCTTCCTTGTAGGATAAGGAGCCAGACATTTGCCTTTTCAGAAAAAGGCTCTGCCGAGGGCGAGCACCATGACATGCTGAGTCTCTGGGAAAGCAGAGATCCCCAGTGCTGTTCTGCCTGAGGATAGGCTGCAGAGGGATACTGAAGACCTGCAAGTGCGTTCAGGGCAGGCAACTTCCTTGTGGGAGAAGGAGCTGTAAGTTTGCCTTTTCAGAAAATGTTTCTGCCGAGAACGAGCAAGATGAGATGCTGAGTCTCTGGGAAAGCAGAGATCCCCAGTGCTGTTGTGCCTTTGGATAGGCTGCAGGGGGACGGTGAAGACCAGTAAGATCTTTCAGGGCTGGCACCTTCCTTGTGGGAGAAGGAGCCAGACGTTGGCCTTTTCAGAAAAAGTCTCTGCCGAGAGTGAGCAACATGAGATGCTGAGTCTCTGCGAAAGCAGAGATCCCCAGTTGTGTTGTGGCTAAAGATAGGCTGCAGGGGGACGGTGAAGACCAGCAAGATCTTTCAGGGCTGGCACCTTCCTTGTGGGAGAAGGAGACAGACGTTGGCCTTTTCAGAAAAAGTCTCTGCCGAGAACGAGTACCATGACATGCTGAGTTTCTGGGAAAGCAGAGATCCCCAGTGCTGTTCTGCCTGAGGATAGGCTGCAGAGGGATACTGGAGACCTGCAAGTGCTTTTAGGTCTGGCACCTTCCTTGTGGGAGAAGGAGCCAGACGTTTGCATTTCAGAAAATGTTTTTGCCGAGAGCGAGCACCATGAGATGCTGACTCTCTAGGAAAGCAGAGATCCCCAGTGCTGTTGTGGCTAAAGATAGGCTACAGGGGAACGGTGAAGACCAGCAACATCTTTCAGGGCTGGCACTTTCCTTGTGGGAGAAGGAGCCGTAAGTTTGCCTTTTCAGAAAAAGGCTCTGCCGAGAGTGAGCACCATGAGATGCTGATTCTCTGGGAAAGCAGAGATCCCCAGTGCTGTTGTGCCTGTGAATAGTCTGGAAGGGGACGGTGAAGACCAGCAACATCTTTCAGGGCTGTCACCTTCCTTGTGGGAGAAGGAGCCATACGTTTACCTTTTCAGAAAAAGGCTCTGCCGAGAGCGAGCACCATGAGATGCTGAGTCTCTGGGAAAGCAGAGATCTCCAGTGCTGTTCTGACTGAGGATAGGCTGCAGAGAGATACTGAAGACCTGCAAGTGCTTTCAATGCAGGCAACTTCCTTGTGGGAGAAGGAGCCAGACGTTTGCCTTTTCAGAAAATGTTTCTGCCGAGATCGAGCACGATGAGATGCTGAGTCTCTGGGAAAGCAGAGATCCCCAGTGCTGTTGTGCCTTTGGATAGGCTGCAGGGGGACGGTGAAGACCAGCAACATCTTTCAGGGCTGGCACCTTCCTTGTGGGAGAAGGAGCCGTATTTTTGACTTTTCAGAAAAAGGCTCCGCCGAGAGGGAGCACCATGAGATGCTGAGTCTCTGGGAAAGCAGAGATCCCCAGTGCTGTTGTGCCTGTGGATAGGCTGCAGGTGGACGGTGAAGACCAGCAAGATCTTTCAGGGCTCGTACCTTCCTTGTGGGAGAAGGAGCCATAAGTTTGCCTTTTCAGAAAAAGCCTCCGCCGAGAGCGAGTACCATGAGATGCTGAGTCTCCGGGAAAGCAGAGATCCCCAGTGCTGTTTTGCCTATGGATAGGCTGCAGAGGGATACTGAAGACCTGCAAGTGCTTTTAGGGCTGGCAGCTTTCTTGAGGGAGAAGGAGCCAGATGTGGGCCTTTTCAGAAAAAGTTTCTGCCGAGAACGAGCACCGTGACATGCTGAGTCTCTGGGAAAGCAGAGAATCCCAGTGCTGTTGTGCCTGTGGATAGGCTGCATGGGGACGGTGAAGACCAGCAAGATCTTTCAGGGGTGGCACCTTCCATGTTGGAGAATGAACCGTAAACTTGCCTTTTCAGAAAAAGGCTCTGCCGAGAGCGAGCACCATGAGATGCTGATTCTCTGGCAAAGACGAGATCCCCAGTGCTGTTGTGCCTGTGGATAGCCTGCAGGGGGACGGTGAAGACCAGCAAGGTCTTTCAGGGCTGGCACCTTTCTTGAGGGAGAAGGAGCCTGATGTTGGCCTTTTCAGAAAAAGTTTCTGCCGAGAACGAGAACTGTGACATGCGGAGTCTCTGGGAAAGCAGAGATCTAAAGAGCTGTTGCGGCTAAAGATAGGCTGCAGAGGTATAGTGAAGACCTGCAAGAGATTTCAGGGCTGGCACCTTCTTTGTGGGAGAACGAGCCAGACGTTTGCCTTTTCAGAAAAAGCCTGTGCCAACAGCGAGCACAGTGACATGCTGAGTCTCTGGGAAACAGAAATCCCCAGTGCTCTTGCGGCTAAAGATAGGCTGCAGGGGTATAGTTAAGACCTGCAAGAGATTTCAGGGCTCGCACCTTCCTTGTGGGACAAGGAGCCTAATGTTTTCCTTTTCAGAAAATGTTTTTGCCGAGAGCGAGCACCGTGACATGCTGAGTCTCTGGGAAAGCAGAGATCCCCAGTGCTGTTGTGCCTGTGGATAGGCTGCAGTAGGACAGTGAAGACCAGCACGATCTTTCAGGTATGGCACCTTCCTTGTGGGAGAAGGAGCCAGACTTTTGCCTTTTCAGAAAAAGTTACTGCTGAGAACGAGCCAGTGACATGGTAAGTCTCTAGGAAAGCAGAGATCCCCAGTGCTGTTGTGGCTAAAGATAGGCTGCAGGGGGATAGTGCAGACCAGCAAGAGCTTTCAGGGATGGCAGCTTCCTTGTGTCAGAAGGAGCCGTAAGTTTGCCTATTCAGAAAAAGGCTCTGCCGAGAGCGAGCACCATGAGATGCTGAGTCTCTGGGAAAGCAGAAATCCCCAGTGCTGTTGTGGCTAAAGATAGGCTGCAGAGGGTAGTGAAGACTTGCTAGAGCTTTCAGGGCTGGCAGCTTCCTTGTGGCAGAAGGAGCCGTAAGTTTGCCTTTTCAGAAAAAAGCTCTGCCGAGAGCGAGCACCATGAGATGCTGAGTCTCTGGGAAAGCAGAGATCCCCAGTGCTGTTGTGCCTGTGGATAGGCTGCGGAGGGATGGTGAAGACCTGCAAGATCTTTCAGGGCTAGCACCTTCCTTGTTGGAGAAGGAGCCAGACGTTTGCCTTTTCAGAAAAAGTTTCTGCCGAGAACGAGCACCGTGACATGCTGAGTCTCTGGGAAAGCAGAGATGCCCCATGCTGCTGTGCCTGTGGATAGGCTGCAGGGGGACGGTGAAGACCAGCCAGATCTTTCAGCATTGCAACCTTCCTTGTAGGAGTAAGTTCTGGACATTTGCGTTTTCAAAAAAAAGGCTCCACCGTATATGAGCACCGTGTGATGGTGACTCTCTGGGAAAGCAGAGATGCCCAGTGCCCTTGTGCATGTCTATAGGATGCACGTGGACGGTGAAGAGCAGCAAGAGTTTTCAGGTATGGCTCCTTTCTTGTGGGATTAGAAGCTGGATGTTTGCCCTTTCAAAAAAAAGGCTCTGCTGTATATGAGCACCGTGTGATGGTGAATCTCTGGGAAAGCAGAGATGCCCCATGCTGCAGTGCCTGCGGATATGCTGCAGGGACACAGTGAAGACCACCAAGAGCTTTCAGGACTGGCACCTTCCTTGTGGGAGACGTAGTCGGACGTTTGACTTTTCAAAATAAAGGCTCTGCGGTTACGAGCACCGTGAAATGCTGAGTCTCTGGGAAAGCACACATGCCCAGTGCTGTTGTGCTTGTGGATGGGCTGCATGGGGACGGTGAAGACTAGCACCAACGTGTAGGTCTGGCACGTTCCCTGTGGGAGAAGGAGCCGAACATTTCTCTTTTCGAAAAACGGCTCTGCCGAGAACGAGCACCGTGACATGCTGAACCTCTGTGTAAGCATAGATAACCTATGCTGCTGTGCATGTGAATGGGCTGCCGGGAGACGGTGAAGCCAGCAAGAGCTTTCAGGGCTGGCTCCTTCCTTGTGGGAGTACGAGTCGGACATTGCCTTTTCAAAAAAAAGGAGCTGCAGAGACAGAGAACAGTGAGATGCTGAGTCTCTGGGAAAGCAGACATTCCCAGTCCTTTTGTGCGTCTGGATAGGCTGCACGGCGACGCTGAAGACCACCAGCACCGTTCAGGGCTGTCATCGTCCTTGTGGGAGAAGGGGCCGGAAGTTTGCCTTTTCAAAAAAAGGCTCTGCCGAGAACGAGCACCGTCACATGCTGAGTCTCTGGGAAAGCAGAAATGCCCCATGCTGCTGTGCCTCTGGATGGGCTACAGGAGAACGGTGAAGAGCAGAACGAGTTCTCAGGGTTGGCTCCTTAATTGTGGGAGAAGGAGTTGGACATTTTCCTTTTCAAAAAAGAAATGCTGGCGGTTACGAGCACCGTGAGATGCTGAGTCTCTGGGAAAGCAGAGATGTCCTATGCTGCTGTGCCTGTGGATGGGCTGCAGGGAGACGGTGAAGACCAGCAAGAGCTTTCAGGGCTGGCTCTTTCCATGTGGGAGTAGGAGACGGGCATTTGCCTTTTCAAAAAAAAGGCTCTGCAGAGACAGAGCAGATGCTGAGACTCTGGTAAAGCAGAGGTTCCCAGTGCGGTATTGCGTCTGGATAGGCAGCACGGTGACGCTGAAGACCACCAGCAGCGTTCAGGGCTGGCACCTTCCATGTGGGAGAAGGGGCGGGAATTTTGCCTTTTCAAAAAAAGGCTCTGCCGAGAACGAGCACCGTCACATGCTGAGTCTCTGGGAAAGCAGAAATGCCCCATGCTGCTGTGCCTCTGGATGGGCTACAGGAGAACGGTGAAGAGCAGAACGAGTTCTCAGGGTTGGCTCCTTAATTGTGGGAGAAGGAGTTGGACATTTTCCTTTTCAAAAAAGAAATGCTGGCGGTTACGAGCACCGTGAGATGCTGAGTCTCTGGGAAAGCAGAGATGTCCTATGCTGCTGTGCCTGTGGATGGGCTGCAGGGAGACGGTGAAGACCAGCAAGAGCTTTCAGGGCTGGCTCTTTCCATGTGGGAGTAGGAGACGGGCATTTGCCTTTTCAAAAAAAAGGCTCTGCAGAGACAGAGCAGATGCTGAGACTCTGGTAAAGCAGAGGTTCCCAGTGCGGTATTGCGTCTGGATAGGCAGCACGGTGACGCTGAAGACCACCAGCAGCGTTCAGGGCTGGCACCTTCCATGTGGGAGAAGGGGCGGGAATTTTGCCTTTTCAAAAAAGGGTCTGCCGAGAACGAGCACTGTAAGATGATGAGTCTCTAAGAAAGCAGAGATGCCCCACGCTGTTGTGCCTGTGGATAGGCTGCACGGGGACGGTGAAGACCAGCCAGAGCTTTCAGGACTGGCACCTTCCTTGTTGGAGTAAGGGCCGGACATTTGCCTTTTCAAAAAAAAGGCTCTGTGGTTACGAGCACCGTGAGATGCTGAGTCTCTGGGAAAGCAGAGATGCCCAGTGCTCTTGTGCATGTGTATAGGATGCACGTGGACGGTGACGAGCAGGAAGAGCTCTGAGCAGTGGAACCTTCCATGTAGGAGTAGAAGCTGGATGTTTGTTTCTTCAAGAAAAGTTTCTGCCGAGAACGAACACCATCACATGCTGAGTCTCTCGAAAGTAGAGATGTCCAGTGCTGTTGTGCCGGTGGATAGGTTGCACGGGGACGGTGAAGACCAGCCAGAGCTTTCAGCAGTGGCACCTTCCTTGTAGGTGGAGGAGCTGGATGTTTGCCTTTTCAAAAAAAGGGCTCTGCCGTATATGAGCACCGTGTGATGGTGAGTCTGTGGGAAAGCAGAGATGCCCAGTGCTGTTGTGTGTCTGGATAGGCTGCACGGGAACAGTGAAGAGGAGCAAGAGCTTTCAGGTGTGGCTCCGTCCTTGAGGGAGAAGGAATACAAGTTTTACCTATTTCAAAAAAAATGGCTCTCACGAGAATGAGCACCGTGAGATGCTGAGTCTCTGGGAAAGCAGAGATGCCCCATACTGCTGTGCCTGTGGATGGGCTACAGGGGAACGGTGAAGACGAGCAAGAGCTTTCAGGGTTGGCACCTTCGTTGTGGGAGAAGGAGCCGGAAGTTTCCCTTTTTAAAAAAAAGATCTGCCGAGAACGAGCACCGTGAGATGCTGAGTCTCTGGAAAGCAGAGATGCCTAGTGCTGTTGTGCCTGTGGATAGGCTGCACGGGGACGGTGAATACCAACCAAAGCTTTCAGCATTGGCACCTTCCTTGTAGGAGGAGGAGCTGGATGTTTGCATTTTCAAAAAAAAGGCTCTGCCGTATATGAGCACCGTGTGATGGTGATTCTCTGTGAAAGCAGAGAGACCCTATGCTGTTGTGCCTGTGGATGGGCTGCAGGGAGACGGTGAAGACCAGCAAGAGCTTTCACGGCTGGCTCCTTCCTTGTGGGAGTAGGAGTCGGACGATTGCCTTTTCAAAAAAAAGGCTCTGCCGAGAAAGAGCACCGTGAGATGCTGAGTCTCTGGGAAAGCAGAGATGCCCCATGCTGCTGTGCCTGTGGATGGGCTGCACGGGGATGGTGAAGAGCAGCAACAGCGTTCAGGCGTTGCACCTTCCTTGTGGGAGAAGGAGCTGGACGTTTGCCTTTTCCAAAAAAGGCTCTGCCGAGAACGAGGACTGTCAGATGCTGAGCCTCTGTGAAAGTAGAGATGCCCCATGCTGCTGTGCCTGTGGATGGGCTGCTCGGGGATGGTGAAGACTAGCGACAGCGATCAGGCATGGCACCTTCCTTGTGGGAAGAGGAGCCGGACGTTTAGCTTTACGGAAAACGGCTCTGCCGAGAACGAGCAGCATGATATGCTGAGCGTCTGTGAAAGCAGAGATGCCCCATGCTGCTGTGCCTGTGGATATGCTGCAGGGAGACGGTGAAGACCAGCAAGATATTTCAGGACTGGCAACTTCCTTGTGGGAGAAGTAGTCGGACGTTTGCCTTTTCAAAAAAAAGTATCTGCCCTGAACGAGCACCGTGAGATGCTGAGTCTCTGGGAAAGCAGACATGTCCCATACTGCTGTGCTTGTGGATGGGCTGCACGGGGACGGTGAAGACTAAGGACCAGCGTGTAGGTCTGGCACGTTCCTTGTGGGAGAAGGAGCCAGACGTTTGTCTTTTCGGAAAAAGACTCTTCCGAGAACCAGCACCGTGACATGCTGAGCCTCTGTTAAAGCAGAGATGCCCTATGCTGCTGTGCCTGTGGATGGGCTGCAGGGAGACGGTGAAGACCAGCAAGAGCTTTCAGGACTGGCACCTTCCTTGTGGGAGAAGGAGTCGGACATTTGCCTTTTCAAAAAAAAGTGTCTGCCGCGAACGAGCACCGTGAGATGCTCAGTCTCTGGGAAAGCAGAGATGCCCAGTGCTCTTGTGCGTGTCTATAGGATGCACGTAGACGGTGAACAGCAGGAAGAGCTTTCAGGACTGGCACCTCCCTTGTGGGAGCAGGCGTCAGACGTTTGCCTTTTCAAAAAAAGGCTCTGCCGAGAACGAGCACTGTCAGATGCTGAGCGTCTGTGAAAGAAGAAATGCCCCATGCTGCTGTGCCTGTGGATGGGCTGCACGGGGACGGAGAAGACCAGCAACAGGGTTCACGCGTGGCACCTTCCTTGTGGGAAGTGGAGCCGGACGTTTAGCTTTACGGAAAACGGCTCTGCCGAGAACCAGCACCATGATATGCTGAGCGTCTGTGAAAGCAGACATGCCCCATGCTGCTGTGCCTGTGGATGGACTGCACAGGGACGGTGAAGACCAGCAAGAGCGTTCAGGTGTGGCACCTTCCTTGTGGGAGTAGGAGCTGTTTGTTTGCCTTTACAAGAAAAGGATCTGCCGAGAACGAGCACCGTGATATGCTGAGTCTCTGGAAAGCAGAGATGTCCAGTGCTGTTGTGCCTGTGGATAGGCTGCACGGGGACGGTGAAGACCAGCCAGAGCTTTAAGCATTGGCACCTTCCATGTAGGAGTAGGAGCTGGATGTTTGCCTTTTCAAAAAAAAGGCTCTGCCGTATATGAGCACCGTGTGATGGTGAGTCTGTGGGAAAGCAGAGATGCCCAGTGCTCTTGTGCGTCTGCATAGGCTGCACGGTAACGGTGAAGAGCAGCAAGAGTATTCAGGGGTGTCTCCGTCCTTGAGGGAGAAGGAGTCGGACGTTTGCCTATTTAAAAAAAAGGCTCTGCCGAGAATGAGCACCGTGAGATGCTGAGTCTCTGGGAAAGCAGAATTGCCCCATGCTGCTGTGCCTGTGGATGGGATACAAGGGAACGGTGAAGACGAGCAAGAGCTTTCAGGGTTGGCACTTTCCTTGTTGGAGAAGGAGCCGGAAGTTTGACTTTTTCGAAAAAAGTTCTGCTGACAACGAGCACCGTGAGATGCTGAGTCTCTGGGAAAACAGAGATCCCCATGCTGCTGTGCCTGTTTATGTGCTGCAGGGAGACGGTGAAGACCAGCCAGAGCTTTCACTGTTGGCAACTTCCTTGTGGGAGTAGGAGCTGGATGTTTGCCTTTTCAAAAAAGGCTCTGCCGTATATGAGCACCTTTTAATAGTGAGTCTGTGGGAAAGCAGATATGCCCAGTGCTCCTGTGCGTCTGGATAGGCTGCACGGGAATTGTGAAGAGCAGCAAGAGCTTTCAGGTGTGGCTCCGTCCTTGAGGGAGAAGGAGTCGGAAGTTTGCCTATTTCAAAAAAAAGGCTCTGCCGAGAATGAGCACCGTGAGATGCTGAGTCTCTGGGAAAGCAGAGATGCCCCATACTGCTGTGCCTGTGGATGGGCTACAGGGGAACGGTGAAGACGAGCAAGAGCTTTCAGGGTTGGCACTTCCTTGTAGGATAATGTGCCGGAATTTTGCTGTTTTAAAAAAAAAAGATCTGCCGAGAACGAGCACTGTGAGTTGCTGAGTCTCTGGGAAAACAGAGATCCCCTTGCTGCGGTGCATGTGGATGGGCTACAGGGGAACGGTGAAGACCAGCCAGAGCATTCATCATTGGCAACTTCCTTGTGGGAGTAGGAGCTGGATCTTTGCGTTTTCAAAAAAAAGGATCTGCCAAGATGGAGCACGTGAGATGGTGAATCTCGGGGAAAGCAGAGATGCCCCATGCTGCTGTGCCTGTGGATGTGCTGCATGGAGACGGTGAAGACCAGCAAGAGCTTTCAGGACTGGCACCTTCCTTGTGGGAGAAGTAGTCGGACGTTTACCCTTTCAAAAAAAAGTGTCTGCCCTGAACGAGCACCGTGAGATGCTGAGTCTCTGGGAAAGCAGACATGCCCCAGTTCTGTTGTGCTTGTGGATGGGCTGCACGGGGACGGTGAAGATTAGGACCACCGTGTAGGTCCGGCACCTTCCTTGTGGGAGAAGTAGCCGGACGTTTCTCATTTCGGAAAACATCTCTGCCGAGAACGAGCACCGTGACATGCTGAGCCTCTCTGAAAGCAGAGATGCCCTATGCTGCTGTGCCTGTGGATGGGCTGCAGGGAGACAGTGAAGACCAGCAAGAGCTTTCAGGGCTGGCTCCTTCCTTATGGGAGTAGGAGTCGGACGTTTGCCTTTTCAAAAAAAAGTGTCTGAACTGATCGAGTACCGTGAGATGCTGAGTCTCTGGGAAAACAGAGATGCCCAGTGCTCTTGTGCATGTGTATAGGATGCACGTGACGGTGAAGAGCAGGAAGAGCTTTCAGGGCTGGCACCTTCCTTGTGGGAGCAGGAGCTAGACATTTGCCTTTTCAAAAAAAGGCTCTGCTGAGAACGAGCACTGTGAGATGCTGAATCTCTGGGAAAGCAGAGATGCCCCATACTGCTGTGGCTGTGGATGGGCTACAGGGGAACGGTGAAGACCAGCAAGAGCTTTCAGGGTTGGCACCTTCCTTGTGGGAGAAGGAACCGGAAGTTTGCCTGTTAAAAAAAAAAAAATCTGCCAAGAACGAGCACCGTGAGATGCTGAGTCTCTGAGAAAACAGAGATCTCCATGCTGCTGTGACTGTGGATGGGCTACAGGGGAACGGTGAAGACCAGCTAGAGCTTTCAGCGTTGGCAACTTCCTTGTGGGAGTAGGAGCTGGACGTTTGCCTTTTCAAAAAAAAGGGTCTGCCCTGAACGAGCACCGTGAGATGCTGAGTCTCTGGGAAAGCAGACATGCCCAGTGCTGTTGTGCTTGTGGATGGGCTGCACAGGGACGGTGAAGAGCAGGAAGAGCTTTCAGGGCTTGCTCCTTCCTTGTGGGAGTAGGAGACGGACGTTAGCCTTTTCAAAAAAAAGTCTCTGCCGAGACATAGCAGATACTGAGTCTCTGGTAAAGCAGAGATTCCCAGTGTCTTGTGCATTTGGATAGGGTGCACGGTGACGCTGAAGACCACCAGCAGCATTCAGGTCTGGCACCTTCCTTGTGGGAGAAGGGGCCGCAAGATTGCCTTTTCAAAAAAAGGCTCTGCCGAAAACGAGCACTGTCAAATGCTATAATCTCTGGGAAAGCAGAAATGGCCCATGCTGCTGTCCCTGTGGATGGACTCCAGGGGAACGGTGAAGAACATCAAGAGTTTTCAGGGCTGGCTCCTTCCTTGTGGGAGAAAAAGTCGGAGATTTGCCTTTTCAAAAAAAAGGCTCTGCCGAGAAAGAGCACCGTGAGACTCTGAGTCTCTGGGAAAGCAGAAATGCCCAGTGCTCTTGTGTGTGTATAGGATGCACGTGGACGGTGAAGAGCAGGAAGAGCTTTCAGGGCTTGCACCTTCCTTGTGGGAGAAGTAGTCGGACGTTTGCATTTTCAAAAAAAAGGGTCTGCCCTGAATGAGCACCGTGAGATGCTGAGTCTCTGGAAAAGCAGAGATGCCCATTGCTGTTGTGCTTGTGGATGGGCTGCATGGGGACGGTGAAGACTAAGGATCATCGTGTAGGTCTGGCACCTTCCTTTTGGGAGAAGGAGCCGGACGTTTCTCTTTTCGGAAAACGGCTCTGCCGAGAACGAGCACCGTGACATGC
This sequence comes from Astur gentilis, assembly GCF_929443795.1. Taxonomy (NCBI): domain Eukaryota; kingdom Metazoa; phylum Chordata; class Aves; order Accipitriformes; family Accipitridae; genus Astur; species Astur gentilis. The sequence goes on along the minus strand of NW_026060868.1, from coordinate 5,157,910 downwards.
TGACCCTCTGTGAAAGCAGAGATGTCCTATGCTGCTGTGCCTGTGGATGGGCTGCAGGGAGACGGTGAAGACCAGCAAGAGCTTTCAGGGCTGGCTCTTTCCATGTGGGAGTAGGAGACGGGCGTTTGCCTTTTCAAAAAAAGGCTCTGCCGATAACGAGCACTGTCAGATGCTGAGTGTCAGTGAAAGCAGAGATGCCCCATGCTGCTGTGCCTGTTGATGGGCTGCACGGGGATGGTGAAGACCATCAACAGCGTTCAGGCGTGGCACCTTCCTTGTGGGAGGAGGAGCTGAATGTTTGCCTTTTCAAGAAAAGGCTCTGCCGAGAAAGAGTACCATGAGATGCTGAGTTTCTGGAAAGCAGAGATGTCCAGTGCTGTTGTGCCTGTGGATAGGCTGCACGGGGATGTTGAAGATCAGCCAGTGCTTGCAGCATTGGCACCTTCCATTTAGGAGGAGGAGTTGGATGTTTGCCTTTTCAAAAAATAGGCTCTGCCGTATATGAGCACTGTGTGATGGTGAGTCTGTGGGAAAGCAGAGATGCCCAGTGCTGTTGTGCGTCTGGATAGGCTGCACGGGAACGGTGAAGAGCAGCTAGAGTTTCTAGGGGTGGCTCCGTTCTTGAGGGAGAAGGAGTCGGACGTTTGCCTATTTCAATAAAAAGGCTCTGACGAGAATGAGCACCGTGAGATGCTGAGTCTCTGCGAAAGCAGAGATCCCCATGCTGCTGTGCCTGTGGATATGCTGCAGGGAGACGGTGAAGACCAGCCAGAGCTTTCAGCGTTGGCAACTTCCTTGTGGGAGTAGGAGCTGGATGTTTGCCTTTTCTAAAAAAAGATCTGCCGAGAACGAGCATGGTGAGATGCTGAGTCTCTGGGAAAGGAGACATGCCCAGTGCTGTTGTGCTGTCGGCCGATGCAACAAGTCTACGGAATTCCTGACAGTTCGAGAACAGCGCGACCTTGAGCAGCTTGTAGTATATCCTTGAGAAGTCTGGAAAGATCCGAGAAGACCAGTACGAAAACAAGATACTGATAAGAAGAACCGTCCTGACAAACTCACCAATCATGAATTGTTAGTTACTAACTAAGCCAATCATATACTAACACATACTCTGAAGAAGGGGATAAAAGGTGTGTTAGAACAATAAAGTAGCCATTTTGCGTGATTTATTACTTTTCGTGTCCGTCTCTACCGCGATAAATGGTGACCCCGATGCGCCTGAGTGAACAGATCATCTAACGGTGATAAATCCAGCACTAGAGAGAAGTATACCAGCGGCGACGAGAGCTGCGAAAGAGTATACCGGCAGCGAGAAAAGCTGCGGAGACGGAGCCCGGTGAAGCTGAGAGCAGTGGAATCTGCCTCATCTGGACCTGAGCCTAGACACCTAATAAGGTGAGCCACTGGGGACTAAACTGTTAGAATGGGGCAGAAATTAACAAAAGAATAGGAGACGATTTTGTCTACCTGGAAAGCCCTGTTAAAAAGAAAAGGGGTTAAAACCCCAGAACAAAGACTGAAATGGATTTTAATACGGTGTAAGGTGCAAGGCTTTACAGCCACAACAGTTACTGCATTCAGTGTGGATGCACGGCAAACAGTGGGCTGGAAAATATTTGATGAGATCTCTAAAGGACAGAAAGAGCTCTGTAAGTTGGCGATCGTATGGCGTCTATTACGTGAGACCCTGAAGGAATGGAAAGCAGAATGTGATGCGAAAGATCAGCAAAAGAAAGATGAGAAATCAGAAAATGTTATCAATGAAAAAGTTTCTGCTCAAGTAACAGCTGCGGCCGATGCTGCAATATCAGCAGTTGCGGGCAGAAAACCCCTCACAAGCAAAATCAGATCATACCCTTATTCACCTCCTCCTCCTATGCCATTAATTACTTTACAGGGCGATGAGGGGCCCTCCTCACCTACTGGTGCGGCGGCAGAAGGGGTGACTCCATCAGCCCCCCCCGCAGAGAAAAATGTGGCGATTAACACTGAGCCGGAAAGCGAGGGCCGTAACGAAAGCCAGGGCCGTACCGAAAGTGAGGGCCGAAAGGATGGTGAGACTCAAACCGAATGTGAGGGCCGCACGGAAAATGAGAGCAAAAATGAAGCTGAGGCAGAAAAATCTCTAATTGACGCTATGCGATCCCTGCAGCTCGCAGATAAAACCATACCAAAAGAACCCCTGCCATGGACTCTCCCTCCGTCCACAGTAACTGTGGTCCCGAGATCCCCTGATCAATTTTGGGAGGGAGTTAGAAGATATGCTGCCGACTCCGGCAACTGGGATCTAGTAGAACACCTCAGCCCGTGCTCTCTAACACCTGCATTTCTAAAGCCTCTAGATAACGCAGCAGAGGCTCCTGTTACATTTCCTGTTTTCAAAGCTACTGCAGGCACAAACCGGCACGATGAGCACAATCCCATAGGCTGGAGAGTAGTGCAGGATTTGCAGAATAAAGTACAAAAATTTGGAATCAATTCTCCTGAGGTAATGCAACTTATTCGTATAATTAGCACAGATCTGCTGTGTCCATATGATATTACGCATCTAGCACAAGTGCTGTTTCAGCCCGTACAATTGCAAGTATTTCAATCCACCTGGAGGCAGATGGCACGTGCGGCGGCGCTGCATGATTCACAACTGCCACAGGGTGACCCGAGATTAGGCCTTGGAGAGGATGCTTTGCTTGGTGAAGGGCAGTATAGTAACCCTCAGCTACAGGCTACATGGCCTCTGCTGGCTCTCAAACAAGCACGAAATATAGGCCTTATGGCAATAAAGCGAACAAGGGATATGGCAGCTCCGAAGCAAAAATACATCACTATCTGCCAAGGCCCCACAGAACCCTTTTTACAATTTGTAGAAAAAATATCTGCTGCCCTGGAAAAACAGGTAGAAGATGAGGTCTTAAGACAAATGCTATGCAAACAGTTGGTAAAAGATAATGCTAATGAGGACTGTCAAAAGATCATACAGGCTCTGCCAGGAGATCCTTCTGTCCCTGACATGGTAGCTGCATGTTCTAAAGTTGGGACACTGGCACACACAGTGACCACCATAGCCAATGCTATGAGAAATTCTGGAAAGTGCTCTGGGTGTGGCAGTGAAGGGCACATCATGGTAACTTCTCCACACAAAACATCACCAGGTAAACAACCAGTGCACCACTCACCGGAGATTGCTTGCAAGAAATGTGGGAAATCAGGACACTTTGCAAAACAGTGTCATTCCAAATTTCATGCTAATGGACAGCTGCTACAGGAAAACCACAAAATGAGTGTGAGAGGGCGCGCAAGGAGAACAAATCCCCTCCCGACAGCCGGCCAATTCCTCTCTGCGAACAATTGTCAGCTGCAACAGCTGGCTTAGCAGGGTTGGATGTATCCACCGCCGACACAGTAACTCTAGCCACGAAAGACATTCTTAAGGTCCCTCTTAATGCAAGGGGTCCTATAGGACGGGGACTGAGTGCATTGCTACCGGGAAGATCAGGTAGCACGTTGAATGGAATAATTGTGCATGTGGGAGTTATTGATGCTGCTTTAACAGGTCAAATTTGTGCAATGATTTCGACCCCCTACCCACCAGTACCAATCCCTAAAGGTACTCGCATTGCTCAACTTGTTCCTTTTTCGAGTTCTATTTCAAAAGCAGAACAGCGACTGTGATGCGCTGGAGGCTTCAGCTCCACAGGACCCCCTCAGGTCTGCTGGTCGCAGACTGTCTCATTATCCTGACCACATATGACATGCACACTGTTGAATCATGGAAGATCTCCAACTACAGTAAGGCTTGCAGGGCTCCTGGACACCGGAGCTGATGTGACTATTATTGCCGATTATCTGTGGCCGTCTACCTGGCCAACAGAGGAGGCTGGTATGGGAGTAGTGGGGCTGGGAGGATCCACACGTGCAAAGATAGCAGCCACTCCAGTTCCGATTGCCAATCCTGAGGGCCAACAAGCAGTTATTAAACCATATGTGATGGCAGCTCCCCTCAATTTATGGGGGAGGGATTGCTTGTCGCAGTGGGGGGTGAGAATTATCACAGATTTTTAACGGGGGCCACTGTGCTGCAGGGTGTTAGACAACCCATGCTTGTTTTAACTTGGTTAACAAATAACCCTGTGTGGGTGGATCAGCGGCCCCTACCACTTGAAAAAATTAAAGGCCCTGCAAGAATTGGTAGCAGAACAACTAGCTGCCGGACACATTGAACCATCTCACAGTCTGTGGAATGCTCCAGTGTTTGTGGAAAAAAAAAAAAAAAAAAAAGAAGAAAAAAAAAAAAGAAATCAGGAAAATGGTGATTTTTGCATGACCTGTGGCAAGTCAATGCTGTCATGGCCATGATGGGGGCTCTGCAACCAGGCATGCCTTCACCTGCCATGATCCCTCAAGATTGGGAAATCATTGTCATGGACCTTAATGGTTGTTTTTTTTTACAATTCCACTAGCTTCCCAAGACAAAAAAAAAAAAAAAAAAAAAAAAAATTTTTGCATTCTCTGTGCCTTCTATCAATCATGCAGAACCAGCAAAAAGATATCAATGGAGAGTTCTGCCACAGAGCATGAAAAATTCACCAACCACTTGTCAATCGTTTGTTGCACAAGCTCTGTCACCTGTACGGGAAAAATTCCCTACTAGTTACAGTTATCACTATATGGATGACATTCTGTTAGCATCAGACAACAAGGAGCAGTTGAACGGCATGAACAATTTGGCCACGAATTTGCTACAACAATATGAGTTAGTTATTGCCCCTGAAAAAGAGCAAAAAATAGCACCCTGGAAATATTTGGGAATGACAATTACAAATAAGCAGGTTGTGCCCCAACCTGTGAAACTTAACCCTGCAGTTAAGACACTCAGTGATGTACAGAAATTAATGGGATCCTTGAACTGGATCAGGCCCTATCTTGGACTGACCAATTCACAGTTACAACCTCTATTAGACTTATTAAAAAATTCCAATGATCCAACAGAACCCAGAATATTGAATAAGGAAGCGTTAAATGTAATTCACAGGGTGGAACAATGTATACACAGGAAATTTGTTTCTCAAATTGATCTGTCTCAATTAGTACAATTCTTTGTACTAATTGACAAAACTGTGCCATTTGGTGCTTTGGTGCAGTGGAATTCTGAGTGGGATGACCCATTACATACTTTAGAATGGATGTTTTTGTCATTTCTGGCCACGAAAAACTGCTCCTGGCTTGTTTGAACTTATTGCTGATGTAATCATAAAAGCCAGAAAACGATGTGTAGAACTAACAGGACGTGATCCAGCTACTATTGTTTTACCTGTTCAAAATTGGTACTTTCAATGGTATCTGGCAAACAAGCTGCAAGTGGCTATGGCGGGTTTTCAAGGACAGATCTCGTATCATCTACCGTCACACCCGCTCCTGAAATTTGCTCGAGAAATACCATTTGGTCAGAAAAGCTTAAGCCAGCCGGAACCTGTGAAAGGCCCCTCTGTCTTCACAGATGGTTCTGGAAAAACAGGTAAAGCAGCAGTAGTATGGTATGAAAACAACAACTGGAACAGCAAAGTAGTGTATCAAAATGGTTCTCCACAAATAGTAGAGCTGTGTGCACATGGCACACTGAAGCAGCAGCTTCAAAAACAAAAAGGGGGAATGATTGGGGAACCACCACAGGCATGTTTAGATAACGTGGTTTATGTTCTTAGCTTTCTCTATTATGGGGATAATTCTTCTCTACCTCCTTTTTTCAACACTTCTCTTTTTTCAACACAGAATTTACAAAGAGGCATCAAAGTACACATTAAAGATTTAGTTACTGGTCAGTGGAGTGGACCATGTGAGCTGTTAACCTGGGGGCGAGGTTATGCTTGTGTTTCTACAGATACAGGCCCATAATGGACTCCCGCTTGATTTGAATGACCATCATCATCTGGAACATCCCAGAGGGTGCGGCAATATTAATACCACCTCAACCAAAAACTAAGTGTAGGTCACCTTGACCAATATAACAGGTCAAGATTCTCTGTGCATTGCAACCGCATCACAAAGTCCATGAACCAATAGAGAGGATGACTATGACTCATGCAGCGCGCCTGGCCAGCGAGCGCATGCGTCATAGGTTGCAAATGAGGCGGATTTTTGACACCCGCTGGCCACGTGTGCTGAAATCCGTTCCTCTACAAATGTATAAATACCAGGATTTTCCGAAGAGCATCGGACTGGTGTACGGCAAGGCCATCGTTGCCTCCGTGGGGACGCCCACATAAAGCTGGCACCTACCGATTGCTGGGCTGAATTTGCGGAGCAAGACAGCACGAGAATGTACAGATGGTTCATCTACCTCACAGTCCTCGGATGGACGTAGTCATGGATACCACCACAAACCAAAGAAAACATCTGGATGATCCTGGCTGACGTAACTGGACAAGATTTCTTATACCTTAGTACAACAACACCAAGCTATCCCTTTTTCACAGGTTTCATAGGGGGTTACACTGACATCGACAAAGTTTAAGAACTTATTGATGGAGACCCCTGTGCAGCAGGTCATGGACTCAATGCATGGGAATGCCTGGTTTTCACGGATCGGGCATTAACCCTCATTGCCACCCCAGGAATCACAAATTCTGGGGTCCCTGAATACAGACTGGTATAGTATTATCAGATTTACTGCTAGACATTGATAGTGTCAGACATGCTACGATATAAAATAGAGCTGGAATTGATTTCTTGCTTTTAGCACAAGGACAAAGATATTTGAGGGTTGGGGATTGTCTGGATGGTTGATATCTCTGCTCAAGACTGTGGGGGTAGTTATCTTGATTGTGATAATTATGCTTCTAATGTTGCCCTGTCTTTTCAGCCTTCTACAAAGGGCCCTGCAGAGGGCAGCCAGGATATTTTCAGCACAAATACAAAAAGGGGGAATTGTCAGGGGATGCAAAAAGTCTACGGAAATCCTGACAGTTCGAGAACAGCGCGACCTTGAGCAGCTTGTAGTATATCCTTGAGAAGTCTGGAAAGATCCGAGAAGACCAGTACGAAAACAAGATACTGATAAGAAGAACCGTCCTGACAAACTCACCAATCATGAATTGTTAGTTACTAACTAAGCCAATCATACACTAACACATACTCTGAAGAAGGGGATAAAAAGGTGTGTTAGAACAATAAAGTAGTCATTTTGCGTGATCTATTACTTGTCGTGTCCGTCTCTACCGCGACATTGTGCGTCTGGATAGGCTGCACGGTGACGCTGAAGACCACCAGCAGCGTTCAGGGCTGGCACCTTCCTTGTGGGAGAAGGGCCCGGAAGTTTGCCTTTTCAAAAAAAGTCTCTGCCGAGAAGGAGCACCGTGAGATGCTGAGTCTCTGGGAAAGCAGAGATGCCCCATACTGCTGTGCCTGTGGATGGGCTACAGGGGAACGGTGAAGACGAGCAAGAGCTTTCAGGGTTGGCACCTTCCTTGTGGGAGATGGAGCCGGAAGTTTGCCGTTTTAAAAAAAAGATCTGCCGAGAAAGAGCACCGTGAGATGCTGAGTCTCTGGGAAAGCAGAGATGCCCCATGCTGCTGTGCCTGTGGATGTGCTACAGGGAAACGGTGAACACCAGCAAGAGCTTTCAGGGCTGGATCCTTCCTTGTGGGAGAAGTGGCCGGAAGTTTGCTTTTTCCAAAAAAGGCTGTGCTGAGAACGAGCACCGTCACATGCTGAGTCTCTGGGAAAACAGAGATCCCCATGCTGTTGTGCCTGTGGATGTGCTGCAGGGAGATGGTGAAGACCAGCCAGAGCTTTCAGAGTTGGCAACTTCCTTGTAGGACTAGGAGCTGGATGTTTGCCTTTTCAAAAAAAAGGCTCTGCCGTATATGAGCACCGTGTGATGGAGAGACTGTGGGAAAGCAGAGATGCCCAGTCCTCTTTTGCATGTCTATAGGATGCACGTGGACGGTGAAGAGCAGCAAGAGTTTTCAGGATTGGCACCTTCCTTGTGGGAGAAGAAACTGGAAGTTTGCCTTTTTAAAAAAAAGATCTGCCGAGAACGAGCACCGTGAGCTGCTGAGTCAGGGAAAAAAGAGATGCCCCATGCTGCTGTGCCTGTGGATGTGCTGCAGGGAGATGGTGAAGACCAGCCAGAGCTTTCAGCGTTGGCAACTTCCTTGTGGGAGTAGGAGCTGGATGTTTGCCTTTTTAAAAAAAAGGCTCTGCCGAGAAGGAGCACCGTCAGATGCTGAGCCTCTGGGAAAGCAGAAATGCCCCATGCTGCTGTGCCTGTGGATGGGCTGCAGGGGAATGGTGAAGAGCAGCAAGAGTTTTAAGGGCTGGCTCCTTCCTTGTGGGAGAAGGAGTCGGACATTTGCCTTTTCAAAAAAAAGGCTCTGCGTTTACGAGCACGGTGAGATGCTGAGTCTCTGGAAAAGCAGAGATGCCCAGTGCTGTTGTGATTATAGGATGCACGTGGACGGTGAAGAGCAGGAAGAGCTTTCAGGGCTGGCACCTTCCTTGTGGGAGCAGGAGCTGGAAGTTTGCCTTTTCAAAAAAAGGCTCTGTCGAGAGCGAGCACCGTGAGATGCTGAGCCTCTGTGAAAGCAGAGACGTCCAGGGCTGTTGTGCCTGTGGATAGGCTGCACGGGGACGTTGAAGACCAACCAGATCCTTCAGCATTGGCACCTCCCTTGTGGGAGTAGGGTCTGGATGTTTCCCTTTTTCAGAAAAAGGCTCTGCCGAGAAGGAGCACCGTCAGATGCTGAGTCTCTGGGAAAGCAGATATTGCCCATGCTCCACTGCCTGTGGATGGCCTGTAGGAGAACGGTGAAGATCAGCAAGAGTTTTCAGGGCTGGCTCCTTCCTTGTGGGAGAAATAGTCGGATGTTTGCCTTTTCAAAAAAAAGGGTCTGCCCTTAACGAGCACCGTGAGATTCTGAGTCTCTTGGAAAGCAGACATGCCCAGTGCTGTTGTGCTTGTGGATGGGCTGCACGGGGACGGTGAAGACTAGGAGCAGCGTGTAGGTCTGGCACCTTCCTTGTGGGAGAAGGAGCCGGACGTTTCTCTATTCGGAAAACGGCACTGCCGAGAACGAGCACCATCAGATGCTGAGTCTCTGGGAAAGCAGAATTGCCCCATGCTGCTGTGCCTGTGGATGTGCTACAGGGAAACGGTGAACACCAGCAAGAGCTTTCAGGGCTGCATCCTTCCTTGTGGGAGAAGTGGCTGGAAGTTTGCTTTTTCCAAAAAAGGCTGTGCTGAGAACGAGCACCGTCACATGCTGAGTCTCTTGGAAAACAGAGATCCCCATGCTGTTGTGCCTGTGGATGTGCTGCAGGGAGATGGTGAAGACCAGCCAGAGCTTTCAGAGTTGGCAACTTCCTTGTGGGACTAGGAGCTGGATGTTTGCCTTTTCAAAAAAAAAGGCTCTGCCGTATATGAGCACCGTGTGATGGTGAGTCTGTGGGAAAGCAGAGATGCCCAGTGCTGTTGGGCGTCTGGATAGGCTGCACGGGAATTGTGATGAGCAGCAAGAGCTTTCAGGGGTGGCTCCGTCCTTGAGGAAGAAGGAGTCGGATGTTTGCCTATTACAAAAAAGAGGCTGTGACGAGAATGAGCACCGTGAGATGCTGAGTCTCTGGGAAAGCAGAGATGCCCCATACTGATGTGCCTGTGGATGGGCTACAGGGGAACGGTGAAGACGAGCAAGAGCTTTCAGGGTTGGCACCTTCCTTGTGGGAGATGGAGCCGGAAGTTTGCCGTTTTAAAAAAAAGATCTGCCGAGAAAGAGCACCGTGAGATGCTGAGTCTCTGGGAAAGCAGAGATGCCCCATGCTGCTGTGCCTGTGGATGTGCTACAGGGAAACGGTGAACACCAGCAAGAGCTTTCAGGGCTGGATCCTTCCTTGTGGGAGTAGTGGCCGGAAGTTTGCTTTTTCCAAAAAAGGCTGTGCTGAGAACGAGCACCGTCACATGCTGAGTCTCTGGGAAAACAGAGATCCCCATGCTGTTGTGCCTGTGGATGTGCTGCAGGGAGATGGTGAAGACCAGCCAGAGCTTTCAGAGTTGGCAACTTCCTTGTAGGACTAGGAGCTGGATGTTTGCCTTTTCAAAAAAAAGGCTCTGCCGTATATGAGCACCGTGTGATGGAGAGACTGTGGGAAAGCAGAGATGCCCAGTCCTCTTTTGCATGTCTATAGGATGCACGTGGACGGTGAAGAGCAGCAAGAGTTTTCAGGATTGGCACCTTCCTTGTGGGAGAAGAAACTGGAAGTTTGCCTTTTTAAAAAAAAGATCTGCCGAGAACGAGCACCGTGAGCTGCTGAGTCAGGGAAAAAAGAGATGCCCCATGCTGCTGTGCCTGTGGATGTGCTGCAGGGAGACGGTGAAGACCAGCCAGAGCTTTCAGCGTTGGCAACTTCCTTGTGGGAGTAGGAGCTGGATGTTTGCCTTTTTAAAAAAAAGGCTCTGCCGAGAAGAAGCACCGTCAGATGCTGAGCCTCTGGGAAAGCAGAAATGCCCCATGCTGCTGTGCCTGTGGATGGGCTGCAGGGGAATGGTGAAGAGCAGCAAGAGTTTTAAGGGCTGGCTCCTTCCTTGTGGGAGAAGGAGTCGGACATTTGCCTTTTCAAAAAAAAGGCTCTGCGTTTACGAGCACGGTGAGATGCTGAGTCTCTGGAAAAGCAGAGATGCCCAGTGCTGTTGTGATTATAGGATGCACGTGGACGGTGAAGAGCAGGAAGAGCTTTCAGGGCTGGCACCTTCCTTGTGGGAGCAGGAGCTGGAAGTTTTCCTTTTCAAAAAAAGGCTCTGTCGAGAGCGAGCACCGTGAGATGCTGAGCCTCTGTGAAAGCAGAGACGTCCAGGGCTGTTGTGCCTGTGGATAGGCTGCACGGGGACGTTGAAGACCAACCAGATCCTTCAGCTTTGGCACCTCCCTTGTGGGAGTAGGGTCTGGATGTTTGCCTTTTTCAGAAAAAGGCTCTGCCGAGAAGGAGCACCGTCAGATGCTGAGTCTCTGGGAAAGCAGATATTGCCCATGCTCCACTGCCTGTGGATGGCCTGTAGGAGAACGGTGAAGATCAGCAAGAGTTTTCAGGGCTGGCTCCTTCCTTGTGGGAGAAATAGTCGGATGTTTGCCTTTTCAAAAAAAAGGGTCTGCCCTTAACGAGCACCGTGAGATTCTGAGTCTCTTGGAAAGCAGACATGCCCAGTGCTGTTGTGCTTGTGGATGGGCTGCACGGGGACGGTGAAGACTAGGAGCAGCGTGTAGGTCTGGCACCTTCCTTGTGGGAAAAGGAGCCGGACGTTTCTCTATTCGGAAAACGGCACTGCCGAGAACGAGCACCATCAGATGCTGAGTCTCTGGGAAAGCAGAATTGCCCCATGCTGCTGTGCCTGTGGATGTGCTACAGGGAAACGGTGAACACCAGCAAGAGCTTTCAGGGCTGCATCCTTCCTTGTGGGAGAAGTGGCTGGAAGTTTGCTTTTTCCAAAAAAGGCTGTGCTGAGAACGAGCACCGTCACATGCTGAGTCTCTTGGAAAACAGAGATCCCCATGCTGTTGTGCCTGTGGATGTGCTGCAGGGAGATGGTGAAGACCAGCCAGAGCTTTCAGAGTTGGCAACTTCCTTGTGGGACTAGGAGCTGGATGTTTGCCTTTTCAAAAAAAAAGGCTCTGCCGTATATGAGCACCGTGTGATGGTGAGTCTGTGGGAAAGCAGAGATGCCCAGTGCTGTTGGTCGTCTGGATAGGCTGCACGGGAATTGTGATGAGCAGCAAGAGCTTTCAGGGGTGGCTCCGTCCTTGAGGAAGAAGGAGTCGGATGTTTGCCTATTACAAAAAAGAGGCTGTGACGAGAATGAGCACCGTGAGATGCTGAGTCTCTGGGAAAGCAGAGATGCCCCATACTGATGTGCCTGTGGATGGGCTACAGGGGAACGGTGAAGACGAGCAAGAGCTTTCAGGGTTGGCACCTTCCTTGTGGGAGATGGAGCCGGAAGTTTGCCGTTTTAAAAAAAAGATCTGCCGAGAAAGAGCACCGTGAGATGCTGAGTCTCTGGGAAAGCAGAGATGCCCCATGCTGCTGTGCCTGTGGATGTGCTACAGGGAAACGGTGAACACCAGCAAGAGCTTTCAGGGCTGGATCCTTCCTTGTGGGAGAAGTGGCCGGAAGTTTGCTTTTTCCAAAAAAGGCTGTGCTGAGAACGAGCACCGTCACATGCTGAGTCTCTGGGAAAACAGAGATCCCCATGCTGTTGTGCCTGTGGATGTGCTGCAGGGAGATGGTGAAGACCAGCCAGAGCTTTCAGAGTTGGCAACTTCCTTGTAGGACTAGGAGCTGGATGTTTGCCTTTTCAAAAAAACGGCTCTGCCGAGAACGAGCACCATCAGATGCTGAGTCTCTGGGAAAGCAGAAATGCCCCATGCTGCTGTGCCTGTGGATGGGCTGCAGGGAAATGGTGAACACCAGCAAGAGCTTTCAGGGCTGGCTCCTTCCTTGTGGGAGAAGTGGCCGGAAGTTTGCCTTTACCAAAAAAGCCTCTGCCGAGAACGAGCACCGTCACATGCTGAGTCTCTGGAAAGCAGAGATGTGCAGTGCTGTTGTGCCTTTGGACAGGCTGCACGGGAATGGTGAAGAGCAGCAAGAGCTTTCAGGGGTGGCTCCGTCCTTGAGGGAGAAGGAGTCGGACGTTTGCCTATTTCAAAAAAGAGGCTCTGACGAGAATGAGCACCGTGAGATGCTGAGTCTCTGGGAAAGCAGAGGTGCCCCATACTGCTGTGCCTGTGGATGGGTACAGGGGAACGGTGAAGACCAGCAAGAGCTTTCAGGGTTGGCACCTTCCTTGTGGGAGAATGAGACGGAAGTTTGCCTTTTTAAAAAAAAGGCTCTGCCGAGAACGAGCACCGTGAAATGCTGAGTCTGGGAAAACAGAGATCCCCATGCTGCTGTACCTGTGGATGCGCTGCAGGGAGACGGTGAAGTCCTGCAAGAGCTTTCAGCGTTGGCAACTTCCTTGTGGGAGTAGGAGGTGGATGTTTGCCTTTTCAACAAAAAAGGCTCTGCCGAGAAGGAGCACCGTGAGATGGTGAATCTCTGGGAAAGCAGAGGTGCCCTATGCTGCTGTGCCTGAGGATGTGCTTCAGGGAGACGGTGAAGACCAGCAAGAGCTTTCACGACTGGCACCTTCCTTGTGGGAGAAGTAGCCGGACGTCTGCCTTTAGAAAAAAAAAGCGTCTGCCCTGAACGAGCACCGTGAGATGCTGAGTCTGTGGGAAAGCAGACATGCCCAGTGCTGTTGTGCTTGTGGATGGGCTGCACGGGGACGGTGAAGACTAAGGACCAGCGTGTAGGTCTGGCACCTTCCTTGTGGGAAAAGGAGCCGGACGTTTCTCTTTTCGGAAAACGGCTCTGCCGAGAACGAGCACTGTTACATGCTGAGCAGCTGTGAACGCAGAGATGCACTATGCTGCTGTGCCTGTGAATGGGCTGCAGGTTGACAGCGAAGACCAGCAAGAGCTTTCAGGGGTGGCTACGTCCTTGAGGGAGAAGGAGTCGGAAGTTTGCCTATTTCAAATAGAAGTCTCTGACGAGAATGAGCACCGTTTGATGCTGAGTCTGTGGGTAACAGAGATGCCCCATACTGCTGTGCCTGTGGATGGGCTACAGGGGAACGGTGAAGACGAGCAAGAGCTTTCAGGGTTGGCACCTTTCTTGTGGAAGAAGGATCCGGAAGTTTGACTTTTTAAAAAAACGTCTGTCGATAACGAGCACCGTGAAATGCTGAGTCCCTGGGAAAACAGAGATCGCCATGCTGCTGTGCCTGTGGATGTGCTGCAGGCATACGGTGAAGATCAGCCAGAGATTTCAGCGTTGGCAACTTCCTTGTGGGAGTAGGAGCTGGATGTTTGCCTTTTCAAGAAAAGGCTCTGCCGAGAACGAGCAGGGTGAGATGCTGAATCTTTGGAAAGCAGAGATGTCCAGTGCTGCTTTGCCTGTGGATGTGCTGCAGGGAGACGGTGAAGACCAGCCAGATCTTTCAGCGTCGGCAACTTCCTTGTGGGAGAAGGAGCCGGAAGTTTCTCTTTTCTGAAAACGGCTCTGCCGAGAACGAGGACCGTGACATGCTGAGCCTCTCTGAAAGCAGAGATGCCCTATGCTGCTGTGCCTGTGTAAGTGCTGCAGGGAGACGGTGAAGACCAGCAAGAGCTTTCAGGACTGCCACTTTCTTTGTGGGAGAAGTAGTCGGATGTTTGCCTTTTCAAAAAAAGGCTCTGCCCTGAACGAGCACCGTGAGATGCTGAGGCTCTGGAAAGCAGATATTTCCAGTGCTGTTGTGCCTGTGCATAGGCTGCACGGGGACGGTGAAGACCAGCCAGAGCTTTCAGCATTGGCACCTTCCATGTAGGAGGAGGAGATGGATGTTTCCTTTTCAAAAAAAAGGCTCTGCCATATATGAGCATCGTGTGATGGTGAGTCTGTGGGAAATCAGAGATGCCCAGTCCTGCTGTGCCTGTGGATGGGCTGCAGGGAGACGTCAAAGACCAGCAAGAGCTTTCAGGCTGGCACCTTGCATGTCGGAGAAGTAGTCGGACGTTTGCATTTTCAAAAAAAAGGCTCTGCAGAGAACGAGAACTGTGAGATGCTGAGTCTCTGTGAAAGCAGAGATGCCCCATGCTACTGTGCCTGTGGGTGGGTTGCACGGGGACGGTGAAGACCAGCAACAGCGTTCAGGCTTGGCATCTTCCTTATGGGAGTAGGAGCTGGATGTTTGCCTTTTCAAGAAAAGGCTCTGCCGAGAACGAGCACCGTGAGATGCTGATTCTCTGTGAAAGCAGAGATGTGCAGTGCTGTTGTGCCTGTGGATAGGCTGCACGGGGACGGTGGAGACCAGCCAGAGCTTTCAGCATTGGCACCCTCCTTGTAGGAGGAGGAGCTGGATGTTTGTCTTTTCAAAAAAAAGGCTGCACGGGAATGAGCACCATGACATGCTGAGTCTCTGGGAAAGCAGAAATGCCCCATACTGATGTGCCTGTGGATGGGCTACAGGGGAACGGTGAAGATGAGCAAGACCTTTCAGGGTTGGCACCTTCCTTGTTGGAGAAGGAGCCGGAAGTTTGCCTTTTTAAAAACAAGATCTGCCGTGAAAGAGCACCGTGAGATGCTGAGCCTCTTTGAAAATAGAGATCCCCATGCTGTTGTGCCTGTGGATGTGCTGCAGGGAGACGGTGAAGACCAGCAAGAGCTTTCACGACTGGCACCTTCCTTGTGGGAGAAGTAGTCGGATGTTTGCCTTTAAAAAAAAAAAGGGTCTGCCCTGAACGAGCACCGTGACATTCTGAGTCTCTTGGAAAGCAGACATGCCCAGTGCTCTTGTGCTTGTAGACAGGCTGCACGGGGATGGTGAAGACTAGGACCAGCGTGTAGGTCTGGCACCTTCCTTGTGGGAGAAGGAGCCGGACGTTTCTCTTTTCGGAAAACGGCTCTGCTGAGAACGAGCACCATCAGATGCTGAGTCTCTGGGAAAGCAGAATTGCCCCATGCTGCTGTGCCTGTGGATGTGCTACAGGGAAACGGTGAACACCAGCAAGAGCTTTCAGGGCTGCCTCCTTCCTTGTGGGAAAAGGAGTCGGACATTTGCCTTTTCAAAAAAATCACTCTGCAGTTACCATCACCGTAAGATGCTGAGTCTCTGGGAAAGCAGAGATGCCCCATGCTGCTGTGCCTGTAGATGTGCTGCAGGGAAACGGTGAAGACCAGCAAGAGCTTTCAACGCTGGATCCTTCCTTGTGGGTGAAGGGGCCGGAAGCTTGCCTTTTCAAAAAAAAGGCTCTGCGGTTACGAGGACCGTGAGATGCTGAGTGTCTGGGAAAGCAGAGATGCCCTGTGCTCTTGTGTGTGTCTATAGGATGCACGTGGATGGTGAAGAGCAGGAAGAGTTTCCAGGGCTGGCACCTTCCTTGTGGGAGCAAGAGCTGGATGTTTGCCATTTCAAAAAAAAGGCTCTGCCGAGAACGAGCACCATGAAATGCTGAGCCTCTGTGAAAGCAGAGATGCCCCATGGTGCTGTGCGTCTGGATGGGCTGCAGGGAGACGATGAAGACGAGCAAGAGCTTTCAGGGCTGGCTCCTTCCTTGTGGGAGTAGGAGTCGGACGTTTGCCTTTTCAAAAAAAAGTCTCGGCCAAGACAGAGCAGATGCTGAGTCTCTCGTAAAGCAGAGATTCCCAGTGTTGTTGTGCGTCAGTTTAGGCTGCACGGTGACGCTGAAGACCACCAGCAGCTTTCAGGGCTCGCACCTCCCTTGTGGGAAAAGTAGTCGGAAGTTTTCCTTTTCAAAAAAAGACTGCCGAGAACGAACACCGTCAGATGCTGAGTCTCTGGGAAAGCAGAAATGCCCCATGCTGCTGTGCCTGTGGATGTGCTGCAGGGAGATGGTGAAGACCAGTCAGAGCTTTCAGTGTTGGCAACTTCCTTGTGGGAGTAGGAGCTGGATGTTTGCCTTTTCAAAAAAAAGGCACAGCCGAGAAGGAGCACCCTGAGATGGTGAATCTCGGGGAAAGCAGAGATGCCCCATGCTGCTATGCCTGTGGATGTGCTGCAGGGAGACAGTGAAGACCAGCAAGATCTTTCAGGATTGGAACCTTCCTTGTGGGAGAAGTAGTCGGATGTTTGTCTTTTCAAAAAAAAGGTTCTGCCCTGAACGAGCACTGTGAGATTCTAGTCTGTTGGAAAGCAGACATGCCCAGTGCTGTTGTGCTTGTGGATGGGCTGCACGGGGACGGTGAAGACCAGCAACAGCGTTCAGGCGTGGCACCTTCCTTGTGGGACTAGGAGCTGGATGTTTGCCTTTACAAGAAAAGGCTATGCTGAGAAAGAGCACCGTGAGATGCTGAGTCTCTGGAAAGCAGAGATGTGCAGTGCTGTTGTGCCTTTGGATAGGCTGCACGGGGACGGTGAAGACCAGCCAGAGCTTTCAGCATTGGCAACTTCCATGTAGGAGTAGGAGCTGGATGTTTCCCTTTTCAAAAAAAAGGCATTGCCGTATATGAGCACCGTGTGATGGTGAGTCTGTGGGAAAGCAGAGATGCCCAGTGCTGTTGTGCGTCTGGATAGGCTGCACGGGAATGGTGAAGAGCAGCAAGAGCTTTCAGGGGGGCTCCGTCCTTGAGGGAGATGGAGACGGACGTTTCCCTATTTCCAAAAAAGGGCTCTGACGAGAATGAGCACCGTGAGATGCTGAGTCTCTGGGAAAGCAGAGATGCCCCATACTGATGTGCCTGTGGATGGGGTACAGGGGAACGCTGAAGACGAGCAAGAGCTTTCAGGGTTGGCACCTTCCTTGAGAGAGAAGGAGCCGGAAGTTTGCCATTTAAAAACAAGATCTGCCGAGAAGGAGCACCGTGAGATGCTGAGTCTCTGGGAAAGCAGAGATACCCAGTGCTCTTTTGCGTGTGTATAGGATGCACGTGGACGGTGAAGAGCAGGAAGAGCTTTCAGGGCTGGCACCTTTCTTGTAGGAGTAGGAGTCGGACGCTTGCCTTTTAAAAAAAAAGGCTCTGCCGAGAACGAGCACCGTAAGATGCTGAGTCTCTGGTAAAGCAGAGATGTCCAGTGCTGTTGTGCGTCTGGATAGGCTGCATGGTGACGCCGAAGACCACCAGCAGCGTTCAGGGCTGGCACCTTCCTTGTGGG
Source organism: Astur gentilis (assembly GCF_929443795.1). Classification (NCBI taxonomy): domain Eukaryota; kingdom Metazoa; phylum Chordata; class Aves; order Accipitriformes; family Accipitridae; genus Astur; species Astur gentilis. The sequence continues at coordinate 5,140,236 of NW_026060868.1, read as the reverse complement.
AGTAGGAGCTGGATGTTTGCCTTTTCAAGAAAAGGCTCCTCTGAGAACGAGCACCGTGAGATGCTGAGTCTCTGGAAAGCAGAGATGTGCAGTGCTGTTGTGCCTGTGGATAGGCTGCACGGGGAAGGTGAAGACCAGCCAGAGCTTTTAGCACTGGCACCTTCCTTGTAGGAATAGGAGCTGGATGTTTGCCTTTTCAAAAAAAAGGCTCTGCCGTATATGAGCACCGTGTGATGGTGAGTCTGTGGGAAAGCAGAGATGTCCAGTGCTGTTGTGCGTCTGCATAGGCTGCACGGGAACAGTGAAGAGCAGCAAGAGCTTTCAGGGGTGGCTCCGTCTTTGAGGAAGAAGGAGTCGGACGTTTGCCTATTTCAAAAAATAGGCTCTGTCGAGAATGAGCACCGTGAGATGCTGAGTCTCTGGGAAAGCAGAGGTGCTCCATGCTGCTGTGCCTGTGGATGTGCTGCAGTGAGACGGTGAAGACCAGCCAGAGCTTTCAGCGTTGGCAACTTCCTTGTGGTAGTAGGAGCTGGATGTTTGCCTTTTCAAAAAAAATGCTCTGCAGAGAAGGAGCACTGTGAGATGGTGAATCTCTGGGAAAGCAGAGATGCCCCATGCTGCTGCTGTGCCTGTGGATGTGCTGCAGGGAGACGGTGAATACCAGCAAGAGCTTTCAGGACTGGCTCCTTCCTTGTGGGAGAAGGAATCGGACATTTTCCTTTTCAAAAAAAAGGCTCTGCGGTTACGAGCACCGTGAGATGGTGAATCTCTGGTAAAGCAGAGATGTCCAGTGCTGTTGTGCATCTCGATAGGCTGCATGGGAACGGTGAAGAGCAGCAAGAGCTTTCAGGGGTGGATCCGTCCTTGAGGGAGATGGAGACGGACGTTTCCCTATTTCCAAAAAAGAGCTCTGACGAGAATGAGCACCGTGACATGCTGAGTCTCTGGGAAAGAAGAGATGCCCCATACTGCTGTGCCTGTGGATGGGCTACAGCGGAACGGTGAAGATGAGCAAGAGCTTTCAGGGTTGCCACCTTCCTTGTAGGAGAAGGAGTCGGAAGTTTGCCTTGTTAAAAAAAGATCAGCCGAGAACGAGAACCGTGATATGCTGAGTCTCTGGGAAAACAGAGATACCCAAGCTGCTGTGCCTGTGGATGTGTTCCAGGGAGACGGTGAAGATCAGCCAGAACTTTCAGCCTTGGCAACTTCCTTGTGGGAGTAGGAGCTGGATGTTTGCCTTTTAAAAAAAAAGGCACAGCCGAGAAGGAGCACCCTGAGATGGTGAATCTCGGGGAAAGCAGAGATGCCCCATGCTGCTGTTCCTGTGGATGGGCTGCAGGGAGACGGTGAAGACAAGCAAGAGCTTTCAGGGCTGGCTCCTTCCTTGTGGGAATAGGAGTCGGACGTTTGCCTTTTCAAAAAAATGCTCTGCCAAGAACAATCACCGTCAGATGCTGAGTCTCTGGGAAAGCAGAAATGGCCTATGCTGCTGTGCCTGTGGATGGGCTGCAGGGGAACGGTGAAGAGCAGCAAGAGTTTTTAGGGCTGGCTCTTTCCTTGTGGGAGAAGGGGCCGGAAGTTTGCCTTTTAAAAAAAAGGCACTGCCGAGAAAGAGAACCATCAGATGTTGAGTCTCTGGGAAAGCAGAGACGCCCAGTGCTCTTGTGCGTGTCTATAGGATGCACGTGGACGGTGAAGAGCAGGAAGAGCTTTCAGGGCAGGCACCTTCCTTGTGGGAGCAGGAGCTGGACGTTAGCCTTTTCAAAAAAAGGCTCTGCCGAGAACGAGAAATGTCAGATGCTGAGTCTCTGTGAATGCAGAGATGCCCCATGCTGCTGTGCCTGTGGATGGGCTGCACGGGGACGGTGAAGACCAGCAAGAGCTTTCAGGGCTGGGTCCTTCCATTTTTGAGGAGGAGTTGGATATTTGCCTTTTCAAAAAAAACGCTCTGCCGAGACAGAGCACCGTGACATCCTAAGTGTCTGTGAAAGCAGAGATGCCCCATGCTTCTGTGCCTGTGGAAGGGCTGCACAGGGATGGTGAAGACCAGTAAGATCTTTCAGGGCTGGCACCTTCCTTGTGGGAGAAGGAGCCGTAAGTTTGCCTTTTCAGAAAATGTTTCTGCCGAGAACGAGCACCGTGAGATGCTGAGTCTCTGGAAAGCAGAGATCCCCAGTGCTGTTGTGCCTGTGGATAGGCTGCAATGGGACAGTGAAGACCAGCAAGAGCTTTCAGCATTGGTAACTTCCATGTAGGAGTAGGAGCTGGATGTTTGCCTTTTCAAAAAATAGTCTCTGCCGTATATGAGCACCGTGTGATGGTGAGTCTGTGGGAAAGCAGAGATGCCCAGTGCTGTTGTGCATCTGGATAGGCTGCATGGGAATGGAGAAGAGCAGCAAGAGATTTCAGGGGTGGCTCTCTCCTTGAGGGAGAAGGAGTCGGAAGTTTGCCTTTTTCAAAAAAAAGGCTCTGACTAGAATGAGCACCGTGAGATGCTGAGTCTCTGGCAAAGCAGAGATGCCCCATACTGATGTGCCTGTGAAAGGACTACAGGGGAACGGTGAAGACGAGCAAGAGATTTCAGGGTTGGCACCTTCCTTGTGGGAGAAGGAGTCGGAATTTGCCTTTTTAAAAAAAAGATGTGCCGAGAACGAGCACCGTGAGACGCTGAGTCTCTGGGAAAGCAGAGATGCCTTATACTGCTGTGCCTGTGGTTATGCTGCAGGGAGACGGTGAAGACCAGCAACAGTGTTCAGGCGTGGCACCTTCCTTATGGGAGAAGGAGCCGGACGTTTAGCTTTACGGAAAACAGCTCTGCCGAGAACGAGCACCATGATATGCTGAGCGTCTGGGAAAGCAGATATGCCCCCTGCTGCTGTGCCTGTGGATGGGCTGCACGGAAACGGTGAAGAGCAGCAAGAGCTTTCAGGGGTGGCTCCGTCCTTGAGGGAGAAGGAGTCGGACGTTTGCCTACTTCAAAAAAAAAGGCTTTGCCGAGAATGAGCACCGTGAGATGCTGAGTCCCTGGGACAGCAGAGATGCTCCATACTGCTGTGCCTGTGGATGGGCTACAGTGGAACGGTGAAGACGAGCAAGAGCTTTCAGGGTTGGCACCATCCTTGTGGGAGAATGAGCCGGAATTTTGCCTTTTAAAACAAAGATCTGCCGAGAACGAGCACTGTGAGATGCTGAGTCTCTGGGAAAACAGAGATCCCCAAGCTGGTGTGGATGTGAATGTCATGCAGGGAGACAGTGAAGACAAGACAGATCTTTCAGCATTGGCAACTTCCTTGTGCGAGTAGGAGCTGGATCTATGCCTTTTCAAAAAAAAGGCTCTGCCGAGAAGGAGCAGCGTGAGATGGTGATTCTCTCGGAAAGCAGAGATGCCCCATGCTGCTGTACCTGCTGTACCGGTGGCTGTACCGATACTACCGCTGAGTAACGGTGGGCGTACCGCTACTACCCCACAACATTGGGTATGGGTGCCAAGCCTAAGGCGGAGCATCACGTAGGGATACCGGGTTTAACCTGTGGGGTCCGGTAGGGAGGCAGGGTGTAATCCAGCACGCACGAAGGGACAGCTGATGTTCTCTGGCACATCACAAAGGGTTCCATTCCAAGATCAGAGTACCAGTGGGGTAACAGGTTCTACATCGAAATATCGGGTAGGGATACCGGGCCTAACCCAGAGGGTTGGGTAGGAATGTCTGGTCTACACCGTTCACCCGTAACGTCATCAGGTGTACCCTAGTGAACCTGTAAGGGTTCAGGTACTACCCCGGAGTACCGGTGGGTGAACAGATACTACCGCAGTGTAAAGGTGGGGGTGCTGCTACTACCCCAGAACATCGGGTATGGGTTCCAAGACTAATGCGGAGCATGAGGTAGGGATATAGCGTACTTACTGGTTAGCTGCGGTACACCTGCTGACGTTATGGGTGCGCGGTGTAGACCAGACATTCCTACCTGACCCTCCGTGTTAGACCCGGTATCCCTACCTGATGCACCGTTGTAGGCCTGGCACCTCTACCCGATACGGTTGGGTAGTACCGGTACCCCACCGGTACTCTGCGGTAGAATCGGTACTTCCACCGCTACTCTAGGTTAGTACCTGAACACTTACTGGTTCACTGGGGTACACCTGCTGAAGTTACGGGCGCGCGGTTAAGGCCCAGTATCCCTACCCGATGTTTCGAGGTAGAAGCGGTTCCCCCACCGGTACTCTGGGGTTGGAACGGAACCCTTTGTGATGCGCCAGAGAACACCAGCTGTCCCTTCGTGCGCGGTGGATTAGATCCGGCCTCTCTACTGGTCCCCACCTCTTAGACCCTGTATCCCTACCTGATGCTCCGCATTAGGCTTGGCACTCATACCCGATGTTCTGGGGTAGTAGCGGTACCCCCACTGTTACTCTGCGGTAGTATCGGTACCCCCACCGGTACTCCGGGGTAGTACGTGAACCCTTACTGGTTCACTGGGTTACACCTGCTGACGTTACGGGCGCGCGGTGTAGACCAGACATTCCTACATGACCCTCCGTGTTAGGCCCGTTGTCCCAACCTGATGCTCTGCCGTAGGCCTGGCCCCCTACCCGACAATCTGGGGTACTACCGGTACACCCACCGGTACTCTGCAGTAGTTTTGCTATACCCACCGGTACTCCTGGATTGTACCGGAACCCTTACTGGTTCGCCGGCGTACACCTAATGACCCTACGGGCACGCGGCTTTAGACCCACCCTTCTACCTGACCCTCCGGGTTAGGCCCGGTATCCCTACCCTATGTTTCGAGGTAGAAGCGGTTCCCTCACCTGTACACTGGGGTTGGAACGGAACCCTTTGTGATGCGCCAGAAAACACCAGCTGTCCCTTCGTGTGCGCTGGAGTAGACCCGGCCACCATACCAAACCCCAAAGGTTAGACCCAGTATCCCTACCTGATGCTCCGCTTTGGGCTTGGCACTCATACCCGATGTTCTGGGGTAGTAGCGGTACCCCCACCGTTACTCTGCGGTAGTATCGGTACACCCACCGGAACTCCGGGGTAGTACCTGAACCCTTACTGGTTCACTGGGGTACACCTGCTGACGTTATGGGCGCGCGGTGTAGACCAGACAATCCTACCTGACCCTCCAGCTTAGGCCCAGTATCCCTACCTAATGCTCTGCGGTAGGCCTGGCCCCCTACCCGACAATCTGGGGTAGTTCCGGTACACCCACCAGTACTCCGCGGCAGTTTTGCTATACCCACCGGTACTCCTGGATTGTACCGGAACACTTACTGGTGCGCCGGGGTACACCTAATGACCCTACGGGCACGCGGCTTTAGACCCTCCATTCCTACCTGACCCTCTGGGTTAGGTTCAGTATCCCTACCCGATGTCTCGAGGTAGAACCGGTTTCCCCACCGTTACTCTGGGGTTAGACGGAACCCTTTGTGATGCGCCAGAGAACACCAGCTGTCCCTTCGTGCGCGGTGGATTAGATCCGGCCTCTCTACTGGACCCCACCTCTTAGACCCAGTATCCCTACCTGATGCTCCGCATTAGGCTTGGCGCTTATACCCGATGTTCTGGGATAGTAGCGGTACCCCCACCGTTACTCTGCGGTAGTATCGGTACACCCACCGGTACTCCGGGGTAGTACGTGAACCCTTACTGGTTCACTGGGGTACACCTGCTGAACTTACGGGCGTTCGGTGTAGACCAGACATTCCTACCTGACCCTCCGTGTTAGGCCCGGTGTCCCAACCTGATGCTCTGCCGTAGGCCTGGCCCCCTACACGACAATCTGGGGTAGTACCGGTACACCCACAGGTACTCCGCGGTACTTTTGCTATACCCACCGGTACTCCTGGATTGTTCCGGAAATCTTACTGGTGCGCCGGGGTACACCTGTTGACCCTACAGGCGCGCCGCTTTACACCCACCCTTCCTACCTGACCCGCCGGGTTAGGCCCGGTATCCCTACCCGATGTTTCGAGGTAGAAGCGGTTCGCTCACCTGTACAATGGGGTTGGAACAGAAACCTTTGTGATGCGCCAGAGAACACCAGCTGTCCCTTCGTGTGCGCTGGAGTAGATCCGGCCACCATACCAGACCCCAAAGGTTAGACCCGGTATCCCTACCTGATGCTCCGCATTAGGCTTGGCACCCATACCCGACCTTCTGGGGTAGTAGCGGTACCCCCACCGTTACTCTGCGGTAGTATCGGTACACCCACCGGTACTCCGAGGTAGTACGTGAACCCTTACTGGTTCACTGGGTTACACCTGATGACGTTACGGGTGCGCGGTGTAGACCAGACATTCCTACCTGACCCTCCATGTTAGGCCCGGTATCCCTACCTGATGCTCTGTTGTTGGCCTGGCACCCCTACCCGATATGCTGGGGTAGAACCAGTACACCCACCGGTACTCTGCGGTAGTATTGGTACACCCACCGGTACTCCAGGGTAGTACCTGAACACTTAATGGTTTGCTGGGGTACCCCTGCTGACCTTACGGGCGCGCGGTGTAGACCAGACATTCCTACCTGAACCTCCGCGTTAGCCCCGGTATCCCTACCTGATGCTCTGCGGTAGGCCTGGCACCCTACCCGACAATCTGGGGTAGTACCGGTACACCCACCAGTACTCCGCGGTAGTTTTTCTATACCCACCGGTACTCCTGGATTGTACCAGAACACTTACTGGTGCGCCGGGGTACACCTGCTGACCCTACGGGCGCGCCGCTTTAGACCCACCCTTCCTACCTGACCCTCCAGGGTAGGCCCGGTATCCCTACCCGATGTTTCGAGGTAGAACCGGTTCCCCCACCGGTACTCTGGGGTTGGAACGGAACCCTTTGTGATGCGCCAGAGAACACCAGCTGTCCCTTCGTGCACGCTGGATTAGTCCTGGCCTCCCTACCGGACCCCACAGGTTAGACCCGGTATCCCTACCTGATGCTCCGCATTAGGCTTGGCACCCATACCCGACCTTCTGGGGTAGTAGCGGTACCCACACCGTTACTCTGCGGTAGTATCGGTACACCCACCGGTACTCCGAGGTAGTACGTGAACTCTTACTGGTTCACTGGGTTACACCTGATGACGTTACGGGTGCGCGGTGTAGACCAGACATTCCTACCTGACCCTCCATGTTAGGCCCGGTATCCCTACCTGATGCTCTGTTGTTGGCCTGGCACCCCTACCCGATATGCTGGGGTAGAACCAGTACACCCACCGGTACTCTGCGGTAGTATTGGTACACCCACCGGTACTCCAGGCTAGTACCTGAACACTTAATGGTTTGCTGGGGTACCCCTGCTGACCTTACGGGCGCGCGGTGTAGACCAGACATTCCTACCTGAACCTCCGCGTTAGCCCCGGTATCCCTACCTGATGCTCTGCGGTAGGCCTGGCACCCTACCCGACAATCTGGAGTAGTACTGGTACACCCACCAGTACTCCGCGGTAGTTTTTCTATACCCACCGGTACTCCTGGATTGTACCAGAACCCTTACTGGTGCGCCGGGGTACACCTGCTGACCCTACGGGCGCGCCGCTTTAGACCCACCCTTCCTACCTGACCCTCCAGGGTAGGCCCGGTATCCCTACCCGATGTTTCGAGGTAGAACCGGTTCCCCCACCGGTCCTCTGGGGTTGGAACGGAACCCTTTGTGATGCGCCAGAGAACACCAGCTGTCCCTTCGTGCACGCTGGATTAGTCCTGGCCTCCCTACCGGACCCCACAGGTTAGACCCGGTATCCCTACCTGATGCTCCGCATTAGGCTTGGCACCCATACCCGACCTTCTGGGGTAGTAGCGGTACCCACACCGTTACTCTGCGGTAGTATCGGTACACCCACCGGTACTCCGAGGTAGTACGTGAACCCTTACTGGTTCACTGGGTTACACCTGATGACGTTACGGGTGCGCAGTGTAGACCAGACATTCCTACCTGACGCTCCATGTTAGGCCCGGTATCCCTACCTGATGCTCTGTTGTTGGCCTGTTACCCCTACCCGATATGCTGGGGAAGAAGCAGTACACCCACCGGTACTCTGCGGTAGTATTGGTACACCCACCGGTACTCAAGGGTAGTACCTGAACACTTAATGGTTTGCTGGGGTACCCCTGCTGACCTTACGGGCGCGCGGTGTAGACCAGACATTCCTACCTGAACCTCCAGGTTAGCCCCGGTATCCCTACCTGATGCTCTGCGGTAGGCCTGGCACCCTACCCGACAATCTGGGGTAGTACCGGTACACCCACCAGTACTCCGCGGTAGTTTTTCTATACCCACCGGTACTCCTGGATTGTACCAGAACCCTTACTGGTGCGCCGGGGTACACCTGCTGACCCTACGGGCACGCCGCTTTAGACCAACCCTTCCTAACTGACCCGCCGGGTTAGGCCCGGTATCCCTACCCGATGTTTCGAGGTAGAACCGGTTCCCCCACCGGTCCTCTGGGGTTGGAACGGAACCCTTTGTGATGCGCCAGAGAACACCAGCTGTCCCTTCAAGCACGCTGGACTAGACCTGGCCTCCCTACCGGACCCCACAGGTTAGACCCGGTATCCCTACCTGATGCTCCGCATTAGGCTTGGCACCCATACCCGACCTTCTGGGGTAGTAGCGGTACCCCCACCGTTACTCTATGGTAGTATCGGTACACCCACCGGTACTCCGAGGTAGTACGTGAACCCTTACTGGTTCACTGGGTTACACCTGATGACGTTACGGGTGCGCGGTGTAGACCAGACATTCCTACCTGACGCTCCATGTTAGGCCCGGTATCCCTACCTGATGCTCTGTTGTTGGCCTGGCACCCCTACCCGATATGCTGGGGTAGAACCAGTACACCCACCGGTACTCTGCGGTAGTATTGGTACACCCACCGGTACTCCAGGGTAGTACCTGAACACTTAATGGTTTGCTGGGGTACCCCTGTTGACCTTACGGGCGCGCGGTGTAGACCAGACATTCCTACCTGAACCTCCGGGTTAGCCCCGGTATCCCTACCTGATGCTCTGCGGTAGGCCTGGCACCCTACCCGACAATCTGGGGTAGTACCGGTACACCCACCAGTACTCCGCGGTAGTTTTTCTATACCCACCGGTACTCCTGGATTGTACCAGAACCCTTACTGGTGCGCCGGGGTACACCTGCTGACCCTACGGGCGCGCCGCTTTAAAGCCACCCTTCCTAACTGAGCCGCCGGGTTAGGCCCGGTATCCCTACCCGATGTTTCGAGGTAGAACCGGTTCCCCCACCGGTACTCTGGGGTTGGAACGGAACCCTTTGTGATGCGCCAGTGAACACCAGCTGTCCCTTCGTGCACGCTGGATTAGACCTGGCCTCCCTACCGGACCCCACAGGTTAGACCCGGTATCCCTACCTGATGCTCCGCATTAGGCTTGGCACCCATACCCGACCTTCTGGGGTAGTAGCGGTACCCCCACCGTTACTCTATGGTAGTATCGGTACACCCACCGGTACTCCGAGGTAGTACGTGAACCCTTACTGGTTCACTGGGTTACACCTGCTGACGTTACGGGTGCGCGGTGTAGACCAGACATTCCTACCTGACGCTCCATGTTAGGCCCGGTATCCCTACCTGATGCTCTGTTGTTGGCCTGGCACCCCTACCCGATATGCTGGGGAAGAACCAGTACACCCACCGGTACTCTGCGGTAGTATTGGTACACCCACCGGTACTCCAGGGTAGTACCTGAACACTTAATGGTTTGCTGGGGTACCCCTGCTGACCTTACGGGCGCGCGGTGTAGACCAGACATTCCTACCTGAACCTCCAGGTTAGCCCCGGTATCCCTACCTGATGCTCTGCGGTAGGCCTGGCACCCTACCCGACAATCTGGGGTAGTACCGGTACACCCACCAGTACTCCGCGGTAGTTTTTCTATACCCACCGGTACTCCTGGATTGTACCAGAACCCTTACTGGTGCGCCGGGGTACACCTGCTGACCCTACGGGCGCGCCGCTTTAGACCCACCCTTCCTACCTGACCCTCCAGGGTAGGCCCGGTATCCCTACCCGATGTTTCGAGGTAGAACCGGTTCCCCCACCGGTACTCTGGGGTTGGAACGGAACCCTTTGTGATGCGCCAGAGAACACCAGCTGTCCCTTCGTGCACGCTGGATTAGTCCTGGCCTCCCTACCGGACCCCACAGGTTAGACCCGGTATCCCTACCTGATGCTCCGCATTAGGCTTGGCACCCATACCCGACCTTCTGGGGTAGTAGCGGTACCCACACCGTTACTCTGCGGTAGTATCGGTACACCCACCGGTACTCCGAGGTAGTACGTGAACCCTTACTGGTTCACTGGGTTACACCTGATGACGTTACGGGTGCGCGGTGTAGACCAGACATTCCTACCTGACGCTCCATGTTAGGCCCGGTATCCCTACCTGATGCTCTGTTGTTGGCCTGTTACCCCTACCCGATATGCTGGGGAAGAAGCAGTACACCCACCGGTACTCTGCGGTAGTATTGGTACACCCACCGGTACTCAAGGGTAGTACCTGAACACTTAATGGTTTGCTGGGGTACCCCTGCTGACCTTACGGGCGCGCGGTGTAGACCAGACATTCCTACCTGAACCTCCAGGTTAGCCCCGGTATCCCTACCTGATGCTCTGCGGTAGGCCTGGCACCCTACCCGACAATCTGGGGTAGTACCGGTACACCCACCAGTACTCCGCGGTAGTTTTTCTATACCCACCGGTACTCCTGGATTGTACCAGAACCCTTACTGGTGCGCCGGGGTACACCTGCTGACCCTACGGGCGCGCCGCTTTAGACCCACCCTTCCTACCTGACCCTCCGGGGTAGGCCCGGTATCCCTACCCGATGTTTCGAGGTAGAACCGGTTCCCCCACCGGTACTCTGGGGTTGGAACGGAACCCTTTGTGATGCGCCAGAGAACACCAGCTGTCCCTTCGTGCACGCTGGATTAGTCCTGGCCTCCCTACCGGACCCCACAGGTTAGACCCGGTATCCCTACCTGATGCTCCGCATTAGGCTTGGCACCCATACCCGACCTTCTGGGGTAGTAGCGGTACCCACACCGTTACTCTGCGGTAGTATCGGTACACCCACCGGTACTCCGAGGTAGTACGTGAACCCTTACTGGTTCACTGGGGTACACCTGATGACGTTACGGGTGCGCGGTGTAGACCAGACATTCCTACCTGACGCTCCATGTTAGGCCCGGTATCCCTACCTGATGCTCTGTTGTTGGCCTGGCACCCCTACCCGATATGCTGGGGTAGAACCAGTACACCCACCGGTACTCTGCGGTAGTATTGGTACACCCACCGGTACTCCAGGGTAGTACCTGAACACTTAATGGTTTGCTGGGGTACCCCTGCTGACCTTACGGGCGCGCGGTGTAGACCAGACATTCCTACCTGAACCTCCGGGTTAGCCCCGGTATCCCTACCTGATGCTCTGCGGTAGGCCTGGCACCCTACCCGACAATCTGGGGTAGTACCGGTACACCCACCAGTACTCCGCGGTAGTTTTTCTATACCCACCGGTACTCCTGGATTGTACCAGAACCCTTACTGGTGCGCCGGGGTACACCTGCTGACCCTACGGGCACGCCGCTTTAGACCAACCCTTCCTAACTGACCCGCCGGGTTAGGCCCGGTATCCCTACCCGATGTTTCGAGGTAGAACCGGTTCCCCCACCGGTCCTCTGGGGTTGGAACGGAACCCTTTGTGATGCGCCAGAGAACACCAGCTGTCCCTTCAAGCACGCTGGACTAGACCTGGCCTCCCTACCGGACCCCACAGGTTAGACCCGGTATCCCTACCTGATGCTCCGCATTAGGCTTGGCACCCATACCCGACCTTCTGGGGTAGTAGCGGTACCCCCACCGTTACTCTATGGTAGTATCGGTACACCCACCGGTACTCCGAGGTAGTACGTGAACCCTTACTGGTTCACTGGGTTACACCTGATGACGTTACGGGTGCGCGGTGTAGACCAGACATTCCTACCTGACGCTCCATGTTAGGCCCGGTATCCCTACCTGATGCTCTGTTGTTGGCCTGGCACCCCTACCCGATATGCTGGGGTAGAACCAGTACACCCACCGGTACTCTGCGGTAGTATTGGTACACCCACCGGTACTCCAGGGTAGTACCTGAACACTTAATGGTTTGCTGGGGTACCCCTGTTGACCTTACGGGCGCGCGGTGTAGACCAGACATTCCTACCTGAACCTCCGGGTTAGCCCCGGTATCCCTACCTGATGCTCTGCGGTAGGCCTGGCACCCTACCCGACAATCTGGGGTAGTACCGGTACACCCACCAGTACTCCGCGGTAGTTTTTCTATACCCACCGGTACTCCTGGATTGTACCAGAACCCTTACTGGTGCGCCGGGGTACACCTGCTGACCCTACGGGCGCGCCGCTTTAAAGCCACCCTTCCTAACTGAGCCGCCGGGTTAGGCCCGGTATCCCTACCCGATGTTTCGAGGTAGAACTGGTTCCCCCACCGGTACTCTGGGGTTGGAACGGAACCCTTTGTGATGCGCCAGTGAACACCAGCTGTCCCTTCGTGCACGCTGGATTAGACCTGGCCTCCCTACCGGACCCCACAGGTTAGACCCGGTATCCCTACCTGATGCTCCGCATTAGGCTTGGCACCCATACCCGACCTTCTGGGGTAGTAGCGGTACCCCCACCGTTACTCTATGGTAGTATCGGTACACCCACCGGTACTCCGAGGTAGTACGTGAACCCTTACTGGTTCACTGGGTTACACCTGCTGACGTTACGGGTGCGCGGTGTAGACCAGACATTCCTACCTGACGCTCCATGTTAGGCCCGGTATCCCTACCTGATGCTCTGTTGTTGGCCTGGCACCCCTACCCGATATGCTGGGGAAGAACCAGTACACCCACCGGTACTCTGCGGTAGTATTGGTACACCCACCGGTACTCAAGGGTAGTACCTGAACACTTAATGGTTTGCTGGGGTACCCCTGCTGACCTTACGGGCGCGCGGTGTAGACCAGACATTCCTACCTGAACCTCCAGGTTAGCCCCGGTATCTCTACCTGATGCTCTGCGGTAGGCCTGGCACCCTACCCGACAATCTGGGGTAGTACCGGTACACCCACCAGTACTCCGCGGTAGTTTTTCTATACCCACCGGTACTCCTGGATTGTACCAGAACCCTTACTGGTGCGCCGGGGTACACCTGCTGACCCTACGGGCGCGCCGCTTTAGACCCACCCTTCCTACCTGACCCTCCAGGGTAGGCCCGGTATCCCTACCCGATGTTTCGAGGTAGAACCGGTTCCCCCACCGGTACTCTGGGGTTGGAACGGAACCCTTTGTGATGCGCCAGAGAACACCAGCTGTCCCTTCGTGCGCACTGGACTAGACCTGGCCTCCCTACCGGACCCCACAGGTTAGACCCGGTATCCCTACCTGATGCTCCGCATTAGGCTTGGCACCCATACCCGACCTTCTGGGGTAGTAGCGGTACCCACACCGTTACTCTGCGGTAGTATCGGTACACCCACCGGTAATCCGAGGTAGTACGTGAACCCTTACTGGTTCACTGGGGTACACCTGATGACGTTACGGGTGCGCGGTGTAGACCAGACATTCCTACCTGACCCTCCATGTTAGGCCCGGTATCCCTACCTGATGCTCTGTTGTTGGCCTGGCACCCCTACCCGATATGCTGGGGTAGAACCAGTACACCCACCGGTACTCTGCGGTAGTATTCGTACACCCACCGGTAATCCAGGGTAGTACCTGAACACTTAATGGTTTGCTGGGGTACCCCTGCTGACCTTACGGGCGCGCGGTGTAGACCAGGCATTCCTACCTGAACCTCCGGGTTAGCCCCGGTATCCCTACCTGATGCTCTGCGGTAGGCCTGGCACCCTACCCGACAATCTGGGGTAGTACCGGTACACCCACCAGTACTCCGCGGTAGTTTTTCTATACCCACCGGTACTCCTGGATTGTACCAGAACCCTTACTGGTGCGCCGGGGTACACCTGCTGACCCTACGGGCACGCCGCTTTAGACCAACCCTTCCTAACTGACCCGCCGGGTTAGGCCCGGTATCCCTACCCGATGTTTCGAGGTAGAACCGGTTCCCCAACCGGTCCTCTGGGGTTGGAACGGAACCCTTTGTGATGCGCCAGAGAACACCAGCTGTCCCTTCAAGCACGCTGGACTAGACCTGGCCTCCCTACCGGACCCCACAGGTTAGACCCGGTATCCCTACCTGATGCTCCGCATTAGGCTTGGCACCCATACCCGACCTTCTGGGGTAGTAGCGGTACCCCCACCGTTACTCTATGGTAGTATCGGTACACCCACCGGTACTCCGAGGTAGTACGTGAACCCTTACTGGTTCACTGGGGTACACCTGATGACGTTACGGGTGCGCGGTGTAGACCAGACATTCCTACCTGACGCTCCATGTTAGGCCCGGTATCCCTACCTGATGCTCTGTTGTTGGCCTGGCACCCCTACCCGACATGCTGGGGTAGAACCAGTACTCCCACCGGTACTCTGCGGTAGTATTGGTACACCCACCGGTACTCCAGGCTAGTACCTGAATACTTAATGGTTTGCTGGGGTACCCCTGCTGACCTTACGGGCGCGCGGTGTAGACCAGACAGTCCTACCTGAACCTCCAGGTTAGCCCCGGTATCCCTACCTGATGCTCTGCGGTAGGCCTGGCACCCTACCCGACAATCTGGGGTAGTACCGGTACACCCACCAGTACTCCGCGGTAGTTTTTCTATACCCACCGGTACTCCTGGATTGTACCAGAACCCTTACTGGTGCGCCGGGGTACACCTGCTGACCCTACGGGCGCGCCGCTTTAAACCCACCCTTCCTAACTGAGCCGCCGGGTTAGGCCCGGTATCCCTACCCGATGTTTCGAGGTAGAACCGGTTCCCCCACCGGTACTCTGGGGTTGGAACGGAACCCTTTGTGATGCGCCAGTGAACACCAGCTGTCCCTTCGTGCACGCTGGATTAGACCTGGCCTCCCTACCGGACCCCACAGGTTAGACCCGGTATCCCTACCTGATGCTCCGCATTAGGCTTGGCACCCATACCCGACCTTCTGGGGTAGTAGCGGTACCCCCACCGTTACTCTATGGTAGTATCGGTACACCCACCGGTACTCCGAGGTAGTACGTGAACCCTTACTGGTTCACTGGGTTACACCTGCTGACGTTACGGGTGCGCGGTGTAGACCAGACATTCCTACCTGACGCTCCATGTTAGGCCCGGTATCCCTACCTGATGCTCTGTTGTTGGCCTGGCACCCCTACCCGATATGCTGGGGAAGAACCAGTACACCCACCGGTACTCTGCGGTAGTATTGGTACACCCACCGGTACTCAAGGGTAGTACCTGAACACTTAATGGTTTGCTGGGGTACCCCTGCTGACCTTACGGGCGCGCGGTGTAGACCAGACATTCCTACCTGAACCTCCAGGTTAGCCCCGGTATCTCTACCTGATGCTCTGCGGTAGGCCTGGCACCCTACCCGACAATCTGGGGTAGTACCGGTACACCCACCAGTACTCCGCGGTAGTTTTTCTATACCCACCGGTACTCCTGGATTGTACCAGAACCCTTACTGGTGCGCCGGGGTACACCTGCTGACCCTACGGGCGCGCCGCTTTAGACCCACCCTTCCTACCTGACCCTCCAGGGTAGGCCCGGTATCCCTACCCGATGTTTCGAGGTAGAACCGGTTCCCCCACCGGTACTCTGGGGTTGGAACGGAACCCTTTGTGATGCGCCAGAGAACACCAGCTGTCCCTTCGTGCGCACTGGACTAGACCTGGCCTCCCTACCGGACCCCACAGGTTAGACCCGGTATCCCTACCTGATGCTCCGCATTAGGCTTGGCACCCATACCCGACCTTCTGGGGTAGTAGCGGTACCCACACCGTTACTCTGCGGTAGTATCGGTACACCCACCGGTAATCCGAGGTAGTACGTGAACCCTTACTGGTTCACTGGGGTACACCTGATGACGTTACGGGTGCGCGGTGTAGACCAGACATTCCTACCTGACCCTCCATGTTAGGCCCGGTATCCCTACCTGATGCTCTGTTGTTGGCCTGGCACCCCTACCCGATATGCTGGGGAAGAACCAGTACACCCACCGGTACACTGCGGTAGTATTCGTACACCCACCGGTAATCCAGGGTAGTACCTGAACACTTAATGGTTTGCTGGGGTACCCCTGCTGACCTTACGGGCGCGCGGTGTAGACCAGGCATTCCTACCTGAACCTCCGGGTTAGCCCCGGTATCCCTACCTGATGCTCTGCGGTAGGCCTGGCACCCTACCCGACAATCTGGGGTAGTACCGGTACACCCACCAGTACTCCGCGGTAGTTTTTCTATACCCACCGGTACTCCTGGATTGTACCAGAACCCTTACTGGTGCGCCGGGGTACACCTGCTGACCCTACGGGCACGCCGCTTTAGACCAACCCTTCCTAACTGACCCGCCGGGTTAGGCCCGGTATCCCTACCCGATGTTTCGAGGTAGAACCGGTTCCCCAACCGGTCCTCTGGGGTTGGAACGGAACCCTTTGTGATGCGCCAGAGAACACCAGCTGTCCCTTCAAGCACGCTGGACTAGACCTGGCCTCCCTACCGGACCCCACAGGTTAGACCCGGTATCCCTACCTGATGCTCCGCATTAGGCTTGGCACCCATACCCGACCTTCTGGGGTAGTAGCGGTACCCCCACCGTTACTCTATGGTAGTATCGGTACACCCACCGGTACTCCGAGGTAGTACGTGAACCCTTACTGGTTCACTGGGGTACACCTGATGACGTTACGGGTGCGCGGTGTAGACCAGACATTCCTACCTGACGCTCCATGTTAGGCCCGGTATCCCTACCTGATGCTCTGTTGTTGGCCTGGCACCCCTACCCGACATGCTGGGGTAGAACCAGTACTCCCACCGGTACTCAGCGGTAGTATTGGTACACCCACCGGTACTCCAGGCTAGTACCTGAATACTTAATGGTTTGCTGGGGTACCCCTGCTGACCTTACGGGCGCGCGGTGTAGACCAGACAGTCCTACCTGAACCTCCAGGTTAGCCCCGGTATCCCTACCTGATGCTCTGCGGTAGGCCTGGCACCCTACCCGACAATCTGGGGTAGTACCGGTACACCCACCAGTACTCCGCGGTAGTTTTTCTATACCCACCGGTACTCCTGGATTGTACCAGAACCCTTACTGGTGCGCCGGGGTACACCTGCTGACCCTACGGGCGCGCCGCTTTAAACCCACCCTTCCTAACTGAGCCGCCGGGTTAGGCCCGGTATCGCTACCCGATGTTTCGAGGTAGAACCGGTTCCCCCACCGGTACTCTGGGGTTGGAACGGAACCCTTTGTGATGCGCCAGAGAACACCAGCTGTCCCTTCGTGCACGCTGGACTAGACCTGGCCTCCCTACCGGACCCCACAGGTTAGACCCGGTATCCCTACCTGATGCTCCGCATTAGGCTTGGCACCCATACCCGACCTTCTGGGGTAGTAGCGGTACCCCCACCGTTACTCTATGGTAGTATCGGTACACCCACCGGTACTCCGAGGTAGTACGTGAACCCTTACTGGTTCACTGGGTTACACCTGCTGACGTTACGGGTGCGCGGTGTAGACCAGACATTCCTACCTGACGCTCCATGTTAGGCCCGGTATCCCTACCTGATGCTCTGTTGTTGGCCTGGCACCCCTACCCGATATGCTGGGGTAGAACCAGTATACCCACCGGTACTCTGCGGTAGTATTGGTACACCCACCGGTAATCCAGGGTAGTACCTGAACACTTAATGGTTTGCTGGGGTACCCCTGCTGACCTTACGGGCGCGCGGTGTAGACCAGACATTCCTACCTGAACCTCCGGGTTAGCCCCGGTATCCCTACCTGATGCTCTGCGGTAGGCCTGGCACCCTACCCGACAATCTGGGGTAGTACCGGTACACCCACCAGTACTCCGCGGTAGTTTTTCTATACCCACCGGTACTCCTGGATTGTACCAGAACCCTTACTGGTGCGCCGGGGTACACCTGCTGACCCTACGGGCACGCCGCTTTAGACCAACCCTTCCTAACTGACCCGCCGGGTTAGGCCCGGTATCCCTACCCGATGTTTCGAGGTAGAACCGGTTCCCCAACCGGTCCTCTGGGGTTGGAACGGAACCCTTTGTGATGCGCCAGAGAACACCAGCTGTCCCTTCAAGCACGCTGGACTAGACCTGGCCTCCCTACCGGACCCCACAGGTTAGACCCGGTATCCCTACCTGATGCTCCGCATTAGGCTTGGCACCCATACCCGACCTTCTGGGGTAGTAGCGGTACCCCCACCGTTACTCTATGGTAGTATCGGTACACCCACCGGTACTCCGAGGTAGTACGTGAACCCTTACTGGTTCACTGGGTTACACCTGATGACGTTACGGGTGCGCGGTGTAGACCAGACATTCCTACCTGACGCTCCATGTTAGGCCCGGTATCCCTACCTGATGCTCTGTTGTTGGCCTGGCACCCCTACCCGACATGCTGGGGTAGAACCAGTACACCCACCGGTACTCTGCGGTAGTATTGGTACACCCACCGGTACTCCAGGGTAGTACCTGAACACTTAATGGTTTGCTGGGGTACCCCTGCTGACCTTACGGGCGCGCGGTGTAGACCAGACATTCCTACCTGAACCTCCGGGTTAGCCCCGGTATCCCTACCTGATGCTCTGCGGTAGGCCTGGCACCCTACCCGACAATCTGGGGTAGTACCGGTACACCCACCAGTACTCCGCGGTAGTTTTTCTATACCCACCGGTACTCCTGGATTGTACCAGAACACTTACTGGTGCGCCGGGGTACACCTGCTGACCCTACGGGCGCGCCGCTTTAAACCCACCCTTCCTAACTGAGCCGCCGGGTTAGGCCCGGTATCGCTACCCGATGTTTCGAGGTAGAACCGGTTCCCCCACCGGTACTCTGGGGTTGGAACGGAACCCTTTGTGATGCGCCAGAGAACACCAGCTGTCCCTTCGTGCACGCTGGACTAGACCTGGCCTCCCTACCGGACCCCACAGGTTAGACCCGGTATCCCTACCTGATGCTCCGCATTAGGCTTGGCACCCATACCCGACCTTCTGGGGTAGTAGCGGTACCCCCACCGCTACTCTATGGTAGTATCGGTACACCCACCGGTACTCCGAGGTAGTACGTGAACCCTTACTGGTTCACTGGGTTACACCTGATGACGTTACGGGTGCGCGGTGTAGACCAGACATTCCTACCTGACGCTCCATGTTAGGCCCGGTATCCCTACCTGATGCTCTGTTGTTGGCCTGGCACCCCTACCCGATATGCTGGGGAAGAACCAGTACACCCACCGGTACTCTGCGGTAGTATTGGTACACCCACCGGTACTCCAGGGTAGTACCTGAACACTTAATGGTTTACTGGGGTACCCCTGCTGACCTTACGGGCGCGCGGTGTAGACCAGACATTCCTACCTGAACCTCCAGGTTAGCCCCGGTATCCCTACCTGATGCTCTGCGGTAGGCCTGGCACCCTACCCGACAATCTGGGGTAGTACCGGTACACCCACCAGTACTCCGCGGTAGTTTTTCTATACCCACCGGTACTCCTGGATTGTACCAGAACCCTTACTGGTGCGCCGGGGTACACATGCTGACCCTACGGGCGCGCCGCTTTAAACCCACCCTTCCTAACTGAGCCGCCGGGTTAGGCCCGGTATCCCTACCCGATGTTTCGAGGTAGAACCGGTTCCCCCACCGGTACTCTGGGGTTGGAACGGAACCCTTTGTGATGCGCCAGAGAACACCAGCTGTCCCTTCGTGCACGCTGGACTAGACCTGGCCTCCCTACCGGACCCCACAGGTTAGACCCGGTATCCCTACCTGATGCTCTGCGGTAGGCCTGGCACCCTACCCGACAATCTGGGGTAGTACCGGTACACCCACCAGTACTCCGCGGTAGTTTTTCTATACCCACCGGTACTCCTGGATTGTACCAGAACCCTTACTGGTGCGCCGGGGTACACCTGCTGACCCTACGGGCACGCCGCTTTAGACCAACCCTTCCTAACTGACCCGCCGGGTTAGGCCCGGTATCCCTACCCGATGTTTCGAGGTAGAACCGGTTCCCCAACCGGTCCTCTGGGGTTGGAAAGGAACCCTTTGTGATGCGCCAGAGAACACCAGCTGTCCCTTCGTGCACGCTGGACTAGACCTGGCCTCCCTACCGGACCCCACAGGTTAGACCCGGTATCCCTACCTGATGCTCCGCATTAGGCTTGGCACCCATACCCGACCTTCTGGGGTAGTAGCGGTACCCCCACCGTTACTCTATGGTAGTATCGGTACACCCACCGGTACTCCGAGGTAGTACGTGAACCCTTACTGGTTCACTGGGTTACACCTGATGACGTTACGGGTGCGCGGTGTAGACCAGACATTCCTACCTGACGCTCCATGTTAGGCCCGGTATCCCTACCTGATGCTCTGTTGTTGGCCTGGCACCCCTACCCGACATGCTGGGGTAGAACCAGTACACCCACCGGTACTCTGCGGTAGTATTGGTACACCCACCGGTACTCCAGGCTAGTACCTGAATACTTAATGGTTTGCTGGGGTACCCCTGCTGACCTTACGGGCGCGCGGTGTAGACCAGACATTCCTACCTGAACCTCCGGGTTAGCCCCGGTATCCCTACCTGATGCTCTGCGGTAGGCCTGGCACCCTACCCGACAATCTGGGGTAGTACCGGTACACCCACCAGTACTCCGCGGTAGTTTTTCTATACCCACCGGTACTCCTGGATTGTACCAGAACCCTTACTGGTGCGCCGGGGTACACCTGCTGACCCTACGGGCGCGCCGCTTTAAACCCACCCTTCCTAACTGAGCCGCCGGGTTAGGCCCGGTATCGCTACCCGATGTTTCGAGGTAGAACCGGTTCCCCCACCGGTACTCTGGGGTTGGAACGGAACCCTTTGTGATGCGCCAGAGAACACCAGCTGTCCCTTCAAGCACGCTGGACTAGACCTGGCCTCCCTACCGGACCCCACAGGTTAGACCCGGTATCCCTACCTGATGCTCCGCATTAGGCTTGGCACCCATACCCGACCTTCTGGGGTAGTAGCGGTACCCACACCGTTACTCTGCGGTAGTATCGGTACACCCACCGGTACTCCGAGGTAGTACGTGAACCCTTACTGGTTCACTGGGTTACACCTGATGACGTTACGGGTGCGCGGTGTAGACCAGACATTCCTACCTGACGCTCCATGTTAGGCCCGGTATCCCTACCTGATGCTCTGTTGTTGGCCTGGCACCCCTACCCGATATGCTGGGGTAGAACCAGTACACCCACCGGTACTCTGCGGTAGTATTGGTACACCCACCGGTAATCCAGGGTAGTACCTGAACACTTAATGGTTTGCTGGGGTACCCCTGCTGACCTTACGGGCGCGCGGTGTAGACCAGACATTCCTACCTGAACCTCCGGGTTAGCCCCGGTATCCCTACCTGATGCTCTGCGGTAGGCCTGGCACCCTACCCGACAATCTGGGGTAGTACCGGTACACCCACCAGTACTCCGCGGTAGTTTTTCTATACCCACCGGTACTCCTGGATTGTACCAGAACCCTTACTGGTGCGCCGGGGTACACCTGCTGACCCTACGGGCACGCCGCTTTAGACCAACCCTTCCTAACTGACCCGCCGGGTTAGGCCCGGTATCCCTACCCGATGTTTCGAGGTAGAACCGGTTCCCCAACCGGTCCTCTGGGGTTGGAACGGAACCCTTTGTGATGCGCCAGAGAACACCAGCTGTCCCTTCAAGCACGCTGGACTAGACCTGGCCTCCCTACCGGACCCCACAGGTTAGACCCGGTATCCCTACCTGATGCTCCGCATTAGGCTTGGCACCCATACCCGACCTTCTGGGGTAGTAGCGGTACCCCCACCGTTACTCTATGGTAGTATCGGTACACCCACCGGTACTCCGAGGTAGTACGTGAACCCTTACTGGTTCACTGGGTTACACCTGATGACGTTACGGGTGCGCGGTGTAGACCAGACATTCCTACCTGACGCTCCATGTTAGGCCCGGTATCCCTACCTGATGCTCTGTTGTTGGCCTGGCACCCCTACCCGACATGCTGGGGTAGAACCAGTACACCCACCGGTACTCTGCGGTAGTATTGGTACACCCACCGGTACTCCAGGCTAGTACCTGAATACTTAATGGTTTGCTGGGGTACCCCTGCGGACCTTCCGGGCGCGCGGTGTAGACCAGACATTCCTACCTGAACCTCCGGGTTAGCCCCGGTATCCCTACCTGATGCTCTGCGGTAGGCCTGGCACCCTACCCGACAATCTGGGGTAGTACCGGTACACCCACCAGTACTCCGCGGTAGTTTTTCTATACCCACCGGTACTCCTGGATTGTACCAGAACCCTTACTGGTGCGCCGGGGTACACCTGCTGACCCTACGGGCGCGCCGCTTTAAACCCACCCTTCCTAACTGAGCCGCCGGGTTAGGCCCGGTATCCCTACCCGATGTTTCGAGGTAGAACCGGTTCCCCCACCGGTACTCTGGGGTTGGAACGGAACCCTTTGTGATGCGCCAGAGAACACCAGCTGTCCCTTCGTGCACGCTGGATTAGACCTGGCCTCCCTACCGGACCCCACAGGTTAGACCCGGTATCCCTACCTGATGCTCCGCATTAGGCTTGGCACCCATACCCGACCTTCTGGGGTAGTAGCGGTACCCACACCGTTACTCTGCGGTAGTATCGGTACACCCACCGGTACTCCGAGGTAGTACGTGAACCCTTACTGGTTCACTGGGTTACACCTGATGACGTTACGGGTGCGCGGTGTAGACCAGACATTCCTACCTGACCCTCCATGTTAGGCCCGGTATCCCTACCTGATGCTCTGTTGTTGGCCTGGCACCCCTACCCGATATGCTGGGGTAGAACCAGTATACCCACCGGTACTCTGCGGTAGTATTGGTACACCCACCGGTAATCCAGGGTAGTACCTGAACACTTAATGGTTTGCTGGGGTACCCCTGCTGACCTTACGGGCGCGCGGTGTAGACCAGACATTCCTACCTGAACCTCCGGGTTAGCCCCGGTATCCCTACCTGATGCTCTGCGGTAGGCCTGGCACCCTACCCGACAATCTGGGGTAGTACCGGTACACCCACCAGTACTCCGCGGTAGTTTTTCTATACCCACCGGTACTCCTGCATTGTACCAGAACCCTTACTGGTGCGCCGGGGTACACCTGCTGACCCTACGGGCGCGCCGCTTTAGACCAACCCTTCCTAACTGACCCGCCGGGTTAGGCCCGGTATCCCTACCCGATGTTTCGAGGTAGAACCGGTTCCCCAACCGGTCCTCTGGGGTTGGAACGGAACCCTTTGTGATGCGCCAGAGAACACCAGCTGTCCCTTCAAGCACGCTGGACTAGACCTGGCCTCCCTACCGGACCCCACAGGTTAGACCCGGTATCCCTACCTGATGCTCCGCATTAGGCTTGGCACCCATACCCGACCTTCTGGGGTAGTAGCGGTACCCCCACCGTTACTCTATGGTAGTATCGGTACACCCACCGGTACTCCGAGGTAGTACGTGAACCCTTACTGGTTCACTGGGTTACACCTGATGACGTTACGGGTGCGCGGTGTAGACCAGACATTCCTACCTGACGCTCCATGTTAGGCCCGGTATCCCTACCTGATGCTCTGTTGTTGGCCTGGCACCCCTACCCGACATGCTGGTGTAGAACCAGTACACCCACCGGTACTCTGCGGTAGTATTGGTACACCCACCGGTACTCCAGGCTAGTACCTGAATACTTAATGGTTTGCTGGGGTACCCCTGCTGACCTTACGGGCGCGCGGTGTAGACCAGACATTCCTACCTGAACCTCCGGGTTAGCCCCGGTATCCCTACCTGATGCTCTGCGGTAGGCCTGGCAGCCTACCCGACAATCTGGGGTAGTACCGGTACACCCACCAGTACTCCGCGGTAGTTTTTCTATACCCACCGGTACTCCTGGATTGTACCAGAACCCTTACTGGTGCGCCGGGGTACACCTGCTGACCCTACGGGCGCGCCGCTTTAAACCCACCCTTCCTAACTGAGCCGCCGGGTTAGGCCCGGTATCGCTACCCGATGTTTCGAGGTAGAACCGGTTCCCCCACCGGTACTCTGGGGTTGGAACGGAACCCTTTGTGATGCGCCAGAGAACACCAGCTGTCCCTTCGTGCACGCTGGATTAGACCTGGCCTCCCTACCGGACCCCACAGGTTAGACCCGGTATCCCTACCTGATGCTCCGCATTAGGCTTGGCACCCATACCCGACCTTCTGGGGTAGTAGCGGTACCCCCACCGTTACTCTATGGTAGTATCGGTACACCCACCGGTACTCCGAGGTAGTACGTGAACCCTTACTGGTTCACTGGGTTACACCTGATGACGTTACGGGTGCGCGGTGTAGACCAGACATTCCTACCTGACGCTCCATGTTAGGCCCGGTATCCCTACCTGATGCTCTGTTGTTGGCCTGGCACCCCTACCCGACATGCTGGGGTAGAACCAGTACACCCACCGGTACTCTGCGGTAGTATTGGTACACCCACCGGTACTCCAGGCTAGTACCTGAATACTTAATGGTTTGCTGGGGTACCCCTGCTGACCTTACGGGCGCGCGGTGTAGACCAGACATTCCTACCTGAACCTCCGGGTTAGCCCCGGTATCCCTACCTGATGCTCTGCGGTAGGCCTGGCACCCTACCCGACAATCTGGGGTAGTACCGGTACACCCACCAGTACTCCGCGGTGGTTTTTCTATACCCACCGGTACTCCTGGATTGTACCAGAACCCTTACTGGTGCGCCGGGGTACACCTGCTGACCCTACGGGCGCGCCGCTTTAAACCCACCCTTCCTAACTGAGCCGCCGGGTTAGGCCTGGTATACCTACCCGATGTTTCGAGGTAGAACCGGTTCCCCCACCGGTACTCTGGGGTTGGAACGGAACCCTTTGTGATGCGCCAGAGAACACCAGCTGTCCCTTCGTGCACGCTGGACTAGACCTGGCCTCCCTACCGGACCCCACAGGTTAGACCCGGTATCCCTACCTGATGCTCCGCATTAGGCTTGGCACCCATACCCGACCTTCTGGGGTAGTAGCGGTACCCCCACCGTTACTCTATGGTAGTATCGGTACACCCACCGGTACTCCGAGGTAGTACGTGAACCCTTACTGGTTCACTGGGTTACACCTGATGACGTTACGGGTGCGCGGTGTAGACCAGACATTCCTACCTGACGCTCCATGTTAGGCCCGGTATCCCTACCTGATGCTCTGTTGTTGGCCTGGCACCCCTACCCGACATGCTGGGGTAGAACCAGTACACCCACCGGTACTCTGCGGTAGTATTGGTACACCCACCGGTACTCCAGGCTAGTACCTGAATACTTAATGGTTTGCTGGGGTACCCCTGCTGACCTTACGGGCGCGCGGTGTAGACCAGACATTCCTACCTGAACCTCCGGGTTAGCCCCGGTATCCCTACCTGATGCTCTGCGGTAGGCCTGGCACCCTACCCGACAATCTGGGGTAGTACCGGTACACCCACCAGTACTCCGCGGTAGTTTTTCTATACCCACCGGTACTCCTGGATTGTACCAGAACCCTTACTGGTGCGCCGGGGTACACCTGCTGACCCTACGGGCGCGCCGCTTTAAACCCACCCTTCCTAACTGAGCCGCCGGGTTAGGCCCGGTATCCCTACCCGATGTTTCGAGGTAGAACCGGTTCCCCCACCGGTACTCTGGGGTTGGAACGGAACCCTTTGTGATGCGCCAGAGAACACCAGCTGTCCCTTCGTGCACGCTGGATTAGACCTGGCCTCCCTACCGGACCCCACAGGTTAGACCCGGTATCCCTACCTGATGCTCCGCATTAGGCTTGGCACCCATACCCGACCTTCTGGGGTAGTAGCGGTACCCACACCGTTACTCTGCGGTAGTATCGGTACACCCACCGGTACTCCGAGGTAGTACGTGAACCCTTACTGGTTCACTGGGTTACACCTGATGACGTTACGGGTGCGCGGTGTAGACCAGACATTCCTACCTGACCCTCCATGTTAGGCCCGGTATCCCTACCTGATGCTCTGTTGTTGGCCTGGCACCCCTACCCGATATGCTGGGGTAGAACCAGTATACCCACCGGTACTCTGCGGTAGTATTGGTACACCCACCGGTAATCCAGGGTAGTACCTGAACACTTAATGGTTTGCTGGGGTACCCCTGCTGACCTTACGGGCGCGCGGTGTAGACCAGACATTCCTACCTGAACCTCCGGGTTAGCCCCGGTATCCCTACCTGATGCTCTGCGGTAGGCCTGGCACCCTACCCGACAATCTGGGGTAGTACCGGTACACCCACCAGTACTCCGCGGTAGTTTTTCTATACCCACCGGTACTCCTGCATTGTACCAGAACCCTTACTGGTGCGCCGGGGTACACCTGCTGACCCTACGGGCGCGCCGCTTTAGACCAACCCTTCCTAACTGACCCGCCGGGTTAGGCCCGGTATCCCTACCCGATGTTTCGAGGTAGAACCGGTTCCCCAACCGGTCCTCTGGGGTTGGAACGGAACCCTTTGTGATGCGCCAGAGAACACCAGCTGTCCCTTCAAGCACGCTGGACTAGACCTGGCCTCCCTACCGGACCCCACAGGTTAGACCCGGTATCCCTACCTGATGCTCCGCATTAGGCTTGGCACCCATACCCGACCTTCTGGGGTAGTAGCGGTACCCCCACCGTTACTCTATGGTAGTATCGGTACACCCACCGGTACTCCGAGGTAGTACGTGAACCCTTACTGGTTCACTGGGTTACACCTGATGACGTTACGGGTGCGCGGTGTAGACCAGACATTCCTACCTGACGCTCCATGTTAGGCCCGGTATCCCTACCTGATGCTCTGTTGTTGGCCTGGCACCCCTACCCGACATGCTGGTGTAGAACCAGTACACCCACCGGTACTCTGCGGTAGTATTGGTACACCCACCGGTACTCCAGGCTAGTACCTGAATACTTAATGGTTTGCTGGGGTACCCCTGCTGACCTTACGGGCGCGCGGTGTAGACCAGACATTCCTACCTGAACCTCCGGGTTAGCCCCGGTATCCCTACCTGATGCTCTGCGGTAGGCCTGGCACCCTACCCGACAATCTGGGGTAGTACCGGTACACCCACCAGTACTCCGCGGTAGTTTTTCTATACCCACCGGTACTCCTGGATTGTACCAGAACCCTTACTGGTGCGCCGGGGTACACCTGCTGACCCTACGGGC
Organism: Astur gentilis; assembly: GCF_929443795.1. Lineage (NCBI taxonomy): Eukaryota > Metazoa > Chordata > Aves > Accipitriformes > Accipitridae > Astur > Astur gentilis. The sequence continues at coordinate 5,112,788 of NW_026060868.1, read as the reverse complement.
GCGCCGCTTTAAACCCACCCTTCCTAACTGAGCCGCCGGGTTAGGCCTGGTATACCTACCCGATGTTTCGAGGTAGAACCGGTTCCCCCACCGGTACTCTGGGGTTGGAACGGAACCCTTTGTGATGCGCCAGAGAACACCAGCTGTCCCTTCGTGCACGCTGGACTAGACCTGGCCTCCCTACCGGACCCCACAGGTTAGACCCGGTATCCCTACCTGATGCTCCGCATTAGGCTTGGCACCCATACCCGACCTTCTGGGGTAGTAGCGGTACCCCCACCGTTACTCTATGGTAGTATCGGTACACCCACCGGTACTCCGACGTAGTACGTGAACCCTTACTGGTTCACTGGGTTACACCTGATGACGTTACGGGTGCGCGGTGTAGACCAGACATTCCTACCTGACGCTCCATGTTAGGCCCGGTATCCCTACCTGATGCTCTGTTGTTGGCCTGTTACCCCTACCCGATATGCTGGGGAAGAACCAGTACACCCACCGGTACTCTGCGGTAGTATTGGTACACCCACCGGTACTCCAGGGTAGTACCTGAACACTTAATGGTTTGCTGGGGTACCCCTGCTGACCTTACGGGCGCGCGGTGTAGACCAGACATTCCTACCTGAACCTCCGGGTTAGCCCCGGTATCCCTACCTGATGCTCTGCGGTAGGCCTGGCACCCTACCCGACAATCTGGGGTAGTACCGGTACACCCACCAGTACTCCGCGGTAGTTTTTCTATACCCACCGGTACTCCTGGATTGTACCAGAACCCTTACTGGTGCGCCGGGGTACACCTGCTGACCCTACGGGCGCGCCGCTTTAGACCCACCCTTCCTACCTGACCCTCCAGGGTAGGCCCGGTATCCCTACCCGATGTTTCGAGGTAGAACCGGTTCCCCCACCGGTACTCTGGGGTTGGAACGGAACCCTTTGTGATGCGCCAGAGAACACCAGCTGTCCCTTCAAGCACGCTGGACTAGACCTGGCCTCCCTACCGGACCCCACAGGTTAGACCCGGTATCCCTACCTGATGCTCCGCATTAGGCTTGGCACCCATACCCGACCTTCTGGGGTAGTAGCGGTACCCCCACCGTTACTCTATGGTAGTATCGGTACACCCACCGGTTCTCCGAGGTAGTACGTGAACCCTTACTGGTTCACTGGGTTACACCTGATGACGTTACGGGTGCGCGGTGTAGACCAGACATTCCTACCTGACGCTCCATGTTAGGCCCGGTATCCCTACCTGATGCTCTGTTGTTGGCCTGGCACCCCTACCCGACATGCTGGTGTAGAACCAGTACACCCACCGGTACTCTGTGGTAGTATTGGTACACCCACCGGTACTCCAGGGTAGTACCTGAACACTTAATGGTTTGCTGGGGTACCCCTGCTGACCTTACGGGCACGCGGTGTAGACCAGACATTCCTACCTGAACCTCCGGGTTAGCCCCGGTATCCCTACCTGATGCTCTGCGGTAGGCCTGGCACCCTACCCGACAATCTGGGGTAGTACCGGTACACCCACCAGTACTCCGCGGTAGTTTTTCTATACCCACCGGTACTCCTGGATTGTACCAGAACCCTTACTGGTGCGCCGGGGTACACCTGCTGACCCTACGGGCACGCCGCTTTAGACCAACCCTTCCTAACTGACCCGCCAGGTTAGGCCCGGTATCCCTACCCGATGTTTCGAGGTAGAACCGGTTCCCCAACCGGTACTCTGGGGTTGGAACGGAACCCTTTGTGATGCGCCAGAGAACACCAGCTGTCCCTTCGTGCACGCTGGATTAGACCTGGCCTCCCTACCGGACCCCACAGGTTAGACCCGGTATCCCTAACTGATGCTCCGCATTAGGCTTGGCACCCATACCCGACCTTCAGGGGTAGTAGCGGTACCCACACCGTTACTCTGCGGTAGTATCGGTACACCCACCGGTACTCCGAGGTAGTACGTGAACCCTTACTGGTTCACTGGGTTACACCTGATGACGTTACGGGTGCGCGGTGTAGACCAGACATTCCTACCTGACGCTCCATGTTAGGCCCGGTATCCCTACCTGATGCTCTGTTGTTGGCCTGGCACCCCTACCCGATATGCTGGGGTAGAACCAGTACACCCACCGGTACTCTGCGGTAGTATTGGTACACCCACCGGTACTCCAGGGTAGTACCTGAACACTTAATGGTTTGCTGGGGTACCCCTGCTGACCTTACGGGCGCGCGGTGTAGACCAGACATTCCTACCTGAACCTCCGGGTTAGCCCCGGTATCCCTACCTGATGCTCTGCGGTAGGCCTGGCACCCTACCCGACAATCTGGGGTAGTACCGGTACACCCACCAGTACTCCGCGGTAGTTTTTCTATACCCACCGGTACTCCTGGATTGTACCAGAACCCTTACTGGTGCGCCGGGGTACACCTGCTGACCCTACGGGCACGCCGCTTTAGACCAACCCTTCCTAACTGACCCGCCAGGTTAGGCCCGGTATCCCTACCCGATGTTTCGAGGTAGAACCGGTTCCCCAACCGGTACTCTGGGGTTGGAACGGAACCCTTTGTGATGCGCCAGAGAACACCAGCTGTCCCTTCGTGCACGCTGGATTAGACCTGGCCTCCCTACCGGACCCCACAGGTTAGACCCGGTATCCCTAACTGATGCTCCGCATTAGGCTTGGCACCCATACCCGACCTTCAGGGGTAGTAGCGGTACCCACACCGTTACTCTGCGGTAGTATCGGTACACCCACCGGTACTCCGAGGTAGTACGTGAACCCTTACTGGTTCACTGGGTTACACCTGATGACGTTACGGGTGCGCGGTGTAGACCAGACATTCCTACCTGACGCTCCATGTTAGGCCCGGTATCCCTACCTGATGCTCTGTTGTTGGCCTGGCACCCCTACCCGATATGCTGGGGTAGAACCAGTACACCCACCGGTACTCTGCGGTAGTATTGGTACACCCACCGGTACTCCAGGGTAGTACCTGAACACTTAATGGTTTGCTGGGGTACCCCTGCTGACCTTACGGGCGCGCGGTGTAGACCAGACATTCCTACCTGAACCTCCGGGTTAGCCCCGGTATCCCTACCTGATGCTCTGCGGTAGGCCTGGCACCCTACCCGACAATCTGGGGTAGTACCGGTACACCCACCAGTACTCCGCGGTAGTTTTTCTATACCCACCGGTACTCCTGGATTGTACCAGAACCCTTACTGGTGCGCCGGGGTACACCTGCTGACCCTACGGGCGCGCCGCTTTAGACCCACCCTTCCTAACTGAGCCGCCGGGTTAGGCCCGGTATCCCTACCCGATGTTTCGAGGTAGAACCGGTTCCCCCACCGGTACTCTGGGGTTGGAACGGAACCCTTTGTGATGCGCCAGAGAACACCAGCTGTCCCTTCGTGCACGCTGGATTAGACCTGGCCTCCCTACCGGACCCCACAGGTTAGACCCGGTATCCCTACCTGATGCTCCGCATTAGGCTTGGCACCCATACCCGACCTTCTGGGGTAGTAGCGGTACCCCCACCGTTACTCTATGGTAGTATCGGTACACCCACCGGTACTCCGAGGTAGTACGTGAACCCTTACTGGTTCACTGGGTTACACCTGATGACGTTACGGGTGCGCGGTGTAGACCAGACATTCCTACCTGACGCTCCATGTTAGGCCCGGTATCCCTACCTGATGCTCTGTTGTTGGCCTGGCACCCCTACCCGATATGCTGGGGAAGAACCAGTACACCCACCGGTACTCTGCGGTAGTATTGGTACACCCACCGGTACTCCAGGGTATTACCTGAACACTTAATGGTTTGCTGGGGTACCCCTGCTGACCTTACGGGCGCGCGGTGTAGACCAGACATTCCTACCTGAACCTCCAGGTTAGCCCCGGTATCCCTACCTGATGCTCTGCGGTAGGCCTGGCACCCTACCCGACAATCTGGGGTAGTACCGGTACACCCACCAGTACTCCGCGGTAGTTTTTCTATACCCACCGGTACTCCTGGATTGTACCAGAACCCTTACTGGTGCGCCGGGGTACACCTGCTGACCCTACGGGCGCGCCGCTTTAGACCCACCCTTCCTACCTGACCCTCCAGGGTAGGCCCGGTATCCCTACCCGATGTTTCGAGGTAGAACCGGTTCCCCCACCGGTACTCTGGGGTTGGAACGGAACCCTTTGTGATGCGCCAGAGAACACCAGCTGTCCCTTCGTGCACGCTGGACTAGACCTGGCCTCCCTACCGGACCCCACAGGTTAGACCCGGTATCCCTACCTGATGCTCCGCATTAGGCTTGGCACCCATACCCGACCTTCTGGGGTAGTAGCGGTACCCACACCGTTACTCTGCGGTAGTATCGGTACACCCACCGGTACTCCGAGGTAGTACGTGAACCCTTACTGGTTCACTGGGGTACACCTGATGACGTTACGGGTGCGCGGTGTAGACCAGACATTCCTACCTGACCCTCCATGTTAGGCCCGGTATCCCTACCTGATGCTCTGTTGTTGGCCTGGCACCTCTACCCGATATGCTGGGGTAGAACCAGTACACCCACCGGTACTCTGCGGTAGTATTGGTACACCCACCGGTAATCCAGGGTAGTACCTGAACACTTAATGGTTTGCTGGGGTACCCCTGCTGACCTTACGGGCGCGCGGTGTAGACCAGGCATTCCTACCTGAACCTCCGGGTTAGCCCCGGTATCCCTACCTGATGCTCTGCGGTAGGCCTGGCACCCTACCCGACAATTTGGGGTAGTACCGGTACACCCACCAGTACTCCGCGGTAGTTTTTCTATACCCACCGGTACTCCTGGATTGTACCAGAACCCTTACTGGTGCGCCGGGGTACACCTGCTGACCCTACGGGCACGCCGCTTTAGACCAACCCTTCCTAACTGACCCGCCGGGTTAGGCCCGGTATCCCTACCCGATGTTTCGAGGTAGAACCGGTTCCCCAACCGGTCCTCTGGGGTTGGAACGGAACCCTTTGTGATGCGCCAGAGAACACCAGCTGTCCCTTCAAGCACGCTGGACTAGACCTGGCCTCCCTACCGGACCCCACAGGTTAGACCCGGTATCCCTACCTGATGCTCCGCATTAGGCTTGGCACCCATACCCGACATTCTGGGGTAGTAGCGGTACCCACACCGTTACTCTGCGGTAGTATCGGTACACCCACCGGTACTCCGAGGTAGTACGTGAACCCTTACTGGTTCACTGGGTTACACCTGATGACGTTACGGGTGCGCGGTGTAGACCAGACATTCCTACCTGACCCTCCATGTTAGGCCCGGTATCCCTACCTGATGCTCTGTTGTTGGCCTGGCACCCCTACCCGATATGCTGGGGTAGAACCAGTATACCCACCGGTACTCTGCGGTAGTATTGGTACACCCACCGGTAATCCAGGGTAGTACCTGAACACTTAATGGTTTGCTGGGGTACCCCTGCTGACCTTACGGGCGCGCGGTGTAGACCAGACATTCCTACCTGAACCTCCGGGTTAGCCCCGGTATCCCTACCTGATGCTCTGCGGTAGGCCTGGCACCCTACCCGACAATCTGGGGTAGTACCGGTACACCCACCAGTACTCCGCGGTAGTTTTTCTATACCCACCGGTACTCCTGGATTGTACCAGAACCCTTACTGGTGCGCCGGGGTACACCTGCTGACCCTACGGGCACGCTGCTTTAGACCAACCCTTCCTAACTGACCCGCCGGGTTAGGCCCGGTATCCCTACCCGATGTTTCGAGGTAGAACCGGTTCCCCAACCGGTCCTCTGGGGTTGGAACGGAACCCTTTGTGATGCGCCAGAGAACACCAGCTGTCCCTTCGTGCACGCTGGACTAGACCTGGCCTCCCTACCGGACCCCACAGGTTAGACCCGGTATCCCTACCTGATGCTCCGCATTAGGCTTGGCACCCATACCCGACCTTCTGGGGTAGTAGCGGTACCCCCACCGTTACTCTATGGTAGTATCGGTACACCCACCGGTACTCCGAGGTAGTACGTGAACCCTTACTGGTTCACTGGGTTACACCTGATGACGTTACGGGTGCGCGGTGTAGACCAGACATTCCTACCTGACGCTCCATGTTAGGCCCGGTATCCCTACCTGATGCTCTGTTGTTGGCCTGGCACCCCTACCCGACATGCTGGGGTAGAACCAGTACACCCACCGGTACTCTGCGGTAGTATTGGTACACCCACCGGTACTCCAGGCTAGTACCTGAATACTTAATGGTTTGCTGGGGTACCCCTGCTGACCTTACGGGCGCGCGGTGTAGACCAGACATTCCTACCTGAACCTCCGGGTTAGCCCCGGTATCCCTACCTGATGCTCTGCGGTAGGCCTGGCACCCTACCCGACAATCTGGGGTAGTACCGGTACACCCACCAGTACTCCGCGGTAGTTTTTCTATACCCACCGGTACTCCTGGATTGTACCAGAACCCTTACTGGTGCGCCGGGGTACACCTGCTGACCCTACGGGCGCGCCGCTTTAAACCCACCCTTCCTAACTGAGCCGCCGGGTTAGGCCCGGTATCGCTACCCGATGTTTCGAGGTAGAACCGGTTCCCCCACCGGTACTCTGGGGTTGGAACGGAACCCTTTGTGATGCGCCAGAGAACACCAGCTGTCCCTTCGTGCACGCTGGACTAGACCTGGCCTCCCTACCGGACCCCACAGGTTAGACCCGGTATCCCTACCTGATGCTCCGCATTAGGCTTGGCACCCATACCCGACCTTCTGGGGTAGTAGCGGTACCCCCACCGTTACTCTATGGTAGTATCGGTACACCCACCGGTACTCCGAGGTAGTACGTGAACCCTTACTGGTTCACTGGGTTACACCTGATGACGTTACGGGTGCGCGGTGTAGACCAGACATTCCTACCTGACGCTCCATGTTAGGCCCGGTATCCCTACCTGATGCTCTGTTGTTGGCCTGGCACCCCTACCCGATATGCTGGGGAAGAACCAGTACACCCACCGGTACTCTGCGGTAGTATTGGTACACCCACCGGTACTCCAGGGTAGTACCTGAACACTTAATGGTTTGCTGGGGTACCCCTGCTGACCTTACGGGCGCGCGGTGTAGACCAGACATTCCTACCTGAACCTCCAGGTTAGCCCCGGTATCCCTACCTGATGCTCTGCGGTAGGCCTGGCACCCTACCCGACAATCTGGGGTAGTACCGGTACACCCACCAGTACTCCGCGGTAGTTTTTCTATACCCACCGGTACTCCTGGATTGTACCAGAACCCTTACTGGTGCGCCGGGGTACACCTGCTGACCCTACGGGCGCGCCGCTTTAAACCCACCCTTCCTAACTGAGCCACCGGGTTAGGCCCGGTATCCCTACCCGATGTTTCGAGGTAGAACCGGTTCCCCCACCGGTACTCTGGGGTTGGAACGGAACCCTTTGTGATGCGCCAGAGAACACCAGCTGTCCCTTCAAGCACGCTGGACTAGACCTGGCCTCCCTACCGGACCCCACAGGTTAGACCCGGTATCCCTACCTGATGCTCCGCATTAGGCTTGGCACCCATACCCGACCTTCTGGGGTAGTAGCGGTACCCACACCGTTACTCTGCGGTAGTATCGGTACACCCACCGGTACTCCGAGGTAGTACGTGAACCCTTACTGGTTCACTGGGTTACACCTGATGACGTTACGGGTGCGCGGTGTAGACCAGACATTCCTACCTGACCCTCCATGTTAGGCCCGGTATCCCTACCTGATGCTCTGTTGTTGGCCTGGCACCCCTACCCGATATGCTGGGGTAGAACCAGTACACCCACCGGTACTCTGCGGTAGTATTGGTACACCCACCGGTAATCCAGGGTAGTACCTGAACACTTAATGGTTTGCTGGGGTACCCCTGCTGACCTTACGGGCGCGCGGTGTAGACCAGACATTCCTACCTGAACCTCCGGGTTAGCCCCGGTATCCCTACCTGATGCTCTGCGGTAGGCCTGGCACCCTACCCGACAATCTGGGGTAGTACCGGTACACCCACCAGTACTCCGCGGTAGTTTTTCTATACCCACCGGTACTCCTGGATTGTACCAGAACCCTTACTGGTGCGCCGGGGTACACCTGCTGACCCTACGGGCACGCCGCTTTAGACCAACCCTTCCTAACTGACCCGCCGGGTTAGGCCCGGTATCCCTACCCGATGTTTCGAGGTAGAACCGGTTCCCCAACCGGTCCTCTGGGGTTGGAACGGAACCCTTTGTGATGCGCCAGAGAACACCAGCTGTCCCTTCAAGCACGCTGGACTAGACCTGGCCTCCCTACCGGACCCCACAGGTTAGACCCGGTATCCCTACCTGATGCTCCGCATTAGGCTTGGCACCCATACCCGACCTTCTGGGGTAGTAGCGGTACCCCCACCGTTACTCTATGGTAGTATCGGTACACCCACCGGTACTCCGAGGTAGTACGTGAACCCTTACTGGTTCACTGGGTTACACCTGATGACGTTACGGGTGCGCGGTGTAGACCAGACATTCCTACCTGACGCTCCATGTTAGGCCCGGTATCCCTACCTGATGCTCTGTTGTTGGCCTGGCACCCCTACCCGACATGCTGGGGTAGAACCAGTACACCCACCGGTACTCTGCGGTAGTATTGGTACACCCACCGGTACTCCAGGCTAGTACCTGAATACTTAATGGTTTGCTGGGGTACCCCTGCTGACCTTACGGGCGCGCGGTGTAGACCAGACATTCCTACCTGAACCTCCGGGTTAGCCCCGGTATCCCTACCTGATGCTCTGCGGTAGGCCTGGCACCCTACCCGACAATCTGGGGTAGTACCGGTACACCCACCAGTACTCCGCGGTAGTTTTTCTATACCCACCGGTACTCCTGGATTGTACCAGAACCCTTACTGGTGCGCCGGGGTACACCTGCTGACCCTACGGGCGCGCCGCTTTAAACCCACCCTTCCTAACTGAGCCGCCGGGTTAGGCCCGGTATCCCTACCCGATGTTTCGAGGTAGAACCGGTTCCCCCACCGGTACTCTGGGGTTGGAACGGAACCCTTTGTGATGCGCCAGAGAACACCAGCTGTCCCTTCAAGCACGCTGGACTAGACCTGGCCTCCCTACCGGACCCCACAGGTTAGACCCGGTATCCCTACCTGATGCTCCGCATTAGGCTTGGCACCCATACCCGACCTTCTGGGGTAGTAGCGGTACCCACACCGTTACTCTGCGGTAGTATCGGTACACCCACCGGTACTCCGAGGTAGTACGTGAACCCTTACTGGTTCACTGGGTTACACCTGATGACGTTACGGGTGCGCGGTGTAGACCAGACATTCCTACCTGACCCTCCATGTTAGGCCCGGTATCCCTACCTGATGCTCTGTTGTTGGCCTGGCACCCCTACCCGATATGCTGGGGTAGAACCAGTATACCCACCGGTACTCTGCGGTAGTATTGGTACACCCACCGGTAATCCAGGGTAGTACCTGAACACTTAATGGTTTGCTGGGGTACCCCTGCTGACCTTACGGGCGCGCGGTGTAGACCAGACATTCCTACCTGAACCTCCGGGTTAGCCCCGGTATCCCTACCTGATGCTCTGCGGTAGGCCTGGCACCCTACCCGACAATCTGGGGTAGTACCGGTACACCCACCAGTACTCCGCGGTAGTTTTTCTATACCCACCGGTACTCCTGCATTGTACCAGAACCCTTACTGGTGCGCCGGGGTACACCTGCTGACCCTACGGGCGCGCCGCTTTAGACCAACCCTTCCTAACTGACCCGCCGGGTTAGGCCCGGTATCCCTACCCGATGTTTCGAGGTAGAACCGGTTCCCCAACCGGTCCTCTGGGGTTGGAACGGAACCCTTTGTGATGCGCCAGAGAACACCAGCTGTCCCTTCAAGCACGCTGGACTAGACCTGGCCTCCCTACCGGACCCCACAGGTTAGACCCGGTATCCCTACCTGATGCTCCGCATTAGGCTTGGCACCCATACCCGACCTTCTGGGGTAGTAGCGGTACCCCCACCGTTACTCTATGGTAGTATCGGTACACCCACCGGTACTCCGAGGTAGTACGTGAACCCTTACTGGTTCACTGGGTTACACCTGATGACGTTACGGGTGCGCGGTGTAGACCAGACATTCCTACCTGACGCTCCATGTTAGGCCCGGTATCCCTACCTGATGCTCTGTTGTTGGCCTGGCACCCCTACCCGACATGCTGGGGTAGAACCAGTACACCCACCGGTACTCTGCGGTAGTATTGGTACACCCACCGGTACTCAAGGGTAGTACCTGAACACTTAATGGTTTGCTGGGGTACCCCTGCTGACCTTACGGGCGCGCGGTGTAGACCAGACATTCCTACCTGAACCTCCGGGTTAGCCCCGGTATCCCTACCTGATGCTCTGCGGTAGGCCTGGCACCCTACCCGACAATCTGGGGTAGTACCGGTACACCCACCAGTACTCCGCGGTAGTTTTTCTATACCCACCGGTACTCCTGGATTGTACCAGAACCCTTACTGGTGCGCCGGGGTACACCTGCTGACCCTACGGGCGCGCCGCTTTAAACCCACCCTTCCTAACTGAGCCGCCGGGTTAGGCCCGGTATCCCTACCCGATGTTTCGAGGTAGAACCGGTTCCCCCACCGGTACTCTGGGGTTGGAACGGAACCCTTTGTGATGCGCCAGAGAACACCAGCTGTCCCTTCAAGCACGCTGGACTAGACCTGGCCTCCCTACCGGACCCCACAGGTTAGACCCGGTATCCCTACCTGATGCTCCGCATTAGGCTTGGCACCCATACCCGACCTTCTGGGGTAGTAGCGGTACCCACACCGTTACTCTGCGGTAGTATCGGTACACCCACCGGTACTCCGAGGTAGTACGTGAACCCTTACTGGTTCACTGGGGTACACCTGATGACGTTACGGGTGCGCGGTGTAGACCAGACATTCCTACCTGACGCTCCATGTTAGGCCCGGTATCCCTACCTGATGCTCTGTTGTTGGCCTGGCACCCCTACCCGACATGCTGGGGTAGAACCAGTACACCCACCGGTACTCTGCGGTAGTATTGGTACACCCACCGGTACTCCAGGCTAGTACCTGAATACTTAATGGTTTGCTGGGGTACCCCTGCTGACCTTACGGGCGCGCGGTGTAGACCAGACATTCCTACCTGAACCTCCGGGTTAGCCCCGGTATCCCTACCTGATGCTCTGCGGTAGGCCTGGCACCCTACCCGACAATCTGGGGTAGTACCGGTACACCCACCAGTACTCCGCGGTAGTTTTTCTATACCCACCGGTACTCCTGGATTGTACCAGAACCCTTTCTGGTGCGCCGGGGTACACCTGCTGACCCTACGGGCGCGCCGCTTTAAACCCACCCTTCCTAACTGAGCCGCCGGGTTAGGCCCGGTATCGCTACCCGATGTTTCGAGGTAGAACCGGTTCCCCCACCGGTACTCTGGGGTTGGAACGGAACCCTTTGTGATGCGCCAGAGAACACCAGCTGTCCCTTCGTGCACGCTGGACTAGACCTGGCCTCCCTACCGGACCCCACAGGTTAGACCCGGTATCCCTACCTGATGCTCCGCATTAGGCTTGGCACCCATACCCGACCTTCTGGGGTAGTAGCGGTACCCCCACCGTTACTCTATGGTAGTATCGGTACACCCACCGGTACTCCGAGGTAGTACGTGAACCCTTACTGGTTCACTGGGTTACACCTGATGACGTTACGGGTGCGCGGTGTAGACCAGACATTCCTACCTGACGCTCCATGTTAGGCCCGGTATCCCTACCTGATGCTCTGTTGTTGGCCTGTTACCCCTACCCGATATGCTGGGGAAGAACCAGTACACCCACCGGTACTCTGCGGTAGTATTGGTACACCCACCGGTACTCAAGGGTAGTACCTGAACACTTAATGGTTTGCTGGGGTACCCCTGCTGACCTTACGGGCGCGCGGTGTAGACCAGACATTCCTACCTGAACCTCCAGGTTAGCCCCGGTATCCCTACCTGATGCTCTGCGGTAGGCCTGGCACCCTACCCGACAATCTGGGGTAGTACCGGTACACCCACCAGTACTCCGCGGTAGTTTTTCTATACCCACCGGTACTCCTGGATTGTACCAGAACCCTTACTGGTGCGCCGGGGTACACCTGCTGACCCTACGGGCGCGCCGCTTTAGACCCACCCTTCCTACCTGACCCTCCAGTGTAGGCCCGGTATCCCTACCCGATGTTTCGAGGTAGAACCGGTTCCCCCACCGGTACTCTGGGGTTGGAACGGAACCCTTTGTGATGCGCCAGAGAACACCAGCTGTCCCTTCAAGCACGCTGGACTAGACCTGGCCTCCCTACCGGACCCCACAGGTTAGACCCGGTATCCCTACCTGATGCTCCGCATTAGGCTTGGCACCCATACCTGACCTTCTGGGGTAGTAGCGGTACCCCCACCGTTACTCTATGGTAGTATCGGTACACCCACCGGTTCTCCGAGGTAGTACGTGAACCCTTACTGGTTCACTGGGTTACACCTGATGACGTTACGGGTGCGCGGTGTAGACCAGACATTCCTACCTGACGCTCCATGTTAGGCCCGGTATCCCTACCTGATGCTCTGTTGTTGGCCTGGCACCCCTACCCGACATGCTGGTGTAGAACCAGTACACCCACCGGTACTCTGTGGTAGTATTGGTACACCCACCGGTACTCCAGGGTAGTACCTGAACACTTAATGGTTTGCTGGGGTACCCCTGCTGACCTTACGGGCACGCGGTGTAGACCAGACATTCCTACCTGAACCTCCGGGTTAGCCCCGGTATCCCTACCTGATGCTCTGCGGTAGGCCTGGCACCCTACCCGACAATCTGGGGTAGTACCGGTACACCCACCAGTACTCCGCGGTAGTTTTTCTATACCCACCGGTACTCCTGGATTGTACCAGAACCCTTACTGGTGCGCCGGGGTACACCTGCTGACCCTACGGGCGCGCCGCTTTAAACCCACCCTTCCTAACTGAGCCGCCGGGTTAGGCCCGGTATCCCTACCCGATGTTTCGAGGTAGAACCGGTTCCCCCACCTGTACTCTGGGGTTGGAACGGAAACCTTTGTGATGCGCCAGAGAACACCAGCTGTCCCTTCGTGCACGCTGGCTTAGACCTGGCCTCCCTACCGGACCCCACAGGTTAGACCCGGTATCCCTACCTGATGCTCCGCATTAGGCTTGGCACCCATACCCGACCTTCTGGGGTAGTAGCGGTACCCCCACCCTTACTCTATGGTAGTATCGGTACACCCACCGGTACTCCGAGGTAGTACGTGAACCCTTACTGGTTCACTGGGGTACACCTGATGACGTTACGGGTGCACGGTGTAGACCAGACATTCCTACCTGACACTCCATGTTAGGCCCGGTATCCCTACCTGATGCTCTGTTGTTGGCCTGGCACCCCTACCCGACATGCTAGGGTAGAACCAGTACACCCACCGGTACTCTGCGGTAGTATTGGTACACCCACCGGTACTCCAGGCTAGTACCTGAATACTTAATGGTTTGCTGGGGTACCCCTGCTGACCTTACGGGCGCGCGGTGTAGACCAGACATTCCTACCTGAACCTCCGGGTTAGCCCCGGTATCCCTACCTGATGCTCTGCGGTAGGCCTGGCACCCTACCCGACAATCTGGGGTAGTACCGGTACACCCACCAGTACTCCGCGGTAGTTTTTCTATACCCACCGGTACTCCTGCATTGTACCAGAACCCTTACTGGTGCGCCGGGGTACACCTGCTGACCCTACGGGAGCGCCGCTTTAGACCCACCCTTCCTAACTGACCCGCCAGGGTAGTCCTGGTATCCAAACCCAATGTTTCGAGGTAGAACCGGTTCCCCCACCGGTACTCTGGGGTTGGAACGGAACCCTTTGTGATGCGCCAGAGAACACCAGCTGTCCCTTCGTGCATGCTGGATTAGACCTGTGCTCCCTACCGGACCCCACAGGTTAGACCCGGTATCCCTACCTGATGCTCCGCATTAGGCTTGGCACCCATACCCGACCTTCTGGGGTAGTAGCGGTACCCCCACCGTTACTCTGCGGTAGTATCGGTACACCCACCGGTACTCTGCGGTAGTATTGGTACACCCACCGGTACTCCAGGGTAGTACCTGAACACTTAATGGTTTGCTGGGGTACCCCTGCTGACCTTACGGGTGTGAGGTGTAGACCAGACATTCCTACCTGACCCTCCGTGTTAGGCCCGGTATCCCTACCTGATGCTCTGCGGTAGGCCTGGCACCCTACCCTACAATCTGGGGTAATACCGGTACACCCACCAGTACTCCGCGGTAGTTTTTCTATAGCCACCGGTACTCCTGCATTGTACCAGAACCCTTACTGGTGCGCCGGGGTACACCTGCTGACCCTACGGGCGCGCCGCTTTAGACCCACCCTTCCTAAATGAGCCGCCAGGTTAGGCCCGGTATCCCTACCCGATGTTTCGAGGTAGAACCGGTTCCCCCACCGGTACTCTGGGGTTGGAACGGAACCCTTTGTGATGCGTCAGAGAACACCAGCTGTCCCTTCGTGCACGCTGGACTAGACCTGGCCTCCCTACCGGACCCCACAGGTTAGACCCGGTATCCCTACCTGATGCTCCGCATTAGGCTTGGCACCCATACCCGACCTTCTGGGGTAGTAGCGGTACCCCCACCGTTACTCTATGGTAGTATCGGTACACCCACCGGTTCTCCGAGGTAGTACGTGAACCCTTACTGGTTCACTGGGTTACACCTGATGACGTTACGGGTGCGCGGTGTAGACCAGACATTCCTACCTGACGCTCCATGTTAGGCCCGGTATCCCTACCTGATGCTCTGTTGTTGGCCTGGCACCCCTACCCGACATGCTGGTGTAGAACCAGTACACCCACCGGTACCCTGTGGTAGTATTGGTACACCCACCGGTACTCCAGGCTAGTACCTGAACACTTAATGGTTTGCTGGGGTACCCCTGCTGACCTTACGGGCACGCGGTGTAGACCAGACATTCCTACCTGAACCTCCGGGTTAGCCCCGGTATCCCTACCTGATGCTCTGCGGTAGGCCTGGCACCCTACCCGACAATCTGGGGTAGTACCGGTACACCCACCAGTACTCCGCGGTAGTTTTTCTATACCCACCGGTACTCCTGGATTGTACCAGAACCCTTACTGGTGCGCCGGGGTACACCTGCTGACCCTACGGGCGCGCCGCTTTAAACCCACCCTTCCTAACTGAGCCGCCGGGTTAGGCCCGGTATCCCTACCCGATGTTTCGAGGTAGAACCGGTTCCCCCACCGGTACTCTGGGGTTGGAACGGAACCCTTTGTGATGCGCCAGAGAACACCAGCTGTCCCTTCGTGCACGCTGGATTAGACCAGGCCTCCCTACCGGACCCCACAGGTTACACCCGGTATCCCTACCTGATGCTGCGCATTAGGCTTGGCACCCATACCCGACCTTCTGGGGTAGTAGCGGTACCCCCACCGTTACTCTATGGTAGTATCGGTACACCCACCGGTACTCCGAGGTAGTACGTGAACCCTTACTGGTTCACTGGGTTACACCTGATGACGTTACGGGTGCGCGGTGTAGACCAGACATTCCTACCTGACGCTCCATGTTAGGCCCGGTATCCCTACCTGATGCTCTGTTGTTGACCTGGCACCCCTACCCGATATGCTGGGGAAGAACCAGTACACCCACCGGTACTCTGCGGTAGTATTGGTACACCCACCGGTACTCCAGGGTAGTACCTGAACACTTAATGGTTTGCTGGGGTACCCCTGCTGACCTTACGGGCGCGCGGTGTAGACCAGACATTCCTACCTGAACCTCCGGGTTAGCCCCGGTATCCCTACCTGATGCTCTGCGGTAGGCCTGGCACCCTACCCGACAATCTGGGGTAGTACCGGTACACCCACCAGTACTCCGCGGTAGTTTTTCTATACCCACCGGTACTCCTGGATTGTACCGGAACCCTTACTGGTGCGCCGGGGTACACCTGCTGACCCTACGGGCACGCCGCTTTAGACCAACCCTTCCTAACTGACCCGCCGGGTTAGGCCCGGTATCCCTACCCGATGTTTCGAGGTAGAACCGGTTCCCCCACCGGTACTCTGGGGTTGGAACGGAACCCTTTGTGATGCGCCAGAGAACACCAGCTGTCCCTTCAAGCACGCTGGACTAGACCTGGCCTCCCTACCGGACCCCACAGGTTAGACCCGGTATCCCTACCTGATGCTCCGCATTAGGCTTGGCACCCATACCCGACCTTCTGGGGTAGTAGCGGTACCCCCACCCTTACTCTATGGTAGTATCGGTACACCCACCGGTACTCCGAGGTAGTACGTGAACCCTTACTGGTTCACTGGGGTACACCTGATGACGTTACGGGTGCGCGGTGTAGACCAGACATTCCTACCTGACCCTCCATGTTAGGCCCGGTATCCCTACCTGATGCTCTATTGTTGGCCTGGCACCCCTACCCGATATGCTGGGGTAGAACCAGTACACCCACCGGTACTCTGCGGTAGTATTGGTACACCCACCGGTACTCCAGGGTAGTACCTGAACACTTAATGGTTTGCTGGGGTACCCCTGCTGACCTTACGGGCGCGCAGTGTAGACCAGACATTCCTACCTGAACCTCCGGGTTAGCCCCGGTATCCCTACCTGATGCTCTGCGGTAGGCCTGGCCCCCTACCCGACAATCTGGGGTAGTACCGGTACACCCACCAGTACTCCGCGGTAGTTTTTCTATACCCACCGGTACTCCTGGATTGTACCAGAACCCTTACTGGTGCGCCGGGGTACACCTGCTGACCCTACGGGCGCGCCGCTTTAAAGCCACCCTTCCTAACTGAGCCGCCGGGTTAGGCCCGGTATCCCTACCCGATGTTTCGAGGTAGAACCGGTTCCCCCACCGGTACTCTGGGGTTGGAACGGAACCCTTTGTGATGCGCCAGAGAACACCAGCTGTCCCTTCGTGCACGCTGGATTAGACCTGGCCTCCCTACCGGACCCCACAGGTTAGACCCGGTATCCCTACCTGATGCTCCGCATTAGGCTTGGCACCCATACCCGACCTTCTGGGGTAGAAGCGGTACCCCCACCGTTACTCTATGGTAGTATCGGTACACCCACCGGTACTCCGAGGTAGTACGTGAACCCTTGCTGGTTCACTGGGGTACACCTGATGACGTTACGGGTGCGCGGTGTAGACCAGACATTCCTACCTGACCCTCCATGTTAGGCCCGGTATCCCTACCTGATGCTCTGTTGTTGGCCTGTTACCCCTACCCGATATGCTGGGGAAGAACCAGTACACCCACCGGTACTCTGCGGTAGTATTGGTACACCCACCGGTACTCCAGGCTAGTACCTGAACACTTAATGGTTTGCTGGGGTACCCCTGCTGACCTTACGGGCGCGCGGTGTAGACCAGACATTCCTACCTGAACCTCCGGGTTAGCCCCGGTACCCCTACCTGATGCTCTGCGGTAGGCCTGGCACCCTACCCGACAATCTGGGGTAGTACCGGTACACCCACCAGTACTCCGCGGTAGTTTTTCTATACCCACCGGTACTCCTGGATTGTACCAGAACCCTTACTGGCGCGCCGGGGTACACCTGCTGACCCTACGGGCGCGCCGCTTTAGACCAACCCTTCCTAACTGACCCGCCGGGTTAGCCCGGTATCCCTACCCGATGTTTCGAGGTAGAACCGGTTCCCCCACCGGTACTCTGGGGTTGGAACGGAACCCTTTGTGATGCGCCAGAGAACACCAGCTGTCCCTTCAAGCACGCTGGACTAGACCTGGCCTCCCTACCGGACCCCACAGGTTAGACCCGGTATCCCTACCTGATGCTCCGCATTAGGCTTGGCACCCATACCCGACCTTCTGGGGTAGTAGCGGTACCCCCACCCTTACTCTATGGTAGTATCGGTTTACCCACCGGTACTCCGAGGTAGTACGTGAACCCTTACTGGTTCACTGGGTTACACCTGATGAAGTTACGGGTGCGCGGTGTAGACCAGACATTCCTACCTGACGCTCCATGTTAGGCCCGGTATCCCTACCTGATGCTCCGTTGTTGGCCTGGCACCCCTACCCGATATGCTGGGGTAGAACCAGTACACCCACCGGTACTCTGCGGTAGTATTGGTACACCCACCGGTACTCCAGGGTAGTACCTGAACACTTAATGGTTTGCTGGGGTACCCCTGCTGACCTTACGGGCGCGCGGTGTAGACCAGACATTCCTACCTGAACCTCCGGGTTAGCCCCGGTATCCCTACCTGATGCTCTGCGGTAGGCCTGGCACCCTACCCGACAATCTGGGGTAGTACCGGTACACCCACCAGTACTCCACGGTAGTTTTTCTATACCCACCGGTACTCCTGGATTGTACCAGAACCCTTACTGGTGCGCCGGGGTACACCTGCTGACCCTACGGGCGCGCCGCTTTAGACCAACACTTCCTAACTGACCCGCCGGGTTAGGCCCGGTATCCCTACCCGATGTTTCGAGGTAGAACCGGTTCCCCCACCGGTACTCTGGGGTTGGAACGGAACCCTTTGTGATGCGCCAGAGAACACCAGCTGTCCCTTCAAGCACGCTGGACTAGACCTGGCCTCCCTACCGGACCCCACAGGTTAGACCCGGTATCCCTACCTGATGCTCCGCATTAGGCTTGGCACCCATACCCGACCTTCTGGGGTAGTAGCGGTACCCCCACCCTTACTCTATGGTAGTATCGGTACACCCACCGGTATTCCGAGGTAGTACGTGAACCCTTACTGGTTCACTGGGGTACACCTGATGACGTTACGGGTGCGCGGTGTAGACCAGACATTCCTACCTGACGCTCCATGTTAGGCCCGGTATCCCTACCTGATGCTCTGTTGTTGGCCTGGCACCCCTACCCGATATGCTGGGGTAGAACCAGTACACCCACCGGTACTCTGCGGTAGTATTGGTACACCCACCGGTACTCCAGGGTAGTACCTGAACACTTAATGGTTTGCTGGGGTACCCCTGCTGACCTTACGGGTGTGAGGTGTAGACCAGACATTCCTACCTGACCCTCCGTGTTAGGCCCGGTATCCCTACCTGATGCTCTGCGGTAGGCCTGGCACCCTACCCTACAATCTGGGGTAATACCGGTACACCCACCAGTACTCCGCGGTAGTTTTTCTATAGCCACCGGTACTCCTGCATTGTACCAGAACCCTTACTGGTGCGCCGGGGTACACCTGCTGACCCTACGGGCGCGCCGCTTTAGACCCACCCTTCCTAAATGAGCCGCCAGGTTAGGCCCGGTATCCCTACCCGATGTTTCGAGGTAGAACCGGTTCCCCCACCGGTACTCTGGGGTTGGAACGGAACCCTTTGTGATGCGTCAGAGAACACCAGCTGTCCCTTCGTGCACGCTGGACTAGACCTGGCCTCCCTACCGGACCCCACAGGTTAGACCCGGTATCCCTACCTGATGCTCCGCATTAGGCTTGGCACCCATACCCGACCTTCTGGGGTAGTAGCGGTACCCCCACCCTTACTCTATGGTAGTATCGGTACACCCACCGGTACTCCGAGGTAGTACGTGAACCCTTACTGGTTCACTGGGGTACACCTGATGACGTTACGGGTGCGCGGTGTAGACCAGACATTCCTACCTGACCCTCCATGTTAGGCCCGGTATCCCTACCTGATGCTCTATTGTTGGCCTGGCACCCCTACCCGATATGCTGGGGTAGAACCAGTACACCCACCGGTACTCTGCGGTAGTATTGGTACACCCACCGGTACTCCAGGGTAGTACCTGAACACTTAATGGTTTGCTGGGGTACCCCTGCTGACCTTACGGGCGCGCAGTGTAGACCAGACATTCCTACCTGAACCTCCGGGTTAGCCCCGGTATCCCTACCTGATGCTCTGCGGTAGGCCTGGCCCCCTACCCGACAATCTGGGGTAGTACCGGTACACCCACCAGTACTCCGCGGTAGTTTTTCTATACCCACCGGTACTCCTGGATTGTACCAGAACCCTTACTGGTGCGCCGGGGTACACCTGCTGACCCTACGGGCGCGCCGCTTTAAAGCCACCCTTCCTAACTGAGCCGCCGGGTTAGGCCCGGTATCCCTACCCGATGTTTCGAGGTAGAACCGGTTCCCCCACCGGTACTCTGGGGTTGGAACGGAACCCTTTGTGATGCGCCAGAGAACACCAGCTGTCCCTTCGTGCACGCTGGATTAGACCTGGCCTCCCTACCGGACCCCACAGGTTAGACCCGGTATCCCTACCTGATGCTCCGCATTAGGCTTGGCACCCATACCCGACCTTCTGGGGTAGAAGCGGTACCCCCACCGTTACTCTATGGTAGTATCGGTACACCCACCGGTACTCCGAGGTAGTACGTGAACCCTTGCTGGTTCACTGGGGTACACCTGATGACGTTACGGGTGCGCGGTGTAGACCAGACATTCCTACCTGACCCTCCATGTTAGGCCCGGTATCCCTACCTGATGCTCTGTTGTTGGCCTGTTACCCCTACCCGATATGCTGGGGAAGAACCAGTACACCCACCGGTACTCTGCGGTAGTATTGGTACACCCACCGGTACTCCAGGCTAGTACCTGAACACTTAATGGTTTGCTGGGGTACCCCTGCTGACCTTACGGGCGCGCGGTGTAGACCAGACATTCCTACCTGAACCTCCGGGTTAGCCCCGGTACCCCTACCTGATGCTCTGCGGTAGGCCTGGCACCCTACCCGACAATCTGGGGTAGTACCGGTACACCCACCAGTACTCCGCGGTAGTTTTTCTATACCCACCGGTACTCCTGGATTGTACCAGAACCCTTACTGGCGCGCCGGGGTACACCTGCTGACCCTACGGGCGCGCCGCTTTAGACCAACCCTTCCTAACTGACCCGCCGGGTTAGCCCGGTATCCCTACCCGATGTTTCGAGGTAGAACCGGTTCCCCCACCGGTACTCTGGGGTTGGAACGGAACCCTTTGTGATGCGCCAGAGAACACCAGCTGTCCCTTCAAGCACGCTGGACTAGACCTGGCCTCCCTACCGGACCCCACAGGTTAGACCCGGTATCCCTACCTGATGCTCCGCATTAGGCTTGGCACCCATACCCGACCTTCTGGGGTAGTAGCGGTACCCCCACCCTTACTCTATGGTAGTATCGGTTTACCCACCGGTACTCCGAGGTAGTACGTGAACCCTTACTGGTTCACTGGGTTACACCTGATGAAGTTACGGGTGCGCGGTGTAGACCAGACATTCCTACCTGACGCTCCATGTTAGGCCCGGTATCCCTACCTGATGCTCCGTTGTTGGCCTGGCACCCCTACCCGATATGCTGGGGTAGAACCAGTACACCCACCGGTACTCTGCGGTAGTATTGGTACACCCACCGGTACTCCAGGGTAGTACCTGAACACTTAATGGTTTGCTGGGGTACCCCTGCTGACCTTACGGGCGCGCGGTGTAGACCAGACATTCCTACCTGAACCTCCGGGTTAGCCCCGGTATCCCTACCTGATGCTCTGCGGTAGGCCTGGCACCCTACCCGACAATCTGGGGTAGTACCGGTACACCCACCAGTACTCCGCGGTAGTTTTTCTATACCCACCGGTACTCCTGGATTGTACCAGAACCCTTACTGGTGCGCCGGGGTACACCTGCTGACCCTACGGGCGCGCCGCTTTAGACCAACACTTCCTAACTGACCCGCCGGGTTAGGCCCGGTATCCCTACCCGATGTTTCGAGGTAGAACCGGTTCCCCCACCGGTACTCTGGGGTTGGAACGGAACCCTTTGTGATGCGCCAGAGAACACCAGCTGTCCCTTCAAGCACGCTGGACTAGACCTGGCCTCCCTACCGGACCCCACAGGTTAGACCCGGTATCCCTACCTGATGCTCCGCATTAGGCTTGGCACCCATACCCGACCTTCTGGGGTAGTAGCGGTACCCCCACCCTTACTCTATGGTAGTATCGGTACACCCACCGGTATTCCGAGGTAGTACGTGAACCCTTACTGGTTCACTGGGGTACACCTGATGACGTTACGGGTGCGCGGTGTAGACCAGACATTCCTACCTGACGCTCCATGTTAGGCCCGGTATCCCTACCTGATGCTCTGTTGTTGGCCTGGCACCCCTACCCGATATGCTGGGGTAGAACCAGTACACCCACCGGTACTCTGCGGTAGTATTGGTACACCCACCGGTACTCCAGGGTAGTACCTGAACACTTAATGGTTTGCTGGGGTACCCCTGCTGACCTTACGGGTGTGAGGTGTAGACCAGACATTCCTACCTGACCCTCCGTGTTAGGCCCGGTATCCCTACCTGATGCTCTGCGGTAGGCCTGGCACCCTACCCTACAATCTGGGGTAATACCGGTACACCCACCAGTACTCCGCGGTAGTTTTTCTATAGCCACCGGTACTCCTGCATTGTACCAGAACCCTTACTGGTGCGCCGGGGTACACCTGCTGACCCTACGGGCGCGCCGCTTTAGACCCACCCTTCCTAAATGAGCCGCCAGGTTAGGCCCGGTATCCCTACCCGATGTTTCGAGGTAGAACCGGTTCCCCCACCGGTACTCTGGGGTTGGAACGGAACCCTTTGTGATGCGTCAGAGAACACCAGCTGTCCCTTCGTGCACGCTGGACTAGACCTGGCCTCCCTACCGGACCCCACAGGTTAGACCCGGTATCCCTACCTGATGCTCCGCATTAGGCTTGGCACCCATACCCGACCTTCTGGGGTAGTAGCGGTACCCCCACCGTTACTCTATGGTAGTATCGGTACACCCACCGGTTCTCCGAGGTAGTACGTGAACCCTTACTGGTTCACTGGGTTACACCTGATGACGTTACGGGTGCGCGGTGTAGACCAGACATTCCTACCTGACGCTCCATGTTAGGCCCGGTATCCCTACCTGATGCTCTGTTGTTGGCCTGGCACCCCTACCCGACATGCTGGTGTAGAACCAGTACACCCACCGGTACCCTGTGGTAGTATTGGTACACCCACCGGTACTCCAGGCTAGTACCTGAACACTTAATGGTTTGCTGGGGTACCCCTGCTGACCTTACGGGCGCGCGGTGTAGACCAGACATTCCTACCTGAACCTCCGGGTTAGCCCCGGTACCCCTACCTGATGCTCTGCGGTAGGCCTGGCACCCTACCCGACAATCTGGGGTAGTACCGGTACACCCACCAGTACTCCGCGGTAGTTTTTCTATACCCACCGGTACTCCTGGATTGTACCAGAACCCTTACTGGCGCGCCGGGGTACACCTGCTGACCCTACGGGCGCGCCGCTTTAGACCAACCCTTCCTAACTGACCCGCCGGGTTAGCCCGGTATCCCTACCCGATGTTTCGAGGTAGAACCGGTTCCCCCACCGGTACTCTGGGGTTGGAACGGAACCCTTTGTGATGCGCCAGAGAACACCAGCTGTCCCTTCAAGCACGCTGGACTAGACCTGGCCTCCCTACCGGACCCCACAGGTTAGACCCGGTATCCCTACCTGATGCTCCGCATTAGGCTTGGCACCCATACCCGACCTTCTGGGGTAGTAGCGGTACCCCCACCCTTACTCTATGGTAGTATCGGTTTACCCACCGGTACTCCGAGGTAGTACGTGAACCCTTACTGGTTCACTGGGTTACACCTGATGAAGTTACGGGTGCGCGGTGTAGACCAGACATTCCTACCTGACGCTCCATGTTAGGCCCGGTATCCCTACCTGATGCTCCGTTGTTGGCCTGGCACCCCTACCCGATATGCTGGGGTAGAACCAGTACACCCACCGGTACTCTGCGGTAGTATTGGTACACCCACCGGTACTCCAGGGTAGTACCTGAACACTTAATGGTTTGCTGGGGTACCCCTGCTGACCTTACGGGCGCGCGGTGTAGACCAGACATTCCTACCTGAACCTCCGGGTTAGCCCCGGTATCCCTACCTGATGCTCTGCGGTAGGCCTGGCACCCTACCCGACAATCTGGGGTAGTACCGGTACACCCACCAGTACTCCGCGGTAGTTTTTCTATACCCACCGGTACTCCTGGATTGTACCAGAACCCTTACTGGTGCGCCGGGGTACACCTGCTGACCCTACGGGCGCGCCGCTTTAGACCAACACTTCCTAACTGACCCGCCGGGTTAGGCCCGGTATCCCTACCCGATGTTTCGAGGTAGAACCGGTTCCCCCACCGGTACTCTGGGGTTGGAACGGAACCCTTTGTGATGCGCCAGAGAACACCAGCTGTCCCTTCAAGCACGCTGGACTAGACCTGGCCTCCCTACCGGACCCCACAGGTTAGACCCGGTATCCCTACCTGATGCTCCGCATTAGGCTTGGCACCCATACCCGACCTTCTGGGGTAGTAGCGGTACCCCCACCCTTACTCTATGGTAGTATCGGTACACCCACCGGTATTCCGAGGTAGTACGTGAACCCTTACTGGTTCACTGGGGTACACCTGATGACGTTACGGGTGCGCGGTGTAGACCAGACATTCCTACCTGACGCTCCATGTTAGGCCCGGTATCCCTACCTGATGCTCTGTTGTTGGCCTGGCACCCCTACCCGATATGCTGGGGTAGAACCAGTACACCCACCGGTACTCTGCGGTAGTATTGGTACACCCACCGGTACTCCAGGGTAGTACCTGAACACTTAATGGTTTGCTGGGGTACCCCTGCTGACCTTACGGGTGTGAGGTGTAGACCAGACATTCCTACCTGACCCTCCGTGTTAGGCCCGGTATCCCTACCTGATGCTCTGCGGTAGGCCTGGCACCCTACCCTACAATCTGGGGTAATACCGGTACACCCACCAGTACTCCGCGGTAGTTTTTCTATAGCCACCGGTACTCCTGCATTGTACCAGAACCCTTACTGGTGCGCCGGGGTACACCTGCTGACCCTACGGGCGCGCCGCTTTAGACCCACCCTTCCTAAATGAGCCGCCAGGTTAGGCCCGGTATCCCTACCCGATGTTTCGAGGTAGAACCGGTTCCCCCACCGGTACTCTGGGGTTGGAACGGAACCCTTTGTGATGCGTCAGAGAACACCAGCTGTCCCTTCGTGCACGCTGGACTAGACCTGGCCTCCCTACCGGACCCCACAGGTTAGACCCGGTATCCCTACCTGATGCTCCGCATTAGGCTTGGCACCCATACCCGACCTTCTGGGGTAGTAGCGGTACCCCCACCGTTACTCTATGGTAGTATCGGTACACCCACCGGTTCTCCGAGGTAGTACGTGAACCCTTACTGGTTCACTGGGTTACACCTGATGACGTTACGGGTGCGCGGTGTAGACCAGACATTCCTACCTGACGCTCCATGTTAGGCCCGGTATCCCTACCTGATGCTCTGTTGTTGGCCTGGCACCCCTACCCGATATGCTGGGGTAGAACCAGTACACCCACCGGTACTCTGCGGTAGTATTGGTACACCCACCGGTACTCCAGGGTAGTACCTGAACACTTAATGGTTTGCTGGGGTACCCCTGCTGACCTTACGGGCGCGCGGTGTAGACCAGACATTCCTACCTGAACCTCCGGGTTAGCCCCGGTATCCCTACCTGATGCTCTGCGGTAGGCCTGGCACCCTACCCGACAATCTGGGGTAGTACCGGTACACCCACCAGTACTCCGCGGTAGTTTTTCTATACCCACCGGTACTCCTGGATTGTACCGGAACCCTTACTGGTGCGCCGGGGTACACCTGCTGACCCTACGGGCACGCCGCTTTAGACCAACCCTTCCTAACTGACCCGCCGGGTTAGGCCCGGTATCCCTACCCGATGTTTCGAGGTAGAACCGGTTCCCCCACCGGTACTCTGGGGTTGGAACGGAACCCTTTGTGATGCGCCAGAGAACACCAGCTGTCCCTTCAAGCACGCTGGACTAGACCTGGCCTCCCTACCGGACCCCACAGGTTAGACCCGGTATCCCTACCTGATGCTCCGCATTAGGCTTGGCACCCATACCCGACCTTCTGGGGTAGTAGCGGTACCCCCACCCTTACTCTATGGTAGTATCGGTACACCCACCGGTACTCCGAGGTAGTACGTGAACCCTTACTGGTTCACTGGGGTACACCTGATGACGTTACGGGTGCGCGGTGTAGACCAGACATTCCTACCTGACCCTCCATGTTAGGCCCGGTATCCCTACCTGATGCTCTATTGTTGGCCTGGCACCCCTACCCGATATGCTGGGGTAGAACCAGTACCCCCACCGGTACTCTGCGGTAGTATTGGTACACCCACCGGTACTCCAGGGTAGTACCTGAACACTTAATGGTTTGCTGGGGTACCCCTGCTGACCTTACGGGCGCGCAGTGTAGACCAGACATTCCTACCTGAACCTCCGGGTTAGCCCCGGTATCCCTACCTGATGCTCTGCGGTAGGCCTGGCCCCCTACCCGACAATCTGGGGTAGTACCGGTACACCCACCAGTACTCCGCGGTAGTTTTTCTATACCCACCGGTACTCCTGGATTGTACCAGAACCCTTACTGGTGCGCCGGGGTACACCTGCTGACCCTACGGGCGCGCCGCTTTAAAGCCACCCTTCCTAACTGAGCCGCCGGGTTAGGCCCGGTATCCCTACCCGATGTTTCGAGGTAGAACCGGTTCCCCCACCGGTACTCTGGGGTTGGAACGGAACCCTTTGTGATGCGCCAGAGAACACCAGCTGTCCCTTCGTGCACGCTGGATTAGACCTGGCCTCCCTACCGGACCCCACAGGTTAGACCCGGTATCCCTACCTGATGCTCCGCATTAGGCTTGGCACCCATACCCGACCTTCTGGGGTAGAAGCGGTACCCCCACCGTTACTCTATGGTAGTATCGGTACACCCACCGGTACTCCGAGGTAGTACGTGAACCCTTGCTGGTTCACTGGGGTACACCTGATGACGTTACGGGTGCGCGGTGTAGACCAGACATTCCTACCTGACCCTCCATGTTAGGCCCGGTATCCCTACCTGATGCTCTGTTGTTGGCCTGTTACCCCTACCCGATATGCTGGGGAAGAACCAGTACACCCACCGGTACTCTGCGGTAGTATTGGTACACCCACCGGTACTCCAGGCTAGTACCTGAACACTTAATGGTTTGCTGGGGTACCCCTGCTGACCTTACGGGCGCGCGGTGTAGACCAGACATTCCTACCTGAACCTCCGGGTTAGCCCCGGTACCCCTACCTGATGCTCTGCGGTAGGCCTGGCACCCTACCCGACAATCTGGGGTAGTACCGGTACACCCACCAGTACTCCGCGGTAGTTTTTCTATACCCACCGGTACTCCTGGATTGTACCAGAACCCTTACTGGCGCGCCGGGGTACACCTGCTGACCCTACGGGCGCGCCGCTTTAGACCAACCCTTCCTAACTGACCCGCCGGGTTAGCCCGGTATCCCTACCCGATGTTTCGAGGTAGAACCGGTTCCCCCACCGGTACTCTGGGGTTGGAACGGAACCCTTTGTGATGCGCCAGAGAACACCAGCTGTCCCTTCAAGCACGCTGGACTAGACCTGGCCTCCCTACCGGACCCCACAGGTTAGACCCGGTATCCCTACCTGATGCTCCGCATTAGGCTTGGCACCCATACCCGACCTTCTGGGGTAGTAGCGGTACCCCCACCCTTACTCTATGGTAGTATCGGTTTACCCACCGGTACTCCGAGGTAGTACGTGAACCCTTACTGGTTCACTGGGTTACACCTGATGAAGTTACGGGTGCGCGGTGTAGACCAGACATTCCTACCTGACGCTCCATGTTAGGCCCGGTATCCCTACCTGATGCTCCGTTGTTGGCCTGGCACCCCTACCCGATATGCTGGGGTAGAACCAGTACACCCACCGGTACTCTGCGGTAGTATTGGTACACCCACCGGTACTCCAGGGTAGTACCTGAACACTTAATGGTTTGCTGGGGTACCCCTGCTGACCTTACGGGCGCGCGGTGTAGACCAGACATTCCTACCTGAACCTCCGGGTTAGCCCCGGTATCCCTACCTGATGCTCTGCGGTAGGCCTGGCACCCTACCCGACAATCTGGGGTAGTACCGGTACACCCACCAGTACTCCGCGGTAGTTTTTCTATACCCACCGGTACTCCTGGATTGTACCAGAACCCTTACTGGTGCGCCGGGGTACACCTGCTGACCCTACGGGCGCGCCGCTTTAGACCAACACTTCCTAACTGACCCGCCGGGTTAGGCCCGGTATCCCTACCCGATGTTTCGAGGTAGAACCGGTTCCCCCACCGGTACTCTGGGGTTGGAACGGAACCCTTTGTGATGCGCCAGAGAACACCAGCTGTCCCTTCAAGCACGCTGGACTAGACCTGGCCTCCCTACCGGACCCCACAGGTTAGACCCGGTATCCCTACCTGATGCTCCGCATTAGGCTTGGCACCCATACCCGACCTTCTGGGGTAGTAGCGGTACCCCCACCCTTACTCTATGGTAGTATCGGTACACCCACCGGTATTCCGAGGTAGTACGTGAACCCTTACTGGTTCACTGGGGTACACCTGATGACGTTACGGGTGCGCGGTGTAGACCAGACATTCCTACCTGACGCTCCATGTTAGGCCCGGTATCCCTACCTGATGCTCTGTTGTTGGCCTGGCACCCCTACCCGATATGCTGGGGTAGAACCAGTACACCCACCGGTACTCTGCGGTAGTATTGGTACACCCACCGGTACTCCAGGGTAGTACCTGAACACTTAATGGTTTGCTGGGGTACCCCTTCTGACCTTACGGGCGCGCGGTGTAGACCAGACATTCCTACCTGAACCTCCGGGTTAGCCCCGGTATCCCTACCTGATGCTCTGCGGTAGGCCTGGCACCCTACCCGACAATCTGGGGTAGTACCGGTACACCCACCAGTACTCCGCGGTAGTTTTTCTATACCCACCGGTACTCCTGGATTGTACCAGAACCCTTACTGGTGCGCCGGGGTACACCTGCTGACCCTACGGGCGCGCCGCTTTAAAGCCACCCTTCCTAACTGAGCCGCCGGGTTAGGCCCGGTATCCCTACCCGATGTTTCGAGGTAGAACCGGTTCCCCCACCGGTACTCTGGGGTTGGAACGGAAACCTTTGTGATGCGCCAGAGAACACCAGCTGTCCCTTCGTGCACGCTGGATTAGACCTGGTCTCCCTACCGGACCCCACAGGTTAGACCCGGTATCCCTACCTGATGCTCTGCATTAGGCTTGGCACCCATACCCGACCTTCTGGGGTAGTAGCGGTACCCCCACCGTTACTCTATGGTAGTATCGGTACACCCACCGGTACTCCGAGGTAGTACGTGAACCCTTACTGGTCCACTGGGGTACACCTGATGACGTTACGGGTGCGCGGTGTAGACCAGACATTCCTACCTGACGCTCCATGTTAGGCCCGGTATCCCTACCTGATGCTCTGTTGTTGACCTGGCACCCCTACCCGATATGCTGGGGAAGAACCAGTACACCCACCGGTACTCTGCGGTAGTATTGGTACACCCACCGGTACTGAAGGGTAGTACCTGAACACTTAATGGTTTGCTGGGGTACCCCTGCTGACCTTACGGGCGCGCGGTGTAGACCAGACATTCCTACCTGAACCTCCAGGTTAGCCCCGGTATCCCTACCTGATGCTCTGCGGTAGGCCTGGCACCCTACCCGACAATCTGGGGTAGTACCGGTACACCCACCAGTACTCCGCGGTAGTTTTTCTATACCCACCGGTACTCCTGGATTGTACCAGAACCCTTACTGGTGCGCCGGGGTACACCTGCTGACCCTACGGGCACGCCGCTTTAGACAAACCCTTCCTAACTGACCCGCCGGGTTAGGCCCGGTATCCCTACCCGATGTTTCGAGGTAGAACCGTTTCCCCCACCGGTCCTCTGGGGTTGGAACGGAACCCTTTGTGATGCGCCAGAGAACACCAGCTGTCCCTTCAAGCACGCTGGACTAGACCTGGCCTCCCTACCGGACCCCACAGGTTAGACGCGGTATCCCTACCTGATGCTCCGCATTAGGCTTGGCACCCATACCCGACCTTCTGGGGTAGTAGCGGTACCCCCACCGTTACTCTATGGTAGTATCGGTACACCCACCGGTACTCCGAGGTAGTACGTGAACCCTTACTGGTTCACTGGGGTACACCTGATGATGTTACGGGTGCATGGTGTAGACCAGACATTCCTACATGACCCTCCATGTTAGGCCCGTTATCCCTACCTGATGCTCTGTTGTTGGCTTGGCACCCCTACCCGATATGCTGGGGTAGAACCAGTACACCCACCGGTACTCTGCGGTAGTATTGGTACACCCACCGGTACTCCAGGGTAGTACCTGAACACTTAATGGTTTGCTGGGGTACCCCTTCTGACCTTACGGGCGCGCGGTGTAGACCAGACATTCCTACCTGAACCTCCGGGTTAGCCCCGGTATCCCTACCTGATGCTCTGCGGTAGGCCTGGCACCCTACCCGACAATCTGGGGTAGTACCGGTACACCCACCAGTACTCCGCGGTAGTATTTCTATACCCACCGGTACTCCTGGATTGTACCAGAACCCTTACTGGTGCGCCGGGGTACACCTGCTGACCCTACGGGCGCGCCGCTTTAAAGCCACCCTTCCTAACTGAGCCGCCGGGTTAGGCCCGGTATCCCTACCCGATGTTTCGAGGTAGAACCGGTTCCCCCACCGGTACTCTGGGCTTGGAACGGAAACCTTTGAGATGCGCCAGAGAACACCAGCTGTCCCTTCGTGCACGCTGGATTAGACCTGGTCTCCCTACCGGACCCCACAGGTTAGACCCGGTATCCCTACCTGATGCTCCGCATTAGGCTTGGCACCCATACCCGACCTTCTGGGGTATTAGCGGTACCCCCACCGTTACTCTATGGTAGTATCGGTACACCCACCGGTACTCCGAGGTAGTACGTGAACCCTTACTGGTTCACTGGGGTACACCTGATGACGTTACGGGTGCGCGGTGTAGACCAGACATTCCTACCTGACGCTCCATGTTAGGCCCGGTATCCCTACCTGATGCTCTGTTGTTGACCTGGCACCCCTACCCGATATGCTGGGGAAGAACCAGTACACCCACCGGTACTCTGCGGTAGTATTGGTACACCCACCGGTACTCAAGGGTAGTACCTGAACACTTAATGGTTTGCTGGGGTACCCCTGCTGACCTTACGGGCGCGCGGTGTAGACCAGACATTCCTACCTGAACCTCCAGGTTAGCCCCGGTATCCCTACCTGATGCTCTGCGGTAGGCCTGGCACCCTACCCGACAATCTGGGGTAGTACCGGTACACCCACCAGTACTCCGCGGTAGTTTTTCTATACCCACCGGTACTCCTGGATTGTACCAGAACCCTTACTGGTGCGCCGGGGTACACCTGCTGTCTACGGGCACGCCGCTTTAGACAAACCCTTCCTAACTGACCCGCCGGGTTAGGCCCGGTATCCCTACCCGATGTTTCGAGGTAGAACCGGTTCCCCCACCGGTCCTCTGGGGTTGGAACGGAACCCTTTGTGATGCGCCAGAGAACACCAGCTGTCCCTTCAAGCACGCTGGACTAGACCTGGCCTCCCTACCGGACCCCACAGGTTAGACCCGGTATCCCTACCTGATGCTCCGCATTAGGCTTGGCACCCATACCCGACCTTCTGGGGTAGTAGCGGTACCCCCACCGTTACTCTATGGTAGTATCGGTACACCCACCGGTACTCCGAGGTAGTACGTGAACCCTTACTGGTTCACTGGGGTACACCTGATGATGTTACGGGTGCATGGTGTAGACCAGACATTCCTACCTGACGCTCCATGTTAGGCCCGGTATCCCTACCTGATGCTCTGTTGTTGACCTGGCACCCCTACCCGATATGCTGGGGAAGAACCAGTACACCCACCGGTACTCTGCGGTAGTATTGGTACACCCACCGGTACTCAAGGGTAGTACCTGAACACTTAATGGTTTGCTGGGGTACCCCTGCTGACCTTACGGGCGCGCGGTGTAGACCAGACATTCCTACCTGAACCTCCGGGTTAGCCCCGGTATCCCTACCTGATGCTCTGCGGTAGGCCTGGCACCCTACCCGACAATCTGGGGTAGTACCGGTACACCCACCAGTACTCCGCGGTAGTTTTTCTATACCCACCGGTACTCCTGGATTGTACCAGAACCATTACTGGTGCGCCGGGGTACACCTGCTGACCCTACGGGCGCGCCGCTTTAAACCCACCCTTCCTAACTGAGCCGCCGGGTTAGGCCCGGTATCCCTACCCGATGTTTCGAGGTAGAACCGGTTCCCCCACCGGTACTCTGGGGTTGGAACGGAACCCTTTGTGATGCGCCAGAGAACACCAGCTGTCCCTTCGTGCACGCTGGATTAGACCTGGTCTCCCTACCGGACCCCACAGGTTAGACCCGGTATCCCTACCTGATGCTCCGCATTAGGCTTGGCACCCATACCCGACCTTCTGGGGTAGTAGCGGTACCCCCACCGTTACTCTATGGTAGTATCGGTACACCCACCGGTACTCCGAGGTAGTACGTGAACCCTTACTGGTTCACTGGGGTACACCTGATGACGTTACGGGTGCGCGGTGTAGACCAGACATTCCTACCTGACGCTCCATGTTAGGCCCGGTATCCCTACCTGATGCTCTGTTGTTGGCCTGGCACCCCTACCCGATATGCTGGGGAAGAACCAGTACACCCACCGGTACTCTGCGGTAGTATTGGTACACCCACCGGTACTCAAGGGTAGTACCTGAACACTTAATGGTTTGCTGGGGTACCCCTGCTGACCTTACGGGCGCGCGGTGTAGACCAGACATTCCTACCTGAACCTCCAGGTTAGCCCCGGTATCCCTACCTGATGCTCTGCGGTAGGCCTGGCACCCTACCCGACAATCTGGGGTAGTACCGGTACACCCACCAGTACTCCGCGGTAGTTTTTCTATACCCACCGGTACTCCTGGATTGTACCAGAACCCTTACTGGTGCGCCGGGGTACACCTGCTGACCCTACGGGCACGCCGCTTTAGACAAACCCTTCCTAACTGACCCGCCGGGTTAGGCCCGGTATCCCTACCCGATGTTTCGAGGTAGAACCGGTTCCCCCACCGGTCCTCTGGGGTTGGAACGGAACCCTTTGTGATGCGCCAGAGAACACCAGCTGTCCCTTCAAGCACGCTGGACTAGACCTGGCCTCCCTACCGGACCCCACAGGTTAGACCCGGTATCCCTACCTGATGCTCCGCATTAGGCTTGGCACCCATACCCGACCTTCTGGGGTAGTAGCGGTACCCCCACCGTTACTCTATGGTAGTATCGGTACACCCACCGGTACTCCGAGGTAGTACGTGAACCCTTACTGGTTCACTGGGGTACACCTGATGATGTTACGGGTGCATGGTGTAGACCAGACATTCCTACCTGACGCTCCATGTTAGGCCCGGTATCCCTACCTGATGCTCTGTTGTTGACCTGGCACCCCTACCCGATATGCTGGGGAAGAACCAGTACACCCACCGGTACTCTGCGGTAGTATTGGTACACCCACCGGTACTCAAGGGTAGTACCTGAACACTTAATGGTTTGCTGGGGTACCCCTGCTGACCTTACGGGCGCGCGGTGTAGACCAGACATTCCTACCTGAACCTCCGGGTTAGCCCCGGTATCCCTACCTGATGCTCTGCGGTAGGCCTGGCACCCTACCCGACAATCTGGGGTAGTACCGGTACACCCACCAGTACTCCGCGGTAGTTTTTCTATACCCACCGGTACTCCTGGATTGTACCAGAACCATTACTGGTGCGCCGGGGTACACCTGCTGACCCTACGGGCGCGCCGCTTTAAACCCACCCTTCCTAACTGAGCCGCCGGGTTAGGCCCGGTATCCCTACCCGATGTTTCGAGGTAGAACCGGTTCCCCCACCGGTACTCTGGGGTTGGAACGGAACCCTTTGTGATGCGCCAGAGAACACCAGCTGTCCCTTCGTGCACGCTGGATTAGACCTGGTCTCCCTACCGGACCCCACAGGTTAGACCCGGTATCCCTACCTGATGCTCCGCATTAGGCTTGGCACCCATACCCGACCTTCTGGGGTAGTAGCGGTACCCCCACCGTTACTCTATGGTAGTATCGGTACACCCACCGGTACTCCGAGGTAGTACGTGAACCCTTACTGGTTCACTGGGGTACACCTGATGACGTTACGGGTGCGCGGTGTAGACCAGACATTCCTACCTGACGCTCCATGTTAGGCCCGGTATCCCTACCTGATGCTCTGTTGTTGGCCTGGCACCCCTACCCGATATGCTGGGGAAGAACCAGTACACCCACCGGTACTCTGCGGTAGTATTGGTACACCCACCGGTACTCAAGGGTAGTACCTGAACACTTAATGGTTTGCTGGGGTACCCCTGCTGACCTTACGGGCGCGCGGTGTAGACCAGACATTCCTACCTGAACCTCCAGGTTAGCCCCGGTATCCCTACCTGATGCTCTGCGGTAGGCCTGGCCCCCTACCCGACAATCTGGGGTAGTACCGGTACACCCACCAGTACTCCGCGGTAGTTTTTCTATACCCACCGGTACTCCTGGATTGTACCAGAACCCTTACTGGTGCGCCGGGGTACACCTGCTGACCCTACGGGCGTGCCGCTTTAGACCCACCCTTCCTACCTGACCCTCCGGGGTAGGCCCGGTATCCCTACCCGATGTTTCGAGGTAGAACCGGTTCCCCCACCGGTACTCTGGGGTTGGAACGGAACCCTTTGTGATGCGCCAGAGAACACCAGCTGTCCCTTCGTGCACGCTGGATTAGTCCTGGCCTCCCTACCGGACCCCACAGGTTAGACCCGGTATCCCTACCTGATGCTCCGCTTTAGGCTTGGCACCCATACCCGACCTTCTGGGGTAGTAGCGGTACCCACACCGTTACTCTGCGGTAGTATCGGTACACCCACCGGTACTCCGAGGTGGTACGTGAACCCTTACTGGTTCACTGGGGTACACCTGATGACGTTACGGGTGCGCGGTGTAGACCAGACATTCCTACCTGACCCTCCATGTTAGGCCCGTTATCCCTACCTGATG
Organism: Astur gentilis; assembly: GCF_929443795.1. Classification (NCBI taxonomy): domain Eukaryota; kingdom Metazoa; phylum Chordata; class Aves; order Accipitriformes; family Accipitridae; genus Astur; species Astur gentilis. Next base: position 5,077,539 of record NW_026060868.1, on the reverse strand, counting down.
CTCTGTTGTTGGCCTGGCACCCCTACCCGATATGCTGGGGAAGAACCAGTACACCCACCGGTACTCTGCGGTAGTATTGGTACACCCACCGGTACTCCAGGGTAGTACCTGAACACTTAATGGTTTGCTGGGGTACCCCTGCTGACCTTACGGGCGCGCGGTGTAGACCAGACATTCCTACCTGAACCTCCGGGTTAGCCCCGGTACCCCTACCTGATGCTCTGCGGTAGGCCTGGCACCCTACCCGACAATCTGGGGTAGTACCGGTACACCCACCAGTACTCCGCGGTAGTTTTTCTATACCCACCGGTACTCCTGGATTGTACCAGAACCCTTACTGGTGCGCCGGGGTACACCTGCTGACCCTACGGGCGCGCCGCTTTAGACCCACCCTTCCTACCTGACCCTCCGGGGTAGGCCCGGTATCCCTACCCGATGTTTCGAGGTAGAACCGGTTCCCCCACCGGTCCTCTGGGGTTGGAACGGAACCCTTTGTGATGCGCCAGAGAACACCAGCTGTCCCTTCAAGCACGCTGGACTAGACCTGGCCTCCCTACCGGACCCCACAGGTTAGACCCGGTATCCCTACCTGATGCTCCGCATTAGGCTTGGCACCCATACCCGACCTTCTGGGGTAGTAGCGGTACCCCCACCCTTACTCTATGGTAGTATCGGTACACCCACCGGTACTCCGAGGTAGTACGTGAACCCTTACTGGTTCACTGGGTTACACCTGATGACGTTACGGGTGCGCGGTGTAGACCAGACATTCCTACCTGACGCTCCATGTTAGGCCCGGTATCCCTACCTGATGCTCTGTTGTTGGCCTGGCACCCCTACCCGACATGCTGGGGTAGAACCAGTACACCCACCGGTACTCTGCGGTAGTATTGGTACACCCACCGGTACTCCAGGCTAGTACCTGAATACTTAATGGTTTGCTGGGGTACCCCTGCTGACCTTACGGGCGCGCGGTGTAGACCAGACATTCCTACCTGAACCTCCGGGTTAGCCCCGGTATCCCTACCTGATGCTCTGCGGTAGGCCTGGCACCCTACCCGACAATCTGGGGTAGTACCGGTACACCCACCAGTACTCCGCGGTAGTTTTTCTATACCCACCGGTACTCCTGGATTGTACCAGAACCCTTACTGGTGCGCCGGGGTACACCTGCTGACCCTACGGGCGCGCCGCTTTAAACCCACCCTTCCTAACTGACCCGCCGGGTTAGGCCCGGTATCCCTACCCGATGTTTCGAGGTAGAACCGGTTCCCCCACCGGTACTCTGGGGTTGGAACGGAACCCTTTGTGATGCGCCAGAGAACACCAGCTGTCCCTTCGTGCATGCTGGATTAGACCTGTCCTCCCTACCGGACCCCACAGGTTAGACCCGGTATGCCTACCTGATGCTCCGCATTAGGCTTGGCACCCATACCCGACCTTCTGGGGTAGTAGCGGTACCCCCACCGTTACTCTGCGGTAGTATCGGTACACCCACCGGTACTCTGCGGTAGTATTGGTACACCCACCGGTACTCCAGGGTAGTACATGAACACTTAATGGTTTGCTGGGGTACCCCTGCTGACCTTACGGGTGTGAGGTGTAGACCAGACATTCCTACCTGAACCTCCAGGTTAGCCCCGGTATCCCTACCTGATGCTCTGCGGTAGGCCTGGCACCCTACCCGACAATCTGGGGTAGTACCGGTACACCCACCAGTACTCCGCGGTAGTTTTTCTATACCCACCGGTACTCCTGGATTGTACCAGAACCCTTACTGGTGCGCCGGGGTACACCTGCTGACCCAACGGGCGCGCCGCTTTAGACCCAGCCTTCCTAACTGGCCGCCAGGTTAGGCCCGGTATCCCTACCCGATGTTTCGAGGTAGAACCGGTTCCCCCACCGGTACTCTGGGGTTGGAACGGAACCCTTTGTGATGCGCCACAGAACACCAGCTGTCCCTTCGAGCACGCTGGACTAGACCCAGCCTCCCTACCGGACCCCACAGGTTAGACCCGGTATCCCTACCTGATGCTCCGCATTAGGCTTGGCACCCATACCCGACCTTCTGGGGTAGTAGCGGTACCCCCACCGTTACTCTATGGTAGTATCGGTACACCCACCGGTACTCCGAGGTAGTACGTGAACACTTACTGGTTTCCTGGGGTACACCTGATGACGTTACGGGTGCGCGGTGTAGACCAGACATTCCTACCTGACGCTCCATGTTAGGCCCGGTATCCCTACCTGATGCTCTGTTGTTGGCCTGGCACCCCTACCCGATATGCTGGGGTAGAACCAGTACACCCACCGGTACTCTGCGGTAGTATTGGTACACCCACCGGTACTCCAGGCTAGTACCTGAACACTTAATGGTTTGCTGGGGTACCCCTGCTGACCTTACGGGCGCGCGGTGTAGACCAGACATTCCTACCTGAACCTCCGGGATAGGCCCGGTACCCCTACCTGATGCTCTGCGGTAGGCCTGGCACCCTACCCGACAATCTGGGGTAGTACCGGTACACCCACCAGTACTCCGCGGTAGTTTTTCTATACCCACCGGTACTCCTGGATTGTACCAGAACCCTTACTGGTGCGCCGGGGTACACCTGCTGACCCTACGGGCGCGCCGCTTTAGACCCACCCTTCCTACCTGACCCTCCGGGGTAGGCCCGGTATCCCTACCCGATGTTTCGAGGTAGAACCGGTTCCCCCACCGGTACTCTGGGGATGGAACGGAACCCTTTGTGATGCGCCAGAGAACACCAGCTGTCCCTTCGTGCACGCTGGATTAGTCCTGGCCTCCCTACCGGACCCCACAGGTTAGACCCGGTATCCCTACCTGATGCTCCGCTTTAGGCTTGGCACCCATACCCGACCTTCTGGGGTAGTAGCGGTACCCACACCGTTACTCTGCGGTAGTATCGGTACACCCACCGGTACTCCGAGGTGGTACGTGAACCCTTACTGGTTCACTGGGTTACACCTGATGACGTTACGGGTGCGCGGTGTAGACCAGACATTCCTACCTGACCCTCCATGTTAGGCCCTTTATGCCTACCTGATGCTCTGTTGTTGGCCTGGCACCCCTACCCGATATGCTGGGGAAGAACCAGTACACCCACCGGTACTCTGCGGTAGTATTGGTACACCCACCGGTACTCCATGGTAGTACCTGAACACTTAATGGTTTGCTGGGGTACCCCTGCTGACCTTACGGGCGCGCGGTGTAGACCAGACATTCCTACCTGAACCTCCGGGTTAGCCCCGGTACCCCTACCTGATGCTCTGCGGTAGGCCTGGCACCCTACCCGACAATCTGGGGTAGTACCGGTACACCCACCAGTACTCCGCGGTAGTTTTTCTATACCCACCGGTACTCCTGGATTGTACCAGAACCCTTACTGGTGCGCCGGGGTACACCTGCTGACCCTACGGGCGCGCCGCTTTAGACCCACCCTTCCTACCTGACCCTCCGGGGTAGGCCCGGTATCCCTACCCGATGTTTCGAGGTAGAACCGGTTCCCCCACCGGTCCTCTGGGGTTGGAACGGAACCCTTTGTGATGCGCCAGAGAACACCAGCTGTCCCTTCAAGCACGCTGGATTAGACCTGGCCTCCCTACCGGACCCCACAGGTTAGACCCGGTATCCCTACCTGATGCTCCGCATTAGGCTTGGCACCCATACCCGACCTTCTGGGGTAGTAGCGGTACACCCACCCTTACTCTATGGTAGTATCGGTACACCCACCGGTACTCCGAGGTAGTACGTGAACCCTTACTGGTTCACTGGGTTACACCTGATGACGTTACGGGTGCGCGGTGTAGACCAGACATTCCTACCTGACGCTCCATGTTAGGCCCGGTATCCCTACCTGATGCTCTGTTGTTGGCCTGGCACCCCTACCCGATATGCTGGGGTAGAACCAGTACACCCACCGGTACTCTGCGGTAGTATTGGTACACCCACCGGTACTCCAGGCTAGTACCTGAATACTTAATGGTTTGCTGGGGTACCCCTGCTGACCTTACGGGCGCGCGGTGTAGACCAGACATTCCTACCTGAACCTTCCGGTTAGCCCCGGTATCCCTACCTGATGCTCTGCGGTAGGCCTGGCACCCTACCCGACAATCTGGGGTAGTACCGGTACACCCACCAGTACTCCGCGGTAGTTTTTCTATACCCACCGGTACTCCTGGATTGTACCAGAACCCTTACTGGTGCGCCGGGGTACACCTGCTGACCCTACGGGCACGCCGCTTTAGACAAACCCTTCCTAACTGACCCGCCGGGTTAGGCCCGGTATCCCTACCCGATGTTTCGAGGTAGAACCGGTTCCCCCACCGGTCCTCTGGGGTTGGAACGGAACCCTTTGTGATGCGCCAGAGAACACCAGCTGTCCCTTCGTGCATGCTGGATTAGACCTGTCCTCCCTACCGGACCCCACAGGTTAGACCCGGTATGCCTACCTGATGCTCCGCATTAGGCTTGGCACCCATACCCGACCTTCTGGGGTAGTAGCGGTACCCCCACCCTTACTCTATGGTAGTATCGGTACACCCACCGGTACTCCGAGGTAGTACGTGAACCCTTACTGGTTCACTGGGTTACACCTGATGACGTTACGGGTGCGCGGTGTAGACCAGACATTCCTACCTGACGCTCCATGTTAGGCCCGGTATCCCTACCTGATGCTCTGTTGTTGGCCTGGCACCCCTACCCGATATGCTGGGGTAGAACCAGTACACCCACCGGTACTCTGCGGTAGTATTGGTACACCCACCGGTACTCCAGGCTAGTACCTGAATACTTAATGGTTTGCTGGGGTACCCCTGCTGACCTTACGGGCGCGCGGTGTAGACCAGACATTCCTACCTGAACCTTCCGGTTAGCCCCGGTATCCCTACCTGATGCTCTGCGGTAGGCCTGGCACCCTACCCGACAATCTGGGGTAGTACCGGTACACCCACCAGTACTCCGCGGTAGTTTTTCTATACCCACCGGTACTCCTGGATTGTACCAGAACCCTTACTGGTGCGCCGGGGTACACCTGCTGACCCTACGGGCGCGCCGCTTTAAACCCACCCTTCCTAACTGACCCGCCGGGTTAGGCCCGGTATCCCTACCCGATGTTTCGAGGTAGAACCGGTTCCCCCACCGGTCCTCTGGGGTTGGAACGGAACCCTTTGTGATGCGCCAGAGAACACCAGCTGTCCCTTCGTGCATGCTGGATTAGACCTGTCCTCCCTACCGGACCCCACAGGTTAGACCCGGTATGCCTACCTGATGCTCCGCATTAGGCTTGGCACCCATACCCGACCTTCTGGGGTAGTAGCGGTACCCCCACCGTTACTCTGCGGTAGTATCGGTACACCCACCGGTACTCTGCGGTAGTATTGGTACACCCACCGGTACTCCAGGGTAGTACCTGAACACTTAATGGTTTGCTGGGGTACCCTTGATGACCTTACGGGCGCGCGGTGTAGACCAGACATTCCTACCTGAACCTCCGGGTTAGCCCCGGTATCCCTACCTGATGCTCTGCGGTAGGCCTGGCACCCTACCCGACAATCTGGGGTAGTACCGGTACACCCACCAGTACTCCGCAGTAGTTTTTCTATACCCACCGGTACTCCTGCATTGTACCAGAACCCTTACTGGTGCGCCGGGGTACACCTGCTGACCCTACGGGCGCGCCGCTTTAAAGCCACCCTTCCTAACTGAGCCGCCGGGTTAGGCCCGGTATCCCTACCCGATGTTTCGAGGTAGAACCGGTTCCCCCACCGGTACTCTGGGGTTGGAACGGAACTCTTTGTGATGCGCCAGAGAACACCAGCTGTCCCTTCGTGCACGCTGGATTAGACCTGGCCTCCCTACCGGACCCCACAGGTTACACCCGGTATCCCTACCTGATGCTCCGCATTAGGCTTGGCACCCATACCCGACCTTCTGGGGTAGTAGCGGTACCCCCACCGTTACTCTATGGTAGTATCGGTACACCCACCGGTACTCCGAGGTAGTACGTGAACCCTTACTGGTTCACTGGGTTACACCTGATGACGTTACGGGTGCGCGGTGTAGACCAGACATTCCTACCTGACCCTCCATGTTAGGCCCGGTATCCCTACCTGATGCTCTGTTGTTGACCTGTTACCCCTACCCGATATGCTGGGGAAGAACCAGTACCCCCACCGGTACTCTGCGGTAGTATTGGTACACCCACCGGTACTCCAGGGTAGTACCTGAACTCTTACTGGTTCGCTGGGGTACCCCTGCTGACCTTACGGGCGTGCTGTGTAGACCAGACATTCCTACCTGAACCTCCAGGTTAGCCCCGGTATCCCTACCTGATGCTCTGCGGTAGGCCTGGCACCCTACCCGACAATCTGGGGTAGTACCGGTACACCCACCAGTACTCCGCGGTAGTTTTTCTATACCCACCGGTACTCCTGGATTGTACCAGAACCCTTACTGGTGCGCCGGGGTACACCTGCTGACCCTACGGGCGCGCCGCTTTAGACCCACCCTTCCTACCTGACCCTCCAGGGTAGGCCCGGTATCCCTACCCGATGTTTCGAGGTAGAACCGGTTCCCCCACCGGTACTCTGGGGTTGGAACGGAACCCTTTGTGATGCGCCAGAGAACACCAGCTGTCCCTTCGTGCACGCTGGATTAGTCCTGGCCTCCCTACCGGACCCCACAGGTTAGACCCGCTATCCCTAACTGATGCTCCGCATTAGGCTTGGCACCCATACCCGACCTTCTGGGGTAGTAGCGGTACCCACACCGTTACTCTGCGGTAGTATCGGTACACCCACCGGTACTCCGAGGTAGTACGTGAACCCTTACTGGTTCACTGGGTTACACCTGATGACGTTACGGGTGCGCGGTGTAGACCAGACATTCCTACCTGACCCTCCATGTTAGGCCCGTTATCCCTACCTGATGCTCTGTTGTTGGCCTGGCACCCCTACCCGATATGGTGGGGAAGAACCAGTACACCCACCGGTACTCTGCGGTAGTATTGGTACACCCACCGGTACTCCAGGGTAGTACCTGAACACTTAATGGTTTGCTGGGGTACCCCTGCTGACCTTACGGGCGCGCGGTGTAGACCAGACATTCCTACCTGAACCTCCAGGTTAGCCCCGGTATCCCTACCTGATGCTCTGCGGTAGGCCTGGCACCCTACCCGACAATCTGGGGTAGTACCGGTACACCCACCAGTACTCCGCAGTAGTTTTTCTATACCCACCGGTACTCCTGCATTGTACCAGAACCCTTACTGGTGCGCCGGGGTACACCTGCTGACCCAACGGGCGCCCCGCTTTAGACCCACCCTTCCTACCTGACCCGCCGGGTTAGGCCCGGTATCCCTACCCGATGTTTCGAGGTAGAACCGGTTCCCCCACCGGTACTCTGGGGTTGGAACGGAACCCTTTGTGATGCGCCACAGAACACCAGCTGTCCCTTCGTGCACGCTGGATTAGTCCTGGCCTCCCTACCGGACCCCACAGGTTAGACCCGGTATCCCTACCTGATGCTCCGCATTAGGCTTGGCACCCATACCACGACCTTCTGGGGTAGTAGCGGTACCCCCACCGTTACTCTATGGTAGTATCGGTACACCCACCGGTACTCCGAGGTAGTACGTGAACCCTTACTGGTTTACTAGGTTACACCTGATGACGTTACGGGTGCGCGGTATAGACCAGACATTCCTACCTGACGCTCCATGTTAGGCCCGGTATCCCTACCTGATGCTCTGTTGTTGGCCCAGCACCCCTACCCGATATGCTGGGGAAGAACCAGTACACCCACCGGTACTCTGCGGTAGTATTGGTACACCCACCGGTACTCCAGGGTAGTACCTGAACACTTAATGGTTTGCTGGGGTACCCCTGCTGACCTTACGGGCGCGCGGTGTAGACCAGACATTCCTACCTGAACCTCCGGGTTAGCCCCGGTATCCCTACCTGATGCTCTGCGGTAGGCCTGGCACCCTACCCGACAATCTGGGGTAGTACCGGTACACCCACCAGTACTCCGCGGTAGTTTTTCTATACCCACCGGTACTCCTGGATTGTACCAGAACCCTTACTGGTGCGCCGGGGTACACCTGCTGACCCTACGGGCGCGCCGCTTTAGACCCACCCTTCCTAACTGAGCCGCCAGGTTAGGCCCGGTATCCCTACCCGATGTTTCGAGGTAGAACCGGTTCCCCCACCGGTACTCTGGGGTTGGAACGGAACCCTTTGTGATGCGTCAGAGAACACCAGCTGTCCCTTCGTGCACGCTGGACTAGACCTGGCCTCCCTACCGGACCCCACAGGTTAGACCCGGTATCCCTACCTGATGCTCCGCATTAGGCTTGGCACCCATACCCGACCTTCTGGGGTAGTAGCGGTACCCCCACCGTTACTCTATGGTAGTATCGGTACACCCACCGGTACTCCGAGGTAGAACGTGAACGCTTACTGGTTTACTAGGTTACACCTGATGACGTTACGGGTGCGCGGTATAGACCAGACATTCCTACCTGACCCTCCATGTTAGGCCCGGTATCCCTACCTGATGCTCTGTTGTTGGCCTGGCACCCCTACCCGATATGCTGGGGTAGAACCAGTACCCCCACCGGTACTCTGCGGTAGTATTGGTACACCCACCGGTACTCCAGGGTAGTACCTGAACACTTAATGGTTTGCTGGGGTACCCCTGCTGACCTTACGGGCGCGCGGTGTATACCAGACATTCCTACCTGAACCTCCAGGTTAGCCCCGGTATCCCTACCTGATGCTCTGCGGTAGGCCTGGCACCCTACCCGACAATCTGGGGTAGTACCGGTACACCCACCAGTACTCCGCAGTAGTTTTTCTATACCCACCGGTACTCCTGCATTGTACCAGAACCCTTACTGGTGCGCCGGGGTACACCTGCTGACCCAACGGGCGCCCCGCTTTAGACCCACCCTTCCTACCTGACCCGCCGGGTTAGGCCCGGTATCCCTACCCGATGTTTCGAGGTAGAACCGGTTCCCCCACCGGTACTCTGGGGTTGGAACGGAACCCTTTGTGATGCGCCACAGAACACCAGCTGTCCCTTCGTGCACGCTGGATTAGTCCTGGCCTCCCTACCGGACCCCACAGGTTAGACCCGGTATCCCTACCTGATGCTCCGCATTAGGCTTGGCACCCATACCACGACCTTCTGGGGTAGTAGCGGTACCCCCACCGTTACTCTATGGTAGTATCGGTACACCCACCGGTACTCCGAGGTAGAACGTGAACCCTTACTGGTTTACTAGGTTACACCTGATGACGTTACGGGTGCGCGGTATAGACCAGACATTCCTACCTGACCCTCCATGTTAGGCCCGGTATCCCTACCTGATGCTCTGTTGTTGGCCTGGCACCCCTACCCGATATGCTGGGGTAGAACCAGTACCCCCACCGGTACTCTGCGGTAGTATTGGTACACCCACCGGTACTCCAGGGTAGTACCTGAACACTTAATGGTTTGCTGGGGTACCCCTGCTGACCTTACGGGCGCGCGGTGTATACCAGACATTCCTACCTGAACCTCCAGGTTAGCCCCGGTATCCCTACCTGATGCTCTGCGGTAGGCCTGGCACCCTACCCGACAATCTGGGGTAGTACCGGTACACCCACCAGTACTCCGCAGTAGTTTTTCTATACCCACCGGTACTCCTGCATTGTACCAGAACCCTTACTGGTGCGCCGGGGTACACCTGCTGACCCAACGGGCGCCCCGCTTTAGACCCACCCTTCCTACCTGACCCGCCGGGTTAGGCCCGGTATCCCTACCCGATGTTTCGAGGTAGAACCGGTTCCCCCACCGGTACTCTGGGGTTGGAACGGAACCCTTTGTGATGCGCCACAGAACACCAGCTGTCCCTTCGTGCACGCTGGATTAGTCCTGGCCTCCCTACCGGACCCCACAGGTTAGACCCGGTATCCCTACCTGATGCTCCGCATTAGGCTTGGCACCCATACCACGACCTTCTGGGGTAGTAGCGGTACCCCCACCGTTACTCTATGGTAGTATCGGTACACCCACCGGTACTCCGAGGTAGAACGTGAACCCTTACTGGTTTACTAGGTTACACCTGATGACGTTACGGGTGCGCGGTATAGACCAGACATTCCTACCTGACCCTCCATGTTAGGCCCGGTATCCCTACCTGATGCTCTGTTGTTGGCCTGGCACCCCTACCCGATATGCTGGGGTAGAACCAGTACACCCACCGGTACTCTGCGGTAGTATTGGTACACCCACCGGTACTCCAGGGTAGTACCTGAACACTTAATGGTTTGCTGGGGTACCCCTGCTGACCTTACGGGCGCGCGGTGTAGACCAGACGTTCCTACCTGAACCTCCGGGTTAGCCCCGGTATCCCTACCTGATGCTCTGCGGTAGGCCTGGCACCCTACCCGACAATCTGGGGTAGTACCGGTACACCCACCAGTACTCCGCGGTAGTTTTTCTATACCCACCGGTACTCCTGGATTGTACCAGAACCCTTACTGGTGCGCCGGGGTACACCTGCTGACCCTACGGGCGCGCCGCTTTAGACCCACCCTTCCTAACTGAGCCGCCAGGTTAGGCCCGGTATCCCTACCCGATGTTTCGAGGTAGAACCGGTTCCCCCACCGGTACTCTGGGGTTGGAACGGAACCCTTTGTGATTTGTCAGAGAACACCAGCTGTCCCTTCGTGCACGCTGGACTAGACCTGGCCTCCCTACCGGACCCCACAGGTTAGACCCGGTATCCCTACCTGATGCTCCGCATTAGGCTTGGCACCCATACCCGACCTTCTGGGGTAGTAGCGGTACCCCCACCGTTACTCTATGGTAGTATCGGTACACCCACCGGTACTCCGAGGTAGAACGTGAACGCTTACTGGTTTACTAGGTTACACCTGATGACGTTACGGGTGCGCGGTATAGACCAGACATTCCTACCTGACCCTCCATGTTAGGCCCGGTATCCCTACCTGATGCTCTGTTGTTGGCCTGGCACCCCTACCCGATATGCTGGGGTAGAACCAGTACCCCCACCGGTACTCTGCGGTAGTATTGGTACACCCACCGGTACTCCAGGGTAGTACCTGAACACTTAATGGTTTGCTGGGGTACCCCTGCTGACCTTACGGGCGCGCGGTGTATACCAGACATTCCTACCTGAACCTCCAGGTTAGCCCCGGTATCCCTACCTGATGCTCTGCGGTAGGCCTGGCACCCTACCCGACAATCTGGGGTAGTACCGGTACACCCACCAGTACTCCGCAGTAGTTTTTCTATACCCACCGGTACTCCTGCATTGTACCTGAACCCTTACTGGTGCGCCGGGGTACACCTGCTGACCCAACGGGCGCCCCGCTTTAGACCCACCCTTCCTACCTGACCCGCCGGGTTAGGCCCGGTATCCCTACCCGATGTTTCGAGGTAGAACCGGTTCCCCCACCGGTACTCTGGGGTTGGAACGGAACCCTTTGTGATGCGCCACAGAACACCAGCTGTCCCTTCGTGCACGCTGGATTAGTCCTGGCCTCCCTACCGGACCCCACAGGTTAGACCCGGTATCCCTACCTGATGCTCCGCATTAGGCTTGGCACCCATACCACGACCTTCTGGGGTAGTAGCGGTACCCCCACCGTTACTCTATGGTAGTATCGGTACACCCACCGGTACTCCGAGGTAGAACGTGAACCCTTACTGGTTTACTAGGTTACACCTGATGACGTTACGGGTGCGCGGTATAGACCAGACATTCCTACCTGACCCTCCATGTTAGGCCCGGTATCCCTACCTGATGCTCTGTTGTTGGCCTGGCACCCCTACCCGATATGCTGGGGTAGAACCAGTACACCCACCGGTACTCTGCGGTAGTATTGGTACACCCACCGGTACTCCAGGGTAGTACCTGAACACTTAATGGTTTGCTGGGGTACCCCTGCTGACCTTACGGGCGCGCGGTGTAGACCAGACATTCCTACCTGAACCTCCGGGTTAGCCCCGGTATCCCTACCTGATGCTCTGCGGTAGGCCTGGCACCCTACCCGACAATCTGGGGTAGTACCGGTACACCCACCAGTACTCCGCGGTAGTTTTTCTATACCCACCGGTACTCCTGGATTGTACCAGAACCCTTACTGGTGCGCCGGGGTACACCTGCTGACCCTACGGGCGCGCCGCTTTAGACCCACCCTTCCTAACTGAGCCGCCAGGTTAGGCCCGGTATCCCTACCCGATGTTTCGAGGTAGAACCGGTTCCCCCACCGGTACTCTGGGGTTGGAACGGAACCCTTTGTGATGCGTCAGAGAACACCAGCTGTCCCTTCGTGCACGCTGGACTAGACCTGGCCTCCCTACCGGACCCCACAGGTTAGACCCGGTATCCCTACCTGATGCTCCGCATTAGGCTTGGCACCCATACCCGACCTTCTGGGGTAGTAGCGGTACCCCCACCGTTACTCTATGGTAGTATCGGTACACCCACCGGTACTCCGAGGTAGAACGTGAACGCTTACTGGTTTACTAGGTTACACCTGATGACGTTACGGGTGCGCGGTATAGACCAGACATTCCTACCTGACCCTCCATGTTAGGCCCGGTATCCCTACCTGATGCTCTGTTGTTGGCCTGGCACCCCTACCCGATATGCTGGGGTAGAACCAGTACCCCCACCGGTACTCTGCGGTAGTATTGGTACACCCACCGGTACTCCAGGGTAGTACCTGAACACTTAATGGTTTGCTGGGGTACCCCTGCTGACCTTACGGGCGCGCGGTGTATACCAGACATTCCTACCTGAACCTCCAGGTTAGCCCCGGTATCCCTACCTGATGCTCTGCGGTAGGCCTGGCACCCTACCCGACAATCTGGGGTAGTACCGGTACACCCACCAGTACTCCGCAGTAGTTTTTCTATACCCACCGGTACTCCTGCATTGTACCAGAACCCTTACTGGTGCGCCGGGGTACACCTGCTGACCCAACGGGCGCCCCGCTTTAGACCCACCCTTCCTACCTGACCCGCCGGGTTAGGCCCGGTATCCCTACCCGATGTTTCGAGGTAGAACCGGTTCCCCCACCGGTACTCTGGGGTTGGAACGGAACCCTTTGTGATGCGCCACAGAACACCAGCTGTCCCTTCGTGCACGCTGGATTAGTCCTGGCCTCCCTACCGGACCCCACAGGTTAGACCCGGTATCCCTACCTGATGCTCCGCATTAGGCTTGGCACCCATACCACGACCTTCTGGGGTAGTAGCGGTACCCCCACCGTTACTCTATGGTAGTATCGGTACACCCACCGGTACTCCGAGGTAGAACGTGAACCCTTACTGGTTTACTAGGTTACACCTGATGACGTTACGGGTGCGCGGTATAGACCAGACATTCCTACCTGACCCTCCATGTTAGGCCCGGTATCCCTACCTGATGCTCTGTTGTTGGCCTGGCACCCCTACCCGATATGCTGGGGTAGAACCAGTACACCCACCGGTACTCTGCGGTAGTATTGGTACACCCACCGGTACTCCAGGGTAGTACCTGAACACTTAATGGTTTGCTGGGGTACCCCTGCTGACCTTACGGGCGCGCGGTGTAGACCAGACATTCCTACCTGAACCTCCGGGTTAGCCCCGGTATCCCTACCTGATGCTCTGCGGTAGGCCTGGCACCCTACCCGACAATCTGGGGTAGTACCGGTACACCTACCATTACACCGCGGTAGTTTTTCTATACCCACCGGTACTCCTGGATTGTACCAGAACCCTTACTGGTGCGCCGGGGTACACCTGCTGACCCGACGGGCGCGCCGCTTTAGACCCACCCTTCCTACCTGACCCGCCGGGTTAGGCCCGGTATCCCTACCCGATGTTTCGAGGTAGAACCGGTTCCCCCACCGGTACTCTGGGGTTGGAACGGAACCCTTTGTGATGCGCCACAGAATACCAGCTGTCCCTTCGTGCACGCTGGACTAGATCCAGCCTCCCTACCGGACCCCACAGGTTAGACCCGGTATCCCTACCTGATGCTCCGCATTAGGCTTGGCACCCATACCCGACCTTCTGGGGTAGTAGCGGTACCCCCACCGTTACTCTATGGTAGTATCGGTACACCCACCGGTTCTCCGAGGTAGTACGTGAACCCTTACTGGTTCACTGGGTTACACCTGATGACGTTACGGGTGCGCGGTGTAGACCAGACATTCCTACCTGACGCTCCATGTTAGGCCCGGTATCCCTACCTGATGCTCTGTTGTTGGCCTGGCACCCCTACCCGATATGCTGGGGAAGAACCAGTACACCCACCGGTACTCTGCGGTAGTATTGGTACACCCACCGGTACTCCAGGGTAGTACCTGAACACTTAATGGTTTGCTGGGGTACCCCTGCTGACCTTACGGGCGCGCGGTGTAGACCAGACATTCCTACCTGAACCTCCAGGTTAGCCCCGGTATCCCTACCTGATGCTCTGCGGTAGGCCTGGCCCCCTACCCGACAATCTGGGGTAGTACCGGTACACCCACAGGTACTCCGCGGTACTTTTGCTATACCCACCGGTACTCCTGGATTGTACCGGAACCCTTACTGGTGCGCCGGGGTACACCTGCTGACCCTACGGGCACACTGCTTTGGACCCACCCTTCCTACCTGACCCGCCGGGGTAGGCCTGGTATACCTACCCGATGTTTCGAGGTAGAACCGGTTCCCCCACCGGTACTCTGGGTTTGGAACGGAACCCTTTCTGATGCGCCAGAGAACACCAGCTGTCCCTTCGTGCGCGCTGCACTAGACCCGGCCTCCCTTCCGGGCACCACAGGTTAGACCCGCTATCCCTACCTGATGCTCCGCATTAGGCTTGGCACCCATACCCGATGTTCTGGGGTACTAGCGGTACCCCCACCGTTACTCTGCGGTAGTATCGGTACACCCACCGGTACTCCGGGGTAGTACGTGAACCCTTACTGGTTCACTGGGGTACACCTGATGACGTTACTGGCGTGCGGTGTAGACCAGACATTCCTACCTGACCCTCCGTTTTAGGCCCGGTATCCCTACCTGATGCTCCGTTGTTGGCCTGGCACCCCTACCCGATATGCTGGGGTAGTACCGGTACCCCCACCGGTACTCTGCGGTAGTATTGGTACACCCACCGGTACTCCAGGGTAGTACCTGAACCCTTACTGGTTCGCTGGGGTACACCTGCTGACCTTACGGGCGTGCTGTGTAGACCAGACATTCCTACCTGACCCTCCAGGCTAGGCCCGGTATCCCTACCTGATGCTCTGCGCTACGCCTGGCCCCCTACCCGACAATCTGGGGTAGTACCGGTACACCCACAGGTACTCAGCGGTAATTTTGCTGTACACACCGGTACTCCTGGATTGTACCGGAACCCTTACTGGTGCGCCGGGTTACACCTGCTGACCCTACGGGCACACTGCTTTGGACCCACCCTTCCTACCTGACCCGCCGGGGAAGGCCTGGTATACCTACCCGATGTTTCGAGGTAGAACCGGTTCCCCCACCGGTACTCTGGGGTTGGAACGGAACCCTTTCTGATGCGCCAGAGAACACCAGCTGTCCCTTCGTGCGCACTGGACTAGACCTGGCCTCCCTACCGGACCCCACAGGTTAGACCCGCTATCCCTAACTGATGCTCCGCATTAGGCTTGGCACCCATACCCGATGTTCTGGGGTAGTAACGGTACCCCCACCGTTACTCTGCGGTAGTATCGGTACACCCACCGGTACTCCGGGGTAGTACATGAACCCTTACTGGTTCACTGGGGTACACCTGCTGACGTTACTGGCGTGCGGTGTAGACCAGACATTCCTACCTGACCCTCCGTTTTAGGCCCGGTATCCCTACCTGATGCTCCGTTGTTGGCCTGGCACCCATACCCGATATGCTGGGGTAGTACCGGTACCCCCACCGGTACTCTGCGGTAGTATTGGTACACCCACCGGTACTCCAGGGTAGTACCTGAACCCTTACTGGTTCGCTGGGGTACACCTGCTGACCTTTGGGGCGTGCTGTGTAGACCAGACATTCCTACCTGACCCTCCAGGCTAGGCCCGGTATCCCTACCTGATGCTCTGCGGTAGGCCTGGCCCCCTACCCGACTATCTGGGGTAGTACCGGTACACCCACAGGTACTCCGCGGTAATTTTGCTATACACACCGGTACTCCTGGATTGTACCGGAACCCTTACTGGTGCGCCGGGTTACACCTGCTGACCCTACGGGCACACTGCTTTGGACCCACCCTTCCTACCTGACCCGCCGGGGTAGGCCTGGTATACCTACCCGATGTTTCGAGGTAGAACCGGTTCCCCCACCGGTACTCTGGGGTTGGAACGGAACCCTTTCTGATGCGCCAGAGAACACCAGCTGTCCCTTCGTGCGCACTGGACTAGACCTGGCCTCCCTACCGGACCCCACAGGTTAGACCCGCTATCCCTAACTGATGCTCCGCATTAGGCTTGGCACCCATACCCGATGTTCTGGGGTACTAGCGGTACCCCCACCGTTACTCTGCGGTAGTATCGGTACACCCACCGGTACTCCGGGGTAGTACGTGAACCCTTACTGGTTCACTGGGGTACACCTGATGACGTTACTGGCGTGCGGTGTAGACCAGACATTCCTACCTGACCCTCTGTTTTAGGCCCGGTATCCCTACCTGATGCTCCGTTGTTGGCCTGGCACCCCTACCCGATATGCTGGGGTAGTAGCGGTACCCCCACCGGTACTCTGCGGTAGTATTGGTACACCCACCGGTACTCCAGGGTAGTACCTGAACCCTTACTGGTTCGCTGGGGTACACCTGCTGACCTTTGGGGCGTGCTGTGTAGACCAGACATTCCTACCTGACCCTCCAGGCTAGGCCCGGTATCCCTACCTGATGCTCTGCGGTAGGCCTGGCCCCCTACCCGACAATCTGGGGTAGTACCGGTACACCCACATGTACTCCGCGGTAATTTTGCTATACACACCTGTACTCCTGGATTGTACCGGAACCCTTACTGGTGCGCCGGGTTACACCTGCTGACCCTACGGGCACACTGCTTTGGACCCACCCTTCCTACCTGACCCGCCGGGGTAGGCCTGGTATACCTACCCGATGTTTCGAGGTAGAACCGGTTCCCCCACCGGTACTCTGGGGTTGGAACGGAACCCTTTCTGATGCGCCAGAGAACACCAGCTGTCCCTTCGTGCGCACTGGACTAGACCTGGCCTCCCTACCGGACCCCACAGGTTAGACCCGCTATCCCTAACTGATGCTCCGCATTAGGCTTGGCACCCATACCCGATGTTCTGGGGTACTAGCGGTACCCCCACCGTTACTCTGCGGTAGTATCGGTACACCCACCGGTACTCCGGGGTAGTACGTGAACCCTTACTGGTTCACTGGGGTACACCTGATGACGTTACTGGCGTGCGGTGTAGACCAGACATTCCTACCTGACCCTCTGTTTTAGGCCCGGTATCCCTACCTGATGCTCCGTTGTTGGCCTGGCACCCCTACCCGATATGCTGGGGTAGTACCGGTACCCCCACCGGTACTCTGCGGTAGTATTGGTACACCCACCGGTACTCCAGGGTAGTACCTGAACACTTACTGGTTCGCTGGGGTACACCTGCTGACCTTACGGGCGTGCTGTGTAGACCAGACATTCCTACCTGACCCTCCAGGCTAGGCCCGGTATCCCTACCTGATGCTCTGCGGTAGGCCTGGCCCCCTACCCGACAATCTGGGGTAGTACCGGTACACCCACAGGGACTCCGCGGTACTTTTGCTATACCCACCGGTACTCCTGGATTGTACCAGAACCCTTACTGGTGCGCCGGGGTACACCTGCTGACCCTACGGGCACACTGCTTTGGACCCACCCTTCCTACCTGACCCGCCGGGGTAGGCCTGGTATACCTACCCGATGTTTCGAGGTAGAACCGGTTCCCGCACCGGTACTCTGGGGTTGGAACGGAACCCTTTCTGATGCGCCAGAGAACACCAGCTGTCCCTTCGTGCGCGCTGGACTAGACCCGGCCTCCCTTCCGGACCCCACAGGTTAGACCCGCTATCCCTACCTGATGCTCCGCATTAGGCTTGGCACCCATACCCGATGTTCTGGGGTACTAGCGGTACCCCCACCGTTACTCTGCGGTAGTATCGGTACACCCACCGGTACTCCGGGGTAGTACGTGAACCCTTACTGGTTCACTGGGGTACACCTGATGACGTTACTGGCGCGCGGTGTAGACCAGACATTCCTACGTGACCCTCCGTTTTAGGCCCGGTATCCCTACCTGATGCTCCGTTGTTGGCCTGGCACCCATACCCGATATGCTGGGGTAGTACCGGTACCCCCGCCGGTACTCTGCGGTAGTATTGGTACACCCACCGGTACTCCAGGGCAGTACCTGAACACTTACTGGTTCGCTGGGGTACACCTGCTGACCTTTGGGGCGTGCTATGTAGACCAGACATTCCTACCTGACCCTCCAGGCTAGGCCCGGTATCCCTACCTGATGCTCTGCGGTAGGCCTGGCCCCCTACCCGACAATCTGGGGTAGTACCGGTACACCCACCGGTACTCCGCGGTACTTTTGCTATACCCACCGGTACTCCTGGATTGTACCGGAACCCTTACTGGTGCGCCGGGGTACACCTGCTGACCCTACGGGCACACTGCTTTGGACCCACCCTTCCTACCTGACCCGCCGGGGTAGGCCTGGTATACCTACCCGATCTTTCGAGGTAGAACCGGTTCCCCCACCGGTACTCTGGGGTTGGAACGGAACCCTTTCTGATGCGCCAGAGAACACCAGCTGTCCCTTCGTGCGCACTGGACTAGACCTGGCCTCCCTACCGGACCCCACAGGTTAGACCCGCTATCCCTACCTGATGCTCCGCATTAGGCTTGGCACCCATACCCGATGTTCTGGGGTAGTAACGGTACCCACACCGTTACTCTGCGGTAGTATCGGTACACCCACCGGTACTCCGGGTTAGTACGTGAACCCTTACTGGTTCACTGGGGTACACCTGCTGACGTTACTGGCGTGCGGTATAGACCAGACATTCCTACCTGACCCTCCGTTTTAGGCCCGGTATCCCTACCTGATGCTCCGTTGTTGGCCTGGCACCCCTACCCGATATGCTGGGGTAGTACCGGTACCCCCACCGGTACTCTGCGGTAGTATTGGTACACCCACCGGTATCCAGGGCAGTACCTGAACACTTACTGGTTCGCTGGGGTACACCTGCTGACCTTTGGGGCGTGCTGTGTAGACCAGACATTCCTACCTGACCCTCCAGGCTAGGCCCGGTATCCCTACCTGATGCTCTGCGGTAGGCCTGGCCCCCTACCCGACAATCTGGGGTAGTACCGGTACACCCACATGTACTCCGCGGTAATTTTGCTATACACACCTGTACTCCTGGATTGTACCGGAACCCTTACTGGTGCGCCGGGTTACACCTGCTGACCCTACGGGCACACTGCTTTGGACCCACCCTTCCTACCTGACCCGCCGGGGTAGGCCTGGTATACCTACCCGATGTTTCGAGGTAGAACCGGTTCCCCCACCGGTACTCTGGGGTTGGAACGGAACCCTTTCTGATGCGCCAGAGAACACCAGCTGTCCCTTCGTGCGCACTGGACTAGACCTGGCCTCCCTACCGGACCCCACAGGTTAGACCCGCTATCCCTAACTGATGCTCCGCATTAGGCTTGGCACCCATACCCGATGTTCTGGGGTACTAGCGGTACCCCCACCGTTACTCTGCGGTAGTATCGGTACACCCACCGGTACTCCGGGGTAGTACGTGAACCCTTACTGGTTCACTGGGGTACACCTGATGACGTTACTGGCGTGCGGTGTAGACCAGACATTCCTACCTGACCCTCTGTTTTAGGCCCGGGATCCCTACCTGATGCTCCGTTGTTGGCCTGGCACCCCTACCCGATATGCTGGGGTAGTACCGGTACCCCCACCGGTACTCTGCGGTAGTATTGGTACACCCACCGGTACTCCAGGGTAGTACCTGAACACTTAATGGTTCGCTGGGGTACACCTGCTGACCTTACGGGCGTGCTGTGTAGACCAGACATTCCTACCTGACCCTCCAGGCTAGGCCCGGTATCCCTACCTGATGCTCTGCGGTAGGCCTGGCCCCCTACCCGACAATCTGGGGTAGTACCGGTACACCCACAGGGACTCCGCGGTAATTTTGCTATACACACCGGTACTCCTGGATTGTACCGGAACCCTTACTGGTGCGCCGGGTTACACCTGCTGACCCTACGGGCACACTGCTTTGGACCCACCCTTCCTACCTGACCCGCCGGGGTAGGCCTGGTATACCTACCCGATGTTTCGAGGTAGAACCGGTTCCCCCACCGGTACTCTGGGGTTGGAACGGAACCCTTTGTGATGCGCCAGAGAACACCAGCTGTCCCTTCGTGCGCACTAGACTAGACCCGCCCTCCCTTCCGGACCCCACAGGTTAGACCCGCTATCCCTACCTGATGCTCCGCATTAGGCTTGGCACCCATACCCGATGTTCTGGGGTAGTAGCGGTACCCCCACCGTTACTCTGCGGTAGTATCGGTACACCCACCGGTACTCCGGGGTAGTACATGAACCCTTACTGGTTCACTGGGGTACACCTGCTGACGTTACTGGCGTGCGGTGTAGACCAGACATTCCTACCTGACCCTCCGTTTTAGGCCCGGTATCCCTACCTGATGCTCCGTTGTTGGCCTGGCACCCATACCCGATATGCTGGCGTAGTACCGGTACCCCCACCGGTACTCTGCGGTAGTATTGGTACACCCACCGGTACTCCAGGGTAGTACCGGAACCCTTACTGGTTCGCTGGGGTACACCTGCTGACCTTTGGGGCGTGCTGTGTAGACCAGACATTCCTACCTGACCCTCCAGGCTAGGCCCGGTATCCCTACCTGATGCTCTACGGTAGGCCTGGCCCCCTATCCGACAATCTGGGGTACTACCGGTACACCCACAGGGACTCCGCGGTACTTTTGCTATACCCACCGGTACTCCTGGATTGTACCAGAACCCTTACTGGTGCGCCGGGGTACACCTGCTGACCCTACGGGCACACTGCTTTGGACCCACCCTTCCTACCTGACCCGCCGGGGTAGGCCTGGTATACCTACCCGATGTTTCGAGGTAGAACCGGTTCCCGCACCGGTACTCTGGGGTTGGAACGGAACCCTTTCTGATGCGCCAGAGAACACCAGCTGTCCCTTCGTGCGCGCTGGACTAGACCCGGCCTCCCTTCCGGGCACCACAGGTTAGACCCGCTATCCCTACCTGATGCTCCGCATTAGGCTTGGCACCCATACCCGATGTTCTGGGGTACTAGCGGTACCCCCACCGTTACTCTGCAGTAGTATCGGTACACCCACCGGTACTCCGGGGTAGTACGTGAACCCTTACTGGTTCACTGGGGTACACCTGATGACGTTACTGGCGTGCGGTGTAGACCAGACATTCCTACCTGACCCTCTGTTTTAGGCCCGGTATCCCTACCTGATGCTCCGTTGTTGGCCTGGCACCCGTACCCGATATGCTGGGGTAGTACCGGTACCCCCACCGGTACTCTGCGGTAGTATTGGTACACCCACCGGTACTCCAGGGTAGTACCTGAACCCTTACTGGTTCGCTGGGGTACACCTGCTGACCTTACGGGCGTGCTGTGTAGACCAGACATTCCTACCTGACCCTCCAGGCTAGGCCCGGTATCCCTACCTGATGCTCTGCGGTAGGCCTGGCCCCCTACCCGACAATCTGGGGTAGTACCGGTACACCCACAGGGACTCCGCGGTAATTTTGCTATACCCACCGGTACTCCTGGATTGTACCAGAACCCTTACTGGTGCGCCGGGTTACACCTGCTGACCCTACCGGCACACTGCTTTGGACCCACCCTTCCTACCTGACCCGCCGGGGAAGGCCTGGTATACCTACCCGATGTTTCGAGGTAGAACCGGTTCCCCCACCGGTACTCTGGGGTAGGAACGGAACCCTTACTGATGCGCCAGGGAACACCAGCTGTCCCTTCGTGCGCACTGGACTAGACCTGGCCTCCCTTTCGGACCCCACAGGTTAGACCCGCTATCCCTACCTGATGCTCCGCATTAGGCTTGGCACCCATACCCGATGTTCTGGGGTACTAGCGGTACCCCCACCGTTACTCTGCGGTAGTATCGGTACACCCACCGGTACTCCGGGGTAGTACGTGAACCCTTACTGGTTCACTGGGGTACACCTGATGACGTTACTGGCGCGCGGTGTAGACCAGACATTCCTACGTGACCCTCCGTTTTAGGCCCGGTATCCCTACCTGATGCTCCGTTGTTGGCCTGGCACCCATACCCGATATGCTGGGGTAGTACCGGTACCCCCGCCGGTACTCTGCGGTAGTATTGGTACACCCACCGGTACTCCAGGGCAGTACCTGAACACTTACTGGTTCGCTGGGGTACACCTGCTGACCTTTGGGGCGTGCTATGTAGACCAGACATTCCTACCTGACCCTCCAGGCTAGGCCCGGTATCCCTACCTGATGCTCTGCGGTAGGCCTGGCCCCCTACCCGACAATCTGGGGTAGTACCGGTACACCCACCGGTACTCCGCGGTACTTTTGCTATACCCACCGGTACTCCTGGATTGTACCGGAACCCTTACTGGTGCGCCGGGGTACACCTGCTGACCCTACGGGCACACTGCTTTGGACCCACCCTTCCTACCTGACCCGCCGGGGTAGGCCTGGTATACCTACCCGATCTTTCGAGGTAGAACCGGTTCCCCCACCGGTACTCTGGGGTTGGAACGGAACCCTTTCTGATGCGCCAGAGAACACCAGCTGTCCCTTCGTGCGCACTGGACTAGACCTGGCCTCCCTACCGGACCCCACAGGTTAGACCCGCTATCCCTACCTGATGCTCCGCATTAGGCTTGGCACCCATACCCGATGTTCTGGGGTAGTAACGGTACCCACACCGTTACTCTGCGGTAGTATCGGTACACCCACCGGTACTCCGGGTTAGTACGTGAACCCTTACTGGTTCACTGGGGTACACCTGCTGACGTTACTGGCGTGCGGTATAGACCAGACATTCCTACCTGACCCTCCGTTTTAGGCCCGGTATCCCTACCTGATGCTCCGTTGTTGGCCTGGCACCCCTACCCGATATGCTGGGGTAGTACCGGTACCCCCACCGGTACTCTGCGGTAGTATTGGTACACCCACCGGTATCCAGGGCAGTACCTGAACACTTACTGGTTCGCTGGGGTACACCTGCTGACCTTTGGGGCGTGCTATGTAGACCAGACATTCCTACCTGACCCTCCAGGCTAGGCCCGGTATCCCTACCTGATGCTCTGCGGTAGGCCTGGCCCCCTACCCGACAATCTGGGGTAGTACCGGTACACCCACAGGGACTCCGCGGTACTTTTGCTATACCCACCGGTACTCCTGGATTGTACCGGAACCCTTACTGGTGCGCCGGGGTACACCTGCTGACCCTACGGGCACACTGCTTTGGACCCACCCTTCCTACCTCACCCGCCGGGGTAGGCCTGGTATACCTACCCGATGTTTCGAGGTAGAACCGGTTCCCCCACCGGTACTCTGGGCTTGGAACGGAACCCTTTCTGATGCGCCAGAGAACACCAGCTGTACCTTCGTGCGCGCTGGACTAGACCCGTCCTCCCTTCCGTACACCACAGGTTAGACCCGCTATCCCTACCTGATGCTCCGCATTAGGCTTGGCACCCATACCCGATGTTCTGGGGTACTAGCGGTACCCCCACCGTTACTCTGCGGTAGTATCGGTACACCCACCGGTACTCCGGGGTAGTACGTGAACCCTTACTGGTTCACTGGGGTACACCTGATGACGTTACTGGCGCGCGGTGTAGACCAGACATTCCTACCTGACCCTCCTTTTTAGGCCCGGTATCCCTACCTGATGCTCCGTTGTTGGCCTGGCACCCATACCCGATATGCTGGGGTAGTACCGGTACCCCCGCCGGTACTCTGCGGTAGTATTGGTACACCCACCGGTACTCCAGGGCAGTACCTGAACACTTACTGGTTCGCTGGGGTACACTTGCTGACCTTTGGGGCGTGCTATGTAGACCAGACATTCCTACCTGACCCTCCAGGCTAGGCCCGGTATCCCTACCTGATGCTCTGCGGTAGGCCTGGCCCCCTACCCGACAATCTGGGGTAGTACCGGTACACCCACAGGTACTCCGCGGTACTTTTGATATACCCACCGGTACTCCTGGATTGTACCGGAACCCTTACTGGTGCGCCGGGGTACACCTGCTGACCCTACAGGCACACTGCTTTGGACCCACCCTTCCTACCTGACCCGCCGGGGTAGGTATCGTATACCTACCCGATGTTTCGAGGTAGAACCGGTTCCCCCACCGGTACTCTGGGTTTGGAACGGAACCCTTTCTGATGCGCCAGAGAACACCAGCTGTCCCTTCGTGCGCGCTGGACTAGACCCGGCCTCCCTTCCGGGCACCACAGGTTAGACCCGCTATCCCTACCTGATGCTCCGCATTAGGCTTGGCACCCATACCCGATGTTCTGGGGTACTAGCGGTACCCCCACCGTTACTCTGCGGTAGTATCGGTACACCCACCGGTACTCCGGGGTAGTACGTGAACCCTTACTGGTTCACTGGGGTACACCTGCTGACGTTACTGGCGTGCGGTGTAGACCAGACATTCCTACCTGACCCTCTGTTTTAGGCCCGGTATCCCTACCTGATGCTCCGTTGTTGGCCTGGCACCCCTACCCGATATGCTGGGGTAGTACCGGTACCCCCACCGGTACTCTGCGGTAGTATTGGTACACCCACCGGTACTCCAGGGTAGTACCTGAACCCTTACTGGTTCGCTGGGGTACACCTGCTGACCTTACGGGCGTGCTGTGTAGACCAGACATTCCTACCTGACCCTCCAGGCTAGGCCCGGTATCCCTACCTGATGCTCTGCGGTAGGCCTGGCCCCCTACCCGACAATCTGGGGTAGTACCGGTACACCCACAGGTACTCCGCGGTACTTTTGCTATACCCACCGGTACTCCTGGATTGTACCGGAACCCTTACTGGTGCGCCGGGGTACACCTGCTGACCCTACGGGCACACTGCTTTGGACCCACCCTTCCTACCTCACCCGCCGGGGTAGGCCTGGTATACCTACCCGATGTTTCGAGGTAGAACCGGTTCCCCCACCGGTACTCTGGGTTTGGAACGGAACCCTTTCTGATGCGCCAGAGAACACCAGCTGTCCCTTCGTGCGCGCTGGACTAGACCCGGCCTCCCTTCCGGGCACCACAGGTTAGACCCGCTATCCCTACCTGATGCTCCGCATTAGGCTTGGCACCCATACCCGATGTTCTGGGGTAGTAACGGTACCCACACCGTTACTCTGCGGTAGTATCGGTACACCCACCGGTACTCCGGGTTAGTACGTGAACCCTTACTGGTTCACTGGGGTACACCTGCTGACGTTACTGGCGTGCGGTATAGACCAGACATTCCTACCTGACCCTCCGTTTTAGGCCCGGTATCCCTACCTGATGCTCCGTTGTTGGCCTGGCACCCCTACCCGATATGCTGGGGTAGTACCGGTACCCCCACCGGTACTCTGCGGTAGTATTGGTACACCCACCGGTATCCAGGGCAGTACCTGAACACTTACTGGTTCGCTGGGGTACACCTGCTGACCTTTGGGGCGTGCTGTGTAGACCAGACATTCCTACCTGACCCTCCAGGCTAGGCCCGGTATCCCTACCTGATGCTCTGCGGTAGGCCTGGCCCCCTACCCGACAATCTGGGGTAGTACCGGTACACCCACAGGGACTCCGCGGTAATTTTGCTATACACACCGGTACTCCTGGATTGTACCGGAACCCTTACTGGTGCGCCGGGTTACACCTGCTGACCCTACGGGCACACTGCTTTGGACCCACCCTTCCTACCTGACCCGCCGGGGTAGGCCTGGTATCCCTACCCGATGTTTCGAGGTAGAACCGGTTCCCCCACCGGTACTCTGGGGTTGGAACGGAACCCTTTCTGATGCGCCAGAGAACACCAGCTGTCCCTTCGTGCGCACTGGACTAGACCTGGCCTCCCTACCGGACCCCACAGGTTAGACCCGCTATCCCTAACTGATGCTCCGCATTAGGCTTGGCACCCATACCCGATGTTCTGGGGTACTAGCGGTACCCCCACCGTTACTCTGCGGTAGTATCGGTACACCCACCGGTACTCCGGGGTAGTACGTGAACCCTTACTGGTTCACTGGGGTACACCTGATGACGTTACTGGCGTGCGGTGTAGACCAGACATTCCTACCTGACCCTCTGTTTTAGGCCCGGGATCCCTACCTGATGCTCCGTTGTTGGCCTGGCACCCCTACCCGATATGCTGGGGTAGTACCGGTACCCCCACCGGTACTCTGCGGTAGTATTGGTACACCCACCGGTACTCCAGGGTAGTACCTGAACACTTAATGGTTCGCTGGGGTACACCTGCTGACCTTACGGGCGTGCTGTGTAGACCAGACATTCCTACCTGACCCTCCAGGCTAGGCCCGGTATCCCTACCTGATGCTCTGCGGTAGGCCTGGCCCCCTACCCGACAATCTGGGGTAGTACCGGTACACCCACAGGGACTCCGCGGTAATTTTGCTATACACACCGGTACTCCTGGATTGTACCGGAACCCTTACTGGTGCGCCGGGTTACACCTGCTGACCCTACGGGCACACTGCTTTGGACCCACCCTTCCTACCTGACCCGCCGGGGTAGGCCTGGTATACATACCCGATGTTTCGAGGTAGAACCGGTTCCCCCACCGGTACTCTGGGGTTGGAACGGAACCCTTTGTGATGCGCCAGAGAACACCAGCTGTCCCTTCGTGCGCACTAGACTAGACCCGCCCTCCCTTCCGGGCACCACAGGTTAGACCCGCTATCCCTACCTGATGCTCCGCATTAGGCTTGGCACCCATACCCGATGTTCTGGGGTAGTAGCGGTACCCCCACCGTTACTCTGCGGTAGTATCGGTACACCCACCGGTACTCCGGGGTAGTACATGAACCCTTACTGGTTCACTGGGGTACACCTGCTGACGTTACTGGCGTGCGGTGTAGACCAGACATTCCTACCTGACCCTCCGTTTTAGGCCCGGTATCCCTACCTGATGCTCCGTTGTTGGCCTGGCACCCATACCCGATATGCTGGGGTAGTACCGGTACCCCCACCGGTACTCTGCGGTAGTATTGGTACACCCACCGGTACTCCAGGGTAGTACCTGAACCCTTACTGGTTCGCTGGGGTACACCTGCTGACCTTTGGGGCGTGCTGTGTAGACCAGACATTCCTACCTGACCCTCCAGGCTAGGCCCGGTATCCCTACCTGATGCTCTACGGTAGGCCTGGCCCCCTATCCGACAATCTGGGGTACTACCGGTACACCCACAGGGACTCCGCGGTACTTTTGCTATACCCACCGGTACTCCTGGATTGTACCAGAACCCTTACTGGTGCGCCGGGGTACACCTGCTGACCCTACGGGCACACTGCTTTGGACCCACCCTTCCTACCTGACCCGCCGGGGTAGGCCTGGTATACCTACCCGATGTTTCGAGGTAGAACCGGTTCCCGCACCGGTACTCTGGGCTTGGAACGGAACCCTTTCTGATGCGCCAGAGAACACCAGCTGTCCCTTCGTGCGCGCTGGACTAGACCCGGCCTCCCTTCCGGGCACCACAGGTTAGACCCGCTATCCCTACCTGATGCTCCGCATTAGGCTTGGCACCCATACCCGATGTTCTGGGGTACTAGCGGTACCCCCACCGTTACTCTGCGGTAGTATCAGTACACCCACCGGTACTCCGGGGTAGTACGTGAACCCTTACTGGTTCACTGGGGTACACCTGATGACGTTACTGGCGTGCGGTGTAGACCAGACATTCCTACCTGACCCTCTGTTTTAGGCCCGGGATCCCTACCTGATGCTCCGTTGTTGGCCTGGCACCCCTACCCGATATGCTGGGGTAGTACCGGTACCCCCACCGGTACTCTGCGGTAGTATTGGTACACCCACCGGTACTCCAGGGTAGTACCTGAACCCTTACTGGTTCGCTGGGGTACACCTGCTGACCTTACGGGCGTGCTGTGTAGACCAGACATTCCTACCTGACCCTCCAGGCTAGGCCCGGTATCCCTACCTGATGCTCTGCGGTAGGCCTGGCCCCCTACCCGACAATCTGGGGTAGTACCGGTACACCCACAGGGACTCCGCGGTAATTTTGCTATACCCACCGGTACTCCTGGATTGTACCAGAACCCTTACTGGTGCGCCGGGTTACACCTGCTGACCCTACCGGCACACTGCTTTGGACCCACCCTTCCTACCTGACCCGCCGGGGAAGGCCTGGTATACCTACCCGATGTTTCGAGGTAGAACCGGTTCCCCCACCGGTACTCTGGGGTTGGAACGGAACCCTTTCTGATGCGCCAGGGAACACCAGCTGTCCCTTCGTGCGCACTGGACTAGACCTGGCCTCCCTTTCGGACCCCACAGGTTAGACCCGCTATCCCTACCTGATGCTCCGCATTAGGCTTGGCACCCATACCCGATGTTCTGGGGTACTAGCGGTACCCCCACCGTTACTCTGCGGTAGTATCGGTACACCCACCGGTACTCCGGGGTAGTACGTGAACCCTTACTGGTTCACTGGGGTACACCTGATGACGTTACTGGCGCGCGGTGTAGACCAGACATTCCTACGTGACCCTCCGTTTTAGGCCCGGTATCCCTACCTGATGCTCCGTTGTTGGCCTGGCACCCATACCCGATATGCTGGGGTAGTACCGGTACCCCCGCCGGTACTCTGCGGTAGTATTGGTACACCCACCGGTACTCCAGGGCAGTACCTGAACACTTACTGGTTCGCTGGGGTACACCTGCTGACCTTTGGGGCGTGCTATGTAGACCAGACATTCCTACCTGACCCTCCAGGCTAGGCCCGGTATCCCTACCTGATGCTCTGCGGTAGGCCTGGCCCCCTACCCGACAATCTGGGGTAGTACCGGTACACCCACCGGTACTCCGCGGTAGTTTCGCTATACCCACCGGTACTCCTGGATTGTACCGGAACCCTTACTGGTGCGCCGGGGTACACCTGCTGACCCTACGGGCACACTGCTTTGGACCCACCCTTCCTACCTGACCCGCCGGGGTAGGCCTGGTATACCTACCCGATCTTTCGAGGTAGAACCGGTTCCCCCACCGGTACTCTGGGGTTGGAACGGAACCCTTTCTGATGCGCCAGAGAACACCAGCTGTCCCTTCGTGCGCACTGGACTAGACCTGGCCTCCCTACCGGACCCCACAGGTTAGACCCGCTATCCCTACCTGATGCTCCGCATTAGGCTTGGCACCCATACCCGATGTTCTGGGGTAGTAACGGTACCCACACCGTTACTCTGCGGTAGTATCGGTACACCCACCGGTACTCCGGGTTAGTACGTGAACCCTTACTGGTTCACTGGGGTACACCTGCTGACGTTACTGGCGTGCGGTATAGACCAGACATTCCTACCTGACCCTCCGTTTTAGGCCCGGTATCCCTACCTGATGCTCCGTTGTTGGCCTGGCACCCCTACCCGATATGCTGGGGTAGTACCGGTACCCCCACCGGTACTCTGCGGTAGTATTGGTACACCCACCGGTATCCAGGGCAGTACCTGAACACTTACTGGTTCGCTGGGGTACACCTGCTGACCTTTGGGGCGTGCTATGTAGACCAGACATTCCTACCTGACCCTCCAGGCTAGGCCCGGTATCCCTACCTGATGCTCTGCGGTAGGCCTGGCCCCCTACCCGACAATCTGGGGTAGTACCGGTACACCCACAGGGACTCCGCGGTACTTTTGCTATACCCACCGGTACTCCTGGATTGTACCGGAACCCTTACTGGTGCGCCGGGGTACACCTGCTGACCCTACGGGCACACTGCTTTGGACCCACCCTTCCTACCTCACCCGCCGGGGTAGGCCTGGTATACCTACCCGATGTTTCGAGGTAGAACCGGTTCCCCCACCGGTACTCTGGGCTTGGAACGGAACCCTTTCTGATGCGCCAGAGAACACCAGCTGTACCTTCGTGCGCGCTGGACTAGACCCGTCCTCCCTTCCGTACACCACAGGTTAGACCCGCTATCCCTACCTGATGCTCCGCATTAGGCTTGGCACCCATACCCGATGTTCTGGGGTACTAGCGGTACCCCCACCGTTACTCTGCGGTAGTATCGGTACACCCACCGGTACTCCGGCGTAGTACGTGAACCCTTCCTGGTTCACTGGGGTACACCTGATGACGTTACTGGCGCGCGGTGTAGTCCAGACATTCCTACCTGACCCTCCTTTTTAGGCCCGGTATCCCTACCTGATGCTCCGTTGTTGGCCTGGCACCCATACCCGATATGCTGGGGTAGTACCGGTACCCCCGCCGGTACTCTGCGGTAGTATTGGTACACCCACCGGTACTCCAGGGCAGTACCTGAACACTTACTGGTTCGCTGGGGTACACTTGCTGACCTTTGGGGCGTGCTATGTAGACCAGACATTCCTACCTGACCCTCCAGGCTAGGCCCGGTATCCCTACCTGATGCTCTGCGGTAGGCCTGGCCCCCTACCCGACAATCTGGGGTAGTACCGGTACACCCACAGGTACTCCGCGGTACTTTTGCTATACCCACCGGTACTCCTGGATTGTACCGGAACCCTTACTGGTGCGCCGGGGTACACCTGCTGACCCTACGGGCACACTGCTTTGGACCCACCCTTCCTACCTGACCCGCCGGGGTAGGCCTCGTATACCTACCCGATGTTTCGAGGTAGAACCGGTTCCCCCACCGGTACTCTGGGTTTGGAACGGAACCCTTTCTGATGCGCCAGAGAACACCAGCTGTCCCTTCGTGCGCGCTGGACTAGACCCGGCCTCCCTTCCGGGCACCACAGGTTAGACCCGCTATCCCTACCTGATGCTCCGCATTAGGCTTGGCACCCATACCCGATGTTCTGGGGTACTAGCGGTACCCCCACCGTTACTCTGCGGTAGTATCGGTACACCCACCGGTACTCCGGGGTAGTACGTGAACCCTTACTGGTTCACTGGGGTACACCTGCTGACGTTACTGGCGTGCGGTGTAGACCAGACATTCCTACCTGACCCTCTGTTTTAGGCCCGGTATCCCTACCTGATGCTCCGTTGTTGGCCTGGCACCCCTACCCGATATGCTGGGGTAGTACCGGTACCCCCACCGGTACTCTGCGGTAGTATTGGTACACCCACCGGTACTCCAGGGTAGTACCTGAACCCTTACTGGTTCGCTGGGGTACACCTGCTGACCTTACGGGCGTGCTGTGTAGACCAGACATTCCTACCTGACCCTCCAGGCTAGGCCCGGTATCCCTACCTGATGCTCTGCGGTAGGCCTGGCCCCCTACCCGACAATCTGGGGTAGTACCGGTACACCCACAGGTACTCCGCGGTACTTTTGCTATACCCACCGGTACTCCTGGATTGTACCGGAACCCTTACTGGTGCGCAGGGGTACACCTGCTGACCCTACGGGCACACTGCTTTGGACCCACCCTTCCTACCTGACCCGCCGGGGTAGGCCTGGTATACCTACCCGATGTTTCGAGGTAGAACCGGTTCCCCCACCGGTACTCTGGGTTTGGAACGGAACCCTTTCTGATGCGCCAGAGAACACCAGCTGTCCCTTCGTGCGCGCTGGACTAGACCCGGCCTCCCTTCCGGGCACCACAGGTTAGACCCGCTATCCCTACCTGATGCTCCGCATTAGGCTTGGCACCCATACCCGATGTTCTGGGGTACTAGCGGTACCCCCACCGTTACTCTGCGGTAGTATCGGTACACCCACCGGTACTCCGGGGTAGTACGTGAACCCTTACTGGTTCACTGGGGTACACCTGCTGACGTTACTGGCGTGCGGTGTAGACCAGACATTCCTACCTGACCCTCTGTTTTAGGCCCGGTATCCCTACCTGATGCTCCGTTGTTGGCCTGGCACCCCTACCCGATATGCTGGGGTAGTACCGGTACCCCCGCCGGTACTCTGCGGTAGTATTGGTACACCCACCGGTACTCCAGGGCAGTACCTGAACACTTACTGGTTCGCTGGGGTACACCTGCTGACCTTTGGGGCGTGCTATGTAGACCAGACATTCCTACCTGACCCTCCAGGCTAGGCCCGGTATCCCTACCTGATGCTCTGCGGTAGGCCTGGCCCCCTACCCGACAATCTGGGGTAGTACCGGTACACCCACAGGTACTCCACGGTACTTTTGCTATACCCACCGGTACTCCTGGATTGTACCGGAACCCTTACTGGTGCGCCGGGGTACACCTGCTGACCCTACGGGCACACTGCTTTGGACCCACCCTTCCTACCTGACCCGCCGGGGTAGGCCTGGTATACCTACCCGATGTTTCGAGGTAGAACCGGTTCCCCCACCGGTACTCTGGGGTTGGAATGGAACACTTTCTAATGCGCCAGAGAACACCAGCTGTCCCTTCGTGCGCGCTGGACTAGACCCGGCCTCCCTTCCGGGCACCACAGGTTAGACCCGCTATCCCTACCTGATGCTCCGCATTAGGCTTGGCACCCATACCCGATGTTCTGGGGTACTAGCGGTACCCCCACCGTTACTCTGCGGTAGTATCGGTACACCCACCGGTACTCCGGGGTAGTACGTGAACCCTTACTGGTTCACTGGGGTACACCTGCTGACGTTACTGGCGTGCGGTGTAGACCAGACATTTCTACCTGACCGTCTGTTTTAGGCCCGGTATCCCTACCTGATGCTCCGTTGTTGGCCTGGCACCCCTACCCGATATGCTGGGGTAGTACCGGTACCCCCACCGGTACTCTGCGGTAGTATTGGTACACCCACCGGTACTCCAGGCTAGTACCTGAACCCTTACTGGTTCGCTGGGGTACACCTGCTGACCTTACGGGCGTGCTGTGTAGACCAGACATTCCTACCTGACCCTCCAGGCTAGGCCCGGTATCCCTACCTGATGCTCTGCGGTAGGCCTGGCCCCCTACCCAACAATCTGGGGTAGTACCGGTACACCCACAGGGACTCCGCGCTACTTTTGCTATACCCACCGGTACTCCTGGATTGTACCGGAACCCTTACTGGTGCGCCGGGGTACACCTGCTGACCCTACGGGCACACTGCTTTGGACCCACCCTTCCTACCTGACCCGCCGGGGTAGGCCTGGTATACCTACCCGATGTTTCGAGGTAGAACCGGTTCCCCCACCGGTACTCTGGGTTTGGAACGGAACCCTTTCTGATGCGCCAGAGAACACCAGCTGTCCCTTCGTGCGCGCTGGACTAGACCTGTCCTCCCTTCCGGGCACCACAGGTTAGACCCGCTATCCCTACCTGATGCTCCGCATTAGGCTTGGCACCCATACCCGATGTTCTGGGGTACTAGCGGTACCCCCACCGTTACTCTGCGGTAGTATCGGTACACCCACCGGTACTCCGGGGTAGTACGTGAACCCTTACTGGTTCACTGGGGTACACCTGATGACGTTACTGGCGTGCGGTGTAGACCAGACATTCCTACCTGACCCTCCGTTTTAGGCCCGGTATCCCTACCTGATGCTCCGTTGTTGGCCTGGCACCCCTACCCGATATGCTGGGGTAGTACCGGTACCCCCACCGGTACTCTGCGGTAGTATTGGTACACCCACCGGTACTCCAGGGTAGTACCTGAACCCTTACTGGTTCGCTGGGGTACACCTGCTGACCTTACGGGCGTGCTGTGTAGACCAGACATTCCTACCTGACCCTCCAGGCTAGGCCCGGTATCCCTACCTGATGCTCTGCGGTAGGCCTGGCCCCCTATCCGACAATCTGGGGTAGTACCGGTACAACCACAGGGACTCCGCGGTAATTTTGCTATACCCACCGGTACTCCTGGATTGTACCGGAACCCTTACTGGTGCGCCGGGGTACACCTGCTGACCCTACGGGCACACTGCTTTGGACCCACCCTTCCTACCTGACCCGCCGGGGTAGGCCTGGTATACCTACCCGATGTTTCGAGGTAGAACCGGTTCCCCCACCGGTACTCTGGGCTTGGAACAGAAACCTTTGTGATGCGGCAGAGAACACCAGCTGTCCCTTCATGCGCGCTGGACTAGACCTGGCCTCCCTTCCGGGCACCACAGGTTAGACCCGCTATCCCTACCTGATGCTCCGCATTAGGCTTGGCACCCATACCCGATGTTCTGGGGTAGTAACGGTACCCCCACCGTTACTCTGCGGTAGTATCGGTACACCCACCGGTACTCCGGGGTAGTACGTGAACCCTTACTGGTTCACTGGGGTACACCTGCTGACGTTACTGGCGTGCGGTGTAGACCAGACATTCCTACCTGACCCTCCGTTTTAGTCCCGGTATCCCTACCTGATGCTCCGTTGTTGGCCTGGCACCCCTACCCGATATGCTGGGGTAGTACCGGTACCCCCACCGGTACTCTGCGGTAGTATTGGTACACCCACCGGTACTCCAGGCTAGTACCTGAACCCTTACTGGTTCGCTGGGGTACACCTGCTGACCTTACGGGCGTGCTGTGTAGACCAGACATTCCTACCTGACCCTCCAGGCTAGGCCCGGTATCCCTACCTGATGCTCTGCGGTAGGCTGGCCCCCTACCCAACAATCTGGGGTAGTACCGGTACACCCACAGGGACTCCGCGCTACTTTTGCTATACCCACCGGTACTCCTGGATTGTACCGGAACCCTTACTGGTGCGCCGGGGTACACCTGCTGACCCTACGGGCACACTGCTTTGGACCCACCCTTCCTACCTGACCCGCCGGGGTAGGCCTGGTATACCTACCCGATGTTTCGAGGTAGAACCGGTTCCCCCACCGGTACTCTGGGTTTGGAACGGAACCCTTTCTGATGCGCCAGAGAACACCAGCTGTCCCTTCGTGCGCGCTGGACTAGACCTGTCCTCCCTTCCGGGCACCACAGGTTAGACCCGCTATCCCTACCTGATGCTCCGCATTAGGCTTGGCACCCATACCCGATGTTCTGGGGTACTAGCGGTACCCCCACCGTTACTCTGCGGTAGTATCGGTACACCCACCGGTACTCCGGGGTAGTACGTGAACCCTTACTGGTTCACTGGGGTACACCTGCTGACGTTACTGGCGTGCGGTGTAGACCAGACATTCCTACCTGACCCTCCGTTTTAGGCCCGGTATCCCTACCTGATGCTCCGTTGTTGGCCTGGCACCCCTACCCGATATGCTGGGGTAGTACCGGTACCCCCACCGGTACTCTGCGGTAGTATTGGTACACCCACCGGTACTCCAGGGTAGTATCTGAACCCTTACTGGTTCGCTGGGGTACACCTGCTGACCTTACGGGCGTGCTGTGTAGACCAGACATTCCTACCTGACCCTCCAGGCTAGGCCCGGTATCCCTACCTGATGCTCTGCGGTAGGCCTGGCCCCCTATCCGACAATCTGGGGTAGTACCGGTACACCCACAGGTACTCCGCGCTACTTTTGCTATACCCACCGGTACTCCTGGATTGTACCGGAACCCTTACTGGTGCGCCGGGGTACACCTGCTGACCCTACGGGCACACTGCTTTGGACCCACCCTTCCTACGTGACTCTCCGGGGTAGGCCTGGTATACCTACCCGATGTTTCGAGGTAGAACCGGTTCCCCCACCGGTACTCTGGGCTTGGAACAGAAACCTTTGTGATGCGCCAGAGAACACCAGCTGTCCCTTCGTGCGCGCTGGACTAGACCTGGCCTCCCTTCCGGACCCCACAGGTTAGACCCGCTATCCCTACCTGATGCTCCGCATTAGGCTTGGCACCCATACCCGATGTTCTGGGGTACTAGCGGTACCCCCACCGTTACTCTGCGGTAGTATCGGTACACCCACCGGTACTCCGGGGTAGTACGTGAACCCTTACTGGTTCACTGGGGTACACCTGATGACGTTACTGGCGCGCGGTGTAGACCAGACATTCCTACCTGACCCTCCTTTTTAGGCCCGGTATCCCTACCTGATGCTCCGTTGTTGGCCTGGCACCCATACACGATATGCTGGGGTAGTACCGGTACCCCCGCCGGTACTCTGCGGTAGTATTGGTACACCCACCGGTACTCCAGGGCAGTACCTGAACACTTACTGGTTCGCTGGGGTACACCTGCTGACCTTTGGGGCGTGCTATGTAGACCAGACATTCCTACCTGACCCTCCAGGCTAGGCCCGGTATCCCTACCTGATGCTCTGCGGTAGGCCTGGCCCCCTACCCGACAATCTGGGGTAGTACCGGTACACCCACAGGTACTCCGCGGTACTTTTGCTATACCCACCGGTACTCCTGGATTGTACCGGAACCCTTACTGGTGCGCCGGGGTACACCTGCTGACCCTACGGGCACACTGCTTTGGACCCACCCTTCCTACCTGACCCGCCGGGGTAGGCCTGGTATACCTACCCGATGTTTCGAGGTAGAACCGGTTCCCCCACCGGTACTCTGGGTTTGGAACGGAACCCTTTCTGATGCGCCAGAGAACACCAGCTGTCCCTTCGTGCGCGCTGGACTAGACCCGGCCTCCCTACCGGACCCCACAGGTTAGACCCGCTATCCCTACCTGATGCTCCGCATTAGGCTTGGCACCCATACCCGATGTTCTGGGGTAGTAACGGTACCCCCACCGTTACTCTGCGGTAGTATCGGTACACCCACCGGTACTCCGGGGTAGTACGTGAACCCTTACTGGTTCACTGGGGTACACCTGCTGACGTTACTGGCGTGCGGTGTAGACCAGACATTCCTACCTGACCCTCCGTTTTAGTCCCGGTATCCCTACCTGATGCTCCGTTGTTGGCCTGGCACCCCTACCCGATATGCTGGGGTAGTACCGGTACCCCCACCGGTACTCTGCGGTAGTATTGGTACACCCACCGGTACTCCAGGCTAGTACCTGAACCCTTACTGGTTCGCTGGGGTACACCTGCTGACCTTACGGGCGTGCTGTGTAGACCAGACATTCCTACCTGACCCTCCAGGCTAGGCCCGGTATCCCTACCTGATGCTCTGCGGTAGGCCTGGCCCCCTACCCAACAATCTGGGGTAGTACCGGTACACCCACAGGGACTCCGCGCTACTTTTGCTATACCCACCGGTACTCCTGGATTGTACCGGAACCCTTACTGGTGCGCCGGGGTACACCTGCTGACCCTACGGGCACACTGCTTTGGACCCACCCTTCCTACCTGACCCGCCGGGGTAGGCCTGGTATACCTACCCGATGTTTCGAGGTAGAACCGGTTCCCCCACCGGTACTCTGGGTTTGGAACGGAACCCTTTCTGATGCGCCAGAGAACACCAGCTGTCCCTTCGTGCGCGCTGGACTAGACCTGTCCTCCCTTCCGGGCACCACAGGTTAGACCCGCTATCCCTACCTGATGCTCCGCATTAGGCTTGGCACCCATACCCGATGTTCTGGGGTACTAGCGGTACCCCCACCGTTACTCTGCGGTATTATCGGTACACCCACCGGTACTCCGGGGTAGTACGTGAACCCTTACTGGTTCACTGGGGTACACCTGCTGACGTTACTGGCGTGCGGTGTAGACCAGACATTCCTACCTGACCCTCCGTTTTAGGCCCGGTATCCCTACCTGATGCTCCGTTGTTGGCCTGGCACCCCTACCCGATATGCTGGGGTAGTACCGGTACCCCCACCGGTACTCTGCGGTAGTATTGGTACACCCACCGGTACTCCAGGGTAGTACCTGAACCCTTACTGGTTCGCTGGGGTACACCTGCTGACCTTACGGGCGTGCTGTGTAGACCAGACATTCCTACCTGACCCTCCAGGCTAGGCCCGGTATCCCTACCTGATGCTCTGCGGTAGGCCTGGCCCCCTATCCGACAATCTGGGGTAGTACCGGTACAACCACAGGGACTCCGCGGTAATTTTGCTATACCCAACGGTACTCCTGGATTGTACCGGAACCCTTACTGGTGCGCCGGGGTACACCTGCTGACCCTACGGGCACACTGCTTTGGACCCACCCTTCCTACCTGACCCGCCGGGGTAGGCCTGGTATACCTACCCGATGTTTCGAGGTAGAACCGGTTCCCCCACCGGTACTCTGGGCTTGGAACAGAAACCTTTGTGATGCGGCAGAGAACACCAGCTGTCCCTTCGTGCGCGCTGGACTAGACCTGGCCTCCCTTCCGGGCACCACAGGTTAGACCCGCTATCCCTACCTGATGCTCCGCATTAGGCTTGGCACCCATACCCGATGTTCTGGGGTACTAGCGGTACCCCCACCGTTACTCTGCGGTAGTATCGGTACACCCACCGGTACTCCGGGGTAGTACGTGAACCCTTACTGGTTCGCTGGGGTACACCTGATGACGTTACTGGCGCGCGGTGTACACCAGACATTCCTACCTGACCCTCCGTTTTAGGCCCGGTATCCCTACCTGATGCTCCGTTGTTGGCCTGGCACCCCTACCCGATATGCTGGGGTAGTACCGGTACCCCCACCGGTACTCTGCGGTAGTATTGGTACACCCACCGGTACTCCAGGGCAGTACCTGAACACTTACTGGTTCGCTGGGGTACACCTGCTGACCTTTGGGGCGTGCTATGTAGACCAGACATTCCTACCTGACCCTCCAGGCTAGGCCCGGTATCCCTACCTGATGCTCTGCGGTAGGCCTGGCCCCCTACCCGACAATCTGGGGTAGTACCGGTACACCCACAGGTACTCCGCGGTACTTTTGCTATACCCACCGGTACTCCTGGATTGTACCGGAACACTTACTGGTGCGCCGGGGTACACCTGCTGACCCTACGGGCACACTGCTTTGGACCCACCCTTCCTACCTGACCCTCCGGGGTAGGCCTGGTATACCTACCCGATGTTTCGAGGTAGAACCGGTTCCCCCACCGGTACTCTGGGCTTGGAACGGAAACCTTTGTGATGCGCCAGAGAACACCAGCTGTCCCTTCGTGCGCGCTGGACTAGACCTGGCCTCCCTACCGGACCCCACAGGTTAGACCCGCTATCCCTACCTGATGCTCCGCATTAGGCTTGGCACCCATACCCGATGTTCTGGGGTAGTAGCGGTACCCCCACCGTTACTCTGCAGTAGTATCGGTACACCCACCGGTACTCCGGGGTAGTACGTGAACCCTTACTGGTTCACTGGGGTACACCTGATGACGTTTCGGGCACGCGGTATAGACCAGACATTCTTCCTGACCCTCCGTGTTAGGCCCGGTATCCCTACCTGATGCTCCGTTGTTGGCCTGGCACCCCTACCCGATATGCTGGGGTAGTACCGGTACCCCCGCCGGTACTCTGCGGTAGTATTGTACACCCACCGGTACTCCAGGGCAGTACCTGAACACTTACTGGTTCGCTGGGGTACACCTGCTGACCTTTGGGGCGTGCTATGTAGACCAGACATTCCTACCTGACCCTCCAGGCTAGGCCCGGTATCCCTACCTGATGCTCTGCGGTAGGCCTGGCCCCCTACCCGACAATCTGGGGTAGTACCGGTACACCCACAGGTACTCCGCGGTACTTTTGCTATACCCACCGGTACTCCTGGATTGTACCGGAACCCTTATTGGTGCGCCGGGGTACACCTGCTGACCCTACGGGCACACTGCTTTGGACCCACCCTTCCTACCTGACCCTCCGGGGTAGGCCTGGTATACCTACCCGATGTTTCGAGGTAGAACCGGTTCCCCCACCGGTACTCTGGGCTTGGAACGGAAACCTTTGTGATGCGCCAGAGAACACCAGCTGTCCCTTCGTGCGCGCTGGACTAGACCTGGCCTCCCTACCGGACCCCACAGGTTAGACCCGCTATCCCTACCTGATGCTCCGCATTAGGCTTGGCACCCATACCCGATGTTCTGGGGTAGTAGCGGTACCCCCACCGTTACTCTGCAGTAGTATCGGTACACCCACCGGTACTCCGGGGTAGTACGTGAACCCTTACTGGTTCACTGGGGTACACCTGATGACGTTTCGGGCACGCGGTATAGACCAGACATTCTTCCTGACCCTCCGTGTTAGGCCCGGTATCCCTACCTGATGCTCCGTTGTTGGCCTGGCACCCCTACCCGATATGCTGGGGTAGTACCGCTACCCCCACCGATACTCTGCGGTAGTATTGGTACACCCACAGGTACTCCAGGGTAGTACCTGAACTCTTACTGGTTCGCTAGGGTACACCTGCTGACCTTACGGGCGTGCTGTGTAGACCAGACATTCCTACCTGACCCTCCAGGCTAGGCCCGGTATCCCTACCTGATGCCCTACGGTAGGCCTGGCCCCCTACCCGACAATCTGGGGTAGTACCGGTACACCCACAGGGACTCCGCGGTAGTTTTGCTATACCCACCGGTACTCCTGGATTGTACCGTAACCCTTACTGGTGCGCCGGGGTACACCTGCTGACCCTACGGGCACACTGCTTTGGACCCACCCTTCCTACCTGACCCGCCGGGTTAGGCCTGGTATACCTACCCGATGTTTCGAGGTAGAACCGGTTCCCCCACCGGTACTCTGGGTTTGAAACGGAACCCTTTGTGATGCGCCAGAGAACACCAGCTGTCCCTTCGTGCGCGCTGGACTAGACCCGGCCTCCCTACCTGACCCCACATGTTAGACCCGCTATCCCTACCTGATGCTCCGCATTAGGCTTGGCACCCATACCCGATGTTCTGGGGTAGTAGCGGTACCCCCACCGTTACTCTGCAGTAGTATCGGTACACCCACCGGTACTCCGGGGTAGTACGTGAACCCTTACTGGTTCACTGGGGTACACCTGCTGACGTTACTGGCGCGCGGTGTAGACCAGACATTCCTACCTGACCCTCCATTTTAGGCCCGGTATCCCTACCTGATGCTCCGTTGTTGGCCTGGCACCCCTACCCGATATGCTGGGGTAGTACCGGTACCCCCACCGGTACTCTGCGGTAGTATTGGTACACCCACCGGTACTCCAGGGTAGTACCTGAACCCTTACTGGTTCGCTGGGGTACACCTGCTGACCTTACGGGCGTGCTGTGTAGACCAGACATTCCTACCTGACCCTCCAGGCTAGGCCCGGTATCCCTACCTGATGCTCTGCGGTAGGCCTGGCCCCCTATCCGACAATCTGGGGTAGTACCGGTACAACCACAGGGACTCCGCGGTAATTTTGCTATACCCAACGGTACTCCTGGATTGTACCGGAACCCTTACTGGTGCGCCGGGGTACACCTGCTGACCCTACGGGCACACTGCTTTGGACCCACCCTTCCTACCTGACCCGCCGGGGTAGGCCTGGTATACCTACCCGATGTTTCGAGGTA
This sequence comes from Astur gentilis, assembly GCF_929443795.1. Lineage (NCBI taxonomy): Eukaryota > Metazoa > Chordata > Aves > Accipitriformes > Accipitridae > Astur > Astur gentilis. The sequence continues at coordinate 5,035,957 of NW_026060868.1, read as the reverse complement.
GAACCGGTTCCCCCACCGGTACTCTGGGCTTGGAACAGAAACCTTTGTGATGCGGCAGAGAACACCAGCTGTCCCTTCGTGCGCGCTGGACTAGACCTGGCCTCCCTTCCGGGCACCACAGGTTAGACCCGCTATCCCTACCTGATGCTCTGCATTAGGCTTGGCACCCATACCCGATGTTCTGGGGTACTAGCGGTACCCCCACCGTTACTCTGCGGTAGTATCGGTACACCCACCGGTACTCCGGGGTAGTACGTGAACCCTTACTGGTTCGCTGGGGTACACCTGATGACGTTACTGGCGCGCGGTGTACACCAGACATTCCTACCTGACCCTCCGTTTTAGGCCCGGTATCCCTACCTGATGCTCCGTTGTTGGCCTGGCACCCCTACCCGATATGCTGGGGTAGTACCGGTACCCCCACCGGTACTCTGCGGTAGTATTGGTACACCCACCGGTACTCCAGGGCAGTACCTGAACACTTACTGGTTCGCTGGGGTACACCTGCTGACCTTTGGGGCGTGCTATGTAGACCAGACATTCCTACCTGACCCTCCAGGCTAGGCCCGGTATCCCTACCTGATGCTCTGCGGTAGGCCTGGCCCCCTACCCGACAATCTGGGGTAGTACCGGTACACCCACAGGTACTCCGCGGTACTTTTGCTATACCCACCGGTACTCCTGGATTGTACCGGAACACTTACTGGTGCGCCGGGGTACACCTGCTGACCCTACGGGCACACTGCTTTGGACCCACCCTTCCTACCTGACCCTCCGGGGTAGGCCTGGTATACCTACCCGATGTTTCGAGGTAGAACCGGTTCCCCCACCGGTACTCTGGGCTTGGAACGGAAACCTTTGTGATGCGCCAGAGAACACCAGCTGTCCCTTCGTGCGCGCTGGACTAGACCTGGCCTCCCTACCGGACCCCACAGGTTAGACCCGCTATCCCTACCTGATGCTCCGCATTAGGCTTGGCACCCATACCCGATGTTCTGGGGTAGTAGCGGTACCCCCACCGTTACTCTGCAGTAGTATCGGTACACCCACCGGTACTCCGGGGTAGTACGTGAACCCTTACTGGTTCACTGGGGTACACCTGATGACGTTTCGGGCACGCGGTTTAGACCAGACATTCTTCCTGACCCTCCGTGTTAGGCCCGGTATCCCTACCTGATGCTCCGTTGTTGGCCTGGCACCCCTACCCGATATGCTGGGGTAGTACCGGTACCCCCGCCGGTACTCTGCGGTAGTATTGTACACCCACCGGTACTCCAGGGCAGTACCTGAACACTTACTGGTTCGCTGGGGTACACCTGCTGACCTTTGGGGCGTGCTATGTAGACCAGACATTCCTACCTGACCCTCCAGGCTAGGCCCGGTATCCCTACCTGATGCTCTGCGGTAGGCCTGGCCCCCTACCCGACAATCTGGGGTAGTACCGGTACACCCACAGGTACTCCGCGGTACTTTTGCTATACCCACCGGTACTCCTGGATTGTACCGGAACCCTTATTGGTGCGCCGGGGTACACCTGCTGACCCTACGGGCACACTGCTTTGGACCCACCCTTCCTACCTGACCCTCCGGGGTAGGCCTGGTATACCTACCCGATGTTTCGAGGTAGAACCGGTTCCCCCACCGGTACTCTGGGCTTGGAACGGAAACCTTTGTGATGCGCCAGAGAACACCAGCTGTCCCTTCGTGCGCGCTGGACTAGACCTGGCCTCCCTACCGGACCCCACAGGTTAGACCCGCTATCCCTACCTGATGCTCCACATTAGGCTTGGCACCCATACCCGATGTTCTGGGGTAGTAGCGGTACCCCCACCGTTACTCTGCAGTAGTATCGGTACACCCACCGGTACTCCGGGGTAGTACGTGAACCCTTACTGGTTCACTGGGGTACACCTGATGACGTTTCGGGCACGCGGTATAGACCAGACATTCTTCCTGACCCTCCGTGTTAGGCCCGGTATCCCTACCTGATGCTCCGTTGTTGGCCTGGCACCCCTACCCGATATGCTGGGGTAGTACCGCTACCCCCACCGATACTCTGCGGTAGTATTGGTACACCCACAGGTACTCCAGGGTAGTACCTGAACTCTTACTGGTTCGCTAGGGTACACCTGCTGACCTTACGGGCGTGCTGTGTAGACCAGACATTCCTACCTGACCCTCCAGGCTAGGCCCGGTATCCCTACCTGATGCCCTACGGTAGGCCTGGCCCCCTACCCGACAATCTGGGGTAGTACCGGTACACCCACAGGGACTCCGCGGTAGTTTTGCTATACCCACCGGTACTCCTGGATTGTACCGTAACCCTTACTGGTGCGCCGGGGTACACCTGCTGACCCTACGGGCACACTGCTTTGGACCCACCCTTCCTACCTGACCCGCCGGGGTAGGCCTGGTATACCTACCCGATGTTTCGAGGTAGAACCGGTTCCCCCACCGGTACTCTGGGTTTGAAACGGAACCCTTTGTGATGCGCCAGAGAACACCAGCTGTCCCTTCGTGCGCGCTGGACTAGACCCGGCCTCCCTACCTGACCCCACATGTTAGACCCGCTATCCCTACCTGATGCTCCGCATTAGGCTTGGCACCCATACCCGATGTTCTGGGGTAGTAGCGGTACCCCCACCGTTACTCTGCAGTAGTATCGGTACACCCACCGGTACTCCGGGGTAGTACGTGAACCCTTACTGGTTCACTGGGGTACACCTGCTGACGTTACTGGCGCGCGGTGTAGACCAGACATTCCTACCTGACCCTCCATTTTAGGCCCGGTATCCCTACCTGATGCTCCGTTGTTGGCCTGGCACCCATACCCGATATGCTGGGGTAGTACCGGTACCCCCAACGGTACTCTGCGGTAGTATTGGTACACCCCCCGGTACTCCAGGGCAGTACCTGAACCCTTACTGGTTCGCTGGGTACACCTGCTGACCTTACGGGAGTGCTGTGTAGACCAGACATTCCTACCTGACCCTCCAGGCTAGGCCCGGTATCCCTACCTGATGCTCTGCGGTAGGCCTGGCCCCCTACCCGACAATCTGGGGTAGTACCGGTACACCCACAGGTACTCCGCGGTACTTTTGCTATACCCACCGGTACTCCTGGATTGTACCGGAACCCTTACTGGTGCGCCGGGGTACACCTGCTGACCCTACGGGCACACTGCTTTGGACCCACCCTTCCTACCTGACCCTCCGGGGTAGGCCTGGTATACCTACCCGATGTTTCGAGGTAGAACCGGTTCCCCACCGGTACTCTGGGTTTGGAACGGAACCCTTTCTGATGCGCCAGAGAACACCAGCTGTCCCTTCGTGCGCGCTGGACTAGACCTGGCCTCCCTACCGGACCCCACAGGTTAGACCCGCTATCCCTACCTGATGCTCCGCATTAGGCTTGGCACCCATACCCGATGTTCTGGGGTAGTAACGGTACCCCCACCGTTACTCTGCGGTAGTATCGGTACACCCACCGGTACTCCGGGGTAGTACGTGAACCCTTACTGGTTCACTGGGGTACACCTGCTGACGTTACTGGCGTGCGGTGTAGACCAGACATTCCTATCTGACCCTCCAGGCTAGGCCCGGTATCCCTACCTGATGCTCTGCGGTAGGCCTGGCCCCCTACCCGACAATCTGGGGTAGTACCGGTACACCCACAGGTACTCCGCGGTACTTTTGCTATACCCACTGGTACTCCTGGATTGTACCGGAACCCTTACTGGTGCGCCGGGGTACACCTGCTGACCCTACGGGCACACTACTTTGGACCCACCCTTCCTACCTGACCCGCCGGGGTAGGCCTGGTATACCTACCCGATGTTTCGAGGTAGAACCGGTTCCCCCACCGGTACTCTGGGCTTGGAACGGAAACCTTTGTGATGCGCCAGAGAACACCAGCTGTCCCTTCAAGCACGCTGGACTAGACCTGGCCTCCCTTCCGGGCACCACAGGTTAGACCCGCTATCCCTACCTGATGCTCCGCATTAGGCTTGGCACCCATACCCGATGTTCTGGGGTAGTAGCGGTACCCCCACCGTTACTCTGCGGTAGTATCGGTACACCCACCGGTACTCCTGGGTAGTACGTGAACCCTTACTGGTTCACTGGGGTACACCTGCTGACGTTACTGGCGCGCGGTGTAGACCAGTTATTCCTACCTGACCCTCCGTTTTAGGCCCGGTATCCCTACCTGATGCTCCGTTGTTGGCCTGGCACCCCTACCCGATATGCTGGGGTAGTACCGGTACCCCCACCGGTACTCTGCGGTAGTATTGGTACACCCCCCGGTACTCCAGGGCAGTACCTGAACCCTTACTGGTTCGCTGGGTACACCTGCTGACCTTACGGGAGTGCTGTGTAGACCAGACATTCCTACCTGACCCTCCAGGCTAGGCCCGGTATCCCTACCTGATGCTCTGCGGTAGGCCTGGCCCCCTACCCGACAATCTGGGGTAGTACCGGTACACCCACAGGTACTCCGCGGTACTTTTGCTATACCCACCGGTACTCCTGGATTGTACCGGAACCCTTACTGGTGCGCCGGGGTACACCTGCTGACCCTACGGGCACACTGCTTTGGACCCACCCTTCCTACCTGACCCTCCGGGGTAGGCCTGGTATACCTACCCGATGTTTCGAGGTAGAACCGGTTCCCCCACCGGTACTCTGGGCTTGGAACGGAAACCTTTGTGATGCGCCAGAGAACACCAGCTGTCCCTTCGTGCGCGCTGGACTAGACCTGGCCTCCCTACCGGACCCCACAGGTTAGACCCGCTATCCCTACCTGATGCTCCGCATTAGGCTTGGCACCCATACCCGATGTTCTGGGGTAGTAGCGGTACCCCCACCGTTACTCTGCAGTAGTATCGGTACACCCACCGGTACTCCGGGGTAGTACGTGAACCCTTACTGGTTCACTGGGGTACACCTGATGACGTTTCGGGCACGCGGTATAGACCAGACATTCTTCCTGACCCTCCGTGTTAGGCCCGGTATCCCTACCTGATGCTCCGTTGTTGGCCTGGCACCCCTACCCGATATGCTGGGGTAGTACCGCTACCCCCACCGATACTCTGCGGTAGTATTGGTACACCCACAGGTACTCCAGGGTAGTACCTGAACTCTTACTGGTTCGCTGGGGTACACCTGCTGACCTTTGGGGCGTGCTGTGTAGACCAGACATTCCTACCTGACCCTCCAGGCTAGGCCCGGTATCCCTACCTGATGCTCTGCGGTAGGCCTGGCCCCCTACCCGACAATCTGGGGTAGTACCGGTACACCCACAGGTACTCCGCGGTACTTTTGCTATACCCACCGGTACTCCTGGATTGTACCGGAACCCTTACTGGTGCGCCGGGGTACACCTGCTGACCCTACGGGCACACTGCTTTGGACCCACCCTTCCTACCTGACCCGCCGGGGTAGGCCTGGTATACCTACCCGATGTTTCGAGGTAGAACCGGTTCCCCGACCGGTACTCTGGGCTTGGAACGGAAACCTTTGTGATGCGCCAGAGAACACCAGCTGTCCCTTCGTGCGCGCTGGAATAGACCCGGCCTCCCTTCCGGACCCCACAGGTTAGACCCGCTATCCCTACCTGATGCTCCGCATTAGGCTTGGCACCCATACCCGATGTTCTGGGGTAGTAGCGGTACCCCCACCGTTACTCTGCGGTAGTATCGGTACACCCACCGGTACTCCGGGGTAGTACGTGAACCCTTACTGGTTCACTGGGGTACACCTGCTGACGTTACTGGCGCGCGGTGTAGACCAGACATTCCTACCTGACCCTCTGTTTTAGGCCCGGTATCCCTACCTGATGCTCCGTTGTTGGCCTGGCACCACTACCCGAAATGCTGGGGTAGTACCGCTACCCCCACCGGTACTCTGCGGTAGTATTGGTACACCCACCGGTACTCCAGGGCAGTACCTGAACACTTACTGGTTCGCTGGGGTACACCTGCTGACCTTACGGGCGTGTTGTGTAGACCAGACATTCCTACCTGACCCTCCAGGCTAGGCCCGGTATCCCTACCTGATGCTCTGCGGTAGGCCTGGCCCCCTACCTGACAATCTTGGGTAGTACCGGTACACCCACAGGTACTCCGCGGTACTTTTGCTATACCCACTGGTACTCCTGGATTGTACCGGAACCCTTACTGGTGCGCCGGGGTACACCTGCTGACCCTACGGGCACACTGCTTTGGACCCACCCTTCCTACCTGACCCGCCGGGGTAGGACTGGTATACCTACCCGATGTTTCGAGGTAGAACCGGTTCCCCCACCGGTACTCTGGGCTTGGAACGGAAACCTTTGTGATGCGCCAGAGAACACCAGCTGTCCCTTCGTGCACGCTGGACTAGACCTGGCTTCCCTACCGGACCCCACAGGTTAGACCCGCTATCCCTACCTGATGCTCCGCATTAGGCTTGGCACCCATACCCGATGTTCTGGGGTAGTAGCGGTACCCCCACCGTTACTCTGCGGTAGTATCGGTACACCCACCGGTACTCCGGGGTAGTACGTGAACCCTTACTGGTTCACTGGGGTACACCTGCTGACGTTACTGGCGCGCGGTGTAGACCAGACATTCCTACCTGACCCTCCGTTTTAGTCCCGGTATCCCTACCTGATGCTCCGTTGTTGGCCTGGCACCCCTACCCGATATGCTGGGGTAGTACCGGTACCCCCACCGGTACTCTGCGGTAGTATTGGTACACCCACCGGTACTCCAGGGTAGTACCTGAATCCTTACTGGTTCGCTGGGGTACACCTGCTGACCTTACGGGCGTGCTGTGTAGACCAGACATTCCTACCTGACCCTCCAGGCTAGGCCCGGTATCCGTACCTGATGCTCTGCGGTAGGCCTGGCCCCCTACCCGACAATCTGGGGTAGTACCGGTACACCCACAGGTACTCCGCGGTACTTTTGCTATACCCACCGGTACTCCTGGATTGTACCGGAACCCTTACTGGTGCGCCGGGGTACACCTGCTGACCCTACGGGCACACTGCTTTGGACCCACCCTTCCTACCTGACCCACCGGGGTAGGCCTGGTATACCTACCCGATGTTTCGAGGTAGAACCGGTTCTCCGACCGGTACTCTGGGCTTGGAACGGAAACCTTTGTGATGCGCCAGAGAACACCAGCTGTCCCTTCGTGCGCGCTGGACTAGACCCGGCCTCCCTTCCGGACCCCACAGGTTAGACCCGCTATCCCTACCTGATGCTCCGCATTAGGCTTGGCACCCATACCCGATGTTCTGGGGTAGTAGCGGTACCCCCACCGTTACTCTGCGGTAGTATCGGTACACCCACCGGTACTCCGGGGTAGTACGTGAACCCTTACTGGTTCACTGGGGTACACCTGCTGACGTTATTGGCGCGCGGTGTAGACCAGACATTCCTACCTGACCCTCTGTTTTAGGCCCGGTATCCCTACCTGATGCTCCGTTGTTGGCCTGGCACCACTACCCGAAATGCTGGGGTAGTACCGCTACCCCCACCGGTACTCTGCGGTAGTATTGGTACACCCACTGGTACTCCAGGGCAGTACCTGAACACTTCCTGGTTCGCTGGGGTACACCTGCTGACCTTACGGGCGTGCTGTGTTGACCAGACATTCCTACCTGACCCTCCAGGCTAGGCCCGGTATCCCTACCTGATGCTCTGCGGTAGGCCTGGCCCCCTACCCGACAATCTGGGGTAGTACCGGTACACCCACAGGTACTCCGCGGTACTTTTGCTATACCCACTGGTACTCCTGGATTGTACCGGAACCCTTACTGGTGCGCCGGGGTACACCTGCTGACCCTACGGGCACACTGCTTTGGACCCACCCTTCCTACCTGACCCGCCGGGGTAGGCCTGGTATACCTACCCGATGTTTCGAGGTAGAACCGGTTCCCCCACCGGTACTCTGGGCTTGGAACGGAAACCTTTGTGATGCGCCAGAGAACACCAGCTGTCCCTTCGTGCGCGCTGGACTAGACCTGGCCTCCCTTCCGGACCCCACAGGTTAGACCCACTATCCCTACCTGATGCTCCGCATTAGGCTTGGCACCCATACCCGATGTTCTGGGGTACTAGCGGTACCCCCACCGTTACTCTGCGGTAGTATCGGTACACCCACCGGTACTCCGGGGTAGTACGTGAACCCTTACTGGTTCACTGGGGTACACCTGCTGACGTTACTGGCGCGTGGTGTAGACCAGACATTCCTACCTGACCCTCCGTTTTAGTCCCGGTATCCCTACCTGATGCTCCGTTGTTGGCCTGGCACCACTACCCGAAATGCTGGGGTAGTACCGCTACCCCCACTGGTACTCTGCGGTAGTATTGGTACACCCACCGGTACTCCAGGGCAGTACCTGAACACTTCCTGGTTCGCTGGGGTACACCTGCTGACCTTACGGGCGTGCTGTGTAGACCAGACATTCCTACCTGACCCTCCAGGCTAGGCCCGGTATCCCTACCTGATGCTCTGCGGTAGGCCTGGCCCCCTACCCGACAATCTGGGGTAGTACCGGTACACCCACAGGTACTCCGCGGTACTTTTGCTATACCCACTGGTACTCCTGGATTGTACCGGAACCCTTACTGGTGCGCCGGGGTACACCTGCTGACCCTACGGGCACACTGCTTTGGACCCACCCTTCCTACCTGACCCGCCGGGGTAGGCCTGGTATACCTACCCGAGTTTCGAGGTAGAACCGGTTCCCCCACCGGTACTCTGGGCTTGGAACGGAAACCTTTGTGATGCGCCAGAGAACACCAGCTGTCCCTTCGTGCGCGCTGGACTAGACCTGGCCTCCCTACCGGACCCCACAGGTTAGACCCACTATCCCTACCTGATGCTCCGCATTAGGCTTGGCACCCATACCCGATGTTCTGGGGTAGTAGCGGTACCCCCACCGTTACTCTGCGGTAGTATCGGTACACCCACCGGTACTCCGGGGTAGTACGTGAACCCTTACTGGTTCACTGGGGTACACCTGCTGACGTTACTGGCGCGCGGTGTAGACCAGACATTCCTACCTGACCCTCCGTTTTAGTCCCGGTATCCCTACCTGATGCTCCGTTGTTGGCCTGGCACCCCTACCCGATATGCTGGGGTAGTACCGGTACCCCCACCGGTACTCTGCGGTAGAATTGGTACACCCACCGGTACTCCAGGGTAGTACCTGAACCCTTACTGGTTCGCTGGGGTACACCTGCTGACCTTACGGGTGTTTTGTGTAGACCAGACATTCCTACCTGACCCTCCAGGCTAGGCCCGGTATCCCTACCTGATGCTCTGCGGTAGGCCTGGCCCCCTACCCGACAATCTGGGGTAGTACCGGTACACCCACAGGTACTCCATGGTACTTTTGCTATACCCACCGGTACTCCTGGATTGTACCAGAACCCTTACTGGTGCGCCGGGGTACACCTGCTGACCCTACGGGCACACTGCTTTGGACCCACCCTTCCTACCTGACCCGCCGGTGTAGGCCTGGTATACCTACCCGATGTTTCGAGGTAGAACCGCTTCCCCCACCGGTACTCGGGGCTTGGAACGGAACCCTTTGTGATGCGCCAGAGAACACCAGCTGTCCCTTCGTGCGCGCTGGACTAGACCCGGCCTCCCTTCCGGACACCACATGTTAGACCCGCTATCCCTACCTGATGCTCCGCATTAGGCTTGGCACCCATACCCGATGTTCTGGGGTAGTAGCGGTACCCCCACCGTTACTGTGCGGTAGTATCGGTACACCCACCGGTACTCCGGGGTAGTATGTGAACCCTTACTGGTTCACTGGGGTACACCTGCTGACGTTACTGGCGTGCGGTGTAGACCAGACATTCCTACTTGACCCTCCGTTTTAGGCCCGGTATCCCTACCTGATGCTCCGTTGTTGGCCTGGCACCCCTACTTGATATTCTGGGGTAGTACCGCTACCCCCACCGGTACTCTGCGGTAGTATTGGTACACCCACCGGTACTCCAGGGCAGTACCTGAACACTTCCTGGTTCGCTGGGGTACACCTGCTGACCTTACGGGCGTGCTGTGTAGACCAGACATTCCTACCTGACCCTCCAGGCTAGGCCCGGTATCCCTACCTGATGCTCTGCGGTAGGCCTGGCCCCCTACCCGACAATCTGGGGTAGTACCGGTACACCCACAGGTACTCCGCGGTACTTTTGCTATACCCACCGGTACTCCTGGATTGTACCGGAACCCTTACTGGTGCGCCGGGGTACACCTGCTGACCCTACGGGCACACTGCTTTGGACCCACCCTTCCTACCTGACCCGCCGGGGTAGGCCTGGTATACCTACCCGATGTTTCGAGGTAGAACCGGTTCCCCCACCGGTACTCTGGGCTTGGAACGGAAACCTTTGTGATGCGCCAGAGAACACCAGCTGTCCCTTCGTGCGCGCTGGACTAGACCTGGCCTCCCTACCGGACCCCACAGGTTAGACCCGCTATCCCTACCTGATGCTCCGCATTAGGCTTGGCACCCATACCCGATGTTCTGGGGTAGTAGCGGTACCCCCACCGTTACTCTGCAGTAGTATCGGTACACCCACCGGTACTCCGGGGTAGTACGTGAACCCTTACTGGTTCACTGGGGTACACCTGATGACGTTTCGGGCACGCGGTATAGACCAGACATTCTTCCTGACCCTCCGTGTTAGGCCCGGTATCCCTACCTGATGCTCCGTTGTTGGCCTGGCACCCCTACCCGATATGCTGGGGTAGTACCGCTACCCCCACCGATACTCTGCGGTAGTATTGGTACACCCACAGGTACTCCAGGGTAGTACCTGAACTCTTACTGGTTCGCTGGGGTACACCTGCTGACCTTTGGGGCGTGCTGTGTAGACCAGACATTCCTACCTGACCCTCCAGGCTAGGCCCGGTATCCCTACCTGATGCTCTGCGGTAGGCCTGGCCCCCTACCCGACAATCTGGGGTAGTACCGGTACACCCACAGGTACTCCGCGGTACTTTTGCTATACCCACCGGTACTCCTGGATTGTACCGGAACCCTTACTGGTGCGCCGGGGTACACCTGCTGACCCTACGGGCACACTGCTTTGGACCCACCCTTCCTACCTGACCCGCCGGGGTAGGCCTGGTATACCTACCCGATGTTTCGAGGTAGAACCGGTTCCCCGACCGGTACTCTGGGCTTGGAACGGAAACCTTTGTGATGCGCCAGAGAACACCAGCTGTCCCTTCATGCGCGCTGGACTAGACCCGGCCTCCCTTCCGGACACCACAGGTTAGACCCGCTATCCCTACCTGATGCTCCGCATTAGGCTTGGCACCCATACCCGATGTTCTGGGGTAGTAGCGGTACCCCCACCGTTACTCTGCGGTAGTATCGGTACACCCACCGGTACTCCGGGGTAGTACGTGAACCCTTACTGGTTCAATGGGGTACACCTGCTGACGTTACTGGCGCGCGGTGTAGACCAGACATTCCTACCTGACCCTCTGTTTTAGGCCCGGTATCCCTACCTGATGCTCCGTTGTTGGCCTGGCACCACTACCCGAAATGCTGGGGTAGTACCGCTACCCCCACCGGTACTCTGCGGTAGTATTGGTACACCCACTGGTACTCCAGGGCAGTACCTGAACACTTCCTGGTTCGCTGGGGTACACCTGCTGACCTTACGGGCGTGCTGTGTAGACCAGACATTCCTACCTGACCCTCCAGGCTAGGCCCGGTATCCCTACCTGATGCTCTGCGGTAGGCCTGGCCCCCTACCCGACAATCTGGGGTAGTACCGGTACACCCACAGGTACTCCGCGGTACTTTTGCTATACCCACTGGTACTCCTGGATTGTACCGGAACCCTTACTGGTGCGCCGGGGTACACCTGCTGACCCTACGGGCACACTGCTTTGGACCCACCCTTCCTACCTGACCCGCCGGGGTAGGCCTGGTATACCTACCCGATGTTTCGAGGTAGAACCGGTTCCCCCACCGGTACTCTGGGCTTGGAACGGAAACCTTTGTGATGCGCCAGAGAACACCAGCTGTCCCTTCGTGCGCGCTGGACTAGACCTGGCCTCCCTTCCGGACCCCACAGGTTAGACCCACTATCCCTACCTGATGCTCCGCATTAGGCTTGGCACCCATACCCGATGTTCTGGGGTAGTAGCGGTACCCCCACCGTTACTCTGCGGTAGTATCGGTACACCCACCGGTACTCCGGGGTAGTACGTGAACCCTTACTGGTTCACTGGGGTACACCTGCTGACGTTACTGGCGCGTGGTGTAGACCAGACATTCCTACCTGACCCTCCGTTTTAGTCCCGGTATCCCTACCTGATGCTCCGTTGTTGGCCTGGCACCACTACCCGAAATGCTGGGGTAGTACCGCTACCCCCACCGGTACTCTGCGGTAGTATTGGTACACCCACCGGTACTCCAGGGCAGTACCTGAACACTTCCTGGTTCGCTGGGGTACACCTGCTGACCTTACGGGCGTGCTGTGTAGACCAGACATTCCTACCTGACCCTCCAGGCTAGGCCCGGTATCCCTACCTGATGCTCTGCGGTAGGCCTGGCCCCCTACCCGACAATCTGGGGTAGTACCGGTACACCCACAGGTACTCCGCGGTACTTTTGCTATACCCACTGGTACTCCTGGATTGTACCGGAACCCTTACTGGTGCGCCGGGGTACACCTGCTGACCCTACGGGCACACTGCTTTGGACCCACCCTTCCTACCTGACCCGCCGGGGTAGGCCTGGTATACCTACCCGATGTTTCGAGGTAGAACCGGTTCCCCCACCGGTACTCTGGGCTTGGAACGGAAACCTTTGTGATGCGCCAGAGAACACCAGCTGTCCCTTCGTGCGCGCTGGACTAGACGCGGCCTCCCTACCGGACCCCACAGGTTAGACCCACTATCCCTACCTGATGCTCCGCATTAGGCTTGGCACCCATACCCGATGTTCTGGGGTAGTAGCGGTACCCCCACCGTTACTCTGCGGTAGTATCGGTACACCCACCGGTACTCCGGGGTAGTACGTGAACCCTTACTGGTTCACTGGGGTACACCTGCTGACGTTACTGGCGCGCGGTGTAGACCAGACATTCCTACCTGACCCTCCGTTTTAGTCCCGGTATCCCTACCTGATGCTCCGTTGTTGGCCTGGCACCCCTACCCGATATGCTGGGGTAGTACCGGTACCCCCACCGGTACTCTGCGGTAGAATTGGTACACCCACCGGTACTCCAGGGTAGTACCTGAACCCTTACTGGTTCGCTGGGGTACACCTGCTGACCTTACGGGTGTTTTGTGTAGACCAGACATTCCTACCTGACCCTCCAGGCTAGGCCCGGTATCCCTACCTGATGCTCTGCGGTAGGCCTGGCCCCCTACCCGACAATCAGGGGTAGTACCGGTACACCCACAGGTACTCCACGGTACTTTTGCTATACCCACCGGTACTCCTGGATTGTACCAGAACCCTTACTGGTGCGCCGGGGTACACCTGCTGACCCTACGGGCACACTGCTTTGGACCCACCCTTCCTACCTGACCCGCCGGTGTAGGCCTGGTATACCTACCCGATGTTTCGAGGTAGAACCGCTTCCCCCACCGGTACTCGGGGCTTGGAACGGAACCCTTTGTGATGCGCCAGAGAACACCAGCTGTCCCTTCGTGCGCGCTGGACTAGACCCGGCCTCCCTTCCGGACACCACATGTTAGACCCGCTATCCCTACCTGATGCTCCGCATTAGGCTTGGCACCCATACCCGATGTTCTGGGGTAGTAGCGGTACCCCCACCGTTACTGTGCGGTAGTATCGGTACACCCACCGGTACTCCGGGGTAGTACGTGAACCCTTACTGGTTCACTGGGGTACACCTGCTGACGTTACTGGCGTGCGGTGTAGACCAGACATTCCTACTTGACCCTCCGTTTTAGGCCCGGTATCCCTACCTGATGCTCCGTTGTTGGCCTGGCACCCCTACTTGATATTCTGGGGTAGTACCGCTACCCCCACCGGTACTCTGCGGTAGTATTGGTACACCCACCGGTACTCCAGGGCTGTACCTGAACACTTCCTGGTTCGCTGGGGTACACCTGCTGACCTTACGGGCGTGCTGTGTAGACCAGACATTCCTACCTGACCCTCCAGGCTAGGCCCGGTATCCCTACCTGATGCTCTGCAGTAGGCCTGGCCCCCTACCCGACAATCTGGGGTAGTACCGGTACACCCACAGGTACTCCGCGGTACTTTTGCTATACCCACTGGTACTCCTGGATTGTACCGGAACCCTTACTGGTGCGCCGGGGTACACCTGCTGACCCTACGGGCACACTGCTTTGGACCCACCCTTCCTAACTGAACCGCCGGGGTAGGCCTGGTATACCTACCCGATGTTTCGAGGTAGAACCGGTTCCCCCACCGGTACTCTGGGCTTGGAACGGAAACCTTTGTGATGCGCCAGAGAACACCAGCTGTCCCTTCGTGCGCGCTGGACTAGACCTGGCCTCCCTACCGGACCCCACAGGTTAGACCCGCTATCCCTACCTGATGCTCCGCATTAGGCTTGGCACCCATACCCGATGTTCTGGGGTAGTAGCGGTACCCCCACCGTTACTCTGCGGTAGTATCGGTACACCAACCGGTACTCCGGGGTAGTACGTGAACCCTTACTGGTTCACTGGGGTACACCCGCTGACGTTACTGGCGTGCGGTGTAGACCAGACATTCCTACTTGACCCTCCGTTTTAGTCCCGGTATCCCTACCTGATGCTCCGTTGTTGGCCTGGCACCCCTACCCGATATGCTGGGGTATTAGCGGTACCCCTACCGGTACTCTGCGGTAGTATTGGTACACCCACCGGTACTCCAGGGTAGTACCTGAACCCTTACTGGTTCGCTGGGGTACACCTGCTGACCTTACGGGCGTGCTGTGTAGACCAGACATTCCTACCTGACCCTCCAAGCTAGGCCCGGTATCCCTACCTGATGCTCTGTGCTACGCCTGGCCCCCTACCCGACAATCTGGGGTAGTACCGGTACACCCACCGGGACTCTGCGGTACTTTTGCTATACCCACCGGTACTCCTGGATTGTACCGGAACCCTTACTGGTGCGCCGGGGTACACCTGCTGACCCTACGGGCACACTGCTTTGGACCCACCCTTCCTACCTGACCCGCCGGGGTAGGCCTGGTATACCTACCCGATGTTTCGAGGTAGAACCGGTTCCCCCACCGGTACTCTGGGCTTGGAACGGAAACCTTTGTGATGCGCCAGAGAACACCAGCTGTCCCTTCGTGCGCGCTGGACTAGACCCGGCCTCCCTTCCGGACACCACAGGTTAGACCCGCTATCCCTACCTGATGCTCCGCATTAGGCTTGGCACCCATACCCGATGTTCTGGGGTAGTAGCGGTACCCCCACCGTTACTCTGCGGTAGTATCGGTACACCCACCGGTACTCCGGGGTAGTACGTGAACCCTTACTGGTTCACTGGGGTACACCTGCTGACGTTACTGGCGCGCGGTGTAGACCAGACATTCCTACCTGACCCTCTGTTTTAGGCCCGGTATCCCTACCTGATGCTCCGTTGTTGGCCTGGCACCCCTACCCGATATGCTGGGGTAGTACCGCTACCCCCACCGGTACTCTGCGGTAGTATTGGTACACCCACCGGTACTCCAGGGTAGTACCTGAACCCTTACTGGTTCGCTGGGGTACACCTGCTGACCTTACGGGCGTGCTGTGTAGACCAGACATTCCTACCTGACCCTCCAGGCTAGGCCCGGTATCCCTACCTGATGCTCTGTGGTAGGCCTGGCCCCCTACCCGACAATCTGGGGTAGTACCGGTACACCCACAGGTACTCCGCGGTACTTTTGCTATACCCACCGGTACTCCTGGATTGTACCGGAACCCTTACTCGTGCGCCGGGGTACAACTGCTGACCCTACGGGCACACTGCTTTGGACCCACCCTTCCTACCTGACCCGCCGGGGTAGGCCTGGTATACCTACCCGATGTTTCGAGGTAGAACCGGTTCCCCCACCGGTACTCTGGGCTTGGAACGGAAACCTTTGTGATGCGCCAGAGAACACCAGCTGTCCCTTCGTGCGCGCTGGACTAGACCCGGCCTCCCTACCGGACCCCACAGGTTAGACCCGCTATCCCTACCTGATGCTCCGCATTAGGCTTGGCACCCATACCCGATGTTCTGGGGTAGTAGCGGTACCCCCACCGTTACTCTGCGGTAGTATCGGTACACCCACCGGTACTCCGGGGTAGTACGTGAACCCTTACTGGTTCACTGGGGTACACCCGCTGACGTTACTGGTGTGCGGTGTAGACCAGACATTCCTACTTGACCCTCCGTTTTAGTCCCGGTATCCCTACCTGATGCTCCGTTGTTGGCCTGGCACCCCTACCCAATATGCTGGGGTAGTACCGGTACCCCTACCGGTACTCTGCGGTAGTATTGGTACACCCACCGGTACTCCAGGGTAGTACCTGAACCCTTACTGGTTCGCTGGGGTACACCTGCTGACCTTACGGGCGTGCTGTGTAGACCAGACATTCCTACCTGACCCTCCAAGCTAGGCCCGGTATCCCTACCTGATGCTCTGCGCTACGCCTGGCCCCCTACCCGACAATCTGGGGTAGTACCGGTACACCCACAGGGACTCCGCGGTACTTTTGCTATACCCACCGGTACTCCTGGATTGTACCGGAACCCTTACTGGTGCGCCGGGGTACACCTGCTGACCCTACGGGCACACTGCTTTGGACCCACCCTTCCTACCTGACCCGCCGGGGTAGGCCTGGTATACATACCCGATGTTTCGAGGTAGAACCGGTTCCCCCACCGGTACTCTGGGCTTGGAACGGAAACCTTTGTGATGCGCCAGAGAACACCAGCTGTCCCTTCGTGCGCTCTGGACTAGACCCGGCCTCCCTTCCGGACACCACAGGTTAGACCCGCTATCCCTACCTGATGCTCCGCATTAGGCTTGGCACCCATACCCGATGTTCTGGGGTAGTAGCGGTACCCCCACCGTTACTCTGCAGTAGTATCGGTACACCCACCGGTACTCCGGGGTAGTACGTGAACCCTTACTGGTTCACTGGGGTACACCTGCTGACGTTACTGGCGCGCGGTGTAGACCAGACATTCCTACCTGACCCTCCGTTTTAGGCCCGGTATCCCTACCTGATGCTCCGTTGTTGGCCTGGCACCCCTACCCGATATGCTGGGGTAGTACCGCTACCCCCACCGGTACTCTGCGGTAGTATTGGTACACCCACCGGTACTCCAGGGCAGTACCTGAACACTTCCTGGTTCGCTGGGGTACACCTGCTGACCTTACGGGCGTGCTGTGTAGACCAGACATTCCTACCTGACCCTCCAGGCTAGGCCCGGTATCCCTACCTGATGCTCTGCGGTAGGCCTGGCCCCCTACCCGACAATCTGGGGTAGTACCGGTACACCCACCGGGACTCCGCGGTACTTTTGCTATACCCACTGGTACTCCTGGATTGTACCGGAACCCTTACTGGTGCGCCGGGGTACACCTGCTGACCCTACGGGCACACTGCTTTGGACCCACCCTTCCTACCTGACCCGCCGGGGTAGGCCTGGTATACCCACCCGATGTTTCGAGGTAGAACCGGTTCCCCCACCGGTACTCTGGGCTTGGAACGGAAACCTTTGTGATGCGCCAGAGAACACCAGCTGTCCCTTCGTGCGCGCTGGACTAGACCTGGCCTCCCTACCGGACCCCACATGTTAGACCCGCTATCCCTACCTGATGCTCCGCATTAGGCTTGGCACCCATACCCGATGTTCTGGGGTAGTAGCGGTACCCCCACCGTTACTCTGCGGTAGTATCGGTACACCCACCGGTACTCCGGGGTAGTACGTGAACCCTTACTGGTTCACTGGGGTACACCTGCTGACGTTACTGGCGCGCGGTGTAGACCAGACATTCCTACCTGACCCTCCGTTTTAGGCCCGGTATCCCTACCTGATGCTCCGTTTTTGGCCTGGCACCCGTACCCGATATGCTGGGGTAGTACCGGTACCCCCACCGGTACTCTGCGGTAGTATTGGTACACCCACCGGTACTCCAGGTTAGTACCTGAACCCTTACTGGTTCGCTGGGGTACACCTGCTGACCTTACGGGCGTGCTGTGTAGACCAGACATTCCTACCTGACCCTCCAGGCTAGGCCCGGTATCCCTACCTGATGCTCTGCGGTAGGCCTGGCCCCCTACCCGACAATCTGGGGTAGTACCGGTACACCCACAGGTACTCCGCGGTACTTTTGCTATACCCACCGGTACTCCTGGATTGTACCGGAACCCTTACTGGTGCGCCGGGGTACACCTGCTGACCCTACGGGCACACTGCTTTGGACCCACCCTTCCTACCTGACCCGCCGGGGTAGGCCTGGTATACCTACCCGATGTTTCGAGGTAGAACCGGTTCCCCCACCGGTACTCTGGGCTTGGAACGGAAACCTTTGTGATGCGCCAGAGAACACCAGCTGTCCCTTCGTGCGCGCTGGACTAGACCTGGCCTCCCTACCGGACCCCACAGGTTAGACCCGCTATCCCTACCTGATGCTCCGCATTAGGCTTGGCACCCATACCCGATGTTCTGGGGTAGTAGCGGTACCCCCATCGTTACTCTGCGGTAGTATCGGTACACCCACCGGTACTCCGGGGTAGTACGTGAACCCTTACTGGTTCACTGGGGTACACCCGCTGACGTTACTGGCGTGCGGTGTAGACCAGACATTCCTACTTGACCCTCCGTTTTAGTCCCGGTATCCCTACCTGATGCTCCGTTGTTGGCCTGGCACCCCTACCCAATATGCTGGGGTAGTACCGGTACCCCTACCGGTACTCTGCGGTAGTATTGGTACACCCACCGGTACTCCAGGGCAGTACCTGAACACTTACTGGTTCGCTGGGGTACACCTGCTGACCTTACGGGCGTGCTGTGTAGACCAGACATTCCTACCTGACCCTCCAGGCTAGGCCCGGTATCCCTACCTGATGCTCTGCGCTACGCCTGGCCCCCTACCCGACAATCTGGGGTAGTACCGGTACACCCACAGGGACTCCGCGGTACTTTTGCTATACCCACCGGTACTCCTGGATTGTACCGGAACCCTTACTGGTGCGCCGGGGTACACCTGCTGACCCTACGGGCACACTGCTTTGGACCCACCCTTCCTAACTGACCCGCCGGGGTAGGACTGGTATACCTACCCGATGTTTCGAGGTAGAACCGGTTCCCCCACCGGTACTCTGGGTTTGAAACGGAACCCTTTGTGATGCGCCAGAGAACACCAGCTGTCCCTTCGTGCGCGCTGGACTAGACCCGCCCTCCCTTCCGGACCCCACAGGTTAGACCCGCTATCCCTACCTGATGCTCCGCATTAGGCTTGGCACCCATACCCGATGATCTGGGGTACTAGCGGTACCCCCACCGTTACTCTGCAGTAGTATCAGTACACCCACCGGTACTCCGGGGTAGTACGTGAACCCTTACTGGTTCACTGGGGTACACCTGCTGACGTTACGGGGACGCGGTGTAGACCAGACATTCCTACCTGACCCTCCGTTTTAGGCCCGGTATCCCTACCTGATGCTCCGTTGTTGGCCTGGCACCCCTACCCGATATGCTGGGGTATTACCGGTACCCCCACCGGTACTCTGCGGTAGTATTGGTACACCCACAGGTACTCCAGGGTAGTACCTGAACCCTTACTGGTTCGCTGGGGTACACCTGCTGACCTTACGGGCGTGCTGTGTAGACCAGACATTCCTACCTGACCCTCCAGGCTAGGCCCGGTATCCCTACCTGATGCTCTGCGGTAGGCCTGGCCCCCTACCCGACAATCTGGGGTAGTACCGGTACACCCACAGGTACTCCGCGGTACTTTTGCTATACCCACCGGTACTCCTGGATTGTACCGGAACACTTACTGGTGCGCCGGGGTACACCTGCTGACCCTACGGGCACACTGCTTTGGACCCACCCTTCCTACCTGACCCGCCGGGGTAGGACTGGTATACCCACCCGATGTTTCGAGGTAGAACCGGTTCCCCCACCGGTACTCTGGGCTTGGAACGGAACCCTTTCTGATGCGCCAGAGAACACCAGCTGTCCCTTCGTGCGCGCTGGACTAGACCCGGCCTCCCTTCCGGACCCCACAGGTTAGACCCGCTATCCCTACCTGATGCTCCGCATTAGGCTTGGCACCCATACCCGATGTTCTGGGGTACTAGCGGTACCCCCACCGTTACTCTTCAGTAGTATCGGTACACCCACCAGTACTCCGGGGTAGTACGTGAACCCTTACTGGTTCACTGGGGTACACCTGCTGACGTTACTGGTGCGCGGTGTAGACCAGACATTCCTACCTGACCCTCCGTTTTAGGCCCGGTATCCCTACCTGATGCTCCGTTGTTGGCCTGGCACCCCTACCCGATATGCTGGGGTAGTACCGGTACCCCCACCGGTACTCTGCGGTAGAATTGGTACACCCACCGGTACTCCAGGGTAGTACCTGAACACTTACTGGTTCGCTGGGGTACACCTGCTAACCTTACGGGCGTGCTCTGTAGACCAGACATTCCTACCTGACCCTCCAGGGTAGGCCCGGTATCCCTACCTGATGCTCTGCGGTAGGCCTGGCCCCCTATCCGACAATCTGGGGTAGTACCGGTACACCCACAGGTACTCCGCGGTACTTTTGCTATACCCACCGGTACTCCTGGATTGTACTGGAACACTTACTGGTGCGCCGGGGTACACCTGCTGACCCTACGGGCACACTGCTTTGGACCCACCCTTCCTACCTGACCCGCCGGGGTAGGCCTGGTATACCTACCCGATGTTTCGAGGTAGAACCGGTTCCCCCACCGGTACTCTGGGCTTGGAACGGAAACCTTTGTGATGCGCCAGAGAACACCAGCTGTCCCTTCGTGCGCGCTGGACTAGACCCGGCTTCCCTTCCGGACCCCACAGGTTAGACCCGCTATCCCTACCTGATGCTCCGCATTAGGCTTGGCACCCATACCCGATGTTCTGGGGTACTAGCGGTACCCCCACCGTTACTCTGCAGTAGTATCGGTACACCCACCGGTACTCCGGAGTAGTACGTGAACCCTTACTGGTTCACTGGGGTAC
This sequence comes from Astur gentilis, assembly GCF_929443795.1. Lineage (NCBI taxonomy): Eukaryota > Metazoa > Chordata > Aves > Accipitriformes > Accipitridae > Astur > Astur gentilis. The sequence goes on along the minus strand of NW_026060868.1, from coordinate 5,014,738 downwards.
ACCTGCTGACGTTACGGGGACGCGGTGTAGACCAGACATTCCTACCTGACCCTCCGTTTTAGGCCCGGTATCCCCACCTGATGCTCCGTTGTTGGCCTGGCACCCCTACCCGATATGCTGGGGTAGTACCGGTACCCCCACCGGTACTCTGCGGTAGTATTGGTACACCCACCGGTACTCCAGGGTAGTACCTGAACTCTTACTGGTTCGCTGGGGTACACCTGCTGACCTTACGGGTGTGCTGTGTAGACCAGACATTCCTACCTGACCCTCCAGGCTAGGCCCGGTATCCCTACCTGATGCTCTACGGTAGGCCTGGCCCCCTATCCGACAATCTGGGGTACTACCGGTACACCCACAGGGACTCCGCGGTACTTTTGCTATACCCACCGGTACTCCTGGATTGTACCGGAACCCTTACTGGTGCGCCGGGGTACACCTGCTGACCCTACGGGCACACTGCTTTGGACCCACCCTTCCTACCTGACCCGCCGGGGTAGGCCTGGTATACCTACCCGATGTTTCGAGGTAGAACCGGTTCCCCCACCGGTACTCTGGGGTTGGAACTGAAACCTTTGTGATGCGCCAGAGAACACCAGCTGTCCCTTCGTGCGCGCTGGACTAGACCTGGCCTCCCTACCGGACCCCACAGGTTAGACACGCTATCCCTACCTGATGCTCCGCATTAGGCTTGGCACCCATACCCGATGTTCTGGGGTAGTAGCGGTACCCCCACCGTTACACTGCGGTAGTATCGGTACACCCACCGGTACTCCGGGGTAGTACGTGAACCCTTACTGGTTCACTGGGGTACACCTGCTGACGTTACTGGCGTGCGGTGTAGACCAGCCATTCTTCCTGACCCTCCGTGTTAGTCCCGGTATCCCTACCTGATGCTCCGTTGTTGGCCTGGCACCCCTACCCGATATGCTGGGGTAGTACCGGTACCCCCACCGGTACTCTGCGGTAGTATTGGTACACCCACCGGTACTCCAGGGTAGTACCTGAACCCTTACTGGTTCGCTGGGGTACACCTGCTGACCTTACGGGCGTGCTCTGTAGACCAGACATTCCTACCTGACCCTCCAGGCTAGGCCCGGTATCCCTACCTGATGCTCTGCGGTAGGCCTGGCCCCCTACCCGACAATCTGGGGTAGTACCGGTACACCCACAGGGACTCCGCGGTACTTTTGCTATACCCACCGGTACTCCTGGATTGTACCGGAACCCTTACTGGTGCGCCGGGGTACACCTGCTGACCCTACGGGCACACTGCTTTGGACCCACCCTTCCTACCTGACCCGCCGGGGTAGGCCTGGTATACCTACCCGATGTTTCGAGGTAGAACCGGTTCCCCCACCGGTACTCTGGGTTTGAAACGGAACCCTTTCTGATGCGCCAGAGAACACCAGCTGTCCCTTCGTGCGCGCTGGACTAGACCCGGCCTTCCTTCCGGACCCCACAGGTTAGACCCGCTATCCCTACCTGATGCTCCGCATTAGGCTTGGCACCCATACCCGATGTTCTGGGGTAGTAGCGGTACCCCCACCGTTACTCTGCAGTAGTATCGGTACACCCACCGGTACTCCGGGGTAGTACGTGAACCCTTACTGGTTCACTGGGGTACACCTGCTGACGTTACGGGGACGCGGTGTAGACCAGACATTCCTACCTGACCCTCTGTTTTAGGCCCGGTATCCCTACCTGATGCTCCGTTGTTGGCCTGGCACCCCTACCCGATATGCTGGGGTAGTACCGGTACCCCCACCGGTACTCTGCGGTAGTATTGGTACACCCACCGGTACTCCAGGGTAGTACCTGAACTCTTACTGGTTCGCTGGGGTACACCTGCTGACCTTACAGGCGTGCTGTGTAGACCAGACATTCCTACCTGACCCTCCAGGCTAGGCCCGGTATCCCTACCTGATGCTCTACGGTAGGCCTGGCCCCCTATCCGACAATCTGGGGTAGTACCTGTACACCCACAGGTACTCCGCGGTACTTTTGCTATACCCACCGGTATGCCTGGATTGTACCGTAATCCTTACTGGTGCGCCGGGGTACACCTGCTGACCCTACGGGCACACTGCTTTGGACCCACCCTTCCTACCTGACCCGCCGGGGTAGGCCTGGTATACCTACCCGATGTTTCGAGGTAGAACCGGTTCCCCCACCGGTACTCTGGGTTTGGAACGGAACCCTTTCTGATGCGCCAGAGAACACCAGCTGTCCCTTCGTGCGCGCTGGACTAGACCCGGCCTCCCTTCCGGACCCCACAGGTTAGACCCGCTATCCCTACCTGATGCTCCGCATTAGGCTTGGCACCCATACCCGATGTTCTGGGGTAGTAGCGGTACCCCCACCGTTACTCTGCGGTAGTATCGGTACACCCACCGGTACTCCGGGGTAGTACGTGAACCCTTACTGGTTCACTGGGGTACACCTGCTGACGTTACTGGCGTGCGGTGTAGACCAGACATTCTTCCTGACCCTCCGTGTTAGTCCCGGTATCCCTACCTGATGCTCCGTTGTTGGCCTGGCACCCCTACCCGATATGCTGGGGTAGTACCGGTACCCCCACCGGTACTCTGCGGTAGTATTGGTACACCCACCGGTACTCCAGGGTAGTACCTGAACCCTTACTGGTTCGCTGGGGTACACCTGCTGACCTTACGGGCGTGCTGTGTAGACCAGACATTCCTACCTGACCCTCCAGGCTAGGCCCGGTATCCCTACCTGATGCTCTGCGGTAGGCCTGGCCCCCTACCTGACAATCTGGGGTAGTACCGGTACACCCACAGGGACTCCGCGGTACTTTTGCTATACCCACCGGTACTCCTGGATTGTACCGGAACCCTTACTGGTGCGCCGGGGTACACCTGCTGACCCTACGGGCACACTGCTTTGGACCCACCATTCCTACCTGACCCGCCGGGGTAGGCCTGGTATACCTACCCGATGTTTCGAGGTAGAACCGGTTCCCCCACCGGTACTCTGGGCTTGGAACGGAAACCTTTGTGATGCGCCAGAGAACACCAGCTGTACCTTCGTGCGCGCTGGACTAGACCCGGCCTCCCTACCGGACCCCACATGTTAGACCCGCTATCCCTACCTGATGCTCCGCATTAGGCTTGGCACCCATACCCGATGTTCTGGGGTAGTAGCGGTACCCCCACCGTTACTTTGCGGTAGTATCGGTACACCCACCGGTACTCCGGGGTAGTATGTGAACCCTTACTGGTTCACTGGGGTACACCTGATGACGTTACGGGGACGCGGTGTAGACCAGACATTCCTACCTGACCCTCTGTTTTAGGCCCGGTATCCCTACCTGATGCTCCGTTGTTGGCCTGGCACCCCTACCCGATATGCTGGGGTAGTACCGCTACCCCCACCGGTACTCTGCGGTAGTATTGGTACACCCACCGGTACTCCAGGGCAGTACCTGAACACTTACTGGTTCGCTGGGGTACACCTGCTGACCTTACGGGCGTGCTGTGTAGACCAGACATTCCTACCTGACCCTCCAGGCTAGGCCCGGTATCCCTACCTGATGCTCTGCGGTAGGCCTGGCCCCCTACCCGACAATCTGGAATAGTACCGGTACACCCACAGGGACTCCGCGGTACTTTTGCTATACCCACCGGTACTCCTGGATTGTACTGGAACACTTACTGGTGCGCCGGGGTACACCTGCTGACCCTACGGGCACACTGCTTTGGACCCACCCTTCCTACCTGACCCGCCGGGGTAGGACTGGTATACCTACCCGATGTTTCGAGGTACAACCGGTTCCCCCACCGGTACTCTGGGTTTGAAACGGAACCCTTTCTGATGCGCCAGAGAACACCAGCTGTCCCTTCGTGCGCGCTGGACTAGACCCGGCCTCCCTTCCGGACCCCACAGGTTAGACCCGCTATCCCTACCTGATGCTCCGCATTAGGCTTGGCACCCATACCCGATGTTCTGGGGTACTAGCGGTACCCCCATCGTTACTCTGCAGTAGTATCGGTACACCCACCGGTACTCCGGGGTAGTACGTGAACCCTTACTGGTTCACTGGGGTACACCTGCTGATGTTACGGGGACGCGGTGTAGACCAGACATTCCTACCTGACCCTCCGTTTAAGGCCCGGTATCCCTACCTGATGCTCCGTTGTTGGCCTGGCACCCCTACCCGATATGCTGGGGTATTACCGGTACCCCCACCGGTACTCTGCGGTAGTATTGGTACACCCACCGGTACTCCAGGGTAGTACCTGAACCCTTACTGGTTCGCTGGGGTACACCTGCTGACCTTACGGGCGTGCTGTGTAGACCAGACATTCCTACCTGACCCTCCAGGCTAGGCCCGGTATCCCTACCTGATGCTCTGCGCTACGCCTGGCCCCCTACCCGACAATCTGGGGTAGTACCGGTACACCCACAGGTACTCCGCGGTACTTTTCCTATACCCACCGGTACTCCTGGATTGTACCGGAACACTTACTGGTGTGCCGGGGTACACCTGCTGACCCTACGGGCACACTGCTTTGGACCCACCCTTCCTACCTGACCCGCCGGGGTAGGCCTGGTATACCTACCCGATGTTTCGAGGTAGAACCGGTTCCCCCACCGGTACTCTGGGCTTGGAACGGAAACCTTTGTGATGCGCCAGAGAACACCAGCTGTCCCTTCGTGCGCGCTGGACTAGACCCGGCCTCCCTTCCGGACCCCACAGGTTAGACCCGCTATCCCTACCTGATGCTCCGCATTAGGCTTGGCACCCATACCCGATGTTCTGGGGTACTAGCGGTACCCCCTCCGTTACTCTGCAGTAGTATCGGTACACCCACCGGTACTCCGGGGTAGTACGTGAACCCTTACTGGTTCACTGGGGTACACCTGCTGACGTTACTGGCGCGCGGTGTAGACCAGACATTCTTCCTGACCCTCCGTTTTAGGCCCGGTATCCCTACCTGATGCTCCGTTGTTGGCCTGGCACCCCTACCCGATATGCTGGGGTAGTACCGGTACCCCCACCGGTACTCTGCGGTAGTATTGGTACACCCACCGGTACTCCAGGGTAGTACCTGACCCTTACTGGTTCGCTGGGGTACACCTGCTGACCTTACGGGCGTGCTGTGTAGACCAGACATTCCTACCTGACCCTCCAGGCTAGGCCCGGTATCCCTACCTGATGCTCTGCGGTAGGCCTGGCCCCCTACCTGACAATCTGGGGTAGTACCGGTACACCCACAGGGACTCCGCGGTACTTTTGCTATACCCACCGGTACTCCTGGATTGTACCGGAACCCTTACTGGTGCGCCGGGGTACACCTGCTGACCCTACGGGCACACTGCTTTGGACCCACCCTTCCTACCTGACCCGCCGGGGTAGGCCTGGTATACCTACCCGATGTTTCGAGGTAGAACCGGTTCCCCCACCGGTACTCTGGGGTTGGAACGGAACCTTTTGTGATGCGCCAGAGAACACCAGCTGTCCCTTCGTGCGCGCTGGACTAGACCCGGCCTCCCTTTCGGACCCCACAGGTTAGACCCGCTATCCCTACCTGATGCTCCGCATTAGGCTTGGCACCCATACCCGATGTTCTGGGGTAGTAGCGGTACCCCCACCGTTACTCTGCGGTAGTATCGGTACACCCACCGGTACTCCGGGGTAGTACGTGAACACTTACTGGTTCACTGGGGTACACCTGATGACGTTACGGGGACGCGGTGTAGACCAGACATTCCTACCTGACCCTCCGTTTTAGGCCCGGTATCCCTACCTGATGCTCCGTTGTTGGCCTGGCACCCCTACCCGATATGCTGGGGTATTACCGGTACCCCCACCGGTACTCTGCGGTAGTATTGGTACACCCACCGGTACTCCAGGGTAGTACCTGAACCCTTACTGGTTCGCTGGGGTACACCTGCTGACCTTACGGGCGTGCTGTGTAGACCAGACATTCCTACCTGACCCTCCAGGCTAGGCCCGGTATCCCTACCTGATGCTCTGCGGTAGGCCTGGCCCCCTATCCGACAATCTGGGGTAGTACCGGTACACCCACAGGTACTCCGCGGTACTTTTGCTATACCCACCGGTACTCCTGGATTGTACCGGAACCCTTACTGGTGCGCCGGGGTACACCTGCTGACCCTACGGGCACACTGCTTTGGACCCACCCTTCCTACCTGACCCGCCGGGGTAGGCCTGGTATACCTACCCGATGTTTCGAGGTAGAACCGGTTCCCCCACCGGTACTCTGGGTTTGAAACGGAACCCTTTCTGATGCGCCAGAGAACACCAGCTGTCCCTTCGTGCGCGCTGGACTAGACCCGGCCTTCCTTCCGGACCCCACAGGTTAGACCCGCTATCCCTACCTGATGCTCCGCATTAGGCTTGGCACCCATACCCGATGTTCTGGGCTACTAGCGGTACCCCCACCGTTACTCTGCGGTAGTATCGGTACACCCACCGGTACTCCGGGGTAGTACGTGAACCCTTACTGGTTCACAGGGGTACACCTGATGACGTTACTGGCGCGCGGTGTAGACCAGACATTCCTACCTGACCCTCCGTTTTAGGCCCGGTATCCCTACCTGATGCTCCGTTGTTGGCCTGGCACCCCTACCCGATATGCTGGGGTAGTACCGGTACCCCCACCGGTACTCTGCGGTAGTATTGGTAACACCCACCGGTACTCCAGGGCAGTACCTGAACACTTCCTTGTTCGCTGGGGTACACCTGCTGACCTTACAGGCGTGCTGTGTAGACCAGACATTCCTACCTGACCCTCCAGGCTAGGCCCGGTATCCCTACCTGATGCTCTGCGGTAGGCCTGGCCCCCTACCCGACAATCTGGGGTAGTACCGGTACACCCACAGGTACTCCGCGGTACTTTTGCTATACCCACTGGTACTCCTGGATTGTACCGGAACCCTTACTGGTGCGCCGGGGTACACCTGCTGACCCTACGGGCACACTGCTTTGGACCCACCCTTCCTACCTGACCCGCCGGGGTAGGCCTGGTATACCTACCCGATGTTTCGAGGTAGAACCGGTTCCCCCACCGGTACTCTGGGCTTGGAACGGAAACCTTTGTGATGCGCCAGAGAACACCAGCTGTCCCTTCGTGCGCGCTGGACTAGACCTGGCCTCCCTACCGGACCCCACAGGTTAGACCCGCTATCCCTACCTGATGCTCCGCATTAGGCTTGGCACCCATACCCGATGTTCTGGGGTACTAGCGGTACCCCCACCGTTACTCTGCGGTAGTATCGGTACACCCACCGGTACTCCGGGGTAGTACGTGAACCCTTACTGGTTCACTGGGGTACACCTGCTGACATTACGGGCACGCGGTATAGACCAGACATTCCTACCTGACCCTCCGTTTTAGGCCCGGTATCCCTACCTGATGCTCCGTTGTTGGCCTGGCACCCCTACCCGATATGCTGGGGTAGTACCGGTACCCCCACCGGTACTCTGCGGTAGTATTGGTACACCCACCGGTACTCCAGGGTAGTACCTGAACCCTTACTGGTTCGCTGGGGTACACCTGCTGACCTTACGGGCGTGCTGTGTAGACCAGACATTCCTACCTGACCCTCCAGGCTAGGCCCGGTATCCCTACCTGATGCACTGCGGTAGGCCTGGCCCCCTACCCGACAATCTGGAATAGTACCGGTACACCCACAGGTACTCCGCGGTACTTTTGCTATACCCACCGGTACTCCTGGATTGTACTGGAACACTTACTGGTGCGCCGGGGTACACCTGCTGACCCTACGGGCACACTGCTTTGGACCCACCCTTCCTACCTGACCCGCCGGGGTAGGACTGGTATACCTACCCGATGTTTCGAGGTACAACCGGTTCCCCCACCGGTACTCTGGGTTTGAAACGGAACCCTTTCTGATGCGCCAGAGAACACCAGCTGTCCCTTCGTGCGCGCTGGACTAGACCCGGCCTCCCTTCCGGACCCCACAGGTTAGACCCGCTATCCCTACCTGATGCTCCGCATTAGGCTTGGCACCCATACCCGATGTTCTGGGGTACTAGCGGTACCCCCATCGTTACTCTGCAGTAGTATCGGTACACCCACCGGTACTCCGGGGTAGTACGTGAACCCTTACTGGTTCACTGGGGTACACCTGCTGATGTTACGGGGACGCGGTGTAGACCAGACATTCCTACCTGACCCTCCGTTTAAGGCCCGGTATCCCTACCTGATGCTCCGTTGTTGGCCTGGCACCCCTACCCGATATGCTGGGGTATTACCGGTACCCCCACCGGTACTCTGCGGTAGTATTGGTACACCCACCGGTACTCCAGGGTAGTACCTGAACCCTTACTGGTTCGCTGGGGTACACCTGCTGACCTTACGGGCGTGCTGTGTAGACCAGACATTCCTACCTGACCCTCCAGGCTAGGCCCGGTATCCCTACCTGATGCTCTGCGCTACGCCTGGCCCCCTACCCGACAATCTGGGGTAGTACCGGTACACCCACAGGTACTCCGCGGTACTTTTCCTATACCCACCGGTACTCCTGGATTGTACCGGAACACTTACTGGTGTGCCGGGGTACACCTGCTGACCCTACGGGCACACTGCTTTGGACCCACCCTTCCTACCTGACCCGCCGGGGTAGGCCTGGTATACCTACCCGATGTTTCGAGGTAGAACCGGTTCCCCCACCGGTACTCTGGGCTTGGAACGGAAACCTTTGTGATGCGCCAGAGAACACCAGCTGTCCCTTCGTGCGCGCTGGACTAGACCCGGCCTCCCTTCCGGACCCCACAGGTTAGACCCGCTATCCCTACCTGATGCTCCGCATTAGGCTTGGCACCCATACCCGATGTTCTGGGGTACTAGCGGTACCCCCTCCGTTACTCTGCAGTAGTATCGGTACACCCACCGGTACTCCGGGGTAGTACGTGAACCCTTACTGGTTCACTGGGGTACACCTGCTGACGTTACTGGCGTGCGGTGTAGACCAGACATTCTTCCTGACCCTCCGTTTTAGGCCCGGTATCCCTACCTGATGCTCCGTTGTTGGCCTGGCACCCCTACCCGATATGCTGGGGTAGTACCGGTACCCCCACCGGTACTCTGCGGTAGTATTGGTACACCCACCGGTACTCCAGGGTAGTACCTGAACCCTTACTGGTTCGCTGGGGTACACCTGCTGACCTTACGGGCGTGCTGTGTAGACCAGACATTCCTACCTGACCCTCCAGGCTAGGCCCGGTATCCCTACCTGATGCTCTGCGGTAGGCCTGGCCCCCTACCTGACAATCTGGGGTAGTACCGGTACACCCACAGGGACTCCGCGGTACTTTTGCTATACCCACCGGTACTCCTGGATTGTACCGGAACCCTTACTGGTGCGCCGGGGTACACCTGCTGACCCTACGGGCACACTGCTTTGGACCCACCCTTCCTACCTGACCCGCCGGGGTAGGCCTGGTATACCGACCCGATGTTTCGAGGTAGAACCGGTTCCCCCACCGGTACTCTGGGGTTGGAACGGAAACTTTTGTGATGCGCCAGAGAACACCAGCTGTCCCTTCGTGCGCGCTGGACTAGACCCGGCCTCCCTTCCGGACCCCACAGGTTAGACCCGCTATCCCTACCTGATGCTCCGCATTAGGCTTGGCACCCATACCCGATGTTCTGGGGTACTAGCGGTACCCCCATCGTTACTCTGCAGTAGTATCGGTACACCCACCGGTACTCCGGGGTAGTACGTGAACCCTTACTGGTTCACTGGGGTACACCTGCTGATGTTACGGGGACGCGGTGTAGACCAGACATTCCTACCTGACCCTCCGTTTAAGGCCCGGTATCCCTACCTGATGCTCCGTTGTTGGCCTGGCACCCCTACCCGATATGCTGGGGTATTACCGGTACCCCCACCGGTACTCTGCGGTAGTATTGGTACACCCACCGGTACTCCAGGGTAGTACCTGAACCCTTACTGGTTCGCTGGGGTACACCTGCTGACCTTACGGGCGTGCTGTGTAGACCAGACATTCCTACCTGACCCTCCAGGCTAGGCCCGGTATCCCTACCTGATGCTCTGCGCTACGCCTGGCCCCCTACCCGACAATCTGGGGTAGTACCGGTACACCCACAGGTACTCCGCGGTACTTTTCCTATACCCACCGGTACTCCTGGATTGTACCGGAACACTTACTGGTGTGCCGGGGTACACCTGCTGACCCTACGGGCACACTGCTTTGGACCCACCCTTCCTACCTGACCCGCCGGGGTAGGCCTGGTATACCTACCCGATGTTTCGAGGTAGAACCGGTTCCCCCACCGGTACTCTGGGCTTGGAACGGAAACCTTTGTGATGCGCCAGAGAACACCAGCTGTCCCTTCGTGCGCGCTGGACTAGACCCGGCCTCCCTTCCGGACCCCACAGGTTAGACCCGCTATCCCTACCTGATGCTCCGCATTAGGCTTGGCACCCATACCCGATGTTCTGGGGTACTAGCGGTACCCCCTCCGTTACTCTGCAGTAGTATCGGTACACCCACCGGTACTCCTGGGTAGTACGTGAACCCTTACTGGTTCACTGAGGTACACCTGCTGACGTTACTGGCGCGCGGTGTAGACCAGACATTCTTCCTGACCCTCCGTTTTAGGCCCGGTATCCCTACCTGATGCTCCGTTGTTGGCCTGGCACCCCTACCCGATATGCTGGGGTAGTACCGGTACCCCCACCGGTACTCTGCGGTAGTATTGGTACACCCACCGGTACTCCAGGGTAGTACCTGAACCCTTACTGGTTCGCTGGGGTACACCTGCTGACCTTACGGGCGTGCTGTGTAGACCAGACATTCCTACCTGACCCTCCAGGCTAGGCCCGGTATCCCTACCTGATGCTCTGCGGTAGGCCTGGCCCCCTACCTGACAATCTGGGGTAGTACCGGTACACCCACAGGGACTCCGCGGTACTTTTGCTATACCCACCGGTACTCCTGGATTGTACCGGAACCCTTACTGGTGCGCCGGGGTACACCTGCTGACCCTACGGGCACACTGCTTTGGACCCACCCTTCCTACCTGACCCGCCGGGGTAGGCCTGGTATACCTACCCGATGTTTCGAGGTAGAACCGGTTCCCCCACCGGTACTCTGGGGTTGGAACGGAAACTTTTGTGATGCGCCAGAGAACACCAGCTGTCCCTTCGTGCGCGCTGGACTAGACCCGGCCTCCCTTCCGGACCCCACAGGTTAGACCCGCTATCCCTACCTGATGCTCCGCATTAGGCTTGGCACCCATACCCGATGTTCTGGGGTAGTAGCGGTACCCCCACCGTTACTCTGCGGTAGTATCGGTACACCCACCGGTACTCCGGGGTAGTACGTGAACACTTACTGGTTCACTGGGGTACACCTGATGACGTTACGGGGACGCGGTGTAGACCAGACATTCCTACCTGACCCTCCGTTTTAGGCCCGGTATCCCTACCTGATGCTCCGTTGTTGGCCTGGCACCCCTACCCGATATGCTGGGGTATTACCGGTACCCCCACCGGTACTCTGCGGTAGTATTGGTACACCCACCGGTACTCCAGGGTAGTACCTGAACCCTTACTGGTTCGCTGGGGTACACCTGCTGACCTTACGGGCGTGCTGTGTAGACCAGACATTCCTACCTGACCCTCCAGGCTAGGCCCGGTATCCCTACCTGATGCTCTGCGGTAGGCCTGGCCCCCTATCCGACAATCTGGGGTAGTACCGGTACACCCACAGGTACTCACGGTACTTTTGCTATACCCACCGGTACTCCTGGATTGTACCGGAACCCTTACTGGTGCGCCGGGGTACACCTGCTGACCCTACGGGCACACTGCTTTGGACCCACCCTTCCTACCTGACCCGCCGGGGTAGGCCTGGTATACCTACCCGATGTTTCGAGGTAGAACCGGTTCCCCCCACCGGTACTCTGGGTTTGAAACGGAACCCTTTCTGATGCGCCAGAGAACACCAGCTGTCCCTTCGTGCGCGCTGGACTAGACCCGGCCTTCCTTCCGGACCCCACAGGTTAGACCCGCTATCCCTACCTGATGCTCCGCATTAGGCTTGGCACCCATACCCGATGTTCTGGGGTACTAGCGGTACCCCCACCGTTACTCTGCGGTAGTATCGGTACACCCACCGGTACTCCGGGGTAGTACGTGAACCCTTACTGGTTCACTGGGGTACACCTGATGACGTTACTGGCGCGCGGTGTAGACCAGACATTCCTACCTGACCCTCCGTTTTAGGCCCGGTATCCCTACCTGATGCTCCGTTGTTGGCCTGGCACCCCTACCCGATATGCTGGGGTAGTACCGGTACCCCCACCGGTACTCTGCGGTAGTATTGGTAACACCCACCGGTACTCCAGGGCAGTACCTGAACACTTCCTTGTTCGCTGGGGTACACCTGCTGACCTTACAGGCGTGCTGTGTAGACCAGACATTCCTACCTGACCCTCCAGGCTAGGCCCGGTATCCCTACCTGATGCTCTGCGGTAGGCCTGGCCCCCTACCCGACAATCTGGGGTAGTACCGGTACACCCACAGGTACTCCGCGGTACTTTTGCTATACCCACTGGTACTCCTGGATTGTACCGGAACCCTTACTGGTGCGCCGGGGTACACCTGCTGACCCTACGGGCACACTGCTTTGGACCCACCCTTCCTACCTGACCCGCCGGGGTAGGCCTGGTATACCTACCCGATGTTTCGAGGTAGAACCGGTTCCCCCACCGGTACTCTGGGCTTGGAACGGAAACCTTTGTGATGCGCCAGAGAACACCAGCTGTCCCTTCGTGCGCGCTGGACTAGACCTGGCCTCCCTACCGGACCCCACAGGTTAGACCCGCTATCCCTACCTGATGCTCCGCATTAGGCTTGGCACCCATACCCGATGTTCTGGGGTACTAGCGGTACCCCCACCGTTACTCTGCGGTAGTATCGGTAAACCCACCGGTACTCCGGGGTAGTACGTGAACCCTTACTGGTTCACTGGGGTACACCTGCTGACGTTACGGGGACGCGGTGTAGACCAGACATTCCTACCTGACCCTCCGTTTTAGGCCCGGTATCCCTACCTGATGCTCCGTTGTTGGCCTGGCACCCCTACCCGATATGCTGGGGTAGTACCGGTACCCCCACCGGTACTCTGCGGTAGTATTGGTACACCCACCGGTACTCCAGGGTAGTACCTGAACCCTTACTGGTTCGCTGGGGTACACCTGCTGACCTTACGGGCGTGCTGTGTAGACCAGACATTCCTACCTGACCCTCCAGGCTAGGCCCGGTATCCCTACCTGATGCTCTACGGTAGGCCTGGCCCCCTACCTGACAATCTGGGGTAGTACCGGTACACCCACAGGGACTCCGCGGTACTTTTGCTATACCCACCGGTACTCCTGGATTGTACCGGAACCCTTACTGGTGCGCCGGGGTACACCTGCTGACCCTACGGGCACACTGCTTTGGACCCACCATTCCTAACTGACCCGCCGGGGTAGGACTGGTATACCTACCCGATGTTTCGAGGTAGAACCGGTTCCCCCACCGGTACTCTGGGGTTGGAACGGAAACCTTTGTGATGCGCCAGAGAACACCAGCTGTCCCTTCGTGCGCGCTGGACTAGACCCGGCCTCCCTTCCGGACCCCACAGGTTAGACCCGCTATCCCTACCTGATGCTCCGCATTAGGCTTGGCACCCATACCCGATGTTCTGGGGTAGTAGCGGTACCCCCACCGTTACTCTGCGGTAGTATCGGTACACCCACCGGTACTCCGGGGTAGTACGTGAACCCTTACTGGTTCACTGGGGTACACCTGCTGACGTTACTGGCGTGCGGTGTAGACCAGACATTCTTCCTGACCCTCCGTGTTAGTCCCGGTATCCCTACCTGATGCTCCGTTGTTGGCCTGGCACCCCTACCCGATATGCTGGGGTAGTACCGGTACCCCCACCGGTACTCTGCGGTAGTATTGGTACACCCACCGGTACTCCAGGGTAGTACCTGAACCCTTACTGGTTCGCTGGGGTACACCTGCTGACCTTACGGGCGTGCTGTGTAGACCAGACATTCCTACCTGACCCTCCAGGCTAGGCCCGGTATCCCTACCTGATGCTCTACGGTAGGCCTGGCCCCCTACCTGACAATCTGGGGTAGTACCGGTACACCCACAGGGACTCCGCGGTACTTTTGCTATACCCACCGGTACTCCTGGATTGTCCCGGAACCCTTACTGGTGCGCCGGGGTACACCTGCTGACCCTACGGGCACACTGCTTTGGACCCACCATTCCTAACTGACCCGCCGGGGTAGGACTGGTATACCTACCCGATGTTTCGAGGTAGAACCGGTTCCCCCACCGGTACTCTGGGTTTGAAACGGAACCCTTTCTGATGCGCCAGAGAACACCAGCTGTCCCTTCGTGCGCGCTGGACTAGACCCGGCCTTCCTTCCGGACCCCACAGGTTAGACCCGCTATCCCTACCTGATGCTCCGCATTAGGCTTGGCACCCATACCCGATGTTCTGGGGTAGTAGCGGTACCCCCACCGTTACTCTGCGGTAGTATCGGTACACCCACCGGTACTCCGGGGTAGTACGTGAACCCTTACTGGTTCACTGGGGTACACCTGATGACGTTACTGGCGCGCGGTGTAGACCAGACATTCCTACCTGACCCTCCGTTTTAGGCCCGGTATCCCTACCTGATGCTCCGTTGTTGGCCTGGCACCCCTACCCGATATGCTGGGGTAGTACCGGTACCCCCACCGGTACTCTGCGGTAGTATTGGTAACACCCACCGGTACTCCAGGGCAGTACCTGAACACTTCCTTGTTCGCTGGGGTACACCTGCTGACCTTACAGGCGTGCTGTGTAGACCAGACATTCCTACCTGACCCTCCAGGCTAGGCCCGGTATCCCTACCTGATGCTCTGCGGTAGGCCTGGCCCCCTACCCGACAATCTGGGGTAGTACCGGTACACCCACAGGTACTCCGCGGTACTTTTGCTATACCCACTGGTACTCCTGGATTGTACCGGAACCCTTACTGGTGCGCCGGGGTACACCTGCTGACCCTACGGGCACACTGCTTTGGACCCACCCTTCCTACCTGACCCGCCGGGGTAGGCCTGGTATACCTACCCGATGTTTCGAGGTAGAACCGGTTCCCCCACCGGTACTCTGGGCTTGGAACGGAAACCTTTGTGATGCGCCAGAGAACACCAGCTGTCCCTTCGTGCGCGCTGGACTAGACCTGGCCTCCCTACCGGACCCCACAGGTTAGACCCGCTATCCCTACCTGATGCTCCGCATTAGGCTTGGCACCCATACCCGATGTTCTGGGGTAGTAGCGGTACCCCCACCGTTACTCTGCGGTAGTATCGGTACACCCACCGGTACTCCGGGGTAGTACGTGAACCCTTACTGGTTCACTGGGGTACACCTGCTGACGTTACGGGGACGCGGTGTAGACCAGACATTCCTACCTGACCCTCCGTTTTAGGCCCGGTATCCCTACCTGATGCTCCGTTGTTGGCCTGGCACCCCTACCCGATATGCTGGGGTAGTACCGGTACCCCCACCGGTACTCTGCGGTAGTATTGGTACACCCACCGGTACTCCAGGGTAGTACCTGAACCCTTACTGGTTCGCTGGGGTACACCTGCTGACCTTACGGGCGTGCTGTGTAGACCAGACATTCCTACCTGACCCTCCAGGCTAGGCCCGGTATCCCTACCTGATGCTCTACGGTAGGCCTGGCCCCCTACCTGACAATCTGGGGTAGTACCGGTACACCCACAGGGACTCCGCGGTACTTTTGCTATACCCACCGGTACTCCTGGATTGTACCGGAACCCTTACTGGTGCGCCGGGGTACACCTGCTGACCCTACGGGCACACTGCTTTGGACCCACCATTCCTAACTGACCCGCCGGGGTAGTACTGGTATACCTACCCGATGTTTCGAGGTAGAACCGGTTCCCCCACCGGTACTCTGGGGTTGGAACGGAAACCTTTGTGATGCGCCAGAGAACACCAGCTGTCCCTTCGTGCGCGCTGGACTAGACCCGGCCTCCCTTCCGGACCCCACAGGTTAGACCCGCTATCCCTACCTGATGCTCCGCATTAGGCTTGGCACCCATACCCGATGTTCTGGGGTAGTAGCGGTACCCCCACCGTTACTCTGCGGTAGTATCGGTACACCCACCGGTACTCCGGGGTAGTACGTGAACCCTTACTGGTTCACTGGGGTACACCTGCTGACGTTACTGGCGTGCGGTGTAGACCAGACATTCTTCCTGACCCTCCGTGTTAGTCCCGGTATCCCTACCTGATGCTCCGTTGTTGGCCTGGCACCCCTACCCGATATGCTGGGGTAGTACCGGTACCCCCACCGGTACTCTGCGGTAGTATTGGTACACCCACCGGTACTCCAGGGTAGTACCTGAACCCTTACTGGTTCGCTGGGGTACACCTGCTGACCTTACGGGCGTGCTGTGTAGACCAGACATTCCTACCTGACCCTCCAGGCTAGGCCCGGTATCCCTACCTGATGCTCTACGGTAGGCCTGGCCCCCTACCTGACAATCTGGGGTAGTACCGGTACACCCACAGGGACTCCGCGGTACTTTTGCTATACCCACCGGTACTCCTGGATTGTCCCGGAACCCTTACTGGTGCGCCGGGGTACACCTGCTGACCCTACGGGCACACTGCTTTGGACCCACCATTCCTAACTGACCCGCCGGGGTAGGACTGGTATACCTACCCGATGTTTCGAGGTAGAACCGGTTCCCCCACCGGTACTCTGGGGTTGGAACGGAAACCTTTGTGATGCGCCAGAGAACACCAGCTGTCCCTTCGTGCGCGCTGGACTAGACCCGGCCTCCCTTCCGGACCCCACAGGTTAGACCCGCTATCCCTACCTGATGCTCCGCATTAGGCTTGGCACCCATACCCGATGTTCTGGGGTAGTAGCGGTACCCCCACCGTTACTCTGCGGTAGTATCGGTACACCCACCGGTACTCCGGGGTAGTACGTGAACACTTACTGGTTCACTGGGGTACACCTGATGACGTTACGGGGACGCGGTGTAGACCAGACATTCCTACCTGACCCTCCGTTTTAGGCCCGGTATCCCTACCTGATGCTCCGTTGTTGGCCTGGCACCCCTACCCGATATGCTGGGGTAGTACCGGTACCCCCACCGGTACTCTGCGGTAGTATTGGTACACCCACCGGTACTCCAGGGTAGTACCTGAACCCTTACTGGTTCGCTGGGGTACACCTGCTGACCTTACGGGCGTGCTCTGTAGACCAGACATTCCTACCTGACCCTCCAGGCTAGGCCCGGTATCCCTACCTGATGCTCTGCGGTAGGCCTGGCCCCCTACCCGACAATCTGGAGTAGTACCGGTACACCCACAGGTACTCCGCGGTACTTTTGCTATACCCACCGGTACTCCTGGATTGTACCGGAACCCTTACTGGTGCGCCGGGGTACACCTGCTGACCCTACGGGCACACTGCTTTGGACCCACCCTTCCTACCTGACCCGCCGGGGTAGGCCTGGTATACCTACCCGATGTTTCGAGGTAGAACCGGTTCCCCCACCGGTACTCTGGGTTTGGAACGGAACCCTTTCTGATGCGCCAGAGAACACCAGCTGTCCCTTCGTGCGCGCTGGACTAGACCCGGCCTCCCTTCCGGACCCCACAGGTTAGACCCGCTATCCCTACCTGATGCTCCGCATTAGGCTTGGCACCCATACCCGATGTTCTGGGGTACTAGCGGTACCCCCACCGTTACTCTGCAGTAGTATCGGTACACCCACCGGTACTCCGGGGTAGTACGTGAACCCTTACTGGTTCACTGGGGTACACCTGATGACGTTACGGGGACGCGGTGTAGACCAGACATTCCTACCTGACCCTCCGTTTTAGGCCCGGTATCCCTACCTGATGCTCCGTTGTTAGCCTGGCACCCCTACCCGATATGCTGGGGTAGTACCGGTACCCCCACCGGTACTCTGCGGTAGTATTGGTACACCCACCGGTACTCCAGGGTAGTACCTGAACTCTTACTGGTTCGCTGGGGTACACCTGCTGACCTTACAGGCGTGCTGTGTAGACCAGACATTCCTACCTGACCCTCCAGGCTAGGCCCGGTATCCCTACCTGATGCTCTACGGTAGGCCTGGCCCCCTATCCGACAATCTGGGGTAGTACCTGTACACCCACAGGTACTCCGCGGTACTTTTGCTATACCCACCGGTACTCCTGGATTGTACCGGAACCCTTACTGGTGCGCCGGGGTACACCTGCTGACCCTACGGGCACACTGCTTTGGACCCACCCTTCCTACCTGACCCGCCGGGGTAGGCCTGGTATACCTACCCGATGTTTCGAGGTAGAACCGGTTCCCCCACCGGTACTCTGGGCTTGGAACGGAAACCTTTCTGATGCGCCAGAGAACACCAGCTGTCCCTTCGTGCGCGCTGGACTAGACCCGGCCTCCCTTCCGGACCCCACAGGTTAGACCCGCTATCCCTACCTGATGCTCCGCATTAGGCTTGGCACCCATACCCGATGTTCTGGGGTAGTAGCGGTACCCCCACCGTTACTCTGCAGTAGTATCAGTACACCCACCGGTACTCCGGGGTAGTATGTGAACCCTTACTGGTTCACTGGGGTACACCTGCTGACGTTACGGGGACGCGGTGTAGACCAGACATTCCTACCTGACCCTCCGTTTTAGGCCCGGTATCCCTACCTGATGCTCCGTTGTTGGCCTGGCACCCCTACCCGATATGCTGGGGTAGTACCGGTACCCCCACCGGTACTCTGCGGTAGTATTGGTACACCCACCGGTACTCCAGGGTAGTACCTGAACCCTTACTGGTTCGCTGGGGTACACCTGCTGACCTTACGGGCGTGCTGTGTAGACCAGACATTCCTACCTGACCCTCCAGGCTAGGCCCGGTATCCCTACCTGATGCACTGCGGTAGGCCTGGCCCCCTACCCGACAATCTGGAATAGTACCGGTACACCCACAGGTACTCCGCGGTACTTTTGCTATACCCACCGGTACTCCTGGATTGTACTGGAACACTTACTGGTGCGCCGGGGTACACCTGCTGACCCTACGGGCACACTGCTTTGGACCCACCCTTCCTACCTGACCCGCCGGGGTAGGACTGGTATACCTACCCGATGTTTCGAGGTACAACCGGTTCCCCCACCGGTACTCTGGGTTTGAAACGGAACCCTTTCTGATGCGCCAGAGAACACCAGCTGTCCCTTCGTGCGCGCTGGACTAGACCCGGCCTCCCTTCCGGACCCCACAGGTTAGACCCGCTATCCCTACCTGATGCTCCGCATTAGGCTTGGCACCCATACCCGATGTTCTGGGGTACTAGCGGTACCCCCATCGTTACTCTGCAGTAGTATCGGTACACCCACCGGTACTCCGGGGTAGTACGTGAACCCTTACTGGTTCACTGGGGTACACCTGCTGATGTTACGGGGACGCGGTGTAGACCAGACATTCCTACCTGACCCTCCGTTTAAGGCCCGGTATCCCTACCTGATGCTCCGTTGTTGGCCTGGCACCCCTACCCGATATGCTGGGGTATTACCGGTACCCCCACCGGTACTCTGCGGTAGTATTGGTACACCCACCGGTACTCCAGGGTAGTACCTGAACCCTTACTGGTTCGCTGGGGTACACCTGCTGACCTTACGGGCGTGCTGTGTAGACCAGACATTCCTACCTGACCCTCCAGGCTAGGCCCGGTATCCCTACCTGATGCTCTGCGCTACGCCTGGCCCCCTACCCGACAATCTGGGGTAGTACCGGTACACCCACAGGTACTCCGCGGTACTTTTCCTATACCCACCGGTACTCCTGGATTGTACCGGAACACTTACTGGTGTGCCGGGGTACACCTGCTGACCCTACGGGCACACTGCTTTGGACCCACCCTTCCTACCTGACCCGCCGGGGTAGGCCTGGTATACCTACCCGATGTTTCGAGGTAGAACCGGTTCCCCCACCGGTACTCTGGGCTTGGAACGGAAACCTTTGTGATGCGCCAGAGAACACCAGCTGTCCCTTCGTGCGCGCTGGACTAGACCCGGCCTCCCTACCGGACCCCACAGGTTAGACCCGCTATCCCTACCTGATGCTCCGCATTAGGCTTGGCACCCATACCCGATGTTCTGGGGTACTAGCGGTACCCCCTCCGTTACTCTGCAGTAGTATCGGTACACCCACCGGTACTCCGGGGTAGTACGTGAACCCTTACTGGTTCACTGGGGTACACCTGCTGACGTTACTGGCGTGCGGTGTAGACCAGACATTCTTCCTGACCCTCCGTTTTAGGCCCGGTATCCCTACCTGATGCTCCGTTGTTGGCCTGGCACCCCTACCCGATATGCTGGGGTAGTACCGGTACCCCCACCGGTACTCTGCGGTAGTATTGGTACACCCACCGGTACTCCAGGGTAGTACCTGAACCCTTACTGGTTCGCTGGGGTACACCTGCTGACCTTACGGGCGTGCTGTGTAGACCAGACATTCCTACCTGACCCTCCAGGCTAGGCCCGGTATCCCTACCTGATGCTCTGCGGTAGGCCTGGCCCCCTACCTGACAATCTGGGGTAGTACCGGTACACCCACAGGGACTCCGCGGTACTTTTGCTATACCCACCGGTACTCCTGGATTGTACCGGAACCCTTACTGGTGCGCCGGGGTACACCTGCTGACCCTACGGGCACACTGCTTTGGACCCACCCTTCCTACCTGACCCGCCGGGGTAGGCCTGGTATACCTACCCGATGTTTCGAGGTAGAACCGGTTCCCCCACCGGTACTCTGGGGTTGGAACGGAAACTTTTGTGATGCGCCAGAGAACACCAGCTGTCCCTTCGTGCGCGCTGGACTAGACCCGGCCTCCCTTCCGGACCCCACAGGTTAGACCCGCTATCCCTACCTGATGCTCCGCATTAGGCTTGGCACCCATACCCGATGTTCTGGGGTAGTAGCGGTACCCCCACCGTTACTCTGCGGTAGTATCGGTACACCCACCGGTACTCCGGGGTAGTACGTGAACACTTACTGGTTCACTGGGGTACACCTGATGACGTTACGGGGACGCGGTGTAGACCAGACATTCCTACCTGACCCTCCGTTTTAGGCCCGGTATCCCTACCTGATGCTCCGTTGTTGGCCTGGCACCCATACCCGATATGCTGGGGTATTACCGGTACCCCCACCGGTACTCTGCGGTAGTATTGGTACACCCACCGGTACTCCAGGGTAGTACCTGAACCCTTACTGGTTCGCTGGGGTACACCTGCTGACCTTACGGGCGTGCTGTGTAGACCAGACATTCCTACCTGACCCTCCAGGCTAGGCCCGGTATCCCTACCTGATGCTCTGCGGTAGGCCTGGCCCCCTATCCGACAATCTGGGGTAGTACCGGTACACCCACAGGTACTCCGCGGTACTTTTGCTATACCCACCGGTACTCCTGGATTGTACCGGAACCCTTACTGGTGCGCCGGGGTACACCTGCTGACCCTACGGGCACACTGCTTTGGACCCACCCTTCCTACCTGACCCGCCGGGGTAGGCCTGGTATACCTACCCGATGTTTCGAGGTAGAACCGGTTCCCCCACCGGTACTCTGGGTTTGAAACGGAACCCTTTCTGATGCGCCAGAGAACACCAGCTGTCCCTTCGTGCGCGCTGGACTAGACCCGGCCTTCCTTCCGGACCCCACAGGTTAGACCCGCTATCCCTACCTGATGCTCCGCATTAGGCTTGGCACCCATACCCGATGTTCTGGGGTACTAGCGGTACCCCCACCGTTACTCTGCGGTAGTATCGGTACACCCACCGGTACTCCGGGGTAGTACGTGAACCCTTACTGGTTCACTGGGGTACACCTGATGACGTTACTGGCGCGCGGTGTAGACCAGACATTCCTACCTGACCCTCCGTTTTAGGCCCGGTATCCCTACCTGATGCTCCGTTGTTGGCCTGGCACCCCTACCCGATATGCTGGGGTAGTACCGGTACCCCCACCGGTACTCTGCGGTAGTATTGGTAACACCCACCGGTACTCCAGGGCAGTACCTGAACACTTCCTTGTTCGCTGGGGTACACCTGCTGACCTTACAGGCGTGCTGTGTAGACCAGACATTCCTACCTGACCCTCCAGGCTAGGCCCGGTATCCCTACCTGATGCTCTGCGGTAGGCCTGGCCCCCTACCCGACAATCTGGGGTAGTACCGGTACACCCACAGGTACTCCGCGGTACTTTTGCTATACCCACTGGTACTCCTGGATTGTACCGGAACCCTTACTGGTGCGCCGGGGTACACCTGCTGACCCTACGGGCACACTGCTTTGGACCCACCCTTCCTACCTGACCCGCCGGGGTAGGCCTGGTATACCTACCCGATGTTTCGAGGTAGAACCGGTTCCCCCACCGGTACTCTGGGCTTGGAACGGAAACCTTTGTGATGCGCCAGAGAACACCAGCTGTCCCTTCGTGCGCGCTGGACTAGACCTGGCCTCCCTACCGGACCCCACAGGTTAGACCCGCTATCCCTACCTGATGCTCCGCATTAGGCTTGGCACCCATACCCGATGTTCTGGGGTACTAGCGGTACCCCCACCGTTACTCTGCGGTAGTATCGGTACACCCACCGGTACTCCGGGGTAGTACGTGAACCCTTACTGGTTCACTGGGGTACACCTGCTGACGTTACGGGGACGCGGTGTAGACCAGACATTCCTACCTGACCCTCCGTTTTAGGCCCGGTATCCCTACCTGATGCTCCGTTGTTGGCCTGGCACCCCTACCCGATATGCTGGGGTAGTACCGGTACCCCCACCGGTACTCTGCGGTAGTATTGGTACACCCACCGGTACTCCAGGGTAGTACCTGAACCCTTACTGGTTCGCTGGGGTACACCTGCTGACCTTACGGGCGTGCTGTGTAGACCAGACATTCCTACCTGACCCTCCAGGCTAGGCCCGGTATCCCTACCTGATGCTCTACGGTAGGCCTGGCCCCCTACCTGACAATCTGGGGTAGTACCGGTACACCCACAGGGACTCCGCGGTACTTTTGCTATACCCACCGGTACTCCTGGATTGTACCGGAACCCTTACTGGTGCGCCGGGGTACACCTGCTGACCCTACGGGCACACTGCTTTGGACCCACCATTCCTAACTGACCCGCCGGGGTAGGACTGGTATACCTACCCGATGTTTCGAGGTAGAACCGGTTCCCCCACCGGTACTCTGGGGTTGGAACGGAAACCTTTGTGATGCGCCAGAGAACACCAGCTGTCCCTTCGTGCGCGCTGGACTAGACCCGGCCTCCCTTCCGGACCCCACAGGTTAGACCCGCTATCCCTACCTGATGCTCCGCATTAGGCTTGGCACCCATACCCGATGTTCTGGGGTAGTAGCGGTACCCCCACCGTTACTCTGCGGTAGTATCGGTACACCCACCGGTACTCCGGGGTAGTACGTGAACCCTTACTGGTTCACTGGGGTACACCTGCTGACGTTACTGGCGTGCGGTGTAGACCAGACATTCTTCCTGACCCTCCGTGTTAGTCCCGGTATCCCTACCTGATGCTCCGTTGTTGGCCTGGCACCCCTACCCGATATGCTGGGGTAGTACCGGTACCCCCACCGGTACTCTGCGGTAGTATTGGTACACCCACCGGTACTCCAGGGTAGTACCTGAACCCTTACTGGTTCGCTGGGGTACACCTGCTGACCTTACGGGCGTGCTGTGTAGACCAGACATTCCTACCTGACCCTCCAGGCTAGGCCCGGTATCCCTACCTGATGCTCTACGGTAGGCCTGGCCCCCTACCTGACAATCTGGGGTAGTACCGGTACACCCACAGGGACTCCGCGGTACTTTTGCTATACCCACCGGTACTCCTGGATTGTCCCGGAACCCTTACTGGTGCGCCGGGGTACACCTGCTGACCCTACGGGCACACTGCTTTGGACCCACCATTCCTAACTGACCCGCCGGGGTAGGACTGGTATACCTACCCGATGTTTCGAGGTAGAACCGGTTGCCCCACCGGTACTCTGGGGTTGGAACGGAAACATTTGTGATGCGCCAGAGAACACCAGCTGTCCCTTCGTGCGCGCTGGACTAGACCCGGCCTCCCTTCCGGACCCCACAGGTTAGACCCGCTATCCCTACCTGATGCTCCGCATTAGGCTTGGCACCCATACCCGATGTTCTGGGGTAGTAGCGGTACCCCCACCGTTACTCTGCGGTAGTATCGGTACACCCACCGGTACTCCGGGGTAGTACGTGAACACTTACTGGTTCACTGGGGTACACCTGATGACGTTACGGGGACGCGGTGTAGACCAGACATTCCTACCTGACCCTCCGTTTTAGGCCCGGTATCCCTACCTGATGCTCCGTTGTTGGCCTGGCACCCCTACCCGATATGCTGGGGTAGTACCGGTACCCCCACCGGTACTCTGCGGTAGTATTGGTACACCCACCGGTACTCCAGGGTAGTACCTGAACCCTTACTGGTTCGCTGGGGTACACCTGCTGACCTTACGGGCGTGCTCTGTAGACCAGACATTCCTACCTGACCCTCCAGGCTAGGCCCGGTATCCCTACCTGATGCTCTGCGGTAGGCCTGGCCCCCTACCCGACAATCTGGAGTAGTACCGGTACACCCACAGGTACTCCGCGGTACTTTTGCTATACCCACCGGTACTCCTGGATTGTACCGGAACCCTTACTGGTGCGCCGGGGTACACCTGCTGACCCTACGGGCACACTGCTTTGGACCCACCCTTCCTACCTGACCCGCCGGGGTAGGCCTGGTATACCTACCCGATGTTTCGAGGTAGAACCGGTTCCCCCACCGGTACTCTGGGTTTGGAACGGAACCCTTTCTGATGCGCCGGAGAACACCAGCTGTCCCTTCGTGCGCGCTGGACTAGACCCGGCCTCCCTTCCGGACCCCACAGGTTAGACCCGCTATCCCTACCTGATGCTCCGCATTAGGCTTGGCACCCATACCCGATGTTCTGGGGTACTAGCGGTACCCCCACCGTTACTCTGCAGTAGTATCGGTACACCCACCGGTACTCCGGGGTAGTACGTGAACCCTTACTGGTTCACTGGGGTACACCTGCTGACGTTACGGGGACGCGGTGTAGACCAGACATTCCTACCTGACCCTCCGTTTTAGGCCCGGTATCCCTACCTGATGCTCCGTTGTTAGCCTGGCACCCCTACCCGATATGCTGGGGTAGTACCGGTACCCCCACCGGTACTCTGCGGTAGTATTGGTACACCCACCGGTACTCCAGGGTAGTACCTGAACTCTTACTGGTTCGCTGGGGTACACCTGCTGACCTTACAGGCGTGCTGTGTAGACCAGACATTCCTACCTGACCCTCCAGGCTAGGCCCGGTATCCCTACCTGATGCTCTACGGTAGGCCTGGCCCCCTATCCGACAATCTGGGGTAGTACCTGTACACCCACAGGTACTCCGCGGTACTTTTGCTATACCCACCGGTACTCCTGGATTGTACCGTAATCCTTACTGGTGCGCCGGGGTACACCTGCTGACCCTACGGGCACACTGCTTTGGACCCACCCTTCCTACCTGACCCGCCGGGGTAGGCCTGGTATACCTACCCGATGTTTCGAGGTAGAACCGGTTCCCCCACCGGTACTCTGGGTTTGGAACGGAACCCTTTGTGATGCGCCGGAGAACACCAGCTGTCCCTTCGTGCGCGCTGGACTAGACCCGGCCTCCCTTCCGGACCCCACAGGTTAGACCCGCTATCCCTACCTGATGCTCCGCATTAGGCTTGGCACCCATACCCGATGTTCTGGGGTAGTAGCGGTACCCCCACCGTTACTCTGCGGTAGTATCGGTACACCCACCGGTACTCCGGGGTAGTACGTGAACCCTTACTGGTTCACTGGGGTACACCTGATGACGTTTCGGGCACGCGGTGTAGACCAGACATTCCTACCTGACCCTCTGTGTTAGTCCCGGTATCCCTACCTGATGCTCCGTTGTTGGCCTGGCACCCCTACCCGATATGCTGGGGTAGTACCGGTACCCCCACCGGTACTCTGCGGTAGTATTGGTACACCCACCGGTACTCCAGGGTAGTACCTGAACCCTTACTGGTTCGCTGGGGTACACCTGCTGACCTTACGGGCGTGCTCTGTAGACCAGACATTCCTACCTGACCCTCCAGGCTAGGCCCGGTATCCCTACCTGATGCTCTACGGTAGGCCTGGCCCCCTATCCGACAATCTGGGGTAGTACCGGTACACCCACAGGGACTCCGCGGTACTTTTGCTATACCCACCGGTACTCCTGGATTGTACCAGAACCCTTACTGGTGCGCCGGGGTACACCTGCTGACCCTACGGGCACACTGCTTTGGACCCACCCTTCCTACCTGACCCGCCGGGGTAGGCCTGGTATACCTACCCGATGTTTCGAGGTAGAACCGGTTCCCCCACCGGTACTCTGGGTTTGGAACGGAACCCTTTCTGATGCGCCAGAGAACACCAGCTGTCCCTTCGTGCGCGCTGGACTAGACCCGGCCTCCCTTCCGGACCCCACAGGTTAGACCCGCTATCCCTACCTGATGCTCCGCATTAGGCTTGGCACCCATACCCGATGTTCTGGGGTAGTAGCGGTACCCCCACCGTTACTCTGCAGTAGTATCGGTACACCCACCGGTACTCCGGGGTAGTACGTGAACCCTTACTGGTTCACTGGGGTACACCTGCTGACGTTACGGGGACGCGGTGTAGACCAGACATTCCTACCTGACCCTCTGTTTTAGGCCCGGTATCCCTACCTGATGCTCCGTTGTTAGCCTGGCACCCCTACCCGATATGCTGGGGTAGTACCGGTACCCCCACCGGTACTCTGCGGTAGTATTGGTACACCCACCGGTACTCCAGGGTAGTACCTGAACTCTTACTGGTTCGCTGGGGTACACCTGCTGACCTTACAGGCGTGCTGTGTAGACCAGACATTCCTACCTGACCCTCCAGGCTAGGCCCGGTATCCCTACCTGATGCTCTACGGTAGGCCTGGCCCCCTATCCGACAATCTGGGGTAGTACCTGTACACCCACAGGTACTCCGCGGTACTTTTGCTATACCCACCGGTACTCCTGGATTGTACCGTAATCCTTACTGGTGCGCCGGGGTACACCTGCTGACCCTACGGGCACACTGCTTTGGACCCACCCTTCCTACCTGACCCGCCGGGGTAGGCCTGGTATACCTACCCGATGTTTCGAGGTAGAACCGGTTCCCCCACCGGTACTCTGGGTTTGGAACGGAACCCTTTCTGATGCGCCAGAGAACACCAGCTGTCCCTTCGTGCGCGCTGGACTAGACCTGGCCTCCCTTCCGGACCCCACAGGTTAGACCCGCTATCCCTACCTGATGCTCCGCATTAGGCTTGGCACCCATACCCGATGTTCTGGGGTACTAGCGGTACCCCCACCGTTACTCTGCGGTAGTATCGGTACACCCACCGGTACTCCGGGGTAGTACGTGAACCCTTACTGGTTCACTGGGGTACACCTGCTGACGTTACGGGGACGCGGTGTAGACCAGACATTCCTACCTGACCCTCCGTTTTAGGCCCGGTATCCCTACCTGATGCTCCGTTGTTGGCCTGGCACCCCTACCCGATATGCTGGGGTAGTACCGGTACCCCCACCGGTACTCTGCGGTAGTATTGGTACACCCACCGGTACTCCAGGGTAGTACCTGAACCCTTACTGGTTCGCTGGGGTACACCTGCTGACCTTACGGGCGTGCTCTGTAGACCAGACATTCCTACCTGACCCTCCAGGCTAGGCCCGGTATCCCTACCTGATGCTCTACGGTAGGCCTGGCCCCCTATCCGACAATCTGGGGTACTACCGGTACACCCACAGGGACTCCGCGGTACTTTTGCTATACCCACCGGTACTCCTGGATTGTACCAGAACCCTTACTGGTGCGCCGGGTACACCTGCTGACCCTACGGGCACACTGCTTTGGACCCACCCTTCCTACCTGACCCGCCGGGGTAGGACTGGTATACCTACCCGATGTTTCGAGGTAGAACCGATTCCCCCACCGGTACTCTGGGGTTGGAACGGAAACCTTTGTGATGCGCCAGAGAACACCAGCTGTCCCTTCGTGCGCGCTGGACTAGACCTGGCCTCCCTACCGGACCCCACAGGTTAGACCCGCTATCCCTACCTGATGCTCCGCATTAGGCTTGGCACCCATACCCGATGTTCTGGGGTAGTAGCGGTACCCCCACCGTTACTCTGCGGTAGTATCGGTACACCCACCGGTACTCCGGGGTAGTACGTGAACCCTTACTGGTTCACTGGGGTACACCTGCTGACGTTACTTGCGTGCGGTGTAGACCAGACATTCTTCCTGACCCTCCGTGTTAGTCCCGGTATCCCTACCTGATGCTCCGTTGTTGGCCTGGCACCCCTACCCGATATGCTGGGGTAGTACCGGTACCCCCACCGGTACTCTGCGGTAGTATTGGTACACCCACCGGTAGTCCAGGGTAGTACCTGAACCCTTACTGGTTCGCTGGGGTACACCTGCTGACCTTACGGGCGTGCTGTGTAGACCAGACATTCCTACCTGACCCTCCAGGCTAGGCCCGGTATCCCTACCTGATGCTCTGCGGTAGGCCTGGCCCCCTACCTGACAATCTGGGGTAGTACCGGTACACCCACAGGGACTCCGCGGTACTTTTGCTATACCCACCGGTACTCCTGGATTGTACCGGAACCCTTACTGGTGCGCCGGGGTACACCTGCTGACCCTACGGGCACACTGCTTTGGACCCACCATTCCTAACTGACCCGCCGGGGTAGGACTGGTATACCTACCCGATGTTTCGAGGTAGAACCGGTTCCCCCACCGGTACTCTGGGGTTGGAACGGAAACCTTTGTGATGCGCCAGAGAACACCAGCTGTCCCTTCGTGCGCGGTGGACTAGACCCGGCCTCCCTTCCGGACCCCACAGGTTAGACCCGCTATCCCTACCTGATGCTCCGCATTAGGCTTGGCACCCATACCCGATGTTCTGGGGTAGTAGCGGTACCCCCACCGTTACTCTGCGGTAGTATCGGTACACCCACCGGTACTCCGGGGTAGTACGTGAACACTTACTGGTTCACTGGGGTACACCTGATGACGTTACGGGGACGCGGTGTAGACCAGACATTCCTACCTGACCCTCCGTTTTAGGCCCGGTATCCCTACCTGATGCTCCGTTGTTGGCCTGGCACCCCTACCCGATATGCTGGGGTATTACCGGTACCCCCACCGGTACTCTGCGGTAGTATTGGTACACCCACCGGTACTCCAGGGTAGTACCTGAACCCTTACTGGTTCGCTGGGGTACACCTGCTGACCTTACGGGCGTGCTCTGTAGACCAGACATTCCTACCTGACCCTCCAGGCTAGGCCCGGTATCCCTACCTGATGCTCTGCGGTAGGCCTGGCCCCCTACCCGACAATCTGGAGTAGTACCGGTACACCCACAGGTACTCCGCGGTACTTTTGCTATACCCACCGGTACTCCTGGATTGTACCGGAACCCTTACTGGTGCGCCGGGGTACACCTGCTGACCCTACGGGCACACTGCTTTGGACCCACCCTTCCTACCTGACCCGCCGGGGTAGGCCTGGTATACCTACCCGATGTTTCGAGGTAGAACCGGTTCCCCCACCGGTACTCTGGGCTTGGAACGGAAACCTTTGTGATGCGCCAGAGAACACCAGCTGTCCCTTCGTGCGCGCTGGACTAGACCCGGCCTCCCTTCCGGACCCCACAGGTTAGACCCGCTATCCCTACCTGATGCTCCGCATTAGGCTTGGCACCCATACCCGATGTTCTGGGGTACTAGCGGTACCCCCACCGTTACTCTGCAGTAGTATCGGTACACCCACCGGTACTCCGGGGTAGTACGTGAACCCTTACTGGTTCACTGGGGTACACCTGCTGACGTTACGTGGACGCGGTGTAGACCAGACATTCCTACCTGACCCTCCGTTTTAGGCCCGGTATCCCTACCTGATGCTCCGTTGTTGGCCTGGCACCCCTACCCGATATGCTGGGGTAGTACCGGTACCCCCACCGGTACTCTGCGGTAGTATTGGTACACCCACCGGTACTCCAGGGTAGTACCTGAACTCTTACTGGTTCGCTGGGGTACACCTGCTGACCTTACAGGCGTGCTCTGTAGACCAGACATTCCTACCTGACCCTCCAGGCTAGGCCCGGTATCCCTACCTGATGCTCTGCGGTAGGCCTGGCCCCCTACCCGACAATCTGGGGTAGTACCGGTACACCCACAGGGACTCCGCGGTACTTTTGCTATACCCACCGGTACTCCTGGATTGTACCGTAATCCTTACTGGTGCGCCGGGGTACACCTGCTGACCCTACGGGCACACTGCTTTGGACCCACCCTTCCTACCTGACCCGCCGGGGTAGGCCTGGTATACCTACCCGATGTTTCGAGGTAGAACCGGTTCCCCCACCGGTACTCTGGGTTTGGAACGGAACCCTTTCTGATGCGCCAGAGAACACCAGCTGTCCCTTCGTGCGCGCTGGACTAGACCCGGCCTCCCTTCCGGACCCCACAGGTTAGACCCGCTATCCCTAGCTGATGCTCCGCATTAGGCTTGGCACCCATACCCGATGTTCTGGGGTAGTAGCGGTACCCCCACCGTTACTCTGCGGTAGTATCGGTACACCCACCGGTACTCCGGGGTAGTACGTGAACCCTTACTGGTTCACTGGGGTACACCTGCTGACGTTACGGGGACGCGGTGTAGACCAGACATTCCTACCTGACCCTCCGTTTTAGGCCCGGTATCCCTACCTGATGCTCCGTTGTTAGCCTGGCACCCCTACCCGATATGCTGGGGTAGTACCGGTACCCCCACCGGTACTCTGCGGTAGTATTGGTACACCCACCGGTACTCCAGGGTAGTACCTGAACTCTTACTGGTTCGCTGGGGTACACCTGCTGACCTTACAGGCGTGCTGTGTAGACCAGACATTCCTACCTGACCCTCCAGGCTAGGCCCGGTATCCCTACCTGATGCTCTACGGTAGGCCTGGCCCCCTATCCGACAATCTGGGGTAGTACCTGTACACCCACAGGTACTCCGCGGTACTTTTGCTATACCCACCGGTACTCCTGGATTGTACCGTAATCCTTACTGGTGCGCCGGGGTACACCTGCTGACCCTACGGGCACACTGCTTTGGACCCACCCTTCCTACCTGACCCGCCGGGGTAGGCCTGGTATACCTACCCGATGTTTCGAGGTAGAACCGGTTCCCCCACCGGTACTCTGGGTTTGGAACGGAACCCTTTCTGATGCGCCGGAGAACACCAGCTGTCCCTTCGTGCGCGCTGGACTAGACCCGGCCTCCCTTCCGGACCCCACAGGTTAGACCCGCTATCCCTACCTGATGCTCCGCATTAGGCTTGGCACCCATACCCGATGTTCTGGGGTAGTAGCGGTACCCCCACCGTTACTCTGCGGTAGTATCGGTACACCCACCGGTACTCCGGGGTAGTACGTGAACCCTTACTGGTTCACTGGGGTACACCTGATGACGTTTCGGGCACGCGGTGTAGACCAGACATTCCTACCTGACCCTCCATTTTAGTCCCGGTATCCCTACCTGATGCTCCGTTGTTGGCCTGGCACCCCTACCCGATATGCTGGGGTAGTACCGGTACCCCCACCGGTACTCTGCGGTAGTATTGGTACACCCACCGGTACTCCAGGGTAGTACCTGAACCCTTACTGGTTCGCTGGGGTACACCTGCTGACCTTACGGGCGTGCTCTGTAGACCAGACATTCCTACCTGACCCTCCAGGCTAGGCCCGGTATCCCTACCTGATGCTCTACGGTAGGCCTGGCCCCCTATCCGACAATCTGGGGTACTACCGGTACACCCACAGGGACTCCGCGGTCCTTTTGCTATACCCACCGGTACTCCTGGATTGTACCAGAACCCTTACTGGTGCGCCGGGGTACACCTGCTGACCCTACGGGCACACTGCTTTGGACCCACCCTTCCTACCTGACCCGCCGGGGTAGGCCTGCTATACCTACCCGATGTTTCGAGGTAGAACCGGTTCCCCCACCGGTACTCTGGGCTTGGAACGGAACCCTTTGTGATGCGCCAGAGAACACCAGCTGTCCCTTCGTGCGCGCTGGACTAGACCTGGCCTCCCTACCGGACCCCACAGGTTAGACCCGCTATCCCTACCTGATGCTCCGCATTAGGCTTGGCACCCATACCCGATGTTCTGGGGTACTAGTGGTACCCCCACCGTTACTCTGCGGTAGTATCGGTACACCCACCGGTACTCCGGGGTAGTACGTGAACCCTTACTGGTTCACTGGGGTACACCTGATGACGTTACGGGGACGCGGTGTAGACCAGACATTCCTACCTGACCCTCCGTTTTAGGCCCGGTATCCCTACCTGATGCTCCGTTGTTGGCCTGGCACCCCTACCCGATATGCTGGGGTAGTACCGGTACCCCCACCTTTACTCTGCGGTAGTATCGGTACACCCACCGGTACTCCGGGGTAGTACGTGAACCCTTACTGGTTCACTGGGGTACACCTGATGACATTTCGGGCACGCGGTATAGACCAGACATTCTTCCTGACCCTCCGTGTTAGTCCCGGTATCCCTACCTGATGCTCCGTTGTTGGCCTGGCACCCCTACCCGATATGCTGGGGTAGTACCGGTACCCCCACCGGTACTCTGCGGTAGTATTGGTACACCCACCGGTACTCCAGGCTAGTACCTGAACCCTTACTGGTTCGCTGGGGTACACCTGCTGACCTTACGGGCGTGCTGTGTAGACCAGACATTCCTACCTGACCCTCCAGGCTAGGCCCAGTATCCCTACCTGATGCTCTGCGGTAGGCCTGGCCCCCTACCCGACAATCTGGGGTAGTACCGGTACACCCAGAGGTACTCCGCGGTACTTTTCCTATACCCACCGGTACTCCTGGATTGTACCGGAACACTTACTGGTGTGCCGGGGTACACCTGCTGACCCTACGGGCACACTGCTTTGGACCCACCCTTCCTACCTGACCCGCCGGGGTAGGCCTGGTATACCTACCCGATGTTTCGAGGTAGAATTGGTTCCCCCACCGGTACTCTGGGTTTGGAACGGAACCCTTTGTGATGCGCCAGAGAACACCAGCTGTCCCTTCGTGCGCGCTGGACTAGACCCGGCCTCCCTTCCGGACCCCACAGGTTAGACCCGCTATCCCTACCTGATGCTCCGCATTAGGCTTGGCACCCATACCCGATGTTCTGGGGTAGTAGCGTTACCCCCACCGTTACTCTGCGGTAGTATCGGTACACCCACCGGTACTCCGGGGTAGTACGTGAACCCTTACTGGTTCACTGGGGTACACCTGCTGACGTTACTGGCGCGCGGAGTAGACCAGACATTCCTACCTGACCCTCCGTTTTAGGCCCGGTATCCCTACCTGATGCTCCGTTGTTGGCCTGGCACCCCTACCCCATATGCTGGGGTAGTACCGCTACCCCCACCGGTACTCTGCGGTAGTATTGGTACACCCACCGGTACTCCAGGGTAGTACCTGAACCCTTACTGGTTCGCTGGGGTACACCTGCTGACCTTACGGGCGTGCTGTGTAGACCAGACATTCCTACCTGACCCTCCAGGCTAGGCCCGGTATCCCTACCTGATGCTCTACGGTAGGCCTGGCCCCCTATCCGACAATCTGGGGTAGTACCGGTACACCCACAGGGACTCCGCGGTACTTTTGCTATACCCACCGGTACTCCTGGATTGTACCAGAACCCTTACTGGTTCGCCGGGGTACACCTGCTGACCCTACGGGCACACTGCTTTGGACCCACCCTTCCTACCTGACCCGCCGGGGTAGGCCTGGTATACCTACCCGATGTTTCGAGGTAGAACCGGTTCCCCCACCGGTACTCTGGGCTTGGAACGGAAACCTTTGTGATGCGCCAGAGAACACCAGCTGTCCCTTCGTGCGCGCTGGACTAGACCCGGCCTCCCTACCGGACCCCACAGGTTAGACCCGCTATCCCTACCTGATGCTCCGCATTAGGCTTGGCACCCATACCCGATGTTCTGGGGTACTAGTGGTACCCCCACCGTTACTCTGCGGTAGTATCGGTACACCCACCGGTACTCCGGGGTAGTACGTGAACCCTTACTGGTTCACTGGGGTACACCTGCTGACGTTACGGGGACGCGGTGTAGACCAGACATTCCTACCTGACCCTCCGTTTTAGGCCCGGTATCCCTACCTGATGCTCCGTTGTTGGCCTGGCACCCCTACCCGATATGCTGGGGTAGTACCGGTACCCCCACCGTTACTCTGCGGTAGTATCGGTACACCCACCGGTACTTCGGGGTAGTACGTGAACCCTTACTGGTTCACTGGGGTACACCTGCTGACATTTCGGGCACGCGGTATAGACCAGACATTCTTCCTGACCCTCCGTGTTAGTCCCGGTATCCCTACCTGATGCTCCGTTGTTGGCCTGGCACCCCTACCCGATATGCTGGGGTAGTACCGGTACCCCCACCGGTACTCTGCGGTAGTATTGGTACACCCACCGGTACTCCAGGCTAGTACCTGAACCCTTACTGGTTCGCTGGGGTACACCTGCTGACCTTACGGGCGTGCTGTGTAGACCAGACATTCCTACCTGACCCTCCAGGCTAGGCCCAGTATCCCTACCTGATGCTCTGCGGTAGGCCTGGCCCCCTACCCGACAATCTGGGGTAGTACCGGTACACCCACAGGTACTCCGCGGTACTTTTCCTATACCCACCGGTACTCCTGGATTGTACCGGAACACTTACTGGTGTGCCGGGGTACACCTGCTGACCCTACGGGCACACTGCTTTGGACCCACCCTTCCTACCTGACCCGCCGGGGTAGGCCTGGTATACCTACCCGATGTTTCGAGGTAGAATCGGTTCCCCCACCGGTACTCTGGGTTTGGAACGGAACCCTTTGTGATGCGCCAGAGAACACCAGCTGTCCCTTCGTGCGCGCTGGACTAGACCCGGCCTCCCTTCCGGACCCCACAGGTTAGACCCGCTATCCCTACCTGATGCTCCGCATTAGGCTTGGCACCCATACCCGATGTTCTGGGGTAGTAGCGTTACCCCCACCGTTACTCTGCGGTAGTATCGGTACACCCACCGGTACTCCGGGGTAGTACGTGAACCCTTACTGGTTCACTGGGGTACACCTGATGACGTTACTGGCGCGCGGAGTAGACCAGACATTCCTACCTGACCCTCCGTTTTAGGCCCGGTATCCCTACCTGATGCTCCGCTGTTGGCCTGGCACCCCTACCCCATATGCTGGGGTAGTACCGCTACCCCCACCGGTACTCTGCGGTAGTATTGGTACACCCACCGGTACTCCAGGGTAGTACCTGAACCCTTACTGGTTCGCTGGGGTACACCTGCTGACCTTACGGGCGTGCTCTGTAGACCAGACATTCCTACCTGACCCTCCAGGCTAGGCCCGGTATCCCTACCTGATGCTCTGCGGTAGGCCTGGCCCCCTACCCGACAATCTGGGGTAGTACCGGTACACCCACCAGTACTCCGCGGTACTTTTGCTATACCCACCGGTACTCCTGGATTGTACCGGAACCCTTACTGGTGCGCCAGGGTACACCTGCTGACCCTACGGGCACACTGCTTTGGACCCACCCTTCCTACCTGACCCGCCGGGGTAGGCCTGGTATACCTACCCGATGTTTCGAGGTAGAACCGGTTCCCCCACCGGTACTCTGGGCTTGGAACGGAAACCTTTGTGATGCGCCAGAGAACACCAGCTGTCCCTTCGTGCGCGAAGGATTAGACCCGTCCTCCCTTCCGGACACCACAGGTTAGACCCGCTATCCCTACCTGATGCTCCGCATTAGGCTTGGCACCCATACCCGATGTTCTGGGGTAGTAGCGGTACCCCCACCGTTACTCTGCGGTACTATCGGTACACCCACCGGTACTCCGGGGTAGTACGTGAACCCTTACTGGTTCACTGGGGTACACCTGATGACGTTACTGGCGCGCGGTGTAGACCAGACATTCCTACCTGACCCTCCGTTTTAGGCCCAGTATCCCAACCTGATGCTCCGTTGTTGGCCTGGCACCCCTACCCGATATGCTGGGGTAGTACCGGTACCCCCACCGGTACTCTGCGGTAGTATTGGTACACCCACCGGTACTCCAGGGTAGTACCTGAACCCTTACTGGTTCGCTGGGGTACACCTGCTGACCTTACGGGCGTGCTCTGTAGACCAGACATTCCTACCTGACCCTCCAGGCTAGGCCCGGTATCCCTACCTGATGCTCTACGGTAGGCCTGGCCCCCTATCCGACAATCTGGGGTAGTACCGGTACACCCACAGGGACTCCGCGGTCCTTTTGCTATACCCACCGGTACTCCTGGATTGTACCAGAACCCTTACTGGTGCGCCGGGGTACACCTGCTGACCCTACGGGCACACTGCTTTGGACCCACCCTTCCTACCTGACCCGCCGGGGTAGGCCTGCTATACCTACCCGAAGTTTCGAGGTAGAACCGGTTCCCCCACCGGTACTCTGGGTTTGGAACGGAACCCTTTGTGATGCGCCAGAGAACACCAGCTGTCCCTTCGTGCGCACTGGACTAGACCCGGCCTCCCTTCCGGACCCCACAGGTTAGACCCGCTATGCCTACCTGATGCTCCGCATTAGGCTTGGCACCCATACCCGATGTTCTGGGGTACTAGCGGTACCCCCACCGGTACTCTGCGGTAGTATTGGTACACCTACCGGTACTCCAGGGCAGTACCTGAACACTTCCTGGTTCGCTGGGGTACACCTGCTGACCTTACAGGCGTGCTGTGTAGACCAGACATTCCTACCTGACCCTCCAGGCTAGGCCCGGTATCCCTACCTGATGCTCTGCGGTAGGCCTGGCCCCCTACCCGACAATCTGGGGTACTACCGGTACACCCACAGGTACTCCGCGGTACTTTTGCTATACCCACTGGTACTCCTGGATTGTACCGGAACCCTTACTGGTGCGCCGGGGTACACCTGCTGACCCTACGGGCACACTGCTTTGGACCCACCCTTCCTACCTGACCCGCCGGGGTAGGCCTGGTATACCTACCCGATGTTTCGAGGTAGAACCGGTTCCCCCACTGGTACTCTGGGCTTGGAACGGAAACCTTTGTGATGCGCCAGAGAACACCAGCTGTCCCTTCGTGCACGCTGGACTAGACCTGGCCTCCCTACCGGACCCCACATGTTAGACCCGCTATCCCTACCTGATGCTCCGCATTAGGCTTGGCACCCATACCCGATGTTCTGGGGCAGTAACGGTACCCCCACCGTTACTCTGCGGTAGTATCGGTACACCCACCGGTACTCCGGGGTAGTACGTGAACCCTTACTGGTTCACTGGGGTACACCTGCTGACGTTACGGGGACGCGGTGTAGACCAGACATTCCTACCTGACCCTCCGTTTTAGGCCCGGTATCCCTACCTGATGCTCCGTTGTTGGCCTGGCACCCCTACCCGATATGCTGGGGTAGTACCGGTACCCCCACCGTTACTCTGCGGTAGTATCGGTACACCCACCGGTACTCCGGGGTAGTACGTGAACCCTTACTGGTTCACTGGGGTACACCTGCTGACATTTCGGGCACGCGGTATAGACCAGACATTCTTCCTGACCCTCCGTGTTAGTCCCGGTATCCCTACCTGATGCTCCGTTGTTGGCCTGGCACCCCTACCCGATATGCTGGGGTAGTACCGGTACCCCCACCGTTACTCTGCGGTAGTATCGGTACACCCACCGGTACTCCGGGGTAGTACGTGAACCCTTACTGGTTCACTGGGGTACACCTGATGACGTTACTGGCGCGCGGAGTAGACCAGACATTCCTACCTGACCCTCCTTTTTAGGCCCGGTATCCCTACCTGATGCTCCGTTGTTGGCCTGGCACCCCTACCCGATATGCTGGGGTAGTACCGCTACCCCCACCGGTACTCTGCGGTAGTATTGGTACACCCACCGGTACTCCAGGGTAGTACCTGAACCCTTACTGGTTCGCTGGGGTACACCTGCTGAACTTACGGGCGTGGTCTGTAGACCAGACATTCCTACCTGACCCTCCAGGCTAGGCCCGGTATCCCTACCTGATGCTCTACGGTAGGCCTGGCCCCCTACCCGACAATCTGAGGTACTACCGGTACACCCACAGGTACTCCGCGGTACTTTTGCTATACCCACTGGTACTCCTGGATTGTACCGGAACCCTTACTGGTGCGCCGGGGTACACCTGCTGACCCTACGGGCACACTGCTTTGGACCCACCCTTCCTACCTGACCCGCCGGGGTAGGCCTGGTATACCTACCCGATGTTTCGAGGCAGAACCGGTTCCCCCACCGGTACTCTGGGTTTGAAACGGAACCCTTTCTGATGCGCCAGAGAACACCAGCTGTCCCTTCGTGCGCGCTGGACTAGACCCGGCCTTCCTTCCGGACCCCACAGGTTAGACCCGCTATCCCTACCTGATGCTCCGCATTAGGCTTGGCACCTATACCCGATGTTATGGGGTACTAGCGGTACCCCCACCGTTACTCTGCAGTAGTATCGGTACACCCACCGGTACTCCGGGGTAGTACGTGAACCCTTACTGGTTCACTGGGGTACACCTGCTGACGTTACTGGCGTGCGGTGTAGACCAGACATTCCTACCTGACCCTCTGTTTTAGGCCCGGTATCCCTACCTGATGCTCCGTTGTTGGCCTGGCACCCCTACCCGATATGCTGGGGTAGTACCGGTACCCCCACCGGTACTCTGCGGTGGTATTGGTACACCCACCGGTACTCCAGGGCAGTACCTGAACACTTCCTGGTTCGCTGGGGTACACCTGCTGACCTTACAGGCGTGCTGTGTAGACCAGACATTCCTACCTGACCCTCCAGGCTAGGCCCGGTATCCCTACCTGATGCTCTGCGGTAGGCCTGGCCCCCTACCCGACAATCTGGGGTACTACCGGTACACCCACAGGTACTCCGCGGTACTTTTGCTATACCCACCGGTACTCCTGGATTGTACCGGAACCCTTACTGGTGCGCCGGGGTACACCTGCTGACCCTACGGGCACACTGCTTTGGACCCACCCTTCCTACCTGACCCGCCGGGGTAGGCCTGGTATACCTACCCGATGTTTCGAGGTAGAACCGGTTCCCCCACCGGTACTCTGGGTTTGAAACGGAACCCTTTCTGATGCGCCAGAGAACACCAGCTGTCCCTTCGTGCGCGCTGGACTAGACCCGGCCTTCCTTCCGGACCCCACAGGTTAGACCCGCTATCCCTACCTGATGCTCCGCATTAGGCTTGGCACCCATACCCGATGTTCTGGGGTAGTAGCGGTACCCCCACCGTTACTCTGCGGTAGTATCGGTACACCCACCGGTACTCCGGGGTAGTACGTGAACCCTTACTGGTTCACTGGGCAACACCTGCTGACGTTACGGGGACGCGGTGTAGACCAGACATTCCTACCTGACCCTCCGTTTTAGGCCCGGTATCCCTACCTGATGCTCCGTTGTTGGCCTGGCACCCCTACCCGATATGCTGGGGTAGTACCGGTACCCCCACCGTTACTCTGCGGTAGTATCGGTACACCCACCGGTACTCCGGGGTAGTACGTGAACCCTTACTGGTTCACTGGGGTACACCTGCTGACATTTCGGGCACGCGGTATAGACCAGACATTCTTCCTGACCCTCCGTGTTAGTCCCGGTATCCCTACCTGATGCTCCGTTGTTGGCCTGGCACCCCTACCCGATATGCTGGGGTAGTACCGGTACCCCCACCGGTACTCTGCGGTAGTATTGGTACACCCACCGGTACTCCAGGGTAGTACCTGAACCCTTACTGGTTCGCTGGGGTACACCTGCTGACCTTACGGGCGTGCTCTGTAGACCAGACATTCCTACCTGACCCTCCAGGCTAGGCCCGGTATCCCTACCTGATGCTCTACGGTAGGCCTGGCCCCCTATCCGACAATCTGGGGTAGTACCGGTACACCCACAGGGACTCCGCGGTCCTTTTGCTATACCCACCGGTACTCCTGGATTGTACCAGAACCCTTACTGGTGCGCCGGGGTACACCTGCTGACCCTACGGGCACACTGCTTTGGACCCACCCTTCCTACCTGACCCGCCGGGGTAGGCCTGCTATACCTACCCGATGTTTCGAGGTAGAACCGGTTCCCCCACCGGTACTCTGGGTTTGGAACGGAACCCTTTGTAATGCGTCAGAGAACACCAGCTGTCCCTTCGTGCGCGCTGGACTAGACCCGGCCTCCCTTCCGGACCCCACATGTTAGACCCGCTATCCCTACCTGATGCTCCGCATTAGGCTTGGCACCCATACCCGATGTTCTGGGGTACTAGCGGTACCCCCACCGTTACTCTGCGGTAGTATCGGTACACCCACCGGTACTCCGGGGTAGTACGTGAACACTTACTGGTTCACTGGGGTACACCTGATGACGTTACTGGCGCGCGGTGTAGACCAGACATTCCTACCTGACCCTCCGTTTTAGGCCCGGTATCCCTACCTGATGCTCCGTTGTTCGCCAGGCACCCCTACCCGATATGCTGGGGTAGTACCGCTACCCCCACCGGTACTCTGCGGTAGTATTGGTACACCCACCGGTACTCCAGGGCAGTACCTGAACACTTCCTGGTTCGCTGGGGTACACCTGCTGACCTTACAGGCGTGCTGTGTAGACCAGACATTCCTACCT
Source organism: Astur gentilis (assembly GCF_929443795.1). Classification (NCBI taxonomy): domain Eukaryota; kingdom Metazoa; phylum Chordata; class Aves; order Accipitriformes; family Accipitridae; genus Astur; species Astur gentilis. The sequence continues at coordinate 4,973,722 of NW_026060868.1, read as the reverse complement.
GACCCTCCAGGCTAGGCCCGGTATCCCTACCTGATGCTCTGCGGTAGGCCTGGCCCCCTACCCGACAATCTGGGGTACTACCGGTACACCCACAGGTACTCCGCGGTACTTTTGCTATACCCACTGGTACTCCTGGATTGTACCGGAACCCTTACTGGTGCGCCGGGGTACACCTGCTGACCCTACGGGCACACTGCTTTGGACCCACCCTTCCTACCTGACCCGCCGGGGTAGGCCTGGTATACCTACCCGATGTTTCGAGGTAGAACCGGTTCCCCCACCGGTACTCTGGGCTTGGAACGGAAACCTTTGTGATGCGCCAGAGAACACCACTGTCCCTTCGTGCGCGCTGGACTAGACCTGGCCTCCCTACCGGACCCCACATGTTAGACCCGCTATCCCTACCTGATGCTCCGCATTAGGCTTGGCACCCATACCCGATGTTCTGGGGCAGTAACGGTACCCCCACCGTTACTCTGCGGTAGTATCGGTACACCCACCGGTACTCCGGGGTAGTACGTGAACCCTTACTGGTTCACTGGGGTACACCTGCTGACGTTACGGGGACGCGGTGTAGACCAGACATTCCTACCTGACCCTCCGTTTTAGGCCCGGTATCCCTACCTGATGCTCCGTTGTTGGCCTGGCACCCCTACCCGATATGCTGGGGTAGTACCGGTACCCCCACCGTTACTCTGCTGTAGTATCGGTACACCCACCGGTACTCCGGGGTAGTACGTGAACCCTTACTGGTTCACTGGGGTACACCTGCTGACATTTCGGGCACGCGGTATAGACCAGACATTCTTCCTGACCCTCCGTGTTAGTCCCGGTATCCCTACCTGATGCTCCGTTGTTGGCCTGGCACCCCTACCCGATATGCTGGGGTAGTACCGGTACCCCCACCGGTACTCTGCGGTCGTATTGGTACACCCACCGGTACTCCAGGGTAGTACCTGAACCCTTACTGGTTCGCTGGGGTACACCTGCTGACCTTACGGGCTTGCTGTGTAGACCAGACATTCCTACCTGACCCTCCAGGCTAGGCCCAGTATGCCTACCTGATGCTCTGCGGTAGGCCTGGCCCCCTACCCGACAATCTGGGGTAGTACCGGTACACCCACAGGTACTCCGCGGTACTTTTCCTATACCCACCGGTACTCCTGGATTGTACCGGAACACTTACTGGTGTGCCGGGGTACACCTGTTGACCCTACGGGCACACTGCTTTGGACCCACCCTTCCTACCTGACCCGCCGGGGTAGGCCTGGTATACCTACCCGATGTTTCGAGGTAGAATCGGTTCCCCCACCGGTACTCTGGGTTTGGAACGGAACCCTTTGTGATGCGCCAGAGAACACCAGCTGTCCCTTCGTGCGTGCTGGACTAGACCCGGCCTCCCTTCCGGACCCCACAGGTTAGACCCGCTATCCCTACCTGATGCTCCGCATTAGGCTTGGCACCCATACCCGATGTTCTGGGGTAGTAGCGGTACCCCCACCGTTACTCTGCGGTAGTATCGGTACACCCACCGGTACTCCGGGGTAGTACGTGAACCCTTACTGGTTCACTGGGGTACACCTGATGACGTTACTGGCGCGCGGAGTAGACCAGACATTCCTACCTGACCCTCCTTTTTAGGCCCGGTATCCCTACCTGATGCTCCGTTGTTGGCCTGGCACCCCTACCCGATATGCTGGGGTAGTACCGCTACCTCCACCGGTACTCTGCGGTAGTATTGGTACACCCACCGGTACTCCAGGGTAGTACCTGAACCCTTACTGGTTCGCTGGGGTACACCTGCTGAACTTACGGGCGTGGTCTGTAGACCAGACATTCCTACCTGACCCTCCAGGCTAGGCCCGGTATCCCTACCTGATGCTCTACGGTAGGCCTGGCCCCCTACCCGACAATCTGAGGTACTACCGGTACACCCACAGGGACTCCGCGGTACTTTTGCTATACCCACTGGTACTCCTGGATTGTACCGGAACCCTTACTGGTGCGCCGGGGTACACCTGCTGACCCTACGGGCACACTGCTTTGGACCCACCCTTCCTACCTGACCCGCCTGGGTAGGCCTGGTATACCTACCCGATGTTTAGAGGCAGAACCGGTTCCCCCACCGGTACTCTGGGTTTGAAACGGAACCCTTTCTGATGCGCCAGAGAACACCAGCTGTCCCTTCGTGCGCGCTGGAGTAGACCCGGCCTTCCTTCCGGACCCCACAGGTTAGACCCGCTATCCCTACCTGATGCTCCGCATTAGGCTTGGCACCTATACCCGATGTTCTGGGGTACTAGCGGTACCCCCACCGTTACTCTGCAGTAGTATCGGTACACCCACCGGTACTCCGGGGTAGTACGTGAACCCTTACTGGTTCACTGGGGTACACCTGCTGACGTTACTGGCGTGCGGTGTAGACCAGACATTCCTACCTGACCCTCTGTTTTAGGCCCGGTATCCCTACCTGATGCTCCGTTGTTGGCCTGGCACCCCTACCCGATATGCTGGGGTAGTACCGGTACCCCCACCGGTACTCTGCGGTGGTATTGGTACACCCACCGGTACTCCAGGGCAGTACCTGAACACTTCCTGGTTCGCTGGGGTACACCTGCTGACCTTACAGGCGTGCTGTGTAGACCAGACATTCCTACCTGACCCTCCAGGCTAGGCCCGGTATCCCTACCTGATGCTCTGCGGTAGGCCTGGCCCCCTACCCGACAATCTGGGGTACTACCGGTACACCCACAGGTACTCCGCGGTACTTTTGCTATACCCACTGGTACTCCTGGATTGTACCGGAACCCTTACTGGTGCGCCGGGGTACACCTGCTGACCCTACGGGCACACTGCTTTGGACCCACCCTTCCTACCTGACCCGCCGGGGTAGGCCTGGTATACCTACCCGATGTTTCGAGGTAGAACCGGTTCCCCCACCGGTACTCTGGGTTTGAAACGGAACCCTTTCTGATGCGCCAGAGAACACCAGCTGTCCCTTCGTGCGCGCTGGACTAGACCCGGCCTTCCTTCCGGACCCCACAGGTTAGACCCGCTATCCCTACCTGATGCTCCGCATTAGGCTTGGCACCCATACCCGATGTTCTGGGGTAGTAGCGGTACCCCCACCGTTACTCTGCAGTAGTATCGGTACACCCACCGGTACTCCGGGGTAGTACGTGAACGCTTACTGGTTCACTGGGGTACACCTGATGACGTTACTGGCGTGCGGTGTAGACCAGACATTCCTACCTGACCCTCTGTTTTAGGGCCGGTATCCCTACCTGATGCTCCGTTGTTGGCCTGGCACCCCTACCCGATATGCTGGGGTAGTACCGGTACCCCCACCGGTACTCTGCGGTAGTATTGGTACACCCACCGGTACTCCAGGGTAGTACCTGAACCCTTACTGGTTCGCTGGGGTACACCTGCTGACCTTACGGGCGTGCTGTGTAGACCAGACATTCCTACCTGACCCTCCAGGGTAGGCCCGGTATCCCTACCTGATGCTCTGCGGTAGGCCTGGCCCCCTACCCGACAATCTGGGGTAGTACCGGTACACCCACCAGTACTCCGCGGTACTTTTGCTATACCCACCGGTACTCCTGGATTGTACCGGAACCCTTACTGGTGCGCCAGGGTACACCTGCTAACCCTACGGGCACACTGCTTTGGACCCACCCTTCCTACCTGACCTGCCGGGGTAGGCCTGGTATACCTACCCGATGTTTCGAGGTAGAACCGGTTCCCCCACCGGTCCTCTGGGGTTGGAACGGAACCCTTTGTGATGCGCCAGAGAACACCAGCTGTCCCTTCGTGCGCGCTGGATTAGACCCGTCCTCCCTTCCGGACACCACAGGTTAGACCCGCTATCCCTACCTGATGCTCCGCATTAGGCTTGGCACCCATACCCGATGTTCTGGGGTAGTAGCGGTACCCCCACCGTTACTCTGCGGTACTATCGGTACACCCACCGGTACTCCGGGGTAGTACGTGAACCCTTACTGGTTCACTGGGGTACACCTGATGACGTTACTGGCGCGCGGTGTAGACCAGACATTCCTACCTGACCCTCCGTTTTAGGCCCGGTATCCCTACCTGATGCTCCGTTGTTGGCCTGGCACCCCTTCCCGATATGCTGGGGTAGTACCGGTACCCCCACTGGTACTCTGCGGTAGTATTGGTACACCCACCGGTACTCCAGGGTAGTACCTGAACCCTTACTGGTTCGCTGGGGTACACCTGCTGACCTTACGGGCGTGCTCTGTAGACCAGACATTCCTACCTGACCCTCCAGGCTAGGCCCGGTATCCCTACCTGATGCTCTGCGCTACGCCTGGCCCCCTACCCGACAATCTGGGGTACTACCGGTACACCCACAGGTACTCCGCGGTATTTTTGCTATACCCACTGGTTCTCCTGGATTGTACCGGAACCCTTACTGGTGCGCCGGGGTACACCTGCTGACCCTACGGGCACACTGCTTTGGACACACCCTTCCTACCTGACCCGCCGGGGTAGGCCTGGTATACCTACCCGATGTTTCGAGGTAGAACCGGTTCCCCCACCGGTACTCTGGGCTTGGAACGGAAACCTTTGTGATGCGCCAGAGAACACCAGCTGTCCCTTCGTGCACGCTGGACTAGACCTGGCCTCCCTTCCGGACCCCACATGTTAGACCCGCTATCCCTACCTGATGCTCCGCATTAGGCTTGGAACCCATACCCGATGTTCTGGGGCAGTAACGGTACCCCCACCGTTACTCTGCGGTAGTATCGGTACACCCACCGGTACTCCGGGGTAGTACGTGAACCCTTACTGGTTCACTGGGGTACACCTGCTGACGTTACGGGGACGCGGTGTAGACCAGACATTCCTACCTGACCCTCCGTTTTAGGCCCGGTATCCCTACCTGATGCTCCGTTGTTGGCCTGGCACCCCTACCCGATATGCTGGGGTAGTACCGGTACCCCCACCGTTACTCTGCGGTAGTATCGGTACACCCACCGGTACTCCGGGGTAGTACGTGAACCCTTACTGGTTCACTGGGGTACACCTGCTGACATTTCGGGCACGCGGTATAGACCAGACATTCTTCCTGACCCTCCGTGTTAGTCCCGGTATCCCTACCTGATGCTCCGTTGTTGGCCTGGCACCCCTACCCGATATGCTGGGGTAGTACCGGTACCCCCACCGGTACTCTGCGGTAGTATTGGTACACCCACCGGTACTCCAGGGTAGTACCTGAACCCTTACTGGTTCGCTGGGGTACACCTGCTGACCTTACGGGCGTGCTGTGTAGACCAGACATTCCTACCTGACCCTCCAGGCTAGGCCCGGTATCCCTACCTGATGCTCTACGGTAGGCCTGGCCCCCTATCCGACAATCTGGGGTACTACCGGTACACCCACCAGTACTCCGCGGTACTTTTGCTATACCCACCGGTACTCCTGGATTGTACCAGAACCCTTACTGGTGCGCCGGGGTACACCTGCTGACCCTACGGGCACACTGCTTTGGACCCACCCTTCCTACCTGACCCGCCGGGGTAGGCCTGGTATACCTACCCGATCTTTCGAGGTAGAATCGGTTCCCCCACCGGTACTCTGGGTTTGGAACGGAACCCTTTGTGATGCGCCAGAGAACACCAGCTGTCCCTTCGTGCGCGCTGGACTAGACCCGGCCTCCCTTCCGGACCCCACAGGTTAGACCCGCTATCCCTACCTGATGCTCCGCATTAGGCTTGGCACCCATACCCGATGTTCTGGGGTACTAGCGGTACCCCCACCGTTACTCTGCGGTAGTATCGGTACACCCACCGGTACTCCGGGGTAGTACGTGAACCCTTACTGGTTCACTGGGGTACACCTGATGACGTTACTGGCGCGCGGTGTAGACCAGACATTCCTACCTGACCCTCCTTTTTAGGCCCGGTATCCCTACCTGATGCTCCGTTGTTGGCCTGGCACCCCTACCCGATATGCTGGGGTAGTACCGCTACCCCCACCGGTACTCTGCGGTAGTATTGGTACACCCACCGGTACTCAAGGGTAGTACCTGAACCCTTACTGGTTCGCTGGGGTACACCTGCTGAACTTACGGGCGTGCTCTGTAGACCAGACATTCCTACCTGACCCTCCAGGCTAGGCCCGGTATCCCTACCTGATGCTCTACGGTAGGCCTGGCCCCCTACCCGACAATCTGGGGTACTACCGGTACACCCACAGGTACTCCGCGGTACTTTTGCTATACCCACCGGTACTCCTGGATTGTACCGGAACCCTTACTGGTGCGCCGGGGTACACCTGCTGACCCTACGGGCACACTGCTTTGGACCCACCCTTCCTACCTGACCCGCCGGGGTAGGCCTGGTATACCTACCCGATGTTTCGAGGTAGAACCGGTTCCCCCACCGGTACTCTGGGTTTGGAACGGAACCCTTTGTGATGCGCCAGAGAACACCAGCTGTCCCTTCGTGCGCGCTGGACTAGACCCGGCCTCCCTTCCGGACCCCACAGGTTAGACCCGCTATCCCTACCTGATGCTCCGCATTAGGCTTGGCACCCATACCCGATGTTCTGGGGTACTAGCGGTACCCCCACCGTTACTCTGCGGTAGTATCGGTACACCCACCGGTACTCCGGGGTAGTACGTGAACCCTTACTGGTTCACTGGGGTACACCTGATGACGTTACTGGCGCGCGGTGTAGACCAGACATTCCTACCTGACCCTCCGTTTTAGGCCCGGTATCCCTACCTGATGCTCCGTTGTTGGCCTGGCACCCCTACCCGATATGCTGGGGTAGTACCGGTACCCCCACCGGTACTCTGCGGTAGTATTGGTACACCCACCGGTACTCCAGGGCAGTACCTGAACACTTCCTGGTTCGCTGGGGTACACCTGCTGACCTTACGGGCGTGCTGTGTAGACCAGACATTCCTACCTGACCCTCCAGGCTAGGCCCAGTATGCCTACCTGATGCTCTGCGGTAGGCCTGGCCCCCTACCCGACAATCTGGGATAGTACCGGTACACCCACAGGTACTCCGCGGTACTTTTCCTATACCCACCGGTACTCCTGGATTGTACCGGAACACTTACTGGTGTGCCGGGGTACACCTGCTGACCCTACGGGCACACTGCTTTGGACCCACCCTTCCTACCTGACCCGCCGGGGTAGGCCTGGTATACCTACCCGATGTTTCGAGGTAGAATCGGTTCCCCCACCGGTACTCTGGGTTTGGAACGGAACCCTTTGTGATGCGCCAGAGAACACCAGCTGTCCCTTCGTGCGCGCTGGACTAGACCCGGCCTCCCTTCCGGACCCCACAGGTTAGACCCGCTATCCCTACCTGATGCTCCGCATTAGGCTTGGCACCCATACCCGATGTTCTGGGGTACTAGCGGTACCCCCACCGTTACTCTGCGGTAGTATCGGTACACCCACCGGTACTCCGGGGTAGTACGTGAACCCTTACTGGTTCACTGGGGTACACCTGATGACGTTACTGGCGCGCGGTGTAGACCAGACATTCCTACCTGACCCTCCGTTTTAGGCCCGGTATCCCTACCTGATGCTCCGTTGTTCGCCTGGCACCCCTACCCGATATGCTGGGGTAGTACCGGTACCCCCACCGGTACTCTGCGGTAGTATTGGTACACCCACCGGTACTCCAGGGCAGTACCTGAACACTTCCTGGTTCGCTGGGGTACACCTGCTGACCTTACGGGCGTGCTGTGTAGACCAGACATTCCTACCTGACCCTCCAGGCTAGGCCCAGTATGCCTACCTGATGCTCTGCGGTAGGCCTGGCCCCCTACCCGACAATCTGGGATAGTACCGGTACACCCACAGGGACTCCGCGGTACTTTTGCTATACCCACTGGTACTCCTGGATTGTACCGGAACCCTTACTGGTGCGCCAGGGTACACCTGCTGACCCTACGGGCACACTGCTTTGGACCCACCCTTCCTACCTGACCCGCCGGGGTAGGCCTGGTATACCTACCCGATGTTTCGAGGTAGAACCGGTTCCCCCACCGGTACTCTGGGTTTGAAACGGAACCCTTTCTGATGCGCCAGAGAACACCAGCTGTCCCTTCGTGCGCGCTGGACTAGACCCGGCCTTCCTTCCGGACCCCACAGGTTAGACCCGCTATCCCTACCTGATGCTCCGCATTAGGCTTGGCACCCATACCCGATGTTCTGGGGTACTAGCGGTACCCCCACCGTTACTCTGCGGTAGTAACGGTACACCCACCGGTACTCCGGGGTAGTACGTGAACCCTTACTGGTTCACTGGGGTACACCTGCTGACGTTACTGGCGTGCGGTGTAGACCATACATTCCTACCTGACCCTCTGTTTTAGGCCCGGTATCCCTACCTGATGCTCCGTTGTTGGCCTGGCACCCCTACCCGATATGCTGGGGTAGTACCGGTACCCCCACCGGTACTCTGCGGTAGTATTGGTACACCCACCGGTACTCCAGGGTAGTACCTGAACCCTTACTGGTTCGCTGGGGTACACCTGCTGACCTTACGGGCGTGCTGTGTAGACCAGACATTCCTACCTGACCCTCCAGGCTAGACCCGGTATCCCTACCTGATGCTCTGCGGTAGGCCTGGCCCCCTACCCGACAATCTGGGGTAGTACCGGTACACCCACCTGTACTCCGCGGTACTTTTGCTATACCCACCGGTACTCCTGGATTGTACCGGAACCCTTACTGGTGCGCCGGGGTACACCTGCTGACCCTACGGGCACACTGCTTTGGACCCACCCTTCCTACCTGACCCGCCGGGGTAGGCCTGGTATACCTACCCGATGTTTCGAGGTAGAACCGGTTCCCCCACCGGTACTCTGGGCTTGGAACGGAAACCTTTGTGATGCGCCAGAGAACACCAGCTGTCCCTTCGTGCGCACTGGACTAGACCTGGCCTCCCTATCGGACCCCACAGGTTAGACCCGCTATCCCTACCTGATGCTCCGCATTAGGCTTGGCACCCATACCCGATGTTCTGGGGTACTAGCGGTACCCCCACCGTTACTCTGCGGTAGTATCGGTACACCCACCGGTACTCCGGGGTAGTACGTGAACCCTTACTGGTTCACTGGGGTACACCTGATGACGTTACTGGCGCGCGGTGTAGACCAGACATTCCTACCTGACCCTCCGTTTTAGGCCCGGTATCCCTACCTGATGCTCCGTTGTTGGCCTGGCACCCCTTCCCGATATGCTGGGGTAGTACCGGTACCCCCACCGGTACTCTGCGGTAGTATTGGTACACCCACCGGTACTCCAGGGTAGTACCTGAACCCTTACTGGTTCGCTGGGGTACACCTGCTGACCTTACGGGCGTGCTCTGTAGACCAGACATTCCTACCTGACCCTCCAGGCTAGGCCCGGTATCCCTACCTGATGCTCTGCGGTAGGCCTGGCCCCCTACCCGACAATCTGGGGTAGTACCGGTACACCCACCTGTACTCCGCGGTACTTTTACTATACCCACCGGTACTCCTGGATTGTACCGGAATCCTTACTGGTGCGCCGGGGTACACCTGCTGACCCTACGGGCACACTGCTTTGGACCCACCCTTCCTACATGACCTGCCGGGGTAGGCCTGGTATACCTACCCGATGTTTCGAGGTAGAACCGGTTCCCCCACCGGTACTCTGGGCTTGGAACGGAACACTTTCTGATGCGCCAGAGAACACCAGCTGTCCCTTCATGCGCGCTGGATTAGACCCGTCCTCCCTTCCGGACACCACAGGTTAGACCCGGTATCCCTACCTGATGCTCCGCATTAGGCTTGGCACCCATACCCGATGTTCTGGGGTAGTAGCGGTACCCCCACCGTTACACTGCGGTAGTATCGGTACACCCACCGGTACTCCGGGGTAGTACGTGAACCCTTACTGGTTCACTGGGGTACACCTGATGACGTTACTGGCGCGCGGTGTAGACCAGACATTCCTACCTGACCCTCCGTTTTAGGCCCGGTATCCCTACCTGATGCTCCCTTGTTGGCCTGGCACCCCTACCCGATATGCTGGGGTAGTACCGCTACCCCCACCGGTACTCTGCGGTAGTATTGGTACACCCACCGGTACTCCAGGGCAGTACCTGAACACTTACTGGTTCGCTGGGGTACACCTGCTGACCTTATGGGCGTGCTGTGTAGACCAGACATTCCTACCTGACCCTCCAGGCTAGGCCCGGTATCCCTACCTGATGCTCTGCGGTAGGCCTGGCCCCCTACCCGACAATCTGGGGTAGTACCGGTACACCCACAGGTACTCCGTGGTACTTTTGCTATACCCACTGGTACTCCTGGATTGTACCGGAACCCTTACTGGTGCGCCGGGGTACACCTGCTGACCCTACGGGCACACTGCTTTGGACCCACCCTTCCTACCTGACCCGCCGGGGTAGGTCTGGTATACCTACCCGATGTTTCGAGGTAGAACCGGTTCCCCCACCGGTACTCTGGGCTTGGAACGGAAACCTTTGTGATGCGCCAGAGAACACCAGCTGTCCCTTCGTGCGCGCTGGACTAGACCTGGCCTCCCTATCGGACCCCACAGGTTAGACCCGCTATCCCTACCTGATGCTCCGCATTAGGCTTGGCACCCATACCCGATGTTCTGGGGCAGTAGCGGTACCCCCACCGTTACTCTGCGGTAGTATCGGTACACCCACCGGTACTCCGGGGTAGTACGTGAACCCTTACTGGTTCACTGGGGTACACCTGCTGACGTTACGGGGACGCGGTGTAGACCAGACATTCCTACCTGACCCTCCCTTTTAGGCCCGGTATCCCTACCTGATGCCCCGTTGTTGGCCTGGCACCCCTACCCGATATGCTGGGGTAGTACCGGTACCACCACCGGTACTCTGCGGTAGTATTGGTACACCCACCGGTACTCCAGGGTAGTACCTGAACCCTTACTGGTTCGCTGGGGTACACCTGCTGACCTTACGGGCGTGCTGTGTAGACCAGACATTCCTACCTGACCCTCCAGGCTAGGCCCGGTATCCCTACCTGATGCTCTGCGCTACGCCTGGCCCCCTACCCGACAATCTGGGGTAGTACCGGTACACCCACAGGTACTCCGCGGTACTTTTGCTATACCCACTGGTACTCCTGGATTGTACCGGAACCCTTACTGGCGCGCCGGGGTACACCTGCTGACCCTACGGGCACACTGCTTTGGACCCACCCTTCCTACCTGACCCGCCGGGGTAGGCCTGGTATACCTACCCGATGTTTCGAGGTAGAACCGGTTCCCCCACCGGTACTCTGGGCTTGGAACGGAAACCTTTGTGATGCGCCAGAGAACACCAGCTGTCCCTTCGTGCGCGCTGGACTAGACCTTGCCTCCCTACCGGACCCCAAGGTTTGACCCGCTATCCCTACCTGATGCTGCGCTTTAGGCTTGGCACCCATACCCGATGTTCTGGGGCAGTAACGGTACCCCCACCGTTACTCTGCGGTAGTATCGGTACACCCACCGGTACTCCGGGGTAGTACGTGAACCCTTACTGGTTCACTGGGGTACACCTGCTGACGTTACGGGGACGCAGTGTAGACCAGACATTCCTACCTGACCCTCCGTTTTAGGCCCGGTATCCCTACCTGATGCCCCGTTGTTGGCCTGGCACCCCTACCCGATATGCTGGGGTAGTACCGGTACCCCCACCGGTACTCTGCGGTAGTATTGGTACACCCACCGGTACTCCAGGGTAGTACCTGAAGTCTTACTGGTTCGCTGGGGTACACCTGCTGACCTTACGGGCGTGCTCTGTAGACCAGACATTCCTACCTGACCCTCCAGGCTAGGCCCGGTATCCCTACCTGATGCTCTACGGTAGGCCTGGCCCCCTATCCGACAATCTGGGGTACTACCGGTACACCCACAGGGACTCCGCGGTACTTTTGCTATACCCACCGGTACTCCTGGATTGTACCAGAACCCTTACTGGTGCGCCGGGGTACACCTGCTGACCCTACGGGCACACTGCTTTGGACCCACCCTTCCTACCTGACCCGCCGGGGTAGGTCTGGTATACCTACCCGATGTTTCGAGGTAGAACCGGTTCCCCGACCGGTACTCTGGGCTTGGAACGGAAACCTTTGTGATGCGCCAGAGAACACCAGCTGTCCCTTCGTGCGCGCTGGACTAGACCTGGCCTCCCTATCGGACCCCACAGGTTAGACCCGCTATCCCTACCTGATGCTCCGCATTAGGCTTGGCACCCATACCCGATGTTCTGGGGCAGTAGCGGTACCCCCACCGTTACTCTGCGGTAGTATCGGTACACCCACCGGTACTCCGGGGTAGTACGTGAACCCTTACTGGTTCACTGGGGTACACCTGCTGACGTTACGTGGACGCGGTGTAGACCAGACATTCCTACCTGACCCTCCCTTTTAGGCCCGGTATCCCTACCTGATGCCCCGTTGTTGGCCTGGCACCCCTACCCGATATGCTGGGGTAGTACCGGTACCCCCACCGGTACTCTGCGGTAGTATTGGTACACCCACCGGTACTCCAGGGTAGTACCTGAACCCTTACTGGTTCGCTGCGGTACACCTGCTGACCTTACGGGCGTGCTGTGTAGACCAGACATTCCTACCTGACCCTCCAGGCTAGGCCCGGTATCCCTACCTGATGCTCTGCGCTACGCCTGGCCCCCTACCCGACAATCTGGGGTAGTACCGGTACACCCACAGGTACTCCGCGGTACTTTTGCTATACCCACTGGTACTCCTGGATTGTACCGGAACCCTTACTGGCGCGCCGGGGTACACCTGCTGACCCTACGGGCACACTGCTTTGGACCCACCCTTCCTACCTGACCCGCCGGGGTAGGCCTGGTATACCTACCCGATGTTTCGAGGTAGAACCGGTTCCCCCACCGGTACTCTGGGCTTGGAACGGAAACCTTTGTGATGCGCCAGAGAACACCAGCTGTCCCTTCGTGCGCGCTGGACTAGACCTTGCCTCCCTACCGGACCCCACAGGTTTGACCCGCTATCCCTACCTGATGCTGCGCTTTAGGCTTGGCACCCATACCCGATGTTCTGGGGCAGTAACGGTACCCCCACCGTTACTCTGCGGTAGTATCGGTACACCCACCGGTACTCCGGGGTAGTACGTGAACCCTTACTGGTTCACTGGGGTACACCTGCTGACGTTACGGGGACGCGGTGTAGACCAGACATTCCTACCTGACCCTCCGTTTTAGGCCCGGTATCCCTACCTGATGCCCCGTTGTTGGCCTGGCACCCCTACCCGATATGCTGGGGTAGTACCGGTACCCGCACCGGTACTCTGCGGTAGTATTGGTACACCCACCGGTACTCCAGGGTAGTACCTGAACCCTTACTGGTTCGCTGGGGTACACCTGCTGACCTTACGGGCGTGCTCTGTAGACCAGACATTCCTACCTGACCCTACAGGCTAGGCCCGGTATCCCTACCTGATGCTCTATGGTAGGCCTGGCCCCCTATCCGACAATCTGGGGTACTACCGGTACACCCACAGGGACTCCGCGGTACTTTTACTTTACCCAACGGTACTCCTGGATTGTACCAGAACCCTTACTGGTGCGCCGGGGTACACCTGCTGACCCTACGGGCACACTGCTTTGGACCCACCCTTCCTACCTGACCCGCCGGGGTGGGCCTGGTATACCTACCCGATCTTTCGAGGTAGAACCGGTTCCCCCACCGGTACTCTGGGTTTGGAACGGAACCCTTTGTGATGCGCCAGAGAACACCAGCTGTCCCTTCGTGCGCGCTGGACTAGACCCGGCCTCCCTTCCGGACCCCACAGGTTAGACCCGCTATCCCTACCTGATGCTCCGCATTAGGCTTGGCACCCATACCCGATGTTCTGGGGTAGTAGCGGTACCCCCACCGTTACTCTGCGGTAGTATCGGTACACCCACCGGTACTCCGGGGTAGTACGTGAACCCTTACTGGTTCACTGGGGTACACCTGCTGATGTTACTGGCGCGCGGAGTAGACCAGACATTCCTACCTGACCCTCCGTTTTAGGCCCGGTATCCCTACCTGATGCTCCGTTGTTGGCCTGGCACCCCTACCCGATATGCTGGGGTAGTACCGCTACCCCCACCGGTACTCTGCGGTAGTATTGGTACACCCACCGGTACTCCAGGGCAGTACCTGAACACTTACTGGTTCGCTGGGGTACACCTGCTGACCTTACGGGCGTGCTGTGTAGACCAGACATTCCTACCTGACCCTCCAGGCTAGGCCCGGTATCCCTACCTGATGCTCTACGGTAGGCCTGGCCCCCTATCCGACAATCTGGGGTACTACCGGTACACGCACAGGGACTCCGCGGTACTTTTGCTATACCCACCGGTACTCCTGGATTGTACCAGAACCCTTACTGGTGCGCCGGGGTACACCTGCTGATCCTACGGGCACACTGCTTTGGACCCACCCTTCCTACCTGACCCGCCGGGGTAGGACTGGTATACCTACCCGATGTTTCGAGGTAGAACCGGTTCCCCCACCGGTACTCTGGGTTTGAAACGGAACCCTTTCTGATGCGCCAGAGAACACCAGCTGTCCCTTCGTGCGCGCTGGACTAGACCCGGCCTTCCTTCCGGACCCCACAGGTTAGACCCGCTATCCCTACCTGATGCTCCGCATTAGGCTTGGCACCCATACCCGATGTTCTGGGGCAGTAACGGTACCCCCACCGTTACTCTGCGGTAGTATCGGTACACCCACCGGTACTCCGGGGTAGTACGTGAACCCTTACTGGTTCACTGGGGTACACCTGCTGACGTTACGGGGACGCGGTGTAGACCAGACATTCCTACCTGACCCTCTGTTTTAGGCCCGGTATCCCTACCTGATGCTCCGTTGTTGGCCTGGCACCCCTACCCGATATGCTGGGGTAGTACCGCTACCCCCACCGGTACTCTGCGGTAGTATTGGTACACCCACCGGTACTCCAGGGCAGTACCTGAACACTTACTGGTTCGCTGGGGTACACCTGCTGAACTTACGGGCGTGCTGTGTAGACCAGACATTCCTACCTGACCCTCCAGGCTAGGCCCGGTATCCCTACCTGATGCTCTGCGGTAGGCCTGGCCCCCTACCCGACAATCTGGGGTACTACCGGTACACCCACCGGGACTCCGCGGTACTTTTGCTATACCCACTGGTACTCCTGGATTGTACCGGAACCCTTACTGGTGCGCCGGGGTACACCTGCTGACCCTACGGGCACACTGCTTTGGACCCACCCTTCCTACCTGACCCGCCGGGGTAGGTCTGGTATACCTACCCGATGTTTCGAGGTAGAACCGGTTCCCCCACCGGTACTCTGGGTTTGGAACGGAAACCTTTGTGATGCGCCAGAGAACACCAGCTGTCCCTTCGTGCGCGCTGGACTAGACCTGGCCTCCCTATCGGACCCCACAGGTTAGACCCGCTATCCCTACCTGATGCTCCGCATTAGGCTTGGCACCCATACCCGATGTTCTGGGGCAGTAACGGTACCCCCACCGTTACTCTTCAGTAGTATCGGTACACCCACCGGTACTCCAGGGTAGTACGTGAACCCTTACTGGTTCACTGGGGTACACCTGCTGACGTTACGGGGACGCGGTGTAGACCAGACATTCCTACCTGACCCTCCGTTTTAGTCCCGGTATCCCTACCTGATGCTCCGTTGTTGGCCTGGCACCCCTACCCGATATGCTGGGGTAGTACCGGTACCCCCACCGGTACTCTGCGGTAGTATTGGTACACCCACCGGTACTCCAGGGCAGTACCTGAACCCTTACTGGTTCGCTGGGGTACACCTGCTGACCTTTACGGGCGTGCTGTGTAGACCAGACATTCCTACCTGACCCTCCAGGCTAGGCCCGGTATCCCTACCTGATGCTCTGCTCTACGCCTGGCCCCCTACCCGACAATCTGGGGTAGTACCGGTACACCCACAGGTACTCCGCGGTACTTTTGCTATACCCACTGGTACTCCTGGATTGTACCGGAACCCTTACTGGCGCGCCGGGGTACACCTGCTGACCCTACGGGCACACTGCTTTGGACCCACCCTTCCTACCTGACCCGCCGGGGTAGGCCTGGTATACCTACCCGATGTTTCGAGGTAGAACCGGTTCCCCCACCGGTACTCTGGGCTTGGAACGGAAACCTTTGTGATGCGCCAGAGAACACCAGCTGTCCCTTCGTGCGCGCTGGACTAGACCTTGCCTCCCTACCGGACCCCACAGGTTAGACCCGCTATCCCTACCTGATGCTCCGCATTAGGCTTGGCACCCATACCCGATGTTCTGGGGTAGTAGCGGTACCCCCACCGTTACTCTGCGGTAGTATCGGTACACCCACCGGTACTCCGGGGTAGTACGTGAACCCTTACTGGTTCACTGGGGTACACCTGATGACGTTACTGGCGCGTGGAGTAGACCAGACATTCCTACCTGACCCTCCGTTTTAGGCCCGGTATCCCTACCTGATGCTCCGTTGTTGGCCTGGCACCCCTACCCGATATGCTGGGGTAGTACCGCTACCCCCACCGGTACTCTGCGGTAGTATTGGTACACCCACCGGTACTCCAGGGCAGTACCTGAACACTTACTGGTTCGCTGGGGTCCACCTGCTGACCTTACGGGCGTGCTGTGTAGACCAGACATTCTTACCTGACCCTCCAGGCTAGGCCCGGTATCCCTACCTGATGCTCTGCGGTAGGCCTGGCCCCCTACCCGACAATCTGGGGTAGTACCGGTACACCCACAGGGACTCCGCGGTACTTTTGCTATACCCACCGGTACACCTGGATTGTACCGGAACCCTTACTGGAGCGCCGGGGTACACCTGCTGACCCTACGGGCACACTGCTTTGGACCCACCCTTCCTACCTGACCCGCCGGGGTAGGCCTGGTATACCTACCCGATGTTTCGAGGTAGAACCGGTTCCCCCACCGGTACTCTGGTGTTGGAACGGAAACCTTTGTGATGCGCCAGAGAACACCAGCTGTCCCTTCGTGCACGCTGGACTAGACCTGGCCTCCCTACGGACCCCACAGGTTAGACCCGCTATCACTACCTGATGCTCCGCATTAGGCTTGGCACCCATACCCGATGTTCTGGGGTAGTAGCGGTACCCCCACCGTTACTCTGCGGTAGTATCGGTACACCCACCGGTACTCCGGGGTAGTACGTGAACCCTTACTGGTTCACTGGGGTACACCTGCTGACGTTACGGGGACGCGGTGTAGACCAGACATTCCTACCTGACCCTCCGTTTTAGGCCCGGTATCCCTACCTGATGCTCCGTTGTTGGCCTGGCACCCCTACCCGATATGCTGGGGTAGTACCGGTACCCCCACCGGTACTCTGCGGTAGTATTGGTACACCCACCGGTACTCCAGGGTAGTACCTGAACTTTTACTGGTTCGCTGGGGTACACCTGCTGACCTTACGGGCGTGCTCTGTAGACCAGACATTCCTACCTGACCCTCCAGGCTAGGCCCGGTATCCCTACCTGATGCTCTGCGGTAGGCCTGGCCCCCTACCCGACAATCTGGGGTAGTACCGGTACACCCACCGGTACTCCGCGGTACTTTTGCTATACCCACCGGTACTCCTGGATTGTACCGGAACCCTTACTGGTGCGCCGGGGTACACCTGCTGACCCTACGGGCACACTGCTTTGGACCCACCCTTCCTACCTGACCTGCCGGGGTAGGCCTGGTATACCTACCCGATGTTTCGAGGTAGAACCGGTTCCCCCACCGGTACTCTGGGTTTGGAACGGAACCCTTTGTGATGCGCCAGAGAACACCAGCTGTCCCTTCGTGCGCGCTGGACTAGACCCGGCCTCCCTTCCGGACCCCACAGGTTAGACCCGCTATCCCTACCTGATGCTCCGCATTAGGCTTGGCACCCATACCCGATGTTCTGGGGTAGTAGCGGTACCCCCACCGTTACTCTGCGGTAGTATCGGTACACCCACCGGTACTCCGGGGTAGTACGTGAACCCTTACTGGTTCACTGGGGTACACCTGCTGACGTTACGGGGACGCGGTGTAGACCAGACATTCCTACCTGACCCTCCGTTTTAGGCCCGGTATCCCTACCTGATGCTCCGTTGTTGGCCTGGCACCCATACCCGATATGCTGGGGTAGTACCGGTACCCCCACCGGTACTCTGCGGTAGTATTGGTACACCCACCGGTACTCCAGGGTAGTACCTGAACCCTTACTGGTTCGCTGGGGTACACCTGCTGACCTTACGGGCGTGCTGTGTAGACCAGACATTCCTACCTGACCCTCCAGGCTAGGCCCGGTATCCCTACCTGATGCTCTGCGGTAGGCCTGGCCCCCTACCCGACAATCTGGGGTAGTACCGGTACACCCACAGGGACTCCGCGGTACTTTTGCTATACCCACCGGTACTCCTGGATTGTACCGGAACCCTTACTGGTGCGCCGGGGTACACCTGCTGACCCTACGGGCACACTGCTTTGGACCCACCCTTCCTACCTGACCCGCCGGGGTAGGCCTGGTATACCTACCCGATGTTTCGAGGTAGAACCGGTTCCCCCACCGGTACTCTGGGTTTGGAACGGAACCCTTTGTAATGCGCCAGAGAACACCAGCTGTCCCTTCGTGCGCGCTGGACTAGACCCGGCCTCCCATCCGGACACCACAGGTTAGACCCGTTATCCCTACCTGATGCTCCGCATTAGGCTTGGCACCCATACCCGATGTTCTGGGGTAGTAGCGGTACCCCCACCGTTACTCTGCGGTAGTATCGGTACACCCACCGGTACTCCGGGGTAGTACGTGAACCCTTACTGGTTCACTGGGGTACACCTGATGACGTTACTGGCGCGCGGTGTAGACCAGACATTCCTACCTGACCCTCCGTTTTAGTCCCGGTATCCCTACCTGATGCTCCGTTGTTGGCCTGGCACCCCTACCCAATATGCTGGGGTAGTACCGGTACCCCCACCGGTACTCTGCGGTAGTATTGGTACACCCACCGGTACTCCAGGGTAGTACCTGAACCCTTACTGGTTCGCTGGGGTACACCTGCTGACCTTACGGGCGTGCTGTGTAGACCAGACATTCCTACCTGACCCTCCAGGCTAGGCCCGGTATCCCTACCTGATGCTCTGCGGTAGGCCTGGCCCCCTACCTGACAATCTGGGGTAGTACCGGTACACCCACAGGGACTCCGCGGTACTTTTGCTATACCCACCGGTACTCCTGGATTGTACCGGAACCCTTACTGGTGCGCCGGGGTACACCTGCTGACCCTACGGGCACACTGCTTTGGACCCACCCTTCCTACCTGACCCGCCGGGGTAGGTCTGGTATACATACCCGATGTTTCGAGGTAGAACCGATTCCCCCACCGGTACTCTGGGGTTGGAACGGAACCCTTTGTGATGCGCCAGAGAACACCAGCTGTCCCTTCGTGCGCGCTGGACTAGACCCGGCCTCCCTTCCGGACCCCACAGGTTAGACCCGCTATCCCTAGCTGATGCTCCGCATTAGGCTTGGCACCCATACCCGATGTTCTGGGGTAGTAGCGGTACCCCCACCGTTACTCTGCGGTAGTATCGGTACACCCACCGGTACTCCGGGGTAGTACGTGAACCCTTACTGGTTCACTGGGGTACACCTGATGATGTTACTGGCGCGCGGTGTAGACCAGACATTCCTACCTGACCCTCCGTTTTAGGCCCGGTATCCCTACCTGATGCTCCGTTGTTGGCCTGGCACCCCTACCCAATATGCTGGGGTAGTACCGGTACCCCCACCGGTACTCTGCGGTAGTATTGGTACACCCACCGGTACTCCAGGGTAGTACCTGAACACTTCCTGGTTTGCTGGGGTACACCTGCTGACCTTACGGGCGTGCTGTGTAGACCAGACATTCCTACCTGACCCTCCAGGCTAGGCCCGGTATCCCTACCTGATGCTCTGCGGTAGGCCTGGCCCCCTACCCGACAATCTGGGGTAGTACCGGTACACCCACCGGGACTCCGCGGTACTTTTGCTATACCCACCGGTACTCCTGGATTGTACCGGAACCCTTACTGGTGCGCCGGGGTACACCTGCTGACCCTACGGGCACACTGCTTTGGACCCACCCTTCCAACCTGACCCGCCGGCGTAGGCCTGGTATACCTACCCGATGTTTCGAGGTAGAACCGGTTCCCCCACCGGTACTCTGGGTTTGGAACGGAACCCTTTGTGATGCGCCAGAGAACACCAGCTGTCCCTTCGTGCGCGCTGGACTAGACCCGTCCTCCCTTCCGGACACCACAGGTTAGACACGCTATCCCTAGCTGATGATCCGCATTAGGCTTGGCACCCATACCCGATGTTCTGGGGTAGTAGCGGTACCCCCACCGTTACTCTGCGGTAGTATCGGTACACCCACCGGTACTCCGGGGTAGTACGTGAACCCTTACTGGTTCACTGGGGTACACCTGATGACGTTACTGGCGCGCGGTGTATTCCAGACATTCCTACCTGACCCTCCGTTTTAGGCCCGGTATCCCTACCTGATGCTCCGTTGTTAGCCTGGCACCCCTACCCGATATGCTGGGGTAGTACCGCTACCCCCACCGGTACTCTGCGGTAGTATTGGTACACCCACCGGTACTCCAGGGTAGTACCTGAACACTTCCTGGTTCGCTGGGGTACACCTGCTGACCTTACGGGCGTGCTGTGTAGACCAGACATTCCTACCTGACCCTCCAGGCTAGGCCCGGTATCCCTACCTGATGCTCTGCGGTAGGCCTGGCCCCCTACCCGACAATCTGGGGTACTACCGGTACACCCACCGGGACTCCGCGGTACTTTTGCTATACCCACCGGTACTCCTGGATTGTACCGGAACCCTTACTGGTGCGCCGGGGTACACCTCCTGACCCTACGGGCACACTGCTTTGGACCCACCCTTCCTACCTGACCCGCCGGGGTAGGCCTGGTATACCTACCCGATGTTTCGAGGTAGAACCGGTTCCCCCACCGGTACTCTGGGTTTGGAACGGAACCCTTTGTGATGCGCCAGAGAACACCAGCTGTCCCTTCGTGCGCGCTGGACTAGACCCGGCCTCCCTTCCGGACCCCACAGGTTAGACCCGCTATCCCTACCTGATGCTCCGCATTAGGCTTGGCACCCATACCCGATGTTCTGGGGTAGTAGCGGTACCCCCACCGTTACTCTGCGGTAGTATCGGTACACCCACCGGTACTCCGGGGTAGTACGTGAACCCTTACTGGTTCACTGGGGTACACCTGATGACGTTACTGGCGCGCGGTGTAGACCAGACATTCCTACCTGACCCTCCGTTTTAGGCCCGGTATCCCTACCTGATGCTCCGTTGTTGGCCTGGCACCCCTACCCAATATGCTGGGGTAGTACCGGTACCCCCACCGGTACTCTGCGGTAGTATTGGTACACCCACCAGTACTCCAGGGTAGTACCTGAACACTTCCTGGTTCGCTGGGGTACACCTGCTGACCTTACGGGCGTGCTGTGTAGACCAGACATTCCTACCTGACCCTCCAGGCTAGGCCCGGTATCCCTACCTGATGCTCTGCGGTAGGCCTGGCCCCCTACCCGACAATCTGGGGTAGTACCGGTACACCCACCGGGACTCCGCGGTACTTTTGCTATACCCACCGGTACTCCTGGATTGTACCGGAACCCTTACTGGTGCGCCGGGGTACACCTGCTGACCCTACGGGCACACTGCTTTGGACCCACCCTTCCTACCTGACCCGCCGGGGTAGGCCTGGTATACCTACCCGATGTTTCGAGGTAGAACCGGTTCCCCCACCGGTACTCTGGGTTTGGAACGGAACCCTTTGTAATGCGCCAGAGAACACCAGCTGTCCCTTCGTGCGCGCTGGACTAGACCCGGCCTCCCTTCCGGACCCCACAGGTTAGACCCGCTATCCCTACCTGATGCTCCGCATTAGGCTTGGCACCCATACCCGATGTTCTGGGGTAGTAGCGGTACCCCCACCGTTACTCTGCGGTAGTATCGGTACACCCACCGGTACTCCGGGGTAGTACGTGAACCCTTACTGGTTCACTGGGGTACACCTGATGACGTTACTGGCGCGCGGTGTAGACCAGACATTCCTACCTGACCCTCCGTTTTAGGCCCGGTATCCCTACCTGATGCTCCGTTGTTGGCCTGGCACCCCTACCCAATATGCTGGGGTAGTACCGGTACCCCCACCGGTACTCTGCGGTAGTATTGGTACACCCACCAGTACTCCAGGGTAGTACCTGAACACTTCCTGGTTCGCTGGGGTACACCTGCTGACCTTACGGGTGTGCTGTGTAGACCAGACATTCCTACCTGACCCTCCAGGCTAGGCCCGGTATCCCTACCTGATGCTCTGCGGTAGGCCTGGCCCCCTACCCGACAATCTGGGGTAGTACCGGTACACCCACCGGGACTCCGCGGTACTTTTGCTATACCCACCGGTACTCCTGGATTGTACCGGAACCCTTACTGGTGCGCCGGGGTACACCTGCTGACCCTACGGGCACACTGCTTTGGACCCACCCTTCCTACCTGACCCGCCGGGGTAGGACTGGTATACCTACCCGATGTTTCGAGGTAGAACCGGTTCCACCACCGGTACTCTGGGTTTGGAACGGAACCCTTTGTAATGCGCAAGAGAACACCAGCTGTCCCTTCGTGCGCGCTGGACTAGACACGGCCTCCCTTCCGGACCCCACAGGTTAGACCCGTTATCCCTACCTGATGCTCCGCATTAGGCTTGGCACCCATACCCGATGTTCTGGGGTAGTAGCGGTACCCCCACCGTTACTCTGCGGTAGTATCGGTACACCCACCGGTACTCCGGGGTAGTACGTGAACCCTTACTGGTTCACTGGGGTACACCTGCTGACGTTACTGGCGCGCGGTGTAGACCAGACATTCCTACCTGACCCTCCGTTTTAGGCCCGGTATCCCTACCTGATGCTCCGTTGTTGGCCTGGCACCCCTACCCAATATGCTGGGGTAGTACCGGTACCCCCACCGGTACTCTGCGGTAGTATTGGTACACCCACCGGTACTCCAGGGTAGTACCTGAACACTTCCTGGTTCGCTGGGGTACACCTGCTGACCTTACGGGCGTGCTGTGTAGACCAGACATTCCTACCTGACCCTCCAGGCTAGGCCCGGTATCCCTACCTGATGCTCTGCGGTAGGCCTGGCCCCCTACCCGACAATCTGGGGTAGTACCGGTACACCCACCGGGACTCCGCCGTACTTTTGCTATACCCACCGGTACTCCTGGATTGTACCGGAACCCTTACTGTTGCGCCGGGGTACACCTGCTGACCCTACGGGCACACTGCTTTGGACCCACCCTTCCTACCTGACCCGCCGGGGTAGGACTGGTATACCTACCCGATGTTTCGAGGTAGAACCGGTTCCCCCACCATACTCTGGGTTTGGAACGGAACCCTTTCTGATGCGCCAGAGAACACCAGCTGTCCCTTCGTGCGCGCTGGACTAGACCCGGCCTCCCTTCCGGACACCACAGGTTAGACCCGTTATCCCTACCTGATGCTCCGCATTAGGCTTGGCACCCATACCCGATGTTCTGGGGTAGTAGCGGTACCCCCACCGTTACTCTGCGGTAGTATCGGTACACCCACCGGTACTCCGGGGTAGTACGTGAACCCTTACTGGTTCACTGGGGTACACCTGATGACGTTACTGGCGCACGGTGTAGACCAGACATTCCTACCTGACCCTCCGTTTTAGGCCCGGTATCCCTACCTGATGCTCCGTTGTTGGCCTGGCACCCCTACCCAATATGCTGGGGTAGTACCGGTACCCCCACCGGTACTCTGCGGTAGTATTGGTACACCCACCGGTACTCCAGGGTAGTACCTGAACACTTCCTGGTTCGCTGGGGTACACCTGCTGACCTTACGGGCGTGCTGTGTAGACCAGACATTCCTACCTGACCCTCCAGGCTAGGCCCGGTATCCCTACCTGATGCTCTGCGGTAGGCCTGGCCCCCTACCCGACAATCTGGGGTAGTACCGGTACACCCACCGGGACTCCGCGGTACTTTTGCTATACCCACCGGTACTCCTGGATTGTACCGGAACCCTTACTGGTGCGACGGGGTACACCTGCTGACCCTACGGGCACACTGCTTTGGACCCACCCTTCCTACCTGACCCGCCGGGGTAGGCCTGGTATACCTACCCGATGTTTCGAGGTAGAACCGGTTCCCCCACCGGTACTCTGGGTTTGGAACGGAACCCTTTGTGATGCGCCAGAGAACACCAGCTGTCCCTTCGTGCGCGCTGGACTAGACCCGTCCTCCCTTCCGGACACCACAGGTTAGACCCGCTATCCCTACCTGATGCTCCGCATTAGGCTTGGCACCCATACCCGATGTTCTGGGGTAGTAGCGGTACCCCCACCGTTACTCTGCGGTAGTATCGGTACACCCACCGGTACTCCGGGGTAGTACGTGAACCCTTACTGGTTCACTGGGGTACACCTGATGACGTTACTGGCGCGCGGTGTAGACCAGACATTCCTACCTGACCCTCCGTTTTAGGCCCGGTATCCCTACCTGATGCTCCGTTGTTGGCCTGGCACCCCTACCCAATATGCTGGGGTAGTACCGGTACCCCCACCGGTACTCTGCGGTAGTATTGGTACACCCACCGGTACTCCAGGGTAGTACCTGAACCCTTACTGGTTCGCTGGGGTACACCTGCTGACCTTACGGGCGTGCTGTGTAGACCAGACATTCCTACCTGACCCTCCAGGCTAGGCCCGGTATCCCTACCTGATGCTCTGCGGTAGGCCTGGCCCCCTACCCGACAATCTGGGGTAGTACCGGTACACCCACCGGGACTCCGCGGTACTTTTGCTATACCCACCGGTACTCCTGGATTGTACCGGAACCCTTACTGGTGCGCCGGGGTACACCTGCTGACCCTACGGGCACACTGCTTTGGACCCACCCTTCCTACCTGACCCGCCGGGGTAGGCCTGGTATACCTACCCGATGTTTCGAGGTAGAACCGGTTCCCCCACCGGTACTCTGGGTTTGGAACGGAACCCTTTGTGATGCGCCAGAGAACACCAGCTGTCCCTTCGTGCGCGCTGGACTAGACCCGTCCTCCCTTCCGGACACCACAGGTTAGACCCGCTATCCCTACCTGATGCTCCGCATTAGGCTTGGCACCCATACCCGATGTTCTGGGGTAGTAGCGGTACCCCCACCGTTACTCTGCGGTAGTATCGGTACACCCACCGGTACTCCGGGGTAGTACGTGAACCCTTACTGGTTCACTGGGGTACACCTGATGACGTTACTGGCGCGCGGTGTAGACCAGACATTCCTACCTGACCCTCCGTTTTAGGCCCGGTATCCCTACCTGATGCTCCGTTGTTGGCCTGGCACCCCTACCCGATATGCTGGGGTAGTACCGGTACCCCCACCGGTACTCTGCGGTAGTATTGGTACACCCACCGGTAATCCAGGGCAGTACCTGAACACTTACTGGTTCGCTGGGGTACACCTGCTGACACTACGGGCGTGCTGTGTAGACCAGACATTCCTACCTGACCCTCCAGGCTAGGCCCGGTATCCCTACCTGATGCTCTGCGGTAGGCCTGGCCCCCTACCCGACAATCTGGGGTAGTACCGGTACACCCACCGGGATTCCGCGGTACTTTTGCTATACCCACTGGTACTCCTGGATTGTACCGGAACCCTTACTGGTGCGCCGGGGTACACCTGCTGACCCTACGGGCACACTGCTTTGGACCCACCCTTCCTACCTGACCCGCCGGGGTAGGCCTGGTATACCTACCCGATGTTTCGAGGTAGAACCGGTTCCCCCACCGGTACTCTGGGTTTGGAACGGAACCCTTTGTGATGCGCCAGAGAACACCAGCTGTCCCTTCGTGCGCGCTGGACTAGACCCGTCCTCCCTTCCGGACACCACAGGTTAGACCCGCTATCCCTACCTGATGCTCCGCATTAGGCTTGGCACCCATACCCGATGTTCTGGGGTAGTAGCGGTACCCCCACCGTTACTCTGCGGTAGTATCGGTACACCCACCGGTACTCCGGGGTAGTACGTGAACCCTTACTGGTTCACTGGGGTACACCTGATAACGTTACTGGCGCGCGGTGTAGACCAGACATTCCTACCTGACCCTCCGTTTTAGTCCCGGTATCCCTACCTGATGCTCCGTTGTTGGCCTGGCACCCCTACCCGATATGCTGGGGTAGTACCGCTACCCCCACCGGTACTCTGCGGTAGTATTGGTACACCCACCGGTACTCCAGGGTAGTACCTGAACCCTTACTGGTTCGCTGGGGTACACCTGCTGACCTTACGGGCGTGCTGTGTAGACCAGACATTCCTACCTGACCCTCCAGGCTAGGCCCGGTATCCCTACCTGATGCTCTGCGGTAGGCCTGGCCCCCTACCCGACAATCTGGGGTACTACCGGTACACCCACAGGGACTCCGCGGTACTTTTGCTATACCCACCGGTACTCCTGGATTGTACCGGAACCCTTACTGGTGCGCCGGGGTACACCTGCTGACCCTACGGGCACACTGCTTTGGACCCACCCTTCCTACCTGACCCGCCGGGGTAGGCCTGGTATACCTACCCAATGTTTCGAGGTAGAACCGGTTCCCCCACCGGTACTCTGGGTTTGGAACGGAACCCTTTGTAATGCGCCAGAGAACAACAGCTGTCCCTTCGTGCGCGCTGGACTAGACCCGGCCTCCCTTCCGGACACCACAGGTTAGACCCGTTATCCCTACCTGATGCTCCGCATTAGGCTTGGCACCCATACCCGATGTTCTGGGGTAGTAGCGGTACCCCCACCGTTACTCTGCGGTAGTATCGGTACACCCACCGGTACTCCGGGGTAGTACGTGAACCCTTACTGGTTCACTGGGGTACACCTGCTGACGTTACTGGCGCGCGGTGTAGACCAGACATTCCTACCTGACCCTCCGTTTTAGGCCCGGTATCCCTACCTGATGCTCCGTTGTTGGCCTGGCACCCCTACCCAATATGCTGGGGTAGTACCGGTACCCCCACCGGTACTCTGCGGTAGTATTGGTACACCCACCGGTACTCCAGGGCAGTACCTGAACACTTACTGGTTCGCTGGGGTACACCTGCTGACCTTACGGGCGTGCTGTGTAGACCAGACATTCCTACCTGACCCTCCAGGCTAGGCCCGGTATCCCTACCTGATGCTCTGCGGTAGGCCTGGCCCCCTACCCGACAATCTGGGGTAGTACCGGTACACCCACAGGTACTCCGCGGTACTTTTGCTATACCCACCGGTACTCCTGGATTGTACCGGAACCCTTACTGGTGCGCCGGGGTACACCTGCTGACCCTACGGGCACACTGCTTTGGACCCACCCTTCCTACCTGACCCGCCGGGGTAGGCCTGGAATACCTACCCGATGTTTCGAGGTAGAACCGGTTCCCCCACCGGTACTCTGGGCTTGGAACGGAAACCTTTGTGATGCGCCAGAGAACACCAGCTGTCCCTTCGTGCGCGCTGGACTAGACCCGGCCTCCCTTCCGGACCCCACAGGTTAGACCCGCTATCCCTACCTGATGCTCCGCATTAGGCTTGGCACCCATACCCGATGTTCTGGGGTAGTAGCGGTACCCCCACCGTTACTCTGCGTTAGTATCGGTACACCCACCGGTACTCCGGGGTAGTACGTGAACCCTTACTGGTTCACTGGGGTACACCTGCTGACGTTACTGGCGCGCGGTGTAGACCAGACATTCCTACCTGACCCTCCATTTTAGGCCCGGTATCCCTACCTGATGCTCCGTTGTTGGCCTGGCACCCCTACCCAATATGCTGGGGTAGTACCGGTACCCCCACCGGTACTCTGCGGTAGTATTGGTACACCCACCGGTAATCCAGGGCAGTATCTGAACACTTCCTGGTTCGCTGGGGTACACCTGCTGACCTTACGGGCGTGCTGTGTAGACCAGACATTCCTACCTGACCCTCCAGGCTAGGCCCGGTATCCCTACCTGATGCTCTGCGGTAGGCCTGGCCCCCTACCCGACAATCTGGGGTAGTACCGGTACACCCACCGGGACTCCGCGGTACTTTTGCTATACCCACCGGTACTCCTGGATTGTACCGGAACCCTTACTGGTGCGCCGGGGTACACCTGCTGACCCTACGGGCACACTGCTTTGGACCCACCCTTCCTACCTGACCCGCCGGGGTAGGCCTGGTATACCTACCCGATGTTTCGAGGTAGAACCGGTTCCCCCACCGGTACTCTGGGTTTGGAACGGAACCCTTTCTGATGCGCCAGAGAACACCAGCTGTCCCTTCGTGCGCGCTGGACTAGACCCGGCCTTCCTTCCGGACCCCACAGGTTAGACCCGCTATCCCTACCTGATGCTCCGCATTAGGCTTGGCACCCATACCCGATGTTCTGGGGTACTAGCGGTACCCCCACCGTTACTCTGCAGTAGTATCGGTACACCCACCGGTACTCCGGGGTAGTACGTGAACCCTTACTGGTTCACTGGGGTACACCTGATAACGTTACTGGCGCGCGGTGTAGACCAGACATTCCTACCTGACCCTCCGTTTTAGGCCCGGTATCCCTACCTGATGCTCCGTTGTTGGCCTGGCACCCCTACCCGATATGCTGGGGTAGTACCGCTACCCCCACCGGTACTCTGCGGTAGTATTGGTACACCCACCGGTACTCCAGGGTAGTACCTGAACCCTTACTGGTTCGCTGGGGTACACCTGCTGACCTTACGGGCGTGCTGTGTAGACCAGACATTCCTACCTGACCCTCCAGGCTAGGCCCGGTATCCCTACCTGATGCTCTGCGGTAGGCCTGGCCCCCTACCCGACAATCTGGGGTAGTACCGGTACACCCACAGGGACTCCGCGGTACTTTTGCTATACCCACCGGTACTCCTGGATTGTACCGGAACCCTTACTGGTGCGCCGGGGTACACCTGCTGACCCTACGGGCACACTGCTTTGGACCCACCCTTCCTACCTGACCCGCCGGGTTAGGTCTGGTATACATACCCGATGTTTCGAGGTAGAACCGATTCCCCCACCGGTACTCTGGGGTTGGAACGGAACCCTTTGTGATGCGCCAGAGAACACCAGCTGTCCCTTCGTGCGCGCTGGACTAGACCCGGCCTCCCTTCCGGACCCCACAGGTTAGACCCGGTATCCCTACCTGATGCTCCGCATTAGGCTTGGCACCCATACCCGATGTTCTGGGGTAGTAGCGGTACCCCCACCGTTACTCTGCGGTAGTATCGGTACACCCACCGGTACTCCGGGGTAGTACGTGAACCCTTACTGGTTCACTGGGGTACACCTGATGACGTTACTGGCGCGCGGTGTAGACCAGACATTCCTACCTGACCCTCCGTTTTAGGCCCGGTATCCCTACCTGATGCTCCGTTGTTGGCCTGGCACCCCTACCCAATATGCTGGGGTAGTACCGGTACCCCCACCGGTACTCTGCGGTAGTATTGGTACACCCACCGGTACTCCAGGGTAGTACCTGAACACTTCCTGGTTCGCTGGGGTACACCTGCTGACCTTACGGGCGTGCTGTGTAGACCAGACATTCCTACCTGACCCTCCAGGCTAGGCCCGGTATCCCTACCTGATGCTCTGCGGTAGGCCTGGCCCCCTACCCGACAATCTGGGGTAGTACCGGTACACCCACCGGGACTCCGCGGTACTTTTGCTATACCCACCGGTACTCCTGGATTGTACCGGAACCCTTACTGGTGCGCCGGGGTACACCTGCTGACCCTACGGGCACACTGCTTTGGACCCACCCTTCCTACCTGACCCGCCGGGGTAGGCCTGGTATACCTACCCGATGTTTCGAGGTAGAACCGGTTCCCCCACCGGTACTCTGGGTTTGGAACGGAACCCTTTGTAATGCGCCAGAGAACAACAGCTGTCCCTTCGTGCGCGCTGGACTAGACCCGGCCTCCCTTCCGGACACCACAGGTTAGACCCGTTATCCCTACCTGATGCTCCGCATTAGGCTTGGCACACATACCCGATGTTCTGGGGTAGTAGCGGTACCCCCACCGTTACTCTGCGGTAGTATCGGTACACCCACCGGTACTCCGGGGTAGTACGTGAACCCTTACTGGTTCACTGGGGTACACCTGCTGACGTTACTGGCGCGCGGTGTAGACCAGACATTCCTACCTGACCCTCCGTTTTAGGCCCGGTATCCCTACCTGATGCTCCGTTGTTGGCCTGGCACCCCTACCCGATATGCTGGGGTAGTACCGGTACCCCCACCGGTACTCTGCGGTAGTATTGGTACACCCACCGGTTCTCCAGGGCAGTACCTGAACACTTCCTGGTTCGCTGGGGTACACCTGCTGACCTTACGGGCGTGCTGTGTAGACCAGACATTCCTACCTGACCCTCCAGGCTAGGCCCGGTATCCCTACCTGATGCTCTGCGGTAGGCCTGGCCCCCCTACCCGACAATCTGGGGTAGTACCGGTACACCCACCGGGACTCCGCCGTACTTTTGCTATACCCACCGGTACTCCTGGATTGTACCGGAACCCTTACTGGTGCGCCGGGGTACACCTGCTGACCCTACGGGCACACTGCTTTGGACCCACCCTTCCTACCTGACCCGCCGGGGTAGGTCTGGTATACATACCCGATGTTTCGAGGTAGAACCGATTCCCCCACCGGTACTCTGGGGTTGGAACGGAACCCTTTGTGATGCGCCAGAGAACACCAGCTGTCCCTTCGTGCGCGCTGGACTAGACCCGGCCTCCCTACCGGACCCCACAGGTTAGACCCGTTATCCCTACCTGATGCTCCGCATTAGGCTTGGCACCCATACCCGATGTTCTGGGGTAGTAGCGGTACCCCCACCGTTACTCTGCGGTAGTATCGGTACACCCACCGGTACTCCGGGGTAGTACGTGAACCCTTACTGGTTCACTGGGGTACACCTGATGACGTTACTGGCGCGCGGTGTAGACCAGACATTCCTACCTGACCCTCCGTTTTAGGCCCGGTATCCCTACCTGATGCTCCGTTGTTGGCCTGGCACCCCTACCCAATATGCTGGGGTAGTACCGGTACCCCCACCGGTACTCTGCGGTAGTATTGGTACACCCACCGGTACTCCAGGGTAGTACCTGAACACTTCCTGGTTCGCTGGGGTACACCTGCTGACCTTACGGGCGTGCTGTGTAGACCAGACATTCCTACCTGACCCTCCAGGCTAGGCCCGGTATCCCTACCTGATGCTCTGCGGTAGGCCTGGCCCCCTACCCGACAATCTGGGGTAGTACCGGTACACCCACCGGGACTCCGCGGTACTTTTGCTGTACCCACCGGTACTCCTGGATTGTACCGGAACCCTTACTGGTGCGCCGGGGTACACCTGCTGACCCTACGGGCACACTGCTTTGGACCCACCCTTCCTACCTGACCCGCCGGGGTAGGCCTGGTATACCTACCCGATGTTTCGAGGTAGAACCGGTTCCCCCACCGGTACTCTGGGCTTGGAACGGAAACCTTTGTGATGCGCCAGAGAACACCAGCTGTCCCTTCGTGCGCGCTGGACTAGACCCGGCCTCCCTTCCGGACACCACAGGTTAGACCCGCTATCCCTACCTGATGCTCCGCATTAGGCTTGGCACCCATACCCGATGTTCTGGGGTAGTAGCGGTACCCCCACCGTTACTCTGCGTTAGTATCGGTACACCCACCGGTACTCCGGGGTAGTACGTGAACCCTTACTGGTTCACTGGGGTACACCTGCTGATGTTACTGGCGCGCGGTGTAGACCAGACATTCCTACCTGACCCTCCATTTTAGGCCCGGTATCCCTACCTGATGCTCCGTTGTTGGCCTGGCACCCCTACCCAATATGCTGGGGTAGTACCGGTACCCCCACCGGTACTCTGCGGTAGTATTGGTACACCCACCGGTAATGCAGGGCAGTACCTGAAACCTTACTGGTTCGCTGGGGTACACCTGCTGACCTTACGGGCGTGCTGTGTAGACCAGACATTCCTACCTGACCCTCCAGGCTAGGCCCGGTATCCCTACCTGATGCTCTGCGGTAGGCCTGGCCCCCTACCCGACAATCTGGGGTAGTACCGGTACACCCACAGGTACTCCGCGGTACTTTTGCTATACCCACCGGTACTCCTGGATTGTACCGGAACCCTTACTGGTGCGCCGGGGTACACCTGCTGACCCTACGGGCACACTGCTTTGGACCCACCCTTCCTACCTGACCCGCCGGGGTAGGCCTGGTATACCTACCCGATGTTTCGAGGTAGAACCGGTTCCCCCACCGGTACTCTGGGGTTGGAACGGATCCCTTTGTGATGCGCCAGAGAACACCAGCTGTCCCTTCGTGCGCGCTGGACTAGACCCGTCCTCCCTTCCGGACACCACAGGTTAGACCCGCTATCCCTACCTGATGCTCCGCATTAGGCTTGGCACCCATACCCGATGTTCTGGGGTAGTAGCGGTACCCCCACCGTTACTCTGCGGTAGTATCGGTACACCCACCGGTACTCCGGGGTAGTACGTGAACCCTTACTGGTTCACTGGGGTACACCTGATAACGTTACTGGCGCGCGGTGTAGACCAGACATTCCTACCTGACCCTCCGTTTTAGGCCCGGTATCCCTACCTGATGCTCCGTTGTTGGCC
The DNA here is from genome assembly GCF_929443795.1 of Astur gentilis. NCBI lineage: Eukaryota > Metazoa > Chordata > Aves > Accipitriformes > Accipitridae > Astur > Astur gentilis. Next base: position 4,940,897 of record NW_026060868.1, on the reverse strand, counting down.
TGGCACCCCTACCCGATATGCTGGGGTAGTACCGCTACCCCCACCGGTACTCTGCGGTAGTATTGGTACACCCACCGGTACTCCAGGGTAGTACCTGAACCCTTACTGGTTCGCTGGGGTACACCTGCTGACCTTACGGGCGTGCTCTGTAGACCAGACATTCCTACCTGACCCTCCAGGCTAGGCCCGGTATCCCTACCTGATGCTCTGCGGTAGGCCTGGCCCCCTACCCGACAATCTGGGGTAGTACCGGTACACCCACCAGGACTCCGCCGTACTTTTGCTATACCCACCGGTACTCCTGGATTGTACCGGAACCCTTACTGGTGCGCCGGGGTACACCTGCTGACCCTACGGGCACACTGCTTTGGACCCACCCTTCCTACCTGACCCGCCGGGGTAGGCCTGGTATACCTACCCGATGTTTCGAGGTAGAACCGGTTCCCCCACCGGTACTCTGGGCTTGGAACGGAAACCTTTGTGATGCGCCAGACAACACCAGCTGTCCCTTCGTGCGCGCTGGACTAGACCTGGCCTCCCTACCGGACCCCACAGGTTACACCCGCTATCCCTACCTGATGCTCCGCATTAGGCTTGGCACCCATACCCGATGTTCTGGGGTAGTAGCGGTACCCCCACCGTTACTCTGCGGTAGTATCGGTACACCCACCGGTACTCCGGGGTAGTACGTGAACCCTTACTGGTTCACTGGGGTACACCTGATGACGTTACTGGCGCGCGGTGTAGACCAGACATTCCTACCTGACCCTCCGTTTTAGGCCCGGTATCCCTACCTGATGCTCCGTTGTTGGCCTGGCACCCCTACCCGATATGCTGGGGTAGTACCGCTACCCCCACCGGTACTCTGCGGTAGTATTGGTACACCCACCGGTACTCCAGGGCAGTACCTGAACACTTACTGGTTCGCTGGGGTACACCTGCTGACCTTACGGGCGTGCTGTGTAGACCAGACATTCCTACCTGACCCTCCAGGCTAGGCCCGGTATCCCTACCTGATGCTCTGCGGTAGGCCTGGCCCCCTACCCGACAATCTGGGGTAGTACCGGTACACCCACAGGTACTCCGCGGTACTTTTGCTATACCGACTGGTACTCCTGGATTGTACCGGAACCCTTACTGGTGCGCCGGGGTACACCTGCTGACCCTACGGGCACACTGCTTTGGACCCACCCTTCCTACCTGACCCGCCGGGGTAGGCCTGGTATACCTACCCGATGTTTCGAGGTAGAACCGGTTCCCCCACCGGTACTCTGGGCTTGGAACGGAAACCTTTGTGATGCGTCAGAGAACACCAGCTGTCCCTTCGTGCGCGCTGGACTAGACCCGGCCTCCCTACCGGACCCCACAGGTTAGACCCGCTATCCCTACCTGATGCTCCGCATTAGGCTTGGCACCCATACCCGATGTTCTGGGGTAGTAGCGGTACCCCCACCGTTACTCTGCGGTAGTATCGGTACACCCACCGGTACTCCGGGGTAGTACGTGAACCCTTACTGGTTCACTGGGGTACACCTGCTGATGTTACTGGCGCGCGGTGTAGACCAGACATTCCTACCTGACCCTCCATTTTAGGCCCGGTATCCCTACCTGATGCTCCGTTGTTGGCCTGGCACCCCTACCCGATATGCTGGGGTAGTACCGCTACCCCCACCGGTACTCTGCGGTAGTATTGGTACACCCACCGGTAATCCAGGGCAGTACCTGAACACTTACTGGTTCGCTGGGGTACACCTGCTGACCTTACGGGAGTGCTTTGTAGACCAGACATTCCTACCTGACCCTCCAGGCTAGGCCCGGTATCCCTACCTGATGCTCTGCGGTAGGCCTGGCCCCCTACCCGACAATCTGGGGTAGTACCGGTACACCCACCGGGACTCCGCGGTACTTTTGCTATACCCACCGGTACTCCTGGATTGTACCGGAACCCTTACTGGTGCGCCGGGGTACACCTGCTGACCCTACGGGCACACTGCTTTGGACCCACCCTTCCTACCTGACCCGCCGGGGTAGGCCTGGTATACCTACCCGATGTTTCGAGGTAGAACCGGTTCCCCCACTGGTACTCTGGGTTTGGAACGGAACCCTTTGTGATGCGCCAGAGAACACCAGCTGTCCCTTCGTGCGCGCTGGACTAGACCCGTCCTCCCTTCCGGACACCACAGGTTAGACCCGCTATCCCTACCTGATGCTCCGCATTAGGCTTGGCACCCATACCCGATGTTCTGGGGTAGTAGCGGTACCCCCACCGTTACTCTGCGGTAGTATCGGTACACCCACCGGTACTCCGGGGTAGTACGTGAACCCTTACTGGTTCACTGGGGTACACCTGATAACGTTACTGGCGCGCGGTGTAGACCAGACATTCCTACCTGACCCTCCGTTTTAGGCCCGGTATCCCTACCTGATGCTCCGTTGTTGGCCTGGCACCCCTACCCGATATGCTGGGGTAGTACCGCTACCCCCACCGGTACTCTGCGGTAGTATTGGTACACCCACCGGTACTCCAGGGTAGTACCTGAACCCTTACTGGTTCGCTGGGGTACACCTGCTGACCTTACGGGCGTGCTGTGTAGACCAGACATTCCTACCTGACCCTCCAGGCTAGGCCCGGTATCCCTACCTGATGCTCTTCGGTAGGCCTGGCCCCCTACCCGACAATCTGGGGTAGTACCGGTACACCCACCGGGACTCCGCGGTACTTTTGCTATACCCACCGGTACTCCTGGATTGTACCGGAACCCTTACTGGTGCGCCGGGGTACACCTGCTGACCCTACGGGCACACTGCTTTGGACCCACCCTTCCTACCTGACCCGCCGGGGTAGGCCTGGTATACCTACCCGATGTTTCGAGGTAGAACCGGTTCCCCCACCGGTACTCTGGGTTTGGAACGGAACCCTTTGTGATGCACCAGAGAACACCAGCTGTCCCTTCGTGCGCGCTGGACTAGACCCGTCCTCCCTTCCGGACACCACAGGTTAGACCCGCTATCCCTACCTGATGCTCCGCATTAGGCTTGGCACCCATACCCGATGTTCTGGGGTAGTAGCGGTACCCCCACCGTTACTCTGCGGTAGTATCGGTACACCCACCGGTACTCCGGGGTAGTACGTGAACCCTTACTGGTTCACTGGGGTACACCTGATAACGTTACTGGCGCGCGGTGTAGACCAGACATTCCTACCTGACCCTCCGTTTTAGGCCCGGTATCCCTACCTGATGCTCCGTTGTTGGCCTGGCACCCCTACCCGATATGCTGGGGTAGTACCGGTACCCCCACCGGTACTCTGCGGTAGTATTGGTACACCCACCGGTACTCCAGGGCAGTACCTGAACACTTCCTGGTTCGCTGGGGTACACCTGCTGACCTTACGGGCGTGCTGTGTAGACCAGACATTCCTACCTGACCCTCCAGGCTAGGCCCGGTATCCCTACCTGATGCTCTGCGGTAGGCCTGGCCCCCTACCCGACAATCTGGGGTAGTACCGGTACACCCACCGGGACTCCGCCGTACTTTTGCTATACCCACCGGTACTCCTGGATTGTACCGGAACCCTTACTGGTGCGCCGGGGTACACCTGCTGACCCTACGGGCACACTGCTTTGGACCCACCCTTCCTACCTGACCCGCCGGGGTAGGTCTGGTATACATACCCGATGTTTCGAGGTAGAACCGATTCCCCCACCGGTACTCTGGGGTTGGAACGGAACCCTTTGTGATGCGCCAGAGAACACCAGCTGTCCCTTCGTGCGCGCTGGACTAGACCCGGCCTCCCTTCCGGACCCCACAGGTTAGACCCGTTATCCCTACCTGATGCTCCGCATTAGGCTTGGCACCCATACCCGATGTTCTGGGGTAGTAGCGGTACCCCCACCGTTACTCTGCGGTAGTATCGGTACACCCACCGGTACTCCGGGGTAGTACGTGAACCCTTACTGGTTCACTGGGGTACACCTGATGACGTTACTGGCGCGCGGTGTAGACCAGACATTCCTACCTGACCCTCCGTTTTAGGCCCGGTATCCCTACCTGATGCTCCGTTGTTGGCCTGGCACCCCTACCCAATATGCTGGGGTAGTACCGGTACCCCCACCGGTACTCTGCGGTAGTATTGGTACACCCACCGGTACTCCAGGGTAGTACCTGAACACTTCCTGGTTCGCTGGGGTACACCTGCTGACCTTACGGGCGTGCTGTGTAGACCAGACATTCCTACCTGACCCTCCAGGCTAGGCCCGGTATCCCTACCTGATGCTCTGCGGTAGGCCTGGCCCCCTACCCGACAATCTGGGGTAGTACCGGTACACCCACCGGGACTCCGCGGTACTTTTGCTGTACCCACCGGTACTCCTGGATTGTACCGGAACCCTTACTGGTGCGCCGGGGTACACCTGCTGACCCTACGGGCACACTGCTTTGGACCCACCCTTCCTACCTGACCCGCCGGGGTAGGCCTGGTATACCTACCCGATGTTTCGAGGTAGAACCGGTTCCCCCACCGGTACTCTGGGCTTGGAACGGAAACCTTTGTGATGCGCCAGAGAACACCAGCTGTCCCTTCGTGCGCGCTGGACTAGACCCGGCCTCCCTTCCGGACCCCACAGGTTAGACCCGCTATCCCTACCTGATGCTCCGCATTAGGCTTGGCACCCATACCCGATGTTCTGGGGTAGTAGCGGTACCCCCACCGTTACTCTGCGTTAGTATCGGTACACCCACCGGTACTCCGGGGTAGTACGTGAACCCTTACTGGTTCACTGGGGTACACCTGCTGATGTTACTGGCGCGCGGTGTAGACCAGACATTCCTACCTGACCCTCCATTTTAGGCCCGGTATCCCTACCTGATGCTCCGTTGTTGGCCTGGCACCCCTACCCAATATGCTGGGGTAGTACCGGTACCCCCACCGGTACTCTGCGGTAGTATTGGTACACCCAACGGTAATCCAGGGCAGTACCTGAACACTTACTGGTTCGCTGGGGTACACCTGCTGACCTTACGGGAGTGCTTTGTAGACCAGACATTCCTACCTGACCCTCCAGGCTAGGCCCGGTATCCCTACCTGATGCTCTGCGGTAGGCCTGGCCCCCTACCCGACAATCTGGGGTAGTACCGGTACACCCACAGGTACTCCGCGGTACTTTTGCTATACCCACCGGTACTCCTGGATTGTACCGGAACCCTTACTGGTGCGCCGGGGTACACCTGCTGACCCTACGGGCACACTGCTTTGGACCCACCCTTCCTACCTGACCCGCCGGGGTAGGCCTGGTATACCTACCCGATGTTTCGAGGTAGAACCGGTTCCCCCACCGGTACTCTGGGTTTGGAACGGAACCCTTTGTGATGCGCCAGAGAACACCAGCTGTCCCTTCGTGCGCGCTGGACTAGACCCGTCCTCCCTTCCGGACACCACAGGTTAGACCCGCTATCCCTACCTGATGCTCCGCATTAGGCTTGGCACCCATACCCGATGTTCTGGGGTAGTAGCGGTACCCCCACCGTTACTCTGCGGTAGTATCGGTACACCCACCGGTACTCCGGGGTAGTACGTGAACCCTTACTGGTTCACTGGGGTACACCTGATAACGTTACTGGCGCGCGGTGTAGACCAGACATTCCTACCTGACCCTCCGTTTTAGGCCCGGTATCCCTACCTGATGCTCCGTTGTTGGCCTGGCACCCCTACCCGATATGCTGGGGTAGTACCGCTACCCCCACCGGTACTCTGCGGTAGTATTGGTACACCCACCGGTACTCCAGGGTAGTACCTGAACCCTTACTGGTTCGCTGGGGTACACCTGCTGACCTTACGGGCGTGCTCTGTAGACCAGACATTCCTACCTGACCCTCCAGGCTAGGCCCGGTATCCCTACCTGATGCTCTGCGGTAGGCCTGGCCCCCTACCCGACAATCTGGGGTAGTACCGGTACACCCACCAGGACTCCGCCGTACTTTTGCTATACCCACCGGTACTCCTGGATTGTACCGGAACCCTTACTGGTGCGCCGGGGTACACCTGCTGACCCTACGGGCACACTGCTTTGGACCCACCCTTCCTACCTGACCCGCCGGGGTAGGCCTGGTATACCTACCCGATGTTTCGAGGTAGAACCGGTTCCCCCACCGGTACTCTGGGCTTGGAACGGAAACCTTTGTGATGCGCCAGACAACACCAGCTGTCCCTTCGTGCGCGCTGGACTAGACCTGGCCTCCCTACCGGACCCCACAGGTTACACCCGCTATCCCTACCTGATGCTCCGCATTAGGCTTGGCACCCATACCCGATGTTCTGGGGTAGTAGCGGTACCCCCACCGTTACTCTGCGGTAGTATCGGTACACCCACCGGTACTCCGGGGTAGTACGTGAACCCTTACTGGTTCACTGGGGTACACCTGATGACGTTAGTGGCGCGCGGTGTAGACCAGACATTCCTACCTGACCCTCCGTTTTAGGCCCGGTATCCCTACCTGATGCTCCGTTGTTGGCCTGGCACCCCTACCCGATATGCTGGGGTAGTACCGCTACCCCCACCGGTACTCTGCGGTAGTATTGGTACACCCACCGGTACTCCAGGGCAGTACCTGAACACTTCCTGGTTCGCTGGGGTACACCTGCTGACCTTACGGGCGTGCTGTGTAGACCAGACATTCCTACCTGACCCTCCAGGCTAGGCCCGGTATCCCTACCTGATGCTCTGCGGTAGGCCTGGCCCCCTACCCGACAATCTGGGGTAGTACCGGTACACCCACAGGTACTCCGCGGTACTTTTGCTATACCGACTGGTACTCCTGGATTGTACCGGAACCCTTACTGGTGCGCCGGGGTACACCTGCTGACCCTACGGGCACACTGCTTTGGACCCACCCTTCCTACCTGACCCGCCGGGGTAGGCCTGGTATACCTACCCGATGTTTCGAGGTAGAACCGGTTCCCCCACCGGTACTCTGGGCTTGGAACGGAAACCTTTGTGATGCGTCAGAGAACACCAGCTGTCCCTTCGTGCGCGCTGGACTAGACCCGGCCTCCCTACCGGACCCCACAGGTTAGACCCGCTATCCCTACCTGATGCTCCGCATTAGGCTTGGCACCCATACCCGATGTTCTGGGGTAGTAGCGGTACCCCCACCGTTACTCTGCGTTAGTATCGGTACACCCACCGGTACTCCGGGGTAGTACGTGAACCCTTACTGGTTCACTGGGGTACACCTGCTGATGTTACTGGCGCGCGGTGTAGACCAGACATTCCTACCTGACCCTCCATTTTAGGCCCGGTATCCCTACCTGATGCTCCGTTGTTGGCCTGGCACCCCTACCCGATATGCTGGGGTAGTACCGCTACCCCCACCGGTACTCTGCGGTAGTATTGGTACACCCACCGGTAATCCAGGGCAGTACCTGAACACTTACTGGTTCGCTGGGGTACACCTGCTGACCTTACGGGCGTGCTGTGTAGACCAGACATTCCTACCTGACCCTCCAGGCTAGGCCCGGTATCCCTACCTGATGCTCTGCGGTAGGCCTGGCCCCCTACCCGACAATCTGGGGTAGTACCGGTACACCCACCGGGACTCCGCGGTACTTTTGCTATACCCACCGGTACTCCTGGATTGTACCGGAACCCTTACTGGTGCGCCGGGGTACACCTGCTGACCCTACGGGCACACTGCTTTGGACCCACCCTTCCTACCTGACCCGCCGGGGTAGGCCTGGTATACCTACCCGATGTTTCGAGGTAGAACCGGTTCCCCCACTGGTACTCTGGGTTTGGAACGGAACCCTTTGTGATGCGCCAGAGAACACCAGCTGTCCCTTCGTGCGCGCTGGACTAGACCCGTCCTCCCTTCCGGACACCACAGGTTAGACCCGCTATCCCTACCTGATGCTCCGCATTAGGCTTGGCACCCATACCCGATGTTCTGGGGTAGTAGCGGTACCCCCACCGTTACTCTGCGGTAGTATCGGTACACCCACCGGTACTCCGGGGTAGTACGTGAACCCTTACTGGTTCACTGGGGTACACCTGATAACGTTACTGGCGCGCGGTGTAGACCAGACATTCCTACCTGACCCTCCGTTTTAGGCCCGGTATCCCTACCTGATGCTCCGTTGTTGGCCTGGCACCCCTACCCGATATGCTGGGGTAGTACCGCTACCCCCACCGGTACTCTGCGGTAGTATTGGTACACCCACCGGTACTCCAGGGTAGTACCTGAACCCTTACTGGTTCGCTGGGGTACACCTGCTGACCTTACGGGCGTGCTGTGTAGACCAGACATTCCTACCTGACCCTCCAGGCTAGGCCCGGTATCCCTACCTGATGCTCTTCGGTAGGCCTGGCCCCCTACCCGACAATCTGGGGTAGTACCGGTACACCCACCGGGACTCCGCGGTACTTTTGCTATACCCACCGGTACTCCTGGATTGTACCGGAACCCTTACTGGTGCGCCGGGGTACACCTGCTGACCCTACGGGCACACTGCTTTGGACCCACCCTTCCTACCTGACCCGCCGGGGTAGGCCTGGTATACCTACCCGATGTTTCGAGGTAGAACCGGTTCCCCCACCGGTACTCTGGGTTTGGAACGGAACCCTTTGTGATGCACCAGAGAACACCAGCTGTCCCTTCGTGCGCGCTGGACTAGACCCGTCCTCCCTTCCGGACACCACAGGTTAGACCCGCTATCCCTACCTGATGCTCCGCATTAGGCTTGGCACCCATACCCGATGTTCTGGGGTAGTAGCGGTACCCCCACCGTTACTCTGCGGTAGTATCGGTACACCCACCGGTACTCCGGGGTAGTACGTGAACCCTAACTGGTTCACTGGGGTACACCTGATAACGTTACTGGCGCGCGGTGTAGACCAGACATTCCTACCTGACCCTCCGTTTTAGGCCCGGTATCCCTACCTGATGCTCCGTTGTTGGCCTGGCACCCCTACCCGATATGCTGGGGTAGTACCGCTACCCCCACCGGTACTCTGCGGTAGTATTGGTACACCCACCGGTACTCCAGGGTAGTACCTGAACACTTCCTGGTTCGCTGGGGTACACCTGCTGACCTTACGGGCGTGCTGTGTAGACCAGACATTCCTACCTGACCCTCCAGGCTAGGCCCGGTATCCCTACCTGATGCTCTGCGGTAGGCCTGGCCCCCTACCCGACAATCTGGGGTAGTACCGGTACACCCACCGGGACTCCGCCGTACTTTTGCTGTACCCACCGGTACTCCTGGATTGTACCGGAACCCTTACTGGTGCGCCGGGGTACACCTGCTGACCCTACGGGCACACTGCTTTGGACCCACCCTTCCTACCTGACCCGCCGGGGTAGGCCTGGTATACCTACCCGATGTTTCGAGGTAGAACCGGTTCCCCCACCGGTACTCTGGGCTTGGAACGGAAACCTTTGTGATGCGCCAGAGAACACCAGCTGTCCCTTCGTGCGCGCTGGACTAGACCTGGCCTCCCTACCGGACCCCACAGGTTACACCCGCTATCCCTACCTGATGCTCCGCATTAGGCTTGGCACCCATACCCGATGTTCTGGGGTAGTAGCGGTACCCCCACCGTTACTCTGCGGTAGTATCGGTACACCCACCGGTACTCCGGGGTAGTACGTGAACCCTTACTGGTTCACTGGGGTACACCTGATGACGTTACTGGCGCGCGGTGTAGACCAGACATTCCTACCTGACCCTCCGTTTTAGGCCCGGTATCCCTACCTGATGCTCCGTTGTTGGCCTGGCACCCCTACCCGATATGCTGGGGTAGTACCGCTACCCCCACCGGTACTCTGCGGTAGTATTGGTACACCCACCGGTACTCCAGGGTAGTACCTGAACACTTCCTGGTTCGCTGGGGTACACCTGCTGACCTTACGGGCGTGCTGTGTAGACCAGACATTCCTACCTGACCCTCCAGGCTAGGCCCGGTATCCCTACCTGATGCTCTGCGGTAGGCCTGGCCCCCTACCCGACAATCTGGGGTAGTACCGGTACACCCACAGGTACTCCGCGGTACTTTTGCGATACCGACTGGTACTCCTGGATTGTACCGGAACCCTTACTGGTGCGCCGGGGTACACCTGCTGACCCTACGGGCACACTGCTTTGGACCCACCCTTCCTACCTGACCCGCCGGGGTAGGCCTGGTATACCTACCCGATGTTTCGAGGTAGAACCGGTTCCCCCACTGGTACTCTGGGTTTGGAACGGAACCCTTTGTGATGCGCCAGAGAACACCAGCTGTCCCTTCGTGCGCGCTGGACTAGACCCGTCCTCCCTTCCGGACACCACAGGTTAGACCCGCTATCCCTACCTGATGCTCCGCATTAGGCTTGGCACCCATACCCGATGTTCTGGGGTAGTAGCGGTACCCCCACCGTTACTCTGCGGTAGTATCGGTACACCCACCGGTACTCCGGGGTAGTACGTGAACCCTTACTGGTTCACTGGGGTACACCTGATGACGTTACTGGCGCGCGGTGTAGACCAGACATTCCTACCTGACCCTCCGTTTTAGGCCCGGTATCCCTACCTGATGCTCCGTTGTTGGCCTGGCACCCCTACCCGATATGCTGGGGTAGTACCGCTACCCCCACCGGTACTCTGCGGTAGTATTGGTACACCCACCGGTACTCCAGGGTAGTACCTGAACCCTTACTGGTTCGCTGGGGTACACCTGCTGACCTTACGGGCGTGCTGTGTAGACCAGACATTCCTACCTGACCCTCCAGGCTAGGCCCGGTATCCCTACCTGATGCTCTGCGGTAGGCCTGGCCCCCTACCCGACAATCTGGGGTAGTACCGGTACACCCACCGGGACTCCGCCGTACTTTTGCTATACCCACCGGTACTCCTGGATTGTACCGGAACCCTTACTGGTGCGCCGGGGTACACCTGCTGACCCTACGGGCACACTGCTTTGGACCCACCCTTCCTACCTGACCCGCCGGGGTAGGTCTGGTATACATACCCGATGTTTCGAGGTAGAACCGATTCCCCCACCGGTACTCTGGGGTTGGAACGGAACCCTTTGTGATGCGCCAGAGAACACCAGCTGTCCCTTCGTGCGCGCTGGACTAGACCCGGCCTCCCTTCCGGACCCCACAGGTTAGACCCGTTATCCCTACCTGATGCTCCGCATTAGGCTTGGCACCCATACCCGATGTTCTGGGGTAGTAGCGGTACCCCCACCGTTACTCTGCGGTAGTATCGGTACACCCACCGGTACTCCGGGGTAGTACGTGAACCCTTACTGGTTCACTGGGGTACACCTGATGACGTTACTGGCGCGCGGTGTAGACCAGACATTCCTACCTGACCCTCCGTTTTAGGCCCGGTATCCCTACCTGATGCTCCGTTGTTGGCCTGGCACCCCTACCCAATATGCTGGGGTAGTACCGGTACCCCCACCGGTACTCTGCGGTAGTATTGGTACACCCACCGGTACTCCAAGGTAGTACCTGAACACTTACTGGTTCGCTGGGGTACACCTGCTGACCTTACGGGCGTGCTGTGTAGACCAGACATTCCTACCTGACCCTCCAGGCTAGGCCCGGTATCCCTACCTGATGCTCTGCGGTAGGCCTGGCCCCCTACCCGACAATCTGGGGTAGTACCGGTACACCCACCGGGACTCCGCGGTACTTTTGCTATACCCACCGGTACTCCTGGATTGTACCGGAACCCTTACTGGTGCGCCGGGGTACACCTGCTGACCCTACGGGCACACTGCTTTGGACCCACCCTTCCTACCTGACCCGCCGGGGTAGGCCTGGTATACCTACCCGATGTTTCGAGGTAGAACCGGTTCCCCCACCGGTACTCTGGGCTTGGAACGGAAACCTTTGTGATGCGCCAGAGAACACCAGCTGTCCCTTCGTGCGCGCTGGACTAGACCTGGCCTCCCTACCGGACCCCACAGGTTAGACCCGCTATCCCTACCTGATGCTCCGCATTAGGCTTGGCACCCATACCCGATGTTCTGGGGTAGTAGCGGTACCCCCACCGTTACTCTGCGGTAGTATCGGTACACCCACCGGTACTCCGGGGTAGTACGTGAACCCTTACTGGTTCACTGGGGTACACCTGATGACGTTACTGGCGCGCGGTGTAGACCAGACATTCCTACCTGACCCTCCGTTTTAGGCCCGGTATCCCTACCTGATGCTCCGTTGTTGGCCTGGCACCCCTACCCAATATGCTGGGGTAGTACCGGTACCCCCACCGGTACTCTGCGGTAGTATTGGTACACCCACCGGTACTCCAGGGTAGTACCTGAACACTTCCTGGTTCGCTGGGGTACACCTGCTGACCTTACGGGCGTGCTGTGTAGACCAGACATTCCTACCTGACCCTCCAGGCTAGGCCCGGTATCCCTACCTGATGCTCTGCGGTAGGCCTGGCCCCCTACCCGACAATCTGGGGTAGTACCGGTACACCCACCGGGACTCCGCCGTACTTTTGCTATACCCACCGGTACTCCTGAATTGTACCGGAACCCTTACTGGTGCGCCGGGGTACACCTGCTGACCCTACGGGCACACTGCTTTGGACCCACCCTTCCTACCTGACCCGCCGGGGTAGGCCTGGTATACCTACCCGATGTTTCGAGGTAGAACCGGTTCCCCCACCGGTACTCTGGGCTTGGAACGGAAACCTTTGTGATGCGCCAGAGAACACCAGCTGTCCCTTCGTGCGCGCTGGACTAGACCTGGCCTCCCTACCGGACCCCACAGGTTAGACCCGGTATCCCTACCTGATGCTCCGCATTAGGCTTGGCACCCATACCCGATGTTCTGGGGTAGTAGCGGTACCCCCACCGTTACTCTGCGGTAGTATCGGTACACCCACCGGTACTCCGGGGTAGTACGTGAACCCTTACTGGTTCACTGGGGTACACCTGATGACGTTACTGGCGCGCGGTGTAGACCAGACATTCCTACCTGACCCTCCGTTTTAGGCCCGGTATCCCTACCTGATGCTCCGTTGTTGGCCTGGCACCCCTACCCAATATGCTGGGGTAGTACCGGTACCCCCACCGGTACTCTGCGGTAGTATTGGTACACCCACCGGTAATCCAGGGCAGTACCTGAACACTTACTGGTTCGCTGGGGTACACCTGCTGACCTTACGGGCGTGCTGTGTAGACCAGACATTCCTACCTGACCCTCCAGGCTAGGCCCGGTATCCCTACCTGATGCTCTGCGGTAGGCCTGGCCCCCTACCCGACAATCTGGGGTAGTACCGGTACACCCACCGGGACTCCGCCGTACTTTTGCTATACCCACCGGTACTCCTGGATTGTACCGGAACCCTTACTGGTGCGCCGGGGTACACCTGCTGACCGTACGGGCACACTGCTTTGGACCCACCCTTCCTACCTGACCCGCCGGGGTAGGCCTGGTATACCTACCCGATGTTTCGAGGTAGAACCGGTTCCCCCACCGGTACTCTGGGTTTGGAACGGAACCCTTTGTGATGCGCCAGAGAACACCAGCTGTCCCTTCGTGCGCGCTGGACTAGACCCGTCCTCCCTTCCGGACACCACAGGTTAGACCCGCTATCCCTACCTGATGCTCCGCATTAGGCTTGGCACCCATACCCGATGTTCTGGGGTAGTAGCGGTACCCCCACCGTTACTCTGCGGTAGTATCGGTACACCCACCGGTACTCCGGGGTAGTACGTGAACCCTTACTGGTTCACTGGGGTACACCTGATAACGTTACTGGCGCGCGGTGTAGACCAGACATTCCTACCTGACCCTCCGTTTTAGGCCCGGTATCCCTACCTGATGCTCCGTTGTTGGCCTGGCACCCCTACCCGATATGCTGGGGTAGTACCGCTACCCCCACCGGTACTCTGCGGTAGTATTGGTACACCCACCGGTACTCCAGGGTAGTACCTGAACCCTTACTGGTTCGCTGGGGTACACCTGCTGACCTTACGGGCGTGCTGTGTAGACCAGACATTCCTACCTGACCCTCCAGGCTAGGCCCGGTATCCCTACCTGATGCTCTGCGGTAGGCCTGGCCCCCTACCCGACAATCTGGGGTAGTACCGGTACACCCACCGGGACTCCGCGGTACTTTTGCTATACCCACCGGTACTCCTGGATTGTACCGGAACCCTTACTGGTGCGCCGGGGTACACCTGCTGACCCTACGGGCACACTGCTTTGGACCCACCCTTCCTACCTGACCCGCCGGGGTAGGACTGGTATACCTACCCGAAGTTTCGAGGTAGAACCGGTTCCCCCACCGGTACTCTGGGTTTGGAACGGAACCCTTTGTAATGCGCCAGAGAACACCAGCTGTCCCTTCGTGCGCGCTGGACTAGACCCGGCCTCCCTTCCGGACACCACAGGTTAGACCCGGTATCCCTACCTGATGCTCCGCATTAGGCTTGGCACCCATACCCGATGTTCTGGGGTAGTAGCGGTACCCCCACCGTTACTCTGCCGTAGTATCGGTACACCCACCGGTACTCCGGGGTAGTACGTGAACCCTTACTGGTTCACTGGGGTACACCTGATGACGTTACTGGCGCGCGGTGTAGACCAGACATTCCTACCTGACCCTCCGTTTTAGGCCCGGTATCCCTACCTGATGCTCCGTTGTTGGCCTGGCACCCCTACCCAATATGCTGGGGTAGTACCGGTACCCCCACCGGTACTCTGCGGTAGTATTGGTACACCCACCGGTACTCCAGGGTAGTACCTGAACACTTCCTGGTTCGCTGGGGTACACCTGCTGACCTTACGGGCGTGCTGTGTAGACCAGACATTCCTACCTGACCCTCCAGGCTAGGCCCGGTATCCCTACCTGATGCTCTGTGGTAGGCCTGGCCCCCTACCCGACAATCTGGGGTAGTACCGGTACACCCACCGGGACTCCGCGGTACTTTTGCTATACCCACCGGTACTCCTGGATTGTACCGGAACCCTTACTGGTGCGCCGGGGTACACCTGCTGACCCTACGGGCACACTGCTTTGGACCCACCCTTCCTACCTGACCCGCCGGGGTAGGACTGGTATACCTACCCGATGTTTCGAGGTAGAACCGGTTCCACCACCGGTACTCTGGGTTTGGAACGGAACCCTTTGTAATGCGCCAGAGAACACCAGCTGTCCCTTCGTGCGCGCTGGACTAGACCCGGCCTCCCTTCCGGACACCACAGGTTAGACCCGTTATCCCTACCTGATGCTCCGCATTAGGCTTGGCACCCATACCCGATGTTCTGGTGTAGTAGCGGTACCCCCACCGTTACTCTGCGTTAGTATCGGTACACCCACCGGTACTCCGGGGTAGTACGTGAACCCTTACTGGTTCACTGGGGTACACCTGCTGACGTTACTGGCGCGCGGTGTAGACCAGACATTCCTACCTGACCCTCCGTTCTAGGCCCGGTATCCCTACCTGATGCTCCGTTGTTGGCCTGGCACCCCTACCCGATATGCTGGGGTAGTACCGCTACCCCCACCGGTACTCTGCGGTAGTATTGGTACACCCACCGGTTCTCCAGGGCAGTACCTGAACACTTCCTGGTTCGCTGGGGTACACCTGCTGACCTTACGGGCGTGCTGTGTAGACCAGACATTCCTACCTGACCCTCCAGGCTAGGCCCGGTATCCCTACCTGATGCTCTGCGGTAGGCCTGGCCCCCTTCCCAACAACCTGGGGTAGTACCGGTACACCCACAGGGACTCCGCGGTACTTTTGCTATACCCACCGGTACTCCTGGATTGTACCGGAACCCTTACTGGTGCGCCGGGGTACACCTGCTGACCCTACGGGCACACTGCTTTGGACCCACCCTTCCTACCTGACCCGCCGGGGTAGCCTGGTATACCTACCCGATGTTTCGAGGTAGAACCGGTTCCCCCACCGGTACTCTGGGTTTGGAACGGAAACCTTTGTGATGCGCCAGAGAACACCAGCTGTCCCTTCGTGCGCGCTGGACTAGACCTGGCCTCCCTACCGGACCCCACAGGTTACACCCGCTATCACTACCTGATGCTCCGCATTAGGCTTGGCACCCATACCCGATGTTCTGGGGTAGTAGCGGTACCCCCACCGTTACTCTGCGGTAGTATCGGTACACCCACCGGTACTCCGGGGTAGTACGTGAACCCTTACTGGTTCACTGGGGTACACCTGATGACGTTACTGGCGCGCGGTGTAGACCAGACATTCCTACCTGACCCTCCGTTTTAGGCCCGGTATCCCTACCTGATGCTCCGTTGTTGGCCTGGCACCCCTACCCGATATGCTGGGGTAGTACTGCTACCCCCACCGGTACTCTGCGGTAGTATTGGTACACCCACCGGTACTCCAGGGCAGTACCTGAACACTTACTGGTTCGCTGGGGTACACCTGCTGACCTTACGGGCGTGCTGTGTAGACCAGACATTCCTACCTGACCCTCCAGGCTAGGCCCGGTATCCCTACCTGATGCTCTGCGGTAGGCCTGGCCCCCTACCCGACAATCTGGGGTAGTACCGGTACACCCACAGGGACTCCGCGGTACTTTTGCTATACCCACTGGTACTCCTGGATTGTACCGGAACCCTTACTGGTGCGCTGGGGTACACCTGCTGACCCTACGGGCACACTGCTTTGGACCCACCCTTCCTACCTGACCCGCCGGGGTAGGACTGGTATACCTACCCGATGTTTCGAGGTAGAACCGGTTCCCCCACCGGTACTCTGGGTTTGGAACGGAACCCTTTGTGATGCGCCAGAGAACACCAGCTGTCCCTTCGTGCGCGCTGGACTAGACCCGTCCTCCCTTCCGGACACCACAGGTTAGACCCGCTATCCCTACCTGATGCTCCGCATTAGGCTTGGCACCCATACCCGATGTTCTGGGGTAGTAGCGGTACCCCCACCGTTACTCTGCGGTAGTATCGGTACACCCACCGGTACTCCGGGGTAGTACGTGAACCCTTACTGGTTCACTGGGGTACACCTGATAACGTTACTGGCGCGCGGTGTAGACCAGACATTCCTACCTGACCCTCCGTTTTAGGCCCGGTATCCCTACCTGATGCTCCGTTGTTGGCCTGGCACCCCTACCCAATATGCTGGGGTAGTACCGCTACCCCCACCGGTACTCTGCGGTAGTATTGGTACACCCACCGGTACTCCAGGGTAGTACCTGAACCCTTACTGGTTCGCTGGGGTACACCTGCTGACCTTACGGGCGTGCTGTGTAGACCAGACATTCCTACCTGACCCTCCAGGCTAGGCCCGGTATCCCTACCTGATGCTCTGCGGTAGGCCTGGCCCCCTACCCGACAATCTGGGGTAGTACCGGTACACCCACCGGGACTCCGCGGTACTTTTGCTATACCCACCGGTACTCCTGGATTGTACCGGAACCCTTACTGGTGCGCCGGGGTACACCTGCTGACCCTACGGGCACACTGCTTTGGACCCACCCTTCCTACCTGACCCGCCGGGGTAGGACTGGTATACCTACCCGAAGTTTCGAGGTAGAACCGGTTCCACCACCGGTACTCTGGGTTTGGAACGGAACCCTTTGTAATGCGCCAGAGAACACCAGCTGTCCCTTCGTGCGCGCTGGACTAGACCCGGCCTCCCTTCCGGACACCACAGGTTAGACCCGTTATCCCTACCTGATGCTCCGCATTAGGCTTGGCACCCATACCCGATGTTCTGGGGTAGTAGCGGTACCCCCACCGTTACTCTGCGTTAGTATCGGTACACCCACCGGTACTCCGGGGTAGTACGTGAACCCTTACTGGTTCACTGGGGTACACCTGCTGACGTTACTGGCGCGCGGTGTAGACCAGACATTCCTACCTGACCCTCCGTTCTAGGCCCGGTATCCCTACCTGATGCTCCGTTGTTGGCCTGGCACCCCTACCCGATATGCTGGGGTAGTACCGCTACCCCCACCGGTACTCTGCGGTAGTATTGGTACACCCACCGGTTCTCCAGGGCAGTACCTGAACACTTCCTGGTTCGCTGGGGTACACCTGCTGACCTTACGGGCGTGCTGTGTAGACCAGACATTCCTACCTGACCCTCCAGGCTAGGCCCGGTATCCCTACCTGATGCTCTGCGGTAGGCCTGGCCCCCTTCCCAACAACCTGGGGTAGTACCGGTACACCCACAGGGACTCCGCGGTACTTTTGCTATACCCACCGGTACTCCTGGATTGTACCGGAACCCTTACTGGTGCGCCGGGGTACACCTGCTGACCCTACGGGCACACTGCTTTGGACCCACCCTTCCTACCTGACCCGCCGGGGTAGCCTGGTATACCTACCCGATGTTTCGAGGTAGAACCGGTTCCCCCACCGGTACTCTGGGCTTGGAACGGAAACCTTTGTGATGCGCCAGAGAACACCAGCTGTCCCTTCGTGCGCGCTGGACTAGACCTGGCCTCCCTACCGGACCCCACAGGTTAGACCCGGTATCCCTACCTGATGCTCCGCATTAGGCTTGGCACCCATACCCGATGTTCTGGGGTAGTAGCGGTACCCCCACCGTTACTCTGCGGTAGTATCGGTACACCCACCGGTACTCCGGGGTAGTACGTGAACCCTTACTGGTTCACTGGGGTACACCTGATGACGTTACTGGCGCGCGGTGTAGACCAGACATTCCTACCTGACCCTCCGTTTTAGGCCCGGTATCCCTACCTGATGCTCCGTTGTTGGCCTGGCACCCCTACCCGATATGCTGGGCTAGTACTGCTACCCCCACCGGTACTCTGCGGTAGTATTGGTACACCCACCGGTACTCCAGGGCAGTACCTGAACACTTACTGGTTCGCTGGGGTACACCTGCTGACCTTACGGGCGTGCTGTGTAGACCAGACATTCCTACCTGACCCTCCAGGCTAGGCCCGGTATCCCTACCTGATGCTCTGCGGTAGGCCTGGCCCCCTACCCGACAATCTGGGGTAGTACCGGTACACCCACAGGGACTCCGCGGTACTTTTGCTATACCCACTGGTACTCCTGGATTGTACCGGAACCCTTACTGGTGCGCTGGGGTACACCTGCTGACCCTACGGGCACACTGCTTTGGACCCACCCTTCCTACCTGACCCGCCGGGGTAGGACTGGTATACCTACCCGATGTTTCGAGGTAGAACCGGTTCCCCCACCGGTACTCTGGGTTTGGAACGGAAACCTTTCTGATGCGCCAGAGAACACCAGCTGTCCCTTCGTGCGCGCTGGACTAGACCCGGCCTCCCTTCCGGACCCCACAGGTTAGACCCGCTATCCCTACCTGATGCTCCGTTGTTGGCCTGGCACCCCTACCCAATATGCTGGGGTAGTACCGGTACCCCCACCGGTACTCTGCGGTAGTATTGGTACACCCACCGGTACTCCAGGGCAGTACCTGAACACTTACTGGTTCGCTGGGGTACACCTGCTGACCTTACGGGCGTGCTGTGTAGACCAGACATTCCTACCTGACCCTCCAGGCTAGGCCCGGTATCCCTACCTGATGCTCTGCGGTAGGCCTGGCCCCCTACCCGACAATCTGGGGTAGTACCGGTACACCCACAGGTACTCCGCGGTACTTTTGCTATACCAGCTCGTACACCTGGATTGTACCGGAACCCTTACTGGTGCGCCGGGGTACACCTGCTGACCCTACGGGCACACTGCTTTGGACCCACCCTTCCTACCTGACCCGCCGGGGTAGGACTGGTATACCTACCCGATGTTTCGAGGTAGAACCGGTTCCCCCACCGGTACTCTGGGCTTGGAACGGAACCCTTTGTGATGCGCCAGAGAACACCAGCTGTCGCTTCGTGCGCGCTGGACTAGACCCGGCCTCCCTTCCGGACCCCACAGGTTAGACCCGCTATCTCTACCTGATGCTCCGCATTAGGCTTGGCACCCATACCCGATGTTCTGGTGTAGTAGCGGTACCCCCACCGTTACTCTGCGTTAGTATCGGTACACCCTCCGGTACTCCGGGGTAGTACGTGAACCCTTACTGGTTCACTGGGGTACACCCGATGACGTTACTGGCGTGCGGTGTAGACCAGACATTCTTCCTGACCCTCCGTGTTAGTCCCGGTATCCCTACCTGATGCTCCGTTGTTGGCCTGGCACCCCTACCCGATATGCTGGGGTAGTACCGCTACCCCCACCGGTACTCTGCGGTAGTATTGGTACACCCACCGGTACTCCAGGGTAGTACCTGAACACTTACTGGTTCGCTGAGGTACACCTGCTGACCTTACGGGCGTTCTGTGTAGACCAGACATTCCTACCTGACCCTCCAGGCTAGGCCCGGTATCCCTACCTGATGCTCTTCGGTAGGCCTGGCCCCCTACCCGACAATCTGGGGTAGTACCGGTACACCCACAGGGACTCCGCGGTACTTTTGCTATACCCACTGGTACTCCTGGATTGTACCGGAACCCTTACTGGTGCGCCGGGGTACACCTGCTGACCCTACGGGCACACTGCTTTGGACCCACCCTTCCTACCTGACCCGCCGGGGTAGGACTGGTATACCTACCCGATGTTTCGAGGTAGAACCGGTTCCCCCACCGGTACTCTGGGCTTGGAACGGAAACCTTTGTGATGCGCCAGAGAACACCAGCTGTCCCTTCGTGCGCACTGGACTAGACCCGGCCTCCCTTCCGGACCCCACAGGTTAGACCCGCTATCCCTACCTGATGCTCCGCATTAGGCTTGGCACCCATACCCGATGTTCTGGGGTAGTAGCGGTACCCCCACCGTTACTCTGCGGTAGTATCAGTACACCCACCGGTACTCCGGGGTAGTACGTGAACCCTTACTTGTTCACTGGGGTACACCTGCTGACGTTACTGGCGCGCGGTGTAGACCAGACATTCCTACCTGACGCTCCGTTTTAGGCCCGGTATCCCTACCTGATGCTCCGTTGTTGGCCTGGCACCCCTACCCGATATGCTGGGGTAGTACCGGTACCCCCACCGGTACTCTGCGGTAGTATTGGTACACCCACCGGTACTCCAGGGCAGTACCTGAACACTTCCTGGTTCGCTGGGGTACACCTGCTGACCTTACGGGCGTGCTGTGTAGACCAGACATTCCTACCTGACCCTCCAGGCTAGGCCCGGTATCCCTACCTGATGCTCTGCGGTAGGCCTGGCCCCCTTCCCGATAATCTGGGGTACTACCGGTACACCCACAGGGACTCCGCGGTACTTTTGCTATACCCACTGGTACTCCTGGATTGTACCGGAACCCTTACTGGTGCGCCGGGGTACACCTGCTGACCCTACGGGCACACTGCTTTGGACCCACCCTTCCTACCTGACCCGCCGGGGTAGGACTGGTATACCTACCCGATGTTTCGAGGTAGAACCGGTTCCCCCACCGGTACTCTGGGTTTGGAACGGAAACCTTTCTGATGCGCCAGAGAACACCAGCTGTCCCTTCGTGCGCACTGGACTAGACCCGGCCTCCCTTCCGGACCCCACAGGTTAGACCCGCTATCCCTACCTGATGCTCCGCATTAGGCTTGGCACCCATACCCGATGTTCTGGGGTAGTAGCGGTACCCCCACCATTATTCTGCGGTAGAATCGGTACACCCACCGGTACTCCGGGGTAGTACGTGAACCCTTACTGGTTCACTGGGGTACACCTGATGACGTTACTGGCGCGCGGTGTAGACCAGACATTCCTACCTGACCCTCCATTTTAGGCCCGGTATCCCTACCTGATGCTCCGTTGTTAGCCTGGCACCCCTACCCGATATGCTGGGGTAGTACCGGTACCCCCACCGGTACTCTGCGGTAGTATTGGTACACCCACTGGTACTCCAGGGCAGTACCTGAACACTTCCTGGTTCGCTGGGGTACACCTGCTGACCTTACGGGCGTGCTGTGTAGACCAGACATTCCTACCTGACCCTCCAGGCTAGGCCCGGTATCCCTACCTGATGCTCTGCGGTAGGCCTGGCCCCCTACCCGACAATCTGGGGTAGTACCGGTACACCCACAGGGACTCCGTGGTACTTTTGCTATACCCACTGGTACTCCTGGATTGTACCGGAACCCTTACTGGTGCGCCGGGGTACACCTGCTGACCCTACGGGCACACTGCTTTGGACCCACCCTTCCTACCTGACCCGCCGGGGTAGGACTGGTATACCTACCCGATGTTTCGAGGTAGAACCGGTTCCCCCACCGGTACTCTGGGCTTGGAACGGAAACCTTTGTGATGCGCCAGAGAACACCAGCTGTCCCTTCGTGCGCGCTGGACTAGACCCGGCCTCCCTACCGGACCCCACAGGTTAGACCCGCTATCCCTACCTGATGCTCCGCATTAGGCTTGGCACCCATACCCGATGTTCTGGTGTAGTAGCGGTACCCCCACCGTTACTCTGCGTTAGTATCGGTACACCCACCGGTACTCCGGGGTAGTACGTGAACCCTTACTGGTTCACTGGGGTACACCTGCTGACGTTACTGGCGCGCGGTGTAGACCAGACATTCCTACCTGACCCTCCGTTCTAGGCCCGGTATCCCTACCTGATGCTCCGTTGTTGGCCTGGCACCCCTACCCAATATGCTGGGGTAGTACCGGTACCCCCACCGGTACTCTGCGGTAGTATTGGTACACCCACCGGTACTCCAGGGCAGTACCTGAACACTTACTGGTTCGCTGGGGTACACCTGCTGACATTACGGGCGTGCTGTGTAGACCAGACATTCCTACCTGACCCTCCAGGCTAGGCCCGGTATCCCTACCTGATGCTCTGCGGTAGGCCTGGCCCCCTTCCCTACAATCTGGGGTAGTACCGGTACACCCACAGGGACTCCGCGGTACTTTTGCTATACCCACTGGTACTCCTGGATTGTACCGGAACCCTTACTGGTGCGCCGGGGTACACCTGCTGACCCTACGGGCACACTGCTTTGGACCCACCCTTCCTACCTGACCCGCCGGGGTAGGCCTGGTATACCTACCCGATGTTTCGAGGTAGAACCGGTTCCCCCACCAGTACTCTGGGCTTGGAACGGAAACCTTTGTGATGCGCCAGAGATCACCAGCTGTCCCTTCGTGCGCGCTGGACTAGACCCGGCCTCCCTTCCGGACCCCACAGGTTAGACCCGCTATCCCTACCTGATGCTCCGCATTAGGCTTGGCACCCATACCCGATGTTCTGGGGTAGTAGCGGTACCCCCACCGTTATTCTGCGGTAGAATCGGTACACCCACCGGTACTCCGGGGTAGTACGTGAACCCTTACTGGTTCACTGGGGTACACCTGCTGACGTTACTGGCGCGCGGTGTAGACCAGACATTCCCACCTGACCCTCCATTTTAGGCCCGGTATCCCTACCTGATGCTCCGTTGTTGGCCTGGCACCCCTACCCAATATGCTGGGGTAGTACCGGTACCCCCACCGGTACTCTGCGGTAGTATTGGTACACCCACTGGTACTCCAGGGCAGTACCTGAACACTTCCTGGTTCGCTGGGGTACACCTGCTGACCTTACGGGCGTGCTGTGTAGACCAGACATTCCTACCTGACCCTCCAGGCTAGGCCCGGTATCCCTACCTGATGCTCTGCGGTAGGCCTGGCCCCCTTCCCGATAATCTGGGGTACTACCGGTACACCCACAGGTACTCCGCGGTACTTTTGCTATACCGACTGGTACTCCTGGATTGTACCGGAACCCTTACTGGTGCGCCGGGGTACACCTGCTGACCCTACGGGCACACTGCTTTGGACCCACCCTTCCTACCTGACCCGCCGGGGTAGGACTGGTATACCTACCCGATGTTTCGAGGTAGAACCGGTTCCCCCACCGGTACTCTGGGCTTGGAACGGAACCCTTTGTGATGCGCCAGAGAACACCAGCTGTCCCTTCGTGCGCACTGGACTAGACCCGGCCTCCCTACCGGACCCCACAGGTTAGACCCGCTATCCCTACCTGATGCTCCGCATTAGGCTTGGCACCCATACCCGATGTTCTGGGGTAGTAGCGGTACCCCCACCGTTACTCTGCGGTAGTATCGGTACACCCACCGGTACTCCGGGGTAGTACGTGAACCCTTACTGGTTCACTGGGGTACACCTGCTGACGTTACTGGCGCGCGGTGTAGACCAGACATTCCTACCTGACCCTCCATTTTAGGCCCGGTATCCCTACCTGATGCTCCGTTGTTGGCCTGGCACCCCTACCCAATATGCTGGGGTAGTACCGGTACCCCCACCGGTACTCTGCGGTACTATTGGTACACCCACCGGTACTCCAGGGCAGTACCTGAACACTTACTGGTTCGCTGGGGTACACCTGCTGACATTACGGGCGTGCTGTGTAGACCAGACATTCCTACCTGACCCTCCAGGCTAGGCCCGGTATCCCTACCTGATGCTCTGCGGTAGGCCTGGCCCCCTTCCCTACAATCTGGGGTACTACCGGTACACCCACAGGTACTCCGCGGTATTTTTGCTATACCCACTGGTACTCCTGGATTGTACCGGAACCCTTACTGGTGCGCCGGGGTACACCTGCTGACCCTACGGGCACACTGCTTTGGACCCACCCTTCCTACCTGACCCGCCGGGGTAGGACTGGTATACCTACCCGATGTTTCGAGGTAGAACCGGTTCCCCCACCGGTACTCTGGGCTTTGAATGGAACCCTTTGTGATGCGCCAGAGAACACCAGCTGTCCCTTCGTGCGCGCTGGACTAGACCCGGCCTCCCTTCCGGACCCCACAGGTTAGACCCGCTATCCCTACCTGATGCTCCGCATTAGGCTTGGCACCCATACCCGATGTTCTGGGGTAGTAGCGGTACCCCCACCGTTACTCTGCGGTAGTATCGGTACACCCACCGGTACTCCGGGGTAGTACGTGAACCCTTACTGGTTCACTGGGGTACACCTGCTGACGTTACTGGCGTGCGGTGTAGACCAGACATTCTTCCTGACACTCCGTGTTAGTCCCGGTATCCCTACCTGATGCTCCGTTGTTGGCCTGGCACCCCTACCCGATATGCTGGGGTAGTACCGCTACCCCCACCGGTACTCTGCGGTAGTATTGGTACACCCACCGGTACTCCAGGGTAGTACCTGAACCCTTACTGGTTCGCTGGGGTACACCTGCTGACCTTACGGGCGTGCTGTGTAGACCAGACATTCCTACCTGACCCTCCAGGCTAGGCCCGGTATCCCTACCTGATGCTCTGCGGTAGGCCTGGCCCCCTACCCGACAATCTGGGGTAGTACCGGTACACCCACCGGGACTCCGCGGTACTTTTGCTATACCCACCGGTACTCCTGGATTGTACCGGAACCCTTACTGGTGCGCCGGGGTACACCTGCTGACCCTACGGGCACACTGCTTTGGACCCACCCTTCCTACCTGACCCGCCGGGGTAGGACTGGTATACCTACCCGATGTTTCGAGGTAGAACCGGTTCCCCCACCGGTACTCTGGGCTTGGAACGGAAACCTTTGTGATGCGCCAGAGAACACCAGCTGTCCCTTCGTGCGCGCTGGACTAGACCCGGCCTCCCTTCCGGACCCCACAGGTTAGACCCGCTATCCCTACCTGATGCTCCGCATTAGGCTTGGCACCCATACCCGATGTTCTGGGGTAGTAGCGGTACCCCCACCGTTACTCTGCGGTAGTATCGGTACACCCACCGGTACTCCGGGGTAGTACGTGAACCCTTACTGGTTCACTGGGGTACACCTGCTGACGTTACAGGCGCGCGGTGTAGACCAGACATTCCTACCTGACCCTCCATTTTAGGCCCGGTATCCCTACCTGATGCTCCGTTGTTGGCCTGGCACCCCTACCCAATATGCTGGGGTAGTACCGGTACCCCCACCGGTACTCTGCGGTACTATTGGTACACCCACCGGTACTCCAGGGCAGTACCTGAACACTTACTGGTTCGCTGGGGTACACCTGCTGACATTACGGGCGTGCTGTGTAGACCAGACATTCCTACCTGACCCTCCAGGCTAGGCCCGGTATCCCTACCTGATGCTCTGCGGTAGGCCTGGCCCCCTTCCCGACAATCTGGGGTACTACCGGTACACCCACAGGTACTCCGCGGTATTTTTGCTATACCCACCGGTACTCCTGGATTGTACCGGAACCCTTACTGGTGCGCCGGGGTACACCTGCTGACCCTACGGGCACACTGCTTTGGACCCACCCTTCCTACCTGACCCGCCGGGGTAGGACTGGTATACCTACCCGATGTTTCGAGGTAGAACCGGTTCCCCCACCGGTACTCTGGGCTTTGAACGGAACCCTTTGTGATGTGCCAGAGAACACCAGCTGTCCCTTCGTGCGCGCTGGACTAGACCCGGCCTCCCTTCCGGACCCCACAGGTTAGACCCGCTATCCCTACCTGATGCTCCGCATTAGGCTTGGCACCCATACCCGATGTTCTGGGGTAGTAGCGGTACCCCCACCGTTACTCTGCGGTAGTATCGGTACACCCACCGGTACTCCGGGGTAGTACGTGAACCCTTACTGGTTCACTGGGGTACACCTGCTGACGTTACTGGCGTGCGGTGTAGACCAGACATTCTTCCTGACACTCCGTGTTAGTCCCGGTATCCCTACCTGATGCTCCGTTGTTGGCCTGGCACCCCTACCCGATATGCTGGGGTAGTACCGCTACCCCCACCGGTACTCTGCGGTAGTATTGGTACACCCACCGGTACTCCAGGGTAGTACCTGAACCCTTACTGGTTCGCTGGGGTACACCTGCTGACCTTACGGGCGTGCTGTGTAGACCAGACATTCCTACCTGACCCTCCAGGCTAGGCCTGGTATCCCTACCTGATGCTCTGCGGTAGGCCTGGCCCCCTACCCGACAATCTGGGGTAGTACCGGTACACCCACCGGGACTCCGCGGTACTTTTGCTATACCCACCGGTACTCCTGGATTGTACCGGAACCCTTACTGGTGCGCCGGGGTACACCTGCTGACCCTACGGGCACACTGCTTTGGACCCACCCTTCCTACCTGACCCGCCGGGGTAGGCCTGGTAT
Source organism: Astur gentilis (assembly GCF_929443795.1). Classification (NCBI taxonomy): domain Eukaryota; kingdom Metazoa; phylum Chordata; class Aves; order Accipitriformes; family Accipitridae; genus Astur; species Astur gentilis. The sequence goes on along the minus strand of NW_026060868.1, from coordinate 4,913,847 downwards.
ACCTACCCGATGTTTCGAGGTAGAACCGGTTCCCCCACCAGTACTCTGGGCTTGGAACGGAAACCTTTGTGATGCGCCAGAGATCACCAGCTGTCCCTTCGTGCGCGCTGGACTAGACCCGGCCTCCCTTCCGGACCCCACAGGTTAGACCCGCTATCCCTACCTGATGCTCCGCATTAGGCTTGGCACCCATACCCGATGTTCTGGGGTAGTAGCGGTACCCCCACCGTTATTCTGCGGTAGAATCGGTACACCCACCGGTACTCCGGGGTAGTACGTGAACCCTTACTGGTTCACTGGGGTACACCTGCTGACGTTACTGGCGCGCGGTGTAGACCAGACATTCCCACCTGACCCTCCATTTTAGGCCCGGTATCCCTACCTGATGCTCCGTTGTTGGCCTGGCACCCCTACCCAATATGCTGGGGTAGTACCGGTACCCCCACCGGTACTCTGCGGTAGTATTGGTACACCCACTGGTACTCCAGGGCAGTACCTGAACACTTCCTGGTTCGCTGGGGTACACCTGCTGACCTTACGGGCGTGCTGTGTAGACCAGACATTCCTACCTGACCCTCCAGGCTAGGCCCGGTATCCCTACCTGATGCTCTGCGGTAGGCCTGGCCCCCTTCCCGATAATCTGGGGTACTACCGGTACACCCACAGGTACTCCGCGGTACTTTTGCTATACCGACTGGTACTCCTGGATTGTACCGGAACCCTTACTGGTGCGCCGGGGTACACCTGCTGACCCTACGGGCACACTGCTTTGGACCCACCCTTCCTACCTGACCCGCCGGGGTAGGACTGGTATACCTACCCGATGTTTCGAGGTAGAACCGGTTCCCCCACCGGTACTCTGGGCTTGGAACGGAACCCTTTGTGATGCGCCAGAGAACACCAGCTGTCCCTTCGTGCGCACTGGACTAGACCCGGCCTCCCTACCGGACCCCACAGGTTAGACCCGCTATCCCTACCTGATGCTCCGCATTAGGCTTGGCACCCATACCCGATGTTCTGGGGTAGTAGCGGTACCCCCACCGTTACTCTGCGGTAGTATCGGTACACCCACCGGTACTCCGGGGTAGTACGTGAACCCTTACTGGTTCACTGGGGTACACCTGATGACGTTACTGGCGCGCGGTGTAGACCAGACATTCCTACCTGACCCTCCATTTTAGGCCCGGTATCCCTACCTGATGCTCCGTTGTTGGCCTGGCACCCCTACCCAATATGCTGGGGTAGTACCGGTACCCCCACCGGTACTCTGCGGTACTATTGGTACACCCACCGGTACTCCAGGGCAGTACCTGAACACTTACTGGTTCGCTGGGGTACACCTGCTGACATTACGGGCGTGCTGTGTAGACCAGACATTCCTACCTGACCCTCCAGGCTAGGCCCGGTATCCCTACCTGATGCTCTGCGGTAGGCCTGGCCCCCTTCCCTACAATCTGGGGTACTACCGGTACACCCACAGGTACTCCGCGGTATTTTTGCTATACCCACTGGTACTCCTGGATTGTACCGGAACCCTTACTGGTGCGCCGGGGTACACCTGCTGACCCTACGGGCACACTGCTTTGGACCCACCCTTCCTACCTGACCCGCCGGGGTAGGACTGGTATACCTACCCGATGTTTCGAGGTAGAACCGGTTCCCCCACCGGTACTCTGGGCTTTGAATGGAACCCTTTGTGATGCGCCAGAGAACACCAGCTGTCCCTTCGTGCGCGCTGGACTAGACCCGGCCTCCCTTCCGGACCCCACAGGTTAGACCCGCTATCCCTACCTGATGCTCCGCATTAGGCTTGGCACCCATACCCGATGTTCTGGGGTAGTAGCGGTACCCCCACCGTTACTCTGCGGTAGTATCGGTACACCCACCGGTACTCCGGGGTAGTACGTGAACCCTTACTGGTTCACTGGGGTACACCTGCTGACGTTACTGGCGTGCGGTGTAGACCAGACATTCTTCCTGACACTCCGTGTTAGTCCCGGTATCCCTACCTGATGCTCCGTTGTTGGCCTGGCACCCCTACCCGATATGCTGGGGTAGTACCGCTACCCCCACCGGTACTCTGCGGTAGTATTGGTACACCCACCGGTACTCCAGGGTAGTACCTGAACCCTTACTGGTTCGCTGGGGTACACCTGCTGACCTTACGGGCGTGCTGTGTAGACCAGACATTCCTACCTGACCCTCCAGGCTAGGCCCGGTATCCCTACCTGATGCTCTGCGGTAGGCCTGGCCCCCTACCCGACAATCTGGGGTAGTACCGGTACACCCACCGGGACTCCGCGGTACTTTTGCTATACCCACCGGTACTCCTGGATTGTACCGGAACCCTTACTGGTGCGCCGGGGTACACCTGCTGACCCTACGGGCACACTGCTTTTGACCCACCCTTCCTACCTGACCCGCCGGGGTAGGCCTGGTATACCTACCCGATGTTTCGAGGTAGAACCGGTTCCCCCACCGGTACTCTGGGCTTGGAACGGAAACCTTTGTGATGCGCCAGAGAACACCAGCTGTCCCTTCGTGCGCGCTGGACTAGACCCGGCCTCCCTTCCGGACCCCACAGGTTAGACCCGCTATCCCTACCTGATGCTCCGCATTAGGCTTGGCACCCATACCCGATGTTCTGGGGTAGTAGCGGTACCCCCACCGTTACTCTGCGGTAGTATCGGTACACCCACCGGTACTCCGGGGTAGTACGTGAACCCTTACTGGTTCACTGGGGTACACCTGCTGACGTTACTGGCGTGCGGTGTAGACCAGACATTCTTCCTGACACTCCGTGTTAGTCCCGGTATCCCTACCTGATGCTCCGTTGTTGGCCTGGCACCCCTACCCGATATGCTGGGGTAGTACCGCTACCCCCACCGGTACTCTGCGGTAGTATTGGTACACCCACCGGTACTCCAGGGTAGTACCTGAACCCTTACTGGTTCGCTGGGGTACACCTGCTGACCTTACGGGCGTACTGTGTAGACCAGACATTCCTACCTGACCCTCCAGGCTAGGCCTGGTATCCCTACCTGATGCTCTGCGGTAGGCCTGGCCCCCTACCCGACAATCTGGGGTAGTACCGGTACACCCACCGGGACTCCGCGGTACTTTTGCTATACCCACCGGTACTCCTGGATTGTACCGGAACCCTTACTGGTGCGCCGGGGTACACCTGCTGACCCTACGGGCACACTGCTTTGGACCCACCCTTCCTACCTGACCCGCCGGGGTAGGCCTGGTATACCTACCCGATGTTTCGAGGTAGAACCGGTTCCCCCACCAGTACTCTGGGCTTGGAACGGAAACCTTTGTGATGCGCCAGAGATCACCAGCTGTCCCTTCGTGCGCGCTGGACTAGACCCGGCCTCCCTTCCGGACCCCACAGGTTAGACCCGCTATCCCTACCTGATGCTCCGCATTAGGCTTGGCACCCATACCCGATGTTCTGGGGTAGTAGCGGTACCCCCACCGTTATTCTGCGGTAGAATCGGTACACCCACCGGTACTCCGGGGTAGTACGTGAACCCTTACTGGTTCACTGGGGTACACCTGCTGACGTTACTGGCGCGCGGTGTAGACCAGACATTCCCACCTGACCCTCCATTTTAGGCCCGGTATCCCTACCTGATGCTCCGTTGTTGGCCTGGCACCCCTACCCAATATGCTGGGGTAGTACCGGTACCCCCACCGGTACTCTGCGGTAGTATTGGTACACCCACTGGTACTCCAGGGCAGTACCTGAACACTTCCTGGTTCGCTGGGGTACACCTGCTGACCTTACGGGCGTGCTGTGTAGACCAGACATTCCTACCTGACCCTCCAGGCTAGGCCCGGTATCCCTACCTGATGCTCTGCGGTAGGCCTGGCCCCCTTCCCGATAATCTGGGGTACTACCGGTACACCCACAGGTACTCCGCGGTATTTTTGCTATACCCACTGGTACTCCTGGATTGTACCGGAACCCTTACTGGTGCGCCGGGGTACACCTGCTGACCCTACGGGCACACTGCTTTGGACCCACCCTTCCTACCTGACCCGCCGGGGTAGGCCTGGTATACCTACCCGATGTTTCGAGGTAGAACCGGTTCCCCCACCGGTACTCTGGGCTTGGAACGGAAACCTTTGTGATGCGCCAGAGAACACCAGCTGTCCCTTCGTGCGCGCTGGACTAGACCTGGCCTCCCTACCGGACCCCACAGGTTAGACCCGCTATCCCTACCTGATGCTCCGCATTAGGCTTGGCACCCATACCCGATGTTCTGGGGTAGTAGCGGTACCCCCACCGTTACTCTGCGGTAGTATCGGTACACCCACCGGTACTCCGGGGTAGTACGTGAACCCTTACTTGTTCACTGGGGTACACCTGATGACGTTACTGGCGCGCGGTGTAGACCAGACATTCCTACCTGACCCTCCGTTTTAGGCCCGGTATCCCTACCTGATGCTCCGTTTTTGGCCTGGCACCCCTACCCGATATGCTGGGGTAGTACCGGTACCCCCACCGGTACTCTGCGGTAGTATTGGTACACCCACCGGTACTCCAGGGCAGTACCTGAACCCTTACTGGTTCGCTGGGGTACACCTGCTGACCTTACGGGCGTGCTGTGTAGACCAGACATTCCTACCTGACCCTCCAGGCTAGGCCCGGTATCCCTACCTGATGCTCTGCGGTAGGCCTGGCCCCCTTCCCTACAATCTGGGGTAGTACCGGTACACCCACAGGGACTCCGCGGTACTTTTGCTATACCCACTGGTACTCCTGGATTGTACCGGAACCCTTACTGGTGCGCCGGGGTACACCTGCTGACCCTACGGGCACACTGCTTTGGACCCACCCTTCCTACCTGACCCGCCGGGGTAGGACTGGTATACCTACCCGATGTTTCGAGGTAGAACCGGTTCCCCCACCGGTACTCTGGGTTTGGAACGGAAACCTTTCTGATGCGCCAGAGAACACCAGCTGTCCCTTCGTGCGCGCTGGACTAGACCCGGCCTCCCTTCCGGACCCCACAGGTTAGACCCGCTATCCCTACCTGATGCTCCGCATTAGGCTTGGCACCCATACCCGATGTTCTGGGGTAGTAGCGGTACCCCCACCGTTATTATGCGGTAGAATCGGTACACCCACCGGTACTCCGGGGTAGTACGTGAACCCTTACTGGTTCACTGGGGTACACCTGCTGACGTTACTGGCGCGCGGTGTAGACCAGACATTCCTACCTGACCCTCCATTTTAGGCCCGGTATCCCTACCTGATGCTCCGTTGTTGGCCTGGCACCCCTACCCAATATGCTGGGGTAGTACCGGTACCCCCACCGGTACTCTGCGGTAGTATTGGTACACCCACTGGTACTCCAGGGCAGTACCTGAACACTTCCTGGTTCGCTGGGGTACACCTGCTGACCTTACGGGCGTGCTGTGTAGACCAGACATTCCTACCTGACCCTCCAGGCTAGGCCCGGTATCCCTACCTGATGCTCTGCGGTAGGCCTGGCCCCCTTCCCGATAATCTGGGGTACTACCGGTACACCCACAGGTACTCCGCGGTATTTTTGCTATACCCACTGGTACTCCTGGATTGTACCGGAACCCTTACTGGTGCGCCGGGGTACACCTGCTGACCCTACGGGCACACTGCTTTGGACCCACCCTTCCTACCTGACCCGCCGGGGTAGGCCTGGTATACCTACCCGATGTTTCGAGGTAGAACCGGTTCCCCCACCGGTACTCTGGGCTTGGAACGGAAACCTTTGTGATGCGCCAGAGAACACCAGCTGTCCCTTCGTGCGCGCTGGACTAGACCTGGCCTCCCTACCGGACCCCACAGGTTAGACCCGCTATCCCTACCTGATGCTCCGCATTAGGCTTGGCACCCATACCCGATGTTCTGGGGTAGTAGCGGTACCCCCACCGTTACTCTGCGGTAGTATCGGTACACCCACCGGTACTCCGGGGTAGTACGTGAACCCTTACTTGTTCACTGGGGTACACCTGATGACGTTACTGGCGCGCAGTGTAGACCAGACATTCCTACCTGACCCTCCGTTTTAGGCCCGGTATCCCTACCTGATGCTCCGTTTTTGGCCTGGCACCCCTACCCGATATGCTGGGGTAGTACCGGTACCCCCACCGGTACTCTGCGGTAGTATTGGTACACCCACCGGTACTCCAGGGCAGTACCTGAACACTTACTGGTTCGCTGGGGTACACCTGCTGACCTTACGGGCGTGCTGTGTAGACCAGACATTCCTACCTGACCCTCCAGGCTAGGCCCGGTATCCCTACCTGATGCTCTGCGGTAGGCCTGGCCCCCTTCCCTACAATCTGGGGTAGTACCGGTACACCCACAGGGACTCCGCGGTACTTTTGCTATACCCACTGGTACTCCTGGATTGTACCGGAACCCTTACTGGTGCGCCGGGGTACACCTGCTGACCCTACGGGCACACTGCTTTGGACCCACCCTTCCTACCTGACCCGCCGGGGTAGGACTGGTATACCTACCCGATGTTTCGAGGTAGAACCGGTTCCCCCACCGGTACTCTGGGTTTGGAACGGAAACCTTTCTGATGCGCCAGAGAACACCAGCTGTCCCTTCGTGCGCGCTGGACTAGACCCGGCCTCCCTTCCGGACCCCACAGGTTAGACCCGCTATCCCTACCTGATGCTCCGCATTAGGCTTGGCACCCATACCCGATGTTCTGGGGTAGTAGCGGTACCCCCACCGTTATTCTGCGGTAGAATCGGTACACCCACCGGTACTCCGGGGTAGTACGTGAACCCTTACTGGTTCACTGGGGTACACCTGCTGACGTTACTGGCGCGCGGTGTAGACCAGACATTCCTACCTGACCCTCCATTTTAGGCCCGGTATCCCTACCTGATGCTCCGTTGTTGGCCTGGCACCCCTACCCAATATGCTGGGGTAGTACCGGTACCCCCACCGGTACTCTGCGGTAGTATTGGTACACCCACTGGTACTCCAGGGCAGTACCTGAACACTTCCTGGTTCGCTGGGGTACACCTGCTGACCTTACGGGCGTGCTGTGTAGACCAGACATTCCTACCTGACCCTCCAGGCTAGGCCCGGTATCCCTACCTGATGCTCTGCGGTAGGCCTGGCCCCCTACCCGACAATCTGGGCTACTACCGGTACACCCACAGGTACTCCGCGGTACTTTTGCTATACCGACTGGTACTCCTGGATTGTACCGGAACCCTTACTGGTGCGCCGGGGTACACCTGCTGACCCTACGGGCACACTGCTTTGGACCCACCCTTCCTACCTGACCCGCCGGGGTAGGACTGGTATACCTACCCGATGTTTCGAGGTAGAACCGGTTCCCCCACCGGTACTCTGGGCTTGGAACGGAACCCTTTGTGATGCGCCAGAGAACACCAGCTGTCCCTTCGTGCGCGCTGGACTAGACCCGGCCTCCCTACCGGACCCCACAGGTTAGACCCGCTATCCCTACCTGATGCTCCGCATTAGGCTTGGCACCCATACCCGATGTTCTGGGGTAGTAGCGGTACCCCCACCGTTACTCTGCGGTAGTATCGGTACACCCACCGGTACTCCGGGGTAGTACGTGAACCCTTACTGGTTCACTGGGGTACACCTGCTGACGTTACTGGCGCGCGGTGTAGACCAGACATTCCTACCTGACCCTCCATTTTAGGCCCAGTATCCCTACCTGATGCTCCGTTGTTGGCCTGGCACCCCTACCCAATATGCTGGGGTAGTACCGGTACCCCCACCGGTACTCTGCGGTACTATTGGTACACCCACCGGTACTCCAGGGCAGTACCTGAACACTTTCTGGTTCGCTGGGGTACACCTGCTGACATTACGGGCGTGCTGTGTAGACCAGACATTCCTACCTGACCCTCCAGGCTAGGCCCGGTATCCCTACCTGATGCTCTGCGGTAGGCCTGGCCCCCTTCCCGACAATCTGGGGTACTACCGGTACACCCACAGGTACTCCGCGGTATTTTTGCTATACCCACTGGTACTCCTGGATTGTACCGGAACCCTTACTGGTGCGCCGGGGTACACCTGCTGACCCTACGGGCACACTGCTTTGGACCCACCCTTCCTACCTGACCCGCCGGGGTAGGACTGGTATACCTACCCGATGTTTAGAGGTAGAACCGGTTCCCCCACCGGTACTCTGGGCTTTGAACGGAACCCTTTGTGATGCGCCAGAGAACACCAGCTGTCCCTTCGTGCGCGCTGGACTAGACCCGGCCTCCCTTCCGGACCCCACAGGTTAGACCCGCTATCCCTACCTGATGCTCCGCATTAGGCTTGGCACCCATACCCGATGTTCTGGGGTAGTAGCGGTACCCCCACCGTTACTCTGCGGTAGTATCGGTACACCCACCGGTACTCCGGGGTAGTACGTGAACCCTTACTGGTTCACTGGGGTACACCTGCTGACGTTACTGGCGTGCGGTGTAGACCAGACATTCTTCCTGACACTCCGTGTTAGTCCCGGTATCCCTACCTGATGCTCCGTTGTTGGCCTGGCACCCCTACCCGATATGCTGGGGTAGTACCGCTACCCCCACCGGTACTCTGCGGTAGTATTGGTACACCCACCGGTACTCCAGGGTAGTACCTGAACCCTTACTGGTTCGCTGGGGTACACCTGCTGACCTTACGGGCGTGCTGTGTAGACCAGACATTCCTACCTGACCCTCCAGGCTAGGCCTGGTATCCCTACCTGATGCTCTGCGGTAGGCCTGGCCCCCTACCCGACAATCTGGGGTAGTACCGGTACACCCACCGGGACTCCGCGGTACTTTTGCTATACCCACCGGTACTCCTGGATTGTACCGGAACCCTTACTGGTGCGCCGGGGTACACCTGCTGACCCTACGGGCACACTGCTTTGGACCCACCCTTCCTACCTGACCCGCCGGGGTAGGCCTGGTATACCTACCTGATGTTTCGAGGTAGAACCGGTTCCCCCACCAGTACTCTGGGCTTGGAACGGAAACCTTTGTGATGCGCCAGAGATCACCAGCTGTCCCTTCGTGCGCGCTGGACTAGACCCGGCCTCCCTTCCGGACCCCACAGGTTAGACCCGCTATCCCTACCAGATGCTCCGCATTAGGCTTGGCACCCATACCCGATGTTCTGGGGTAGTAGCGGTACCCCCACCGTTATTCTGCGGTAGAATCGGTACACCCACCGGTACTCCGGGGTAGTACGTGAACCCTTACTGGTTCACTGGGGTACACCTGCTGACGTTACTGGCGCGCGGTGTAGACCAGACATTCCCACCTGACCCTCCATTTTAGGCCCGGTATCCCTACCTGATGCTCCGTTGTTGGCCTGGCACCCCTACCCGATATGCTGGGGTAGTACCGGTACCCCCACCGGTACTCTGCGGTAGTATTGGTACACCCACTGGTACTCCAGGGCAGTACCTGAACACTTCCTGGTTCGCTGGGGTACACCTGCTGACCTTACGGGCGTGCTGTGTAGACCAGACATTCCTACCTGACCCTCCAGGCTAGGCCCGGTATCCCTACCTGATGCTCTGCGGTAGGCCTGGCCCCCTACCCGACAATCTGGGGTACTACCGGTACACCCACAGGTACTCCGCGGTATTTTTGCTATACCCACTGGTACTCCTGGATTGTACCGGAACCCTTACTGGTGCGCCGGGGTACACCTGCTGACCCTACGGGCACACTGCTTTGGACCCACCCTTCCTACCTGACCCGCCGGGGTAGGCCTGGTATACCTACCCGATGTTTCGAGGTAGAACCGGTTCCCCCACCGGTACTCTGGGCTTGGAACGGAAACCTTTGTGATGCGCCAGAGAACACCAGCTGTCCCTTCGTGCGCGCTGGACTAGACCTGGCCTCCCTACCGGACCCCACAGGTTAGACCCGCTATCCCTACCTGATGCTCCGCATTAGGCTTGGCACCCATACCCGATGTTCTGGGGTAGTAGCGGTACCCCCACCGTTACTCTGCGGTAGTATCGGTACACCCACCGGTACTCCGGGGTAGTACGTGAACCCTTACTTGTTCACTGGGGTACACCTGATGACGTTACTGGCGCGCGGTGTAGACCAGACATTCCTACCTGACCCTCCGTTTTAGGCCCGGTATCCCTACCTGATGCTCCGTTGTTGGCCTGGCACCCCTACCCGATATGCTGGGGTAGTACCGGTACCCCCACCGGTACTCTGCGGTAGTATTGGTACACCCACCGGTACTCCAGGGCAGTACCTGAACACTTACTGGTTCGCTGGGGTACACCTGCTGACCTTACGGGCGTGCTGTGTAGACCAGACATTCCTACCTGACCCTCCAGGCTAGGCCCGGTATCCCTACCTGATGCTCTGCGGTAGGCCTGGCCCCCTTCCCTACAATCTGGGGTAGTACCGGTACACCCACAGGGACTCCGCGGTACTTTTGCTATACCCACTGGTACTCCTGGATTGTACCGGAACCCTTACTGGTGCGCCGGGGTACACCTGCTGACCCTACGGGCACACTGCTTTGGACCCACCCTTCCTACCTGACCCGCCGGGGTAGGACTGGTATACCTACCCGATGTTTCGAGGTAGAACCGGTTCCCCCACCGGTACTCTGGGTTTGGAACGGAAATCTTTCTGATGCGCCAGAGAACACCAGCTGTCCCTTCGTGCGCGCTGGACTAGACCCGGCCTCCCTTCCGGACCCCACAGGTTAGACCCGCTATCCCTACCTGATGCTCCGCATTAGGCTTGGCACCCATACCCGATGTTCTGGGGTACTAGCGGTACCCCCACCGTTACTCTGCGGTAGAATCGGTACACCCACCGGTACTCCGGGGTAGTACGTGAACCCTTACTGGTTCACTGGGGTACACCTGCTGACGTTACTGGCGCGCGGTGTAGACCAGACATTCCTACCTGACCCTCCATTTTAGGCCCGGTATCCCTACCTGATGCTCCGTTGTTGGCCTGGCACCCCTACCCAATATGCTGGGGTAGTACCGGTACCCCCACCGGTACTGTGCGGTAGTATTGGTACACCCACTGGTACTCCAGGGCAGTACCTGAACACTTCCTGGTTCGCTTGGGTACACCTGCTGACCTTACGGGCGTGCTGTGTAGACCAGACATTCCTACCTGACCCTCCAGGCTAGGCCCGGTATCCCTACCTGATGCTCTGCGGTAGGCCTGGCCCCCTACCCGACAATCTGGGGTAGTACCGGTACACCCACAGGTACTCCGCGGTACTTTTGCTATACCGACTGGTACTCCTGGATTGTACCGGAACCCTTACTGGTGCGCCGGGGTACACCTGCTGACCCTACGGGCACACTGCTTTGGACCCACCCTTCCTACCTGACCCGCCGGGGTAGGACTGGTATACCTACCCGATGTTTCGAGGTAGAACCGGTTCCCCCACCGGTACTCTGGGCTTGGAACGGAACCCTTTGTAATGCGCCAGAGAACACCAGCTGTCCCTTCGTGCGCGCTGGACTAGACCCGGCCTCCCTACCGGACCCCACAGGTTAGACCCGCTATCCCTACCTGATGCTCCGCATTAGGCTTGGCACCCATACCCGATGTTCTGGGGTAGTAGCGGTACCCCCACCGTTACTCTGCGGTAGTATCGGTACACCCACCGGTACTCCGGGGTAGTACGTGAACCCTTACTGGTTCACTGGGGTACACCTGCTGACGTTACTGGCGCGCGGTGTAGACCAGACATTCCTACCTGACCCTCCATTTTAGGCCCGGTATCCCTACCTGATGCTCCGTTGTTGGCCTGGCACCCCTACCCAATATGCTGGGGTAATAGCGGTACCCCCACCGGTACTCTGCGGTACTATTGGTACACCCACCGGTACTCCAGGGCAGTACCTGAACACTTACTGGTTCGCTGGGGTACACCTGCTGACATTACGGGCGTGCTGTGTAGACCAGACATTCCTACCTGACCCTCCAGGCTAGGCCCGGTATCCCTACCTGATGCTCTGCGGTAGGCCTGGCCCCCTTCCCTACAATCTGGGGTACTACCGGTACACCCACAGGTACTCCGCGGTATTTTTGCTATACCCACTGGTACTCCTGGATTGTACCGGAACCCTTACTGGTGCGCAGGGGTACACCTGCTGACCCTACGGGCACACTGCTTTGGACCCACCCTTCCTACCTGACCCGCCGGGGTAGGACTGGTATACCTACCCGATGTTTCGAGGTAGAACCGGTTCCCCCACCGGTACTCTGGGCTTTGAACGGAACCCTTTGTGATGTGCCAGAGAACACCAGCTGTCCCTTCGTGCGCGCTGGACTAGACCCGGCCTCCCTTCCGGACCCCACAGGTTAGACCCGCTATCCCTACCTGATGCTCCGCATTAGGCTTGGCACCCATACCCGATGTTCTGGGGTAGTAGCGGTACCCCCACCGTTACTCTGCGGTAGTATCGGTACACCCACCGGTACTCCGGGGTAGTACGTGAACCCTTACTGGTTCACTGGGGTACACCTGCTGACGTTACGGGGACGCGGTGTAGACCAGACATTCCTACCTGACCCTCCGTTTTAGGCCCGGTATCCCTACCTGATGCTCCGTTGTTGGCCTGGCACCCCTACCCGATATGCTGGGGTAGTACCAGTACCCCCACCGGTACTCTGCGGTAGTATTGGTACACCCACCGGTACTCCAGGGCAATACCTGTACCCTTACTGGTTCGCTGGGGTACACCTGCTGACCTTACGGGCGTGCTGTGTAGACCAGACATTCCTACCTGACCCTCCAGGCTAGGCCCACTATCCCTACCTGATGCTCTGCGGTAGGCCTGGCCCCCTACCCGACAATCTGGGGTACTACCGGTACACCCACAGGTACTCCGCGGTACTTTTGCTATACCCACTGGTACTCCTGGATTGTACCGGAACCCTTACTGGTGCGCCGGGGTACACCTGCTGACCCTACGGGCGCGCCGCTTTACGCCCACCCTTCCTACCTGACCCGCCGGGGTAGGCCTGGTATACCTACCCGATGTTTCGAGGTAGAACCGGTTCCCCCACCGGTACTCTGGGCTTGGAACGGAAACCTTTGTGATGCGCCAGAGAACACCAGCTGTCCCTTCGTGCGCGCTGGACTAGACCCGGCCTCCCTACCGGACCCCACAGGTTAGACCCGCTATCCCTACCTGATGCTGCGCATTAGGCTTGGCACCCATACCCGATGTTCTGGGGTAGTAACGGTACCCCCACCGTTACTCTGCGGTAGTATCGGTACACCCACCGGTACTCCGGGGTAGTACGTGAACCCTTACTGGTTCACTGGGGTACACCTGCTGACGTTACTGGCGTGCGGTGTAGACCAGACATTCCTACCTGACCCTCCGTTTTAGTCCCGGTATCCCTACCTGATGCTCCGTTGTTGGCCTGGCACCCCTACCCGATATGCTGGGGTAGTACCGCTACCCCCACCGGTACTCTGCGGTAGTATTGGTACACCCACCGGTACTCCAGGGTAGTACCTGAACTCTTACTGGTTCGCTGGGGTACACCTGCTGACCTTACGGGCGTGCTGTGTAGACCAGACATTCCTACCTGACCCTCCAGGCTAGGCCCGGTATCCCTACCTGATGCTCTGCGGTAGTCCTGGCCCCCTACCCGACAATCTGGGGTAGTACCGGTACACCCACAGGGACTCCGCGGTACTTTTGCTATACCCACCGGTACTCCTGGATTGTACCGGAACCCTTACTGGTGCGCCGGGGTACACCTGCTGACCCTACGGGCACACTGCTTTGGACCCACCCTTCCTACCTGACCCGCCGGGGTAGGCCTGGTATACCTACCCGATGTTTCGAGGTAGAACCGGTTCCCCCACCGGTACTCTGGGTTTGGAACGGAACCCTTTGTGATGCGCCAGAGAACACCAGCTGTCCATTCGTGCGCGCTGGACTAGACCCGGCTCCCTACCAGACATCACAGGTTAGACCCGCTATCCCTACCTGATGCTCCGCATTAGGCTTGGCACCCATACCCGATGTTCTGGGGTAGTAGCGGTACCCCCACCGTTACTCTGCGGTAGTATCGGTACACCCACCGGTACTCCGGGGTAGTACGTGAACCCTTACTGGTTCACTGGGGTACACCTGATGACGTTACTGGCGCGCGGTGTAGACCAGACATTCCTACCTGACCCTCCGTTTTAGGCCCGGTATCCCTACCTGATGCTCCGTTGTTGGCCTGGCAACCCTACCCGATATGCTGGGATAGTACCGCTACCCCCACCGGTACTCTGCGGTAGTATTGGTACACCCACCGGTACTCCAGGGCAGTACCTGAACCCTTACTGGTTCGCTGGGGTACACCTGCTGACCTTACGGGCGTGCTGTGTAGACCAGACATTCCTACCTGACCCTCCAGGCTAGGCCCGGTATCCCTACCTGATGCTCTGCGGTAGGCCTGGCCCCCTACCCGACAATCTGGGGTAGTACCGGTACACCCACCGGGACTCCGCGGTACTTTTGCTATACCCACCGGTACTCCTGGATTGTACCGGAACCCTTACTGGTGCGCCGGGGTACACCTGCTGACCCTACGGGCACACTGCTTTGGACCCACCCTTCCTACCTGACCCGCCGGGGTAGGCCTGGTATACCTACCCGATGTTTCGAGGTAGAACCGGTTCCCCCACCGGTACTCTGGGTTTGGAACGGAACCCTTTGTGATGTGCCAGAGAACACCAGCTGTCCCTTCGTGCACGCTGGACTAGACCCGGCCTCCCTACCGGACATCACAGGTTAGACCCGCTATCCCTACCTGATGCTGCGCATTAGGCTTGGCACCCATACCCGATGTTCTGGGGTAGTAGCGGTACCCCCACTGTTACTCTGCGGTAGTATCGGTACACCCACCGGTACTCCGGGGTAGTACGTGAACCCTTACTGGTTCACTGGGTTACACCTGATGACGTTACGGGTGCGCGGTGTAGACCAGACATTCATACCTGACCCTCCGTTTTAGGCCCGGTATCCCTACCTGATGCTCCGTTGTTGGCCTGGCACCCCTACCCGATATGCTGGGGTAGTACCGGTACCCCCACCGGTACTCTGCGGTAGTATTGGTACACCCACCGGTACTCCAGGGCAGTACCTGAACCCTTACTGGTTCGCTGGGGTACACCTGCTGACCTTACGGGCGTGCTCTGTAGACCAGACATTCCTACCTGACCCTCCAGGCTAGGCCCGGTATCCCTACCTGATGCTCTGCGGTAGGCCTGGCCCCCTACCCGACAATCTGGGCTACTACCGGTACACCCACAGGTACTCCGCGGTACTTTTGCTATACCCACTGGTACTCCTGGATTGTACCGGAACCCTTACTGGTGTGCCGGGGTACACCTGCTGACCCTACGGGCGCGCCGCTTTACGCCCACCCTTCCTACCTGACTCGCCGGGGTAGGCCTGGTATACCTACCCGATGTTTCGAGGTAGAACCGTTTCCCCCACCGGTACTCTGAGCTTGGAACGGAAACCTTTGTGATGCGCCAGAGAACACCAGCTGTCCCTTCGTGCGCGCTGGGCTAGACCTGGCCTCCCTACCGGACCCCACAGGTTAGACCCGCTATCCCTACCTGATGCTCCGCATTAGGCTTGGCACCCATACCCGATGTTCTGGGGTAGTAACGGTACCCCCACCGTTACTCTGCGGTAGTATCGGTACACCCACCGGTACTCCGGGGTAGTACGTGAACCCTTACTGGTTCACTGGGGTACACCTGCTGACGTTACTGGCGTGCGGTGTAGACCAGACATTCCTACCTGACCCTCCGTTTTAGGCCCGGTATCCCTACCTGATGCTCCGTTGTTGGCCTGGCACCCCTACCCGATATGCTGGGGTAGTACCGGTACCCCCACCGGTACTCTGCGGTAGTATTGGTACACCCACCGGTACTCCAGGGCAGTACCTGAACCCTTACTGGTTCGCTGGGGTACACCTGCTGACCTTACGGGCGTGCTGTGTAGACCAGACATTCCTACCTGACCCTCCAGGCTAGGCCCGGTATCCCTACCTGATGCTCTGCGGTAGGCCTGGCCCCCTACCCGACAATCTGGGGTAGTACCGGTACACCCACAGGTACTCCGCGGTACTTTTGCTATACCCACTGGTACTCCTGGATTGTACCGGAACCCTTACTGGTGCGCCGGGGTACACCTGCTGACCCTACGGGCACACTGCTTTGGACCCACCCTTCCTACCTGACCCGCCGGGGTAGGCCTGGTATACCTACCCGATGTTTCGAGGTAGAACCGGTTCCCCCACCGGTACTCTGGGCTTGGAACGGAAACCTTTGTGATGCGCCAGAGAACACCAGCTGTACCTTCGTGCGCGTTGGACTAGACCTGGCCTCCCTTCCGGACCCCACAGGTTAGACCCGCTATCCTTACCTGATGCTCCGCATTAGGCTTGGCACCCATACCCGATGTTCTGGGGTAGTAGCGGTACCCCCACCGTTACTCTGCGGTAGTATCGGTACACCCACCGGTACTCCGGGGTAGTACGTGAACCCTTACTGGTTCACTGGGGTACACCTGCTGACGTTACGGGGACGCGGTGTAGACCAGACATTCCTACCTGACCCTCCGTTTTAGGCCCGGTATCCCTACCTGATGCTCCGTTGTTGGCCTGGCACCCCTACCCGATATGCTGGGGTAGTACCAGTACCCCCACCGGTACTCTGCGGTAGTATTGGTACACCCACCGGTACTCCAGGGCAGTACCTGTACCCTTACTGGTTCGCTGGGGTACACCTGCTGACCTTACGGGCGTGCTGTGTAGACCAGACATTCCTACCTGACCCTCCAGGCTAGGCCCACTATCCCTACCTGATGCTCTGCGGTAGGCCTGGCCCCCTACCCGACAATCTGGGGTACTACCGGTACACCCACAGGTACTCCGCGGTACTTTTGCTATACCCACCGGTACTCCTGGATTGTACCGGAACCCTTACTGGTGCGCCGGGGTACACCTGCTGACCCTACGGGCGCGCCGCTTTACGCCCACCCTTCCTACCTGACCCGCCGGGGTAGGCCTGGTATACCTACCCGATGTTTCGAGGTAGAACCGGTTCCCCCACCGGTACTCTGAGCTTGGAACGGAAACCTTTGTGATGCGCCAGAGAACACCAGCTGTCCCTTCGTGCGCGCTGGACTAGACCCGGCCTCCCTACCGGACCCCACAGGTTAGACCCGCTATCCCTACCTGATGCTGCGCATTAGGCTTGGCACCCATACCCGATGTTCTGGGGTAGTAACGGTACCCCCACCGTTACTCTGCGGTAGTATCGGTACACCCACCGGTACTCCGGGGTAGTACGTGAACCCTTACTGGTTCACTGGGGTACACCTGCTGACGTTACTGGCGTGCGGTGTAGACCAGACATTCCTACCTGACCCTCCGTTTTAGTCCCGGTATCCCTACCTGATGCTCCGTTGTTGGCCTGGCACCCCTACCCGATATGCTGGGGTAGTACCGCTACCCCCACCGGTACTCTGCGGTAGTATTGGTACACCCACCGGTACTCCAGGGTAGTACCTGAACTCTTACTGGTTCGCTGGGGTACACCTGCTGACCTTACGGGCGTGCTGTGTAGACCAGACATTCCTACCTGACCCTCCAGGCTAGGCCCGGTATCCCTACCTGATGCTCTGCGGTAGTCCTGGCCCCCTACCCGACAATCTGGGGTAGTACCGGTACACCCACAGGGACTCCGCGGTACTTTTGCTATACCCACCGGTACTCCTGGATTGTACCGGAACCCTTACTGGTGCGCCGGGGTACACCTGCTGACCCTACGGGCACACTGCTTTGGACCCACCCTTCCTACCTGACCCGCCGGGGTAGGCCTGGTATACCTACCCGATGTTTCGAGGTAGAACCGGTTCCCCCACCGGTACTCTGGGTTTGGAACGGAACCCTTTGTGATGCGCCAGAGAACACCAGCTGTCCATTCGTGCGCGCTGGACTAGACCCGGCTCCCTACCAGACATCACAGGTTAGACCCGCTATCCCTACCTGATGCTCCGCATTAGGCTTGGCACCCATACCCGATGTTCTGGGGTAGTAGTGGTACCCCCACCGTTACTCTGCGGTAGTATCGGTACACCCACCGGTACTCCGGGGTAGTACGTGAACCCTTACTGGTTCACTGGGGTACACCTGATGACGTTACTGGCGCGCGGTGTAGACCAGACATTCCTACCTGACCCTCCGTTTTAGGCCCGGTATCCCTACCTGATGCTCCGTTGTTGGCCTGGCACCCCTACCCGATATGCTGGGGTAGTACCGCTACCCCCACCGGTACTCTGCGGTAGTATTGGTACACCCACCGGTACTCCAGGGCAGTACCTGAACCCTTACTGGTTCGCTGGGGTACACCTGATGACCTTACGGGCGTGCTCTGTAGACCAGACATTCCTACCTGACCCTCCAGGCTAGGCCCGGTATCCCTACCTGATGCTCTGCGGTAGGCCTGGCCCCCTACCCGACAATCTGGGGTAGTACCGGTACACCCACCGGTACTCCGCGGTACTTTTGCTATACCCACCGGTACTCCTGGATTGTACCGGAACCCTTACTGGTGCGCCGGGGTACACCTGCTGACCCTACGGGCACACTGCTTTGGACCCACCCTTCCTACCTGACCCGCCGGGGTAGGCCTGGTATACCTACCCGATGTTTCGAGGTAGAACCGGTTCCCCCACCGGTACTCTGGGTTTGGAACGGAACCCTTTGTGATGTGCCAGAGAACACCAGCTGTCCCTTCGTGCACGCTGGACTAGACCCGGCCTCCCTACCGGACATCACAGGTTAGACCCGCTATCCCTACCTGATGCTCCGCATTAGGCTTGGCACCCATACCCGATGTTCTGGGGTAGTAGCGGTACCCCCACTGTTACTCTGCGGTAGTATCGGTACACCCACCGGTACTCCGGGGTAGTACGTGAACCCTTACTGGTTCACTGGGTTACACCTGATGACGTTACGGGTGCGCGGTGTAGACCAGACATTCCTACCTGACCCTCCGTTTTAGGCCCGGTATCCCTACCTGATGCTCCGTTGTTGGCCTGGCACCCCTACCCGATATGCTGGGGTAGTACCGGTACCCCCACCGTTACTCTGCGGTAGTATTGGTACACCCACCGGTACTCCAGGGCAGTACCTGAACCCTTACTGGTTCGCTGGGGTACACCTGCTGACCTTACGGGCGTGCTGTGTAGACCAGACATTCCTACCTGACCCTCCAGGCTAGGCCCGGTATCCCTACCTGATGCTCTGCGGTAGGCCTGGCCCCCTACCCGACAATCTGGGCTACTACCGGTACACCCACAGGTACTCCGCGGTACTTTTGCTATACCCACTGGTACTCCTGGATTGTACCGGAACCCTTACTGGTGTGCCGGGGTACACCTGCTGACCCTACGGGCGCGCCGCTTTACGCCCACCCTTCCTACCTGACTCGCCGGGGTAGGCCTGGTATACCTACCCGATGTTTCGAGGTAGAACCGGTTCCCCCACCGGTACTCTGAGCTTGGAACGGAAACCTTTGTGATGCGCCAGAGAACACCAGCTGTCCCTTCGTGCGCACTGGGCTAGACCTGGCCTCCCTACCGGACCCCACAGGTTAGACCCGCTATCCCTACCTGATGCTCCGCATTAGGCTTGGCACCCATACCCGATGTTCTGGGGTAGTAGCGGTACCCCCACCGTTACTCTGCGGTAGTATCGGTACACCCACCGGTACTCCGGGGTAGTACGTGAACCCTTACTGGTTCACTGGGGTACACCTGCTGACGTTACTGGCGTGCGGTGTAGACCAGACATTCCTACCTGACCCTCCGTTTTAGGCCCGGTATCCCTACCTGATGCTCCGTTGTTGGCCTGGCACCCCTACCCGATATGCTGGGGTAGTACCGGTACCCCCACCGGTACTCTGCGGTAGTATTGGTACACCCACCGGTACTCCAGGGCAGTACCTGAACCCTTACTGGTTCGCTGGGGTACACCTGATGACCTTACGGGCGTGCTCTGTAGACCAGACATTCCTACCTGACCCTCCAGGCTAGGCCCGGTATCCCTACCTGATGCTCTGCGGTAGGCCTGGCCCCCTACCCGACAATCTGGGGTAGTACCGGTACACCCACAGCTACTCCGCGGTACTTTTGCTATACCCACTGGTACTCCTGGATTGTACCGGAACCCTTACTGGTGCGCCGGGGTACACCTGCTGACCCTACGGGCACACTGCTTTGGACCCACCCTTCCTACCTGACCCGCCGGGGTAGGCCTGGTATACCTACCCGATGTTTCGAGGTAGAACCGGTTCCCCCACCGGTACTCTGGGCTTGGAACGGAAACCTTTGTGATGCGCCAGAGAACACCAGCTGTCCCTTCGTGCGCGCTGGACTAGACCCGGCCTCCCTACCGGACCCCACAGGTTAGACCCGCTATCCCTACCTGATGCTCCGCATTAGGCTTGGCACCCATACCCGATGTTCTGGGGTAGTAGCGGTACCCCCACCGTTACTCTGCGGTAGTATCGGTACACCCACCGGTACTCCGGGGTAGTACGTGAACCCTTACTGGTTCACTGGGGTACACCTGCTGACGTTACTGGCGTGCGGTGTAGACCAGACATTCTTCCTGACCCTCCGTGTTAGTCCCGGTATTCCTACCTGATGCTCCGCTGTTGGCCTGGCACCCCTACCCGATATGCTGGGGTAGTACCGGTACCCCCACCGGTACTCTGCGGTAGTATTGGTACACCCACCGGTACTCCAGGGTAGTACCTGAACACTTACTGGTTCGCTGGGGTACACCTGCTGACCTTACGGGCGTGCTGTGTAGACCAGACATTCCTACCTGACCCTCCAGGCTAGGCCCGGTATCCCTACCTGATGCTCTGCGGTAGGCCTGGCCCCCTACCCGACAATCTGGGGTAGTACCGGTACACCCACCGGGACTCCGCGGTACTTTTGCTATACCCACCGGTACTCCTGGATTGTACCGGAACCCTTACTGGTGCGCCGGGGTACACCTGCTGACCCTACGGGCACACTGCTTTGGACCCACCCTTCCTACCTGACCCGCCGGGGTAGGCCTGGTATACCTACCCGATGTTTCGAGGTAGAACCGGTTCCCCCACTGGTACTCTGGGTTTGGAACGGAACCCTTTGTGATGTGCCAGAGAACACCAGCTGTCCCTTCGTGCACGCTGGACTAGACCCGGCCTCCCTACCGGACATCACAGGTTAGACCCGCTATCCCTACCTGATGCTCCGCATTAGGCTTGGCACCCATACCCGATGTTCTGGGGTAGTAGCGGTACCCCCACTGTTACTCTGCGGTAGTATCGGTACACCCACCGGTACTCCGGGGTAGTACGTGAACCCTTACTGGTTCACTGGGTTACACCTGATGACGTTACGGGTGCGCGGTGTAGACCAGACATTCATACCTGACCCTCCGTTTTAGGCCCGGTATCCCTACCTGATGCTCCGTTGTTGGCCTGGCACCCCTACCCGATATGCTGGGGTAGTACCGGTACCCCCACCGGTACTCTGCGGTAGTATTGGTACACCCACCGGTACTCCAGGGCAGTACCTGAACCCTTACTGGTTCGCTGGGGTACACCTGCTGACCTTACGGGCGTGCTGTGTAGACCAGACATTCCTACCTGACCCTCCAGGCTAGGCCCGGTATCCCTACCTGATGCTCTGCGGTAGGCCTGGCCCCCTACCCGACAATCTGGGGTAGTATCGGTACACCCACAGGTACTCCGCGGTACTTTTGCTGTACCCACTGGTACTCCTGGATTGTACCGGAACCCTTACTGGTGCGCCGGGGTACACCTGCTGACCCTACGGGCACACTGCTTTGGACCCACCCTTCCTACCTGACCCGCCGGGGTAGGCCTGGTATACCTACCCGATGTTTCGAGGTAGAACCGGTTCCCCCACCGGTACTCTGGGCTTGGAACGGAAACCTTTGTGATGCGCCAGAGAACACCAGCTGTACCTTCGTGCGCGCTGGACTAGACCTGGCCTCCCTACCGGACCCCACAGGTTAGACCCGCTATCCCTACCTGATGCTCCGCATTAGGCTTGGCACCCATACCCGATGTTCTGGGGTAGTAACGGTACCCCCACCGTTACTCTGCGGTAGTATCGGTACACCCACCGGTACTCCGGGGTAGTACGTGAACCCTTACTGGTTCACTGGGGTACACCTGCTGACGTTACTGGCGTGCGGTGTAGACCAGACATTCCTACCTGACCCTCCGTTTTAGGCCCGGTATCCCTACCTGATGCTCCGTTGTTGGCCTGGCACCCCTACCCAATAGGCTGGGGTAGTACCGGTACCCCCACCGGTACTCTGCGGTAGTATTGGTACACCCACCGGTACTCCAGGGCAGTACCTGAACACTTACTGGTTCGCTGGGGTACACCTGCTGACCTTACGGGCGTGCTCTGTAGACCAGACATTCCTACCTGACCCTCCAGGCTAGGCCCGGCATCCCTACCTGATGCTCTGCGGTAGGCCTGGCCCCCTATCCGACAATCTGGGGTAGTACCGGTACACCCACAGGGACTCCGCGGTACTTTTGCTATACCCACCGGTACTCCTGGATTGTACCGGAACCCTTACTGGTGCGCCGGGGTACACCTGCTGACCCTACGGGCACACTGCTTTGGACCCACCCTTCCTACCTGACCCGCCGGGGTAGGCCTGGTATACCTACCCGATGTTTCGAGGTAGAACCGGTTCCCCCACCGGTACTCTGGGCTTGGAACGGAAACCTTTGTGATGCGCCAGAGAACACCAGCTGTCCCTTCGTGCGCGCTGGACTAGACCCGGCCTCCCTACCGGACCCCACAGGTTAGACCCGCTATCCCTACCTGATGCTCCGCATTAGGCTTGGCACCCATACCCGATGTTCTGGGGTAGTAGCGGTACCCCCACCGTTACTCTGCGGTAGTATCGGTACACCCACCGGTACTCCAGGGTAGTACGTGAACCCTTACTGGTTCACTGGGGTACACCTGCTGACGTTACTGGCGTGCGGTGTAGACCAGACATTCCTACCTGACCCTCCGTTTTAGGCCCGGTATCCCTACCTGATGCTCCGTTGTTGGCCTGGCACCCCTACCCGATATGCTGGGCTAGTACCGGTACCCCCACCGGTACTCTGCGGTAGTATTGGTACACCCACCGGTACTCCAGGGCAGTACCTGAACCCTTACTGGTTCGCTGGGGTACACCTGCTGACCTTACGGGCGTGCTGTGTGGACCAGACATTCCTACCTGACCCTCCAGGCTAGGCCCGGTATCCCTACCTGATGCTCTGCGGTAGGCCTGGCCCCCTATCCGACAATCTGGGGTAGTACCCGTACACCCACAGGGACTCCGCGGTACTTTTGCTATACCCACCGGTACTCCTGGATTGTACCGGAACCCTTACTGGTGCGCCGGGGTACACCTGCTGACCCTACGGGCACACTGCTTTGGACCCACCCTTCCTACCTGACCCGCCGGGGTAGGCCTGCTATACCTACCCGATGTTTCGTGGTAGAACCGGTTCCCCCACCGGTACTCTGGGCTTGGAACGGAAACCTTTGTGATGCGCCAGAGAACACCAGCTGTCCCTTCGTGCGCGCTGGACTAGACCCGGCCTCCCTACCGGACCCCACAGGTTAGACCCGCTATCCCTACCTGATGCTCCGCATTAGGCTTGGCACCCATACCCGATGTTCTGGGGTAGTAGCGGTACCCCCACCGTTACTCTGCGGTAGTATCGGTACACCCACCGGTACTCCGGGGTAGTACGTGAACCCTTACTGGTTCACTGGGGTACACCTGCTGACGTTACTGGCGTGCGGTGTAGACCAGACATTCTTCCTTACCCTCCGTGTTAGTCCCGGTATTCCTACCTGATGCTCCGCTGTTGGCCTGGCACCCCTACCCGATATGCTGGGGTAGTACCGGTACCCCCACCGGTACTCTGCGGTAGTATCGGTACACCCACCGGTACTCCGGGGTAGTACGTGAACCCTTACTGGTTCACTGGGGTACACCTGATGACGTTACTGGCGCGCGGTGTAGACCAGACATTCCTACCTGACCCTCCGTTTTAGGCCCGGTATCCCTACCTGATGCTCCGTTGTTGGCCTGGCACCCCTACCCGATATGCTGGGGTAGTACCGCTACCCCCACCGGTACTCTGCGGTAGTATTGGTACACCCACCGGTACTCCAGGGTAGTACCTGAACCCTTACTGGTTCGCTGGGGTACACCTGGTGACCTTACGGGTGTGCTGTGTGGACCAGACATTCCTACCTGACCCTCCAGGCTAGGCCCGGTATCCCTACCTGATGCTCTGCGGTAGGCATGGCCCCCTATCCGACAATCTGGGGTAGTACCGGTACACCCACAGGGACTCCGCGGTACTTTTGCTATACCCACCGGTACTCCTGGATTGTACCGGAACCCTTACTGGTGCGCCGGGGTACACCTGCTGACCCTACGGGCACACTGCTTTGGACCCACCCTTCCTACCTGACCCGCCGGGGTAGGCCTGCTATACCTACCCGATGTTTCGAGGTAGAACCGGTTCCCCCACCGGTACTCTGGGCTTGGAACGGAAACCTTTGTGATGCGCCAGAGAACACCAGCTGTCCCTTCGTGCGCGCTGGACTAGACCCGGCCTCCCTACCGGACCCCACAGGTTAGACCCGCTATCCCTACCTGATGCTCCGCATTAGGCTTGGCACCCATACCCGATGTTCTGGGGTAGTAGCGGTACCCCCACCGTTACTCTGCGGTAGTATCGGTACACCCACCGGTACTCCGGGGTAGTACGTGAACCCTTACTGGTTCACTGGGGTACACCTGCTGACGTTACTGGCGTGCGGTGTAGACCAGACATTCTTCCTGACCCTCCGTGTTAGTCCCGGTATTCCTACCTGATGCTCCGCTGTTGGCCTGGCACCCCTACCCGATATGCTGGGGTAGTACCGGTACCCCCACCGGTACTCTGCGGTAGTATTGGTACACCCACCGGTACTCCAGGGTAGTACCTGAACACTTACTGGTTCGCTGGGGTACACCTGCTGACCTTACGGGCGTGCTGTGTAGACCAGACATTCCTACCTGACCCTCCAGGCTAGGCCCGGTATCCCTACCTGATGCTCTGCGGTAGGCCTGGCCCCCTACCCGACAATCTGGGGTAGTACCGGTACACCCACCGGGACTCCGCGGTACTTTTGCTATACCCACCGGTACTCCTGGATTGTACCGGAACCCTTACTGGTGCGCCGGGGTACACCTGCTGACCCTACGGGCACACTGCTTTGGACCCACCCTTCCTACCTGACCCGCCGGGGTAGGCCTGGTATACCTACCCGATGTTTCGAGGTAGAACCGGTTCCCCCACTGGTACTCTGGGTTTGGAACGGAACCCTTTGTGATGTGCCAGAGAACACCAGCTGTCCCTTCGTGCACGCTGGACTAGACCCGGCCTCCCTACCGGACATCACAGGTTAGACCCGCTATCCCTACCTGATGCTCCGCATTAGGCTTGGCACCCATACCCGATGTTCTGGGGTAGTAGCGGTACCCCCACTGTTACTCTGCGGTAGTATCGGTACACCCACCGGTACTCCGGGGTAGTACGTGAACCCTTACTGGTTCACTGGGTTACACCTGATGACGTTACGGGTGCGCGGTGTAGACCAGACATTCATACCTGACCCTCCGTTTTAGGCCCGGTATCCCTACCTGATGCTCCGTTGTTGGCCTGGCACCCCTACCCGATATGCTGGGGTAGTACCGGTACCCCCACCGGTACTCTGCGGTAGTATTGGTACACCCACCGGTACTCCAGGGCAGTACCTGAACCCTTACTGGTTCGCTGGGGTACACCTGCTGACCTTACGGGCGTGCTGTGTAGACCAGACATTCCTACCTGACCCTCCAGGCTAGGCCCGGTATCCCTACCTGATGCTCTGCGGTAGGCCTGGCCCCCTACCCGACAATCTGGGGTAGTATCGGTACACCCACAGGTACTCCGCGGTACTTTTGCTGTACCCACTGGTACTCCTGGATTGTACCGGAACCCTTACTGGTGCGCCGGGGTACACCTGCTGACCCTACGGGCACACTGCTTTGGACCCACCCTTCCTACCTGACCCGCCGGGGTAGGCCTGGTATACCTACCCGATGTTTCGAGGTAGAACCGGTTCCCCCACCGGTACTCTGGGCTTGGAACGGAAACCTTTGTGATGCGCCAGAGAACACCAGCTGTACCTTCGTGCGCGCTGGACTAGACCTGGCCTCCCTACCGGACCCCACAGGTTAGACCCGCTATCCCTACCTGATGCTCCGCATTAGGCTTGGCACCCATACCCGATGTTCTGGGGTAGTAACGGTACCCCCACCGTTACTCTGCGGTAGTATCGGTACACCCACCGGTACTCCGGGGTAGTACGTGAACCCTTACTGGTTCACTGGGGTACACCTGCTGACGTTACTGGCGTGCGGTGTAGACCAGACATTCCTACCTGACCCTCCGTTTTAGGCCCGGTATCCCTACCTGATGCTCCGTTGTTGGCCTGGCACCCCTACCCAATAGGCTGGGGTAGTACCGGTACCCCCACCGGTACTCTGCGGTAGTATTGGTACACCCACCGGTACTCCAGGGCAGTACCTGAACACTTACTGGTTCGCTGGGGTACACCTGCTGACCTTACGGGCGTGCTCTGTAGACCAGACATTCCTACCTGACCCTCCAGGCTAGGCCCGGCATCCCTACCTGATGCTCTGCGGTAGGCCTGGCCCCCTATCCGACAATCTGGGGTAGTACCGGTACACCCACAGGGACTCCGCGGTACTTTTGCTATACCCACCGGTACTCCTGGATTGTACCGGAACCCTTACTGGTGCGCCGGGGTACACCTGCTGACCCTACGGGCACACTGCTTTGGACCCACCCTTCCTACCTGACCCGCCGGGGTAGGCCTGGTATACCTACCCGATGTTTCGAGGTAGAACCGGTTCCCCCACCGGTACTCTGGGCTTGGAACGGAAACCTTTGTGATGCGCCAGAGAACACCAGCTGTCCCTTCGTGCGCGCTGGACTAGACGCGGCCTCCCTACCGGACCCCACAGGTTAGACCCGCTATCCCTACCTGATGCTCCGCATTAGGCTTGGCACCCATACCCGATGTTCTGGGGTAGTAGCGGTACCCCCACCGTTACTCTGCGGTAGTATCGGTACACCCACCGGTACTCCAGGGCAGTACGTGAACCCTTACTGGTTCACTGGGGTACACCTGCTGACGTTACTGGCGTGCGGTGTAGACCAGACATTCCTACCTGACCCTCCGTTTTAGGCCCGGTATCCCTACCTGATGCTCCGTTGTTGGCCTGGCACCCCTACCCGATATGCTGGGCTAGTACCGGTACCCCCACCGGTACTCTGCGGTAGTATTGGTACACCCACCGGTACTCCAGGGCAGTACCTGAACCCTTACTGGTTCGCTGGGGTACACCTGCTGACCTTACGGGCGTGCTGTGTGGACCAGACATTCCTACCTGACCCTCCAGGCTAGGCCCGGTATCCCTACCTGATGCTCTGCGGTAGGCCTGGCCCCCTATCCGACAATCTGGGGTAGTACCCGTACACCCACAGGGACTCCGCGGTACTTTTGCTATACCCACCGGTACTCCTGGATTGGACCGGAACCCTTACTGGTGCGCCGGGGTACACCTGCTGACCCTACGGGCACACTGCTTTGGACCCACCCGTCCTACCTGACCCGCCGGGGTAGGCCTGGTATACCTACCCGATGTTTCGTGGTAGAACCGGTTCCCCCACCGGTACTCTGGGCTTGGAACGGAAACCTTTGTGATGCGCCAGAGAACACCAGCTGTCCCTTCGTGCGCGCTGGACTAGACCCGGCCTCCCTACCGGACCCCACAGGTTAGACCCGCTATCCCTACCTGATGCTCCGCATTAGGCTTGGCACCCATACCCGATGTTCTGGGGTAGTAGCGGTACCCCCACCGTTACTCTGCGGTAGTATCGGTACACCCACCGGTACTCCGGGGTAGTACGTGAACCCTTACTGGTTCACTGGGGTACACCTGCTGACGTTACTGGCGTGCGGTGTAGACCAGACATTCTTCCTGACCCTCCGTGTTAGTCCCGGTATTCCTACCTGATGCTCCGCTGTTGGCCTGGCACCCCTACCCGATATGCTGGGGTAGTACCGGTACCCCCACCGGTACTCTGCGGTAGTATCGGTACACCCACCGGTACTCCGGGGTAGTACGTGAACCCTTACTGGTTCACTGGGGTACACCTGATGACGTTACTGGCGCGCGGTGTAGACCAGACATTCCTACCTGACCCTCCGTTTTAGGCCCGGTATCCCTACCTGATGCTCCGTTGTTGGCCTGGCACCCCTACCCGATATGCTGGGGTAGTACCGCTACCCCCACCGGTACTCTGCGGTAGTATTGGTACACCCACCGGTACTCCAGGGTAGTACCTGAACCCTTACTGGTTCGCTGGGGTACACCTGCTGACCTTACGGGTGTGCTGTGTGGACCAGACATTCCTACCTGACCCTCCAGGCTAGGCCCGGTATCCCTACCTGATGCTCTGCGGTAGGCATGGCCCCCTATCCGACAATCTGGGGTAGTACCGGTACACCCACAGGGACTCCGCGGTACTTTTGCTATACCCACCGGTACTCCTGGATTGTACCGGAACCCTTACTGGTGCGCCGGGGTACACCTGCTGACCCTACGGGCACACTGCTTTGGACCCACCCTTCCTACCTGACCCGCCGGGGTAGGCCTGCTATACCTACCCGATGTTTCGAGGTAGAACCGGTTCCCCCACCGGTACTCTGGGTTTGGAACAGAACCCTTTCTGATGCGCCAGAGAACACCAGCTGTCCCTTTGTGCGCGCTGGACTAGAACCGGCCTCCCTTCCGGACCCCACAGGTCAGACCCGCTATCCCTACCTGATGCACCGCATTAGGCTTGGCACCCATACCCGATGTTCTGGGGTAGTAACGGTACCCCCACCGTTACTCTGCGGTAGTATCGGTACACCCACCGGTACTCCGGGGTAGTACGTGAACCCTTACTGGTTCACTGGGGTACACCTGCTGACGTTACTGTCGTGCGGTGTAGACCAGACATTCCTACCTGACCATCCAGGCTAGGCCCGGTATCCCTACCTGATGCTCTGCGGTAGGCCTGGCCCCCTATCCGACAATCTGGGGTAGTACCGGTACACCCACAGGTACTCCGCGGTACTTTTGCTATACCCACCGGTACTCCTGGATTGTAACGGAACCCTTACTGGTGCGCCGGGGTACACCTGCTGACCCTACGGGCACACTGCTTTGGACCCACCCTTCCTACCTGACCCGCCGGGGTAGGCCTGGTATACCTACCCGATGTTTCGAGGTAGAACCGGTTCCCCCACCGGTACTCTGGGCTTGGAACGGAAACCTTTGTGATGCGCCAGAGAACACCAGCTGTCCCTTCGTGCGCGCTGGACTAGACCCGGCCTCCCTACCGGACCCCACAGGTTAGACCCGCTATCCCTACCTGATGCTCCGCATTAGGCTTGGCACCCATACCCGATGTTCTGGGGTAGTAGCGGTACCCCCACCGTTACTCTGCGGTAGTATCGGTACACCCACCGGTACTCCGGGGTAGTACGTGAACCCTTACTGGTTCACTGGGGTACACCTGCTGACGTTACTGGCGTGCGGTGTAGACCAGACATTCATACCTGACCCTCCGTTTTAGGCCCCGTATCCCTACCTGATGCTCCGTTGTTGGCCTGGCACCCCTACCCGATATGCTGGGGTAGTACCGGTACCCCCACCGGTACTCTGCGGTAGTATTGGTACACCCACCGGTACTCCAGGGCAGTACCTGAACCCTTACTGGTTCGCTGGGGTACACCTGCTGAACTTACGGGCGTGCTGTGTAGACCAGACATTCCTACCTGACCCTCCAGGCTAGGCCCGGTATCCCTACCTGATGCTCTGCGGTAGGCCTGGCCCCCTATCCGACAATCTGGGGTAGTACCGGTACACCCACAGGGACTCCGCGGTACTTTTGCTATACCCACCGGTACTCCTGGATTGTACCGGAACCCTTACTGGTGCGCCGGGGTACACCTGCTGACCCTACGGGCACACTGCTTTGGACCCACCCTTCCTACCTGACCCGCCGGGGTAGGCCTGCTATACCTACCCGATGTTTCGAGGTAGAACCGGTTCCCCCACCGGTACTCTGGGTTTGGAACAGAACCATTTCTGATGCGCCAGAGAACACCAGCTGTCCCTTTGTGCGCGCTGGACTAGACCCGGCCTCCCTTCCGGACCCCACAGGTCAGACCCGCTATCCCTACCTGATGCTCCGCATTAGGCTTGGCACCCATACCCGATGTTCTGGGGTAGTAACGGTACCCCCACCGTTACTCTGCGGTAGTATCGGTACACCCACCGGTACTCCGGGGTAGTACGTGAACCCTTACTGGTTCACTGGGGTACACCTGCTGACGTTACTGGCGTGCGGTGTAGACCAGACATTCCTACCTGACCATCCAGGCTAGGCCCGGTATCCCTACCTGATGCTCTGCGGTAGGCCTGGCCCCCTATCCGACAATCTGGGGTAGTACCGGTACACCCACAGGTACTCCGCGGTACTTTTGCTATACCCACCGGTACTCCTGGATTGTAACGGAACCCTTACTGGTGCGCCGGGGTACACCTGCTGACCCTACGGGCACACTGCTTTGGACCCACCCTTCCTACCTGACCCGCCGGGTTAGGCCTGGTATACCTACCCGATGTTTCGAGGTAGAACCGGTTCCCCCACCGGTACTTTGGGCTTGGAACGGAAACCTTTGTGATGCGCCAGAGAACACCAGCTGTCCCTTCGTGCGCGCTGGACTAGACCCGGCCTCCCTACCGGACCCCACAGGTTAGACCCGCTATCCCTACCTGATGCTCCGCATTAGGCTTGGCACCCATACCCGATGTTCTGGGGTAGTAGCGGTACCCCCACCGTTACTCTGCGGTAGTATCGGTACACCCACCGGTACTCCGGGGTAGTACGTGAACCCTTACTGGTTCACTGGGGTACACCTGCTGACGTTACTGGCGTGCGGTGTAGACCAGACATTCTTCCTGACCCTCCGTGTTAGTCCCGGTATTCCTACCTGATGCTCCGCTGTTGGCCTGGCACCCCTACCCGATATGCTGGGGTAGTACCGGTACCCCCACCGGTACTCTGCGGTAGTATCGGTACACCCACCGGTACTCCGGGGTAGTACGTGAACCCTTACTGGTTCACTGGGGTACACCTGATGACGTTACTGGCGCGCGGTGTAGACCAGACATTCCTACCTGACCCTCCGTTTTAGGCCCGGTATCCCTACCTGATGCTCCGTTGTTGGCCTGGCACCCCTACCCGATATGCTGGGGTAGTACCGCTACCCCCACCGGTACTCTGCGGTAGTATTGGTACACCCACCGGTACTCCAGGGTAGTACCTGAACCCTTACTGGTTCGCTGGGGTACACCTGCTGACCTTACGGGTGTGCTGTGTGGACCAGACATTCCTACCTGACCCTCCAGGCTAGGCCCGGTATCCCTACCTGATGCTCTGCGGTAGGCCTGGCCCCCTATCCGACAATCTGGGGTAGTACCGGTACACCCACAGGGACTCCGCGGTACTTTTGCTATACCCACCGGTACTCCTGGATTGTACCGG
Source organism: Astur gentilis (assembly GCF_929443795.1). NCBI lineage: Eukaryota > Metazoa > Chordata > Aves > Accipitriformes > Accipitridae > Astur > Astur gentilis. Next base: position 4,881,989 of record NW_026060868.1, on the reverse strand, counting down.
AACCCTTACTGGTGCGCCGGGGTACACCTGCTGACCCTACGGGCACACTGCTTTGGACCCACCCTTCCTACCTGACCCGCCGGGGTAGGCCTGCTATACCTACCCGATGTTTCGAGGTAGAACCGGTTCCCCCACCGGTACTCTGGGTTTGGAACAGAACCCTTTCTGATGCGCCAGAGAACACCAGCTGTCCCTTTGTGCGCGCTGGACTAGAACCGGCCTCCCTTCCGGACCCCACAGGTCAGACCCGCTATCCCTACCTGATGCTCCGCATTAGGCTTGGCACCCATACCCGATGTTCTGGGGTAGTAACGGTACCCCCACCGTTACTCTGCGGTAGTATCGGTACACCCACCGGTACTCCGGGGTAGTACGTGAACCCTTACTGGTTCACTGGGGTACACCTGCTGACGTTACTGTCGTGCGATGTAGACCAGACATTCCTACCTGACCATCCAGGCTAGGCCCGGTATCCCTACCTGATGCTCTGCGGTAGGCCTGGCCCCCTATCCGACAATCTGGGGTAGTACCGGTACACCCACAGGTACTCCGCGGTACTTTTGCTATACCCACCGGTACTCCTGGATTGTAACGGAACCCTTACTGGTGCGCCGGGGTACACCTGCTGACCCTACGGGCACACTGCTTTGGACCCACCCTTCCTACCTGACCCGCCGGGGTAGGCCTGGTATACCTACCCGATGTTTCGAGGTAGAACCGGTTCCCCCACCGGTACTCTGGGCTTGGAACGGAAACCTTTGTGATGCGCCAGAGAACACCAGCTGTCCCTTCGTGCGCGCTGGACTAGACCCGGCCTCCCTACCGGACCCCACAGGTTAGACCCGCTATCCCTACCTGATGCTCCGCATTAGGCTTGGCACCCATACCTGATGTTCTGGGGTAGTAGCGGTACCCCCACCGTTACTCTGCGGTAGTATCGGTACACCCACCGGTACTCCGGGGTAGTACGTGAACCCTTACTGGTTCACTGGGGTACACCTGCTGACGTTACTGGCGTGCGGTGTAGACCAGACATTCATACCTGACCCTCCGTTTTAGGCCCCGTATCCCTACCTGATGCTCCGTTGTTGGCCTGGCACCCCTACCCGATATGCTGGGGTAGTACCGGTACCCCCACCGGTACTCTGCGGTAGTATTGGTACACCCACCGGTACTCCAGGGCAGTACCTGAACCCTTACTGGTTCGCTGGGGTACACCTGCTGAACTTACGGGCGTGCTGTGTAGACCAGACATTCCTACCTGACCCTCCAGGCTAGGCCCGGTATCCCTACCTGATGCTCTGCGGTAGGCCTGGCCCCCTATCCGACAATCTGGGGTAGTACCGGTACACCCACAGGGACTCCGCGGTACTTTTGCTATACCCACCGGTACTCCTGGATTGTACCGGAACCCTTACTGGTGCGCCGGGGTACACCTGCTGACCCTACGGGCACACTGCTTTGGACCCACCCTTCCTACCTGACCCGCCGGGGTAGGCCTGCTATACCTACCCGATGTTTCGAGGTAGAACCGGTTCCCCCACCGGTACTCTGGGTTTGGAACAGAACCATTTCTGATGCGCCAGAGAACACCAGCTGTCCCTTTGTGCGCGCTGGACTAGACCCGGCCTCCCTTCCGGACCCCACAGGTCAGACCCGCTATCCCTACCTGATGCTCCGCATTAGGCTTGGCACCCATACCCGATGTTCTGGGGTAGTAACGGTACCCCCACCGTTACTCTGCGGTAGTATCGGTACACCCACCGGTACTCCGGGGTAGTACGTGAACCCTTACTGGTTCACTGGGGTACACCTGCTGACGTTACTGGCGTGCGGTGTAGACCAGACATTCCTACCTGACCATCCAGGCTAGGCCCGGTATCCCTACCTGATGCTCTGCGGTAGGCCTGGCCCCCTATCCGACAATCTGGGGTAGTACCGGTACACCCACAGGTACTCCGCGGTACTTTTGCTATACCCACCGGTACTCCTGGATTGTAACGGAACCCTTACTGGTGCGCCGGGGTACACCTGCTGACCCTACGGGCACACTGCTTTGGACCCACCCTTCCTACCTGACCCGCCGGGTTAGGCCTGGTATACCTACCCGATGTTTCGAGGTAGAACCGGTTCCCCCACCGGTACTTTGGGCTTGGAACGGAAACCTTTGTGATGCGCCAGAGAACACCAGCTGTCCCTTCGTGCGCGCTGGACTAGACCCGGCCTCCCTACCGGACCCCACAGGTTAGACCCGCTATCCCTACCTGATGCTCCGCATTAGGCTTGGCACCCATACCCGATGTTCTGGGGTAGTAACGGTACCCCCACCGTTACTCTGCGGTAGTATCGGTACACCCACCGGTACTCCGGGGTAGTACGTGAACCCTTACTGGTTCACTGGGGTACACCTGCTGACGTTACTGGCGTGCGGTGTAGACCAGACATTCCTACCTGACCCTCCGTTTTAGGCCCGGTATCCCTACCTGATGCTCCGCTGTTGGCCTGGCACCCCTACCCGATATGCTGGGGTAGTACTGCTACCCCCACCGGTACTCTGCGGTAGTATTGGTACACCCACCGGTACTCCAGGGTAGTATCTGAACCCTTACTGGTTCGCTGGGGTACACCTGCTGACCTTACGGGCGTGCTCTGTAGACCAGACATTCCTACCTGACCATCCAGGCTGGGCCCGGTATCCCTACCTGATGCTCTGCGGTAGGCCTGGCCCCCTATCCGACAATCTGGGGTAGTACCTGTACACCCACAGGTACTCCGCGGTACTTTTGCTATACCCACCGGTACTCCTGGATTGTAACGGAACCCTTACTGGTGCGCCGGGGTACACCTGCTGACCCTACGGGCACACTGCTTTGGACCCACCCTTCCTACCTGACCCGCCGGGGTAGGCCTGGTATACCTACCCGATGTTTCGAGGTAGAACCGGTTCCCCCACCGGTACTCTGGGCTTGGAACGGAAACCTTTGTGATGCGCCAGAGAACACCAGCTGTCCCTTCGTGCGCGCTGGACTAGACCCGGCCTCCCTACTGGACCCCACAGGTTAGACCCGCTATCCCTACCTGATGCTCCGCATTAGGCTTGGCACCCATACCCGATGTTCTGGGGTAGTAGCGGTACCCCCACCGTTACTCTGCGGTAGTATCGGTACACCCACCGGTACTCCGGGGTAGTACGTGAACCCTTACTGGTTCACTGGGGTACACCTGCTGACGTTACTGGCGTGCGGTGTAGACCAGACATTCTTCCTGACCCTCCGTGTTAGTCCCGGTATCCCTACCTGATGCTCCGTTGTTGACCTGGCACCCCTACCCGATATGCTGGGGTAGTACCGGTACCCCCACCGGTACTCTGCGGTAGTATTGGTACACCCACCGGTACTCCAGGGCAGTACCTGAACCCTTACTGGTTCGCTGGGGTACACCTGCTGACCTTACGGGCGTGCTGTGTAGACCAGACATTCCTACCTGACCCTCCAGGCTAGGCCCGGTATCCCTACCTGATGCTCTGCGGTAGGCCTGGCCCCCTATCCGACAATCTGGGGTAGTACCGGTACACCCACAGGGACTCCGCGGTACTTTTGCTATACCCACCGGTACTCCTGGATTGTACCGGAACCCTTACTGGTGCGCCGGGGTACACCTGCTGACCCTACGGGCACACTGCTTTGGACCCACCCTTCCTACCTGACCCGCCGGGGTAGGCCTGGTATACCTACCCGATGTTTCGAGGTAGAACCGGTTCCCCCACCGGTACTCTGGGTTTGGAACGGAAACCTTTGTGATGCGCCAGAGAACACCAGCTGTCCCTTCGTGCGCGCTGGACTAGACCCGGCCTCTCTACCGGACATCACAGGTTAGACCCGCTATCCCTACCTGATGCTCCGCATTAGGCTTGGCACCCATACCCGATGTTCTGGGGTAGTAGCGGTACCCCCACCGTTACTCTGCGGTAGTATCGGTACACCCACCGGTACTCCGGGGTAGTACGTGAACCCTTACTGGTTCACTGGGGTACACCTGATGACGTTACTGGCGCGCGGTGTAGACCAGACATTCATACCTGACCCTCCATTTTAGGCCCCGTATCCCTACCTGATGCTCCGTTGTTGGCCTGGCACCCCTACCCGATATGCTGGGGTAGTACCGGTACCCCCACCGGTACTCTGCGGTAGTATTGGTACACCCACCGGTACTCCAGGGCAGTACCTGAACCCTTACTGGTTCGCTGGGGTACACCTGATGACCTTACGGGCGTGCTCTGTAGACCAGACATTCCTACCTGACCCTCCAGGCTAGGCCCGGTATCCCTACCTGATGCTCTGCGGTAGGCCTGGCCCCCTACCCGACAATCTGGGGTAGTACCGGTACACCCACAGGTACTCCGCGGTACTTTTGCTATACCCACTGGTACTCCTGGATTGTACCGGAACCCTTACTGGTGCGCCGGGGTACACCTGCTGACCCTACGGGCACACTGCTTTGGACCCACCCTTCCTACCTGACCCGCCGGGGTAGGCCTGGTATACCTACCCGATGTTTCGAGGTAGAACCGGTTCCCCCACCGGTACTCTGGGCTTGGAACGGAACCCTTTGTGATGCGCCAGAGAACACCAGCTGTCCCTTCGTGCGCGCTGGACTAGACCTGGCCTCCCTACCGGACCCCACAGGTTAGACCCGCTATCCCTACCTGATGCTCCGCATTAGGCTTGGCACCCATACCCGATGTTCTGGGGTAGTAGCGGTACCCCCACCGTTACTCTGCGGTAGTATCGGTACACCCACCGGTACTCCGGGGTAGTACGTGAACCCTTACTGGTTCACTGGGGTACACCTGCTGACGTTACTGGCGTGTGGTGTAGACCAGACATTCATACCTGACCCTCCGTTTTAGGCCCCGTATCCCTACCTGATGCTCCGTTGTTGGCCTGGCACCCCTACCCGATATGCTGGGGTAGTACCGGTACCCCCACCGGTACTCTGCGGTAGTATTGGTACACCCACCGGTACTCCAGGGCAGTACCTGAACCCTTACTGGTTCGCTGGGGTACACCTGCTGACCTTACGGGCGTGCTGTGTAGACCAGACATTCCTACCTGACCCTCCAGGCTAGGCCCGGTATCCCTACCTGATGCTCTGCGGTAGGCCTGGCCCCCTACCCGACAATCTGGGGTAGTACCGGTACACCCACAGGGACTCCGCGGTACTTTTGCTATACCCACCGGTACTCCTGGATTGTACCGGAACCCTTACTGGTGCGCTGGGGTACACCTGCTGACCCTACGGGCACACTGCTTTGGACCCACCCTTCCTACCTGACCCGCCGGGGTAGGCCTGGTATACCTACCCGATGTTTCGAGGTAGAACCGGTTCCCCCACCGGTACTCTGGGTTTGGAACGGAACCCTTTGTGATGCGCCAGAGAACACCAGCTGTCCCTTCGTGCGCGCTGGACTAGACCCGGCCTCCCTACCAGACATCACAGGTTAGACCCGCTATCCCTACCTGATGCTCCGCATTAGGCTTGGCACCCATACCCGATGTTCTGGGGTAGTAGCGGTACCCCCACCGTTACTCTGCGGTAGTATCGGTACACCCACCGGTACTCCGGGGTAGTACGTGAACCCTTACTGGTTCACTGGGGTACACCTGATGACGTTACTGGCGCGCGGTGTAGACCAGACATTCCTACCTGACCCTCCGTTTTAGGCCCGGTATCCCTACCTGATGCTCCGTTGTTGGCCTGGCACCCCTACCCGATATGCTGGGGTAGTACCGGTACCCCCACCGGTACTCTGCGGTAGTATTGGTACACCCACCGGTACTCCAGGGCAGTACCTGAACCCTTACTGGTTCGCTGGGGTACACCTGCTGACCTTACGGGCGTGCTGTGTAGACCAGACATTCCTACCTGACCCTCCAGGCTAGGCCCGGTATCCCTACCTGATGCTCTGCGGTAGGCCTCGCCCCCTACCCGACAATCTGGGGTAGTACCGGTACACCCAAAGGGACTCCGCGGTACTTTTGCTATACCCACCGGTACTCCTGGATTGTACCGGAACCCTTACTGGTGCGCCGGGGTACACCTGCTGACCCTACGGGCACACTGCTTTGGACCCACCCTTCCTACCTGACCCGCCGGGGTAGGCCTGGTATACCTACCCGATGTTTCGAGGTAGAACCGGTTCCCCCACCGGTACTCTGGGCTTGGAACGGAAACCTTTGTGATGCGCCAGAGAACACCAGCTGTCCCTTCGTGCGCGCTGGACTAGACCTGGCCTCCCTACTGGACCCCACAGGTTAGACCCGCTATCCCTACCTGATGCTCCGCATTAGGCTTGGCACCCATACCCGATGTTCTGGGGTAGTAGCGGTACCCCCACCGTTACTCTGCGGTAGTATCGGTACACCCACCGGTACTCCGGGGTAGTACGTGAACCCTTACTGGTTCACTGGGGTACACCTGCTGACGTTACTGGCGTGCGGTGTAGACCAGACATTCATACCTGACCCTCCGTTTTAGGCCCCGTATCCCTACCTGATGCTCCGTTGTTGGCCTGGCACCCCTACCCGATATGCTGGGGTAGTACCGGTACCCCCACCGGTACTCTGCGGTAGTATTGGTACACCCACCGGTACTCCAGGGCAGTACCTGAACCCTTACTGGTTCGCTGGGGTACACCTGCTGACCTTACGGGCGTGCTGTGTAGACCAGACATTCCTACCTGACCCTCCAGGCTAGGCCCGGTATCCCTACCTGATGCTCTGCGGTAGGCCTGGCCCCCTACCCGACAATCTGGGGTAGTACCGGTACACCCACAGGGACTCCGCGGTACTTTTGCTATACCCACCGGTACTCCTGGATTGTACCGGAACCCTTACTGGTGCGCCGGGGTACACCTGCTGACCCTACGGGCACACTGCTTTGGACCCACCCTTCCTACCTGACACGCCGGGGTAGGCCTGGTATACCTACCCGATGTTTCGAGGTAGAACCGGTTCCCCCACCGGTACTCTGGGTTTGGAACGGAACCCTTTGTGATGCGCCAGAGAACACCAGCTGTCCCTTCGTGCGCGCTGGACTAGACCCGGCCTCCCTACCAGACATCACAGGTTAGACCCGCTATCCCTACCTGATGCTCCGCATTAGGCTTGGCACCCATACCCGATGTTCTGGGGTAGTAGCGGTACCCCCACCGTTACTCTGCGGTAGGATCGGTACACCCACCGGTACTCCGGGGTAGTACGTGAACCCTTACTGGTTCACTGGGGTACACCTGATGACGTTACTGGCGCGCGGTGTAGACCAGACATTCATACCTGACCCTCCGTTTTAGGCCCGGTATCCCTACCTGATGCTCCGTTGTTGGCCTGGCACCCCTACCCGATATGCTGGGGTAGTACCGGTACCCCCACCGTTACTCTGCGGTAGTATTGGTACACCCACCGGTACTCCAGGGCAGTACCTGAACCCTTACTGGTTCGCTGGGGTACACCTGCTGACCTTACGGGCGTGCTCTGTAGACCAGACATTCCTACCTGACCCTCCAGGCTAGGCCCGGTATCCCTACCTGATGCTCTGCGGTAGGCCTCGCCCCCTACCCAACAATCTGGGGTAGTACCGGTACACCCAAAGGGACTCCGCGGTACTTTTGCTATACCCACCGGTACTCCTGGATTGTACCGGAACCCTTACTGGTGCGCCGGGGTACACCTGCTGACCCTACGGGCACACTGCTTTGGACCCACCCTTCCTACCTGACCCGCCGGGGTAGGCCTGCTATACCTACCCGATGTTTCGAGGTAGAACCGGTTCCCCCACCGGTACTCTGGGTTTGGAACGGAACCCTTTCTGATGCGCCAGAGAACACCAGCTGTCCCTTTGTGCGCGCTGGACTAGACCCGGCCTCCCTTCCGGACCCCACAGGTCAGACCCGCTATCCCTACCTGATGCTCCGCATTAGGCTTGGCACCCATACCCGATGTTCTGGGGTAGTAACGGTACCCCCACCGTTACTCTGCGGTAGTATCGGTACACCCACCGGTACTCCGGGGTAGTACGTGAACCCTTACTGGTTCACTGGGGTACACCTGCTGACGTTACTGGCGTGCGGTGTAGACCAGACATTCCTACCTGACCCTCCGTTTTAGGCCCGGTATCCCTACCTGATGCTCCGTTGTTGGCCTGGCACCCCTACCCGATATGCTGGGGTAGTACTGCTACCCCCACCGGTACTCTGCGGTAGTATTGGTACACCCACCGGTACTCCAGGGTAGTACCTGAAACCTTACTGGTTCGCTGGGGTACACCTGCTGACCTTACAGGCGTGCTCTGTAGACCAGACATTCCTACCTGACCCTCCAGGCTAGGCCCGGTATCCCTACCTGATGCTCTGCGGTAGGCCTGGCCCCCTATCCGACAATCTGGGGTAGTACCGGTACACCCACAGGGACTCCGCGGTACTTTTGCTATACCCACCGGTACTCCTGGATTGTACCGGAACCCTTACTGTTGCGCTGGGTTACACCTGCTGACCCTACGGGCACACTGCTTTGGACCCACCCTTCCTACCTGACCCGCCGGGGTAGGCCTGGTATACCTACCCGATGTTTCGAGGTAGAACCGGTTCCCCCACCGGTACTCTGGGCTTGGAACGGAAACCTTTGTGATGCGCCAGAGAACACCAGCTGTCCCTTCGTGCGCGCTGGACTAGACCCGGCCTCCCTACCGGACCCCACAGGTTAGACCCGCTATCCCTACCTGATGCTCCGCATTAGGCTTGGCACCCATACCCGATGTTCTGGGGTAGTAACGGTACCCCCACCGTTACTCTGCGGTAGTATCGGTACACCCACCGGTACTCCGGGGTAGTACGTGAACCCTTACTGGTTCACTGGGGTACACCTGCTGACGTTACTGGCGCGCGGTGTAGACCAGACATTCCTACCTGACCCTCCGTTTTAGGCCCGGTATCCCTACCTGATGCTCCGTTGTTGGCCTGGCACCCCTACCCGATATGCTGGGCTAGTACCGCTACCCCCACCGGTACTCTGCGGTAGTATTGGTACACCCACCGGTACTCCAGGGCAGTACCTGAAGCCTTACTGGTTCGCTGGGGTACACCTGCTGACCTTACAGGCGTGCTGTGTAGACCAGACATTCCTACCTGACCCTCCAGGCTAGGCCCGGTATCCCTACCTGATGCTCTGCGGTAGGCCTGGCCCCCTATCCGACAATCTGGGGTAGTACCGGTACACCCACAGGGACTCCGCGGTACTTTTGCTATACCCACCGGTACTCCTGGATTGTACCGGAACCCTTACTGGTGCGCCGGGGTACACCTGCTGACCCTACGGGCACACTGCTTTGGACCCACCCTTCCTACCTGACCCGCCGGGGTAGGCCTGCTATACCTACCCGATGTTTCGAGGTAGAACCGGTTCCCCCACCGGTACTCTGGGTTGGAACGGAACCCTTTCTGATGCGCCAGAGAACACCAGCTGTCCCTTTGTGCGCGCTGGACTAGACCCGGCCTCCCTTCCGGACCCCACAGGTCAGACCCGCTATCCCTACCTGATGCTCCGCATTAGGCTTGGCACCCATACCCGATCATCTGGGGTAGTAGCGGTACCCCCACCGTTACTCTGCAGTAGTATCGGTACACCCACCGGTACTCCGGGGTAGTACGTGAACCCTTACTGGTTCACTGGGGTACACCTGCTGACGTTACTGGCGTGGGGTGTAGACCAGACATTCCTACCTGACCCTCCGTTTTAGGCCCGGTATCCCTACCTGATGCTCCGTTGTTGGCCTGGCACCCCTACCCAATATGCTGGGGTAGTACCGGTACCCCCACCGGTACTCTGCGGTAGTATTGGTACACCCACCGGTACTCCAGGGCAGTACCTGAACACTTACTGGTTCGCTGGGGTACACCTGCTGACCTTACGGGCGTGCTGTGTAGACCAGACATTCCTACCTGACCCTCCAGGCTAGGCCCGGTATCCCTACCTGATGCTCTGCGGTAGGCCTGGCCCCCTACCCGACAATCTGGGGTAGTACCAGTACACCCACAGGGACTCCGCGGTAGTTTTGCTATACCCACCGGTACTCCTGGATTGTACCGGAACCCTTACTGGTGCGCCGGGGTACACCTGCTGACCCTACGGGCACACTGCTTTGGACCCACCCTTCCTACCTGACCCTCCGGGGTAGGCCTGGTATACCTACCCGATGTTTCGAGGTAGAACCGGTTCCCCCACCGGTACTCTGGGCTTGGAACGGAAACCTTTGTGATGCGCCAGAGAACACCAGCTGTCCCTTCGTGCGCGCTGGACTAGACCTGGCCTCCCTACCGGACCCCACAGGTTAGACCCGCTATCCCTACCTGATGCTCCGCATTAGGCTTGGCACCCATACCCGATGTTCTGGGGTAGTAGCGGTACCCCCACCGTTACTCTGCGGTAGTATCGGTACACCCACCGGTACTCCGGGGTAGTACGTGAACCCTTACTGGTTCACTGGGGTACACCTGCTGACGTTACTGGCGCGCGGTGTAGACCAGACATTCCTACCTGACCCTCCGTTTTAGGCCCGGTATCCCTACCTGATGCTCCGTTGTTGGCCTGGCACACCTACCCGATATGCTGGCGTAGTACCGGTACCCCCACCGGTACTCTGCGGTAGTATTGGTACACCCACCGGTACTCCAGGGTAGTACCTGAACTCTTACTGGTTCGCTGGGGTACACCTGCTGACGTTACTGGCGTGCGGTGTAGACCAGACATTCCTACCTGACCCTCCGTTTTAGGCCCGGTATCCCTACCTGATGCTCCGTTGTTGGCCTGGCACCCCTACCCGATATGCTGGGGTAGTACCGGTACCCCCACCGGTACTCTGCGGTAGTATTGGTACACCCACCGGTACTCCAGGGTAGTACCTGAACCCTTACTGGTTCGCTGGGGTACACCTGCTGACCTTACAGGCGTGCTCTGTAGACCAGACATTCCTACCTGACCCTCCAGGCTAGGCCCGGTATCCCTACCTGATGCTCTGCGGTAGGCCTGGCCCCCTATCCGACAATCTGGGGTAGTACCGGTACACCCACAGGGACTCCGCGGTACTTTTGCTATACCCACCGGTACTCCTGGATTGTACCGGAACCCTTACTGTTGCGCTGGGTTACACCTGCTGACCCTACGGGCACACTGCTTTGGACCCACCCTTCCTACCTGACCCGCCGGGGTAGGCCTGGTATACCTACCCGATGTTTCGAGGTAGAACCGGTTCCCCCACCGGTACTCTGGGCTTGGAACGGAAACCTTTGTGATGCGCCAGAGAACACCAGCTGTCCCTTCGTGCGCGCTGGACTAGACCCGGCCTCCCTACCGGACCCCACAGGTTAGACCCGCTATCCCTACCTGATGCTCCGCATTAGGCTTGGCACCCATACCCGATGTTCTGGGGTAGTAACGGTACCCCCACCGTTACTCTGCGGTAGTATCGGTACACCCACCGGTACTCCGGGGTAGTACGTGAACCCTTACTGGTTCACTGGGGTACACCTGATGACGTTACTGGCGCGCGGTGTAGACCAGACATTCCTACCTGACCCTCCGTTTTAGGCCCGGTATCCCTACCTGATGCTCCGTTGTTGGCCTGGCACCCCTACCCGATATGCTGGGCTAGTACCGCTACCCCCACCGGTACTCTGCGGTAGTATTGGTACACCCACCGGTACTCCAGGGCAGTACCTGAAGCCTTACTGGTTCGCTGGGGTACACCTGCTGACCTTACAGGCGTGCTGTGTAGACCAGACATTCCTACCTGACCCTCCAGGCTAGGCCCGGTATCCCTACCTGATGCTCTGCGGTAGGCCTGGCCCCCTATCCGACAATCTGGGGTAGTACCGGTACACCCACAGGGACTCCGCGGTACTTTTGCTATACCCACCGGTACTCCTGGATTGTACCGGAACCCTTACTGGTGCGCCGGGGTACACCTGCTGACCCTACGGGCACACTGCTTTGGACCCACCCTTCCTACCTGACCCGCCGGGGTAGGCCTGCTATACCTACCCGATGTTTCGAGGTAGAACCGGTTCCCCCACCGGTACTCTGGGTTGGAACGGAACCCTTTCTGATGCGCCAGAGAACACCAGCTGTCCCTTTGTGCGCGCTGGACTAGACCCGGCCTCCCTTCCGGACCCCACAGGTTAGACCCGCTATCCCTACCTGATCCTCCGCATTAGGCTTGGCACCCATACCCGATGTTCTGGGGTAGTAACGGTACCCCCACCGTTACTCTGCAGTAGTATCGGTACACCCACCGGTACTCCGGGGTAGTACGTGAACCCTTACTGGTTCACTGGGGTACACCTGCTGACGTTACTGGCGTGTGGTGTAGACCAGACATTCCTACCTGACCCTCCGTTTTAGGCCCGGTATCCCTACCTGATGCTCCGTTGTTGGCCTGGCACCCCTACCCAATATGCTGGGGTAGTACCGGTACCCCCACCGGTACTCTGCGGTAGTATTGGTACACCCACCGGTACTCCAGGGCAGTACCTGAACACTTACTGGTTCGCTGGGGTACACCTGCTGACCTTACGGGCGTGCTGTGTAGACCAGACATTCCTACCTGACCCTCCAGGCTAGGCCCGGTATCCCTACCTGATGCTCTGCGGTAGGCCTGGCCCCCTACCCGACAATCTGGGGTAGTACCAGTACACCCACAGGGACTCCGCGGTAGTTTTGCTATACCCACCGGTACTCCTGGATTGTACCGGAACCCTTACTGGTGCGCCGGGGTACACCTGCTGACCCTACGGGCGCGCCGCTTTACGCCCACCCTTCCTACCTGACCCTCCGGGGTAGGCCTGGTATACCTACCCGATGTTTCGAGGTAGAACCGGTTCCCCCACCGGTACTCTGGGCTTGGAACGGAAACCTTTGTGATGCGCCAGAGAACACCAGCTGTCCCTTCGTGCGCGCTGGACTAGACCCGGCCTCCCTACCGGACCCCACAGGTTAGACCCGCTATCCCTACCTGATGCTCCGCATTAGGCTTGGCACCCATACCCGATGTTCTGGGGTAGTAGCGGTACCCCCACCGTTACTCTGCGGTAGTATCGGTACACCCACCGGTACTCCGGGGTAGTACGTGAACCCTTACTGGTTCACTGGGGTACACCTGCTGACGTTACTGGCGCGCGGTGTAGACCAGACATTCCTACCTGACCCTCCGTTTTAGGCCCGGTATCCCTACCTGATGCTCCGTTGTTGGCCTGGCACACCTACCCGATATGCTGGCGTAGTACCGGTACCCCCACCGGTACTCTGCGGTAGTATTGGTACACCCACCGGTACTCCAGGGTAGTACCTGAACTCTTACTGGTTCGCTGGGGTACACCTGCTGACGTTACTGGCGTGCGGTGTAGACCAGACATTCCTACCTGACCCTCCGTTTTAGGCCCGGTATCCCTACCTGATGCTCCGTTGTTCGCCTGGCACCCCTACCCAATATGCTGGGGTAGTACCGGTACCCCCACCGGTACTCTGCGGTAGTATTGGTACACCCACCGGTACTCCAGGGTAGTACCTGAACCCTTACTGGTTCGCTGGGGTACACCTGCTGACCTTACGGGCGTGCTGTGTAGACCAGACATTCCTACCTGACCCTCCAGGCTAGGCCCGGTATCCCTACCTGATGCTCTGCGGTAGGCCTGGCCCCCTACCCGACAATCTGGGGTAGTACCGGTACACCCACAGGGACTCCGCGGTACTTTTGCTATACCCACCGGTACTCCTGGATTGTACCGGAACCCTTACTGGTGCGCCGGGGTACACCTGCTGACCCTACGGGCACACTGCTTTGGACCCACCCTTCCTACCTGACCCGCCGGGGTAGGCCTGCTATACCTACCCGATGTTTCGAGGTAGAACCGGTTCCCCCACCGGTACTCTGGGGTTGGAACGGAAACCTTTGTGATGCGCCAGAGAACACCAGCTGTCCCTTCGTGCGCGCTGGACTAGACCTGCCCTCCCTACCGGACCCCACAGGTTAGACCCGCTATCCCTACCTGATGCTCCGCATTAGGCTTGGCACCCATACCCGATGTTCTGGGGTAGTAACGGTACCCCCACCATTACTCTGCGGTAGTATCGGTACACCCACCGGTACTCCGGGGTAGTACGTTAACCCTTACTGGTTCACTGGGGTACACCTGCTGACGTTACTGGCGTGCGGTTTAGACCAGACATTCCTACCTGACCCTCCGTTTTAGGCCCGGTATCCCTACCTGATGCTCCGTTGTTGGCCTGGCACCCCTACCCGATATGCTGGGGTAGTACCGGTACCCCCACCGGTACTCTGCGGTAGTATTGGTACACCCACCGGTACTCCAGGGTAGTACCTGAACCCTTACTGGTTCGCTGGGGTACACCTGCTGACCTTACGGGCGTGCTGTGTAGACCAGACATTCCTACCTGACCCTCCAGGCTAGGCCCGGTATCCCTACCTGATGCTCTGCGGTAGGCCTGGCCCCCTACCCGACAATCTGGGGTAGTACCGGTACACCCACAGGTACTCCGCGGTACTTTTGCTATACCCACTGGTACTCCTGGATTGTACCGGAACCCTTACTGGTGCGCCGGGGTACACCTGCTGACCCTACGGGCACACTGCTTTGGACCCACCCTTCCTACCTGACCCGCCGGGGTAGGTCTGGTATACATACCCGATGTTTCGAGGTAGAACCGGTTCCCCCACCGGTACGCTGGGCTTGGAACGGAAACCTTTGTGATGCGCCAGAGAACACCAGCTGTACCTTCGTGCGCGCTGGACTAGACCTGGCCTCCCTACCGGACCCCACAGGTTAGACCCGCTATCCCTACCTGATGCTCCGCATTAGGCTTGGCACCCATACCCGATGTTCTGGGGTAGTAGCGGTACCCCCACCATTACTCTGCGGTAGTATCGGTACACCCACCGGTACTCCGGGGTAGTACGTGAACCCTTACTGGTTCACTGGGGTACACCTGATGACGTTACTGGCGCGCGGTGTAGACCAGACATTCCTACCTGACCCTCCGTTTTAGGCCCGGTATCCCTACCTGATGCTCCGTTGTTGGCCTGGCACCCCTACCCGATATGCTGGGGTAGTACCGGTACCCCCACCGGTACTCTGCGGTAGTATTGGTACACCCACCGGTACTCCAGGGCAGTACCTGAACACTTACTGGTTCGCTGGGGTACACCTGCTGACCTTACGGGCGTGCTGTGTAGACCAGACATTCCTACCTGACCCTCCAGGCTAGGCCCGGTATCCCTACCTGATGCTCTGCGGTAGGCCTGGCCCCCTACCCGACAATCTGGGGTAGTACCGGTACACCCACAGGGACTCCGCGGTACTTTTGCTATACCCACTGGTACTCCTGGATTGTACCGGAACCCTTACTGGTGCGCCGGGGTACACCTGCTGACCCTACGGGCACACTGCTTTGGACCCACCCTTCCTACCTGACCCGCCGGGGTAGGCCTGGTATACCTACCCGATGTTTCGAGGTAGAACCGGTTCCCCCACCGGTACTCTGGGCTTGGAACGGAAACCTTTGTGATGAGCCAGAGAACACCAGCTGTCCCTTCGTGCGCGCTGGACTAGACCTGGCCTCCCTACCGGACCCCACAGGTTAGACCCGCTATCCCTACCTGATGCTCCGCATTAGGCTTGGCACCCATACCCGATGTTCTGGGGTAGTAACGGTACCCCCACCATTACTCTGCGGTAGTATCGGTACACCCACCGGTACTCCGGGGTAGTACGTTAACCCTTACTGGTTCACTGGGGTACACCTGCTGACGTTACTGGCGTGCGGTGTAGACCAGACATTCCTACCTGACCCTCCGTTTTAGGCCCGGTATCCCTACCTGATGCTCCGTTGTTGGCCTGGCACCCCTACCCGATATGCTGGGGTAGTACCGGTACCCCCACCGGTACTCTGCGGTAGTATTGGTACACCCACCGGTACTCCAGGGTAGTACCTGAACCCTTACTGGTTCGCTGGGGTACACCTGCTGACCTTACGGGCGTGCTGTGTAGACCAGACATTCCTACCTGACCCTCCAGGCTAGGCCCGGTATCCCTACCTGATGCTCTGCGGTAGGCCTGGCCCCCTACCCGACAATCTGGGGTAGTACCGGTACACCCACAGGTACTCCGCGGTACTTTTGCTATACCCACTGGTACTCCTGGATTGTACCGGAACCCTTACTGGTGCGCCGGGGTACACCTGCTGACCCTACGGGCACACTGCTTTGGACCCACCCTTCCTACCTGACCCGCCGGGGTAGGTCTGGTATACATACCCGATGTTTCGAGGTAGAACCGGTTCCCCCACCGGTACGCTGGGCTTGGAACGGAAACCTTTGTGATGCGCCAGAGAACACCAGCTGTCCCTTCGTGCGCGCTGGACTAGACCTGGCCTCCCTACCGGACCCCACAGGTTAGACCCGCTATCCCTACCTGATGCTCCGCATTAGGCTTGGCACCCATACCCGATGTTCTGGGGTAGTAGCGGTACCCCCACCATTACTCTGTGGTAGTATCGGTACACCCACCGGTACTCCGGGGTAGTACGTGAACCCTTACTGGTTCACTGGGGTACACCTGATGACGTTACTGGCGCGCGGTGTAGACCAGACATTCCTACCTGACCCTCCGTTTTAGGCCCGGTATCCCTACCTGATGCTCCGTTGTTGGCCTGGCACCCCTACCCGATATGCTGGGGTAGTACCGGTACCCCCACCGGTACTCTGCGGTAGTATTGGTACACCCACCGGTACTCCAGGGCAGTACCTGAACACTTACTGGTTCGCTGGGGTACACCTGCTGACCTTACGGGCGTGCTGTGTAGACCAGACATTCCTACCTGACCCTCCAGGCTAGGCCCGGTATCCCTACCTGATGCTCTGCGGTAGGCCTGGCCCCCTATCCGACAATCTGGGGTAGTACCGGTACACCCACAGGGACTCCGCGGTACTTTTGCTATACCCACTGGTACTCCTGGATTGTACCGGAACCCTTACTGGTGCGCCGGGGTACACCTGCTGACCCTACGGGCACACTGCTTTGGACCCACCCTTCCTACCTGACCCGCCGGGGTAGGCCTGGTATACCTACCCGATGTTTCGAGGTAGAACCGGTTCCCCCACCGGTACTCTGGGCTTGGAACGGAAACCTTTGTGATGAGCCAGAGAACACCAGCTGTCCCTTCGTGCGCGCTGGACTAGACCTGGCCTCCCTACCGGACCCCACAGGTTAGACCCGCTATCCCTACCTGATGCTCCGCATTAGGCTTGGCACCCATACCCGATGTTCTGGGGTAGTAGCGGTACCCCCACCGTTACTCTGCGGTAGTATCGGTACACCCACCGGTACTCCGGGGTAGTACGTGAACCCTTACTGGTTCACTGGGGTACACCTGCTGACGTTACTGGCGTGCGGTGTAGACCAGACATTCCTACCTGACCCTCCGTGTTAGGCCCGGTATCCCTACCTGATGCTCCGTTGTTGGCCTGGCACCCCTACCCGATATGCTGGGGTAGTACCGGTACCCCCACCGGTACTCTGCGGTACTATTGGTACACCCACCGGTACTCCAGGGTAGTACCTGAACTCTTACTGGTTCGCTGGGGTACACCTGCTGACGTTACTGGCGTGCGGTGTAGACCAGACATTCCTACCTGACCCTCCGTTTTAGGCCCGGTATCCCTACCTGATGCTCCGTTGTTCGCCTGGCACCCCTACCCGATATGCTGGGGTAGTACCGGTACCCCCACCGGTACTCTGCGGTAGTATTGGTACACCCACCGGTACTCCAGGGCAGTACCTGAACACTTACTGGTTCGCTGGGGTACACCTGCTGACCTTACGGGCGTGCTGTGTAGACCAGACATTCCTACCAGACCCTCCAGGCTAGGCCCGGTATCCCTACCTGATGCTCTGCGGTAGGCCTGGCCCCCTATCCGACAATCTGGGGTAGTACCGGTACACCCACAGGTACTCCGCGGTACTTTTGCTATACCCACTGGTACTCCTGGATTGTACCGGAACCCTTACTGGTGCGCTGGGGTACACCTGCTGACCCTACGGGCACACTGCTTTGGACCCACCCTTCCTACCTGACCCGCCGGGGTAGGCCTGGTATACCTACCCGATGTTTCGAGGTAGAACCGGTTCCCCCACCGGTACGCTGGGCTTGGAACGGAAACCTTTGTGATGCGCCAGAGAACACCAGCTGTACCTTCGTGCGCGCTGGACTAGACCTTGTCTCCCTACCGGACCCCACAGGTTAGACCCGGTATCCCTACCTGATGCTCCGCATTAGGCTTGGCACCCATACCCGATGTTCTGGGGTAGTAGCGGTACCCCCACCGTTACTCTGCGGTAGTATCGGTACACCCACCGGTACTCCGGGGTAGTACGTGAACCCTTACTGGTTCACTGGGGTACACCTGATGACGTTACTGGCGCGCGGTGTAGACCAGACATTCCTACCTGACCCTCCGTGTTAGTGCCGGTATCCCTACCTGATGCTCCGTTGTTGGCCTGGCACCCCTACCCGATATGCTGGGGTAGTACCGCTACCCCCACCGGTACTCTGCGGTAGTATTGGTACACCCACCGGTACTCCAGGGCAGTACCTGAACACTTACTGGTTCGCTGGGGTACACCTGCTGACCTTACGGGCGTGCTGTGTAGACCAGACATTCCTACCTGACCCTCCAGGCTAGGCCCGGTATCCCTACCTGATGCTCTGCGGTAGGCCTGGCCCCCTATCCGACAATCTGGGGTAGTACCGGTACACCCACAGGGACTCCGCGGTACTTTTGCTATACCCACTGGTACTCCTGGATTGTACCGGAACCCTTACTGGTGCGCTGGGGTACACCTGCTAACCCTACGGGCACACTGCTTTGGACCCACCCTTCCTACCTGACCCGCCGGGGTAGGCCTGGTATACCTACCCGATGTTTCGAGGTAGAACCGGTTCCCCCACCGGTACTCTGGGCTTGGAACGGAAACCTTTGTGATGCGCCAGAGAACACCAGCTGTCCCTTCGTGCGCGCTGGACTAGACCTGGCCTCCCTACCGGACCCCACAGGTTAGACCCGCTATCCCTACCTGATGCTCCGCATTAGGCTTGGCACCCATACCCGATGTTCTGGGGTAGTAGCGGTACCCCCACCGTTACTCTGCGGTAGTATAGGTACACCCACCGGTACTCCGGGGTAGTACGTGAACCCTTACTGGTTCACTGGGGTACACCTGATGACGTTACGGGCAAACGGTGTAGACCAGACATTCCTACCTGACCCTCCGTTTTAGGCCCGGTATCCCTACCTGATGCTCCGTTGTTGGCCTGGCACCCCTACCCGACATGCTGGGGTAGTACCGGTACCCCCACCGGTACTCTGCGGTACTATTGGTACACCCACCGGTACTCCAGGGTAGTACCTGAACCCTTACTGGTTCGCTGGGGTACACCTGCTGACCTTACGGGCGTGCTGTGTAGACCAGACATTCCTACCTGACCCTCCAGGCTAGGCCCGGTATCCCTACCTGATGCTCTGCGGTAGGCCTGGCCCCCTACCCGACAATCTGGGGTAGTACCGGTACACCCACAGGGACTCAGCGGTACTTTTGCTATACCCACCGGTACTCCTGGATTGTACCGGAACCCTTACTGGTGCGCTGGGTTACACCTGCTGACCCTACGGGCACACTGCTTTGGACCCACCCTTCCTACCTGACCCGCCGGGGTAGGCCTGGTATACCTACCCGATGTTTCGAGGTAGAACCGGTTCCCCCACCGGTACTCTGGGCTTGGAACGGAAACCTTTGTGATGAGCCAGAGAACACCAGCTGTCCCTTCGTGCGCGCTGGACTAGACCTGGCCTCCCTACCGGACCCCACAGGTTAGACCCGCTATCCCTACCTGATGCTCCGCATTAGGCTTGGCACCCATACCCGATCTTCTGGGGTAGTAGCGGTACCCCCACCGTTACTCTGCGGTAGTATCGGTACACCCACCGGTAGTCCGGGGTAGTACGTGAACCCTTACTGGTTCACTGGGGTACACCTGCTGACGTTACTGGCGTGCGGTGTAGACCAGACATTCTTCCTGACCCTCCGTGTTAGTCCCGGTATCCCTACCTGATGCTCCGTTGTTGGCCTGGCACACCTACCCGATATGCTGGCGTAGTACCGGTACCCCCACCGGTACTCTGCGGTAGTATTGGTACACCCACCGGTACTCCAGGGTAGTACCTGAACCCTTACTGGTTCGCTGGGGTACACCTGCTGACCTTACGGGCGTGCTGTGTAGACCAGACATTCCTACCTGACCCTCCAGGCTAGGACCGGTATCCCTACCTGATGCTCTGCGGTAGGCCTGGCCCCCTACCCGACAATCTGGGCTAGTACCGGTACACCCACAGGTACTCCGCGGTACTTTTGCTATACCCACTGGTACTCCTGGATTGTACCGGAACCCTTACTGGTGCGCCGGGGTACACCTGCTGACCCTACGGGCACACTGCTTTGGACCCACCCTTCCTACCTGACCCGCCGGGGTAGGTCTGGTATACATACCCGATGTTTCGAGGTAGAACCGGTTCCCCCACCGGTACGCTGGGCTTGGAACGGAAACCTTTGTGATGCGCCAGAGAACACCAGCTGTCCCTTCGTGCGCGCTGGACTAGACCTGGCCTCCCTACCGGACCCCACAGGTTAGACCCGCTATCCCTACCTGATGCTCCGCATTAGGCTTGGCACCCATACCCGATGTTCTGGGGTAGTAGCGGTACCCCCACCATTACTCTGTGGTAGTATCGGTACACCCACCGGTACTCCGGGGTAGTACGTGAACCCTTACTGGTTCACTGGGGTACACCTGATGACGTTACTGGCGCGCGGTGTAGACCAGACATTCCTACCTGACCCTCCGTTTTAGGCCCGGTATCCCTACCTGATGCTCCGTTGTTGGCCTGGCACCCCTACCCGATATGCTGGGGTAGTACCGGTACCCCCACCGGTACTCTGCGGTAGTATTGGTACACCCACCGGTACTCCAGGGCAGTACCTGAACACTTACTGGTTCGCTGGGGTACACCTGCTGACCTTACGGGCGTGCTGTGTAGACCAGACATTCCTACCTGACCCTCCAGGCTAGGCCCGGTATCCCTACCTGATGCTCTGCGGTAGGCCTGGCCCCCTATCCGACAATCTGGGGTAGTACCGGTACACCCACAGGGACTCCGCGGTACTTTTGCTATACCCACTGGTACTCCTGGATTGTACCGGAACCCTTACTGGTGCGCCGGGGTACACCTGCTGACCCTACGGGCACACTGCTTTGGACCCACCCTTCCTACCTGACCCGCCGGGGTAGGCCTGGTATACCTACCCGATGTTTCGAGGTAGAACCGGTTCCCCCACCGGTACTCTGGGCTTGGAACGGAAACCTTTGTGATGAGCCAGAGAACACCAGCTGTCCCTTCGTGCGCGCTGGACTAGACCTGGCCTCCCTACCGGACCCCACAGGTTAGACCCGCTATCCCTACCTGATGCTCCGCATTAGGCTTGGCACCCATACCCGATGTTCTGGGGTAGTAGCGGTACCCCCACCGTTACTCTGCGGTAGTATCGGTACACCCACCGGTACTCCGGGGTAGTACGTGAACCCTTACTGGTTCACTGGGGTACACCTGCTGACGTTACTGGCGTGCGGTGTAGACCAGACATTCCTACCTGACCCTCCGTGTTAGGCCCGGTATCCCTACCTGATGCTCCGTTGTTGGCCTGGCACCCCTACCCGATATGCTGGGGTAGTACCGGTACCCCCACCGGTACTCTGCGGTACTATTGGTACACCCACCGGTACTCCAGGGTAGTACCTGAACTCTTACTGGTTCGCTGGGGTACACCTGCTGACGTTACTGGCGTGCGGTGTAGACCAGACATTCCTACCTGACCCTCCGTTTTAGGCCCGGTATCCCTACCTGATGCTCCGTTGTTCGCCTGGCACCCCTACCCGATATGCTGGGGTAGTACCGGTACCCCCACCGGTACTCTGCGGTAGTATTGGTACACCCACCGGTACTCCAGGGCAGTACCTGAACACTTACTGGTTCGCTGGGGTACACCTGCTGACCTTACGGGCGTGCTGTGTAGACCAGACATTCCTACCAGACCCTCCAGGCTAGGCCCGGTATCCCTACCTGATGCTCTGCGGTAGGCCTGGCCCCCTATCCGACAATCTGGGGTAGTACCGGTACACCCACAGGTACTCCGCGGTACTTTTGCTATACCCACTGGTACTCCTGGATTGTACCGGAACCCTTACTGGTGCGCTGGGGTACACCTGCTGACCCTACGGGCACACTGCTTTGGACCCACCCTTCCTACCTGACCCGCCGGGGTAGGCCTGGTATACCTACCCGATGTTTCGAGGTAGAACCGGTTCCCCCACCGGTACGCTGGGCTTGGAACGGAAACCTTTGTGATGCGCCAGAGAACACCAGCTGTACCTTCGTGCGCGCTGGACTAGACCTTGTCTCCCTACCGGACCCCACAGGTTAGACCCGGTATCCCTACCTGATGCTCCGCATTAGGCTTGGCACCCATACCCGATGTTCTGGGGTAGTAGCGGTACCCCCACCGTTACTCTGCGGTAGTATCGGTACACCCACCGGTACTCCGGGGTAGTACGTGAACCCTTACTGGTTCACTGGGGTACACCTGATGACGTTACTGGCGCGCGGTGTAGACCAGACATTCCTACCTGACCCTCCGTGTTAGTCCCGGTATCCCTACCTGATGCTCCGTTGTTGGCCTGGCACCCCTACCCGATATGCTGGGGTAGTACCGCTACCCCCACCGGTACTCTGCGGTAGTATTGGTACACCCACCGGTACTCCAGGGCAGTACCTGAACACTTACTGGTTCGCTGGGGTACACCTGCTGACCTTACGGGCGTGCTGTGTAGACCAGACATTCCTACCTGACCCTCCAGGCTAGGCCCGGTATCCCTACCTGATGCTCTGCGGTAGGCCTGGCCCCCTATCCGACAATCTGGGGTAGTACCGGTACACCCACAGGGACTCCGCGGTACTTTTGCTATACCCACTGGTACTCCTGGATTGTACCGGAACCCTTACTGGTGCGCTGGGGTACACCTGCTAACCCTACGGGCACACTGCTTTGGACCCACCCTTCCTACCTGACCCGCCGGGGTAGGCCTGGTATACCTACCCGATGTTTCGAGGTAGAACCGGTTCCCCCACCGGTACTCTGGGCTTGGAACGGAAACCTTTGTGATGCGCCAGAGAACACCAGCTGTCCCTTCGTGCGCGCTGGACTAGACCTGGCCTCCCTACCGGACCCCACAGGTTAGACCCGCTATCCCTACCTGATGCTCCGCATTAGGCTTGGCACCCATACCCGATGTTCTGGGGTAGTAGCGGTACCCCCACCGTTACTCTGCGGTAGTATAGGTACACCCACCGGTACTCCGGGGTAGTACGTGAACCCTTACTGGTTCACTGGGGTACACCTGATGACGTTACGGGCAAACGGTGTAGACCAGACATTCCTACCTGACCCTCCGTTTTAGGCCCGGTATCCCTACCTGATGCTCCGTTGTTGGCCTGGCACCCCTACCCGACATGCTGGGGTAGTACCGGTACCCCCACCGGTACTCTGCGGTACTATTGGTACACCCACCGGTACTCCAGGGTAGTACCTGAACCCTTACTGGTTCGCTGGGGTACACCTGCTGACCTTACGGGCGTGCTCTGTAGACCAGACATTCCTACCTGACCCTCCAGGCTAGGCCCGGTATCCCTACCTGATGCTCTGCGGTAGGCCTGGCCCCCTACCCGACAATCTGGGGTAGTACCGGTACACCCACAGGGACTCAGCGGTACTTTTGCTATACCCACCGGTACTCCTGGATTGTACCGGAACCCTTACTGGTGCGCTGGGTTACACCTGCTGACCCTACGGGCACACTGCTTTGGACCCACCCTTCCTACCTGACCCGCCGGGGTAGGCCTGGTATACCTACCCGATGTTTCGAGGTAGAACCGGTTCCCCCACCGGTACTCTGGGCTTGGAACGGAAACCTTTGTGATGAGCCAGAGAACACCAGCTGTCCCTTCGTGCGCGCTGGACTAGACCTGGCCTCCCTACCGGACCCCACAGGTTAGACCCGCTATCCCTACCTGATGCTCCGCATTAGGCTTGGCACCCATACCCGATCTTCTGGGGTAGTAGCGGTACCCCCACCGTTACTCTGCGGTAGTATCGGTACACCCACCGGTAGTCCGGGGTAGTACGTGAACCCTTACTGGTTCACTGGGGTACACCTGCTGACGTTACTGGCGTGCGGTGTAGACCAGACATTCTTCCTGACCCTCCGTGTTAGTCCCGGTATCCCTACCTGATGCTCCGTTGTTGGCCTGGCACACCTACCCGATATGCTGGCGTAGTACCGGTACCCCCACCGGTACTCTGCGGTAGTATTGGTACACCCACCGGTACTCCAGGGTAGTACCTGAACCCTTACTGGTTCGCTGGGGTACACCTGCTGACCTTACGGGCGTGCTGTGTAGACCAGACATTCCTACCTGACCCTCCAGGCTAGGCCCGGTATCCCTACCTGATGCTCTGCGGTAGGCCTGGCCCCCTACCCGACAATCTGGGGTAGTACCGGTACACCCACCGGTACTCCGCGGTAGTTTGCTATACCCACCGGTACTCCTGGATTGTACCGGAACCCTTACTGGTGCGCCGGGGTACACCTGCTGACCCTAAGGGCGCGCCGCTTTACGCCCACCCTTTTTACCTTACCCGCCGGGGTAGGCCTGGTATACCTACCAGATGTTTCGAGGTAGAACCGGTTCCCCCACCGGTACTCTGGGCTTGGAACGGAAACCTTTGTGATGCGCCAGAGAACACCAGCTGTCCCTTCGTGCGCGCTGGACTAGACCTGGCCTCCCTACCGGACCCCACAGGTTACACCCGCTATCACTACCTGATGCTCCGCATATAGGCTTGGCACTCATACCCGATGTTCTGGGGTAGTAGCGGTACACCCACCGTTACTCTGCGGTAGGATCGGTACACCCACCGGTACTCCGGGGTAGTACGTGAACCCTTACTGGTTCACTGGGGTACACCTGCTGACGTTACTGGCGCACGGTGTAGACCAGACATTCCTACCTGACCCTCCGTTTTAGGCCCGGTATCCCTACCTGATGCTCCGTTGTTGGCCTGGCACCCCTACCCGATATGCTGGGGTAGTACCGCTACCCCAACCGGTACTCTGCGGTACTATTGGTACACCCACCGGTACTCCAGGGTAGTACCTGAACCCTTACTGGTTCGCTGGGGTACACCTGCTGACCTTACGGGCGTGCTGTGTAGACCAGACATTCCTACCTGACCCTCCAGGCTAGGACCGGTATCCCTACCTGATGCTCTGCGGTAGGCCTGGCCCCCTACCCGACAATCTGGGCTAGTACCGGTACACCCACAGGTACTCCGCGGTACTTTTGCTATACCCACCGGTACTCCTGGATTGTACCGGAACCCTTACTGGTGCGCCGGGGTACACCTGCTGACCCTATGAGCTCGCCGCTTTATGCCCAGCCTTCCTACCTGACCCGCCGGGGTAGGCCTGGTATACCTACCAGATGTTTTGAGTTAGAACCGGTTCCCCCACCGGTACTCTGGGCTTGGAACGGAAACCTTTGTGATGCGCCAGAGAACACCAGCTGTCCCTTCGTGCGCGCTGGACTAGACCTGGCCTCCCTACCGGACCCCACAGGTTACACCCGCTATCACTACCTGATGCTCCGCATATAGGCTTGGCACTCATACCCGATGTTCTGGGGTAGTAGCGGTACCCCCACCGTTACTCTGCGGTAGTATCGGTACACCCACCGGTACTCCGGGGTAGTACGTGAACCCTTACTGGTTCACTGGGGTACACCTGCTGACGTTACTGGCGCGCGGTGTAGACCAGACATTCCTACCTGACCCTCCGTGTTAGTCCCGGTATCCCTACCTGATGCTCCGTTGTTGGCCTGGCACCCCTACCCGATATGCTGGCGTAGTACCGGTACCCCAACCGGTACTCTGCGGTAGTATTGGTACACCCACCGGTACTCCAGGGTAGTACCTGTACCCTTACTGGTTCGCTGGGGTACACCTGCTGACCTTACGGGCGTGCTCTGTAGACCAGACATTCCTACCTGACCCTCCAGGCTAGGCCCGGTATCCCTACCTGATGCTCTGCGGTAGGCCTGGCCCCCTACCCGACAATCTGGGGTAGTACCGGTACACCCACCGGTACTCCGCGGTAGTTTTGCTATACCCACCGGTACTCCTGGATTGTACCGGAACCCTTACTGGTGCGCCGGGGTACACCTGCTGACCCTATGAGCTCGCCGCTTTATGCCCAGCCTTCCTACCTGACCCGCCGGGGTAGGCCTGGTATACCTACCCGATGTTTCAAGGTAGAACCGGTTCCCCTACCGGTACTCTGGGGTTGGAACGGAACCCTTTGTGATGCGCCAGAGAACACCAGCTGTCCCATCGTGCGCGCTGGACTAGACCCGGCCTCCCTACGGGACCCCACAGGTTAGACCCGCTATCCCTACCTGATTCTCCGCATTAGGCTTGGCACCCATACCCGATGATCTGGGGTAGTAGCGGTACCCCCACCGTTACTCTGCGGTAGTATCGGTACACCCACCGGTACTCCGGGGTAGTACGTGAACCCTTACTGGTTCACTGGGGTACACCTGCTGACGTTACTGGCGCACGGTGTAGACCAGACATTCCTACCTGACCCTCCGTTTTAGGCCCGGTATCCCTACCTGATGCTCCGTTGTTGGCCTGGCACCCCTACCCGACATGCTGGGCTAGTACCGGTACCCCCACCGGTACTCTGCGGTAGTATTGGTACACCCACCGGTACTCCAGGGTAGTACCTGAACCCTTACTGGTTCGCTGGGGTACACCTGCTGACCTTACGGGCGTGCTGTGTAGACCAGACATTCCTACCTGACCCTCCAGGCTAGGCCCGGTATCCCTACCTGATGCTCTGCGGTAGGCCTGGCCCCCTACCCGACAATCTGGGGTAGTACCGGTACACCCACCGGTACCCCGCGGTACTTTTGCTATACCCACCGGTACTCCTGGATTGCACCGGAACCCTTACTGGTGCGCCGGGGTATACCTGCTGACCCTACGGGCGCGCCGCTTTACGCCCACCCTTTTTACCTTACCCGCCGGGGTAGGCCTGGTATACCTACCAGATGTTTTGAGTTAGAACCGGTTCCCCCACCGGTACTCTGGGCTTGGAACGGAAACCTTTGTGATGCGCCAGAGAACACCAGCTGTCCCTTCGTGCGCGCTGGACTAGACCTGGCCTCCCTACCGGACCCCACAGGTTACACCCGCTATCACTACCTGATGCTCCGCATATAGGCTTGGCACTCATACCCGATGTTCTGGGGTAGTAGCGGTACACCCACCGTTACTCTGCGGTAGGATCGGTACACCCACCGGTACTCCGGGGTAGTACGTGAACCCTTACTGGTTCACTGGGGTACACCTGCTGACGTTACTGGCGCACGGTGTAGACCAGACATTCCTACCTGACCCTCCGTTTTAGGCCCGGTATCCCTACCTGATGCTCCGTTGTTGGCCTGGCACCCCTACCCGATATGCTGGGGTAGTACCGCTACCCCAACCGGTACTCTGCGGTAGTATTGGTACACCCACCGGTACTCCAGGGTAGTACCTGAACCCTTACTGGTTCGCTGGGGTACACCTGCTGACCTTACGGGCGTGCTGTGTAGACCAGACATTCCTACCTGACCCTCCAGGCTAGGACCGGTATCCCTACCTGATGCTCTGCGGTAGGCCTGGCCCCCTACCCGACAATCTGGGGTAGTACCGGTACACCCACAGGTACTCCGCGGTACTTTTGCTATACCCACCGGTACTCCTGGATTGTACCGGAACCCTTACTGGTGCGCCGGGGTACACCTGCTGACCCTATGAGCTCGCCGCTTTATGCCCAGCCTTCCTACCTGACCCGCCGGGGTAGGCCTGGTATACCTACCAGATGTTTTGAGTTAGAACCGGTTCCCCCACCGGTACTCTGGGCTTGGAACGGAAACCTTTGTGATGCGCCAGAGAACACCAGCTGTCCCTTCGTGCGCGCTGGACTAGACCTGGCCTCCCTACCGGACCCCACAGGTTACACCCGCTATCACTACCTGATGCTCCGCATATAGGCTTGGCACTCATACCCGATGTTCTGGGGTAGTAGCGGTACCCCCACCGTTACTCTGCGGTAGTATCGGTACACCCACCGGTACTCCGGGGTAGTACGTGAACCCTTACTGGTTCACTGGGGTACACCTGCTGACGTTACTGGCGCGCGGTGTAGACCAGACATTCCTACCTGACCCTCCGTGTTAGTCCCGGTATCCCTACCTGATGCTCCGTTGTTGGCCTGGCACCCCTACCCGATATGCTGGGGTAGTACCGGTACCCCCACCGGTACTCTGCGGTAGTATTGGTACACCCACCGGTACTCCAGGGTAGTACCTGAACCCTTACTGGTTCGCTGGGGTACACCTGCTGACCTTACGGGCGTGCTGTGTAGACCAGACATTCCTACCTGACCCTCCAGGCTAGGCCCGGTATCCCTACCTGATGCTCTGCGGTAGGCCTGGCCCCCTACCCGACAATCTGGGGTAGTACCGGTACACCCACCGCTATTCCGCGGTAGTTTTGCTATACCCACTGGTACTCCTGGATTGTACCGGAACCCTTACTGGTGCGCCGGGGTACACCTGCTGACCCTATGGGCTCGCCGCTTTATGCCCAGCCTTCCTACCTGACCCGCCGGGGTAGGCCTGGTATACCTACCCGATGTTTCAAGGTAGAACCGGTTCCCCCACCGGTACTCTGGGGTTGGAACGGAACCCTTTGTGATGCGCCAGAGAACACCAGCTGTCCCTTCGTGCGCGCTGGACTAGACCTGGCCTCCCTACCGGACCCCACAGGTTAGTCCCGCTATCCCTACCTGATTCTCCGCATTAGGCTTGGCACCCATACCCGATGATCTGGGGTAGTAGCGGTACCCCCACCGTTACTCTGCGGTAGTATCGGTACACCCACCGGTACTCCGGGGTAGTACGTGAACCCTTACTGGTTCACTGGGGTACACCTGCTGACCTTACGGGCGTGCTGTGTAGACCAGACATTCCTACCTGACCCTCCAGGCTAGGCCCGGTATCCCTACCTGATGCTCTGCGGTAGGCCTGGCCCCCTACCCGACAATCTGGGGTAGTACCGGTACACCCACCGGTACCCCGCGGTACTTTTGCTATACCCACCGGTACTCCTGGATTGCACCGGAACCCTTACTGGTGCGCCGGGGTATACCTGCTGACCCTACGGGCGCGCCGCTTTACGCCCACCCTTTTTACCTTACCCGCCGGGGTAGGCCTGGTATACCTACCAGATGTTTTGAGTTAGAACCGGTTCCCCCACCGGTACTCTGGGCTTGGAACGGAAACCTTTGTGATGCGCCAGAGAACACCAGCTGTCCCTTCGTGCGCGCTGGACTAGACCTGGCCTCCCTACCGGACCCCACAGGTTACACCCGCTATCACTACCTGATGCTCCGCATATAGGCTTGGCACTCATACCCGATGTTCTGGGGTAGTAGCGGTACCCCCACCGTTACTCTGCGGTAGGATCGGTACACCCACCGGTACTCCGGGGTAGTACGTGAACCCTTACTGGTTCACTGGGGTACACCTGCTGACGTTACTGGCGCGCGGTGTAGACCAGACATTCCTACCTGACCCTCCGTGTTAGTCCCGGTATCCCTACCTGATGCTCCGTTGTTGGCCTGGCACCCCTACCCGATATGCTGGGGTAGTACCGGTACCCCCACCGGTACTCTGCGGTAGTATTGGTACACCCACCGGTACTCCAGGGTAGTACCTGAACCCTTACTGGTTCGCTGGGGTACACCTGCTGACCTTACGGGCGTGCTGTGTAGACCAGACATTCCTACCTGACCCTCCAGGCTAGGCCCGGTATCCCTACCTGATGCTCTGCGGTAGGCCTGGCCCCCTACCCGACAATCTGGGGTAGTACCGGTACACCCACCGCTATTCCGCGGTAGTTTTGCTATACCCACTGGTACTCCTGGATTGTACCGGAACCCTTACTGGTGCGCCGGGGTACACCTGCTGACCCTACGGGCACACTGCTTTGGACCCACCCTTCCTACCTGACCCGCCGGGGTAGGCCTGGTATACCTACCAGATGTTTTGAGTTAGAACCGGTTCCCCCACCGGTACTCTGGGCTTGGAACGGAAACCTTTGTGATGCGCCAGAGAACACCAGCTGTCCCTTCGTGCGCGATGGACTAGACCTGGCCTCCCTACCGGACCCCACAGGTTACACCCGCTATCACTACCTGATGCTCCGCATATAGGCTTGGCACTCATACCCGATGTTCTGGGGTAGTAGCGGTACCCCCACCGTTACTCTGCGGTAGTATCGGTACACCCACCGGTACTTCGGGGTAGTACGTGAACCCTTACTGGTTCACTGGGGTACACCTGCTGACGTTACTGGCGCTCGGTGTAGACCAGACATTCCTACCTGAGCCTCCGTGTTAGTCCCGGTATCCCTACCTGATGCTCCGTTGTTGGCCTGGCACCCCTACCCGATATGCTGGGGTAGTAGCGGTAACCCGCACCGGTACTCTGCGGTAGTATTGGTACACCCACCGGTACTCCAGGGTAGTACCTGAACCCTTACTGGTTCGCTGGGGTACACCTGCTGACCTTACGGGCGTACTCTGTAGACCAGACATTCCTACCTGACCCTCCAGGCTAGGCCCGGTATCCCTACCTGATGCTCTGCGGTAGGCCTGGCCCCCTACCCGACAATCTGGGGTAGTACCGGTACACCCACCGGTACCCCGCGGTAATTTTGCTATACCCACCGGTACTCCTGGATTGTACCGGAACACTTACTGGTGCGCCGGGGTACACCTGCTGACGCTACGGGCGCGCCGCTTTACGCCCACCCTTCCTACCTGACCCTCCGGGTAGGCCTGGTATACCTACCCGATGTTTCAAGGTAGAACCGGTTCCCCCACCGGTACTCTGGGCTTGGAACGGAACCCTTTGTGATGCGCCAGAGAACACCAGCTGTCCCTTCGTGCGCGCTGGACTAGACCTGGCCTCCCTACCGGACCCCACAGGTTAGACCCGCTATCCCTACCTGATTCTCCGCATTAGGCTTGGCACCCATACCCGATGATCTGGGGTAGTAGCGGTACCCCCACCGTTACTCTGCGGTAGTATCGGTACACCCACCGGTACTCCGGGGTAGTACGTGAACCCTTACTGGTTCACTGGGGTACACCTGATGACGTTACTGGCGCGCGGTGTAGACCAGACATTCCTACCTGACCCTCCGTGTTAGTCCCGGTATCCCTACCTGATGCTCCGTTGTTGGCCTGGCACCCCTACCCGATATGCTGGGGTAGTACCGCTACCCCCACCGGTACTCTGCGGTAGTATTGGTACACCCACCGGTACTCCAGGGCAGTACCTGAACACTTACTGGTTCGCTGGGGTACACCTGCTGACCTTACGGGCGTGCTGTGTAGACCAGACATTCCTACCTGACCCTCCAGGCTAGGCCCGGTATCCCTACCTGATGCTCTGCGGTAGGCCTGGCCCCCTATCCGACAATCTGGGGTAGTACCGGTACACCCACAGGGACTCCGCGGTACTTTTGCTATACCCACTGGTACTCCTGGATTGTACCGGAACCCTTACTGGTGCGCTGGGGTACACCTGCTAACCCTACGGGCACACTTCTTTGGACCCACCCTTCCTACCTGACCCGCCGGGGTAGGCCTGGTATACCTACCCGATGTTTCGAGGTAGAACCGGTTCCCCCACCGGTACTCTGGGTTTGGAACGGAAACCTTTGTGATGCGCCAGAGAACACCAGCTGTCCCTTCGTGCGCGCTGGACTAGACCTGGCCTCCCTACCGGACCCCACAGGTTAGACCCGCTATCCCTACCTGATGCTCCGCATTAGGCTTGGCACCCATACCCGATGTTCTGGGGTAGTAGCGGTACCCCCACCGTTACTCTGCGGTAGTATAGGTACACCCACCGGTACTCCGGGGTAGTACGTGAACCCTTACTGGTTCACTGGGGTACACCTGATGACGTTACGGGCAAACGGTGTAGACCAGACATTCCTACCTGACCCTCCGTTTTAGGCCCGGTATCCCTACCTGATGCTCCGTTGTTGGCCTGGCACCCCTACCCGACATGCTGGGGTAGTACCGGTACCCCCACCGGTACTCTGCGGTACTATTGGTACACCCACCGGTACTCCAGGGTAGTACCTGAACCCTTACTGGTTCGCTGGGGTACACCTGCTGACCTTACGGGCGTGCTGTGTAGACCAGACATTCCTACCTGACCCTCCAGGCTAGGCCCGGTATCCCTACCTGATGCTCTGCGGTAGGCCTGGCCCCCTACCCGACAATCTGGGGTAGTACCGGTACACCCACAGGGACTCAGCGGTACTTTTGCTATACCCACCGGTACTCCTGGATTGTACCGGAACCCTTACTGGTGCGCTGGGTTACACCTGCTGACCATACGGGCACACTGCTTTGGACCCACCCTTCCTACCTGACCCGCCGGGGTAGGCCTGGTATACCTACCCGATGTTTCGAGGTAGAACCGGTTCCCCCACCGGTACTCTGGGCTTGGAACGGAAACCTTTGTGATGAGCCAGAGAACACCAGCTGTCCCTTCGTGCGCGCTGGACTAGACCTGGCCTCCCTACCGGACCCCACAGGTTAGACCCGCTATCCCTACCTGATGCTCCGCATTAGGCTTGGCACCCATACCCGATCTTCTGGGGTAGTAGCGGTACCCCCACCGTTACTCTGCGGTAGTATCAGTACACCCACCGGTAGTCCGGGGTAGTACGTGAACCCTTACTGGTTCACTGGGGTACACCTGCTGACGTTACTGGCGTGCGGTGTAGACCAGACATTCTTCCTGACCCTCCGTGTTAGTCCCGGTATCCCTACCTGATGCTCCGTTGTTGGCCTGGCACACCTACCCGATATGCTGGCGTAGTACCGGTACCCCCACCGGTACTCTGCGGTAGTATTGGTACACCCACCGGTACTCCAGGGTAGTACCTGAACTCTTACTGGTTCGCTGGGGTACACCTGCTGACCTTACGGGCGTGCTGTGTAGACCAGACATTCCTACCTGACCCTCCAGGCTAGGCCCGGTATCCCTACCTGATGCTCTGCGGTAGGCCTGGCCCCCTACCCGACAATCTGGGGTAGTACCGGTACACCCACCGGTACTCCGCGGTAGTTTGCTATACCCACCGGTACTCCTGGATTGTACCGGAACCCTTACTGGTGCGCCGGGGTACACCTGCTGACCCTAAGGGCGCGCCGCTTTACGCCCACCCTTTTTACCTTACCCGCCGGGGTAGGCCTGGTATACCTACCAGATGTTTCGAGGTAGAACCGGTTCCCCCACCGGTACTCTGGGCTTGGAACGGAAACCTTTGTGATGCGCCAGAGAACACCAGCTGTCCCTTCGTGCGCGCTGGACTAGACCTGGCCTCCCTACCGGACCCCACAGGTTACACCCGCTATCACTACCTGATGCTCCGCATATAGGCTTGGCACTCATACCCGATGTTCTGGGGTAGTAGCGGTACACCCACCGTTACTCTGCGGTAGGATCGGTACACCCACCGGTACTCCGGGGTAGTACGTGAACCCTTACTGGTTCACTGGGGTACACCTGCTGACGTTACTGGCGCACGGTGTAGACCAGACATTCCTACCTGACCCTCCGTTTTAGGCCCGGTATCCCTACCTGATGCTCCGTTGTTGGCCTGGCACCCCTACCCGATATGCTGGGGTAGTACCGCTACCCCAACCGGTACTCTGCGGTAGTATTGGTACACCCACCGGTACTCCAGGGTAGTACCTGAACCCTTACTGGTTCGCTGGGGTACACCTGCTGACCTTACGGGCGTGCTGTGTAGACCAGACATTCCTACCTGACCCTCCAGGCTAGGACCGGTATCCCTACCTGATGCTCTGCGGTAGGCCTGGCCCCCTACCCGACAATCTGGGCTAGTACCGGTACACCCACAGGTACTCCGCGGTACTTTTGCTATACCCACCGGTACTCCTGGATTGTACCGGAACCCATACTGGTGCGCCGGGGTACACCTGCTGACCCTATGAGCTCGCCGCTTTATGCCCAGCCTTCCTACCTGACCCGCCGGGGTAGGCCTGGTATACCTACCAGATGTTTTGAGTTAGAACCGGTTCCCCCACCGGTACTCTGGGCTTGGAACGGAAACCTTTGTGATGCGCCAGAGAACACCAGCTGTCCCTTCGTGCGCGCTGGACTAGACCTGGCCTCCCTACCGGACCCCACAGGTTTCACCCGCTATCACTACCTGATGCTCCGCATATAGGCTTGGCACTCATACCCGATGTTCTGGGGTAGTAGCGGTACCCCCACCGTTACTCTGCGGTAGTATCGGTACACCCACCGGTACTCCGGGGTAGTACGTGAACCCTTACTGGTTCACTGGGGTACACCTGCTGACGTTACTGGCGCGCGGTGTAGACCAGACATTCCTACCTGACCCTCCGTGTTAGTCCCGGTATCCCTACCTGATGCTCCGTTGTTGGCCTGGCACCCCTACCCGATATGCTGGCGTAGTACCGGTACCCCAACCGGTACTCTGCGGTAGTATTGGTACACCCACCGGTACTCCAGGGTAGTACCTGTACCCTTACTGGTTCGCTGGGGTACACCTGCTGACCTTACGGGCGTGCTCTGTAGACCAGACATTCCTACCTGACCCTCCAGGCTAGGCCCGGTATCCCTACCTGATGCTCTGCGGTAGGCCTGGCCCCCTACCCGACAATCTGGGGTAGTACCGGTACACCCACCGGTACTCCGCGGTAGTTTTGCTATACCCACCGGTACTCCTGGATTGTACCGGAACCCTTACTGGTGCGCCGGGGTACACCTGCTGACCCTATGAGCTCGCCGCTTTATGCCCAGCCTTCCTACCTGACCCGCCGGGGTAGGCCTGGTATACCTACCCGATGTTTCAAGGTAGAACCGGTTCCCCTACCGGTACTCTGGGGTTGGAACGGAACCCTTTGTGATGCGCCAGAGAACACCAGCTGTCCCATCGTGCGCGCTGGACTAGACCCGGCCTCCCTACGGGACCCCACAGGTTAGACCCGCTATCCCTACCTGATTCTCCGCATTAGGCTTGGCACCCATACCCGATGATCTGGGGTAGTAGCGGTACCCCCACCGTTACTCTGCGGTAGTATCGGTACACCCACCGGTACTCCGGGGTAGTACGTGAACCCTTACTGGTTCACTGGGGTACACCTGCTGACGTTACTGGCGCACGGTGTAGACCAGACATTCCTACCTGACCCTCCGTTTTAGGCCCGGTATCCCTACCTGATGCTCCGTTGTTGGCCTGGCACCCCTACCCGACATGCTGGGCTAGTACCGGTACCCCCACCGGTACTCTGCGGTAGTATTGGTACACCCACCGGTACTCCAGGGTAGTACCTGAACCCTTACTGGTTCGCTGGGGTACACCTGCTGACCTTACGGGCGTGCTGTGTAGACCAGACATTCCTACCTGACCCTCCAGGCTAGGCCCGGTA
Organism: Astur gentilis; assembly: GCF_929443795.1. Classification (NCBI taxonomy): domain Eukaryota; kingdom Metazoa; phylum Chordata; class Aves; order Accipitriformes; family Accipitridae; genus Astur; species Astur gentilis. The sequence continues at coordinate 4,846,077 of NW_026060868.1, read as the reverse complement.
TCCCTACCTGATGCTCTGCGGTAGGCCTGGCCCCCTACCCGACAATCTGGGGTAGTACCGGTACACCCACCGGTACCCCGCGGTACTTTTGCTATACCCACCGGTACTCCTGGATTGCACCGGAACCCTTACTGGTGCGCCGGGGTATACCTGCTGACCCTACGGGCGCGCCGCTTTACGCCCACCCTTTTTACCTTACCCGCCGGGGTAGGCCTGGTATACCTACCAGATGTTTTGAGTTAGAACCGGTTCCCCCACCGGTACTCTGGGCTTGGAACGGAAACCTTTGTGATGCGCCAGAGAACACCAGCTGTCCCTTCGTGCGCGCTGGACTAGACCTGGCCTCCCTACCGGACCCCACAGGTTACACCCGCTATCACTACCTGATGCTCCGCATATAGGCTTGGCACTCATACCCGATGTTCTGGGGTAGTAGCGGTACACCCACCGTTACTCTGCGGTAGGATCGGTACACCCACCGGTACTCCGGGGTAGTACGTGAACCCTTACTGGTTCACTGGGGTACACCTGCTGACGTTACTGGCGCACGGTGTAGACCAGACATTCCTACCTGACCCTCCGTTTTAGGCCCGGTATCCCTACCTGATGCTCCGTTGTTGGCCTGGCACCCCTACCCGATATGCTGGGGTAGTACCGCTACCCCAACCGGTACTCTGCGGTAGTATTGGTACACCCACCGGTACTCCAGGGTAGTACCTGAACCCTTACTGGTTCGCTGGGGTACACCTGCTGACCTTACGGGCGTGCTGTGTAGACCAGACATTCCTACCTGACCCTCCAGGCTAGGACCGGTATCCCTACCTGATGCTCTGCGGTAGGCCTGGCCCCCTACCCGACAATCTGGGGTAGTACCGGTACACCCACAGGTACTCCGCGGTACTTTTGCTATACCCACCGGTACTCCTGGATTGTACCGGAACCCTTACTGGTGCGCCGGGGTACACCTGCTGACCCTATGAGCTCGCCGCTTTATGCCCAGCCTTCCTACCTGACCCGCCGGGGTAGGCCTGGTATACCTACCAGATGTTTTGAGTTAGAACCGGTTCCCCCACCGGTACTCTGGGCTTGGAACGGAAACCTTTGTGATGCGCCAGAGAACACCAGCTGTCCCTTCGTGCGCGCTGGACTAGACCTGGCCTCCCTACCGGACCCCACAGGTTACACCAGCTATCACTACCTGATGCTCCGCATATAGGCTTGGCACTCATACCCGATGTTCTGGGGTAGTAGCGGTACCCCCACCGTTACTCTGCGGTAGTATCGGTACACCCACCGGTACTCCGGGGTAGTACGTGAACCCTTACTGGTTCACTGGGGTACACCTGCTGACGTTACTGGCGCGCGGTGTAGACCAGACATTCCTACCTGACCCTCCGTGTTAGTCCCGGTATCCCTACCTGATGCTCCGTTGTTGGCCTGGCACCCCTACCCGATATGCTGGGGTAGTACCGGTACCCCCACCGGTACTCTGCGGTAGTATTGGTACACCCACCGGTACTCCAGGGTAGTACCTGAACCCTTACTGGTTCGCTGGGGTACACCTGCTGACCTTACGGGCGTGCTGTGTAGACCAGACATTCCTACCTGACCCTCCAGGCTAGGCCCGGTATCCCTACCTGATGCTCTGCGGTAGGCCTGGCCCCCTACCCGACAATCTGGGGTAGTACCGGTACACCCACCGCTATTCCGCGGTAGTTTTGCTATACCCACTGGTACTCCTGGATTGTACCGGAACCCTTACTGGTGCGCCGGGGTACACCTGCTGACCCTATGGGCTCGCCGCTTTATGCCCAGCCTTCCTACCTGACCCGCCGGGGTAGGCCTGGTATACCTACCCGATGTTTCAAGGTAGAACCGGTTCCCCCACCGGTACTCTGGGGTTGGAACGGAACCCTTTGTGATGCGCCAGAGAACACCAGCTGTCCCTTCGTGCGCGCTGGACTAGACCTGGCCTCCCTACCGGACCCCACAGGTTAGTCCCGCTATCCCTACCTGATTCTCCGCATTAGGCTTGGCACCCATACCCGATGATCTGGGGTAGTAGCGGTACCCCCACCGTTACTCTGCGGTAGTATCGGTACACCCACCGGTACTCCGGGGTAGTACGTGAACCCTTACTGGTTCACTGGGGTACACCAGCTGACCTTACGGGCGTGCTGTGTAGACCAGACATTCCTACCTGACCCTCCAGGCTAGGCCCGGTATCCCTACCTGATGCTCTGCGGTAGGCCTGGCCCCCTACCCGACAATCTGGGGTAGTACCGGTACACCCACCGGTACCCCGCGGTACTTTTGCTATACCCACCGGTACTCCTGGATTGCACCGGAACCCTTACTGGTGCGCCGGGGTATACCTGCTGACCCTACGGGCGCGCCGCTTTACGCCCACCCTTTTTACCTTACCCGCCGGGGTAGGCCTGGTATACCTACCAGATGTTTTGAGTTAGAACCGGTTCCCCCACCGGTACTCTGGGCTTGGAACGGAAACCTTTGTGATGCGCCAGAGAACACCAGCTGTCCCTTCGTGCGCGCTGGACTAGACCTGGCCTCCCTACCGGACCCCACAGGTTACACCCGCTATCACTACCTGATGCTCCGCATATAGGCTTGGCACTCATACCCGATGTTCTGGGGTAGTAGCGGTACCCCCACCGTTACTCTGCGGTAGTATCGGTACACCCACCGGTACTCCGGGGTAGTACGTGAACCCTTACTGGTTCACTGGGGTACACCTGCTGACGTTACTGGCGCGCGGTGTAGACCAGACATTCCTACCTGACCCTCCGTGTTAGTCCCGATATCCCTACCTGATGCTCCGTTGTTGGCCTGGCACCCCTACCCGATATGCTGGGGTAGTACCGGTACCCCCACCGGTACTCTGCGGTAGTATTGGTACACCCACCGGTACTCCAGGGTAGTACCTGAACCCTTACTGGTTCGCTGGGGTACACCTGCTGACCTTACGGGCGTGCTGTGTAGACCAGACATTCCTACCTGACCCTCCAGGCTAGGCCCGGTATCCCTACCTGATGCTCTGCGGTAGGCCTGGCCCCCTACCCGACAATCTGGGGTAGTACCGGTACACCCACCGCTATTCCGCGGTAGTTTTGCTATACCCACTGGTACTCCTGGATTGTACCGGAACCCTTACTGGTGCGCCGGGGTACACCTGCTGACCCTATGGGCTCGCCGCTTTATGCCCAGCCTTCCTACCTGACCCGCCGGGGTAGGCCTGGTATACCTACCAGATGTTTTGAGTTAGAACCGGTTCCCCCACCGGTACTCTGGGCTTGGAACGGAAACCTTTGTGATGCGCCAGAGAACACCAGCTGTCCCTTCGTGCGCGATGGACTAGACCTGGCCTCCCTACCGGACCCCACAGGTTACACCCGCTATCACTACCTGATGCTCCGCATATAGGCTTGGCACTCATACCCGATGTTCTGGGGTAGTAGCGGTACCCCCACCGTTACTCTGCGGTAGTATCGGTACACCCACCGGTACTCCGGGGTAGTACGTGAACCCTTACTGGTTCACTGGGGTACACCTGCTGACGTTACTGGCGCGCGGTGTAGACCAGACATTCCTACCTGACCCTCCGTGTTAGTCCCGGTATCCCTACCTGATGCTCCGTTGTTGGCCTGGCACCCCTACCCGATATGCTGGGGTAGTAGCGGTAACCCGCACCGGTACTCTGCGGTAGTATTGGTACACCCACCGGTACTCCAGGGTAGTACCTGAACCCTTACTGGTTCGCTGGGGTACACCTGCTGACCTTACGGGCGTACTCTGTAGACCAGACATTCCTACCTGACCCTCCAGGCTAGGCCCGGTATCCCTACCTGATGCTCTGCGGTAGGCCTGGCCCCCTACCCGACAATCTGGGGTAGTACCGGTACACCCACCGTACCCCGCGGTAATTTTGCTATACCCACCGGTACTCCTGGATTGTACCGGAACACTTACTGGTGCGCCGGGGTACACCTGCTGACGCTACGGGCGCGCCGCTTTACGCCCACCCTTCCTACCTGACCCTCCGGGTAGGCCTGGTATACCTACCCGATGTTTCAAGGTAGAACCGGTTCCCCCACCGGTACTCTGGGCTTGGAACGGAACCCTTTGTGATGCGCCAGAGAACACCAGCTGTCCCTTCGTGCGCGCTGGACTAGACCTGGCCTCCCTACCGGACCCCACAGGTTAGACCCGCTATCCCTACCTGATTCTCCGCATTAGGCTTGGCACCCATACCCGATGATCTGGGGTAGTAGCGGTACCCCCACCGTTACTCTGCGGTAGTATCGGTACACCCACCGGTACTCCGGGGTAGTACGTGAACCCTTACTGGTTCACTGGGGTACACCTGCTGACGTTACTGGCGCACGGTGTAGACCAGACATTCCTACCTGACCCTCCGTTTTAGGCCCGGTATCCCTACCTGATGCTCCGTTGTTGGCCTGGCACCCCTACCCGACATGCTGGGCTACTACCGGTACCCCCACCGGTACTCTGCGGTAGTATTGGTACACCCACCGGTACTCCAGGGTAGTACCTGAACCCTTACTGGTTCGCTGGGGTACACCTGCTGACCTTACGGGCGTGCTGTGTAGACCAGACATTCCTACCTGACCCTCCAGGCTAGGCCCGGTATCCCTACCTGATGCTCTGCGGTAGGCCTGGCCCCCTACCCGACAATCTGGGGTAGTACCGGTACACCCACCGGTACTCCGCGGTACTTTTGCTATACCCACCGGTACTCCTGGATTGTACCGGAACCCTTACTGGTGCACCGGGGTACACCTGCCGACCCTACGGGCGCACCGCTTTACGCCCACCCTTCTTACCTTACCCGCCGGGGTAGGCCTGGTATACCTACCAGATGTTTTGAGTTAGAACCGGTTCCCCCACCGGTACTCTGGGCTTGGAACGGAAACCTTTGTGATGCGCCAGAGAACACCAGCTGTCCCTTCGTGCGCGCTGGACTAGACCTGGCCTCCCTACCGGACCCCACAGGTTACACCCGCTATCACTACCTGATGCTCCGCATATAGGCTTGGCACTCATACCCGATGTTCTGGGGTAGTAGCGGTACCCCCACCGTTACTCTGCGGTAGTATCGGTACACCCACCGGTACTCCGGGGTAGTACGTGAACCCTTACTGGTTCACTGGGGTTCACCTGCTGACGTTACTGGCGCGCGGTGTAGACCAGACATTCCTACCTGAGCCTCCGTGTTAGTCCCGGTATCCCTACCTGATGCTCCGTTGTTGGCCTGGCACCCCTACCCGATATGCTGGGGTAGTAGCGGTACCCCCACCGGTACTCTGCGGTAGTATTGGTACACCCACCGGTACTCCAGGGTAGTACCTGAACCCTTACTGGTTCGCTGGGGTACACCTGCTGACCTTACGGGCGTGCTGTGTAGACCAGACATTCCTACCTGACCCTCCAGGCTAGGCCCGGTATCCCTACCTGATGCTCTGCGGTAGGCCTGGCCCCCTACCCGACAATCTGGGGTAGTACGGGTACACCCAGAAGTACTCCGCGGTACTTTTGCTATACCCACCGGTACTCCTGGATTGTACCGGAAAGCTTACTGGTGCGCCGGGGTACACCTGCTGACCCTACGGGTGCGCCGCTTTACGCCCACCCTTCTTACCTTACCCGCCGGGGTAGGCCTGGTATACCTACCATATGTTTTGAGTTAGAACCGGTTCCCCCACCGGTACTCTGGGCTTGGAACGGAAACCTTTGTGATGCGCCAGAGAACACCAGCTGTCCCTTCGTGCGCGCTGGACTAGACCTGGCCTCCCTACCGGACCCCACAGGTTACACCCGCTATCACTACCTGATGCTCCGCATATAGGCTTGGCACCCATACCCGATGTTCTGGGGTACTACCGGTACCCCCACCGTTACTCTGCGGTAGTATCGGTACACCCACCGGTACTCCGGGGTAGTACGTGAACCCTTACTGGTTCACTGGGGTACACCTGCTGACGTTACTGGCGCGCGGTGTAGACCAGACATTCCTACCTGACCCTCCGTTTTAGGCCCGGTATCCCTACCTGATGCTCCGTTGTTGGCCTGGCACCCCTACCCGATATGCTGGGGTAGTAGCGGTACCCCCACCGGTACTCTGCGGTAGTATTGGTACACCCACCGGTACTCCAGGGTAGTACCTGAACCCTTACTGGTTCGCTGGGGTACACCTGCTGACCTTACGGGCGTACTCTGTAGACCAGACATTCCTACCTGACCCTCCAGGCTAGGCCCGGTATCCCTACCTGATGCTCTGCGGTAGGCCTGGCCCCCTACCCGACAATCTGGGGTAGTACCGGTACACCCACCGGTACCCCGCGGTAATTTTGCTATACCCACCGGTACTCCTGGATTGTACCGGAACCCTTACTGGTGCGCCGGGGTACACCTGCTGACCCTACGGGCGCGCCGCTTTACGCCCACCCTTCCTACCTGACCCTCCGGGTAGGCCTGGTATACCTACCCGATGTTTCAAGGTAGAACCGGTTCCCCCACCGGTACTCTGGGGTTGGAACGGAACCCTTTGTGATGCGCCAGAGAACACCAGTTGTCCCTTCGTGCGCGCTGGACTAGACCTGGCCTCCCTACCGGACCCCACAGGTTAGACCCGCTATCCCTACCTGATTCTCCGCATTAGGCTTGGCACCCATACCCGATGATCTGGGGTAGTAGCGGTACCCCCACCGTTACTCTGCGGTAGTATCGGTACACCCACCGGTACTCCGGGGTAGTACGTGAACCCTTACTGGTTCACTGGGGTACACCTGCTGACGTTACTGGCGCACGGTGTAGACCAGACATTCCTACCTGACCCTCCGTTTTAGGCCCGGTATCCCTACCTGATGCTCCGTTGTTGGCCTGGCACCCCTACCCGACATGCTGGGCTAGTACCGGTACCCCCACCGGTACTCTGCGGTAGTATTGGTACACCCACCGGTACTCCAGGGTAGTACCTGAACCCTTACTGGTTCGCTGGGGTACACCTGCTGACCTTACGGGCGTGCTGTGTAGACCAGACATTCCTACCTGACCCTCCAGGCTAGGCCCGGTATGCCTACCTGATGCTCTGCGGTAGGCCTGGCCCCCTACCCGACAATCTGGGGTAGTACCGGTACACCCACCGGTACTCCGCGGTACTTTTGCTATACCCACCGGTACTCCTGGATTGTACCGGAACCCTTACTGGTGCGCCGGGGTACACCTGCTGACCCTACGGGCGCGCCGCTTTACGCCCACCCTTCTTACCTTACCCGCCGGGGTAGGCCTGGTATACCTACCAGATGTTTTGAGTTAGAACCGGTTCCCCCACCGGTACTCTGGGCTTGGAACGGAAACCTTTGTGATGCGCCAGAGAACACCAGCTGTCCCTTCGTGCGCGCTGGACTAGACCTGGCCTCCCTACCGGACCCCACAGGTTACACCCGCTATCACTACCTGATGCTCCGCATATAGGCTTGGCACTCATACCCGATGTTCTGGGGTAGTAGCGGTACCCCCACCGTTACTCTGCGGTAGTATCGGTACACCCACCGGTACTCCGGGGTAGTACGTGAACCCTTACTGGTTCACTGGGGTACACCTGCTGACGTTACTGGCGCGCGGTGTAGACCAGACATTCCTACCTGAGCCTCCGTGTTAGTCCCGGTATCCCTACCTGATGCTCCGTTGTTGGCCTGGCACCCCTACCCGATATGCTGGGGTAGTAGCGGTACCCCCACCGGTACTCTGCGGTAGTATTGGTACACCCACCGGTACTCCAGGGTAGTACCTGAACCCTTACTGGTTCGCTGGGGTACACCTGCTGACCTTACGGGCGTGCTGTGTAGACCAGACATTCCTACCTGACCCTCCAGGCTAGGCCCGGTATCCCTACCTGATGCTCTGCGGTAGGCCTGGCCCCCTACCCGACAATCTGGGGTAGTACCGGTACACCCACCGCTATTCCGCGGTAGTTTTGCTATACCCACCGGTACTCCTGGATTGTACCGGAACCCTTACTGGTGTGCCGGGGTACACCTGCTGACCCTATGGGCTCGCCTCTTTATGCCCAGCCTTCCTACCTGACCCGCCGGGGTAGGCCTGGTATACCTACCCGATGTTTCAAGGTAGAACCGGTTCCCCTACCGGTACTCTGGGGTTGGAACGGAACACTTTGTGATGCGCCAGAGAACACCAGTTGTCCCTTCGTGCGCGCTGGACTAGACCTGGCCTCCCTACCGGACCCCACAGGTTAGACCCGCTATAACTACCTGATGCTCCGCATATAGGCTTGGCACCCATACCCGATGTTCTGGGGTAGTAGCGGTACCCCCACCGTTACTCTGCGGTATTATCGGTACACCCACCGGTACTCCGGGGTAGTACGTGAACCCTTACTGGTTCACTGGGGTACACCTGCTGACGTTACTGGCGCGCGGTGTAGACCAGACATTCCTACCTGACCCTCCGTGTTAGTCCCGGTATCCCTACCTGATGCTCCGTTGTTGGCCTGGCACCCCTACCCGATATGCTGGGGTAGTAGCGGTACCCCCACCGGTACTCTGCGGTAGTATTGGTACACCCACCGGTACTCCAGGGTAGTACCTGAACCCTTACTGGTTCGCTGGGGTACACCTGCTGACCTTACGGGCGTGCTGTGTAGACCAGACATTCCTACCTGACCCTCCAGGCTAGGCCCGGTATCCCTACCTGATGCTCTGCGGTAGGCCTGGCCCCCTACCCGACAATCTGGGGTAGTACCGGTACACCCACCGGTACCCCGCGGTACTTTTGCTATACCCACCGGTACTCCTGGATTGTACCGGAACCCTTACTGGTGCGCCGGGGTACACCTGCTGACCCTACGGGCGCGCCGCTTTACGCCCACCCTTCCTACCTGACCCTCCGGGTAGGCCTGGTATACCTACCCGATGTTTCAAGGTAGAACCGGTTCCCCCACCGGTACTCTGGGGTTGGAACGGAACCCTTTGTGATGCGCCAGAGAACACCAGCTGTCCCATCGTGCGCGCTGGACTAGACCTGGCCTCCCTACCGGACCCCACAGGTTAGACCCGCTATCCCTACCTGATTCTCCGCATTAGGCTTGGCACCCATACCCGATGATCTGGGGTAGTAGCGGTACCCCCACCGTTACTCTGCGGTAGTATCGGTACACCCACCGGTACTCCGGGGTAGTACGTGAACCCTTACTGGTTCACTGGGGTACACCTGCTGACGTTACTGGCGCACGGTGTAGACCAGACATTCCTACCTGACCCTCCAGGCTAGGCCCGGTATCCCTACCTGATGCTCCGTTGTTGGCCTGGCACCCCTATCCGACATGCTGGGCTAGTACCGGTACCCCCACCGGTACTCTGCGGTAGTATTGGTACACCCACCGGTACTCCAGGGTAGTACCTGAACCCTTACTGGTTCGCTGGGGTACACCTGCTGACCTTACGGGCGTGCTCTGTAGACCAGACATTCCTACCTGACCCTCCAGGCTAGGCCCGGTATCCCTACCTGATGCTCTGCGGTAGGCCTGGCCCCCTACCCGACAATCTGGGGTAGTACCGGTACACCCACCGGTACTCCGCGGTAGTTTGCTATACCCACCGGTACTCCTGGATTGTACCGGAACCCTTACTGGTGCGCCGGGGTACACCTGCTGACCCTTCGGGCGCGCCGCTTTACGCCCACCCTTTTTACCTTACCCGCCGGGGTAGGCCTGGTATACCTACCAGATGTTTTGAGTTAGAACCGGTTCCCCCACCGGTACTCTGGGGTTGGAACGGAACCCTTTGTGATGCGCCAGAGAACACCAGCTGTCCCTTCGTGCGCGCTGGACTAGACCTGGCCTCCCTACCGGACCCCACAGGTTTCACCCGCTATCACTACCTGATGCTCCGCATATAGGCTTGGCACTCATACCCGATGTTCTGGGGTAGTAGCGGTACCCCCACCGTTACTCTGCGGTAGGATCGGTACACCCACCGGTACTCCGGGGTAGTACGTGAACCCTTACTGGTTCACTGGGGTACACCTGCTGACGTTACTGGCGCACGGTGTAGACCAGACATTCCTACCTGACCCTCCGTTTTACGCCCGGTATCCCTACCTGATGCTCCGTTGTTGGCCTGGCACCCCTACCCGATATGCTGGGGTAGTACCGCTACCCCAACCGGTACTCTGCGGTAGTATTGGTACACCCACCGGTACTCCAGGGTAGTACCTGAACCCTTACTGGTTCGCTGGGGTACACCTGCTGACCTTACGGGCGTGCTCTGTAGACCAGACATTCCTACCTGACCCTCCAGGCTAGGCCCGGTATCCCTACCTGATGCTCTGCGGTAGGCCTGGCCCCCTACCCGACAATCTGGGGTAGTACCGGTACACCCACCGGTACTCCGCGGTACTTTTGCTATACCCACCGGTACTCCTGGATTGTACCGGAACCCTTACTGGTGCGCCGGGGTACACCTGCTGACCCTATGAGCTCGCCGCTTTATGCCCAGCCTTCCTACCTGACCCGCCGGGGTAGGCCTGGTATACCTACCCGATGTTTCAAGGTAGAACCGGTTCCCCTACCGGTACTCTGGGGTTGGAACGGAACCCTTTGTGATGCGCCAGAGAACACCAGCTGTCCCATCGTGCGCGCTGGACTAGACCCGGCCTCCCTACCGGACCCCACAGGTTAGACCCGCTATCCCTACCTGATTCTCCGCATTAGGCTTGGCACCCATACCCGATGATCTGGGGTAGTAGCGGTACCCCCACCGTTACTCTGCGGTAGTATCGGTACACCCACCGGTACTCCGGGGTAGTACGTGAACCCTTACTGGTTCACTGGGGTACACCTGCTGACGTTACTGGCGCACGGTGTAGACCAGACATTCCTACCTGACCCTCCGTTTTAGGCCCGGTATCCCTACCTGATGCTCCGTTGTTGGCCTGGCACCCCTACCCGATATGCTGGGGTAGTACCGCTACCCCAACCGGTACTCTGCGGTAGTATTGGTACACCCACCGGTACTCCAGGGTAGTACCTGAACCCTTACTGGTTCGCTGGGGTACACCTGCTGACCTTACGGGCGTGCTCTGTAGACCAGACATTCCTACCTGACCCTCCAGGCTAGGCCCGGTATCCCTACCTGATGCTCTGCGGTAGGCCTGGCCCCCTACCCGACAATCTGGGGTAGTACCGGTACACCCACCGGTACTCCGCGGTACTTTTGCTATACCCACCGGTACTCCTGGATTGTACCGGAACCCTTACTGGTGCGCCGGGGTACACCTGCTGACCCTATGGGCTCGCCGCTTTATGCCCAGCCTTCCTACCTGACCCGCCGGGGTAGGCCTGGTATACCTACCCGATGTTTCAAGGTAGAACCGGTTCCCCCACCGGTACTCTGGGCTTGGAACGGAAACCTTTATGATGCGCCAGAGAACACCAGCTGTCCCTTCGTGCGCGCTGGACTAGACCTGGCCTCCCTACCGGACCCCACAGGTTACACCCGCTATCACTACCTGATGCTCCGCATATAGGCTTGGCACTCATACCCGATGTTCTGGGGTAGTAGCGGTACCCCCACCGTTACTCTGCGGTAGTATCGGTACACCCACCGGTACTCCGGGGTAGTACGTGAACCCTTACTGGTTCACTGGGGTACACCTGCTGACGTTACTGGCGCACGGTGTAGACCAGACATTCCTACCTGACCCTCCGTTTTAGGCCCGGTATCCCTACCTGATGCTCCGTTGTTGGCCTGGCACCCCTATCCGACATGCTGGGCTAGTACCGGTACCCCCACCGGTACTCTGCGGTAGTATTGGTACACCCACCGGTACTCCAGCGTAGTACCTGAACCCTTACTGGTTCGCTGGGGTACACCTGCTGACCTTACGGGCGTGCTGTGTAGACCAGACATTCCTACCTGACCCTCCAGGCTAGGCCCGGTATCCCTACCTGATGCTCTGCGGTAGGCCTGGCCCCCTACCCGACAATCTGGGGTAGTACCGGTACACCCACCGGTATTCCGCGGTAGTTTGCTATACCTACCGGTACTCCTGGATTGCACCGGAACCCTTACTGGTGCGCCGGGGTACACCTGCTGACCCTACGGGCGCGCCGCTTTACGCCCACCCTTTTTACCTTACCCGCCGGGGTAGGCCTGGTATACCTACCAGATGTTTTGAGTTAGAACCGGTTCCCCCACCGGTACTCTGGGCTTGGAACGCAAACCTTTGTGATGCGCCAGAGAACACCAGCTGTCCCTTCGTGCGCGCTGGACTCGACGTGGCCTCCCTACCGGACCCCACAGGTTACACCCGCTATCACTACCTGATGCTCCGCATATAGGCTTGGCACTCATACCCGATGTTCTGGGGTAGTAGCGGTACCCCCACCGTTACTCTGCGGTAGTATCGGTACACCCACTGGTACTCCGGGGTAGTACGTGAACCCTTACTGGTTCACTGGGGTACACCTGCTGACGTTACTGGCGCGCGGTGTAGACCAGACATTCCTACCTGACCCTCCGTTTTAGGCCCGGTATCCCTACCTGATGCTCCGTTGTTGGCCTGGCACCCCTACCCGATATGCTGGGGTAGTACCGCTACCCCAACCGGTACTCTGCGGTAGTATTGGTACACCCACCGGTACTCCAGGGTAGTACCTGAACCCTTACTGGTTCGCTGGGGTACACCTGCTGACCTTACGGGCGTGCTCTGTAGACCAGACATTCCTACCTGACCCTCCAGGCTAGGCCCGGTATCCCTACCTGATGCTCTGCGGTAGGCCTGGCCCCCTACCCGACAATCTGGGGTAGTACCGGTACACCCACCGGTACTCCGCGGTACTTTTGCTATACCCACCGGTACTCCTGGATTGTACCGGAACCCTTACTGGTGCGCCGGGGTACACCTGCTGACCCTATGGGCTCGCCGCTTTATGCCCAGCCTTCTTACCTTACCCGCCGGGGTAGGCCTGGTATACCTACCAGATGTTTTGAGTTAGAACCGGTTCCCCCACCGGTACTCTGGGCTTGGAACGCAAACCTTTGTGATGCGCCAGAGAACACCAGCTGTCCCTTCGTGCGCGCTGGACTCGACGTGGCCTCCCTACCTGACCCCACAGGTTACACCCGCTATCACTACCTGATGCTCCGCATATAGGCTTGGCACTCATACCCGATGTTCTGGGGTAGTAGCGGTACCCCCACCGTTACTCTGCGGTAGTATCGGTACACCCACTGGTACTCCGGGGTAGTACGTGAACCCTTACTGGTTCACTGGGGTACACCTGCTGACGTTACTGGCGCGCGGTGTAGACCAGACATTCCTACCTGACCCTCCGTTTTAGGCCCGGTATCCCTACCTGATGCTCCGTTGTTGGCCTGGCACCCCTACCCGATATGCTGGGGTAGTACCGCTACCCCAACCGGTACTCTGCGGTAGTATTGGTACACCCACCGGTACTCCAGGGTAGTACCTGAACCCTTACTGGTTCGCTGGGGTACACCTGCTGACCTTACGGGCGTGCTCTGTAGACCAGACATTCCTACCTGACCCTCCAGGCTAGGCCCGGTATCCCTACCTGATGCTCTGCGGTAGGCCTGGCCCCCTACCCGACAATCTGGGGTAGTACCGGTACACCCACCGGTACTCCGCGGTACTTTTGCTATACCCACCGGTACTCCTGGATTGTACCGGAACCCTTACTGGTGCGCCGGGGTACACCTGCTGACCCTATGAGCTCGCCGCTTTATGCCCAGCCTTCCTACCTGACCCGCCGGGGTAGGCCTGGTATACCTACCAGATGTTTTGAGTTAGAACCGGTTCCCCCACCGGTACTCTGGGCTTGGAACGGAAACCTTTGTGATGCGCCAGAGAACACCAGCTGTCCCTTCGTGCGCGCTGGACTAGACCTGGCCTCCCTACCGGACCCCACAGGTTACACCCGCTATCACTACCTGATGCTCCGCATATAGGCTTGGCACTCATACCCGATGTTCTGGGGTAGTAGCGGTACCCCCACCGTTACTCTGCGGTAGTATCGGTACACCCACCGGTACTCCGGGGTAGTACGTGAACCCTTACTGGTTCACTGGGGTACACCTGCTGACGTTACTGGCGCGCGGTGTAGACCAGACATTCCTACCTGACCCTCCGTGTTAGTCCCGGTATCCCTACCTGATGCTCCGTTGTTGGCATGGCACCCCTACCCGACATGCTGGGCTAGTACCGGTACCCCCACCGGTACTCTGCGGTAGTATTGGTACACCCACCGGTACTCCAGGGTAGTACCTGAACCCTTACTGGTTCGCTGGGGAACACCTGCTGACCTTACGGGCGTGCTGTGTAGACCAGACATTCCTACCTGACCCTCCAGGCTAGGCCCGGTATCCCTACCTGATGCTCTGCGGTAGGCCTGGCCCCCTACCCGACAATCTGGGGTAGTACCGGTACACCCACCGCTATTCCGCGGTAGTTTTGCTATACCCACCGGTACTCCTGGATTGTACCGGAACCCTTACTGGTGCGCCGGGGTACACCTGCTGACCCTATGGGCTCGCCGCTTTATGCCCAGCCTTCCTACCTGACCCTCCGGGTAGGCCTGGTATACCTACCCGATGTTTCAAAGTAGAACCGGTTCCCCCACCGGTACTCTGGGGTTGGAACGGAACCCTTTGTGATGCGCCAGAGAACACCAGCTGTCCCATCGTGCGCGCTGGACTAGACCTGGCCTCCCTACCGGACCCCACAGGTTACACCCGCTATCACTACCTGATGCTCCGCATATAGGCTTGGCACTCATACCCGATGTTCTGGGGTAGTAGCGGTACCCCCACCGTTACTCTGCGGTAGTATCGGTACACCCACCGGTACTCCGGGGTAGTACGTGAACCCTTACTGGTTCACTGGGGTACACCTGCTGACGTTACTGGCGCACGGTGTAGACCAGACATTCCTACCTGACCCTCCATTTTAGGCCCGGTATCCCTACCTGATGCTCCGTTGTTGGCCTGGCACCCCTATCCGACATGCTGAGCTAGTACCGGTACCCCCACCGGTACTCTGCGGTAGTATTGGTACACCCACCGGTACTCCAGGGTAGTACCTGAACCCTTACTGGTTCGCTGGGGTACACCTGCTGACCTTACGGGCGTGCTGTGTAGACCAGACATTCCTACCTGACCCTCCAGGCTAGGCCCGGTATCCCTACCTGATGCTCTGCGGTAGGCCTGGCCCCCTACCCGACAATCTGGGGTAGTACCGGTACACCCACCGGTAGTCCGCGGTAGTTTGCTATACCCACCGGTACTCCTGGATTGTACCGGAACCCTTACTGGTGCGCCGGGGTACACCTGCTGACCCTTCGGGCGCGCCGCTTTACGCCCACCCTTTTTACCTTTCCCGCCGGGGTAGGCCTGGTATACCTACCAGATGTTTTGAGTTAGAACCGGTTCCCCCACCGGTACTCTGGGGTTGGAACGGAACCCTTTGTGATGCGCCAGAGAACACCAGCTGTCCCTTCGTGCGCGCTGGACTAGACCTGGCCTCCCTACCGGACCCCACAGGTTACACCCGCTATCACTACCTGATGATCCGCATATAGGCTTGGCACTCATACCCGATGTTCTGGGGTAGTAGCGGTACCCCCACCGTTACTCTGCGGTAGGATCGGTACACCCACCGGTACTCCGGGGTAGTACGTGAACCCTTACTGGTTCACTTGGGTACACCTGCTGACGTTACTGGCGCACGGTGTACACCAGACATTCCTACCTGACCCTCCGTTTTAGGCCCGGTATCCCTACCTGATGCTCCGTTGTTGGCCTGGCACCCCTACCCGATATGCTGGGGTAGTACCGCTACCCCAACCGGTACTCTGCGGTAGTATTGGTACACCCACCGGTACTCCAGGGTAGTACCTGAACCCTTACTGGTTCGCTGGGGTACACCTGCTGACCTTACGGGCGTGCTGTGTAGACCAGACATTCCTACCTGACCCTCCAGGCTAGGCCCGGTATCCCTACCTGATGCTCTGCGGTAGGCCTGGCCCCCTACCCGACAATCTGGGGTAGTACCGGTACACCCACCGGTACTCCGCGGTACTTTTGCTATACCCACCGGTACTCCTGGATTGTACCGGAACCCTTACTGGTGCGCCGGGGTACACCTGCTGACCCTATGAGCTCGCCGCTTTATGCCCAGCCTTCCTACCTGACCCGCCGGGGTAGGCCTGGTATACCTACCCGATGTTTCAAGGTAGAACCGGTTCCCCTACCGGTACTCTGGGGTTGGAACGGAACCCTTTGTGATGCGCCAGAGAACACCAGCTGTCCCATCGTGCGCTCTGGACTAGACCCGGCCTCCCTACCGGACCCCACAGGTTAGACCCGCTATCCCTACCTGATTCTCCGCATTAGGCTTGGCACCCATACCCGATGATCTGGGGTAGTAGCGGTACCCCCACCGTTACTCTGCGGTAGTATCGGTACACCCACCGGTACTCCGGGGTAGTACGTGAACCCTTACTGGTTCACTGGGGTACACCTGCTGACGTTACTGGCGCACGGTGTAGACCAGACATTCCTACCTGACCCTCCGTTTTAGGCCCGGTATCCCTACCTGATGCTCCGTTGTTGGCCTGGCACCCCTACCCGACATGCTGGGCTACTACCGGTACCCCCACCGGTACTCTGCGGTAGTATTGGTACACCCACCGGTACTCCAGGGTAGTACCTGAACCCTTACTGGTTCGCTGGGGTACACCTGCTGACCTTACGGGCGTGCTGTGTAGACCAGACATTCCTACCTGACCCTCCAGGCTAGGCCCGGTATCCCTACCTGATGCTCTGCGGTAGGCCTGGCCCCCTACCCGACAATCTGGGGTAGTACCGGTACACCCACCGGTACCCCGCGGTAGTTTTGCTATACCCACCGGTACTCCTGGATTGCACCGGAACCCTTACTGGTGCGCCGGGGTACACCTGCTGACCCTACGGGCGCGCCGCTTTACGCCCACCCTTTTTACCTTACCCGCCGGGGTAGGCCTGGTATACCTACCAGATGTTTTGAGTTAGAACCGGTTCCCCCACCGGTACTCTGGGCTTGGAACGGAAACCTTTGTGATGCGCCAGAGAACACCAGCTGTCCCTTCGTGCGCGCTGGACTCGACCTGGCCTCCCTACCGGACCCCACAGGTTACACCCGCTATCACTACCTGATGCTCCGCATATAGGCTTGGCACTCATACCCGATGTTCTGGGGTAGTAGCGGTACCCCCACCGTTACTCTGCGGTAGGATCGGTACACCCACCGGTACTGCGGGGTAGTACGTGAACCCTTACTGGTTCACTGGGGTACACCTGCTGACGTTACTGGCGCACGGTGTAGACCAGACATTCCTACCTGACCCTCCGTTTTAGGCCCGGTATCCCTACCTGATGCTCCGTTGTTGGCCTGGCACCCCTACCCGATATGCTGGGGTAGTACCGCTACCCCAACCGGTACTCTGCGGTAGTATTGGTACACCCACCGGTACTCCAGGGTAGTACCTGAACCCTTACTGGTTCGCTGGGGTACACCTGCTGACCTTACGGGCGTGCTCTGTAGACCAGACATTCCTACCTGACCCTCCAGGCTAGGCCCGGTATCCCTACCTGATGCTCTGCGGTAGGCCTGGCCCCCTACCCGACAATCTGGGGTAGTACCGGTACACCCACCGGTACTCCGCGGTACTTTTGCTATACCCACCGGTACTCCTGGATTGTACCGGAACCCTTACTGGTGCGCCGGGGTACACCTGCTGACCCTATGGGCTCGCCGCTTTATGCCCAGCCTTCTTACCTTACCCGCCGGGGTAGGCCTGGTATACCTACCAGATGTTTTGAGTTAGAACCGGTTCCCCCACCGGTACTCTGGGCTTGGAACGCAAACCTTTGTGATGCGCCAGAGAACACCAGCTGTCCCTTCGTGCGCGCTGGACTCGACGTGGCCTCCCTACCTGACCCCACAGGTTACACCCGCTATCACTACCTGATGCTCCGCATATAGGCTTGGCACTCATACCCGATGTTCTGGGGTAGTAGCGGTACCCCCACCGTTACTCTGCGGTAGTATCGGTACACCCACTGGTACTCCGGGGTAGTACGTGAACCCTTACTGGTTCACTGGGGTACACCTGCTGACGTTACTGGCGCGCGGTGTAGACCAGACATTCCTACCTGACCCTCCGTTTTAGGCCCGGTATCCCTACCTGATGCTCCGTTGTTGGCCTGGCACCCCTACCCGATATGCTGGGGTAGTACCGCTACCCCAACCGGTACTCTGCGGTAGTATTGGTACACCCACCGGTACTCCAGGGTAGTACCTGAACCCTTACTGGTTCGCTGGGGTACACCTGCTGACCTTACGGGCGTGCTCTGTAGACCAGACATTCCTACCTGACCCTCCAGGCTAGGCCCGGTATCCCTACCTGATGCTCTGCGGTAGGCCTGGCCCCCTACCCGACAATCTGGGGTAGTACCGGTACACCCACCGGTACTCCGCGGTACTTTTGCTATACCCACCGGTACTCCTGGATTGTACCGGAACCCTTACTGGTGCGCCGGGGTACACCTGCTGACCCTATGAGCTCGCCGCTTTATGCCCAGCCTTCCTACCTGACCCGCCGGGGTAGGCCTGGTATACCTACCAGATGTTTTGAGTTAGAACCGGTTCCCCCACCGGTACTCTGGGCTTGGAACGGAAACCTTTGTGATGCGCCAGAGAACACCAGCTGTCCCTTCGTGCGCGCTGGACTAGACCTGGCCTCCCTACCGGACCCCACAGGTTACACCCGCTATCACTACCTGATGCTCCGCATATAGGCTTGGCACTCATACCCGATGTTCTGGGGTAGTAGCGGTACCCCCACCGTTACTCTGCGGTAGTATCGGTACACCCACCGGTACTCCGGGGTAGTACGTGAACCCTTACTGGTTCACTGGGGTACACCTGCTGACGTTACTGGCGCGCGGTGTAGACCAGACATTCCTACCTGACCCTCCGTGTTAGTCCCGGTATCCCTACCTGATGCTCCGTTGTTGGCATGGCACCCCTACCCGACATGCTGGGCTAGTACCGGTACCCCCACCGGTACTCTGCGGTAGTATTGGTACACCCACCGGTACTCCAGGGTAGTACCTGAACCCTTACTGGTTCGCTGGGGAACACCTGCTGACCTTACGGGCGTGCTGTGTAGACCAGACATTCCTACCTGACCCTCCAGGCTAGGCCCGGTATCCCTACCTGATGCTCTGCGGTAGGCCTGGCCCCCTACCCGACAATCTGGGGTAGTACCGGTACACCCACCGCTATTCCGCGGTAGTTTTGCTATACCCACCGGTACTCCTGGATTGTACCGGAACCCTTACTGGTGCGCCGGGGTACACCTGCTGACCCTATGGGCTCGCCGCTTTATGCCCAGCCTTCCTACCTGACCCTCCGGGTAGGCCTGGTATACCTACCCGATGTTTCAAAGTAGAACCGGTTCCCCCACCGGTACTCTGGGGTTGGAACGGAACCCTTTGTGATGCGCCAGAGAACACCAGCTGTCCCATCGTGCGCGCTGGACTAGACCTGGCCTCCCTACCGGACCCCACAGGTTACACCCGCTATCACTACCTGATGCTCCGCATATAGGCTTGGCACTCATACCCGATGTTCTGGGGTAGTAGCGGTACCCCCACCGTTACTCTGCGGTAGTATCGGTACACCCACCGGTACTCCGGGGTAGTACGTGAACCCTTACTGGTTCACTGGGGTACACCTGCTGACGTTACTGGCGCACGGTGTAGACCAGACATTCCTACCTGACCCTCCATTTTAGGCCCGGTATCCCTACCTGATGCTCCGTTGTTGGCCTGGCACCCCTATCCGACATGCTGAGCTAGTACCGGTACCCCCACCGGTACTCTGCGGTAGTATTGGTACACCCACCGGTACTCCAGGGTAGTACCTGAACCCTTACTGGTTCGCTGGGGTACACCTGCTGACCTTACGGGCGTGCTGTGTAGACCAGACATTCCTACCTGACCCTCCAGGCTAGGCCCGGTATCCCTACCTGATGCTCTGCGGTAGGCCTGGCCCCCTACCCGACAATCTGGGGTAGTACCGGTACACCCACCGGTAGTCCGCGGTAGTTTGCTATACCCACCGGTACTCCTGGATTGTACCGGAACCCTTACTGGTGCGCCGGGGTACACCTGCTGACCCTTCGGGCGCGCCGCTTTACGCCCACCCTTTTTACCTTTCCCGCCGGGGTAGGCCTGGTATACCTACCAGATGTTTTGAGTTAGAACCGGTTCCCCCACCGGTACTCTGGGGTTGGAACGGAACCCTTTGTGATGCGCCAGAGAACACCAGCTGTCCCTTCGTGCGCGCTGGACTAGACCTGGCCTCCCTACCGGACCCCACAGGTTACACCCGCTATCACTACCTGATGATCCGCATATAGGCTTGGCACTCATACCCGATGTTCTGGGGTAGTAGCGGTACCCCCACCGTTACTCTGCGGTAGGATCGGTACACCCACCGGTACTCCGGGGTAGTACGTGAACCCTTACTGGTTCACTTGGGTACACCTGCTGACGTTACTGGCGCACGGTGTACACCAGACATTCCTACCTGACCCTCCGTTTTAGGCCCGGTATCCCTACCTGATGCTCCGTTGTTGGCCTGGCACCCCTACCCGATATGCTGGGGTAGTACCGCTACCCCAACCGGTACTCTGCGGTAGTATTGGTACACCCACCGGTACTCCAGGGTAGTACCTGAACCCTTACTGGTTCGCTGGGGTACACCTGCTGACCTTACGGGCGTGCTGTGTAGACCAGACATTCCTACCTGACCCTCCAGGCTAGGCCCGGTATCCCTACCTGATGCTCTGCGGTAGGCCTGGCCCCCTACCCGACAATCTGGGGTAGTACCGGTACACCCACCGGTACTCCGCGGTACTTTTGCTATACCCACCGGTACTCCTGGATTGTACCGGAACCCTTACTGGTGCGCCGGGGTACACCTGCTGACCCTATGAGCTCGCCGCTTTATGCCCAGCCTTCCTACCTGACCCGCCGGGGTAGGCCTGGTATACCTACCCGATGTTTCAAGGTAGAACCGGTTCCCCTACCGGTACTCTGGGGTTGGAACGGAACCCTTTGTGATGCGCCAGAGAACACCAGCTGTCCCATCGTGCGCGCTGGACTAGACCCGGCCTCCCTACCGGACCCCACAGGTTAGACCCGCTATCCCTACCTGATTCTCCGCATTAGGCTTGGCACCCATACCCGATGATCTGGGGTAGTAGCGGTACCCCCACCGTTACTCTGCGGTAGTATCGGTACACCCACCGGTACTCCGGGGTAGTACGTGAACCCTTACTGGTTCACTGGGGTACACCTGCTGACGTTACTGGCGCACGGTGTAGACCAGACATTCCTACCTGACCCTCCGTTTTAGGCCCGGTATCCCTACCTGATGCTCCGTTGTTGGCCTGGCACCCCTACCCGACATGCTGGGCTACTACCGGTACCCCCACCGGTACTCTGCGGTAGTATTGGTACACCCACCGGTACTCCAGGGTAGTACCTGAACCCTTACTGGTTCGCTGGGGTACACCTGCTGACCTTACGGGCGTGCTGTGTAGACCAGACATTCCTACCTGACCCTCCAGGCTAGGCCCGGTATCCCTACCTGATGCTCTGCGGTAGGCCTGGCCCCCTACCCGACAATCTGGGGTAGTACCGGTACACCCACCGGTACCCCGCGGTAGTTTTGCTATACCCACCGGTACTCCTGGATTGCACCGGAACCCTTACTGGTGCGCCGGGGTACACCTGCTGACCCTACGGGCGCGCCGCTTTACGCCCACCCTTTTTACCTTACCCGCCGGGGTAGGCCTGGTATACCTACCAGATGTTTTGAGTTAGAACCGGTTCCCCCACCGGTACTCTGGGCTTGGAACGGAAACCTTTGTGATGCGCCAGAGAACACCAGCTGTCCCTTCGTGCGCGCTGGACTCGACCTGGCCTCCCTACCGGACCCCACAGGTTACACCCGCTATCACTACCTGATGCTCCGCATATAGGCTTGGCACTCATACCCGATGTTCTGGGGTAGTAGCGGTACCCCCACCGTTACTCTGCGGTAGGATCGGTACACCCACCGGTACTCCGGGGTAGTACGTGAACCCTTACTGGTTCACTGGGGTACACCTGCTGACGTTACTGGCGCACGGTGTAGACCAGACATTCCTACCTGACCCTCCGTTTTAGGCCCGGTATCCCTACCTGATGCTCCGTTGTTGGCCTGGCACCCCTACCCGATATGCTGGGGTAGTACCGCTACCCCAACCGGTACTCTGCGGTAGTATTGGTACACCCACCGGTACTCCAGGGTAGTACCTGAACCCTTACTGGTTCGCTGGGGTACACCTGCTGACCTTACGGGCGTGCTCTGTAGACCAGACATTCCTACCTGACCCTCCAGGCTAGGCCCGGTATCCCTACCTGATGCTCTGCGGTAGGCCTGGCCCCCTACCCGACAATCTGGGGTAGTACCGGTACACCCACCGGTACTCCGCGGTACTTTTGCTATACCCACCGGTACTCCTGGATTGTACCGGAACCCTTACTGGTGCGCCGGGGTACACCTGCTGACCCTATGAGCTCGCCGCTTTATGCCCAGCCTTCCTACCTGACCCGCCGGGGTAGGCCTGGTATACCTACCAGATGTTTTGAGTTAGAACCGGTTCCCCCACCGGTACTCTGGGCTTGGAACGGAAACCTTTGTGATGCGCCAGAGAACACCAGCTGTCCCTTCGTGCGCGCTGGACTAGACCTGGCCTCCCTACCGGACCCCACAGGTTACACCCGCTATCACTACCTGATGCTCCGCATATAGGCTTGGCACTCATACCCGATGTTCTGGGGTAGTAGCGGTACCCCCACCGTTACTCTGCGGTAGGATCGGTACACCCACCGGTACTCCGGGGTAGTACGTGAACCCTTACTGGTTCACTGGGGTACACCTGCTGACGTTACTGGCGCGCGGTGTAGACCAGACATTCCTACCTGACCCTCCGTGTTAGTCCCGGTATCCCTACCTGATGCTCCGTTGTTGGCGTGGCACCCCTACCCGATATGCTGGGGTAGTACCGGTACCCCCACCGGTACTCTGCGGTAGTATTGGTACACCCACCGGTACTCCAGGGTAGTACCTGAACCCTTACTGGTTCGCTGGGGTACACCTGCTGACCTTACGGGCGTGCTGTGTAGACCAGACATTCCTACCTGACCCTCCAGGCTAGGCCCGGTATCCCTACCTGATGCTCTGCGGTAGGCCTGGCCCCCTACCCGACAATCTGGGATAGTACCGGTACACCCACCGCTATTCCGCGGTAGTTTTGCTATACCCACCGGTACTCCTGGATTGTACCGGAACCCTTACTGGTGCGCCGGGGTACACCTGCTGACCCTATGGGCTCGCCGCTTTATGCCCAGCCTTCCTACCTGACCCGCCGGGGTAGGCCTGGTATACCTACCCGATGTTTCAAGGTAGAACCGGTTCCCCCACCGGTACTCTGGGCTTGGAACGGAAACCTTTATGATGCGCCAGAGAACACCAGCTGTCCCTTCGTGCGCGCTGGACTAGACCTGGCCTCCCTACCGGACCCCACAGGTTACACCCGCTATCACTACCTGATGCTCCGCATATAGGCTTGGCACTCATACCCGATGTTCTGGGGTAGTAGCGGTACCCCCACCGTTACTCTGCGGTAGTATCGGTACACCCACCGGTACTCCGGGGTAGTACGTGAACCCTTACTGGTTCACTGGGGTACACCTGCTGACGTTACTGGCGCACGGTGTAGACCAAACATTCCTACCTGAGCCTCCATTTTAGGCCCGGTATCCCTACCTGATGCTCCGTTGTTGGCCTGGCACCCCTATCCGAAATGCTGGGCTAGTACCGGTACCCCCACCGGTACTCTGTGGTAGTATTGGTACACCCACCGGTACTCCAGGGTAGTACCTGAACCCTTACTGGTTCGCTGGGGTACACCTGCTGACCTTACGGGCGTGCTGTGTAGACCAGACATTCCTACCTGACCCTCCAGGCTAGGCCCGGTATCCCTACCTGATGCTCTGCGGTAGGCCTGGCCCCCTACCCGACAATCTGGGGTAGTACCGGTACACCCACCGGTACTCCGCGGTAGTTTGCTATACCTACCGGTACTCCTGGATTGCACCGGAACCCTTACTGGTGCGCCGGGGTACACCTGCTGACCCTTCGGGCGCGCCGCTTTACGCCCACCCTTTTTACCTTACCCGCCGGGGTAGGACTGGTATACCTACCAGATGTTTTGAGTTAGAACCGGTTCCCCCACCGGTACTCTGGGCTTGGAACGCAAACCTTTGTGATGCGCCAGAGAACACCAGCTGTCCCTTCGTGCGCGCTGGACTAGACCTGGCCTCCCTACCGGACCCCACAGGTTACACCCGCTATCACTACCTGATGCTCCGCATATAGGCTTGGCACTCATACCCGATGTTCTGGGGTAGTAGCGGTACCCCCACCGTTACTCTGCGGTAGTATCGGTACACCCACCGGTACTCCGGGGTAGTACGTGAACCCTTACTGGTTCACTGGGGTACACCTGCTGACGTTACTGGCGCGCGGTGTAGACCAGACATTCCTACCTGACCCTCCGTGTTAGTCCCGGTATCCCTACCTGATGCTCCGTTGTTGGCATGGCACCCCTACCCGACATGCTGGGCTAGTACCGGTACCCCCACCGGTACTCTGCGGTAGTATTGGTACACCCACCGGTACTCCAGGGTAGTACCTGAACCCTTACTGGTTCGCTGGGGTACACCTGCTGACCTTACGGGCGTGCTGTGTAGACCAGACATTCCTACCTGACCCTCCAGGCTAGGCCCGGTATCCCTACCTGATGCTCTGCGGTAGGCCTGGCCCCCTACCCGACAATCTGGGGTAGTACCGGTACACCCACCGCTATTCCGCGGTAGTTTTGCTATACCCACCGGTACTCCTGGATTGTACCGGAACCCTTACTGGTGCGCCGGGGTACACCTGCTGACCCTATGGGCTCGCCGCTTTATGCCCAGCCTTCCTACCTGACCCGCCGGGGTAGGCCTGGTATACCTACCCGATGTTTCAAGGTAGAACCGGTTCCCCTACCGGTACTCTGGGGTTGGAACGGAACCCTTTGTGATGCGCCAGAGAACACCAGTTGTCCCTTCGTGCGCGCTGGACTAGACCTGGCCTCCCTACCGGACCTCACAGGTTAGACCCGCTATAACTACCTGATGCTCCGCATATAGGCTTGGCACCCATACCCGATGTTCTGGGGTAGTAGCGGTACCCCCACCGTTACTCTGCGGTAGGATCGGTACACCCACCGGTACTCCGGGGTAGTACGTGAACCCTTACTGGTTCACTGGGGTACACCTGCTGACGTTACTGGCGCACGGTGTAGACCAGACATTCCTACCTGACCCTCCGTGTTAGTCCCGGTATCCCTACCTGATGCTCCGTTGTTGGCCTGGCACCCCTACCCGATATGCTGGGCTAGTACCGGTACCCCCACCGGTACTCTGCGGTAGTATTGGTACACCCACCGGTACTCCAGGGTAGTACCTGAACCCTTACTGGTTCGCTGGGGTACACCTGCTGACCTTACGGGCGTGCTGTGTAGACCAGACATTCCTACCTGACCCTCCAGGCTAGGCCCGGTATCCCTACCTGATGCTCTGCGGTAGGCCTGGCCCCCTACCCGACAATCTGGGGTAGTACCGGTACACCCACCGGTACCCCGCGGTAATTTTGCTATACCCACCGGTACTCCTGGATTGTACCGGAACCCTTACTGGTGCGCTGGGGTACACCTGCTGACCCTACGGGCGCGCCGCTTTACGCCCACCCTTCCTACCTGACCCTCCGGGTAGGCCTGGTATACCTACCCGATGTTTCAAGGTAGAACCGGTTCCCCCACCGGTACTCTGGGCTTGGAACGGAACCCTTTGTGATGCGCCAGAGAACACCAGCTGTCCCTTCGTGCGCGCTGGACTAGACCTGGCCTCCCTACCGGACCCCACAGGTTAGACCCGCTATCCCTACCTGATGCTCCGCATTAGGCTTGGCACCCATACCCGATGTTCTGGGGTAGTAGCGGTACCCCCACCGTTACTCTGCGGTAGTATCGGTACACCCACCGGTACTCCGGGGTAGTACGTGAACCCTTACTGGTTCACTGGGGTACACCTGCTGACGTTACTGGCGCGCGGTGTAGACCAGACATTCCTACCTGAGCCTCCGTGTTAGTCCCGGTATCCCTACCTGATGCTCCGTTGTTGGCCTGGCACCCCTACCCGATATGCTGGGCTAGTACCGGTACCCCCACCGGTACTCTGCGGTAGTATTGGTACACCCACCGGTACTCCAGGGTAGTACCTGAACCCTTACTGGTTCGCTGGGGTACACCTGCTGACCTTACGGGCGTGCTGTGTAGACCAGACATTCCTACCTGACCCTCCAGGCTAGGACCGGTATCCCTACCTGATGCTCTGCGGTAGGCCTGGCCCCCTACCCGACAATCTGGGGTAGTACCGGTACACCCACCGGTACTCCGCGGTACTTTTGCTATACCCACCGGTACTCCTGGATTGTACCGGAACCCTTACTGGTGCGCCGGGGTACACCTGCTGACCCTACGGGCGCACCGCTTTACGCCCACCCTTCTTACCTTACCCGCCGGGGTAGGCCTGGTATACCTACCAGATGTTTTGAGTTAGAACCGGTTCCCCCACCGGTACTCTGGGCTTGGAACGGAAACCTTTGTGATGCGCCAGAGAACACCAGCTGTCCCTTCGTGCGCGATGGACTAGACCTGGCCTCCCTACCGGACCCCACAGGTTACACCCGCTATCACTACCTGATGCTCCGCATATAGGCTTGGCACTCATACCCGATGTTCTGGGGTAGTAGCAGTACCCCCACCGTTACTCTGCGGTAGTATCGGTACACCCACCGGTACTCCGGGGTAGTACGTGAACCCTTACTGGTTCACTGGGGTACACCTGCTGACGTTACTGGCGCGCGGTGTAGACCAGACATTCCTACCTGACCCTCCGTGTTAGTCCCGGTATCCCTACCTGATGCTCCGTTGTTGGCATGGCACCCCTACCCGACATGCTGGGCTAGTACCGGTACCCCCACCGGTACTCTGCGGTAGTATTGGTACACCCACCGGTACTCCAGGGTAGTACCTGAACCCTTACTGGTTCGCTGGGGTACACCTGCTGACCTTACGGGCGTGCTGTGTAGACCAGACATTCCTACCTGACCCTCCAGGCTAGGCCCGGTATCCCTACCTGATGCTCTGCGGTAGGCCTGGCCCCCTACCCGACAATCTGGGGTAGTACCGGTACACCCACCGCTATTCCGCGGTAGTTTTGCTATACCCACCGGTACTCCTGGATTGTACCGGAACCCTTACTGGTGCGCCGGGGTACACCTGCTGACCCTATGGGCTCGCCGCTTTATGCCCAGCCTTCCTACCTGACCCGCCGGGGTAGGCCTGGTATACCTACCCGATGTTTCAAGGTAGAACCGGTTCCCCTACCGGTACTCTGGGGTTGGAACGGAACCCTTTGTGATGCGCCAGAGAACACCAGTTGTCCCTTCGTGCGCGCTGGACTAGACCTGGCCTCCCTACCGGACCTCACAGGTTAGACCCGCTATAACTACCTGATGCTCCGCATATAGGCTTGGCACCCATACCCGATGTTCTGGGGTAGTAGCGGTACCCCCACCGTTACTCTGCGGTAGGATCGGTACACCCACCGGTACTCCGGGGTAGTACGTGAACCCTTACTGGTTCACTGGGGTACACCTGCTGACGTTACTGGCGCACGGTGTAGACCAGACATTCCTACCTGACCCTCCGTGTTAGTCCCGGTATCCCTACCTGATGCTCCGTTGTTGGCCTGGCACCCCTACCCGATATGCTGGGCTAGTACCGGTACCCCCACCGGTACTCTGCGGTAGTATTGGTACACCCACCGGTACTCCAGGGTAGTACCTGAACCCTTACTGGTTCGCTGGGGTACACCTGCTGACCTTACGGGCGTGCTGTGTAGACCAGACATTCCTACCTGACCCTCCAGGCTAGGCCCGGTATCCCTACCTGATGCTCTGCGGTAGGCCTGGCCCCCTACCCGACAATCTGGGGTAGTACCGGTACACCCACCGGTACCCCGCGGTAATTTTGCTATACCCACCGGTACTCCTGGATTGTACCGGAACCCTTACTGGTGCGCCGGGGTACACCTGCTGACCCTACGGGCGCGCCGCTTTACGCCCACCCTTCCTACCTGACCCTCCGGGTAGGCCTGGTATACCTACCCGATGTTTCAAGGTAGAACCGGTTCCCCCACCGGTACTCTGGGCTTGGAACGGAACCCTTTGTGATGCGCCAGAGAACACCAGCTGTCCCTTCGTGCGCGCTGGACTAGACCTGGCCTCCCTACCGGACCCCACAGGTTACACCCGCTATCACTACCTGATGCTCCGCATATAGGCTTGGCACTCATACCCGATGTTCTGGGGTAGTAGCGGTACCCCCACCGTTACTCTGCGGTAGTATCGGTACACCCACCGGTACTCCGGGGTAGTACGTGAACCCTTACTGGTTCACTGGGGTTCACCTGCTGACGTTACTGGCGCGCGGTGTAGACCAGACATTCCTACCTGAGCCTCCGTGTTAGTCCCGGTATCCCTACCTGATGCTCTGTTGTTGGCCTGGCACCCCTACCCGATATGCTGGGGTAGTAGCGGTACCCCCACCGGTACTCTGCGGTAGTATTGGTACACCCACCGGTACTCCAGGCTAGTACCTGAACCCTTACTGGTTCGCTGGGGTACACCTGCTGACCTTACGGGCGTGCTGTGTAGACCAGACATTCCTACCTGACCCTCCAGGCTAGGCCCGGTATCCCTACCTGATGCTCTGCGGTAGGCCTGGCCCCCTACCCGACAATCTGGGGTAGTACGGGTACACCCAGAAGTACTCCGCGGTACTTTTGCTATACCCACCGGTACTCCTGGATTGTACCGGAAAGCTTACTGGTGCGCCGGGGTACACCTGCTGACCCTACGGGTGCGCTGCTTTACGCCCACCCTTCTTACCTTACCCAACGGGGTAGGCCTGATATACCTACCATATGTTTTGAGTTAGAACCGGTTCCCCCACCGGTACTCTGGGCTTGGAACGGAAACCTTTGTGATGCGCCAGAGAACACCAGCTGTCCCTTCGTGCGCGCTGGACTAGACCTGGCCTCCCTACCGGACCCCACAGGTTACACCCGCTATCACTACCTGATGCTCCGCATATAGGCTTGGCACCCATTCCCGATGTTCTGGGGTACTACCGGTACCCCCACCGTTACTCTGCGGTAGTATCGGTACACCCACCGGTACTCCGGGGTAGTACGTGAACCCTTACTGGTTCACTGGGGTACACCTGCTGACGTTACTGGCGCGCGGTGTAGACCAGACATTCCTACCTGAGCCTCCGTTTTAGGCCCGGTATCCCTACCTGATGCTCCGTTGTTGGCCTGGCACCCCTACCCGATATGCTGGGGTAGTACCGGTACCCCCACCGGTACTCTGCGGTAGTATTGGTACACCCACCGGTACTCCAGGGTAGTACCTGAACCCTTACTGGTTCGCTGGGGTACACCTGCTGACCTTACGGGCGTGCTGTGTAGACCAGACATTCCTACCTGACCCTCCAGGCTAGGCCCGGTATCCCTACCTGATGCTCTGCGGTAGGCCTGGCCCCCTACCCGACAATCTGGGGTAGTACCGGTACACCCACCGGTACTCCGCGGTACTTTTGCTATACCCACCGGTACTCCTGGATTGTACCGGAACCCTTACTGGTGCGCCGGGGTACACCTGCCGACCCTACGGGCGCGCCGCTTTACGCCCACCCTTCTTACCTTACCCGCCGGGGTAGGCCTGGTATACCTACCAGATGTTTTGAGTTAGAACCGGTTCCCCCACCGGTACTCTGGGCTTGGAACGGAAACCTTTGTGATGCGCCAGAGAACACCAGCTGTCCCTTCGTGCGCGCTGGACTAGACCTGGCCTCCCTACCGGACCCCACAGGTTACACCCGCTATCACTACCTGATGCTCCGCATATAGGCTTGGCACTCATACCCGATGTTCTGGGGTAGTAGCGGTACCCCCACCGTTACTCTGCGGTAGTATCGGTACACCCACCGGTACTCCGGGGTAGTACGTGAACCCTTACTGGTTCACTGGGGTTCACCTGCTGACGTTACTGGCGCGCGGTGTAGACCAGACATTCCTACCTGAGCCTCCGTGTTAGTCCCGGTATCCCTACCTGATGCTCTGTTGTTGGCCTGGCACCCCTACCCGATATGCTGGGGTAGTAGCGGTACCCCCACCGGTACTCTGCGGTAGTATTGGTACACCCACCGGTACTCCAGGCTAGTACCTGAACCCTTACTGGTTCGCTGGGGTACACCTGCTGACCTTACGGGCGTGCTCTGTAGACCAGACATTCCTACCTGACCCTCCAGGCTAGGCCCGGTATCCCTACCTGATGCTCTGCGGTAGGCCTGGCCCCCTACCCGACAATCTGGGGTAGTACGGGTACACCCAGAAGTACTCCGCGGTACTTTTGCTATACCCACCGGTACTCCTGGATTGTACCGGAAAGCTTACTGGTGCGCCGGGGTACACCTGCTGACCCTACGGGTGCGCCGCTTTACGCCCACCCTTCTTACCTTACCCGCCGGGGTAGGCCTGATATACCTACCATATGTTTTGAGTTAGAACCGGTTCCCCCACCGGTACTCTGGGCTTGGAACGGAAACCTTTGTGATGCGCCAGAGAACACCAGCTGTCCCTTCGTGCGCGCTGGACTAGACCTGGCCTCCCTACCGGACCCCACAGGTTACACCCGCTATCACTACCTGATGCTCCGCATATAGGCTTGGCACCCATTCCCGATGTTCTGGGGTACTACTGGTACCCCCACCGTTACTCTGCGGTAGTATCGGTACACCCACCGGTACTCCGGGGTAGTACGTGAACCCTTACTGGTTCACTGGGGTACACCTGCTGACGTTACTGGCGCGCGGTGTAGACCAGACATTCCTACCTGAGCCTCCGTTTTAGGCCCGGTATCCCTACCTGATGCTCCGTTGTTGGCCTGGCACCCCTACCCGATATGCTGGGGTAGTACCGGTACCCCCACCGGTACTCTGCGGTAGTATTGGTACACCCACCGGTACTCCAGGGTAGTACCTGAACCCTTACTGGTTCGCTGGGGTACACCTGCTGACCTTACGGGCGTGCTCTGTAGACCAGACATTCCTACCTGACCCTCCAGGCTAGGCCCGGTATCCCTACCTGATGCTCTGCGGTAGGCCTGGCCCCCTACCCGACAATCTGGGGTAGTACCGGTACACCCACCGGTACCCCGCGGTACTTTTGCTATACCCACCGGTACTTCTGGATTGTACCGGATCCCTTACTGGTGCGCCGGGGTACACCTGCTGACACTACGGGCGCGCCGATTTACGCCCACCCTTCCTACCTGACCCTCCGGGTAGGCCTGGTATACCTACCCGATGTTTCAAGGTAGAACCGGTTCCCCCACCGGTACTCTGGGCTTGGAACGGAACCCTTTGTGATGCGCCAGAGAACACCAGCTGTCCCTTCGTGCGCGCTGGACTAGACCTGGCCTCCCTACCGGACCCCACAGGTTAGACCCGCTATCCCTACCTGATTCTCCGCATTAGGCTTGGCACCCATACCCGATGATCTGGGGTAGTAGCGGTACCCCCACCGTTACTCTGCGGTAGTATCGGTACACCCACCGGTACTCCGGGGTAGTACGTGAACCCTTACTGGTTCACTGGGGTACACCTGCTGACGTTACTGGCGCACGGTGTAGACCAGACATTCCTACCTGACCCTCCGTTTTAGGCCCGGTATCCCTACCTGATGCTCCGTTGTTGGCCTGGCACCCCTACCCGACATGCTGGGCTAGTACCGGTACCCCCACCGGTACTCTGCGGTAGTATTGGTACACCCACCGGTACTCCAGGGTAGTACCTGAACCCTTACTGGTTCGCTGGGGTACACCTGCTGACCTTACGGGCGTGCTGTGTAGACCAGACATTCCTACCTGACCCTCCAGGCTAGGCCCGGTATCCCTACCTGATGCTCTGCGGTAGGCCTGGCCCCCTACCCGACAATCTGGGGTAGTACCGGTACACCCACCGGTACTCCGCGGTACTTTTGCTATACCCACCGGTACTCCTGGATTGTACCGGAACCCTTACTGGTGCGCCGGGGTACACCTGCCGACCCTACGGGCGCGCCGCTTTACGCCCACCCTTCTTACCTTACCCGCCGCGGTAGGCCTGGTATACCTACCAGATGTTTTGAGTTAGAACCGGTTCCCCCACCGGTACTCTGGGCTTGGAACGGAAACCTTTGTGATGCGCCAGAGAACACCAGCTGTCCCTTCGTGCGCGCTGGACTAGACCTGGCCTCCCTACCGGACCCCACAGGTTACACCCGCTATCACTACCTGATGCTCCGCATATAGGCTTGGCACTCATACCCGATGTTCTGGGGTAGTAGCGGTACCCCCACCGTTACTCTGCGGTAGTATCGGTACACCCACCGGTACTCCGGGGTAGTACGTGAACCCTTACTGGTTCACTGGGGTTCACCTGCTGACGTTACTGGCGCGCGGTGTAGACCAGACATTCCTACCTGACCCTCCGTGTTAGTCCTGGTATCCCTACCTGATGCTCTGTTGTTGGCCTGGCACCCCTACCCGATATGCTGGGGTAGTAGCGGTACCCCCACCGGTACTCTGCGGTAGTATTGGTACACCCACCGGTACTCCAGGGTAGTACCTGAAACCTTACTGGTTCGCTGGGGTACACCTGCTGACCTTACGGGCGTGCTGTGTAGACCAGACATTCCTACCTGACCCTCCAGGCTAGGCCCGGTATCCCTACCTGATGCTCTGCGGTAGGCCTGGCCCCCTACCCGACAATCTGGGGTAGTACGGGTACACCCAGAAGTACTCCGCGGTACTTTTGCTATACCCACTGGTACTCCTGGATTGTACCGGAAAGCTTACTGGTGCGCCGGGGTACACCTGCTGACCCTACGGGTGCGCCGCTTTACGCCCACCCTTCTTACCTTACCCGCCGGGGTAGGCCTGGTATACCTACCATATGTTTTGAGTTAGAACCGGTTCCCCCACCGGTACTCTGGGCTTGGAACGGAAACCTTTGTGATGCGCCAGAGAACACCAGCTGTCCCTTCGTGCGCGCTGGACTAGACCTGGCCTCCCTACCGGACCCCACAGGTTACACCCGCTATCACTACCTGATGCTCCGCATATAGGCTTGGCACCCATACCCGATGTTCTGGGGTACTACCGGTACCCCCACCGTTACTCTGCGGTAGTATCGGTACACCCACCGGTACTCCGGGGTAGTACGTGAACCCTTACTGGTTCACTGGGGTACACCTGATGACGTTACTGGCGCGCGGTGTAGACCAGACATTCCTACCTGACCCTCCGTTTTAGGCCCGGTATCCCTACCTGATGCTCCGTTGTTGGCCTGGCACCCCTACCCGATATGCTGGGGTAGTAGCGGTACCCCCACCGGTACTCTGCGGTAGTATTGGTACACCCACCGGTACTCCAGGGTAGTACCTGAACCCTTACTGGTTCGCTGGGGTACACCTGCTGACCTTACGGGCGTGCTCTGTAGACCAGACATTCCTACCTGACCCTCCAGGCTAGGCCCGGTATCCCTACCTGATGCTCTGCGGTAGGCCTGGCCCCCTACCCGACAATCTGGGGTAGTACCGGTACACCCACCGGTACCCCGCGGTACTTTTGCTATACCCACCGGTACTCCTGGATTGTACCGGATCCCTTACTGGTGCGCCGGGGTACACCTGCTGACACTACGGGCGCGCCGATTTACGCCCACCCTTCCTACCTGACCCTCCGGGTAGGCCTGGTATACCTACCCGATGTTTCAAGGTAGAACCGGTTCCCCCACCGGTACTCTGGGCTTGGAACGGAACCCTTTGTGATGCGCCAGAGAACACCAGCTGTCCCTTCGTGCGCGCTGGACTAGACCTGGCCTCCCTACCGGACCCCACAGGTTAGACCCGCTATCCCTACCTGATTCTCCGCATTAGGCTTGGCACTCATACCCGATGTTCTGGGGTAGTAGCGGTACCCCCACCGTTACTCTGCGGTAGTATCGGTACACCCACCGGTACTCCGGGGTAGTACGTGAACCCTTACTGGTTCACTGGGGTACACCTGCTGACGTTACTGGCGCACGGTGTAGACCAGACATTCCTACCTGACCCTCCGTTTTAGGCCCGGTATCCCTACCTGATGCTCCGTTGTTGGCCTGGCACCCCTACCCGACATGCTGGGCTAGTACCGGTACCCCCACCGGTACTCTGCGGTAGTATTGGTACACCCACCGGTACTCCAGGGTAGTACCTGAACCCTTACTGGTTCGCTGGGGTACACCTGCTGACCTTACGGGCGTGCTGTGTAGACCAGACATTCCTACCTGACCCTCCAGGCTAGGCCCGATATCCCTACCTGATGCTCTGCGGTAGGCCTGGCCCCCTACCCGACAATCTGGGGTAGTACCGGTACACCCACCGGTACTCCGCGGTACTTTTGCTATACCCACCGGTACTCCTGGATTGTACCGGAACCCTTACTGGTGCGCCGGGGTACACCTGCCGACCCTACGGGCGCGCCGCTTTACGCCCACCCTTCTTACCTTACCCGCCGGGGTAGGCCTGGTATACCTACCAGATGTTTTGAGTTAGAACCGGTTCCCCCACCGGTACTCTGGGCTTGGAACGGAAACCTTTGTGATGCGCCAGAGAACACCAGCTGTCCCTTCGTGCGCGCTGGACTAGACCTGGCCTCCCTACCGGACCCCACAGGTTACACCCGCTATCACTACCTGATGCTCCGCATATAGGCTTGGCACTCATACCCGATGTTCTGGGGTAGTAGCGGTACCCCCACCGTTACTCTGCGGTAGTATCGGTACACCCACCGGTACTCCGGGGTAGTACGTGAACCCTTACTGGTTCACTGGGGTTCACCTGCTGACGTTACTGGCGCGCGGTGTAGACCAGACATTCCTACCTGACCCTCCGTGTTAGTCCCGGTATCCCTACCTGATGCTCTGTTGTTGGCCTGGCACCCCTACCCGATATGCTGGGGTAGTAGCGGTACCCCCACCGGTACTCTGCGGTAGTATTGGTACACCCACCGGTACTCCAGGGTAGTACCTGAACCCTTACTGGTTCGCTGGGGTACACCTGCTGACCTTACGGGCGTGCTGTGTAGACCAGACATTCCTACCTGACCCTCCAGGCTAGGCCCGGTATCCCTACCTGATGCTCTGCGGTAGGCCTGGCCCCCTACCCGACAATCTGGGGTAGTACGGGTACACCCAGAAGTACTCCGCGGTACTTTTGCTATACCCACTGGTACTCCTGGATTGTACCGGAAAGCTTACTGGTGCGCCGGGGTACACCTGCTGACCCTACGGGTGCGCCGCTTTACGCCCACCCTTCTTACCTTACCCGCCGGGGTAGGCCTGGTATACCTACCATATGTTTTGAGTTAGAACCGGTTCCCCCACCGGTACTCTGGGCTTGGAACGGAAACCTTTGTGATGCGCCAGAGAACACCAGCTGTCCCTTCGTGCGCGCTGGACTAGACCTGGCCTCCCTACCGGACCCCACAGGTTACACCCGCTATCACTACCTGATGCTCCGCATATAGGCTTGGCACCCATACCCGATGTTCTGGGGTAGTAGCGGTACCCCCACCGTTACTCTGCGGTAGTATCAGTACACCCACCGGTACTCCGGGGTAGTACGTGAACCCTTACTGGTTCACTGGGGTACACCTGCTGACGTTACTGGCGCGCGGTGTAGACCAGACATTCCTACCTGACCCTCCGTTTTAGGCCCGGTATCCCTACCTGATGCTCCGTTGTTGGCCTGGCACCCCTACCCGATATGCTGGGGTAGTAGCGGTACCCCCACCGGTACTCTGCGGTAGTATTGGTACACCCACCGGTACTCCAGGGTAGTACCTGAACCCTTACTGGTTCGCTGGGGTACACCTGCTGACCTTACGGGCGTGCTCTGTAGACCAGACATTCCTACCTGACCCTCCAGGCTAGGCCCGGTATCCCTACCTGATGCTCTGCGGTAGGCCTGGCCCCCTACCCGACAATCTGGGGTAGTACCGGTACACCCACCGGTACCCCGCGGTACTTTTGCTATACCCACCGGTACTCCTGGATTGTACCGGATCCCTTACTGGTGCGCCGGGGTACACCTGCTGACACTACGGGCGCGCCGATTTACGCCCACCCTTTCTACCTGACCCTCCGGGTAGGCCTGGTATACCTACCCGATGTTTCAAGGTAGAACCGGTTCCCCCACCGGTACTCTGGGCTTGGAACGGAACCCTTTGTGATGCGCCAGAGAACACCAGCTGTCCCTTCGTGCGCGCTGGACTAGACCTGGCCTCCCTACCGGACCCCACAGGTTAGACCCGCTATCCCTACCTGATTCTCCGCATTAGGCTTGGCACCCATACCCGATGATCTGGGGTAGTAGCGGTACCCCCACCGTTACTCTGCGGTACTATCGGTACACGCACCGGTACTCCGGGGTAGTACGTGAACCCTTACTGGTTCACTGGGGTACACCTGCTGACGTTACTGGCGCGCGGTGTAGACCAGACATTCCTACCTGACCCTCCGTTTTAGGCCCGGTATCCCTACCTGATGCTCCGTTGTTGGCCTGGCACCCCTACCCGACATGCTGGGGTAGTACCGGTACCCCCACCGGTACTCTGCGGTAGTATTGGTACACCCACCGGTACTCCAGGGTAGTACCTGAACCCTTACTGGTTCGCTGGGGTACACCTGCTGACCTTACGGGCGTGCTGTGTAGACCAGACATTCCTACCTGACCCTCCAGGCTAGGCCCGGTATCCCTACCTGATGCTCTGCGGTAGGCCTGGCCCCCTACCCGACAATCTGGGGTAGTACCGGTACACCCACCGGTACTCCGCGGTACTTTTGCTATACCCACCGGTACTCCTGGATTGTACCGGAACCCTTACTGGTGCGCCGGGGTACACCTGCCGACCCTACGGGCGCGCCGCTTTACGCCCACCCTTCTTACCTTACCCGCCGGGGTAGGCCTGGTATACCTACCAGATGTTTTGAGTTAGAACCGGTTCCCCCACCGGTACTCTGGGCTTGGAACGGAAACCTTTGTGATGCGCCAGAGAACACCAGCTGTCCCTTCGTGCGCGCTGGACTAGACCTGGCCTCCCTACCGGACCCCACAGGTTACACCCGCTATCACTACCTGATGCTCCGCATATAGGCTTGGCACTCATACCCGATGTTCTGGGGTAGTAGCGGTACCCCCACCGTTACTCTGCGGTAGTATCGGTACACCCACCGGTACTCCGGGGTAGTACGTGAACCCTTACTGGTTCACTGGGGTTCACCTGCTGACGTTACTGGCGCGCGGTGTAGACCAGACATTCCTACCTGACCCTCCGTGTTAGTCCCGGTATCCCTACCTGATGCTCCGTTGTTGGCCTGGCACCCCTACCCGACATGCTGGGGTAGTACCGGTACCCCCACCGGTACTCTGCGGTAGTATTGGTACACCCACCGGTACTCCAGGGTAGTACCTGAACCCTTACTGGTTCGCTGGGGTACACCTGCTGACCTTACGGGCGTGCTGTGTAGACCAGACATTCCTACCTGACCCTCCAGGCTAGGCCCGGTATCCCTACCTGATGCTCTGCGGTAGGCCTGGCCCCCTACCCGACAATCTGGGGTAGTACGGGTACACCCAGAAGTACTCCGCGGTACTTTTGCTATACCCACCGGTACTCCTGGATTGTACCGGAAAGCTTACTGGTGCGCCGGGGTACACCTGCTGACCCTACGGGTGCGCCGCTTTACGCCCACCCTTCTTACCTTACCCGCCGGGGTAGGCCTGGTATACCTACCAGATGTTTTGAGTTAGAACCGGTTCCCCCACCGGTACTCTGGGCTTGGAACGGAAACCTTTGTGATGCGCCAGAGAACACCACCTGTCCCTTCGTGCGCGCTGGACTAGACCTGGCCTCCCTACCGGACCCCACAGGTTACACCCGCTATCACTACCTGATGCTCCGCATATAGGCTTGGCACCCATACCCGATGTTCTGGGGTAGTAGCGGTACCCCCACCGTTACTCTGCGGTACTATCGGTACACGCACCGGTACTCCGGGGTAGTACGTGAACCCTTACTGGTTCACTGGGGTACACCTGCTGACGTTACTGGCGCGCGGTGTAGACCAGACATTCCTACCTGACCCTCCGTTTTAGGCCCGGTATCCCTACCTGATGCTCCGTTGTTGGCCTGGCACCCCTACCCGATATGCTGGGGTAGTACCGGTACCCCCACCGGTACTCTGCGGTAGTATTGGTACACCCACCGGTACTCCAGGGTAGTACCTGAACCCTTACTGGTTCGCTGGGGTACACCTGCTGACCTTACGGGCGTGCTGTGTAGACCAGACATTCCTACCTGACCCTCCAGGCTAGGCCCGGTATCCCTACCTGATGCTCTGCGGTAGGCCTGGCCCCCTACCCGACAATCTGGGGTAGTACGGGTACACCCAGAAGTACTCCGCGGTACTTTTGCTATACCCACCGGTACTCCTGGATTGTACCGGAACCCTTACTGGTGCGCCGGGGTACACCTGCTGACACTACGGGTGCGCCGATTTACGCCCACCCTTCCTACCTGACCCTCCGGGTAGGCCTGGTATACCTACCATATGTTTTGAGTTAGAACCGGTTCCCCCACCGGTACTCTGGGCTTGGAACGGAAACCTTTGTGATGCGCCAGAGAACACCAGCTGTCCCTTCGTGCGCGCTGGACTAGACCTGGCCTCCCTACCGGACCCCACAGGTTACACCCGCTATCACTACATGATGCTCCGCATATAGGCTTGGCACCCATACCCGATGTTCTGGGGTACTACCGGTACCCCCACCGTTACTCTGCGGTAGTATCGGTACACCCACCGGTACTCCGGGGTAGTACGTGAACCCTTACTGGTTCACTGGGGTACACCTGCTGACGTTACTGGCGCGCGGTGTAGACCAGACATTCCTACCTGAGCCTCCGTGTTAGTCCCGGTATCCCTACCTGATGCTCCGTTGTTGGCCTGGCACCCCTACCCGATATGCTGGGGTAGTAGCGGTACCCCCACCGGTACTCTGCGGTAGTATTGGTACACCCACCGGTACTCCAGGGTAGTACCTGAACCCTTACTGGTTCGCTGGGGTACACCTGCTGACCTTACGGGCGTGCTGTGTAGACCAGACATTCCTACCTGACCCTCCAGGCTAGGCCCGGTATCCCTACCTGGTGCTCTGCGGTAGGCCTGGCCCCCTACCCGACAATCTGGGGTAGTACCGGTACACCCACCGGTACTCCGCGGTACTTTTGCTATACCCACCGGTACTCCTGGATTGTACCGGAACCCTTACTGGTGCGCCGGGGTACACCTGCTGACCCTACGGGCGCGCCGCTTTACGCCCACCCTTCTTACCTTACCCGCCGGGGTAGGCCTGGTATACCTACCAGATGTTTTGAGTTAGAACCGGTTCCCCCACCGGTACTCTGGGCTTGGAATGGAAACCTTTGTGATGCGCCAGAGAACACCAGCTGTCCCTTCGTGCGCGCTGGACTAGACCTGGCCTCCCTACCGGACCCCACAGGTTACACCCGCTATCACTACCTGATGCTCCGCATATAGGCTTGACACTCATACCCGATGTTCTGGGGTAGTAGCGGTACCCCCACCGTTACTCTGCGGTAGTATCGGTACACCCACCGGTACTCCGGGGTAGTACGTGAACCCTTACTGGTTCACTGGGGTTCACCTGCTGACGTTACTGGCGCGCGGTGT
This sequence comes from Astur gentilis, assembly GCF_929443795.1. Taxonomy (NCBI): domain Eukaryota; kingdom Metazoa; phylum Chordata; class Aves; order Accipitriformes; family Accipitridae; genus Astur; species Astur gentilis. The sequence goes on along the minus strand of NW_026060868.1, from coordinate 4,805,834 downwards.
AGACCAGACATTCCTACCTGAGCCTCCGTGTTAGTCCCGGTATCCCTACCTGATGCTCCGTTGTTGGCCTGGCACCCCTACCCGATATGCTGGGGTAGTAGCGGTACCCCCACCGGTACTCTGCGGTAGTATTGGTACACCTACCGGTACTCCAGGGTAGTACCTGAACCCTTACTGGTTCGCTGGGGTACACCTGCTGACCTTACGGGCGTGCTGTGTAGACCAGACATTCCTACCTGACCCTCCAGGCTAGGCCCGGTATCCCTACCTGATGCTCTGCGGTAGGCCTGGCCCCCTACCCGACAATCTGGGGTAGTACGGGTACACCCAGAAGTACTCCGCGGTACTTTTGCTATACCCACCGGTACTCCTGGATTGTACCGGAACCCTTACTGGTGCGCCGGGGTACACCTGCTGACCCTACGGGCGCGCCGCTTTACGCCCACCCTTCTTACCTTACCCGCCGGGGTAGGCCTGGTATACCTACCAGATGTTTTTAGTTAGAACCGATTCCCCCACCGGTACTCTGGGCTTGGAACGGAAACCTTTGTGATGCGCCAGAGAACACCAGCTGTCCCATCGTGCGCGCTGGACTAGACCTGGACTCCCTACCGGACCCCACAGGTTAGACCCGCTATCCCTACCTGATTCTCCGCATTAGGCTTGGCACCCATACCCGATGATCTGGGGTAGTAGCGGTACCCCCACCGTTACTCTGCGGTAGTATCGGTACACCCACCGGTACTCCGGGGTAGTACGTGAACCCTTACTGGTTCACTGGGGTACACCTGCTGACGTTACTGGCGCACGGTGTAGACCAGACATTCCTACCTGACCCTCCGTTTTAGGCCCGGTATCCCTACCTGATGCTCCCTTGTTGGCCTGGCACCCCTACCGACATGCTGGGGTAGTACCGGTACCCCCACCGGTACTCTGCGGTAGTATTGGTACACCCACCGGTACTCCAGGGTAGTACCTGAACCCTTACTGGTTCGCTGGGGTACACCTGCTGACCTTACGGGCGTGCTGTGTAGACCAGACATTCCTACCTGACCCTCCAGGCTAGGCCCGGTATCCCTACCTGATGCTCTGCGGTAGGCCTGGCCCCCTACCCGACAATCTGGGGTAGTACGGGTACACCCAGAAGTACTCCGCGGTACTTTTGCTATACCCACCGGTACTCCTGGATTGTACCGGAAAGCTTACTGGTGCGCCGGGGTACACCTGCTGACCCTACGGGTGCGCCGCTTTACGCCCACCCTTCTTACCTTACCCGCCGGGGTAGGCCTGGTATACCTACCAGATGTTTTGAGTCAGAACCGGTTCCCCCACCGGTACTCTGGGCTTGGAACGGAAACCTTTGTGATGCGCCAGAGAACACCAGCTGTCCCATCGTGCGCGCTGGACTAGACCTGGCCTCCCTACCGGACCCCACAGGTTACACCCGCTATCACTACCTGATGCTCCGCATATAGGCTTGGCACCCATACCCGATGTTCTGGGGTAGTAGCGGTACCCCCACCGTTACTCTGCGGTAGTATCGGTACACGCACAGGTACTCCGGGGTAGTACGTGAACCCTTACTGGTTCACTGGGGTACACCTGCTGACGTTAATGGCGCGCGGTGTAGACCAGACATTCCTACCTGACCCTCCGTTTTAGGCCCGGTATCCCTACCTGATGCTCCGTTGTTGGCCTGGCACCCCTACCCGATATGCTGGGGTAGTACCGGTACCCCCACCGGTACTCTGCGGTAGTATTGGTACACCCACCGGTACTCCAGGGTAGTACCTGAACCCTTACTGGTTCGCTGGGGTACACCTGCTGACCTTACGGGCGTGCTGTGTAGACCAGACATTCCTACCTGACCCTCCAGGCTAGGCCCGGTATCCCTACCTGATGCTCTGCGGTAGGCCTGGCCCCCTACCCGACAATCTGGGGTAGTACCGGTACACCCACCGGTACTCCGCGGTAGTTTTGCTATACCCACCGGTACTCCGGGGTAGTACGTGAACCCTTACTGGTTCACTGGGGTACACCTGCTGACGTTACTGGCGCGCGGTGTAGACCAGACATTCCTACCTCACCCTCCGTTTTAGGCCCGGTATCCCTACCTGATGCTCCCTTGTTGGCCTGGCACCCCTACCCGACATGCTGGGGTAGTACCGGTACCCCCACCGGTACTCTGCGGTAGTATTGGTACACCCACCGGTACTCCAGGGTAGTACCTGAAACCTTACTGGTTCGCTGGGGTACACCTGCTGACCTTACGGGCGTGCTCTGTAGACCAGACATTCCTACCTGACCCTCCAGGCTAGGCCCGGTATCCCTACCTGATGCTCTGCGGTAGGCCTGGCCCCCTACCCGACAATCTGGGGTAGTACGGGTACACCCAGAAGTACTCCGCGGTACTTTTGCTATACCCACCGGTACTCCTGGATTGTACCGGAAAGCTTACTGGTGCGCCGGGGTACACCTGCTGACCCTACGGGCGCGCCGCTTTACGCCCACCCTTCTTACCTTACCCGCCGGGGTAGGCCTGGTATACCTACCATATGTTTTGAGTTAGAACCGGTTCCCCCACCGGTACTCTGGGCTTGGAACGGAAACCTTTGTGATGCGCCAGAGAACACCAGCTGTCCCTTCGTGCGCGCTGGACTAGACCTGGCCTCCCTACCGGACCCCACAGGTTACACCCGCTATCACTACCTGATGCTCCGCATATAGGCTTGGCACCCATACCCGATGTTCTGGGGTACTACCGGTACCCCCACCGTTACTCTGCGGTAGTATCGGTACACCCACCGGTACTCCGGGGTAGTACGTGAACCCTTACTGGTTCACTGGGGTACACCTGCTGACGTTACTGGCGCGCGGTGTAGACCAGACATTCCTACATGACCCTCCGTTTTAGGCCCGGTATCCCTACCTGATGCTCCCTTGTTGGCCTGGCACCCCTACCCGACATGCTGGGGTAGTACCGGTACCCCCACCGGTACTCTGCGGTAGTATTGGTACACCCACCGGTACTCCAGGGTAGTACCTGAACCCTTACTGGTTCCCTGGGGTACACCTGCTGACCTTACGGGCGTGCTCTGTAGACCAGACATTCCTACCTGACCCTCCAGGCTAGGCCCGGTATCCCTACCTGATGCTCTGCGGTAGGCCTGGCCCCCTACCCGACAATCTGGGGTAGTACGGGTACACCCAGAAGTACTCCGCGGTACTTTTGCTATACCCACCGGTACTCCTGGATTGTACCGGAACCCTTACTGGTGCGCCGGGGTACACCTGCTGACACTACGGGCGCGCCGATTTACGCCCACCCTTCCTACCTGACCCTCCGGGTAGGCCTGGTATACCTACCATATGTTTTGAGTTAGAACCGGTTCCCCCACCGGTACTCTGGGCTTGGAACGGAAACCTTTGTGATGCGCCAGAGAACACCAGCTGTCCCTTCGTGCGCGCTGGACTAGACCTGGCCTCCCTACCGGACCCCACAGGTTACACCCGCTATCACTACCTGATGCTCCGCATATAGGCTTGGCACCCATACCCGATGTTCTGGGGTAGTAGCGGTACCCCCACCGTTACTCTGCGGTACTATCGGTACACGCACCGGTACTCCGGGGTAGTACGTGAACCCTTACTGGTTCACTGGGGTACACCTGCTGACGTTACTGGCGCGCGGTGTAGACCAGACATTCCTACCTGAGCCTCCGTTTTAGGCCCGGTATCCCTACCTGATGCTCCGTTGTTGGCCTGGCACCCCTACCCGATATGCTGGGGTAGTAGCGGTACCCCCACTGGTACTCTGCGGTAGTATTGGTACACCCACCGGTACTCCAGGGTAGTACCTGAACCCTTACTGGTTCGCTGGGGTACACCTGCTGACCTTACGGGCGTGCTGTGTAGACCAGACATTCCTACCTGACCCTCCAGGCTAGGCCCGGTATCCCTACCTGATGCTCTGCGGTAGGCCTGGCCCCCTACCCGACAATCTGGGGTAGTACCGGTACACCCACCGGTACTCCGCGGTACTTTTGCTATACCCACCGGTACTCCTGGATTGTACCGGAACCCTTACTGGTGCGCCGGGGTACACCTGCTGACCCTACGGGCGCGCCGCTTTACGCCCACCCTTCTTACCTTACCCGCCGGGGTAGGCCTGGTATACCTACCAGATGTTTTGAGTTAGAACCGGTTCCCCCACCGGTACTCTGGGCTTGGAACGGAAACCTTTGTGATGCGCCAGAGAACACCAGCTGTCCCTTCGTGCGCGCTGGACTAGACCTGGCCTCCCTACCGGACCCCACAGGTTAGACCCGCTATCACTACATGATGCTCCGCATATAGGCTTGGCACCCATACCCGATGTTCTGGGGTAGTAGCGGTACCCCCACCGTTACTCTGCGGTAGTATCGGTACACGCACCGGTACTCCGGGGTAGTACGTGAACCCTTACTGGTTCACTGGCGTACACCTGCTGACGTTAATGGCGCGCGGTGTAGACCAGACATTCCTACCTGACCCTCCGTTTTAGGCCCGGTATCCCTACCTGATGCTCCGTTGTTGGCCTGGCACCCCTACCCGATATGCTGGGGTAGTAGCGGTACCCCCACCGGTACTCTGCGGTAGTATTGGTACACCCACCGGTACTCCAGGGTAGTACCTGAACCCTTACTGGTTCGCTGGGGTACACCTGCTGACCTTACGGGCGTGCTCTGTAGACCAGACATTCCTACCTGACCCTCCAGGCTAGGCCCGGTATCCCTACCTGATGCTCTGCGGTAGGCCTGGCCCCCTACCCGACAATCTGGGGTAGTACCGGTACACCCACCGGTACCCCGCGGTACTTTTGCTATACCCACCGGTACTCCTGGATTGTACCGGATCCCTTACTGGTGCGCCGGGGTACACCTGCTGACACTACGGGCGCGCCGATTTACGCCCACCCTTCCTACCTGACCCTCCGGGTAGGCCTGGTATACCTACCCGATGTTTCAAGGTAGAACCGGTTCCCCCACCGGTACTCTGGGCTTGGAACGGAACCCTTTGTGATGCGCCAGAGAACACCAGCTGTCCCATCGTGCGCGCTGGACTAGACCTGGCCTCCCTACCGGACCCCACAGGTTAGACCCGCTATCCCTACCTGATGCTCCGCATATAGGCTTGGCACCCATACCCGATGTTCTGGGGTACTACCGGTACCCCCACCGTTACTCTGCGGTAGTATCGGTACACCCACCGGTACTCCGGGGTAGTACGTGAACCCTTACTGGTTCACTGGGGTACACCTGCTGACGTTACTGGCGCGCGGTGTAGACCAGACATTCCTACATGACCCTCCGTTTTAGGCCCGGTATCCCTACCTGATGCTCCCTTGTTGGCCTGGCACCCCTACCCGACATGCTGGGGTAGTACCGGTACCCCCACCGGTACTCTGCGGTAGTATTGGTACACCCACCGGTACTCCAGGGTAGTACCTGAAACCTTACTGGTTCGCTGGGGTACACCTGCTGACCTTACGGGCGTGCTCTGTAGACCAGACATTCCTACCTGACCCTCCAGGCTAGGCCCGGTATCCCTACCTGATGCTCTGCGGTAGGCCTGGCCCCCTACCCGACAATCTGGGGTAGTACCGGTACACCCACCGGTACTCCGCGGTACTTTTGCTATACCCACCGGTACTCCTGGATTGTACCGGAACCCTTACTGGTGCGCCGGGGTACACCTGCTGACCCTACGGGCGCGCCGCTTTACGCCCACCCTTCTTACCTTACCCGCCGGGGTAGGCCTGGTATACCTACCAGATGTTTTGAGTTAGAACCGGTTCCACCACCGGTACTCTGGGCTTGGAACGGAACCCTTTGTGATGCGCCAGAGAACACCAGCTGTCCCTTCGTGCGCGCTGGACTCGACCTGGCCTCCCTACCGGACCCCACAGGTTACACCCGCTATCACTACCTGATGCTCCGCATATAGGCTTGACACTCATACCCGATGTTCTGGGGTAGTAGCGGTACCCCCACCGTTACTCTGCGGTAGTATCGGTACACCCACCGGTACTCCGGGGTAGTACGTGAACCCTTACTGGTTCACTGGGGTTCACCTGCTGACGTTACTGGCGCGCGGTGTAGACCAGACATTCCTACCTGAGCCTCCGTGTTAGTCCCGGTATCCCTACCTGATGCTCCGTTGTTGGCCTGGCACCCCTACCCGATATGCTGGGGTAGTAGCGGTACCCCCACCGGTACTCTGCGGTAGTATTGGTACACCCACCGGTACTCCAGGGTAGTACCTGAACCCTTACTGGTTCGCTGGGGTACACCTGCTGACCTTACGGGCGTGCTGTGTAGACCAGACATTCCTACCTGACCCTCCAGGCTAGGCCCGGTATCCCTACCTGATGCTCTGCGGTAGGCCTGGCCCCCTACCCGACAATCTGGGGTAGTACCGGTACACCCACCGGTACTCCGCGGTACTTTTGCTATACCCACCGGTACTCCTGGATTGTACCGGAACCCTTACTGGTGCGCCGGGGTACACCTGCCGACCCTACGGGCGCGCCGCTTTACGCCCACCCTTCTTACCTTACCCGCCGGGGTAGGCCTGGTATACCTACCAGATGTTTTGAGTTAGAACCGGTTCCCCCACCGGTACTCTGGGCTTGGAACGGAAACCTTTGTGATGCGCCAGAGAACACCAGCTGTCCCTTCGTGCGCGCTGGACTAGACCTGGCCTCCCTACCGGACCCCACAGGTTACACCCGCTATCACTACCTGATGCTCCGCATATAGGCTTGGCACTCATACCCGATGTTCTGGGGTAGTAGCGGTACCCCCACCGTTACTCTGCGGTAGTATCGGTACACCCACCGGTACTCCGGGGTAGTACGTGAACCCTTACTGGTTCACTGGGGTTCACCTGCTGACGTTACTGGCGCGCGGTGTAGACCAGACATTCCTACATGACCCTCCGTTTTAGGCCCGGTATCCCTACCTGATGCTCCCTTGTTGGCCTGGCACCCCTACCCGACATGCTGGGGTAGTACCGGTACCCCCACCGGTACTCTGCGGTAGTATTGGTACACCCACCGGTACTCCAGGGTAGTACCTGAACCCTTACTGGTTCCCTGGGGTACACCTGCTGACCTTACGGGCGTGCTCTGTAGACCAGACATTCCTACCTGACCCTCCAGGCTAGGCCCGGTATCCCTACCTGATGCTCTGCGGTAGGCCTGGCCCCCTACCCGACAATCTGGGGTAGTACGGGTACACCCAGAAGTACTCCGCGGTACTTTTGCTATACCCACCGGTACTCCTGGATTGTACCGTAACCCTTACTGGTGCGCCGGGGTACACCTGCTGACACTACGGGCGCGCCGATTTACGCCCACCCTTCCTACCTGACCCTCCGGGTAGGCCTGGTATACCTACCATATGTTTTGAGTTAGAACCGGTTCCCCCACCGGTACTCTGGGCTTGGAACGGAAACCTTTGTGATGCGCCAGAGAACACCAGCTGTCCCTTCGTGCGCGCTGGACTAGACCTGGCCTCCCTACCGGACCCCACAGGTTACACCCGCTATCACTACCTGATGCTCCGCATATAGGCTTGGCACCCATACCCGATGTTCTGGGGTAGTAGCGGTACCCCCACCGTTACTCTGCGGTACTATCGGTACACGCACCGGTACTCCGGGGTAGTACGTGAACCCTTACTGGTTCACTGGGGTACACCTGCTGACGTTACTGGCGCGCGGTGTAGACCAGACATTCCTACCTGAGCCTCCGTTTTAGGCCCGGTATCCCTACCTGATGCTCCGTTGTTGGCCTGGCACCCCTACCCGATATGCTGGGGTAGTAGCGGTACCCCCACCGGTACTCTGCGGTAGTATTGGTACACCCACCGGTACTCCAGGGTAGTACCTGAACCCTTACTGGTTCGCTGGGGTACACCTGCTGACCTTACGGGCGTGCTGTGTAGACCAGACATTCCTACCTGACCCTCCAGGCTAGGCCCGGTATCCCTACCTGATGCTCTGCGGTAGGCCTGGCCCCCTACCCGACAATCTGGGGTAGTACCGGTACACCCACCGGTACTCCGCGGTACTTTTGCTATACCCACCGGTACTCCTGGATTGTACCGGAACCCTTACTGGTGCGCCGGGGTACACCTGCTGACCCTACGGGCGCGCCGCTTTACGCCCACCCTTCTTACCTTACCCGCCGGGGTAGGCCTGGTATACCTACCAGATGTTTTGAGTTAGAACCGGTTCCCCCACCGGTACTCTGGGCTTGGAACGGAAACCTTTGTGATGCGCCAGAGAACACCAGCTGTCCCTTCGTGCGCGCTGGACTAGACCTGGCCTCCCTACCGGACCCCACAGGTTAGACCCGCTATCACTACATGATGCTCCGCATATAGGCTTGGCACCCATACCCGATGTTCTGGGGTAGTAGCGGTACCCCCACCGTTACTCTGCGGTAGTATCGGTACACGCACCGGTACTCCGGGGTAGTACGTGAACCCTTACTGGTTCACTGGCGTACACCTGCTGACGTTAATGGCGCGCGGTGTAGACCAGACATTCCTACCTGACCCTCCGTTTTAGGCCCGGTATCCCTACCTGATGCTCCGTTGTTGGCCTGGCACCCCTACCCGATATGCTGGGGTAGTAGCGGTACCCCCACCGGTACTCTGCGGTAGTATTGGTACACCCACCGGTACTCCAGGGTAGTACCTGAACCCTTACTGGTTCGCTGGGGTACACCTGCTGACCTTACGGGCGTGCTCTGTAGACCAGACATTCCTACCTGACCCTCCAGGCTAGGCCCGGTATCCCTACCTGATGCTCTGCGGTAGGCCTGGCCCCCTACCCGACAATCTGGGGTAGTACCGGTACACCCACCGGTACCCCGCGGTACTTTTGCTATACCCACCGGTACTCCTGGATTGTACCGGATCCCTTACTGGTGCGCCGGCGTACACCTGCTGACACTACGGGCGCGCCGATTTACGCCCACCCTTCCTACCTGACCCTCCGGGTAGGCCTGGTATACCTACCCGATGTTTCAAGGTAGAACCGGTTCCCCCACCGGTACTCTGGGCTTGGAACGGAACCCTTTGTGATGCGCCAGAGAACACCAGCTGTCCCATCGTGCGCGCTGGACTAGACCTGGCCTCCCTACCGGACCCCACAGGTTAGACCCGCTATCCCTACCTGATGCTCCGCATATAGGCTTGGCACCCATACCCGATGTTCTGGGGTACTACCGGTACCCCCACCGTTACTCTGCGGTAGTATCGGTACACCCACCGGTACTCCGGGGTAGTACGTGAACCCTTACTGGTTCACTGGGGTACACCTGCTGACGTTACTGGCGCGCGGTGTAGACCAGACATTCCTACATGACCCTCCGTTTTAGGCCCGGTATCCCTACCTGATGCTCCCTTGTTGGCCTGGCACCCCTACCCGACATGCTGGGGTAGTACCGGTACCCCCACCGGTACTCTGCGGTAGTATTGGTACACCCACCGGTACTCCAGGGTAGTACCTGAAACCTTACTGGTTCGCTGGGGTACACCTGCTGACCTTACGGGCGTGCTCTGTAGACCAGACATTCCTACCTGACCCTCCAGGCTAGGCCCGGTATCCCTACCTGATGCTCTGCGGTAGGCCTGGCCCCCTACCCGACAATCTGGGGTAGTACCGGTACACCCACCGGTACTCCGCGGTACTTTTGCTATACCCACCGGTACTCCTGGATTGTACCGGAACCCTTACTGGTGCGCCGGGGTACACCTGCTGACCCTACGGGCGCGCCGCTTTACGCCCACCCTTCTTACCTTACCCGCCGGGGTAGGCCTGGTATACCTACCAGATGTTTTGAGTTAGAACCGGTTCCACCACCGGTACTCTGGGCTTGGAACGGAACCCTTTGTGATGCGCCAGAGAACACCAGCTGTCCCTTCGTGCGCGCTGGACTCGACCTGGCCTCCCTACCGGACCCCACAGGTTACACCCGCTATCACTACCTGATGCTCCGCATATAGGCTTGACACTCATACCCGATGTTCTGGGGTAGTAGCGGTACCCCCACCGTTACTCTGCGGTAGTATCGGTACACCCACCGGTACTCCGGGGTAGTACGTGAACCCTTACTGGTTCACTGGGGTTCACCTGCTGACGTTACTGGCGCGCGGTGTAGACCAGACATTCCTACCTGAGCCTCCGTGTTAGTCCCGGTATCCCTACCTGATGCTCCGTTGTTGGCCTGGCACCCCTACCCGATATGCTGGGGTAGTAGCGGTACCCCCACCGGTACTCTGCGGTAGTATTGGTACACCCACCGGTACTCCAGGGTAGTACCTGAACCCTTACTGGTTCGCTGGGGTACACCTGCTGACCTTACGGGCGTGCTGTGTAGACCAGACATTCCTACCTGACCCTCCAGGCTAGGCCCGGTATCCCTACCTGATGCTCTGCGGTAGGCCTGGCCCCCTACCCGACAATCTGGGGTAGTACCGGTACACCCACCGGTACTCCGCGGTACTTTTGCTATACCCACCGGTACTCCTGGATTGTACCGGAACCCTTACTGGTGCGCCGGGGTACACCTGCCGACCCTACGGGCGCGCCGCTTTACGCCCACCCTTCTTACCTTACCCGCCGGGGTAGGCCTGGTATACCTACCAGATGTTTTGAGTTAGAACCGGTTCCCCCACCGGTACTCTGGGCTTGGAACGGAAACCTTTGTGATGCGCCAGAGAACACCAGCTGTCCCTTCGTGCGCGCTGGACTAGACCTGGCCTCCCTACCGGACCCCACAGGTTACACCCGCTATCACTACCTGATGCTCCGCATATAGGCTTGGCACTCATACCCGATGTTCTGGGGTAGTAGCGGTACCCCCACCGTTACTCTGCGGTAGTATCGGTACACCCACCGGTACTCCGGGGTAGTACGTGAACCCTTACTGGTTCACTGGGGTTCACCTGCTGACGTTACTGGCGCGCGGTGTAGACCAGACATTCCTACCTGACCCTCCGTGTTAGTCCCGGTATCCCTACCTGATGCTCCGTTGTTGGCCTGGCACCCCTACCCGACATGCTGGGGTAGTACCGGTACCCCCACCGGTACTCTGCGGTAGTATTGGTACACCCACCGGTACTCCAGGGTAGTACCTGAACCCTTACTGGTTCGCTGGGGTACACCTGCTGACCTTACGGGCGTGCTGTGTAGACCAGACATTCCTACCTGACCCTCCAGGCTAGGCCCGGTATCCCTACCTGATGCTCTGCGGTAGGCCTGGCCCCCTACCCGACAATCTGGGGTAGTACGGGTACACCCAGAAGTACTCCGCGGTACTTTTGCTATACCCACCGGTACTCCTGGATTGTACCGGAAAGCTTACTGGTGCGCCGGGGTACACCTGCTGACCCTACGGGTGCGCCGCTTTACGCCCACCCTTCTTACCTTACCCGCCGGGGTAGGCCTGGTATACCTACCAGATGTTTTGAGTTAGAACCGGTTCCCCCACCGGTACTCTGGGCTTGGAACGGAAACCTTTGTGATGCGCCAGAGAACACCACCTGTCCCTTCGTGCGCGCTGGACTAGACCTGGCCTCCCTACCGGACCCCACAGGTTACACCCGCTATCACTACCTGATGCTCCGCATATAGGCTTGGCACCCATACCCGATGTTCTGGGGTAGTAGCGGTACCCCCACCGTTACTCTGCGGTACTATCGGTACACGCACCGGTACTCCGGGGTAGTACGTGAACCCTTACTGGTTCACTGGGGTACACCTGCTGACGTTACTGGCGCGCGGTGTAGACCAGACATTCCTACCTGACCCTCCGTTTTAGGCCCGGTATCCCTACCTGATGCTCCGTTGTTGGCCTGGCACCCCTACCCGATATGCTGGGGTAGTACCGGTACCCCCACCGGTACTCTGCGGTAGTATTGGTACACCCACCGGTACTCCAGGGTAGTACCTGAACCCTTACTGGTTCGCTGGGGTACACCTGCTGACCTTACGGGCGTGCTGTGTAGACCAGACATTCCTACCTGACCCTCCAGGCTAGGCCCGGTATCCCTACCTGATGCTCTGCGGTAGGCCTGGCCCCCTACCCGACAATCTGGGGTAGTACGGGTACACCCAGAAGTACTCCGCGGTACTTTTGCTATACCCACCGGTACTCCTGGATTGTACCGGAACCCTTACTGGTGCGCCGGGGTACACCTGCTGACACTACGGGTGCGCCGATTTACGCCCACCCTTCCTACCTGACCCTCCGGGTAGGCCTGGTATACCTACCATATGTTTTGAGTTAGAACCGGTTCCCCCACCGGTACTCTGGGCTTGGAACGGAAACCTTTGTGATGCGCCAGAGAACACCAGCTGTCCCTTCGTGCGCGCTGGACTAGACCTGGCCTCCCTACCGGACCCCACAGGTTACACCCGCTATCACTACCTGATGCTCCGCATATAGGCTTGGCACCCATACCCGATGTTCTGGGGTACTACCGGTACCCCCACCGTTACTCTGCGGTAGTATCGGTACACCCACCGGTACTCCGGGGTAGTACGTGAACCCTTACTGGTTCACTGGGGTACACCTGCTGACGTTACTGGCGCGCGGTGTAGACCAGACATTCCTACCTGAGCCTCCGTGTTAGTCCTGGTATCCCTACCTGATGCTCCGTTGTTGGCCTGGCACCCCTACCCGATATGCTGGGGTAGTAGCGGTACCCCCACCGGTACTCTGCGGTAGTATTGGTACACCCACCGGTACTCCAGGGTAGTACCTGAACCCTTACTGGTTCGCTGGGGTACACCTGCTGACCTTACGGGCGTGCTGTGTAGACCAGACATTCCTAACTGACCCTCCAGGCTAGGCCCGGTATCCCTACCTGATGCTCTGCGGTAGGCCTGGCCCCCTACCTGACAATCTGGGGTAGTACCGGTACACCCACCGGTACTCCGCGGTAGTTTTGCTATACCCACCGGTACTCCGGGGTAGTACGTGAACCCTTACTGGTTCACTGGGGTACACCTGCTGACGTTAATGGCGCGCGGTGTAGACCAGACATTCCTACCTCACCCTCCGTTTTAGGCCCGGTATCCCTACCTGATGCTCCCTTGTTGGCCTGGCACCCCTACCCGACATGCTGGGGTAGTACCGGTACCCCCACCGGTACTCTGCGGTAGTATTGGTACACCCACCGGTACTCCAGGGTAGTACCTGAAACCTTACTGGTTCGCTGGGGTACACCTGCTGACCTTACGGGCGTGCTCTGTAGACCAGACATTCCTACCTGACCCTCCAGGCTAGGCCCGGTATCCCTACCTGATGCTCTGCGGTAGGCCTGGCCCCCTACCCGACAATCTGGGGTAGTACCGGTACACCCACCGGTACTCCGCGGTACTTTTGCTATACCCACCGGTACTCCTGGATTGTACCGGAAAGCTTACTGGTGCGCCGGGGTACACCTGCTGACCCTACGGGCGCGCCGCTTTACGCCCACCCTTCTTACCTTACCCGCCGGGGTAGGCCTGGTATACCTACCATATGTTTTGAGTTAGAACCGGTTCCCCCACCGGTACTCTGGGCTTGGAACGGAAACCTTTGTGATGCGCCAGAGAACACCAGCTGTCCCTTCGTGCGCGCTGGACTAGACCTGGCCTCCCTACCGGACCCCACAGGTTACACCCGCTATCACTACCTGATGCTCCGCATATAGGCTTGGCACCCATACCCGATGTTCTGGGGTACTACCGGTACCCCCACCGTTACTCTGCGGTAGTATCGGTACACCCACCGGTACTCCGGGGTAGTACGTGAACCCTTACTGGTTCACTGGGGTACACCTGCTGACGTTACTGGCGCGCGGTGTAGACCAGACATTCCTACATGACCCTCCGTTTTAGGCCCGGTATCCCTACCTGATGCTCCCTTGTTGGCCTGGCACCCCTACCCGACATGCTGGGGTAGTACCGGTACCCCCACCGGTACTCTGCGGTAGTATTGGTACACCCACCGGTACTCCAGGGTAGTACCTGAACCCTTACTGGTTCCCTGGGGTACACCTGCTGACCTTACGGGCGTGCTGTGTAGACCAGACATTCCTACCTGACCCTCCAGGCTAGGCCCGGTATCCCTACCTGATGCTCTGCGGTAGGCCTGGCCCCCTACCCGACAATCTGGGGTAGTACGGGTACACCCAGAAGTACTCCGCGGTACTTTTGCTATACCCACCGGTACTCCTGGATTGTACCGGAAAGCTTACTGGTGCGCCGGGGTACACCTGCTGACCCTACGGGTGCGCCGCTTTACGCCCACCCTTCTTACCTTACCCGCCGGGGTAGGCCTGGTATACCTACCAGATGTTTTGAGTCAGAACCGGTTCCCCCACCGGTACTCTGGGCTTGGAACGGAAACCTTTGTGATGCGCCAGAGAACACCAGCTGTCCCATCGTGCGCGCTGGACTAGACCTGGCCTCCCTACCGGACCCCACAGGTTACACCCGCTATCACTACCTGATGCTCCGCATATAGGCTTGGCACCCATACCCGATGTTCTGGGGTAGTAGCGGTACCCCCACCGTTACTCTGCGGTAGTATCGGTACACGCACAGGTACTCCGGGGTAGTACGTGAACCCTTACTGGTTCACTGGGGTACACCTGCTGACGTTAATGGCGCGCGGTGTAGACCAGACATTCCTACCTGACCCTCCGTTTTAGGCCCGGTATCCCTACCTGATGCTCCGTTGTTGGCCTGGCACCCCTACCCGATATGCTGGGGTAGTACCGGTACCCCCACCGGTACTCTGCGGTAGTATTGGTACACCCACCGGTACTCCAGGGTAGTACCTGAACCCTTACTGGTTCGCTGGGGTACACCTGCTGACCTTACGGGCGTGCTGTGTAGACCAGACATTCCTACCTGACCCTCCAGGCTAGGCCCGGTATCCCTACCTGATGCTCTGCGGTAGGCCTGGCCCCCTACCCGACAATCTGGGGTAGTACCGGTACACCCACCGGTACTCCGCGGTAGTTTTGCTATACCCACCTGTACTCCGGGGTAGTACGTGAACCCTTACTGGTTCACTGGGGTACACCTGCTGACGTTAATGGCGCGCGGTGTAGACCAGACATTCCTACCTCACCCTCCGTTTTAGGCCCGGTATCCCTACCTGATGCTCCCTTGTTGGCCTGGCACCCCTACCCGACATGCTGGGGTAGTACCGGTACCCCCACCGGTACTCTGCGGTAGTATTGGTACACCCACCGGTACTCCAGGGTAGTACCTGAAACCTTACTGGTTCGCTGGGGTACACCTGCTGACCTTACGGGCGTGCTCTGTAGACCAGACATTCCTACCTGACCCTCCAGGCTAGGCCCGGTATCCCTACCTGATGCTCTGCGGTAGGCCTGGCCCCCTACCCGACAATCTGGGGTAGTACGGGTACACCCAGAAGTACTCCGCGGTACTTTTGCTATACCCACCGGTACTCCTGGATTGTACCGGAAAGCTTACTGGTGCGCCGGGGTACACCTGCTGACCCTACGGGCGCGCCGCTTTACGCCCACCCTTCTTACCTTACCCGCCGGGGTAGGCCTGGTATACCTACCATATGTTTTGAGTTAGAACCGGTTCCCCCACCGGTACTCTGGGCTTGGAACGGAAACCTTTGTGATGCGCCAGAGAACACCAGCTGTCCCTTCGTGCGCGCTGGACTAGACCTGGCCTCCCTACCGGACCCCACAGGTTACACCCGCTATCACTACCTGATGCTCCGCATATAGGCTTGGCACCCATACCCGATGTTCTGGGGTACTACCGGTACCCCCACCGTTACTCTGCGGTAGTATCGGTACACCCACCGGTACTCCGGGGTAGTACGTGAACCCTTACTGGTTCACTGGGGTACACCTGCTGACGTTACTGGCGCGCGGTGTAGACCAGACATTCCTACATGACCCTCCGTTTTAGGCCCGGTATCCCTACCTGATGCTCCCTTGTTGGCCTGGCACCCCTACCCGACATGCTGGGGTAGTACCGGTGTAGACATTCGTCTGATCACCCCGTGGGACTCGGCACAGGGTCCACCATACCCTGGGCCACAGAGCACTGACACCAATATGAGGATGCTGCAAATGGCGTTTATTCAACTGCGTCACGCCCTTATATACTGTCTGTCGGTCATCCCGCCTCCCTTAACCCTTCTCTTTCCGTACATCGCGAGATCTTCCGAGCGCCAATCCCTACAATTCCCCCCTCACTATGGCGGATGACCGACGGTACAAACTGGCGTTACAGGTATAAGTGATCCCACCACCTCATAGTAATTCGTGTACTGGTGGGTACCCGCACTCTGTATAAAGAGTTTCCGCACGCAAACAGTCAGTGCTGGTATCCCACAACAAACCATAATAACCACCACCAAAAGGATTCCAAATAGAGTCAACGTTTTTCAGTCAATCAAAGACAGGAGCCATTGCCAGGTCGACGAGAGGAGATTGTCAAGCCACTGTCACCTGCCTCCTGTAATTGATTGGCTTTGTCTAAAAGCATATCATAGTCCCCCGCTTATGGGGTACACACAGCGGTTGCTGTAAAGTGGATCTGCGGTGTTCAAAACATCGGTCACACCATTTTGATGCTCGGTTGGTGCGTCTCCAGAGTTGTTGTCCACAGCGGTCATACTTGACAAGCACCCAAGGGTCACAACGACCACAGTGCAGGTACTCAGATGATCTTCTGAACGGCATCCTGCAAAATAACTCATAACAAATCGTTATTGACTGAGGTCTGGTTTCAACCACCGTGACGGCACCCAGCGCACACGTGAGTCTGGGTGCTCTGATGACTGTACTGCAGTATACCCTCTTCCCTGTGTCACCAAGCGCCACCCTCCTTCCCACTTTCCTGTTGGGTCTCAACTAGTGCTGCTTGTAATCTGTTTGTCCAAGCTTCCTTCTAAATCAAAAAAAAAAAATGGGAGTCAAAATCATACTGCAAAACTGTCGCGAATCCCAGGGAGTCAGTGAACCTGAAAAAAAAACCACGTCTAACAGAGAGCCTGTCATGGGATGTCCTAAGCCGTAATCATCCACGGTCTTCTTCACTTGTTGCAAAAGCTTGCTATCTAACGGAGACCACTCCACCCCCACACCACCTGGACCAGCTCGGACTGGGCAAACTAAAGGGGGTCCTTCAAAACGTATGCCGTCCATAACACATTCCTTTGCTATAATTTTCCAGTCTGGCAACGTGATCTTCGGTGAATCGGGAACTCCTTTCTGTTCCCCAGCTGCTTGTAGCAGCTGCCGCTGTTGCTTCACCTGCTCCTGTATCTCCTCTACTACTCGCTGCAGCATCTGCAGCGGATCTGCAGCTGGGCCGGACACAGGTATTAAAGACATAGGCGTTGCCGTTTCACTGGCTGCTGCCGACTGCGCCTTACAGTCGGAGACAGCCTTTTGTTTTACCGCTGCGTGTGGCGGACGACAGCGGTGTCCGCCCACCAGTTGCCACGCCTCCTCTAACCGTTGAGCCGACCCCTCGATTGAGTCTGGCCCACTCTCTTCCTCTTCCGCTACGCGCGTAAGAGGGGGTGTCCTGACTTTCCTTCCTCCTTCCTTTGGCCGTGCTCCGCCTCTCCCGACCTCCGGAGAGACATCCGGGGAGAAGGCGGATGTCGGCGCCATCTTAGGGTGAGCTTGTGGCGCGGTTCGCAAAACACGTCCCGGCACCCAATCCTCCGGATCATACAGGGGAACCGCTCCCTCCTCTGCCTGCTCCTTTTCCGATCCCTTCATCACCGCCCTCTCCGCCTCCTCTAGTCTCTGCCTCTCCTTCTCCCGTCTCCTTTGCTCAGCCACGGGTTCCTCTGCCTCCTGAATTAACTGTCGATCTTTCTCCCGCTCCCCCTCTCTCGCCCGTTCACGCTCCCGTTCAAACTCCTCCCAAGGGTATCCCGGTGGTTCGGCCGGTGCCGACGGCTGCACTGGGAGCACCAGAGGCGTCTGCTCCGCTACCTCCGTCAGCCCTTCTGTCCGCGCCTCCCCATCCGCCTGCACGCCCCGCTCCGCCTGCGCGTGCATCAATCTCTTTGCTTCCTTCCATGTTAAGCCCTCCTCCCGCACTTTCCTGAAAATCGCCCTAATCCGCCCCCACGTCTTTAACTCCGGACCATGCTGCGTCGCCATAGCCCGTTCCGCTAAAGCCGCGGTGCATTTCGGCCAGCACTCAGGAGACAATATGTCCCCCGGGCGCTCTATCGCTTCCTCTTTCAGGAGCCGCTCTAGGCAAGCTTTCGCTTCTTTTTGTCCCATAGGGATTTTTACCTCTCTAGAGCACGAGTCCAACACCTTCAGGACTCCTTCCATGCCTGGCCAGGCCTTCGATTACGCCCCGCGTAATCCGCCGATGTCCAATCACGTCAGGGTCACCACTTGTAGACATTCGTCTGATCACCCCGTGGGACTCGGCACAGGGTCCACCATACCCTGGGCCACAGAGCACTGACACCAATATGAGGATGCTGCAAATGGCGTTTATTCAACTGCGTCACGCCCTTATATACTGTCTGTCGGTCATCCCGCCTCCCTTAACCCTTCTCTTTCCGTACATCGCGAGATCTTCCGAGCGCCAATCCCTACAACCGGTACCCCCACCGGTACTCTGCGGTAGTATTGGTACACCCACCGGTACTCCAGGGTAGTACCTGAACCCTTACTGGTTCCCTGGGGTACACCTGCTGACCTTACGGGCGTGCTCTGTAGACCAGACATTCCTACCTGACCCTCCAGGCTAGGCCCGGTATCCCTACCTGATGCTCTGCGGTAGGCCTGGCCCCCTACCCGACAATCTGGGGTAGTACGGGTACACCCAGAAGTACTCCGCGGTACTTTTGCTATACCCACCGGTACTCCTGGATTGTACCGGAACCCTTACTGGTGCACCGGGGTACACCTGCTGACACTACGGGCGCGCCGATTTACGCCCACCCTTCCTACCTGACCCTCCGGGTAGGCCTGGTATACCTACCATATGTTTTGAGTTAGAACCGGTTCCCCCACCGGTACTCTGGGCTTGGAACGGAAACCTTTGTGATGCGCCAGAGAACACCAGCTGTCCCTTCGTGCGCGCTGGACTAGACCTGGCCTCCCTACCGGACCCCACAGGTTACACCCGCTATCACTACCTGATGCTCCGCATATAGGCTTGGCACCCATACCCGATGTTCTGGGGTAGTAGCGGTACCCCCACCGTTACTCTGCGGTACTATCGGTACACGCACCGGTACTCCGGGGTAGTACGTGAACCCTTACTGGTTCACTGGGGTACACCTGCTGACGTTACTGGCGCGCGGTGTAGACCAGACATTCCTACCTGAGCCTCCGTTTTAGGCCCGGTATCCCTACCTGATGCTCCGTTGTTGGCCTGGCACCCCTACCCGATATGCTGGGGTAGTAGCGGTACCCCCACCGGTACTCTGCGGTAGTATTGGTACACCCACCGGTACTCCAGGGTAGTACCTGAACCCTTACTGGTTCGCTGGGGTACACCTGCTGACCTTACGGGCGTGCTGTGTAGACCAGACATTCCTACCTGACCCTCCAGGCTAGGCCCGGTATCCCTACCTGATGCTCTGCGGTAGGCCTGGCCCCCTACCCGACAATCTGGGGTAGTACCGGTACACCCACCGGTACTCCGCGGTACTTTTGCTATACCCACCGGTACTCCTGGATTGTACCGGAACCCTTACTGGTGCGCCGGGGTACACCTGCTGACCCTACGGGCGCGCCGCTTTACGCCCACCCTTTTTACCTTACCCGCCGGGGTAGGCCTGGTATACCTACCAGATGTTTTGAGTTAGAACCGGTTCCCCCACCGGTACTCTGGGCTTGGAACGGAAACCTTTGTGATGCGCCAGAGAACACCAGCTGTCCCTTCGTGCGCGCTGGACTAGACCTGGCCTCCCTACCGGACCCCACAGGTTAGACCCGCTATCACTACATGATGCTCCGCATATAGGCTTGGCACCCATACCCGATGTTCTGGGGTAGTAGCGGTACCCCCACCGTTACTCTGCGGTAGTATCGGTACACGCACCGGTACTCCGGGGTAGTACGTGAACCCTTACTGGTTCACTGGCGTACACCTGCTGACGTTAATGGCGCGCGGTGTAGACCAGACATTCCTACCTGACCCTCCGTTTTAGGCCCGGTATCCCTACCTGATGCTCCGTTGTTGGCCTGGCACCCCTACCCGATATGCTGGGGTAGTAGCGGTACCCCCCACCGGTACTCTGCGGTAGTATTGGTACACCCACCGGTACTCCAGGGTAGTACCTGAACCCTTACTGGTTCGCTGGGGTACACCTGCTGACCTTACGGGCGTGCTCTGTAGACCAGACATTCCTACCTGACCCTCCAGGCTAGGCCCGGTATCCCTACCTGATGCTCTGCGGTAGGCCTGGCCCCCTACCCGACAATCTGGGGTAGTACCGGTACACCCACCGGTACCCCGCGGTACTTTTGCTATACCCACCGGTACTCCTGGATTGTACCGGATCCCTTACTGGTGCGCCGGGGTACACCTGCTGACACTACGGGCGCGCCGATTTACGCCCACCCTTCCTACCTGACCCTCCGGGTAGGCCTGGTATACCTACCCGATGTTTCAAGGTAGAACCGGTTCCCCCACCGGTACTCTGGGCTTGGAACGGAACCCTTTGTGATGCGCCAGAGAACACCAGCTGTCCCATCGTGCGCGCTGGACTAGACCTGGCCTCCCTACCGGACCCCACAGGTTAGACCCGCTATCCCTACCTGATGCTCCGCATATAGGCTTGGCACCCATACCCGATGTTCTGGGGTACTACCGGTACCCCCACCGTTACTCTGCGGTAGTATCGGTACACCCACCGGTACTCCGGGGTAGTACGTGAACCCTTACTGGTTCACTGGGGTACACCTGCTGACGTTACTGGCGCGCGGTGTAGACCAGACATTCCTACATGACCCTCCGTTTTAGGCCCGGTATCCCTACCTGATGCTCCCTTGTTGGCCTGGCACCCCTACCCGACATGCTGGGGTAGTACCGGTACCCCCACCGGTACTCTGCGGTAGTATTGGTACACCCACCGGTACTCCAGGGTAGTCCCTGAAACCTTACTGGTTCGCTGGGGTACACCTGCTGACCTTACGGGCGTGCTCTGTAGACCAGACATTCCTACCTGACCCTCCAGGCTAGGCCCGGTATCCCTACCTGATGCTCTGCGGTAGGCCTGGCCCCCTACCCGACAATCTGGGGTAGTACCGGTACACCCACCGGTACTCCGCGGTACTTTTGCTATACCCACCGGTACTCCTGGATTGTACCGGAACCCTTACTGGTGCGCCGGGGTACACCTGCTGACCCTACGGGCGCGCCGCTTTACGCCCACCCTTCTTACCTTACCCGCCGGGGTAGGCCTGGTATACCTACCAGATGTTTTGAGTTAGAACCGGTTCCACCACCGGTACTCTGGGCTTGGAACGGAAACCTTTGTGATGCGCCAGAGAACACCAGCTGTCCCTTCGTGCGCGCTGGACTCGACCTGGCCTCCCTACCGGACCCCACAGGTTACACCCGCTATCACTACCTGATGCTCCGCATATAGGCTTGACACTCATACCCGATGTTCTGGGGTAGTAGCGGTACCCCCACCGTTACTCTGCGGTAGTATCGGTACACCCACCGGTACTCCGGGGTAGTACGTGAACCCTTACTGGTTCACTGGGGTTCACCTGCTGACGTTACTGGCGCGCGGTGTAGACCAGACATTCCTACCTGAGCCTCCGTGTTAGTCCCGGTATCCCTACCTGATGCTCCGTTGTTGGCCTGGCACCCCTACCCGATATGCTGGGGTAGTACCGGTACCCCCACCGGTACTCTGCGGTAGTATTGGTACACCCACCGGTACTCCAGGGTAGTACCTGAACCCTTACTGGTTCGCTGGGGTACACCTGCTGACCTTACGGGCGTGCTGTGTAGACCAGACATTCCTACCTGACCCTCCAGGCTAGGCCCGGTATCCCTACCTGATGCTCTGCGGTAGGCCTGGCCCCCTACCCGACAATCTGGGGTAGTACCGGTACACCCACCGGTACTCCGCGGTAGTTTTGCTATACCCACCGGTACTCCGGGGTAGTACGTGAACCCTTACTGGTTCACTGGGGTACACCTGCTGACGTTAATGGCGCGCGTAGACCAGACATTCCTACCTCACCCTCCGTTTTAGGCCCGGTATCCCTACCTGATGCTCCCTTGTTGGCCTGGCACCCCTACCCGACATGCTGGGGTAGTACCGGTACCCCCACCGGTACTCTGCGGTAGTATTGGTACACCCACCGGTACTCCAGGGTAGTACCTGAACCCTTACTGGTTCCCTGGGGTACACCTGCTGACCTTACGGGCGTGCTCTGTAGACCAGACATTCCTACCTGACCCTCCAGGCTAGGCCCGGTATCCCTACCTGATGCTCTGCGGTAGGCCTGGCCCCCTACCCGACAATCTGGGGTAGTACGGGTACACCCAGAAGTACTCCGCGGTACTTTTGCTATACCCACCGGTACTCCTGGATTGTACCGGAACCCTTACTGTTGCGC
This sequence comes from Astur gentilis, assembly GCF_929443795.1. Classification (NCBI taxonomy): domain Eukaryota; kingdom Metazoa; phylum Chordata; class Aves; order Accipitriformes; family Accipitridae; genus Astur; species Astur gentilis. The sequence goes on along the minus strand of NW_026060868.1, from coordinate 4,783,158 downwards.
CGGGGTACACCTGCTGACACTACGGGCGCGCCGATTTACGCCCACCCTTCCTACCTGACCCTCCGGGTAGGCCTGGTATACCTACCATATGTTTTGAGTTAGAACCGGTTCCCCCACCGGTACTCTGGGCTTGGAACGGAAACCTTTGTGATGCGCCAGAGAACACCACCTGTCCCTTCGTGCGCGCTGGACTAGACCTGGCCTCCCTACCGGACCCCACAGGTTACACCCGCTATCACTACCTGATGCTCCGCATATAGGCTTGGCACCCATACCCGATGTTCTGGGGTAGTAGCGGTACCCCCACCGTTACTCTGCGGTACTATCGGTACACGCACCGGTACTCCGGGGTAGTACGTGAACCCTTACTGGTTCACTGGGGTACACCTGCTGACGTTACTGGCGCGCGGTGTAGACCAGACATTCCTACCTGACCCTCCGTTTTAGGCCCGGTATCCCTACCTGATGCTCCGTTGTTGGCCTGGCACCCCTACCCGATATGCTGGGGTAGTACCGGTACCCCCACCGGTACTCTGCGGTAGTATTGGTACACCCACCGGTACTCCAGGGTAGTACCTGAACCCTTACTGGTTCGCTGGGGTACACCTGCTGACCTTACGGGCATGCTGTGTAGACCAGACATTCCTACCTGACCCTCCAGGCTAGGCCCGGTATCCCTACCTGATGCTCTGCGGTAGGCCTGGCCCCCTACCCGACAATCTGGGGTAGTACCGGTACACCCACCGGTACTCCGCGGTACTTTTGCTATACCCACCGGTACTCCTGGATTGTACCGGAACCCTTACTGGTGCGCCGGGGTACACCTGCTGACCCTACGGGCGCGCCGCTTTACGCCCACCCTTCTTACCTTACCCGCCGGGGTAGGCCTGGTATACCTACCAGATGTTTTGAGTTAGAACCGGTTCCCCCACCGGTACTCTGGGCTTGGAACGGAAACCTTTGTGATGCGCCAGAGAACACCAGCTGTCCCTTCGTGCGCGCTGGACTAGACCTGGCCTCCCTACCGGACCCCACAGGTTAGACCCGCTATCACTACATGATGCTCCGCATATAGGCTTGGCACCCATACCCGATGTTCTGGGGTAGTAGCGGTACCCCCACCGTTACTCTGCGGTAGTATCGGTACACGCACCGGTACTCCGGGGTAGTACGTGAACCCTTACTGGTTCACTGGGGTACACCTGCTGACGTTAATGGCGCGCGGTGTAGACCAGACATTCCTACCTGACCCTCCGTTTTAGGCCCGGTATCCCTACCTGATGCTCCGTTGTTGGCCTGGCACCCCTACCCGATATGCTGGGGTAGTAGCGGTACCCCCACCGGTACTCTGCGGTAGTATTGGTACACCCACCGGTACTCCAGGGTAGTACCTGAACCCTTACTGGTTCGCTGGGGTACACCTGCTGACCTTACGGGCGTGCTGTGTAGACCAGACATTCCTACCTGACCCTCCAGGCTAGGCCCGGTATCCCTACCTGATGCTCTGCGGTAGGCCTGGCCCCCTACCCGACAATCTGGGGTAGTACCGGTACACCCACCGGTACCCCGCGGTACTTTTGCTATACCCACCGGTACTCCTGGATTGTACCGGATCCCTTACTGGTGCGCCGGGGTACACCTGCTGACACTACGGGCGCGCCGATTTACGCCCACCCTTCCTACCTGACCCTCCGGGTAGGCCTGGTATACCTACCCGATGTTTCAAGGTAGAACCGGTTCCCCCACCGGTACTCTGGGCTTGGAACGGAACCCTTTGTGATGCGCCAGAGAACACCAGCTGTCCCATCGTGCGCGCTGGACTAGACCTGGCCTCCCTACCGGACCCCACAGGTTAGACCCGCTATCCCTACCTGATGCTCCGCATATAGGCTTGGCACCCATACCCGATGTTCTGGGGTACTACCGGTACCCCCACCGTTACTCTGCGGTAGTATCGGTACACCCACCGGTACTCCGGGGTAGTACGTGAACCCTTACTGGTTCACTGGGGTACACCTGCTGACGTTACTGGCGCGCGGTGTAGACCAGACATTCCTACATGACCCTCCGTTTTAGGCCCGGTATCCCTACCTGATGCTCCCTTGTTGGCCTGGCACCCCTACCCGACATGCTGGGGTAGTACCGGTACCCCCACCGGTACTCTGCGGTAGTATTGGTACACCCACCGGTACTCCAGGGTAGTACCTGAACCCTTACTGGTTCGCTGGGGTACACCTGCTGACCTTACGGGCGTGCTGTGTAGACCAGACATTCCTACCTGACCCTCCAGGCTAGGCCCGGTATCCCTACCTGATGCTCTGCGGTAGGCCTGGCCCCCTACCCGACAATCTGGGGCAGTACCGGTACACCCACCGGTACTCCGCGGTACTTTTGCTATACCCACCGGTACTCCTGGATTGTACCGGAACCCTTACTGGTGCGCCGGGGTACACCTGCTGACCCTACGGGCGCGCCGCTTTACGCCCACCCTTCTTACCTTACCCGCCGGGGTAGGCCTGGTATACCTACCAGATGTTTTTAGTTAGAACCGATTCCCCCACCGGTACTCTGGGCTTGGAACGGAAACCTTTGTGATGCGCCAGAGAACACCAGCTGTCCCATCGTGCGCGCTGGACTAGACCTGGCCTCCCTACCGGACCCCACAGGTTAGACCCGCTATCCCTACCTGATTCTCCGCATTAGGCTTGGCACCCATACCCGATGTTCTGGGGTACTAGCGGTACCCCCACCGTTACTCTGCGGTAGTATCGGTACACCCACCGGTACTCCGGGGTAGTACGTGAACCCTTACTGGTTCACTGGGGTACACCTGCTGACGTTACTGGCGCACGGTGTAGACCAGACATTCCTACCTGACCCTCCGTTTTAGGCCCGGTATCCCTACCTGATGCTCCGTTGTTGGCCTGGCACCCCTACCCGACATGCTGGGGTAGTACCGGTACCCCCACCGGTACTCTGCGGTAGTATTGGTACACCCACCGGTACTCCAGGGTAGTACCTGAACCCTTACTGGTTCGCTGGGGTACACCTGCTGACCTTACGGGCGTGCTGTGTAGACCAGACATTCCTACCTGACCCTCCAGGCTAGGCCCGGTATCCCTACCTGATGCTCTGCGGTAGGCCTGGCCCCCTACCCGACAATCTGGGGTAGTACCGGTACACCCACCGGTACTCCGCGGTACTTTTGCTATACCCACCGGTACTCCTGGATTGTACCGGAACCCTTACTGGTGCGCCGGGGTACACCTGCTGATCCTACGGGCGCGCCGCTTTACGCCCACCCTTCTTACCTTACCCGCCGGGGTAGGCCTGGTATACCTACCAGATGTTTTTAGTTAGAACCGATTCCCACACCGGTACTCTGGGCTTGGAACGGAAACCTTTGTGATGCGCCAGAGAACACCAGCTGTCCCATCGTGCGCGCTGGACTAGACCTGGCCTCCCTACCGGACCCCACAGGTTACACCCGCTATCACTACCTGATTCTCCGCATTAGGCTTGGCACCCATACCCGATGTTCTGGGGTAGTAGCGGTACCCCCACCGTTACTCTGCGGTAGTATCGGTACACCCACCGGTACTCCGGGGTAGTATGTGAACCCTTACTGGTTCACTGGGGTACACCTGCTGACGTTACTGGCGCACGGTGTAGACCAGACATTCCTACCTCACCCACCGTTTTAGGCCCGGTATCCCTACCTGATGCTCCCTTGTTGGCCTGGCACCCCTACCCGACATGCTGGGGTAGTACCGGTACCCCCACCGGTACTCTGCGGTAGTATTGGTACACCCACCGGTACTCCAGGGTAGTACCTGAACCCTTACTGGTTCGCTGGGCTACACCTGCTGACCTTACGGGAGTGCTCTGTAGACCAGACATTCCTACCTGACCCTCCGTTTTAGGCCCGGTATCCCTACCTGATGCTCCGTTGTTGGCCTGGCACCCCTACCCTACATGCTGGGGTAGTACCGGTACCCCCACCGGTACTCTGCGGTAGTATTGGTACACCCACCGGTACTCCAGGGTAGTACCTGAACCCTTACTGGTTCGCTGGGGTACACCTGCTGACCTTACGGGCGTGCTGTGTAGACCAGACATTCCTACCTGACCCTCCAGGCTAGGCCCGGTATCCCTACCTGATGCTCTGCGGTAGGCCTGGCCCCCTACCCGACAATCTGGGGTAGTACCGGTACACACACCGGTACTCCGCGGTACTTTTGCTATACCCACCGGTACTCCTGGATTGTACCGGAACCCTTACTGGTGCGCCGGGGTACACCTGCTGACCCTACGGGCGCGCCGCTTTACGCCCACCCTTCTTACCTTACCCGCCGGGGTAGGCCTGGTATACCTACCAGATGTTTTGAGTTAGAACCGGTTCCCCCACCGGTACTCTGGGCTTGGAACGGAAACCTTTGTGATGCGCCAGAGAACACCAGCTGTCCCTTCGTGCGCGCTGGACTAGACCTGGCCTCCCTACCGGACCCCACAGGTTAGACCCGCTATCACTACATGATGCTCCGCATATAGGCTTGGCACCCATACCCGATGTTCTGGGGTAGTAGCGGTACCCCCACCGTTACTCTGCGGTAGTATCGGTACACCCACCGGTACTCCGGGGTAGTACGTGAACCCTTACTGGTTCACTGGGGTACACCTGCTGACGTTACTGGCGCGCGGTGTAGACCAGACATTCCTACCTGACCCTCCGTTTTAGGCCCGGTATCCCTACCTGATGCTCCGTTGTTGGCCTGGCACCCCTACCCGATATGCTGGGGTAGTAGCGGTACCCCCACCGGTACTCTGCGGTAGTATTGGTACACCCACCGGTACTCCAGGGTAGTACCTGAACCCTTACTGGTTCGCTGGGGTACACCTGCTGACCTTACGGGCGTGCTCTGTAGACCAGACATTCCTACCTGACCCTCCAGGCTAGGCCCGGTATCCCTACCTGATGCTCTGCGGTAGGCCTGGCCCCCTACCCGACAATCTGGGGTAGTACCGGTACACCCACCGGTACCCCGCGGTACTTTTGCTATACCCACCGGTACTCCTGGATTGTACCGGATCCCTTACTGGTGCGCCGGGGTACACCTGCTGACACTACGGGCGCGCCGATTTACGCCCACCCTTCCTACCTGACCCTCCGGGTAGGCCTGGTATACCTACCCGATGTTTCAAGGTAGAACCGGTTCCCCCACCGGTACTCTGGGGTTGGAACGGAACCCTTTGTGATGCGCCAGAGAACACCAGCTGTCCCATCGTGCGCGCTGGACTAGACCTGGCCTCCCTACCGGACCCCACAGGTTACACCCGCTATCCCTACCTGATTCTCCGCATTAGGCTTGGCACCCATACCCGATGATCTGGGGTAGTAGCGGTACCCCCACCGTTACTCTGCGGTAGTATCGGTACACCCACCGGTACTCCGGGGTAGTACGTGAACCCTTACTGGTTCACTGGGGTACACCTGCTGACGTTACTGGCGCACGGTGTAGACCAGACATTCCTACCTGACCCTCCGTTTTAGGCCCGGTATCCCTACCTGATGCTCCCTTGTTGGCCTGGCACCCCTACACGACATGCTGGGGTAGTACCGGTACCCCCACCGGTACTCTGCGGTAGTATTGGTACACCCACCGGTACTCCAGGGTAGTACCTGAACCCTTACTGGTTCGCTGGGGTACACCTGCTGACCTTACGGGCGTGCTGTGTAGACCAGACATTCCTACCTGACCCTCCAGGCTAGGCCCGGTATCCCTACCTGATGCTCTGCGGTAGGCCTGGCCCCCTACCCGACAATCTGGGGTAGTACCGGTACACCCACCGGTACTCCGCGGTACTTTTGCTATACCCACCGGTACTCCTGGATTGTACCGGAACCCTTACTGGTGCGCCGGGGTACACCTGCTGACCCTACGGGCGCGCCGCTTTACGCCCACCCTTCTTACCTTACCCGCCGGGGTAGGCCTGGTATACCTACCAGATGTTTTTAGTTAGAACCGATTCCCCCACCGGTACCCTGGGCTTGGAACGGAAACCTTTGTGATGCGCCAGAGAACACCAGCTGTCCCATCGTGCGCGCTGGACTAGACCTGGACTCCCTACCGGACCCCACAGGTTAGACCCGCTATCCCTACCTGATTCTCCGCATTAGGCTTGGCACCCATACCCGATGTTCTGGGGTACTAGCGGTACCCCCACCGTTACTCTGCGGTAGTATCGGTACACCCACCGGTACTCCGGGGTAGTACGTGAACCCTTACTGGTTCACTGGGGTACACCTGCTGACGTTACTGGCGCACGGTGTAGACCAGACATTCCTACCTGACCCTCCGTTTTAGGCCCGGTATCCCTACCTGATGCTCCGTTGTTGGCCTGGCACCCCTACCCGACATGCTGGGGTAGTACCGGTACCCCCACCGGTACTCTGCGGTAGTATTGGTACACCCACCGGTACTCCAGGGTAGTACCTGAAACCTTACTGGTTCGCTGGGGTACACCTGCTGACCTTACGGGCGTGCTGTGTAGACCAGACATTCCTACCTGACCCTCCAGGCTAGGCCCGGTATCCCTACCTGATGCTCTGCGGTAGGCCTGGCCCCCTACCCGACAATCTGGGGTAGTACCGGTACACCCACCGGTACTCCGCGGTACTTTTGCTATACCCACCGGTACTCCTGGATTGTACCGGAACCCTTACTGGTGCGCCGGGGTACACCTGCTGACCCTACGGGCGCGCCGCTTTACGCCCACCCTTCTTACCTTACCCGCCGGGGTAGGCCTGGTATACCTACCAGATGTTTTTAGTTAGAACCGATTCCCCCACCGGTACTCTGGGCTTGGAACGGAAACCTTTGTGATGCGCCAGAGAACACCAGCTGTCCCATCGTGCGCGCTGGACTAGACCTGGCCTCCCTACCGGACCCCACAGGTTACACCCGCTATCCCTACCTGATTCTCCGCATTAGGCTTGGCACCCATACACGATGATCTGGGGTACTAGCGGTACCCCCACCGTTACTCTGCGGTAGTATCGGTACACCCACCGGTACTCCGGGGTAGTACGTGAACCCTTACTGGTTCACTGGGGTACACCTGCTGACGTTACTGGCGCGCGGTGTAGACCAGACATTCCTACCTGACCCTCCGTTTTAGGCCCGGTATCCCTACCTGATGCTCCGTTGTTGGCCTGGCACCCCTACCCGACATGCTGGGGTAGTACCGGTACCCCCACCGGTACTCTGCGGTAGTATTGGTACACCCACCGGTACTCCAGGGTAGTACCTGAACCCTTACTGGTTCGCTGGGGTACACCTGCTGATCTTACGGGCGTGCTGTGTAGACCAGACATTCCTACCTGACCCTCCAGGCTAGGCCCGGTATCCCTACCTGATGCTCTGCGGTAGGCCTGGCCCCCTACCCGACAATCTGGGGTAGTACCGGTACTCCGCGGTACTTTTGCTATACCCACCGGTACTCCTGGATTGTACCGGAACCCTTACTGGTGCGCCGGGGTACACCTGCTGACCCTACGGGCGCGCCGCTTTACGCCCACCCTTCTTACCTTACCCGCCGGGGTAGGCCTGGTATACCTACCAGATGTTTTGAGTTAGAACCGGTTCCCCCACCGGTACTCTGGGCTTGGAACGGAAACCTTTGTGATGCGCCAGAGAACACCAGCTGTCCCTTCGTGCGCGCTGGACTAGACCTGGCCTCCCTACCGGACGCCACAGGTTACACCCGCTATCACTACCTGATGCTCCGCATATAGGCTTGGCACCCATACCCAATGTTCTGGGGTAGTAGCGGTACCCCCACCGTTACTCTGCGGTAGTATCGGTACACCCACCGGTACTCCGGGGTAGTACGTGAACCCTTACTGGTTCACTGGGGTACACCTGCTGACGTTACTGGCGCACGGTGTAGACCAGACATTCCTACCTCACCCTCCGTTTTAGGCCCGGTATCCCTACCTGATGCTCCGTTGTTGGCCTGGCACCCCTACCCGATATGCTGGGGTAGTAGCGGTACCCCCACCGGTACTCTGCGGTAGTATTGGTACACCCACCGGTACTCCAGGGTAGTACCTGAACCCTTACTGGTTCGCTGGGGTACACCTGCTGACCTTACGGGCGTGCTGTGTAGATCAGACATTCCTACCTGACCCTCCAGGCTAGGCCCGGTATCCCTACCTGATGCTCTGCGGTAGGCCTGGCCCCCTACCCGACAATCTGGGGTAGTACCGGTACACCCACCGGTACTCCGCGGTAGTTTTGCTATACCCACCGGTACTCCTGGATTGTACCGGAACCCTTACTGGTGCGCCGGGGTACACCTGCTGACACTACGGGCGCGCCGATTTACGCCCACCCTTCTTACCTTACCCGCCGGGGTAGGCCTGGTATACCTACCCGATGTTTCAAGGTAGAACCGGTTGCCCCACCGGTACTCTGGGGTTGGAACGGAACCCTTTGTGATGCGCCAGAGAACACCAGGTGTCCCATCATGCGCGCTGGACTAGACCTGGCCTCTCTACCGGACCCCACAGGTTAGACCCGCTATCCCTACCTGATTCTCCGCATTAGGCTTGGCACCCATACCCGATGTTCTGGGGTAGTAGCGGTACCCCCACCGTTACTCTGCGGTAGTATCGGTACACCCACCGGTACTCCGGGGTAGTACGTGAACCCTTACTGGTTCACTGGGATACACCTGCTGACGTTACTGGTGCGCGGTATAGACCAATCATTCCTACCTGACCCTCCGTTTTAGGCCCGGTACCCCTACCTGATGCTCCGTTGTTGGCCTGGCACCCCTACCCGACATGCTGGGGTAGTAGCGGTACCCCCACCGGTACTCTGCGGTAGTATTGGTACACCCACCGGTACTCCAGGGTAGTACCTGAACCCTTACTGGTTCGCTGGGGTACACCTGCTGACCTTACGGGCGTGCTCTGTACACCAGACATTCCTACCTGACCCTCCAGGCTAGGCCCGGTATCCCTACCTGATGCTCTGCGGTAGGCCTGGCCCCCTACCCGACAATCTGGGGTAGTACCGGTACACCCACCGGTACTCCGCGGTAGTTTGCTATACCCACCGGTACTTCTGGATTGTACCGGAACCCTTACTGGTGCGCCGGGGTACACCTGCTGACCCTATGGGCTCGCCGCTTTATGCCCACCCTTCCTACCTGACCCGCCGGGGTAGGCCTGGTATACCTACCCGATGTTTCCAGGTAGAACCGGTTGCCCCACCGGTACTCTGGGGTTGGAACGGAACCCTTTGTGATGCGCCAGAGAACACCAGCTGTCCCATCGTGCGCGCTGGACTAGACCTGGCCTCCCTACCGGACCCCACAGGTTAGACCCGCTATCCCTACCTGATTCTCCGCATTAGGCTTGGCACCCATACCCGATGTTCTGGGGTAGTAGCGGTACCCCCACCGTTACTCTGCGGTAGTATCGGTACACCCACCGGTACTCCGGGGTAGTACGTGAACCCTTACTGGTTCAATGGGGTACACCTGCTCACGTTACTGGCGCGCGGTGTAGACCAGACATTCCTACCTGACCCTCCGTTTTAGGCCCGGTATCCCTACCTGATGCTCCGTTGTTGGCCTGGCACCCCTACCCGATATGCTGGGGTAGTACCGCTACCCCCACCGGTACTCTGCGGTAGTATTGGTACACCCACCGGTACTCCAGGGCAGTACCTGAACAGTTACTGGTTCGCTAGGGTACACCTGCTGACCTTACGGGCGTGCTCTGTAGACCAGACATTCCTACCTGACCCTCCAGGCTAGGCCCGGTATCCCTACCTGATGCTCTGCGGTAGGCCTGGCCCCCTACCCGACAATCTGGGGTAGTACCGGTACACCCACAGGTACTTCGCAGTACTTTTGCTATACCCACCGGTACTCCTGGATTGTACCGGAACCCTTACTGGTGCACCGGGGTACACCTGCTGACCCTACGGGCACACCGCTTTGGACCCACCCTTCCTACCTGACCCTCCGGGGTAGGCCTGGTATACCTACCCGATGTTTCCAGGTAGAACCGGTTGCCCCACCGGTACTCTGGGGTTGGAACGGAACCCTTTGTGATGCGCCAGAGAACACCAGCTGTCCCATCGTGCGCGCTGGACTAGACCTGGCCTCCCTACCGGACCCCACAGGTTAGACCCGCTATCACTACATGATGCTCCGCATATAGGCTTGGCACCCATACCCGATGTTCTGGGGTAGTAGCGGTACCCCCACCGTTACTCTGCGGTAGTATCGGTACACCCACCGGTACTCCGGGGTAGTACGTGAACCCTTACTGGTTCACTGGGGTACACCTGCTGACGTTACTGGCTCGCGGTGTAGACCAGACATTCCTACCTGACCCTCCGTTTTAGGCCCGGTATCCCTACCTGATGCTCCGTTGTTGGCCTGGCACCCCTATCCGATATGCTGGGGTAGTACCGCTACCCCAACCGGTACTCTGCGGTAGTATTGGTACACCTACCGGTACTCCAGGGTAGTACCTGAACCCTTACTGGTTCGCTGGGGTACACCTGCTGACCTTACGGGCATGCTCTGTAGACCAGACATTCCTACCTGACCCTCCAGGCTAGGCCCGGTATCCCTACCTGATGCTCTGCGGTAGGCCTGGCCCCCTACCCGACAATCTGGGGTAGTACCGGTACACCCACCGGTACTCCGCGGTAGTTTGCTATACCCACCGGTACTTCTGGATTGTACCGGAACCCTTACTGGTGCGCCGGGGTACACCTGCTGACCCTATGGGCTCGCCGCTTTATGCCCACCCTTCCTACCTGACCCGCCGGGGTAGGCCTGGTATACCTACCCGATGTTTCCAGGTAGAACCGGTTGCCCCACCGGTACTCTGGGGTTGGAACGGAACCCTTTGTGATGCGCCAGAGAACACCAGCTGTCCCATCGTGCGCGCTGGACTAGACCTGGCCTCCCTACCGGACCCCACAGGTTAGACCCGCTATCCCTACCTGATTCTCCGCATTAGGCTTGGCACCCATACCCGATGTTCTGGGGTAGTAGCGGTACCCCCATCGTTACTCTGCGGTAGTATCGGTACACCCACCGGTACTCCGGGGTAGTACGTGAACCCTTACTGGTTCAATGGGGTACACCTGCTCACGTTACTGGCGCGCGGTGTAGACCAGACATTCCTACCTGACCCTCCGTTTTAGGCCCGGTATCCCTACCTGATGCTCCGTTGTTGGCCTGGCACCCCTACCCGATATGCTGGGGTAGTACCGCTACCCCCACCGGTACTCTGCGGTAGTATTGGTACACCCACCGGTACTCCAGGGCAGTACCTGAACAGTTACTGGTTCGCTGGGGTACACCTGCTGACCTTACGGGCGTGCTCTGTAGACCAGACATTCCTACCTGACCCTCCAGGCTAGGCCCGGTATCCCTACCTGATGCTCTGCGGTAGGCCTGGCCCCCTACCCGACAATCTGGGGTAGTACCGGTACACCCACAGGTACTTCGCAGTACTTTTGCTATACCCACCGGTACTCCTGGATTGTACCGGAACCCTTACTGGTGCGCCGGGGTACACCTGCTGACCCTACGGGCACACCGCTTTGGACCCACCCTTCCTACCTGACCCTCCGGGGTAGGCCTGGTATACCTACCCGATGTTTCCAGGTAGAACCGGTTGCCCCACCGGTACTCTGGGGTTGGAACGGAACCCTTTGTGATGCGCCAGAGAACACCAGCTGTCCCATCGTGCGCGCTGGACTAGACCTGGCCTCCCTACCGGACCCCACAGGTTAGACCCGCTATCACTACATGATGCTCCGCATATAGGCTTGGCACCCATACCCGATGTTCTGGGGTAGTAGCGGTACCCCCACCGTTACTCTGCGGTAGTATCGGTACACCCACCGGTACTCCGGGGTAGTATGTGAACCCTTACTGGTTCACTGGGGTACACCTGCTGACGTTACTGGCTCGCGGTGTAGACCAGACATTCCTACCTGACCCTCCGTTTTAGGCCCGGTATCCCTACCTGATGCTCCGTTGTTGGCCTGGCACCCCTATCCGATATGCTGGGGTAGTACCGCTACCCCAACCGGTACTCTGCGGTAGTATTGGTACACCTACCGGTACTCCAGGGTAGTACCTGAACCCTTACTGGTTCGCTGGGGTACACCTGCTGACCTTACGGGCGTGCTCTGTAGACCAGACATTCCTACCTGACCCTCCAGGCTAGGCCCGGTATCCCTACCTGATTCTCTGCGGTAGGCCTGGCCCCCTACCCGACAATCTGGGGTAGAACCGGTACACCCACCGGTACTCCGCGGTACTTTTGCTATACCCACCGGTACTCCTGGATTGTACCGGAACCCTTACTGGTGCGCCGGGGTACACCTGCTGACACTACGGGCCCGCCGATTTACGCCCACTCTTCCTACCTGACCCTCCGGGTAGGCCTGGTATACCTACCCGATGTTTCAAGGTAGAACCGGTTGCCCCACCGGTACTCTGGGGTTGGAACAGAACCCTTTGTGATGCGCCAGAGAACACCAGCTGTCCCATCGTGCGCGCTGGACTAGACCTGGCCTCCCTACCGGACCCCACAGGTTAGACCCGCTATCCCTACCTGATTCTCCGCATTAGGCTTGGCACCCATACCCGATGTTCTGGGGTAGTAGCGGTACCCCCACCGTTACTCTGCGGTAGTATCGGTACACCCACCGGTACTCCGGGGTAGTACGTGAACCCTTACTGGTTCACTGGGGTACACCTGCTGACGTTACTGGCGCGCGGTGTAGACCAGACATTCCTACCTGACCCTCCGTTTTAGGCCCGGTATCCCTACCTGATGCTCCGTTGTTGGCCTGGCACCCCTACCCGATATGCTGGGGTAGTACCGGTACCCCCACCGGTACTCTGCGGTAGTATTGGTACACCCACCGGTACTCCAGGGTAGTACCTGAACCCTTACTGGTTCGCTGGGGTACACCTGCTGACCTTACGGGCATGCTCTGTAGACCAGACATTCCTACCTGACCCTCCAGGCTAGGCCCGGTATCCCTACCTGATGCTCTGCGGTAGGCCTGGCCCCCTACCCGACAATCTGGGGTAGTACCGGTACACCCACCGGTACTCCGCGGTACTTTTGCTATACCCACCGGTACTCCTGGATTGTACCGGAACCCTTACTGGTGCGCCGGGGTACACCTGCTGACCCTACGGGCGCGCCGCTTTACGCCCACCCTTCTTACCTTACCCGCCGGGGTAGGCCTGGTATACCTACCAGATGTTTTGAGTTAGAACCGGTTCCCCCACCGGTACTCTGGGCTTGGAACGGAAACCTTTGTGATGCGCCAGAGAACACCAGCTGTCCCTTCGTGCGCGCTGGACTAGACCTGGCCTCCCTACCGGACGCCACAGGTTAGACCCGCTATCACTACCTGATGCTCCGCATATAGGCTTGGCACCCATACCCGATGTTCTGGGGTAGTAGCGGTACCCCCACCGTTACTCTGCGGTAGTATCGGTACACCCACCGGTACTCCGGGGTAGTACGTGAACCCTTACTGGTTCACTGGGGTACACCTGCTGACGTTACTGGCGCGCGGTGTAGACCAGACATTCCTACCTCACCCTCCGTTTTAGGCCCGGTATCCCTACCTGATGCTCCGTTGTTGGCCTGGCACCCCTACCCGATATGCTGGGGTAGTAGCGGTACCCCCACCGGTACTCTGCGGTAGTATTGGTACACCCACCGGTACTCCAGGGTAGTACCTGAACCCTTACTGGTTCGCTGGGGTACACCTGCTGACCTTACGGGCGTGCTCTGTAGACCAGACATTCCTACCTGACCCTCCAGGCTAGGCCCGGTATCCCTACCTGATGCTCTGCGGTAGGCCTGGCCCCCTACCCGACAATCTGGGGTAGTACCGGTACACCCACCGGTACTCCGCGGTAGTTTTGCTATACCCACCGGTACTCCTGGATTGTACCGGAACCCTTACTGGTGCGCCGGGGTACACCTGCTGACACTACGGGCGCGCCGATTTACGCCCACCCTTCCTACCTCACCCTCCGGGTAGGCCTGGTACACCTACCCGATGTTTCAAGGTAGAACCGGTTGCCCCACCGGTACTCTGGGGTTGGAACGGAACCCTTTGTGATGCGCCAGAGAACACCAGGTGTCCCATCATGCGCGCTGGACTAGACCTGGCCTCTCTACCGGACCCCACAGGTTAGACCCGCTATCCCTACCCGATTCTCCGCATTAGGCTTGGCACCCATACCCGATGTTCTGGGGTAGTAGCGGTACCCCCACCGTTACTCTGCGGTAGTATCGGTACACCCACCGGTACTCCGGGGTAGTACGTGAACCCTTACTGGTTCAATGGGGTACACCTGCTCACGTTACTGGCGCGCGGTGTAGACCAGACATTCCTACCTGACCCTCCGTTTTAGGCCCGGTATCCCTACCTGATGCTCCGTTGTTGGCCTGGCACCCCTACCCGATATGCTGGGGTAGTACCGCTACCCCCACCGGTACTCTGCGGTAGTATTGGTACACCCACCGGTACTCCAGGGCAGTACCTGAACACTTACTGGTTCGCTGGGGTACACCTGCTGACCTTACGGGCGTGCTCTGTAGACCAGACATTCCTACCTGACCCTCCAGGCTAGGCCCGGTATCCCTACCTGATGCTCTGCGGTAGGCCTGGCCCCCTACCCGACAATCTGGGGTAGTACCGGTACACCCACAGGTACTTCGCAGTACTTTTGCTATACCCACCGGTACTCCTGGATTGTACCGGAACCCTTACTGGTGCGCCGGGGTACACCTGCTGACCCTACGGGCACACCGCTTTGGACCCACCCTTCCTACCTGACCCTCCGGGGTAGGCCTGGTATACCTACCCGATGTTTCCAGGTAGAACCGGTTGCCCCACCGGTACTCTGGGGTTGGAACGGAACCCTTTGTGATGCGCCAGAGAACACCAGCTGTCCCATCGTGCGCGCTGGACTAGACCTGGCCTCCCTACCGGACCCCACAGGTTAGACCCGCTATCACTACATGATGCTCCGCATATAGGCTTGGCACCCATACCCGATGTTCTGGGGTAGTAGCGGTACCCCCACCGTTACTCTGCGGTAGTATCGGTACACCCACCGGTACTCCGGGGTAGTACGTGAACCCTTACTGGTTCACTGGGGTACACCTGCTGACGTTACTGGCTCGCGGTGTAGACCAGACATTCCTACCTGACCCTCCGTTTTAGGCCCGGTATCCCTACCTGATGCTCCGTTGTTGGCCTGGCACCCCTATCCGATATGCTGGGGTAGTACCGCTACCCCAACCGGTACTCTGCGGTAGTATTGGTACACCTACCGGTACTCCAGGGTAGTACCTGAACCCTTACTGGTTCGCTGGGGTACACCTGCTGACCTTACGGGCGTGCTCTGTAGACCAGACATTCCTACCTGACCCTCCAGGCTAGGCCCGGTATCCCTACCTGATGCTCTGCGGTAGGCCTGGCCCCCTACCCGACAATCTGGGGTAGAACCGGTACACCCACCGGTACTCCGCGGTACTTTTGCTATACCCACCGGTACTCCTGGATTGTACCGGAACCCTTACTGGTGCACCGGGGTACACCTGCTGACACTACGGGCCCGCCGATTTACGCCCACTCTTCCTACCTGACCCTCCGGGTAGGCCTGGTATACCTACCCGATGTTTCAAGGTAGAACCGGTTGCCCCACCGGTACTCTGGGGTTGGAACAGAACCCTTTGTGATGCGCCAGAGAACACCAGCTGTCCCATCGTGCGCGCTGGACTAGACCTGGCCTCCCTACCGGACCCCACAGGTTAGACCCGCTATCCCTACCTGATTCTCCGCATTAGGCTTGGCACCCATACCCGATGTTCTGGGGTAGTAGCGGTACCCCCACCGTTACTCTGCGGTAGTATCGGTACACCCACCGGTACTCCGGGGTAGTACGTGAACCCTTACTGGTTCACTGGGGTACACCTGCTGACGTTACTGGCGCGCGGTGTAGACCAGACATTCCTACCTGACCCTCCGTTTTAGGCCCGGTATCCCTACCTGATGCTCCGTTGTTGGCCTGGCACCCCTACCCGACATGCTGGGGTAGTACAGGTACCCCCACCGGTACTCTGCGGTAGTATTGGTACACCCACCGGTACTCCAGGGTAGTACCTGAAACCTTACTGGTTCGCTGGTGTACACCTGCTGACCTTACGGGCGTGCTCTGTAGACCAGACATTCCTACCTGACCCTCCAGGCTAGGCCCGGTATCCCTACCTGATGCTCTGCGGTAGGCCTGGCCCCCTACCCGACAATCTGGGGTAGTACCGGTACACCCACCGGTACTCCGCGGTAGTTTTGCTATACCCACCGGTACTCCTGGATTGTACCGGAACCCTTACTGGTGCGCCGGGGTACACCTGCTGACACTACGGGCGCGCCGATTTACGCCCACCCTTCCTACCTCACCCTCCGGGTAGGCCTGGTACACCTACCCGATGTTTCAAGGTAGAACCGGTTGCCCCACCGGTACTCTGGGGTTGGAACGGAACCCTTTGTGATGCGCCAGAGAACACCAGGTGTCCCATCATGCGCGCTGGACTAGACCTGGCCTCTCTACCGGACCCCACAGGTTAGACCCGCTATCCCTACCTGATTCTCCGCATTAGGCTTGGCACCCATACCCGATGTTCTGGGGTAGTAGCGGTACCCCCACCGTTACTCTGCGGTAGTATCGGTACACCCACCGGTACTCCGGGGTAGTACGTGAACCCTTACTGGTTCAATGGGGTACACCTGCTCACGTTACTGGCGCGCGGTGTAGACCAGACATTCCTACCTGACCCTCCGTTTTAGGCCCGGTATCCCTACCTGATGCTCCGTTGTTGGCCTGGCACCCCTACCCGATATGCTGGGGTAGTACCGCTACCCCCACCGGTACTCTGCGGTAGTATTGGTACACCCACCGGTACTCCAGGGCAGTACCTGAACACTTACTGGTTCGCTGGGGTACACCTGCTGACCTTACGGGCGTGCTCTGTAGACCAGACATTCCTACCTGACCCTCCAGGCTAGGCCCGGTATCCCTACCTGATGCTCTGCGGTAGGCCTGGCCCCCTACCCGACAATCTGGGGTAGTACCGGTACACCCACAGGTACTTCGCAGTACTTTTGCTATACCCACCGGTACTCCTGGATTGTACCGGAACCCTTACTGGTGCACCGGGGTACACCTGCTGACACTACGGGCCCGCCGATTTACGCCCACTCTTCCTACCTGACCCTCCGGGTAGGCCTGGTATACCTACCCGATGTTTCAAGGTAGAACCGGTTGCCCCACCGGTACTCTGGGGTTGGAACAGAACCCTTTGTGATGCGCCAGAGAACACCAGCTGTCCCATCGTGCGCGCTGGACTAGACCTGGCCTCCCTACCGGACCCCACAGGTTAGACCCGCTATCCCTACCTGATTCTCCGCATTAGGCTTGGCACCCATACCCGATGTTCTGGGGTAGTAGCGGTACCCCCACCGTTACTCTGCGGTAGTATCGGTACACCCACCGGTACTCCGGGGTAGTACGTGAACCCTTACTGGTTCACTGGGGTACACCTGCTGACGTTACTGGCGCGCGGTGTAGACCAGACATTCCTACCTGACCCTCCGTTTTAGGCCCGGTATCCCTACCTGATGCTCCGTTGTTGGCCTGGCACCCCTACCCGACATGCTGGGGTAGTACAGGTACCCCCACCGGTACTCTGCGGTAGTATTGGTACACCCACCGGTACTCCAGGGTAGTACCTGAAACCTTACTGGTTCGCTGGGGTACACCTGCTGACCTTACGGGCGTGCTGTGTAGACCAGACATTCCTACCTGACCCTCCAGGCTAGGCCCGGTATCCCTACCTGATGCTCTGCGGTAGGCCTGGCCCCCTACCCGACAATCTGGGGTAGTACCGGTACACCCACAGGTACTCCGCGGTACTTTTGCTATACCCACCGGTACTCCTGGATTGTACCGGAACCCTTACTGGTGCGCCGGGGTACACCTGCTGACCCTATGGGCTCGCCGTTTTATGCCCACCCTTCCTACCTGACCCGCCGGGGTAGGCCTGGTATACCTACCCGATGTTTCGAGGTAGAACCGGTTGCCCCACCGGTACTCTGGGGTTGGAACGGAACCCTTTGTGATGCGCCAGAGAACACCAGCTGTCCCATCGTGCGCGCTGGACTAGACCTGGCCTCCCTACCGGACCCCACAGGTTAGACCCGCTATCACTACATGATGCTCCGCATATAGGCTTGGCACCCATACCCGATGTTCTGGGGTAGTAGCGGTACCCCCACCGTTACTCTGCGGTAGTATCGGTACACCCACCGGTACTCCGGGGTAGTACGTGAACCCTTACTGGTTCGCTGGGGTACACCTGCTGACCTTACGGGCATGCTCTGTAGACCAGACATTCCTACCTGACCCTACAGGCTAGGCCCGGTATCCCTACCTGATGCTCTGCGGTAGGCCTGGCCCCCTACCCGACAATCTGGGGTAGTATCGGTACACCCACCGGTACTCCGGGGTAGTACGTGAACCCTTACTGGTTCACTGGGGTACACCTGCTGACGTTACTGGCGCGCGGTGTAGACCAGACATTCCTACCTCACCCTCCGTTTTAGGCCCGGTATCCCTACCTGATGCTCCGTTGTTGGCCTGGCACCCCTACCCGATATGCTGGGGTAGTACCGGTACCCCCACCGGTACTCTGCGGTAGTATTGGTACACCCACCGGTACTCCAGGGTAGTACCTGAACCCTTACTGGTTCGCTGGGGTACACCTGCTGACCTTACGGGCGTGCTCTGTAGACCAGACATTCCTACCTGACCCTCCAGGCTAGGCCCGGTATCCCTACCTGATGCTCTGCGGTAGGCCTGGCCCCCTACCCGACAATCTGGGGTAGTACCGGTACACCCACCGGTACTCCGCGGTAGTTTTGCTATACCCACCGGTACTCCTGGATTGTACCGGAACCCTTACTGGTGCGCCGGGGTACACCTGCTGACACTACGGGCGCGCCGATTTACGCCCACCCTTCTTACCTTACCCGCCGGGGTAGGCCTGGTATACCTACCAGATGTTTTGAGTTAGAACCGGTTCCCCCACCGGTACTCTGGGGTTGGAACGGAAACCTTTGTGATGCGCCAGAGAACACCAGCTGTCCCTTCGTGCGCGCTGGACTAGACCTGGCCTCCCTACCGGACGCCACATGTTAGACCCGCTATCACTACCTGATGCTCCGCATATAGGCTTGGCACCCATACCCGATGTTCTGGGGTAGTAGCGGTACCCCCACCGTTACTCTGCGGTAGTATCGGTACACCCACCGGTACTCCGGGGTACTTTTGCTATACCCACCGGTACTCCTGGATTGTACCGGAACCCTTACTGGTGCACCGGGGTACACCTGCTGACACTACGGGCCCGCCGATTTACGCCCACTCTTCCTACCTGACCCTCCGGGTAGGCCTGGTATACCTACCCGATGTTTCAAGGTAGAACCGGTTGCCCCACCGGTACTCTGGGGTTGGAACAGAACCCTTTGTGATGCGCCAGAGAACACCAGCTGTCCCATCGTGCGCGCTGGACTAGACCTGGCCTCCCTACCGGACCCCACAGGTTAGACCCGCTATCCCTACCTGATTCTCCGCATTAGGCTTGGCACCCATACCCGATGTTCTGGGGTAGTAGCGGTACCCCCACCGTTACTCTGCGGTAGTATCGGTACACCCACCGGTACTCCGGGGTAGTACGTGAACCCTTACTGGTTCACTGGGGTACACCTGCTGACGTTACTGGCGCGCGGTGTAGACCAGACATTCCTACCTGACCCTCCGTTTTAGGCCCGGTATCCCTACCTGATGCTCCGTTGTTGGCCTGGCACCCCTACCCGACATGCTGGGGTAGTACAGGTACCCCCACCGGTACTCTGCGGTAGTATTGGTACACCCACCGGTACTCCAGGGTAGTACCTGAAACCTTACTGGTTCGCTGGGGTACACCTGCTGACCTTACGGGCGTGCTCTGTAGACCAGACATTCCTACCTGACCCTCCAGGCTAGGCCCGGTATCCCTACCTGATGCTCTGCGGTAGGCCTGGCCCCCTACCCGACAATCTGGGGTAGTACCGGTACACCCACCGGTACTCCGCGGTAGTTTTGCTATACCCACCGGTACTCCTGGATTGTACCGGAACCCTTACTGGTGCGCCGGGGTACACCTGCTGACACTACAGGCGCGCCGATTTACGCCCACCCTTCCTACCTCACCCTCCGGGTAGGCCTGGTACACCTACCCGATGTTTCAAGGTAGAACCGGTTGCCCCACCGGTACTCTGGGGTTGGAACGGAACCCTTTGTGATGCGCCAGAGAACACCAGGTGTCCCATCATGCGCGCTGGACTAGACCTGGCCTCTCTACCGGACCCCACAGGTTAGACCCGCTATCCCTACCTGATTCTCCGCATTAGGCTTGGCACCCATACCCGATGTTCTGGGGTAGTAGCGGTACCCCCACCGTTACTCTGCGGTAGTATCGGTACACCCACCGGTACTCCGGGGTAGTACGTGAACCCTTACTGGTTCAATGGGGTACACCTGCTCACGTTACTGGCGCGCGGTGTAGACCAGACATTCCTACCTGACCCTCCGTTTTAGGCCCGGTATCCCTACCTGATGCTCCGTTGTTGGCCTGGCACCCCTACCCGATATGCTGGGGTAGTACCGCTACCCCCACCGGTACTCTGCGGTAGTATTGGTACACCCACCGGTACTCCAGGGCAGTACCTGAACACTTACTGGTTCGCTGCGGTACACCTGCTGACCTTACGGGCGTGCTCTGTAGACCAGACATTCCTACCTGACCCTCCAGGCTAGGCCCGGTATCCCTACCTGATGCTCTGCGGTAGGCCTGGCCCCCTACCCGACAATCTGGGGTAGTACCGGTACACCCACAGGTACTTCGCAGTACTTTTGCTATACCCACCGGTACTCCTGGATTGTACCGGAACCCTTACTGGTGCGCCGGGGTACACCTGCTGACCCTACGGGCACACCGCTTTGGACCCACCCTTCCTACCTGACCCTCCGGGGTAGGCCTGGTATACCTACCCGATGTTTCCAGGTAGAACCGGTTGCCCCACCGGTACTCTGGGGTTGGAACGGAACCCTTTGTGATGCGCCAGAGAACACCAGCTATCCCATCGTGCGCGCTGGACTAGACCTGGCCTCCCTACCGGACCCCACAGGTTAGACCCGCTATCACTACATGATGCTCCGCATATAGGCTTGGCACCCATACCCGATGTTCTGGGGTAGTAGCGGTACCCCCACCGTTACTCTGCGGTAGTATCGGTACACCCACCGGTACTCCGGGGTAGTACGTGAACCCTTACTGGTTCACTGGGGTACACCTGCTGACGTTACTGGCTCGCGGTGTAGACCAGACATTCCTACCTGACCCTCCGT
The DNA here is from genome assembly GCF_929443795.1 of Astur gentilis. Classification (NCBI taxonomy): domain Eukaryota; kingdom Metazoa; phylum Chordata; class Aves; order Accipitriformes; family Accipitridae; genus Astur; species Astur gentilis. The sequence continues at coordinate 4,761,564 of NW_026060868.1, read as the reverse complement.
TTTAGGCCCGGTATCCCTACCTGATGCTCCGTTGTTGGCCTGGCACCCCTACCCGATATGCTGGGGTAGTACCGCTACCCCAACCGGTACTCTGCGGTAGTATTGGTACACCTACCGGTACTCCAGGGTAGTACCTGAACCCTTACTGGTTCGCTGGGGTACACCTGCTGACCTTACGGGCGTGCTCTGTAGACCAGACATTCCTACCTGACCCTCCAGGCTAGGCCCGGTATCCCTACCTGATGCTCTGCGGTAGGCCTGGCCCCCTACCCGACAATCTGGGGTAGAACCGGTACACCCACCGGTACTCCGCGGTACTTTTGCTATACCCACCGGTACTCCTGGATTGTACCGGAACCCTTACTGGTGCACCGGGGTACACCTGCTGACACTACGGGCCCGCCGATTTACGCCCACTCTTCCTACCTGACCCTCCGGGTAGGCCTGGTATACCTACCCGATGTTTCAAGGTAGAACCGGTTGCCCCACCGGTACTCTGGGGTTGGAACAGAACCCTTTGTGATGCGCCAGAGAACACCAGCTGTCCCATCGTGCGCGCTGGACTAGACCTGGCCTCCCTACCGGACCCCACAGGTTAGACCCGCTATCCCTACCTGATTCTCCGCATTAGGCTTGGCACCCATACCCGATGTTCTGGGGTAGTAGCGGTACCCCCACCGTTACTCTGCGGTAGTATCGGTACACCCACCGGTACTCCGGGGTAGTACGTGAACCCTTACTGGTTCACTGGGGTACACCTGCTGACGTTACTGGCGCGCGGTGTAGACCAGACATTCCTACCTGACCCTCCGTTTTAGGCCCGGTATCCCTACCTGATGCTCCGTTGTTGGCCTGGCACCCCTACCCGACATGCTGGGGTAGTACAGGTACCCCCACCGGTACTCTGCGGTAGTATTGGTACACCCACCGGTACTCCAGGGTAGTACCTGAAACCTTACTGGTTCGCTGGGGTACACCTGCTGACCTTACGGGCGTGCTGTGTAGACCAGACATTCCTACCTGACCCTCCAGGCTAGGCCCGGTATCCCTACCTGATGCTCTGCGGTAGGCCTGGCCCCCTACCCGACAATCTGGGGTAGTACCGGTACACCCACAGGTACTCCGCGGTACTTTTGCTATACCCACCGGTACTCCTGGATTGTACCGGAACCCTTACTGGTGCGCCGGGGTACACCTGCTGACCCTATGGGCTCGCCGTTTTATGCCCACCCTTCCTACCTGACCCGCCGGGGTAGGCCTGGTATACCTACCCGATGTTTCGAGGTAGAACCGGTTGCCCCACCGGTACTCTGGGGTTGGAACGGAACCCTTTGTGATGCGCCAGAGAACACCAGCTGTCCCATCGTGCGCGCTGGACTAGACCTGGCCTCCCTACCGGACCCCACAGGTTAGACCCGCTATCACTACATGATGCTCCGCATATAGGCTTGGCACCCATACCCGATGTTCTGGGGTAGTAGCGGTACCCCCACCGTTACTCTGCGGTAGTATCGGTACACCCACCGGTACTCCGGGGTAGTACGTGAACCCTTACTGGTTCGCTGGGGTACACCTGCTGACCTTACGGGCATGCTCTGTAGACCAGACATTCCTACCTGACCCTACAGGCTAGGCCCGGTATCCCTACCTGATGCTCTGCGGTAGGCCTGGCCCCCTACCCGACAATCTGGGGTAGTACCGGTACACCCACCGGTACTCCGCGGTACTTTTGCTATACCCACCGGTACTCCTGGATTGTACCGGAACCCTTACTGGTGCGCCGGGGTACACCTGCTGACCCTACGGGCGCGCCGCTTTACGCCCACCCTTCTTACCTTACCCGCCGGGGTAGGCCTGGTATACCTACCAGATGTTTTGAGTTAGAACCGGTTCCCCCACCGGTACTCTGGGCTTGGAACGGAAACCTTTGTGATGCGCCAGAGAACACCAGCTGTCCCTTCGTGCGCGCTGGACTAGACCTGGCCTCCCTACCGGACGCCACAGGTTACACCCGCTATCACTACCTGATGCTCCGCATATAGGCTTGGCACCCATACCCGATGTTCTGGGGTAGTAGCGGTACCCCCACCGTTACTCTGCGGTAGTATCGGTACACCCACCGGTACTCCGGGGTAGTACGTGAACCCTTACTGGTTCACTGGGGTACACCTGCTGACGTTACTGGCGCGCGGTGTAGACCAGACATTCCTACCTCACCCTCCGTTTTAGGCCCGGTATCCCTACCTGATGCTCCGTTGTTGGCCTGGCACCCCTACCCGATATGCTGGGGTAGTACCGGTACCCCCACCGGTACTCTGCGGTAGTATTGGTACACCCACCGGTACTCCAGGGTAGTACCTGAACCCTTACTGGTTCGCTGGGGTACACCTGCTGACCTTACGGGCGTGCTCTGTAGACCAGACATTCCTACCTGACCCTCCAGGCTAGGCCCGGTATCCCTACCTGATGCTCTGCGGTAGGCCTGGCCCCCTACCCGACAATCTGGGGTAGTACCGGTACACCCACCGGTACTCCGCGGTAGTTTTGCTATACCCACCGGTACTCCTGGATTGTACCGGAACCCTTACTGGTGCGCCGGGGTACACCTGCTGACACTACGGGCGCGCCGATTTACGCCCACCCTTCTTACCTTACCCGCCGGGGTAGGCCTGGTATACCTACCAGATGTTTTGAGTTAGAACCGGTTCCCCCACCGGTACTCTGGGGTTGGAACGGAAACCTTTGTGATGCGCCAGAGAACACCAGCTGTCCCTTCGTGCGCGCTGGACTAGACCTGGCCTCCCTACCGGACGCCACATGTTAGACCCGCTATCACTACCTGATGCTCCGCATATAGGCTTGGCACCCATACCCGATGTTCTGGGGTAGTAGCGGTACCCCCACCGTTACTCTGCGGTAGTATCGGTACACCCACCGGTACTCCGGGGTAGTACGTGAACCCTTACTGGTTCACTGGGGTACACCTGCTGACGTTACTGGCGCGCGGTGTAGACCAGACATTCCTACCTCACCCTCCGTTTTAGGCCCGGTATCCCTACCTGATGCTCCGTTGTTGGCCTGGCACCCCTACCCGATATGCTGGGGTATTAGCGGTACCCCCACCGGTACTCTGCGGTAGTATTGGTACACCCACCGGTACTCCAGGGTAGTACCTGAACCCTTACTGGTTCGCTGGGGTACACCTGCTGACCTTACGGGCGTGCTCTGTAGACCAGACATTCCTACCTGACCCTCCAGGCTAGGCCCGGTATCCCTACCTGATGCTCTGCGGTAGGCCTGGCCCCCTACCCGACAATCTGGGGTAGAACCGGTACACCCACCGGTACTCCGCGGTACTTTTGCTATACCCACCGGTACTCCTGGATTGTACCGGAACCCTTACTGGTGCACCGGGGTACACCTGCTGACACTACGGGCCCGCCGATTTACGCCCACTCTTCCTACCTGACCCTCCGGGTAGGCCTGGTATACCTACCCGATGTTTCAAGGTAGAACCGGTTGCCCCACCGGTACTCTGGGGTTGGAACAGAACCCTTTGTGATGCGCCAGAGAACACCAGCTGTCCCATCGTGCGCGCTGGACTAGACCTGGCCTCCCTACCGGACCCCACAGGTTAGACCCGCTATCCCTACCTGATTCTCCGCATTAGGCTTGGCACCCATACCCGATGTTCTGGGGTAGTAGCGGTACCCCCACCGTTACTCTGCGGTAGTATCGGTACACCCACCGGTACTCCGGGGTAGTACGTGAACCCTTACTGGTTCACTGGGGTACACCTGCTGACGTTACTGGCGCGCGGTATAGACCAGACATTCCTACCTGACCCTCCGTTTTAGGCCCGGTATCCCTACCTGATGCTCCGTTGTTGGCCTGGCACCCCTACCCGACATGCTGGGGTAGTACAGGTACCCCCACCGGTACTCTGCGGTAGTATTGGTACACCCACCGGTACTCCAGGGTAGTACCTGAAACCTTACTGGTTCGCTGGGGTACACCTGCTGACCTTACGGGCGTGCTGTGTAGACCAGACATTCCTACCTGACCCTCCAGGCTAGGCCCGGTATCCCTACCTGATGCTCTGCGGTAGGCCTGGCCCCCTACCCGACAATCTGGGGTAGTACCGGTACACCCACAGGTACTCCGCGGTACTTTTGCTATACCCACCGGTACTCCTGGATTGTACCGGAACCCTTACTGGTGCGCCGGGGTACACCTGCTGACCCTATGGGCTCGCCGTTTTATGCCCACCCTTCCTACCTGACCCGCCGGGGTAGGCCTGGTATACCTACCCGATGTTTCGAGGTAGAACCGGTTGCCCCACCGGTACTCTGGGGTTGGAACGGAACCCTTTGTGATGCGCCAGAGAACACCAGCTGTCCCATCGTGCGCGCTGGACTAGACCTGGCCTCCCTACCGGACCCCACAGGTTAGACCCGCTATCACTACATGATGCTCCGCATATAGGCTTGGCACCCATACCCGATGTTCTGGGGTAGTAGCGGTACCCCCACCGTTACTCTGCGGTAGTATCGGTACACCCACCGGTACTCCGGGGTAGTACGTGAACCCTTACTGGTTCGCTGGGGTACACCTGCTGACCTTACGGGCGTGCTCTGTAGACCAGACATTCCTACCTGACCCTACAGGCTAGGCCCGGTATCCCTACCTGATGCTCTGCGGTAGGCCTGGCCCCCTACCCGACAATCTGGGGTAGTACCGGTACACCCACCGGTACTCCGCGGTACTTTTGCTATACCCACCGGTACTCCTGGATTGTACCGGAACCCTTACTGGTGCGCCGGGGTACACCTGCTGACCCTACGGGCGCGCCGCTTTACGCCCACCCTTCTTACCTTACCCGCCGGGGTAGGCCTGGTATACCTACCAGATGTTTTGAGTTAGAACCGGTTCCCCCACCGGTACTCTGGGCTTGGAACGGAAACCTTTGTGATGCGCCAGAGAACACCAGCTGTCCCTTCGTGCGCGCTGGACTAGACCTGGCCTCCCTACCGGACGCCACAGGTTACACCCGCTATCACTACCTGATGCTCCGCATATAGGCTTGGCACCCATACCCGATGTTCTGGGGTAGTAGCGGTACCCCCACCGTTACTCTGCGGTAGTATCGGTACACCCACCGGTACTCCGGGGTAGTACGTGAACCCTTACTGGTTCACTGGGGTACACCTGCTGACGTTACTGGCGCGCGGTGTAGACCAGACATTCCTACCTCACCCTCCGTTTTAGGCCCGGTATCCCTACCTGATGCTCCGTTGTTGGCCTGGCACCCCTACCCGATATGCTGGGGTAGTACCGGTACCCCCACCGGTACTCTGCGGTAGTATTGGTACACCCACCGGTACTCCAGGGTAGTACCTGAACCCTTACTGGTTCGCTGGGGTACACCTGCTGACCTTACGGGCGTGCTCTGTAGACCAGACATTCCTACCTGACCCTCCAGGCTAGGCCCGGTATCCCTACCTGATGCTCTGCGGTAGGCCTGGCCCCCTACCCGACAATCTGGGGTAGTACCGGTACACCCACCGGTACTCCGCGGTAGTTTTGCTATACCCACCGGTACTCCTGGATTGTACCGGAACCCTTACTGGTGCGCCGGGGTACACCTGCTGACACTACGGGCGCGCCGATTTACGCCCACCCTTCTTACCTTACCCGCCGGGGTAGGCCTGGTATACCTACCAGATGTTTTGAGTTAGAACCGGTTCCCCCACCGGTACTCTGGGGTTGGAACGGAAACCTTTGTGATGCGCCAGAGAACACCAGCTGTCCCTTCGTGCGCGCTGGACTAGACCTGGCCTCCCTACCGGACGCCACATGTTAGACCCGCTATCACTACCTGATGCTCCGCATATAGGCTTGGCACCCATACCCGATGTTCTGGGGTAGTAGCGGTACCCCCACCGTTACTCTGCGGTAGTATCGGTACACCCACCGGTACTCCGGGGTAGTACGTGAACCCTTACTGGTTCACTGGGGTACACCTGCTGACGTTACTGGCGCGCGGTGTAGACCAGACATTCCTACCTCACCCTCCGTTTTAGGCCCGGTATCCCTACCTGATGCTCCGTTGTTGGCCTGGCACCCCTACCCGATATGCTGGGGTATTAGCGGTACCCCCACCGGTACTCTGCGGTAGTATTGGTACACCCACCGGTACTCCAGGGTAGTACCTGAACCCTTACTGGTTCGCTGGGGTACACCTGCTGACCTTACGGGCGTGCTCTGTAGACCAGACATTCCTACCTGACCCTCCAGGCTAGGCCCGGTATCCCTACCTGATGCTCTGCGGTAGGCCTGGCCCCCTACCCGACAATCTGGGGTAGTACCGGTACACCCACCGGTACTCCGCGGTAGTTTTGCTATACCCACCGGTACTCCTGGATTGTACCGGAACCCTTACTGGTGCGCCGGGGTACACCTGCTGACACTACGGGCGCGCCGATTTACGCCCACCCTTCCTACCTGACCCTCCGGGTAGGCCTGGTATACCTACCCGATGTTTCAAGGTAGAACCGGTTGCCCCACCGGTACTCTGGGGTTGGAACGGAACCCTTTGTGATGCGCCAGAGAACACCAGGTGTCCCATCATGCGCGCTGGACTAGACCTGGCCTCTCTACCGGACCCCACAGGTTAGACCCGCTATCCCTACCTGATTCTCCGCATTAGGCTTGGCACCCATACCCGATATTCTGGGGTACTAGCGGTACCCCCACCGTTACTCTGCGGTAGTATCGGTACACCCACCGGTACTCCGGGGTAGTACGTGAACCCTTACTGGTTCACTGGGATACACCTGCTGACGTTACTGGTGCGCGGTATAGACCAATCATTCCTACCTGACCCTCCGTTTTAGGCCCGGTATCCCTACCTGATGCTCCGTTGTTGGCCTGGCACCCCTACCCGACATGCTGGGGTAGTACAGGTACCCCCACCGGTACTCTGCGGTAGTATTGGTACACCCACCGGTACTCCAGGGTAGTACCTGAACCCTTACTGGTTCGCTGGGGTACACCTGCTGACCTTACGGGCGTGCTGTGTAGACCAGACATTCCTACCTGACCCTCCAGGCTAGGCCCGGTATCCCTACCTGATGCTCTGCGGTAGGCCTGGCCCCCTACCCGACAATCTGGGGTAGTACCGGTACACCCACCGGTACTCCGCGGTAGTTTGCTATACCCACCGGTACTTCTGGATTGTACCGGAACCCTTACTGGTGCGCCGGGGTACACCTGCTGACCCTATGGGCTCGCCGCTTTATGCCCACCCTTCCTACCTGACCCGCCGGGGTAGGCCTGGTATACCTACCCGATGTTTCCAGGTAGAACCGGTTGCCCCACCGGTACTCTGGGGTTGGAACGGAACCCTTTGTGATGCGCCAGAGAACACCAGCTGTCCCATCGTGCGCGCTGGACTAGACCTGGCCTCCCTACCGGACCCCACAGGTTAGACCCGCTATCCCTACCTGATTCTCCGCATTAGGCTTGGCACCCATACCCGATGTTCTGGGGTAGTAGCGGTACCCCCACCGTTACTCTGCGGTAGTATCGGTACACCCACCGGTACTCCGGGGTAGTACGTGAACCCTTACTGGTTCAATGGGGTACACCTGCTCACGTTACTGGCGCGCGGTGTAGACCAGACATTCCTACCTGACCCTCCGTTTTAGGCCCGGTATCCCTACCTGATGCTCCGTTGTTGGCCTGGCACCCCTACCCGATATGCTGGGGTAGTACCGCTACCCCCACCGGTACTCTGCGGTAGTATTGGTACACCCACCGGTACTCCAGGGCAGTACCTGAACACTTACTGGTTCGGTGGGGTACACCTGCTGACCTTACGGGCGTGCTCTGTAGACCAGACATTCCTACCTGACCCTCCAGGCTAGGCCCGGTATCCCTACCTGATGCTCTGCGGTAGGCCTGGCCCCCTACCCGACAATCTGGGGTAGTACCGGTACACCCACAGGTACTTCGCAGTACTTTTGCTATACCCACCGGTACTCCTGGATTGTACCGGAACCCTTACTGGTGCGCCGGGGTACACCTGCTGACCCTACGGGCACACCGCTTTGGACCCACCCTTCCTACCTGACCCTCCGGGGTAGGCCTGGTATACCTACCCGATGTTTCCAGGTAGAACCGGTTGCCCCACCGGTACTCTGGGGTTGGAACGGAACCCTTTGTGATGCGCCAGAGAACACCAGCTGTCCCATCGTGCGCGCTGGACTAGACCTGGCCTCCCTACCGGACCCCACAGGTTAGACCCGCTATCACTACATGATGCTCCGCATATAGGCTTGGCACCCATACCCGATGTTCTGGGGTAGTAGCGGTACCCCCACCGTTACTCTGCGGTAGTATCGGTACACCCACCGGTACTCCGGGGTAGTACGTGAACCCTTACTGGTTCACTGGGGTACACCTGCTGACGTTACTGGCTCGCGTTGTAGACCAGACATTCCTACCTGACCCTCCGTTTTAGGCCCGGTATCCCTACCTGATGCTCCGTTGTTGGCCTGGCACCCCTATCCGATATGCTGGGGTAGTACCGCTACCCCAACCGGTACTCTGCGGTAGTATTGGTACACCTACCGGTACTCCAGGGTAGTACCTGAACCCTTACTGGTTCGCTGGGGTACACCTGCTGAACTTACGGGCGTGCTCTGTAGACCAGACATTCCTACCTGACCCTCCAGGCTAGGCCCGGTATCCCTACCTGATGCTCTGCGGTAGGCCTGGCCCCCTACCCGACAATCTGGGGTAGAACCGGTACACCCACCGGTACTCCGCGGTACTTTTGCTATACCCACCGGTACTCCTGGATTGTACCGGAACCCTTACTGGTGCGCCGGGGTACACCTGCTGACACTACGGGCCCGCCGATTTACGCCCACTCTTCCTACCTGACCCTCCGGGTAGGCCTGGTATACCTACCCGATGTTTCAAGGTAGAACCGGTTGCCCCACCGGTACTCTGGGGTTGGAACAGAACCCTTTGTGATGCGCCAGAGAACACCAGCTGTCCCATCGTGCGCGCTGGACTAGACCTGGCCTCCCTACCGGACCCCACAGGTTAGACCCGCTATCCCTACCTGATTCTCCGCATTAGGCTTGGCACCCATACCCGATGTTCTGGGGTAGTAGCGGTACCCCCACCGTTACTCTGCGGTAGTATCGGTACACCCACCGGTACTCCGGGGTAGTACGTGAACCCTTACTGGTTCACTGGGGTACACCTGCTGACGTTACTGGCGCGCGGTGTAGACCAGACATTCCTACCTCACCCTCCGTTTTAGGCCCGGTATCCCTACCTGATGCTCCGTTGTTGGCCTGGCACCCCTACCCGACATGCTGGGGTAGTACAGGTACCCCCACCGGTACTCTGCGGTAGTATTGGTACACCCACCGGTACTCCAGGGTAGTACCTGAAACCTTACTGGTTCGCTGGGGTACACCTGCTGACCTTACGGGCGTGCTGTGTAGACCAGACATTCCTACCTGACCCTCCAGGCTAGGCCCGGTATCCCTACCTGATGCTCTGCGGTAGGCCTGGCCCCCTACCCGACAATCTGGGGTAGTACCGGTACACCCACAGGTACTCCGCGGTACTTTTGCAATACCCACCGGTACACCTGGATTGTACCGGAACCCTTACTGGTGCGCCGGGGTACACCTGCTGACCCTATGGGCTCGCCGCTTTATGCCCACCCTTCCTACCTGACCCGCCGGGGTAGGCCTGGTATACCTACCCGATGTTTCGAGGTAGAACCGGTTGCCCCACCGGTACTCTGGGCTTGGAACGGAAACCTTTGTGATGCGCCAGAGAACACCAGCTGTCCCATCGTGCGCGCTGGACTAGACCTGGCCTCCCTACCGGACCCCACAGGTTAGACCCGCTATCACTACATGATGCTCCGCATATAGGCTTGGCACCCATACCCGATGTTCTGGGGTAGTAGCGGTACCCCCACCGTTACTCTGCGGTAGTATCGGTACACCCACCGGTACTCCGGGGTAGTACGTGAACCCTTACTGGTTCGCTGGGGTACACCTGCTGACCTTACGGGCGTGCTCTGTAGACCAGACATTCCTACCTGACCCTACAGGCTAGGCCCGGTATCCCTACCTGATGCTCTGCGGTAGGCCTGGCCCCCTACCCGACAATCTGGGGTAGTACCGGTACACCCACCGGTACTCCGCGGTACTTTTGCTATACCCACCGGTACTCCTGGATTGTACCGGAACCCTTACTGGTGCGCCGGGGTACACCTGCTGACCCTACGGGCGCGCCGCTTTACGCCCACCCTTCTTACCTTACCCGCCGGGGTAGGCCTGGTATACCTACCAGATGTTTTGAGTTAGAACCGGTTCCCCCACCGGTACTCTGGGCTTGGAACGGAAACCTTTGTGATGCGCCAGAGAACACCAGCTGTCCCTTCGTGCGCGCTGGACTAGACCTGGCCTCCCTACCGGACGCCACAGGTTACACCCGCTATCACTACCTGATGCTCCGCATATAGGCTTGGCACCCATACCCGATGTTCTGGGGTAGTAGCGGTACCCCCACCGTTACTCTGCGGTAGTATCGGTACACCCACCGGTACTCCGGGGTAGTACGTGAACCCTTACTGGTTCACTGGGGTACACCTGCTGACGTTACTGGCGCGCGGTGTAGACCAGACAGTCCTACCTCACCCTCCGTTTTAGGCCCGGTATCCCTACCTGATGCTCCGTTGTTGGCCTGGCACCCCTACCCGATATGCTGGGGTAGTACCGGTACCCCCACCGGTACTCTGCGGTAGTATTGGTACACCCACCGGTACTCCAGGGTAGTACCTGAACCCTTACTGGTTCGCTGGGGTACACCTGCTGACCTTACGGGCGTGCTCTGTAGACCAGACATTCCTACCTGACCCTCCAGGCTAGGCCCGGTATCCCTACCTGATGCTCTGCGGTAGGCCTGGCCCCCTACCCGACAATCTGGGGTAGTACCGGTACACCCACCGGTACTCCGCGGTAGTTTTGCTATACCCACCGGTACTCCTGGATTGTACCGGAACCCTTACTGGTGCGCCGGGGTACACCTGCTGACACTACGGGCGCGCCGATTTACGCCCACCCTTCTTACCTTACCCGCCGGGGTAGGCCTGGTATACCTACCAGATGTTTTGAGTTAGAACCGGTTCCCCCACCGGTACTCTGGGGTTGGAACGGAAACCTTTGTGATGCGCCAGAGAACACCAGCTGTCCCTTCGTGCGCGCTGGACTAGACCTGGCCTCCCTACCGGACGCCACATGTTAGACCCGCTATCACTACCTGATGCTCCGCATATAGGCTTGGCACCCATACCCGATGTTCTGGGGTAGTAGCGGTACCCCCACCGTTACTCTGCGGTAGTATCGGTACACCCACCGGTACTCCGGGGTAGTACGTGAACCCTTACTGGTTCACTGGGGTACACCTGCTGACGTTACTGGCGCGCGGTGTAGACCAGACATTCCTACCTCACCCTCCGTTTTAGGCCCGGTATCCCTACCTGATGCTCCGTTGTTGGCCTGGCACCCCTACCCGATATGCTGGGGTATTAGCGGTACCCCCACCGGTACTCTGCGGTAGTATTGGTACACCCACCGGTACTCCGGGGTAGTACCTGAACCCTTACTGGTTCGCTGGGGTACACCTGCTGACCTTACGGGCGTGCTCTGTAGACCAGACATTCCTACCTGACCCTCCAGGCTAGGCCCGGTATCCCTACCTGATGCTCTGCGGTAGGCCTGGCCCCCTACCCGACAATCTGGGGTAGTACCGGTACACCCACCGGTACTCCGCGGTAGTTTTGCTATACCCACCGGTACTCCTGGATTGTACCGGAACCCTTACTGGTGCGCCGGGGTACACCTGCTGACACTACGGGCGCGCCGATTTACGCCCACCCTTCCTACCTGACCCTCCGGGTAGGCCTGGTATACCTACCCGATGTTTCAAGGTAGAACCGGTTGCCCCACCGGTACTCTGGGGTTGGAACGGAACCCTTTGTGATGCGCCAGAGAACACCAGGTGTCCCATCATGCGCGCTGGACTAGACCTGGCCTCTCTACCGGACCCCACAGGTTAGACCCGCTATCCCTACCTGATTCTCCGCATTAGGCTTGGCACCCATACCCGATATTCTGGGGTACTAGCGGTACCCCCACCGTTACTCTGCGGTAGTATCGGTACACCCACCGGTACTCCGGGGTAGTACGTGAACCCTTACTGGTTCACTGGGATACACCTGCTGACGTTACTGGTGCGCGGTATAGACCAATCATTCCTACCTGACCCTCCGTTTTAGGCCCGGTATCCCTACCTGATGCTCCGTTGTTGGCCTGGCACCCCTACCCGACATGCTGGGGTAGTACAGGTACCCCCACCGGTACTCTGCGGTAGTATTGGTACACCCACCGGTACTCCAGGGTAGTACCTGAACCCTTACTGGTTCGCTGGGGTACACCTGCTGACCTTACGGGCGTGCTGTGTAGACCAGACATTCCTACCTGACCCTCCAGGCTAGGCCCGGTATCCCTACCTGATGCTCTGCGGTAGGCCTGGCCCCCTACCCGACAATCTGGGGTAGTACCGGTACACCCACCGGTACTCCGCGGTAGTTTGCTATACCCACCGGTACTTCTGGATTGTACCGGAACCCTTACTGGTGCGCCGGGGTACACCTGCTGACCCTATGGGCTCGCCGCTTTATGCCCACCCTTCCTACCTGACCCGCCGGGGTAGGCCTGGTATACCTACCCGATGTTTCCAGGTAGAACCGGTTGCCCCACCGGTACTCTGGGGTTGGAACGGAACCCTTTGTGATGCGCCAGAGAACACCAGCTGTCCCATCGTGCGCGCTGGACTAGACCTGGCCTCCCTACCGGACCCCACAGGTTAGACCCGCTATCCCTACCTGATTCTCCGCATTAGGCTTGGCACCCATACCCGATGTTCTGGGGTAGTAGCGGTACCCCCACCGTTACTCTGCGGTAGTATCGGTACACCCACCGGTACTCCGGGGTAGTACGTGAACCCTTACTGGTTCAATGGGGTACACCTGCTCACGTTACTGGCGCGCGGTGTAGACCAGACATTCCTACCTGACCCTCCGTTTTAGGCCCGGTATCCCTACCTGATGCTCCGTTGTTGGCCTGGCACCCCTACCCGATATGCTGGGGTAGTACCGCTACCCCCACCGGTACTCTGCGGTAGTATTGGTACACCCACCGGTACTCCAGGGCAGTACCTGAACACTTACTGGTTCGGTGGGGTACACCTGCTGACCTTACGGGCGTGCTCTGTAGACCAGACATTCCTACCTGACCCTCCAGGCTAGGCCCGGTATCCCTACCTGATGCTCTGCGGTAGGCCTGGCCCCCTACCCGACAATCTGGGGTAGTACCGGTACACCCACAGGTACTTCGCAGTACTTTTGCTATACCCACCGGTACTCCTGGATTGTACCGGAACCCTTACTGGTGCGCCGGGGTACACCTGCTGACCCTACGGGCACACCGCTTTGGACCCACCCTTCCTACCTGACCCTCCGGGGTAGGCCTGGTATACCTACCCGATGTTTCCAGGTAGAACCGGTTGCCCCACCGGTACTCTGGGGTTGGAACGGAACCCTTTGTGATGCGCCAGAGAACACCAGCTGTCCCATCGTGCGCGCTGGACTAGACCTGGCCTCCCTACCGGACCCCACAGGTTAGACCCGCTATCACTACATGATGCTCCGCATATAGGCTTGGCACCCATACCCGATGTTCTGGGGTAGTAGCGGTACCCCCACCGTTACTCTGCGGTAGTATCGGTACACCCACCGGTACTCCGGGGTAGTACGTGAACCCTTACTGGTTCACTGGGGTACACCTGCTGACGTTACTGGCTCGCGTTGTAGACCAGACATTCCTACCTGACCCTCCGTTTTAGGCCCGGTATCCCTACCTGATGCTCCGTTGTTGGCCTGGCACCCCTATCCGATATGCTGGGGTAGTACCGCTACCCCAACCGGTACTCTGCGGTAGTATTGGTACACCTACCGGTACTCCAGGGTAGTACCTGAACCCTTACTGGTTCGCTGGGGTACACCTGCTGAACTTACGGGCGTGCTCTGTAGACCAGACATTCCTACCTGACCCTCCAGGCTAGGCCCGGTATCCCTACCTGATGCTCTGCGGTAGGCCTGGCCCCCTACCCGACAATCTGGGGTAGAACCGGTACACCCACCGGTACTCCGCGGTACTTTTGCTATACCCACCGGTACTCCTGGATTGTACCGGAACCCTTACTGGTGCGCCGGGGTACACCTGCTGACACTACGGGCCCGCCGATTTACGCCCACTCTTCCTACCTGACCCTCCGGGTAGGCCTGGTATACCTACCCGATGTTTCAAGGTAGAACCGGTTGCCCCACCGGTACTCTGGGGTTGGAACAGAACCCTTTGTGATGCGCCAGAGAACACCAGCTGTCCCATCGTGCGCGCTGGACTAGACCTGGCCTCCCTACCGGACCCCACAGGTTAGACCCGCTATCCCTACCTGATTCTCCGCATTAGGCTTGGCACCCATACCCGATGTTCTGGGGTAGTAGCGGTACCCCCACCGTTACTCTGCGGTAGTATCGGTACACCCACCGGTACTCCGGGGTAGTACGTGAACCCTTACTGGTTCACTGGGGTACACCTGCTGACGTTACTGGCGCGCGGTGTAGACCAGACATTCCTACCACACCCTCCGTTTTAGGCCCGGTATCCCTACCTGATGCTCCGTTGTTGGCCTGGCACCCCTACCCGACATGCTGGGGTAGTACAGGTACCCCCACCGGTACTCTGCGGTAGTATTGGTACACCCACCGGTACTCCAGGGTAGTACCTGAAACCTTACTGGTTCGCTGGGGTACACCTGCTGACCTTACGGGCGTGCTGTGTAGACCAGACATTCCTACCTGACCCTCCAGGCTAGGCCCGGTATCCCTACCTGATGCTCTGCGGTAGGCCTGGCCCCCTACCCGACAATCTGGGGTAGTACCGGTACACCCACAGGTACTCCGCGGTACTTTTGCAATACCCACCGGTACACCTGGATTGTACCGGAACCCTTACTGGTGCGCCGGGGTACACCTGCTGACCCTATGGGCTCGCCGCTTTATGCCCACCCTTCCTACCTGACCCGCCGGGGTAGGCCTGGTATACCTACCCGATGTTTCGAGGTAGAACCGGTTGCCCCACCGGTACTCTGGGCTTGGAACGGAAACCTTTGTGATGCGCCAGAGAACACCAGCTGTCCCATCGTGCGCGCTGGACTAGACCTGGCCTCCCTACCGGACCCCACAGGTTAGACCCGCTATCACTACATGATGCTCCGCATATAGGCTTGGCACCCATACCCGATGTTCTGGGGTAGTAGCGGTACCCCCACCGTTACTCTGCGGTAGTATCGGTACACCCACCGGTACTCCGGGGTAGTACGTGAACCCTTACTGGTTCACTGGGGTACACCTGCTGACGTTACTGGCGCGCGGTGTAGACCAGACATTCCTAACTGACCCTCCGTTTTAGGCCCGGTATCCCTACCTGATGCTCCGTTGTTGGCCTGGCACCCCTACCCGACAATCTGGGGTAGTACCGGTACCCCCACCGGTACTCTGCGGTAGTATTGGTACACCCACCGGTACTCCAGGGTAGTACCTGAACCCTTACTGGTTCGCTGGGGTACACCTGCTGACCTTACGGGCGTGCTCTGTAGACCAGACATTCCTACCTGACCCTCCAGGCTAGGCCCGGTATCCCTACCTGATGCTCTGCGGTAGGCCTGGCCCCCTACCCGACAATCTGGGGTAGTACCGGTACACCCACCGGTACTCCGCAATACTTTTGCTATACCCACCGGTACTCCTGGATTGTACCGGAACCCTTACTGGTGCGCCGGGGTACACCTGCTGACACTACGGGCGCGCCGATTTACGCCCACCCTTCCTACCTGACCTTCCGGGTAGGCCTGGTATACCTACCCGATGTTTCCAGGTAGAACCGGTTGCCCCACAGGTACTCTGGGGTTGGAACGGAACCCTTTGTGATGCGCCAGAGAACACCAGCTGTCCCATCGTGCGCGTTGGACTAGACCTGGCCTCCCTACCGGACCCCACAGGTTAGACCCGCTATCACTACATGATGCTCCGCATATAGGCTTGGCACCCATACCCGATGTTCTGGGGTAGTAGCGGTACCCCCACCGTTACTCTGCGGTAGTATCGGTACACCCACCGGTACTCCGGGGAAGTACGTGAACCCTTACTGGTTCACTGGGGTACACCTGCTGACGTTACTGGCGCACGGTGTAGACCAGACATTCCTACCTGACCCTCCGTTTTAGGCCCGGTATCCCTACCTGATGCTCCGTTGATGGCCTGGCACCCCTACCCGACATGCTGGGGTAGTACCGGTACCCCCACCGGTACTCTGCGGTAGTATTGGTACACCCACCGGTACTCCAGGGTAGTACCTGAACCCTTACTGGTTCGCTGGGGTACACCTGCTGACCTTACGGGCGTGCTGTGTAGACCAGACATTCCTACCTGACCCTCCAGGCTAGGCCCGGTATCCCTACCTGATGCTCTGCGGTAGGCCTGGCCCCATACACGACAATCTGGGGTAGTACCGGTACACCCACCGGTACTCCGCGGTAATTTTGCTATACCCACCGGTACTCCTGGATTGTACCGGAACCCTTACTGGTGCGCCGGGGTACACCTGCTGACCCTATGGGCTCGCCGCTTTATGCCCACCCTTCCTACCTGAACCCTCCGGGGTAGGCCTGGTATACCTACCCGATGTTTCGAGGTAGAACCGGTTCCCCCACCGGTACTCTGGGCTTGGAACGGAAACCTTTGTGATGCGCCAGAGAACACCAGCTGTCCCTTCGTGCGCGCTGGACTAGACCTGGCCTCCCTACCGGATCCCACAGGTTACACCCGCTATCACTACCTGATGTTCCGCATATAGGCTTGGCACCCATACCCGATGTTCTGGGGTAGTAGCGGTACCCCCACCGTTACTCTGCGGTAGTATCAGTACACCCACCGGTACTCCAGGGTAGTACCTGAACCCTTACTGGTTCGCTGGGGTACACCTGCTTACCTTACGGGCGTGCTCTGTAGACCAGACATTCCTACCTGACCCTCCAGGCTAGGCCCGGTATCCCTACCTGATGCTCTGCGGTAGGCCTGGCCCCCTACCCGACAATCTGGGGTAGTACGGGTACACCCAGAGGTACTCCGCGGTACTTTTGCTATACCCACCGGTACTCCTGGATTGTACCGGAACCCTTACTGGTGCGCCGGGGTACACCTGCTGACCCTATGGGCTCGCCGCTTTATGTCCACCCTTCCTACCTGACCCGCCGGGGTAGGCCTGGTATACCTACCCGATGTTTCGAGGTAGAACCCGTTCCCCTACCGGTACTCTGGGGTTGGAACGGAACCCTTTGTGATGCGCCAGAGAACACCAGCTGTCCCTTCGTGCGCGCTGGACTAGACCTGGCCTCCCTACCGGACCCCACAGGTTGGACCCGGTATCCCTACCTGATGCTCCGCATTAGGCTTGGCACCCATACCTGATGTTCTGGGGTAGTAGCGGTACCCCCACCGTTACTCTGCGGTAGTATCTGTACACCCACCGGTACTCCGGGGTAGTACGTGAACCCTTACTGGTTCACTGGGGTACACCTGCTGACGTTACTGGCGCGCGGTGTAGACCAGACATTCCTACCTGACCCTCCGTGTTAGGCCCGGTATCCCTACCTGATGCTCCCTTGTTGGCCTGGCACCCCTACCCGATATGCTGGGGTAGTTCCGGTACCCCCACCGGTACTCTGCGGTAGTATTGGTACACCCACCGGTATTCCAGGGCAGTACCTGAACCCTTACTGGTTCGCTGGGGTACACCTGCTGACCTTACGGGCGTGCTCTGTAGACCAGACATTCCTACCTGACCCTCCAGGCTAGGCCCGGTATCCCTACCTGATGCTCTGCGGTAGGCCTGGCCCCATACACGACAATCTGGGGTAGTACCGGTACACCCACAGGTACTCCGCGGTAATTTTGCTATACCCACCGGTACTCCTGGATTGTACCGGAACCCTTACTGGTGCGCCGGGGTACACCTGCTGACCCTATGGGCTCGCCGCTTTATGCCCACCCTTCCTACCTGAACCCTCCGGGGTAGGCCTGGTATACCTACCCGATGTTTCGAGGTAGAACCGGTTCCCCCACCGGTACTCTGGGGTTGGAACGGAACCCTTTGTGATGCGCCAGAGAACACCAGCTGTCCCTTCGTGCGCGCTGGACTAGACCTGGCCTCCCTACCGGACCCCACAGGTTACACCCGCTATCACTACCTGATGCTCCGCATATAGGCTTGGCACCCATACCCGATGTTCTGGGGTAGTAGCGGTACCCCCACCGGTACTCTGCGGTAGTATCAGTACACCCACCGGTACTTCGGGGTAGTACCTGAACCCTTACTGGTTCGCTGGGGTACACCTGCTGACCTTACGGGCGTGCTGTGTAGACCAGACATTTCTACCTGACCCTCCAGGCTAGGCCCGGTATCCCTACCTGATGCTCTGCGGTAGGCCTGGCCCCCTACCCGACAATCTGGGGTAGTACCGGTACACCCACCGGTATTCCGCGGTACTTTTGCTATACCCACCGGTACTCCTGGATTGTACCGGAACCCTTACTGGTACGCCGGGGTACACCTGCTGACACTACGGGCGCGCCGATTTACGCCCACCCTTCCTACCTTGTCATAAATTGCGACCACAAGGGATCATAATCCAATTAAAATTTTATTAATTATAGCAAGTAGAATATGAGCAAATACAGCGCTGGACGGCAGGGGAGTCTGCGCTCTACCAACTGCCGTAACTTTTGGTTACAGTTACATTCCTTATGTACATTTCATGTACCCTTTTCTTGTAAGTCTCCGCCTTGTCCTGTTTCTTCTTTCTTCACTGGTGTAAGTCTGTTATCATGCAGATTCGGTAGATCTTCTCAAGGATGACTGTCCTTTGATATGGAATGTCTTTTGATGTGGAGGAATGCAGCTGTTGTTCTTCCTTTCCTTATCTAGGGAGTGATAGCCATTACTTTTTCCCCCTTATCTAGTAAGTTATAGCAAGTGCCCTCTTTCCGGGACCTCCACACATAATTCGAGCAAGTATTGTCATTTACACAAGGCATATGTTAACTCTCAACATCTCTTCCCCCTTCTTGATTTCCTGAACAAATTTAACCCGTTTATTACATAAGCGATCTCATGTCTTTTTGCAGTTTAATCTTTACACTGGGTTTGACATAAATCTTAATAAACAATATCATATTCATAGTTTCTCACAATCCCCCCTTTTTCTTTTTGTCCTATTATTGTTTATTAGACGTTACTTTCACTTTCGGTACTGTAAGCCAAACTTTTCTCATAATCCCAACATTTATCATAACATTCACAAGGTAATACTTCACAATTACAATATGTATAGTTTTCACGTGGCATAACGTTTTCACAACAATCTTCATCCTCATTAATAGGTACACTCTTATATTTTGCCCCAGACCTCGTAGTTAAAATAAGCAGTTTAGCCATGTCTCACCGTTCTTTAATAAAGTGTAAAATATAGCGTAATATAAAAGGCCCAAATACAAGTCCCAAAATCAACATAATAAGCGGTCCTGCTAAAGCAGACAACAAAGTGGTTAGCCAAGGTGAAACATTAAACCAGTTTTCATACCATGATTTGTTCACTTCGCGATCCTTTTTACGTTTGTCCAATCTTTTTCGGAGTTCAGACATGGTGTCCTGGACTACTCCCGTGTGATCAGCAAAAGAACAACACTCTTCATTGAGAGCTACACATAACCCTCCCTCCTTTAAAAACAATAGATCTAATCCTCTTCTATTTTGCAGCACTACCTCTGATAAAGATTTTACTGAAGTGGCTAAATTTTGGATAGATTGTTCTATTTTTGCTAAATCCTCATCTACAGCCATCTGCAAACTTTGTAATTCCTGGCCTTTTACTAGGGAGGCTATGCCTGTACCTGCTCCAACTCCGCCCGCTATCAGCAGTGTAGCCAGGGTTACCACTGTAATTGGCTCTCGTTTTTGTCTATTCAGGTCTCCTTCAAAGTGGCGTAGCACTTCCTCAGAGGTATGATAGATCAGACGAGGAACAATAATCACCTGTATGCAAAACTGAGATTGATTAAACACGTTTAGGGATAGGCAGGGCGTTACTCCAATGTCTGAACAAACCCATTTAGCTCCTGGTGTCGGGATAGCCCATTTGTCCCTTTGATTCTTATGTTTCTCTATGTTGGTGTTAGTGACTGTTCGGTTGCACAAAGGCTGGTACTTTTTGGGCACTGTACCTATACATTTTCCTTGGCCTGTTACTAATTGAATAGTGATTCCTTGCGTATGATTCCTCCGGTCATCCCATGGACATTCTCGTGGGTTTGAACCATTAGACCATTGAATCTTACCTGGTTTTCCAATTGCCTCAAAATATGGTGGTCTAACATTATAACATAACCAGCATTCCTTAGTTAAATTTGGTTTGCTTTCATTAAGAGCACGATAAGAGACTTGCATTAGATTCCATAAGGGGTCTTTGGATTCTGACAACTCTAGGTCCCTGGATAAGGAGAATTCAGTCACAGTATCATTAGTTGTTTCCGAAAGAGAGTCTGGAGAAGGGGTTACAACAATTACGGGGGCAACTTTTTCTTCAGAAGAAGTGGGTGGATTCAGGACCAGATTTGGTCCTATCGACAAAGGATCATGAGGAAGTTTTTCTTTAAGTATTCTAAAGTAACTTCCCCTATCCGTTCCGTGTTCCCAATATCTAATTCCCCAGATACGGCCAATTAACCATGTGTCATCTTGGGTTTTTTTTATGGTGATTTCAATTCTTTTACAGGACACTTCGACACAGGGTTTTATAGGGTCTCCACTAAAATCATGTGTTGGGGGAGTGCAGCCTGGGGGTCCCCAAGTTACATCTATATATTTATCTCCCTGCGTTTTCCAATTTGAAGCAATAGTTTCACAACCCCAATAGCCACAGTAAAAATGACCTGGATAATTACAATAACTTTTGCCAGGGTTACTTGCTGGACATATATAAAATGCCTTGCATTGGACTTGAAGCATTGCTGTATCTCGGGGGCCCCCTTCTATAGGTATCAGGGAATATAGATGCACGGAGAAGTTCCACTTTCCTGGACCGATCTGAGTTTGAATTAATTTTGATTCTGGTAAATTATATAATTTCCAGGCCATAGGTTCATGAGGGTTTCCATTTGCTTGGGTCATTATCAATAACCAAACTAATGGTATACCAGGAAAAAGGGTGTCTGTCAATTTTGTCAATTTAAGTTTATTTTTACCAGTCCTGGGGAAGTTCGACCATTGCTGCTTTTGTGTCCCATTGTTTTGGTTCTTTTCTCCACAGTTTGTTCCTCCTCTGCCTTGCCCGTCGACTCGGTTGCTTCGAGCCACGGGGTATATCATCTTCTCGGCAGCAAGGGAATTCTTCAGGAGAACAGCTGTTTGGGGCTTTCTGCCTGTTTACATAGGCTTCCCACCTTGCAGCTTTGACTAATGGGACAAAGCAAGACACAGTTAGTATTTCCCTTCTGCACTTTATAGCCAAGATTTCAGCTACAAAGGGGACTGGTTTGTTGGAATGGTAACAATAATATTGTGGGTTTATTCCTTTAGCAAAAATTTCCCACCATTCATGGGATTTTCAAATAATTTCTTGTTTAGACTCTAATTGTTTTAGTTTCCATTCAGTGAGAGTTCTTTGGATTTTTCCAACACTGTGTGCAAACTCCTATAGGAGGGTATTCATATTCACAGTGTGTCCACCATTTATTCTGGCATACCTTACACCTGAAACAAGCAAATGGATAATAATTACAGTTCAAATTATTACACCTAATTCATATATCTAGAGTGCTCAAATTATTTACATTTGTGTATATTCAATATTGTATGGTCGCATAGGTTTAGCAATTTCCTTTAGCACACTTTGTATGTTTCCATATATAGTAGATAAAAAAAAGAAGTAATTATAGCAAATATAAACAGCAATATACACTTTACACTAAAAGGTAATGCGGCAAAATAATCAAATAAAGTCTCTATCATGACGTTATCTTTTCAGGGTTATCTTGGTGTCACCTGGAGTACTGATTACCTTCCAGTGGGGTCTCGTCACTGGGCCTTTAATGCGACTAGCATGAGTCCATCCACGTTCAGCAGTCCAGACAGCTGTTTCTGTTGTAAGCAAAACAAGATAAGGTCCCTCCCAATTGGGTTTTAGGGTTTCTTCTTTCCACGTTTTAACCAATATCCAGTCCCCAGGTTTAAAATTGTGAATTTTTAAGTCCAACGGAGGTCGTTGCACAATCAGTCCATGTTCCCAAAGCTTGTTACGATGTTCTGCTAATTGTGAAACATATTCATTAATCACACGATCTCGAATCAAAACATTTGTTTGTGGACTTTCAATTCTATAGGGCATCCCATACACCATTTCAAACGCTGATATTCCTACATCTGCTCGGGGTCTGGTTCTGAGAATTAATAGTGCCATGGGTAGGCACTTAATCCATGATAATTTAGTTTCTATCATTAATTTAGTCAAAATAGTTTTGATTTCCCCATTCATCCTTTCAACTTTTCCCGAACTTTGTGGATGCCATGGTGTATGGTATTCCCACTTAATACCTAAGCTTTCTGTTAGATCTCTAACAATTTTTGACACAAAGTGTGTTCCTCTGTCTGAGTCAATTACATCAGGTACACCATATCGAGGTATAATGTATTCAAGTAATACCTTAGTAACTTGGTTAGCAGTTGCCTTGGAAGTAGGAAAAGCCTCAACATAATATGTTAAATGATCCACCATTACCAATAAATATTTGTAATGCCCCACCCTGGGTAGTTCAGTAAAATCCACTTGTATGTGTGAAAAAGGTCTGTATGCTGGGGAACGTCCTCCAAGAGGTTTTTGTCTCATGTTGTTTCGATTAACCTTTTGACAGGTCTCGCAGGCTGTCGTGACTGTCTTTGCTATGTTATATACGCCTATACAGGCAAACTGTTGATTGAAATGATCAACTAACGCCTGGGTTCCCCAGTGTGTTTTGCTGTGTATTTTTGAAAATATTTCGAGTGCTATGCCCTTCGGCAAGACTTCTCTCCCATCTGGCAATATGTACTTACCATCCTGTTCCTTAGCTCCCATTTGCTCTAATTTTTCCTTTTCTGCAGACTCAAAGCTCAAATTTTTACTAACAGATATTTGTTGCATAGTCAAAATCGTATTATAATTGCCTGCCACTCGTTTTGCTTCTGTATCAGCTGTATTATTTCCCCTAACTTGATAACTTGTACCTCGCTGGTGTCCCTTTATATGTACAACTGCTATTTTATTCGGCATTTTCAATGCCCCCAAAACTCGCCGAATTAATCCCGGGTGTATCAGTTCTTTTCCCTGTGAGTTAATAAATCCTCTTTCCTCCCATATTTTTCCAAAGGTATGTACCACTCCAAACGCATAGCGTGAGTCTGTATATATAGTTCCATCCTTTCCCTTCAGCGACACTAATGCTTTCCACAATGCATACAGCTCACAGGCTTGAGCCGACCAGCTGGCACTCAGGGGGCCTGATTCTATTGTTTTAAATTCTCCTTTTTCCAATTTAACGATGGCATATCCGGATAATCGTTTACCTTCCACTATTCGTGATGACCCATCTATAAATAATACTTCTCCACATTGTAGTTCTTCTTCTTCTAAGTCTGGCCTAATGCGTGTCTGCTGTTCAATTGTTTGAAAACAATTGTGCAATAGTTCATTGCCTTCTCCTGGGTATAAAAATTCAGCGGGATTAACTGCTCCAATAGTTTTTAAAGATAGTTTAGGGGATTCTATAAGTATTCCTTCATACTTTAATAATCGGCTATCTGTAAGCCACTTTTCTGCTTTTTGTTGTAGCACTCCCCTGATGTTATGAGGTGTATATAAGACAACTTCTCCATTAAAGGTAATGCAATTCGTTTCCTCAAGTAATAAGGCAGCAGCAACAATGATTTGTAAACAACTTGGCCAACCCCTGCTGACAGGATCCAACAGCTTTGATAAGTATGCCACCGGTTTCTTTTGTCCGGCCCATTCCTGAGTTAATACTCCGAATGCCGTTCCTTCATGTATGTTAACGAATAAATGGAATGGCCGCTTTAAATCTGGGAGGCTTAAAACCGGTGCTTGACTTAGCTCCCTTTTGAGACTGGCAAACTGCTCTTGATCCTGAGGGGTCCACTTGGGTATTTTGTCTTTAGACAGTTGTTCATATAAAAATTTAACTTTAAAACTGTAGTTCTCTATCCATTGTCTACAATACCCAAATAGCCCTAATGCCTGCCGAATTTGCCTCTTAGTGACAGGCATAGGTAATTCTAAAATTCCTTTAATGCGCTCTGGATCTAATATCTTCTTGCCGTTAAACAAATAATGCCCCAAATATTTCACTTTTTCCTCCACAAATTGCAACTTTTCTTGTGATATCCGCAGTCCCTTTTGTACAAGAAAGTTTAGGAGTCGAATGCTTTCTTTTCTTACATCCTCCTTATTATTCCCTGCTATGAGCAGATCATCTACATACTGTAACAGTACGTTTCCTGTTTGTACCTGGTATTCTTTTAAGAGCTCTTCCAGGGCTTGTCCAAACAGATTAGGGGATTCAGTGAACCCTTGGGGGAGCACGGTCCATCTCAATTGCTGTCTACGGCCTGTCTCTATGTCTTCCCATTCAAATGCAAAATAATCACGGCATTCTTCTGCCAGTGGACAGGCCCAAAAGGCATCCTTTAAATCAATCACACTATACCAGGAGTTATGGGGTCCTAGCTTGCTTAGCAGTGTGTATGGATTTGCTACTACAGGGAACCGGGTGATAGTTCTTTTGTTTATTTCCCTTAAATCATGTACAAGCCGATATTTCCCATTTGGCTTCCTTACAGGCAAAATAGGGGTGTTAAAGGGTGACATACAAGGCTCTAAGATTCCTTGTGCTAACAATCGATCAATTTCTGGTTTTAATCCTCTCCGTCCTTCTAGGGATATGGGATATTGCCTCACCCTCACAGGTATGTGGGGTTCGGAGATTTGAATTTTAATCGGTGGGATTTCCAGTTTACTTATTGTGTCCGGAGAGTACCAGACATCAGGGTTAATTTGTTTTTGATCGTCCACAGTTAAAGGATAAGCTGACACCATTAGCTCTTGGTTTTTTGCTTTAATTTCTAATTGTAATTCAACAATTAAATCCCGTCCTAACAGATTAAATTCTGCTTCAGGGACGAGCAAGAGTTCACCCATTCCAAATTTATTTTTAGTTTCGAACACCACATTTTTGATTTTGCTTACTTTAAAGGGTTCCCCTTTTGCTCCAATTACTTGTACTTTTTCAGGGGAAACTTTACATCCCTCAGGTATTTGCCTAATAGTCGATTTCTCAGCCCCAGTGTCTACTAAAAAGGTGAACTCTTGTTTATGGGGACCTATTTTTAATTTTATCAAGGGCTCATGATGACTCCGGTCCCCTAAGATATAGAGCCCCTGACTCTCCTATTCTGTTTTCAATATTTCCTCATCCCTGATCCTTTCTCTGCAATTCTTCTTTATATGTCCCTTCTTTCCACAGTAAAAACAACATCTCTGTTCCTTCCTTACTACTATGTTCCCTTGTTTCGTTTCAGCAGATTTATGTTCACCGATCTGCCCTTTGCGACCCTCTCTAACCGCTGCTACCATCATTTTTACTTGTCGCTTGCTGCTCTCTTCTTCCCGCCTTACGTAGATTTTCTGAGCTTCTCTTAATAATTCATCCAACCCTCTATTCTGCCAGTCTTCTAACTTTTCAATTTTCTTTCTGATATCTTCCCATGATTTTGCCACAAACTGAGTTTTGAGGAGCGCTTGTCCTAAAGGGTCGTCTGGATTTACCCCAGAGTACAGCTGAAGGGCTTTCCTCAGTCGTTCTAGCCACTCAGTGGGGCTCTCATCTTTCTTTTGCATTTCATTAAATGCTTTATTGATATTCTGGCCACGGGGTACTGCTTCTCTAATCCCCTGAATTACTATAGTTCTCAGGTCCTGCATATGAGTTCTATGCACCGGATCCTGATTATCCCAATTAGGTCTTTGGAGTGGCCATTTAATATCTGCTTGGGGTCCCTGGGCATGCTGAGCATCCCACAGTCTCATTCCTGCTCGTCTAATCATATCTCTTTCCTCGGTAGTAAATAATTGACCAAGGATAGATTGCATCTCATCCCAAGTATAAAGGTTTGGTCCCAAAAATTGATCTAATCTTTCTGCCACTCCGAGTGGGTCCTCAATTAAGTTTCCCATCTCGGTTCTTTTAAAATCTCGCAGGTCAGCCGAGCTTAGGGGTACAGAAATATATCCAATCACAGGTTGAGGTCCCCCCATGGGCATTTCCCTTAGAGGATATATCTGAGCTGCCCCTTTTTGGCTCCTAGTCACACGTCTAGGAGGAAGGGGGGACCCTTGTTCCGACTCTGGTTGGGGAGTGGGCGCTCTGGGGACCTCTGGAGGGGCTGCGGGAGCAGGAGGAGGAATGTAAGGGGGGGGGGTTAGAAGGGTTTCATCCAACTCTTCCTTCTTTTTCTTTTGTTTAGTTTTTACTTCATTCAGTGGGTAAAGTCTAGCTCCCGGTCTTTCTAGCCACACTTCCGCATACTGACTCTCCTCCGGGTTAAGGGGTTTTTTATTATTAACCCAGAGGTTTAATTGCTGTCTTACCCAATCTTCTTCTGACCCATAGACTGGCCAAAAGACATTTTTAGAAATCTTCTTCCCTCCCCATACCTTAGTACAATATTCTATCATTTTCTGCTTATCTTTCCCTAATGTTCCAGGGAAATATCTCCAATTGTCTAAGATATATGCCAGAGGGGTATTCTTAGGTACAGTGGGTACCCTTCCCATGGGAGTCGAAGGCTTGCTGCCCTTCGCCCCCATCTTCTGGATTATCCACACACACACACTCACTCGCTCCCCTTGTTCCTGGCCCAGTCCCTCGCGGGAGATGGGAAACGCAGTACTTAAGAGTCCACACTTGCTTGGTTCAGTATATCGAACCTCTCATTTGTTATAATCCAGGAAACCCAATCCCGCCCGAACGGCAAACCCGCAAACAAATTCGCAATATACTTACGCGTCCTGCGTCTTCGTCCGGACTCCCGTGCACAGAATTTTTATGGGATTTTACCGGTCTCTCCTTTGCTCACTATTCTAGAATTTAGGTTCGTCGGTAAGGTTGAGGTAGGCTGTCGGTCACGGGGCCGCGGATTGCCGCAGGGCGCCTCCCCGGAGGACAGAAGCCCACCGTTCCTTATCCGAGTCACAGCACCAAAATTGTCATAAATTGCGACCACAAGGGATCATAATCCAATTAAAATTTTATTAATTATAGCAAGTAGAATATGAGCAAATACAGCGCTGGACGGCAGGGGAGTCTGCGCTCTACCAACTGCCGTAACTTTTGGTTACAGTTACATTCCTTATATACATTTCATGTACCCTTTTCTTGTAAGTCTCCGCCTTGTCCTGTTTCTTCTTTCTTCACTGGTGTAAGTCTGTTATCATGCAGATTCGGTAGATCTTCTCAAGGATGACTGTCCTTTGATATGGAATGTCTTTTGATGTGGAGGAATGCAGCTGTTGTTCTTCCTTTCCTTATCTAGGGAGTGATAGCCATTACTTTTTCCCCCTTATCTAGTAAGTTATAGCAAGTGCCCTCTTTCCGGGACCTCCACACATAATTCGAGCAAGTATTGTCATTTACACAAGGCATATGTTAACTCTCAACATCTCTTCCCCCTTCTTGATTTCCTGAACAAATTTAACCCGTTTATTACATAAGCGATCTCATGTCTTTTTGCAGTTTAATCTTTACACTGGGTTTGACATAAATCTTAATAAACAATATCATATTCATAGTTTCTCACATACCTGAAACTCCGGGGTAGGCCTGGTATACATACACGATGTTTCAAGGTAGAACCGGTTCCCCCACCGGTACTCTGGGGTTGGAACGGAACCCTTTGTGATGCGCCAGAGAACACCAGCTGTCCCTTCGTGTGCGCTGGACTAGACCTGGCCTCCCTACCGGACCCCACAGGTGACACCCGCTATCACTACCTGCTGCTCCGCATATAGGCTTGGCACTCATACCCGATGTTCTGGGGTAGTAGCGGTACCCCCACCGTTACTCTGCGGTAGTATCGGTACACCCACCGGTACTCCGGGGAAGTACGTGAACCCTTACTGGTTCACTGGGGTACACCTGCTGACGTTACTGGTGCGCGGTGTAGACCAGACATTCCTACCTGACCCTCCGTGTTAGTCTCGGTATCCCTACCTGATGCTCCGTTGGTGGCCTGGCACCCCTACCCGATATGCTGGGGTAGTACCGCTACCCCCACCGGTACTCTGCGGTAGTATTGGTACACCCACCGGTACTCCAGGGTAGTACCTGAACCCTTACTGGTTCGCTGGGGTACACCTGCTGACCTTACGGGCGTGCTCTGTAGACCAGACATTCCTACCTGACCCTCCAGGCTAGGCCCGGTATCCCTACCTGATGCTCTGCGGTAGGCCTGGCCCCCTACCCGACAATCTGGGGTAGTACCGGTACACCCAGAGGTACTCCGCGGTACTTTTGCTATACCCACCGGTACTCCTGGATTGTACCGGAACCCTTACTGGTGCGCCGGGGTACACCTGCTGACCCTATGGGCTCGCCGCTTTATGTCCACCCTTCCTACCTGACCCGCCGGGGTAGGCCTGGTATACATACCCGATGTTTCAAGGTAGAACCGGTTGCCCCAACAGGACTCTGGGGTTGGAACGGAACCCTTTGTGATGTGCCAGAGAACACCAGCTGTCCCTTCGTGCGCGCTGGACTAGACCAGGCCTCCCTACCGGACCCCACAGGTTACCCCCGCTATCACTACCTGATGCTCCGCATATAGGCTTGGCACCCATACCCGATGCTCTGGGGTAGTACCGCTACCCCCACCGGTACTCTGCGGTAGTATTGGTACACCCACCGGTACTCCAGGGTAGTACCTGAACCCTTACTGGTTCGCTGGGGTACACCTGCTGACCTTACGGGCGTGCTCTGTAGACCAGACATTCCTACCTGACCCTCCAGGCTAGGCCCGGTATCCCTACCTGATGCTCTGCGGTAGGCCTGGCCCCCTACCCGACAATCTGGGGTAGTACCGGTACACCCAGAGGTACTCCGCGGTAATTTTGCTATACCCACCGGTACTCCTGGATTGTACCGGAACCCTTACTGGTGCGCCGGGGTACACCTGCTGACCCTACGGGCGCGCCGCTTTACGCCCACCCTTCTTATCTTACCCGCCGGGGTAGGCCTGGTATACCTACCAGATGTTTTGAGTTAGAACCGGTTCCCCCACCGGTACTCTGGGCTTGGAACGGAAACCTTTGTGATGCGCCAGAGAACACCAGCTGTCCCTTCGTGCGCGCTGGACTAGACCTGGCCTCCCTACCGGACCCCACAGGTTACACCCGCTATCACTACCTGATGCTCCGCATATAGGTTTGGCACCCATACCCGATGTTCTGGGGTAGTAGCGGTACCCCCACCGTTACTCTGCGGTAGTATCGGTACACCCACCGGTACTCCGGGGTAGTACGTGAACCCTTACTGGTTCACTGGGGTACACCTGCTGACGTTACTGGCGCGCGGTGTAGACCAGACATTCCTACCTGACCCTCCGTTTTAGGCCCGGTATCCCTACCTGATGCTCCGTTGTTGGCCTGGCACCCCTACCCGATATGCTGGGGTAGTACCGCTACCCCCACCGGTACTCTGTGGTAGTATTGGTACACCCACCGGTACTCCAGGGTAGTACCTGAACCCTTACTGGTTCGCTGGGGTACACCTGCTGAGGTTACTGGCGCGCGGCATAGACCAGACATTCCTACCTGACCCTCCGTTTTAGGCCCGGTATCCCTACCTGATGCTCCGTTGTTGGCCTGGCACCCCTACCCGATATGCTGGGGTAGTACCGGTACCCCCACCGGTACTCTGCGGTACTTTTGCTATACCCACCGGTACTCCTGGATTGTACCGGAACCCTTACTGGTGCGCCGGGGTACACCTGCTGACCCTATGGGCTCGCCGCTTTATGTCCACCCTTCCTACCTGACCCGCCGGGGTAGGCCTGGTATACCTACCCGATGTTTCGAGGTAGAACCCGTTCCCCTACCGGTACTCTGGGGTTGGAACGGAACCCTTTGTGATGCGCCAGAGAACACCAGTTGTCCCTTCGTGCGCGCTGGACTAGACCTGGCCTCCCTACCGGACCCCACAGGTTAGACCCGGTATCCCTACCTGATGCTCCGCATTAGGCTTGGCACCCATACCCGATGTTCTGGGGTAGTAGCGGTACCCCCACCGTTACTCTGCGGTAGTATCGGTACACCCACCGGTACTCCGGGGTAGTACGTGAACCCTTACTGGTTCACTGGGGTACACCTGCTGACGTTACTGGCGCGCGGTGTAGACCAGACATTCCTACCTGACCCTCCGTGTTAGGCCCGGTATCCCTACCTGATGCTCCGTTGTAAGCCTGGCACCCCTACCCGATATGCTGGGGTGGTACCGGTACCCCCACCGGTACTCTGCGGTAGTATTGGTACACCCACCGGTACTCCAGGGTAGTACCTGAACCCTTACTGGTTCGCTGGGGTACACCTGCTGACCTTACGGGCGTGCTCTGTAGACCAGACATTCCTACCTGACCCTCCAGGCTAGGCCCGGTATCCCTACCTGATGCTCTGCGGTAGGCCTGGCCCCCTACCCGACAATCTGGGGTAGTACCGGTACACCCAGAGGTACTCCGCGGTAATTTTGCTATACCCACCGGTACTCCTGGATTGTACCGGAACCCTTACTGGTGCGCCGGGGTACACCTGCTGACCCTACGGGCGCGCCGCTTTACGCCCACCCTTCTTATCTTACCCGCCGGGGTAGGCCTGTTTTACCTACCAGATGTTTTGAGTTAGAACCGGTTCCCCCACCGGTACTCTGGGCTTGGAACGGAAACCTTTGTGATGCGCCAGAGAACACCAGCTGTCCCTTCGTGCGCGCTGGACTAGACCTGGCCTCCCTACCGGACCCCACAGGTTACACCCGCTATCACTACCTGATGCTCCGCATATAGGTTTGGCACCCATACCCGATGTTCTGGGGTAGTAGCGGTACCCCCACCGTTACTCTGCGGTAGTATCGGTACACCCACCGGTACTCCGGGGTAGTACGTGAACCCTTACTGGTTCACTGGGGTACACCTGCTGACGTTACTGGCGCGCGGTGTAGACCAGACATTCCTACCTGACCCTCCGTTTTAGGCCCGGTATCCCTACCTGATGCTCCGTTGTTGGCCTGGCACCCCTACCCGATATGCTGGGGTAGTACCGCTACCCCCACCGGTACTCTGTGGTAGTATTGGTACACCCACCGGTACTCCAGGGTAGTACCTGAACCCTTACTGGTTCGCTGGGGTACACCTGCTGAGGTTACTGGCGCGCGGCATAGACCAGACATTCCTACCTGACCCTCCGTTTTAGGCCCGCTATCCCTACCTGATGCTCCGTTGTTGGCCTGGCACCCCTACCCGATATGCTGGGGTAGTACCGGTACCCCCACCGGTACTCTGCGGTACTTTTGCTATACCCACCGGTACTCCTGGATTGTACCGGAACCCTTACTGGTGCGCCGGGGTACACCTGCTGACCCTATGGGCTCGCCGCTTTATGTCCACCCTTCCTACCTGACCCGCCGGGGTAGGCCTGGTATACCTACCCGATGTTTCGAGGTAGAACCCGTTCCCCTACCGGTACTCTGGGGTTGGAACGGAACCCTTTGTGATGCGCCAGAGAACACCAGTTGTCCCTTCGTGCGCGCTGGACTAGACCTGGCCTCCCTACCGGACCCCACAGGTTAGACCCGGTATCCCTACCTGATGCTCCGCATTAGGCTTGGCACCCATACCCGATGTTCTGGGGTAGTAGCGGTACCCCCACCGTTACTCTGCGGTAGTATCGGTACACCCACCGGTACTCCGGGGTAGTACGTGAACCCTTACTGGTTCACTGGGGTACACCTGCTGACGTTACTGGCGCGCGGTGTAGACCAGACATTCCTACCTGACCCTCCGTGTTAGGCCCGGTATCCCTACCTGATGCTCCGTTGTAAGCCTGGCACCCCTACCCGATATGCTGGGGTGGTACCGGTACCCCCACCGGTACTCTGCGGTAGTATTGGTACACCCACCGGTACTCCAGGGTAGTACCTGAACCCTTACTGGTTCGCTGGGGTACACCTGCTGACCTTACGGGAGTGCTCTGTAGACCAGACATTCCTACCTGACCCTCCAGGCTAGGCCCGGTATCCCTACCTGATGCTCTGCGGTAGGCCTGGCCCCCTACCCGACAATCTGGGGTAGTACCGGTACACCCACCGGTACTCCGCGGTACTTTTGCTATACCCACCGGTACTCCTGGATTGTACCGGAACCCTTACTGGTGCGCCGGGGTACACCTGCTGACACTACGGGCGCGCCGATTTACGCCCACCCTTCCTACCTGAAACTCCGGGGTAGGCCTGGTATACATACCCGATGTTTCAAGGTAGAACCGGTTGCCCCAACAGGACTCTGGGGTTGGAACGGAACCCTTTGTGATGTGCCAGAGAACACCAGCTGTCCCTTCGTGCGCGCTGGACTAGACCTGGCCTCCCTACCGGACCCCACAGGTTACCCCCGCTATCACTACCTGATGCTCCGCATATAGGCTTGGCACCCATACCCGATGCTCTAGGGTAGTAGCGGTACCCCCACCGTTATTCTGCGGTAGTATCAGTACACCCACCGGTACTCCGGGGTAGTACCTGAACCCTTACTGGTTCGCTGGGGTACACCTCCTGACCTTACGGGCGTGCTCTGTAGACCAGACATTCCTACCTGACCCTCCAGGCTAGGCCCGGTATCCCTACCTGATGCTCTGCGGTAGGCCTGGCCCCCTACCCGACAATCTGGGGTAGTACCGGTACACCCACAGGTACTCCGCGGTAATTTTGCTATACCCACCGGTACTCCTGGATTGTACCGGAACCCTTACTGGTGCGCCGGGGTACACCTGCTGACCCTACGGGCGCGCCGCTTTACGCCGACCCTTCTTATCTTACCCGCCGGGGTAGGCCTGGTATACCTACCAGATGTTTTGAGTTAGAACCGGTTCCCCCACCGGTACTCTGGGCTTGGAACGGAAACCTTTGTGATGCGCCAGAGAACACCAGCTGTCCCTTCGTGCGCGCTGGACTAGACCTGGCCTCCCTACCGGACCCCACAGGTTACACCCGCTATCACTACCTGATGCTCCGCATATAGGTTTGGCACCCATACCCGATGTTCTGGGGTAGTAGCGGTACCCCCACCGTTACTCTGCGGTAGTATCGGTACACCCACCGGTACTCCGGGGTAGTACGTGAACCCTTACTGGTTCACTGGGGTACACCTGCTGACGTTACTGGCGCGCGGTGTAGACCAGACATTCCTACCTGACCCTCCGTTTTAGGCCCGGTATCCCTACCTGATGCTCCGTTGTTGGCTTGGCACCCCTACCCGATATGCTGGGGTAGTACCGGTACCCCCACCGGTACTCTGCGGTAGTATTGGTACACCCACCGGTACTCCAGGGTAGTACCTGAACCCTTACTCGTTCGCTGGGGTACACCTGCTGACCTTACGGGCGTGCTCTGTAGACCAGACATTCCTACCTGACCCTCCAGGCTAGGCCCGGTATCCCTACCTGATGCTCTGCGGTAGGCCTGGCCCCCTACCCGACAATCTGGGGTAGTACCGGTACACCCAGAGGTACTCCGCGGTACTTTTGCTATACCCACCGGTACTCCTGGATTGTACCGGAACCCTTACTGGTGCGCCGGGGTACACCTGCTGACCCTATGGGCTCGCCGCTTTATGTCCACCCTTCCTACCTGACCCGCCGGGGTAGGCCTGGTATACCTACCCGATGTTTCGAGGTAGAACCCGTTCCCCTACCGGTACTCTGGGGTTGGAACGGAACCCTTTGTGATGCGCCAGAGAACACCAGTTGTCCCTTCGTGCGCGCTGGACTAGACCTGGCCTCCCTACCGGACCCCACAGGTTAGACCCGGTATCCCTACCTGATGCTCCGCATTAGGCTTGGCACCCATACCCGATGTTCTGGGGTAGTAGCGGTACCCCCACCGTTACTCTGCGGTAGTATCGGTACACCCACCGGTACTCCGGGGTAGTACGTGAACCCTTACTGGTTCACTGGGGTACACCTGCTGACGTTACTGGCGCGCGGTGTAGACCAGACATTCCTACCTGACCCTCCCTTTTAGGCCCGGTATCCCTACCTGATGCTCCGTTGTTGGCCTGGCACCCCTACCCGATATGCTGGGGTAGTACCGGTACCCCCACCGGTACTCTGCGGTAGTATTGGTACACCCACCGGTACTCCAGGGTAGTACCTGAACCCTTACTGGTTCGCTGGGGTACACCTGCTGACCTTACGGGAGTGCTCTGTAGACCAGACATTCCTACCTGACCCTCCAGGCTAGGCCCGGTATCCCTACCTGATGCTCTGCGGTAGGCCTGGCCCCCTACCCGACAATCTGGGGTAGTACCGGTACACCCACCGGTACTCCGCGGTACTTTTGCTATACCCACCGGTACTCCTGGATTGTACCGGAACCCTTACTGGTGCGCCGGGGTACACCTGCTGACACTACGGGCGCGCCGATTTACGCCCACCCTTCCTACCTGAAACTCCGGGGTAGGCCTGGTATACATACCCGATGTTTCAAGGTAGAACCGGTTGCCCCAACAGGACTCTGGGATTGGAACGGAACCCTTTGTGATGTGCCAGAGAACACCAGCTGTCCCTTCGTGCGCGCTGGACTAGACCAGGCCTCCCTACCGGACCCCACAGGTTACCCCCGCTATCACTACCTGATGCTCCGCATATAGGCTTGGCACCCATACCCGATGCTCTAGGGTAGTAGCGGTACCCCCACCGTTATTCTGCGGTAGTATCAGTACACCCACCGGTACTCCGGGGTAGTACCTGAACCCTTACTGTTTCGCTGGGGTACACCTCCTGACCTTACGGGCGTGCTCTGTAGACCAGACATTCCTACCTGACCCTCCAGGCTAGGCCCGGTATCCCTACCTGATGCTCTGCGGTAGGCCTGGCCCCCTACCCGACAATCTGGGGTAGTACCGGTACACCCACAGGTACTCCGCGGTAATTTTGCTATACCCACCGGTACTCCTGGATTGTACCGGAACCCTTACTGGTGCGCCGGGGTACACCTGCTGACCCTACGGGCGCGCCGCTTTACGCCCACCCTTCTTATCTTACCCGCCGGGGTAGGCCTGGTATACCTACCAGATGTTTTGAGTTAGAACCGGTTCCCCCACCGGTACTCTGGGCTTGGAACGGAAACCTTTGTGATGCGCCAGAGAACACCAGCTGTCCCTTCGTGCGCGCTGGACTAGACCTGGCCTCCCTACCGGACCCCACAGGTTACACCCGCTATCACTACCTGATGCTCCGCATATAGGTTTGGCACCCATACCCGATGTTCTGGGGTAGTAGCGGTACCCCCACCGTTACTCTGCGGTAGTATCGGTACACCCACCGGTACTCCGGGGTAGTACGTGAACCCTTACTGGTTCACTGGGGTACACCTGCTGACGTTACTGGCGCGCGGTGTAGACCAGACATTCCTACCTGACCCTCCGTTTTAGGCCCGGTATCCCTACCTGATGCTCCGTTGTTGGCCTGGCACCCCTACCCGATATGCTGGGGTAGTACCGCTACCCCCACCGGTACTCTGTGGTAGTATTGGTACACCCACCGGTACTCCAGGGCAGTACCTGAACCCTTACTGGTTCGCTGGGGTACACCTGCTGAGGTTACTGGCGCGCGGCATAGACCAGACATTCCTACCTGACCCTCCGTTTTAGGCCCGGTATCCCTACCTGATGCTCCGTTGTTGGCCTGGCACCCCTACCCGATATGCTGGGGTAGTACCGCTACCCCCACCGGTACTCTGCGGTACTTTTGCTATACCCACCGGTACTCCTGGATTGTACCGGAACCCTTACTGGTGCGCCGGGGTACACCTGCTGACCCTATGGGCTCGCCGCTTTATGTCCACCCTTCCTACCTGACCCGCCGGGGTAGGCCTGGTATACCTACCCGATGTTTCGAGGTAGAACCCGTTCCCCTACCGGTACTCTGGGGTTGGAACGGAACCCTTTGTGATGCGCCAGAGAACACCAGTTGTCCCTTCGTGCGCGCTGGACTAGACCTGGCCTCCCTACCGGACCCCACAGGTTAGACCCGCTATCCCTACCTGATGCTCCGCATTAGGCTTGGCACCCATACCCGATGTTCTGGGGTAGTAGCGGTACCCCCACCGTTACTCTGCGGTAGTATCGGTACACCCACCGGTACTCCGGGGTAGTACGTGAACCCTTACTGGTTCACTGGGGTACACCTGCTGACGTTACTGGCGCGCGGTGTAGACCAGACATTCCTACCTGACCCTCCGTGTTAGGCCCGGTATCCCTACCTGATGCTCCGTTGTAAGCCTGGCACCCCTACCCGATATGCTGGGGTGGTACCGGTACCCCCACCGGTACTCTGCGGTAGTATTGGTACACCCACCGGTACTCCAGGGTAGTACCTGA
Organism: Astur gentilis; assembly: GCF_929443795.1. Lineage (NCBI taxonomy): Eukaryota > Metazoa > Chordata > Aves > Accipitriformes > Accipitridae > Astur > Astur gentilis. The sequence goes on along the minus strand of NW_026060868.1, from coordinate 4,724,545 downwards.
ACCCTTACTGGTTCGCTGGGGTACACCTGCTGACCTTACGGGCGTGCTGTGTAGACCAGACATTCCTACCTGACCCTCCAGGCTAGGCCCGGTATGCCTACCTGATGCTCTGCGGTAGGCCTGGCCCCCTACCCGACAATCTGGGGTAGTACCGGTACACCCACCGGTACTCCGCGGTACTTTTGCTATACCCACCGGTACTCCTGGATTGTACTGGAACCCTTACTGGTGCGCCGGGGTACACCTGCTGACACTACGGGCGCGCCGATTTACGCCCACCCTTCCTACCTGAAACTCCGGGGTAGGCCTGGTATACATACCCGATGTTTCAAGGTAGAACCGGTTGCCCCAACAGGACTCTGGGGTTGGAACGGAACCCTTTGTGATGTGCCAGAGAACACCAGCTGTCCCTTCGTGCGCGCTGGACTAGACCTGGCCTCCCTACCGGACCCCACAGGTTACCCCCGCTATCACTACCTGATGCTCCGCATATAGGCTTGGCACCCATACCCGATGCTCTAGGGTAGTAGCGGTACCCCCACCGTTATTCTGGGGTAGTATCAGTACACCCACCGGTACTCCGCGGTAGTACCTGAACCCTTACTGGTTCGCTGGGGTACACCTCCTGACCTTACGGGCGTGCTCTGTAGACCAGATATTCCTACCTGACCCTCCAGGCTAGGCCCGGTATCCCTACCTGATGCTCTGCGGTAGGCCTGGCCCCCTACCCGACAATCTGGGGTAGTACCGGTACACCCACAGGTACTCCGCGGTAATTTTGCTATACCCACCGGTACTCCTGGATTGTACCGGAACCCTTACTGGTGCGCCGGGGTACACCTGCTGACCCTACGGGCGCGCCGCTTTACGCCGACCCTTCTTACCTTACCCGCCGGGGTAGGCCTGGTATACCTACCAGATGTTTTGAGTTAGAACCGGTTCCCCCACCGGTACTCTGGGCTTGGAACGGAAACCTTTGTGATGCGCCAGAGAACACCAGCTGTCCCTTTGTGCGCGCTGGACTAGACCTGGCCTCCCTACCGGACCCCACAGGTTACACCCGCTATCACTACCTGATGCTCCGCATATATGTTTGGCACCCATACCCGATGTTCTGGGGTAGTAGCGGTACCCCCACCGTTACTCTGCGGTAGTATCGGTACACCCACCGGTACTCCGGGGTAGTACGTGAACCCTTACTGGTTCACTGGGGTACACCTGCTGACGTTACTGGCGCGCGGTGTAGACCAGACATTCCTACCTGACCCTCCGTGTTAGTCCCGGTATCCCTACCTGATGCTCCGTTGTTGGCCTGGCACCCCTACCCGATATGCTGGGGTAGTACCGCTACCCCCACCGGTACTCTGTGGTAGTATTGGTACACCCACCGGTACTCCAGGGTAGTACCTGAACCCTTACTGGTTCGCTGGGGTACACCTGCTGACCTTACGGGAGTGCTCTGTAGACCAGACATTCCTACCTGACCCTCCAGGCTAGGCCCGGTATCCCTACCTGATGCTCTGCGGTAGGCCTGGCCCCCTACCCGACAATCTGGGGTAGTACCGGTACACCCACAGGTACTCCGCGGTACTTTTGCTATACCCACCGGTACTCCTGGATTGTACCGGAACCCTTACTGGTGCGCCGGGGTACACCTGCTGACACTACGGGCGCGCCGATTTACGCCCACCCTTCCTACCTGACCCGCCGGGGTAGGCCTGGTATACATACCCGATGTTTCAAGGTAGAACCGGTTGCCCCAACAGGACTCTGGGGTTGGAACGGAACCCTTTGTGATGCGCCAGAGAACACCAGCTGTCCGTTCGTTCATGCTGGACTAGACCAGGCCTCCCTACCGGACCCCACAGGTTAGACCAGCTATAACTACCTGATGCTCCGCATATAGGCTTGGCACCCATACCCGATGTTCTGGGGTAGTAGCGGTACCCCGACCGTTAATCTGCGGTAGTATCGGTACACCCACCGGTACTCCGGGGTAGTACGTGAACCCTTACTGGTTCACTGGGGTACACCTGCTGACGTTACTGGCGCACGGTGTAGACCAGACATTCCTACCTGACCCTCCGTTTTAGGCCCGGTATCCCTACCTGATGCTCCGTTGTTGGCCTGGCACCCCTACCCGATATGCTGGGGTAGTACAGGTACCCCCACCGGTACTCTGCGGTAGTATTGATACACCCACCGGTACTCCAGGGCAGTACCTGAACCCTTACTGGTTCGCTGGGGTACACCTGCTGACCTTACGGGCGTGCTCTGTAGACCAGACATTCCTACCTGACCCTCCAGGCTAGGCCCGGTATCCCTACCTGATGCTCTGCGGTTGGCCTGGCCCCCTACCCGACAATCTGGGGTAGTACCGGTACACCCACCGGTACTCCGCGGTACTTTTGCTATACCCACCGGTACTCCTGGATTGTACCGGAACCCTTACTGGTGCGCCGGGGTACACCTGCTGACCCTACGGGCGTGCCGCTTTACGCCCACCCTTCCTACCTGACCCGCCGGGGTAGGCCTGGTATACCTACCCGATGTTTCGAGGTAGAACCCGTTCCCCCACTGGTACTCTGGGGTTGGAACGGAACCCTTTGTGATGCGCCAGAGAACACCAGCTGTCCCTTCGTGCGCGCTGAACTAGACCCGGCCTCCCTACCGGACCCCACATGTTACACCCGGTATCCCTACCTGATGCTCCGCATTAGGCTTGGCACCCATACCCGATGTTCTGGGGTAGTAGCGGTACCCCCACCGTTACTCTGCGGTAGTATCGGTACACCCACCGGTACTCCGGGGTAGTACGTGAACCCTTACTGGTTCACTGGGGTACACCTGATGACGTTACTGGCGCGCGGTTTAGACCAGACATTCCTACCTGACCCTCCGTTTTAGGCCCGGTATCCCTACCTGATGCTCCGTTGTTGGCCTGGCACCCCTACCCGATATGCTGGGGTAGTACCGGTACCCCCACCGGTACTCTGCGGTAGTATTGGTACACCCACCGGTACTCCAGGGCAGTACCTGAACACTTACTGGTTCGCTGGGGTACACCTGCTGACCTTACGGGCGTGCTGTGTAGACCAGACATTCCTACCTGACCCTCCAGGCTAGGCCCGGTATCCCTACCTGATGCTCTGCGGTAGGCCTGGCCCCCTACCCGACAATCTGGGGTAGTATCGGTACACCCACCGGTACTCCGCGGTACTTTTGCTATACCCACCGGTACTCCTGGATTGTACCGGAACCCTTACTGGTGCGCCGGGTTACACCTGCTGACCCTACAGGCACACTGCTTTGGACCCACCCTTCCTACCTGACCCGCCGGGGTAGGCCTGGTATACCTACCCGATGTTTCGAGGTAGAACCGGTTCCCCCACCGGTACACTGGGTTTGGAACGCAGCCCTTTGTGATGCGCCAGAGAACACCAGCTGTCCCTTCGTGCGTGCTGGACTAGACACGGCCTCCCTAACGGACCCCACAGGTTACACCCGGTATCCCTACCTGATGCTCCGCATTGGGCTTGGCACCCATACCCGATGTTCTGGGGTAGTAGCGGTACCCCCACCGTTACTCTGCGGTAGTATCGGTACACCCACCGGTAGTCCGGGGTAGTACGTGAACCCTTACTGGTTCACTGGGGTACACCTGCTGACGTTAATGGCGCGCGGTGTAGACCAGACATTCCTACCTGACCCTCCGTTTTAGGCCCGGTATCCCTACCTGATTCTGCGTTGTTGGCCTGGCACCCCTACCCGATATGCTGGGGTAGTACCGGTACCCCCACCGGTAATCTGCGGTAGTATTGGTACACCCACCGGTACTCCAGGGCAGTACCTGAACCCTTACTGGTTCGCTGGGGTACACCTGCTGACCTTACGGGAGTGCTCTGTAGACCAGACATTCCTACCTGACCCTCCAGGCTAGGCCCGGTATCCCTACCTGATGCTCTGCGGTAGGCCTGGCCCCCTACCCGACAATCTGGGGTAGTACCGGTACACCCACCGGTACTCCGCGGTACTTTTGCTATACCCACCGGTACTCCTGGATTGTACCGGAACCCTTACTGGTGCGCCGGGGTACACCTGCTGACACTACGGGCGCGCCGATTTACGCCCACCCTTCCTACCTGAAACTCCGGGGTAGGCCTGGTATACATACCCGATGTTTCAAGGTAGAACCGGTTGCCCCAACAGGACTCTGGGGTTGGAACGGAACCCTTTGTGATGTGCCAGAGAACACCAGCTGTCCCTTCGTGCGCGCTGGACTAGACCTGGCCTCCCTACCGGACCCCACAGGTTACCCCCGCTATCACTACCTGATGCTCCGCATATAGGCTTGGCACCCATACCCGATGCTCTAGGGTAGTAGCGGTACCCCCACCGTTATTCTGCGGTAGTATCAGTACACCCACCGGTACTCCGGGGTAGTACCTGAACCCTTACTGGTTCGCTGGGGTACACCTCCTGACCTTACGGGCGTGCTCTGTAGACCAGACATTCCTACCTGACCCTCCAGGCTAGGCCCGGTATCCCTACCTGATGCTCTGCGGTAGGCCTGGCCCCCTACCCGACAATCTGGGGTAGTACCGGTACACCCACAGGTACTCCGCGGTAATTTTGCTATACCCACCGGTACTCCTGGATTGTACCGGAACCCTTACTGGTGCGCCGGGGTACACCTGCTGACCCTACGGGCGCGCCGCTTTACGCCGACCCTTCTTATCTTACCCGCCGGGGTAGGCCTGGTATACCTACCAGATGTTTTGAGTTAGAACCGGTTCCCCCACCGGTACTCTGGGCTTGGAACGGAAACCTTTGTGATGCGCCAGAGAACACCAGCTGTCCCTTCGTGCGCGCTGGACTAGACCTGGCCTCCCTACCGGACCCCACAGGTTACACCCGCTATCACTACCTGATGCTCCGCATATAGGTTTGGCACCCATACCCGATGTTCTGGGGTAGTAGCGGTACCCCCACCGTTACTCTGCGGTAGTATCGGTACACCCACCGGTACTCCGGGGTAGTACGTGAACCCTTACTGGTTCACTGGGGTACACCTGCTGACGTTACTGGCGCGCGGTGTAGACCAGACATTCCTACCTGACCCTCCGTTTTAGGCCCGGTATCCCTACCTGATGCTCCGTTGTTGGCCTGGCACCCCTACCCGATATGCTGGGGTAGTACCGGTACCCCCACCGGTACTCTGCGGTAGTATTGGTACACCCACCGGTACTCCAGGGTAGTACCTGAACCCTTACTCGTTCGCTGGGGTACACCTGCTGACCTTACGGGCGTGCTCTGTAGACCAGACATTCCTACCTGACCCTCCAGGCTAGGCCCGGTATCCCTACCTGATGCTCTGCGGTAGGCCTGGCCCCCTACCCGACAATCTGGGGTAGTACCGGTACACCCAGAGGTACTCCGCGGTACTTTTGCTATACCCACCGGTACTCCTGGATTGTACCGGAACCCTTACTGGTGCGCCGGGGTACACCTGCTGACCCTATGGGCTCGCCGCTTTATGTCCACCCTTCCTACCTGACCCGCCGGGGTAGGCCTGGTATACCTACCCGATGTTTCGAGGTAGAACCCGTTCCCCTACCGGTACTCTGGGGTTGGAACGGAACCCTTTGTGATGCGCCAGAGAACACCAGTTGTCCCTTCGTGCGCGCTGGACTAGACCTGGCCTCCCTACCGGACCCCACAGGTTAGACCCGGTATCCCTACCTGATGCTCCGCATTAGGCTTGGCACCCATACCCGATGTTCTGGGGTAGTAGCGGTACCCCCACCGTTACTCTGCGGTAGTATCGGTACACCCACCGGTACTCCGGGGTAGTACGTGAACCCTTACTGGTTCACTGGGGTACACCTGCTGACGTTACTGGCGCGCGGTGTAGACCAGACATTCCTACCTGACCCTCCCTTTTAGGCCCGGTATCCCTACCTGATGCTCCGTTGTTGGCCTGGCACCCCTACCCGATATGCTGGGGTAGTACCGGTACCCCCACCGGTACTCTGCGGTAGTATTGGTACACCCACCGGTACTCCAGGGTAGTACCTGAACCCTTACTGGTTCGCTGGGGTACACCTGCTGACCTTACGGGAGTGCTCTGTAGACCAGACATTCCTACCTGACCCTCCAGGCTAGGCCCGGTATCCCTACCTGATGCTCTGCGGTAGGCCTGGCCCCCTACCCGACAATCTGGGGTAGTACCGGTACACCCACCGGTACTCCGCGGTACTTTTGCTATACCCACCGGTACTCCTGGATTGTACCGGAACCCTTACTGGTGCGCCGGGGTACACCTGCTGACACTACGGGCGCGCCGATTTACGCCCACCCTTCCTACCTGAAACTCCGGGGTAGGCCTGGTATACATACCCGATGTTTCAAGGTAGAACCGGTTGCCCCAACAGGACTCTGGGATTGGAACGGAACCCTTTGTGATGTGCCAGAGAACACCAGCTGTCCCTTCGTGCGCGCTGGACTAGACCAGGCCTCCCTACCGGACCCCACAGGTTACCCCCGCTATCACTACCTGATGCTCCGCATATAGGCTTGGCACCCATACCCGATGCTCTAGGGTAGTAGCGGTACCCCCACCGTTATTCTGCGGTAGTATCAGTACACCCACCGGTACTCCGGGGTAGTACCTGAACCCTTACTGTTTCGCTGGGGTACACCTCCTGACCTTACGGGCGTGCTCTGTAGACCAGACATTCCTACCTGACCCTCCAGGCTAGGCCCGGTATCCCTACCTGATGCTCTGCGGTAGGCCTGGCCCCCTACCCGACAATCTGGGGTAGTACCGGTACACCCACAGGTACTCCGCGGTAATTTTGCTATACCCACCGGTACTCCTGGATTGTACCGGAACCCTTACTGGTGCGCCGGGGTACACCTGCTGACCCTACGGGCGCGCCGCTTTACGCCCACCCTTCTTATCTTACCCGCCGGGGTAGGCCTGGTATACCTACCAGATGTTTTGAGTTAGAACCGGTTCCCCCACCGGTACTCTGGGCTTGGAACGGAAACCTTTGTGATGCGCCAGAGAACACCAGCTGTCCCTTCGTGCGCGCTGGACTAGACCTGGCCTCCCTACCGGACCCCACAGGTTACACCCGCTATCACTACCTGATGCTCCGCATATAGGTTTGGCACCCATACCCGATGTTCTGGGGTAGTAGCGGTACCCCCACCGTTACTCTGCGGTAGTATCGGTACACCCACCGGTACTCCGGGGTAGTACGTGAACCCTTACTGGTTCACTGGGGTACACCTGCTGACGTTACTGGCGCGCGGTGTAGACCAGACATTCCTACCTGACCCTCCGTTTTAGGCCCGGTATCCCTACCTGATGCTCCGTTGTTGGCCTGGCACCCCTACCCGATATGCTGGGGTAGTACCGCTACCCCCACCGGTACTCTGTGGTAGTATTGGTACACCCACCGGTACTCCAGGGCAGTACCTGAACCCTTACTGGTTCGCTGGGGTACACCTGCTGAGGTTACTGGCGCGCGGCATAGACCAGACATTCCTACCTGACCCTCCGTTTTAGGCCCGGTATCCCTACCTGATGCTCCGTTGTTGGCCTGGCACCCCTACCCGATATGCTGGGGTAGTACCGGTACCCCCACCGGTACTCTGCGGTACTTTTGCTATACCCACCGGTACTCCTGGATTGTACCGGAACCCTTACTGGTGCGCCGGGGTACACCTGCTGACCCTATGGGCTCGCCGCTTTATGTCCACCCTTCCTACCTGACCCGCCGGGGTAGGCCTGGTATACCTACCCGATGTTTCGAGGTAGAACCCGTTCCCCTACCGGTACTCTGGGGTTGGAACGGAACCCTTTGTGATGCGCCAGAGAACACCAGTTGTCCCTTCGTGCGCGCTGGACTAGACCTGGCCTCCCTACCGGACCCCACAGGTTAGACCCGCTATCCCTACCTGATGCTCCGCATTAGGCTTGGCACCCATACCCGATGTTCTGGGGTAGTAGCGGTACCCCCACCGTTACTCTGCGGTAGTATCGGTACACCCACCGGTACTCCGGGGTAGTACGTGAACCCTTACTGGTTCACTGGGGTACACCTGCTGACGTTACTGGCGCGCGGTGTAGACCAGACATTCCTACCTGACCCTCCGTGTTAGGCCCGGTATCCCTACCTGATGCTCCGTTGTAAGCCTGGCACCCCTACCCGATATGCTGGGGTGGTACCGGTACCCCCACCGGTACTCTGCGGTAGTATTGGTACACCCACCGGTACTCCAGGGTAGTACCTGAACCCTTACTGGTTCGCTGGGGTACACCTGCTGACCTTACGGGCGTGCTGTGTAGACCAGACATTCCTACCTGACCCTCCAGGCTAGGCCCGGTATGCCTACCTGATGCTCTGCGGTAGGCCTGGCCCCCTACCCGACAATCTGGGGTAGTACCGGTACACCCACCGGTACTCCGCGGTACTTTTGCTATACCCACCGGTACTCCTGGATTGTACTGGAACCCTTACTGGTGCGCCGGGGTACACCTGCTGACACTACGGGCGCGCCGATTTACGCCCACCCTTCCTACCTGAAACTCCGGGGTAGGCCTGGTATACATACCCGATGTTTCAAGGTAGAACCGGTTGCCCCAACAGGACTCTGGGGTTGGAACGGAACCCTTTGTGATGTGCCAGAGAACACCAGCTGTCCCTTCGTGCGCGCTGGACTAGACCTGGCCTCCCTACCGGACCCCACAGGTTACCCCCGCTATCACTACCTGATGCTCCGCATATAGGCTTGGCACCCATACCCGATGCTCTAGGGTAGTAGCGGTACCCCCACCGTTATTCTGCGGTAGTATCAGTACACCCACCGGTACTCCGCGGTAGTACCTGAACCCTTACTGGTTCGCTGGGGTACACCTCCTGACCTTACGGGCGTGCTCTGTAGACCAGATATTCCTACCTGACCCTCCAGGCTAGGCCCGGTATCCCTACCTGATGCTCTGCGGTAGGCCTGGCCCCCTACCCGACAATCTGGGGTAGTACCGGTACACCCACAGGTACTCCGCGGTAATTTTGCTATACCCACCGGTACTCCTGGATTGTACCGGAACCCTTACTGGTGCGCCGGGGTACACCTGCTGACCCTACGGGCGCGCCGCTTTACGCCGACCCTTCTTACCTTACCCGCCGGGGTAGGCCTGGTATACCTACCAGATGTTTTGAGTTAGAACCGGTTCCCCCACCGGTACTCTGGGCTTGGAACGGAAACCTTTGTGATGCGCCAGAGAACACCAGCTGTCCCTTTGTGCGCGCTGGACTAGACCTGGCCTCCCTACCGGACCCCACAGGTTACACCCGCTATCACTACCTGATGCTCCGCATATATGTTTGGCACCCATACCCGATGTTCTGGGGTAGTAGCGGTACCCCCACCGTTACTCTGCGGTAGTATCGGTACACCCACCGGTACTCCGGGGTAGTACGTGAACCCTTACTGGTTCACTGGGGTACACCTGCTGACGTTACTGGCGCGCGGTGTAGACCAGACATTCCTACCTGACCCTCCGTGTTAGTCCCGGTATCCCTACCTGATGCTCCGTTGTTGGCCTGGCACCCCAACCCGATATGCTGGGGTAGTACCGCTACCCCCACCGGTACTCTGTGGTAGTATTGGTACACCCACCGGTACTCCAGGGTAGTACCTGAACCCTTACTGGTTCGCTGGGGTACACCTGCTGACCTTACGGGAGTGCTCTGTAGACCAGACATTCCTACCTGACCCTCCAGGCTAGGCCCGGTATCCCTACCTGATGCTCTGCGGTAGGCCTGGCCCCCTACCCGACAATCTGGGGTAGTACCGGTACACCCACAGGTACTCCGCGGTACTTTTGCTATACCCACCGGTACTCCTGGATTGTACCGGAACCCTTACTGGTGCGCCGGGGTACACCTGCTGACACTACGGGCGCGCCGATTTACGCCCACCCTTCCTACCTGACCCGCCGGGGTAGGCCTGGTATACATACCCGATGTTTCAAGGTAGAACCGGTTGCCCCAACAGGACTCTGGGGTTGGAACGGAACCCTTTGTGATGCGCCAGAGAACACCAGCTGTCCGTTCGTTCATGCTGGACTAGACCAGGCCTCCCTACCGGACCCCACAGGTTAGACCAGCTATAACTACCTGATGCTCCGCATATAGGCTTGGCACCCATACCCGATGTTCTGGGGTAGTAGCGGTACCCCGACCGTTAATCTGCGGTAGTATCGGTACACCCACCGGTACTCCGGGGTAGTACGTGAACCCTTACTGGTTCACTGGGGTACACCTGCTGACGTTACTGGCGCACGGTGTAGACCAGACATTCCTACCTGACCCTCCGTTTTAGGCCCGGTATCCCTACCTGATGCTCCGTTGTTGGCCTGGCACCCCTACCCGATATGCTGGGGTAGTACAGGTACCCCCACCGGTACTCTGCGGTAGTATTGATACACCCACCGGTACTCCAGGGCAGTACCTGAACCCTTACTGGTTCGCTGGGGTACACCTGCTGACCTTACGGGCGTGCTCTGTAGACCAGACATTCCTACCTGACCCTCCAGGCTAGGCCCGGTATCCCTACCTGATGCTCTGCGGTTGGCCTGGCCCCCTACCCGACAATCTGGGGTAGTACCGGTACACCCACCGGTACTCCGCGGTACTTTTGCTATACCCACCGGTACTCCTGGATTGTACCGGAACCCTTACTGGTGCGCCGGGGTACACCTGCTGACCCTACGGGCGTGCCGCTTTACGCCCACCCTTCCTACCTGACCCGCCGGGGTAGGCCTGGTATACCTACCCGATGTTTCGAGGTAGAACCGGTTCCCCCACCGGTACTCTGGGGTTGGAACAGAACCCTTTGTGATGCGCCAGAGAACACCAGCTGTCCCTTCGTGCGCGCTGAACTAGACCCGGCCTCCCTACCGGACCCCACATGTTACACCCGGTATCCCTACCTGATGCTCCGCATTAGGCTTGGCACCCATACCCGATGTTCTGGGGTAGTAGCGGTACCCCCACCGTTACTCTGCGGTAGTATCGGTACACCCACCGGTACTCCGGGGTAGTACGTGAACCCTTACTGGTTCACTGGGGTACACCTGATGACGTTACTGGCGCGCGGTTTAGACCAGACATTCCTACCTGACCCTCCGTTTTAGGCCCGGTATCCCTACCTGATGCTCCGTTGTTGGCCTGGCACCCCTACCCGATATGCTGGGGTAGTACCGGTACCCCCACCGGTACTCTGCGGTAGTATTGGTACACCCACCGGTACTCCAGGGCAGTACCTGAACACTTACTGGTTCGCTGGGGTACACCTGCTGACCTTACGGGCGTGCTGTGTAGACCAGACATTCCTACCTGACCCTCCAGGCTAGGCCCGGTATCCCTACCTGATGCTCTGCGGTAGGCCTGGCCCCCTACCCGACAATCTGGGGTAGTATCGGTACACCCACCGGTACTCCGCGGTACTTTTGCTATACCCACCGGTACTCCTGGATTGTACCGGAACCCTTACTGGTGCGCCGGGTTACACCTGCTGACCCTACAGGCACACTGCTTTGGACCCACCCTTCCTACCTGACCCGCCGGGGTAGGCCTGGTATACCTACCCGATGTTTCAAGGTAGAACCGGTTCCCCCACCGGTACACTGGGTTTGGAACGCAGCCCTTTGTGATGCGCCAGAGAACACCAGCTGTCCCTTCGTGCGTGCTGGACTAGACACGGCCTCCCTAACGGACCCCACAGGTTACACCCGGTATCCCTACCTGATGCTCCGCATTGGGCTTGGCACCCATACCCGATGTTCTGGGGTAGTAGCGGTACCCCCACCGTTACTCTGCGGTAGTATCGGTACACCCACCGGTAGTCCGGGGTAGTACGTGAACCCTTACTGGTTCACTGGGGTACACCTGCTGACGTTAATGGCGCGCGGTGTAGACCAGACATTCCTACCTGACCCTCCGTTTTAGGCCCGGTATCCCTACCTGATTCTGCGTTGTTGGCCTGGCACCCCTACCCGATATGCTGGGGTAGTACCGGTACCCCCACCGGTAATCTGCGGTAGTATTGGTACACCCACCGGTACTCCAGGGCAGTACCTGAACCCTTACTGGTTCGCTGGGGTACACCTGCTGACCTTACGGGCGTGCTGTGTAGACCAGACATTCCTACCTGACCCTCCAGGCTAGGCCCGGTACCCCTACCTGATGCTCTGCGGTAGGCCTGGCCCCCTACCAGACAATCTGGGGTAGTATCGGTAAACCCACAGGTACTCCGCGGTACTTTTGCTATACCACCGGTACTCCTGGATTGTACCGGAACCCTTACTGGTGCGCCGGGTAACACCTGCTGACCCTATGGGTTCGCCGCTTTACGCCCACCCTTCCTACCTGACCCGCCGGGGTAGGCCTGGTATACCTACCCGATGTTTCGAGGTAGAACCGGTTGCCCCACCGGTACTCTGGGGTTGGAACGGGACCCTTTGTGATGCGCCAGAGAACACCAGCTGTCCCTTCGTGCGCGCTGGACTAGACCCGGCCTCCCTACCGGACCCCACAGGTTACACCCGGTATCCCTACCTGATGCTCCGCATTGGGCTTGGCACCCATACCCGATGTTCTGGGGTAGTAGCGGTACCCCCACCGTTACTCTGCGGTAGTATCGGTACACCCACCGGTACTCCGGGGTAGTACGTGAACCCTTACTGGTTCACTGGAGTACACCTGCTGATGTTACTGGCGCGCGGTGTGGACCAGACATTCCTACCTGACCCTCCGTTTTAGGCCCGGTATCCCTACCTGATTCTGCGTTGTTGGCCTGGCACCCCTACCCGATATGCTGGGGTAGTACCGGTACCCCCACCGGTAATCTGCGGTAGTATTGGTACACCCACCGGTACTCCAGGGCAGTACCTGAACCCTTACTGGTTCGCTGGGGTACACCTGCTGACCTTACGGGCGTGCTCTGTAGACCAGACATTCCTACCTGACCCTCCAGGCTAGGCCCGGTATCCCTACCTGATGCTCTGCGGTAGGCCTGGCCCCCTACCAGACAATCTGGGGTAGTATCGGTAAACCCACAGGTACTCCGCGGTACTTTTGCTATACCACCGGTACTCCTGGATTGTACCGGAACCCTTACTGGTGCGCCGGGTGACACCTTCTGACCCTATGGGTTCGCCGCTTTACGCCCACCCTTCCTACCTGACCCGCCGGGGTAGGCCTGGTATACCTACCCGATGTTTCGAGGTAGAACCGGTTGCCCCACCGGTACTCTGGGGTTGGAACGGGACCCTTTGTGATGCGCCAGAGAACACCAGCTGTCCCTTCGTGCGCGCTGGACTAGACCCGGCCTCCCTACCGGACGCCACAGGTTACACCCGGTATCCCTACCTGATGCTCCGCATTGGGCTTGGCACCCATACCCGATGTTCTGGGGTAGTAGCGGTACCCCCACCGTTACTCTGCGGTAGTATCGGTACACCCACCGGTACTCCGGGGTAGTACGTGAACCCTTACTGGTTCACTGGAGTACACCTGCTGATGTTACTGGCGCGCGGTGTGGACCAGACATTCCTACCTGACCCTCCGTTTTAGGCCCGGTATCCCTACCTGATGCTCCGTTGTTGGCCTGGCACCCCTACCCGACAATCTGGGGTAGTACCGGTACCCCCACCGGTACTCTGCGGTAGTATTGGTACACCCACCGCTACTCCAGGGTAGTACCTGAACACTTACTGGTTCGCTGGGGTACACCTGCTGACCTTACGGGCGTGCTGTGTAGACCAGACATTCCTACCTGACCCTCCAGGCTAGGCCCGGTATCCCTACCTGATGCTCTGCGGTAGGCCTGGCCCCCTACCCGACAATCTGGGGTAGTATCGGTACACCCACCGGTACTCCGCGGTACTTTTGCTATACCCACCGGTACTCCTGGATTGTACCGGAACCCTTACTGGTGCGCCGGGTTACACCTGCTGACCCTACGGGCACACTGCTTTGGACCCACCCTTCCTACCTGACCCGCCGGGGTAGGCCTGGTATACCTACCCGATGTTTCGAGGTAGAACCGGTTCCCCCACCGGTACTCTGGGTTTGGAACGCAACCGTTTGTGATGCGCAAGAGAACACCAGCTGTCCCTTCGTGCGTGCAGGACTAGACCCGGCCTCCCTAACGGACCCCACAGGTTAGACCCGCTATCCCTACCTGATGCTCCGCATTAGGCTTGGCACCCATACCCGATGTTCTGGGGTAGTAGCGGTACCCCCACCGTTACTCTGCGGTAGTATCGGTACACCCACCGGTACTCCGGGGTAGTACGTGAACCCTTACTGGTTCACTGGGGTACACCTGCTGACGTTAATGGCGCGCGGTGTAGACCAGACATTCCTACCTGACCCTCCGTTTTAGGCCCGGTATCCCTACCTGATTCTGCGTTGTTGGCCTGGCACCCCTACCCGATATGCTGGGGTAGTACCGGTACCCCCACCGGTAATCTGCGGTAGTATTGGTACACCCACCGGTACTCCAGGGCAGTACCTGAACCCTTACTGGTTCGCTGGGGTACACCTGCTGACCTTACGGGCGTGCTCTGTAGACCAGACATTCCTACCTGACCCTCCAGGCTAGGCCCGGTATCCCTACCTGATGCTCTGCGGTAGGCCTGGCCCCCTACCAGACAATCTGGGGTAGTATCGGTACACCCACAGATACTCCGCGGTACTTTTGCTATACCACCGGTACTCCTGGATTGTACCGGAACCCTTACTGGTGCGCCGGGTGACACCTGCTGACCCTATGGGTTCGCCGCTTTACGCCCACCCTTCCTACCTGACCCGCCGGGGTAGGCCTGGTATACCTACCCGATGTTTCGAGGTAGAACCGGTTGCCCCACCGGTACATTGGGGTTGGAACGGGACCCTTTGTGATGCGCCAGAGAACACCAGCTGTCCCTTCGTGCGCGCTGGACTAGACCCGGCCTCCCTACCGGACCCCACATGTTACACCCGGTATCTGTACCTGATGCTCCGCATTGGGCTTGGCACCCATACCCGATGTTCTGGGGTAGTAGCGGTACCCCCACCGTTACTCTGCGGTAGTATCGGTACACCCACCGGTACTCCGGGGTAGTACGTGAACCCTTACTGGTTCGCTGGGGTACACCTGCTGACCTTACGGGCGTGCTGTGTAGACCAGACATTCCTACCTGACCCTCCAGGCTAGGCCCGGTACCCCTACCTGATGCTCTGCGGTAGGCCTGGCCCCCTACCAGACAATCTGGGGTAGTATCGGTAAACCCACAGGTACTCCGCGGTACTTTTGCTATACCACCGGTACTCCTGGATTGTACCGGAACCCTTACTGGTGCGCCGGGGTACACCTGCTGACCCTATGGGTTCGCCGCTTTACGCCCACCCTTCCTACCTGACCCGCCGGGGTAGGCCTGGTATACCTACCCGATGTTTCGAGGTAGAACCGGTTGCCCCACCGGTACTCTGGGGTTGGAACGGGACCCTTTGTGATGCGCCAGAGAACACCAGCTGTCCCTTCGTGCGCGCTGGACTAGACCCGGCCTCCCTACCGGACCCCACAGGTTACACCCGGTATCCCTACCTGATGCTCCGCATTGGGCTTGGCACCCATACCCGATGTTCTGGGGTAGTAGCGGTACCCCCACCGTTACTCTGCGGTAGTATCGGTACACCCACCGGTACTCCGGGGTAGTACGTGAACCCTTACTGGTTCACTGGAGTACACCTGCTGAGGTTACTGGCGCGCGGTGTGGACCAGACATTCCTACCTGACCCTCCGTTTTAGGCCCGGTATCCCTACCTGATTCTGCGTTGTTGGCCTGGCACCCCTACCCGATATGCTGGGGTAGTACCGGTACCCCCACCGGTAATCTGCGGTAGTATTGGTACACCCACCGGTACTCCAGGGCAGTACCTGAACCCTTACTGGTTCGCTGGGGTACACCTGCTGACCTTACGGGCGTGCTCTGTAGACCAGACATTCCTACCTGACCCTCCAGGCTAGGCCCGGTATCCCTACCTGATGCTCTGCGGTAGGCCTGGCCCCCTACCAGACAATCTGGGGTAGTATCGGTAAACCCACAGGTACTCCGCGGTACTTTTGCTATACCACCGGTACTCCTGGATTGTACCGGAACCCTTACTGGTGCGCCGGGTGACACCTGCTGACCCTATGGGTTCGCCGCTTTACGCCCACCCTTTCTACCTGACCCGCCAGGGTAGGCCTGGTATACCTACCCGATGTTTCGAGGTAGAACCGGTTGCCCCACCGGTACTCTGGGGTTGGAACGGGACCCTTTGTGATGCGCCAGAGAACACCAGCTGTCCCTTCGTGCGCGCTGGACTAGACCCGGCCTCCCTACCGGACCCCACATGTTACACCCGGTATCCCTACCTGATGCTCCGCATTGGGCTTGGCACCCATACCCGATGTTCTGGGGTAGTAGCGGTACCCCCACCGTTACTCTGCGGTAGTATCGGTACACCCACCGGTACTCCGGGGTAGTACGTGAACCCTTACTGGTTCACTGGAGTACACCTGCTGATGTTACTGGCGCGCGGTGTGGACCAGACATTCCTACCTGACCCTCCGTTTTAGGCCCGGTATCCCTACCTGATGCTCCGTTGTTGGCCTGGCACCCCTACCCGACAATCTGGGGTAGTACCGGTACCCCCACCGGTACTCTGCGGTAGTATTGGTACACCCACCGGTACTCCAGGGTAGTACCTGAACCCTTACTGGTTCGCTGGGGTACACCTGCTGACCTTACGGGCGTGCTGTGTAGACCAGACATTCCTACCTGACCCTCCAGGCTAGGCCCGGTACCCCTACCTGATGCTCTGCGGTAGGCCTGGCCCCCTACCAGACAATCTGGGGTAGTATCGGTAAACCCACAGGTACTCCGCGGTACTTTTGCTATACCACCGGTACTCCTGGACTGTACCGGAACCCTTACTGGTGCGCCGGGGTACACCTGCTGACCCTACGGGCACACTGCTTTGGACCCACCCTTCCTACCTGACCCGCCGGGGTAGGCCTGGTATACCTACCCGATGTTTCGAGGTAGAACCGGTTCCCCCACCGGTACTCTGGGTTTGGAACACAACCGTTTGTGATGCGCAAGAGAACAGCAGCTGTCCCTTCGTGCGTGCAGGACTAGACCCGGCCTCCCTAACGGACCCCACAGGTTAGACCCGCTATCCCTACCTGATGCTCCGCATTAGGCTTGGCACCCATACCCGATGTTCTGGGGTAGTAGCGGTACCCCCACCGTTACTCTGCGGTAGTATCGGTACACCCACCGGTACTCCGGGGTAGTACGTGAACACTTAATGGTTCACTGGGGTACACCTGATGACGTTACGGGCACACGGTATAGACCAGACATTCCTACCTGACCCTCCGTGTTAGTCCCGGTATCCCTACCTGATGCTCCGTTGTTGGCCTGGCACCCCTACCTGACATGCTGGGGTAGGACCGGTACCCCCACCGCTACTCTGCGGTAGTATTGGTACACCCACCGGTACTCCAGGGTATTACCTGAACCCTTACTGGTTCGCTGGGGTACACCTGTTGACCTTACGGGCGTGCTCTGTAGACCAGACATTCCTACCTGACCCTCCAGGCTAGGCCCGGTATCCCTACCTGATGCTCTGCGGTAGGCCTGGCCCCCTACCCGGCAATCTGGGGTAGTACCGGTACACCCAGAGGTACTCCGCGGTAATTTTGCTATACCCACCGGTACTCCTGGATTGTACCGGAACCCTTACTGGTGCGCCGGAGTACACCTGCTGACCCTATGGGCTCGCCGCTTTACGCCCACCCTTCCTACCTGACCCGCCGGGGTAGGCCTGGTATACCTACCTGATGTTTCGAGGTAGAACCGGTTGCCCCACCGGTACTCTGGGGTTGGAACGGAACCCTTTGTGATGCGCCAGAGAACACAAGCTGTCCCTTCGTGCGCGCTGGACTGGACCCGGCCTCCCTACCGGACCCCACAGGTTAGACCCGCTATCCCTACCTGATGCTCCGCATTAGGCTTGGCACCCATACCCGATGTTCTGGGGTAGTAGCGGTACCCCCACCGTTACTCTGCGGTAGTATCGGTACACCCACCGGTACTCCGGGGTAGTACGTGAACCCTTACTGGTTCACTGGGGTACACCTGCTGACGTTACTGGCGCGCGGTGTAGACCAGACATTCCTACCTGACCCTCCGTTTTAGGCCCGGTATCCCTACCTGATGCTCCCTTGTTGGCCTGGCACCCCTACCCGATATGCTGGGGTAGTACCGCTACCCCCACCGGTACTCTGTGGTAGTATTGGTACACCCACCGGTAATCCAGGGCTGTACCTGAACACTTACTGGTTCGCTGGGGTACACCTGTTGACCTTACGGGCGTGCTGTGTAGACCAGACATTCCTACCTGACCCTCCAGGCTAGGCCCGGTATCCCTACCTGATGCTCTGCGGTAGGCCTGGCCCCCTACCCGACAATCTGGGGTAGTATGGTACACCCACAGGTACTCCGCGGTACTTTTGCTATACCCACCGGTACTCCTGGATTGTACCGGAACCCTTACTGGTGCGCCGGGTTACACCTGCTGACCCTACGGGGACACTGCTTTGGACCTACCCTTCCTACCTGACCCGCCGGGGTAGGCCTGGTATACCTACCCGATGTTTCGAGGTAGAACCGGTTCCCCCACCGGTACACTGGGTTTGGAATGCAACCCTTTGTGATGCGCCAGAGAACACCAGCTGTCCCATCGTGCGCGCTGGACTAGACCCGGCCTCCCTAACGGACCCCACAGGTTAGACCCGCTATCCCTACCTGATGCTCCGCATTAGGCTTGGCACCCATACCCGATGTTCTGGGGTAGTAGCGGTACCCCCACCGTTACTCTGCGGTAGTATCGGTACACCCACCGGTACTCCGGGGTAGTACGTGAACCCTTACTGGTTCACTGGGGTACACCTGCTGACGTTAATGGCGCGCGGTGTAGACCAGACATTCCTACCTGACCCTCCGTTTTAGGCCCGGTATCCCTACCTGATTCTGCGTTGTTGGCCTGGCACCCCTACCCGATATGCTGGGGTAGTACCGGTACCCCCACCGGTAATCTGCGGTAGTATTGGTACACCCACCGGTACTCCAGGGCAGTACCTGAACCCTTACTGGTTCGCTGGGGTACACCTGCTGACCTTACGGGCGTGCTCTGTAGACCAGACATTCCTACCTGACCCTCCAGGCTAGGCCCGGTATCCCTACCTGATGCTCTGCGGTAGGCCTGGCCCCCTACCAGACAATCTGGGGTAGTATCGGTAAACCCACAGGTACTCCGCGGTACTTTTGCTATACCACCGGTACTCCTGGATTGTACCGGAACCCTTACTGGTGCGCCGGGTGACACCTTCTGACCCTATGGGTTCGCCGCTTTACGCCCACCCTTCCTACCTGACCCGCCGGGGTAGGCCTGGTATACCTACCCGATGTTTCGAGGTAGAACCGGTTGCCCCACCGGTACTCTGGGGTTGGAACGGGACCCTTTGTGATGCGCCAGAGAACACCAGCTGTCCCTTCGTGCGCGCTGGACTAGACCCGGCCTCCCTACCGGACGCCACAGGTTACACCCGGTATCCCTACCTGATGCTCCGCATTGGGCTTGGCACCCATACCCGATGTTCTGGGGTAGTAGCGGTACCCCCACCGTTACTCTGCGGTAGTATCGGTACACCCACCGGTACTCCGGGGTAGTACGTGAACCCTTACTGGTTCACTGGAGTACACCTGCTGATGTTACTGGCGCGCGGTGTGGACCAGACATTCCTACCTGACCCTCCGTTTTAGGCCCGGTATCCCTACCTGATGCTCCGTTGTTGGCCTGGCACCCCTACCCGACAATCTGGGGTAGTAGCGGTACCCCCACCGGTACTCTGCGGTAGTATTGGTACACCCACCGCTACTCCAGGGTAGTACCTGAACACTTACTGGTTCGCTGGGGTACACCTGCTGACCTTACGGGCGTGCTGTGTAGACCAGACATTCCTACCTGACCCTCCAGGCTAGGCCCGGTATCCCTACCTGATGCTCTGCGGTAGGCCTGGCCCCCTACCCGACAATCTGGGGTAGTATCGGTACACCCACCGGTACTCCGCGGTACTTTTGCTATACCCACCGGTACTCCTGGATTGTACCGGAACCCTTACTGGTGCGCCGGGTTACACCTGCTGACCCTACGGGCACACTGCTTTGGACCCACCCTTCCTACCTGACCCGCCGGGGTAGGCCTGGTATACCTACCCGATGTTTCGAGGTAGAACCGGTTCCCCCACCGGTACTCTGGGTTTGGAACGCAACCGTTTGTGATGCGCAAGAGAACACCAGCTGTCCCTTCGTGCGTGCAGGACTAGACCCGGCCTCCCTAACGGACCCCACAGGTTAGACCCGCTATCCCTACCTGATGCTCCGCATTAGGCTTGGCACCCATACCCGATGTTCTGGGGTAGTAGCGGTACCCCCACCGTTACTCTGCGGTAGTATCGGTACACCCACCGGTACTCCGGGGTAGTACGTGAACCCTTACTGGTTCACTGGGGTACACCTGCTGACGTTAATGGCGCGCGGTGTAGACCAGACATTCCTACCTGACCCTCCGTTTTAGGCCCGGTATCCCTACCTGATTCTGCGTTGTTGGCCTGGCACCCCTACCCGATATGCTGGGGTAGTACCGGTACCCCCACCGGTAATCTGCGGTAGTATTGGTACACCCACCGGTACTCCAGGGCAGTACCTGAACCCTTACTGGTTCGCTGGGGTACACCTGCTGACCTTACGGGCGTGCTCTGTAGACCAGACATTCCTACCTGACCCTCCAGGCTAGGCCCGGTATCCCTACCTGATGCTCTGCGGTAGGCCTGGCCCCCTACCAGACAATCTGGGGTAGTAGCGGTACACCCACAGATACTCCGAGGTACTTTTGCTATACCACCGGTACTCCTGGATTGTACCGGAACCCTTACTGGTGCGCCGGGTGACACCTGCTGACCCTATGGGTTCGCCGCTTTACGCCCACCCTTCCTACCTGACCCGCCGGGGTAGGCCTGGTATACCTACCCGATGTTTCGAGGTAGAACCGGTTGCCCCACCGGTACATTGGGGTTGGAACGGGACCCTTTGTGATGCGCCAGAGAACACCAGCTGTCCCTTCGTGCGCGCTGGACTAGACCCGGCCTCCCTACCGGACCCCACATGTTACACCCGGTATCTGTACCTGATGCTCCGCATTGGGCTTGGCACCCATACCCGATGTTCTGGGGTAGTAGCGGTACCCCCACCGTTACTCTGCGGTAGTATCGGTACACCCACCGGTACTCCGGGGTAGTACGTGAACCCTTACTGGTTCGCTGGGGTACACCTGCTGACCTTACGGGCGTGCTGTGTAGACCAGACATTCCTACCTGACCCTCCAGGCTAGGCCCGGTACCCCTACCTGATGCTCTGCGGTAGGCCTGGCCCCCTACCAGACAATCTGGGGTAGTATCGGTAAACCCACAGGTACTCCGCGGTACTTTTGCTATACCACCGGTACTCCTGGATTGTACCGGAACCCTTACTGGTGCGCCGGGGTACACCTGCTGACCCTATGGGTTCGCCGCTTTACGCCCACCCTTCCTACCTGACCCGCCGGGGTAGGCCTGGTATACCTACCCGATGTTTCGAGGTAGAACCGGTTGCCCCACCGGTACTCTGGGGTTGGAACGGGACCCTTTGTGATGCGCCAGAGAACACCAGCTGTCCCTTCGTGCGCGCTGGACTAGACCCGGCCTCCCTACCGGACCCCACAGGTTACACCCGGTATCCCTACCTGATGCTCCGCATTGGGCTTGGCACCCATACCCGATGTTCTGGGGTAGTAGCGGTACCCCCACCGTTACTCTGCGGTAGTATCGGTACACCCACCGGTACTCCGGGGTAGTACGTGAACCCTTACTGGTTCACTGGAGTACACCTGCTGATGTTACTGGCGCGCGGTGTGGACCAGACATTCCTACCTGACCCTCCGTTTTAGGCCCGGTATCCCTACCTGATTCTGCGTTGTTGGCCTGGCACCCCTACCCGATATGCTGGGGTAGTACCGGTACCCCCACCGGTAATCTGCGGTAGTATTGGTACACCCACCGGTACTCCAGGGCAGTACCTGAACCCTTACTGGTTCGCTGGGGTACACCTGCTGACCTTACGGGCGTGCTCTGTAGACCAGACATTCCTACCTGACCCTCCAGGCTAGGCCCGGTATCCCTACCTGATGCTCTGCGGTAGGCCTGGCCCCCTACCAGACAATCTGGGGTAGTATCGGTAAACCCACAGGTACTCCGCGGTACTTTTGCTATACCACCGGTACTCCTGGATTGTACCGGAACCCTTACTGGTGCGCCGGGTGACACCTGCTGACCCTATGGGTTCGCCGCTTTACGCCCACCCTTTCTACCTGACCCGCCAGGGTAGGCCTGGTATACCTACCCGATGTTTCGAGGTAGAACCGGTTGCCCCACCGGTACTCTGGGGTTGGAACGGGACCCTTTGTGATGCGCCAGAGAACACCAGCTGTCCCTTCGTGCGCGCTGGACTAGACCCGGCCTCCCTACCGGACCCCACATGTTACACCCGGTATCCCTACCTGATGCTCCGCATTGGGCTTGGCACCCATACCCGATGTTCTGGGGTAGTAGCGGTACCCCCACCGTTACTCTGCGGTAGTATCGGTACACCCACCGGTACTCCGGGGTAGTACGTGAACCCTTACTGGTTCACTGGAGTACACCTGCTGATGTTACTGGCGCGCGGTGTGGACCAGACATTCCTACCTGACCCTCCGTTTTAGGCCCGGTATCCCTACCTGATGCTCCCTTGTTGGCCTGGCACCCCTACCCGACAATCTGGGGTAGTACCGGTACCCCCACCGGTACTCTGCGGTAGTATTGGTACACCCACCGGTACTCCAGGGTAGTACCTGAACCCTTACTGGTTCGCTGGGGTACACCTGCTGACCTTACGGGCGTGCTGTGTAGACCAGACATTCCTACCTGACCCTCCAGGCTAGGCCCGGTACCCCTACCTGATGCTCTGCGGTAGGCCTGGCCCCCTACCAGACAATCTGGGGTAGTATCGGTAAACCCACAGGTACTCCGCGGTACTTTTGCTATACCACCGGTACTCCTGGACTGTACCGGAACCCTTACTGGTGCGCCGGGGTACACCTGCTGACCCTACGGGCACACTGCTTTGGACCCACCCTTCCTACCTGACCCGCCGGGGTAGGCCTGGTATACCTACCCGATGTTTCGAGGTAGAACCGGTTCCCCCACCGGTACTCTGGGTTTGGAACACAACCGTTTGTGATGCGCAAGAGAACAGCAGCTGTCCCTTCGTGCGTGCAGGACTAGACCCGGCCTCCCTAACGGACCCCACAGGTTAGACCCGCTATCCCTACCTGATGCTCCGCATTAGGCTTGGCACCCATACCCGATGTTCTGGGGTAGTAGCGGTACCCCCACCGTTACTCTGCGGTAGTATCGGTACACCCACCGGTACTCCGGGGTAGTACGTGAACACTTAATGGTTCACTGGGGTACACCTGATGACGTTACGGGCACACGGTATAGACCAGACATTCCTACCTGACCCTCCGTGTTAGTCCCGGTATCCCTACCTGATGCTCCGTTGTTGGCCTGGCACCCCTACCTGACATGCTGGGGTAGGACCGGTACCCCCACCGCTACTCTGCGGTAGTATTGGTACACCCACCGGTACTCCAGGGTATTACCTGAACCCTTACTGGTTCGCTGGGGTACACCTGTTGACCTTACGGGCGTGCTCTGTAGACCAGACATTCCTACCTGACCCTCCAGGCTAGGCCCGGTATCCCTACCTGATGCTCTGCGGTAGGCCTGGCCCCCTACCCGGCAATCTGGGGTAGTACCGGTACACCCAGAGGTACTCCGCGGTAATTTTGCTATACCCACCGGTACTCCTGGATTGTACCGGAACCCTTACTGGTGCGCCGGAGTACACCTGCTGACCCTATGGGCTCGCCGCTTTACGCCCACCCTTCCTACCTGACCCGCCGGGGTAGGCCTGGTATACCTACCTGATGTTTCGAGGTAGAACCGGTTGCCCCACCGGTACTCTGGGGTTGGAACGGAACCCTTTGTGATGCGCCAGAGAACACAAGCTGTCCCTTCGTGCGCGCTGGACTGGACCCGGCCTCCCTACCGGACCCCACAGGTTAGACCCGCTATCCCTACCTGATGCTCCGCATTAGGCTTGGCACCCATACCCGATGTTCTGGGGTAGTAGCGGTACCCCCACCGTTACTCTGCGGTAGTATCGGTACACCCACCGGTACTCCGGGGTAGTACGTGAACCCTTACTGGTTCACTGGGGTACACCTGCTGACGTTACTGGCGCGCGGTGTAGACCAGACATTCCTACCTGACCCTCCGTTTTAGGCCCGGTATCCCTACCTGATGCTCCCTTGTTGGCCTGGCACCCCTACCCGATATGCTGGGGTAGTACCGCTACCCCCACCGGTACTCTGTGGTAGTATTGGTACACCCACCGGTAATCCAGGGCTGTACCTGAACACTTACTGGTTCGCTGGGGTACACCTGTTGACCTTACGGGCGTGCTGTGTAGACCAGACATTCCTACCTGACCCTCCAGGCTAGGCCCGGTATCCCTACCTGATGCTCTGCGGTAGGCCTGGCCCCCTACCCGACAATCTGGGGTAGTATGGTACACCCACAGGTACTCCGCGGTACTTTTGCTATACCCACCGGTACTCCTGGATTGTACCGGAACCCTTACTGGTGCGCCGGGTTACACCTGCTGACCCTACGGGGACACTGCTTTGGACCTACCCTTCCTACCTGACCCGCCGGGGTAGGCCTGGTATACCTACCCGATGTTTCGAGGTAGAACCGGTTCCCCCACCGGTACACTGGGTTTGGAATGCAACCCTTTGTGATGCGCCAGAGAACACCAGCTGTCCCATCGTGCGCGCTGGACTAGACCCGGCCTCCCTAACGGACCCCACAGGTTAGACCCGCTATCCCTACCTGATGCTCCGCATTAGGCTTGGCACCCATACCCGATGTTCTGGGGTAGTAGCGGTACCCCCACCGTTACTCTGCGGTAGTATCGGTACACCCACCGGTACTCCGGGGTAGTACGTGAACCCTTACTGGTTCACTGGGGTACACCTGCTGACGTTAATGGCGCGCGGTGTAGACCAGACATTCCTACCTGACCCTCCGTTTTAGGCCCGGTATCCCTACCTGATTCTGCGTTGTTGGCCTGGCACCCCTACCCGATATGCTGGGGTAGTACCGGTACCCCCACCGGTAATCTGCGGTAGTATTGGTACACCCACCGGTACTCCAGGGCAGTACCTGAACCCTTACTGGTTCGCTGGGGTACACCTGCTGACCTTACGGGCGTGCTCTGTAGACCAGACATTCCTACCTGACCCTCCAGGCTAGGCCCGGTATCCCTACCTGATGCTCTGCGGTAGGCCTGGCCCCCTACCAGACAATCTGGGGTAGTATCGGTAAACCCACAGGTACTCCGCGGTACTTTTGCTATACCACCGGTACTCCTGGATTGTACCGGAACCCTTACTGGTGCGCCGGGTGACACCTTCTGACCCTATGGGTTCGCCGCTTTACGCCCACCCTTCCTACCTGACCCGCCGGGGTAGGCCTGGTATACCTACCCGATGTTTCGAGGTAGAACCGGTTGCCCCACCGGTACTCTGGGGTTGGAACGGGACCCTTTGTGATGCGCCAGAGAACACCAGCTGTCCCTTCGTGCGCGCTGGACTAGACCCGGCCTCCCTACCGGACGCCACAGGTTACACCCGGTATCCCTACCTGATGCTCCGCATTGGGCTTGGCACCCATACCCGATGTTCTGGCGTAGTAGCGGTACCCCCACCGTTACTCTGCGGTAGTATCGGTACACCCACCGGTACTCCGGGGTAGTACGTGAACCCTTACTGGTTCACTGGAGTACACCTGCTGATGTTACTGGCGCGCGGTGTGGACCAGACATTCCTACCTGACCCTCCGTTTTAGGCCCGGTATCCCTACCTGATGCTCCGTTGTTGGCCTGGCACCCCTACCCGACAATCTGGGGTAGTACCGGTACCCCCACCGGTACTCTGCGGTAGTATTGGTACACCCACCGCTACTCCAGGGTAGTACCTGAACACTTACTGGTTCGCTGGGGTACACCTGCTGACCTTACGGGCGTGCTGTGTAGACCAGACATTCCTACCTGACCCTCCAGGCTAGGCCCGGTATCCCTACCTGATGCTCTGCGGTAGGCCTGGCCCCCTACCCGACAATCTGGGGTAGTATCGGTACACCCACCGGTACTCCGCGGTACTTTTGCTATACCCACCGGTACTCCTGGATTGTACCGGAACCCTTACTGGTGCGCCGGGTTACACCTGCTGACCCTACGGGCACACTGCTTTGGACCCACCCTTCCTACCTGACCCGCCGGGGTAGGCCTGGTATACCTACCCGATGTTTCGAGGTAGAACCGGTTCCCCCACCGGTACTCTGGGTTTGGAACGCAACCGTTTGTGATGCGCAAGAGAACACCAGCTGTCCCTTCGTGCGTGCAGGACTAGACCCGGCCTCCCTAACGGACCCCACAGGTTAGACCCGCTATCCCTACCTGATGCTCCGCATTAGGCTTGGCACCCATACCCGATGTTCTGGGGTAGTAGCGGTACCCCCACCGTTACTCTGCGGTAGTATCGGTACACCCACCGGTACTCCGGGGTAGTACGTGAACCCTTACTGGTTCACTGGGGTACACCTGCTGACGTTAATGGCGCGCGGTGTAGACCAGACATTCCTACCTGACCCTCCGTTTTAGGCCCGGTATCCCTACCTGATTCTGCGTTGTTGGCCTGGCACCCCTACCCGATATGCTGGGGTAGTACCGGTACCCCCACCGGTAATCTGCGGTAGTATTGGTACACCCACCGGTACTCCAGGGCAGTACCTGAACCCTTACTGGTTCGCTGGGGTACACCTGCTGACCTTACGGGCGTGCTCTGTAGACCAGACATTCCTACCTGACCCTCCAGGCTAGGCCCGGTATCCCTACCTGATGCTCTGCGGTAGGCCTGGCCCCCTACCAGACAATCTGGGGTAGTATCGGTACACCCACAGATACTCCGCGGTACTTTTGCTATACCACCGGTACTCCTGGATTGTACCGGAACCCTTACTGGTGCGCCGGGTGACACCTGCTGACCCTATGGGTTCGCCGCTTTACGCCCACCCTTCCTACCTGACCCGCCGGGGTAGGCCTGGTATACCTACCCGATGTTTCGAGGTAGAACCGGTTGCCCCACCGGTACATTGGGGTTGGAACGGGACCCTTTGTGATGCGCCAGAGAACACCAGCTGTCCCTTCGTGCGCGCTGGACTAGACCCGGCCTCCCTACCGGACCCCACATGTTACACCCGGTATCTGTACCTGATGCTCCGCATTGGGCTTGGCACCCATACCCGATGTTCTGGGGTAGTAGCGGTACCCCCACCGTTACTCTGCGGTAGTATCGGTACACCCACCGGTACTCCGGGGTAGTACGTGAACCCTTACTGGTTCGCTGGGGTACACCTGCTGACCTTACGGGCGTGCTGTGTAGACCAGACATTCCTACCTGACCCTCCAGGCTAGGCCCGGTACCCCTACCTGATGCTCTGCGGTAGGCCTGGCCCCCTACCAGACAATCTGGGGTAGTATCGGTAAACCCACAGGTACTCCGCGGTACTTTTGCTATACCACCGGTACTCCTGGATTGTACCGGAACCCTTACTGGTGCGCCGGGGTACACCTGCTGACCCTATGGGTTCGCCGCTTTACGCCCACCCTTCCTACCTGACCCGCCGGGGTAGGCCTGGTATACCTACCCGATGTTTCGAGGTAGAACCGGTTGCCCCACCGGTACTCTGGGGTTGGAACGGGACCCTTTGTGATGCGCCAGAGAACACCAGCTGTCCCTTCGTGCGCGCTGGACTAGACCCGGCCTCCCTACCGGACCCCACAGGTTACACCCGGTATCCCTACCTGATGCTCCGCATTGGGCTTGGCACCCATACCCGATGTTCTGGGGTAGTAGCGGTACCCCCACCGTTACTCTGCGGTAGTATCGGTACACCCACCGGTACTCCGGGGTAGTACGTGAACCCTTACTGGTTCACTGGAGTACACCTGCTGATGTTACTGGCGCGCGGTGTGGACCAGACATTCCTACCTGACCCTCCGTTTTAGGCCCGGTATCCCTACCTGATTCTGCGTTGTTGGCCTGGCACCCCTACCCGATATGCTGGGGTAGTACCGGTACCCCCACCGGTAATCTGCGGTAGTATTGGTACACCCACCGGTACTCCAGGGCAGTACCTGAACCCTTACTGGTTCGCTGGGGTACACCTGCTGACCTTACGGGCGTGCTCTGTAGACCAGACATTCCTACCTGACCCTCCAGGCTAGGCCCGGTATCCCTACCTGATGCTCTGCGGTAGGCCTGGCCCCCTACCAGACAATCTGGGGTAGTATCGGTAAACCCACAGGTACTCCGCGGTACTTTTGCTATACCACCGGTACTCCTGGATTGTACCGGAACCCTTACTGGTGCGCCGGGTGACACCTGCTGACCCTATGGGTTCGCCGCTTTACGCCCACCCTTTCTACCTGACCCGCCAGGGTAGGCCTGGTATACCTACCCGATGTTTCGAGGTAGAACCGGTTGCCCCACCGGTACTCTGGGGTTGGAACGGGACCCTTTGTGATGCGCCAGAGAACACCAGCTGTCCCTTCGTGCGCGCTGGACTAGACCCGGCCTCCCTACCGGACCCCACATGTTACACCCGGTATCCCTACCTGATGCTCCGCATTGGGCTTGGCACCCATACCCGATGTTCTGGGGTAGTAGCGGTACCCCCACCGTTACTCTGCGGTAGTATCGGTACACCCACCGGTACTCCGGGGTAGTACGTGAACCCTTACTGGTTCACTGGAGTACACCTGCTGATGTTACTGGCGCGCGGTGTGGACCAGACATTCCTACCTGACCCTCCGTTTTAGGCCCGGTATCCCTACCTGATGCTCCGTTGTTGGCCTGGCACCCCTACCCGACAATCTGGGGTAGTACCGGTACACCCACCGGTACTCCGCGGTAGTATTGGTACACCCACCGGTACTCCAGGGTAGTACCTGAACCCTTACTGGTTCGCTGGGGTACACCTGCTGACCTTACGGGCGTGCTGTGTAGACCAGACATTCCTACCTGACCCTCCAGGCTAGGCCCGGTACCCCTACCTGATGCTCTGCGGTAGGCCTGGCCCCCTACCAGACAATCTGGGGTAGTATCGGTAAACCCACAGGTACTCCGCGGTACTTTTGCTATACCACCGGTACTCCTGGACTGTACCGGAACCCTTACTGGTGCGCCGGGGTACACCTGCTGACCCTACGGGCACACTGCTTTGGACCCACCCTTCCTACCTGACCCGCCGGGGTAGGCCTGGTATACCTACCCGATGTTTCGAGGTAGAACCGGTTCCCCCACCGGTACTCTGGGTTTGGAACACAACCGTTTGTGATGCGCAAGAGAACACCAGCTGTCCCTTCGTGCGTGCAGGACTAGACCCGGCCTCCCTAACGGACCCCACAGGTTAGACCCGCTATCCCTACCTGATGCTCCGCATTAGGCTTGGCACCCATACCCGATGTTCTGGGGTAGTAGCGGTACCCCCACCGTTACTCTGCGGTAGTATCGGTACACCCACCGGTACTCCGGGGTAGTACGTGAACACTTAATGGTTCACTGGGGTACACCTGATGACGTTACGGGCACACGGTATAGACCAGACATTCCTACCTGACCCTCCGTGTTAGTCCCGGTATCCCTACCTGATGCTCCGTTGTTGGCCTGGCACCCCTACCTGACATGCTGGGGTAGGACCGGTACCCCCACCGCTACTCTGCGGTAGTATTGGTACACCCACCGGTACTCCAGGGTATTACCTGAACCCTTACTGGTTCGCTGGGGTACACCTGTTGACCTTACGGGCGTGCTCTGTAGACCAGACATTCCTACCTGACCCTCCAGGCTAGGCCCGGTATCCCTACCTGATGCTCTGCGGTAGGCCTGGCCCCCTACCCGGCAATCTGGGGTAGTACCGGTACACCCAGAGGTACTCCGCGGTAATTTTGCTATACCCACCGGTACTCCTGGATTGTACCGGAACCCTTACTGGTGCGCCGGAGTACACCTGCTGACCCTATGGGCTCGCCGCTTTACGCCCACCCTTCCTACCTGACCCGCCGGGGTAGGCCTGGTATACCTACCCGATGTTTCGAGGTAGAACCGGTTGCCCCACCGGTACTCTGGGGTTGGAACGGAACCCTTTGTGATGCGCCAGAGAACACAAGCTGTCCCTTCGTGCGCGCTGGACTGGACCCGGCCTCCCTACCGGACCCCACAGGTTAGACCCGCTATCCCTACCTGATGCTCCGCATTAGGCTTGGCACCCATACCCGATGTTCTGGGGTAGTAGCGGTACCCCCACCGTTACTCTGCGGTAGTATCGGTACACCCACCGGTACTCCGGGGTAGTACGTGAACCCTTACTGGTTCACTGGGGTACACCTGCTGACGTTACTGGCGCGCGGTGTAGACCAGACATTCCTACCTGACCCTCCGTTTTAGGCCCGGTATCCCTACCTGATGCTCCCATGTTGGCCTGGCACCCCTACCCGATATGCTGGGGTAGTACCGCTACCCCCACCGGTACTCTGTGGTAGTATTGGTACACCCACCGGTAATCCAGGGCTGTACCTGAACACTTACTGGTTCGCTGGGGTACACCTGTTGACCTTACGGGCGTGCTGTGTAGACCAGACATTCCTACCTGACCCTCCAGGCTAGGCCCGGTATCCCTACCTGATGCTCTGCGGTAGGCCTGGCCCCCTACCCGACAATCTGGGGTAGTATGGTACACCCACAGGTACTCCGCGGTACTTTTGCTATACCCACCGGTACTCCTGGATTGTACCGGAACCCTTACTGGTGCGCCGGGTTACACCTGCTGACCCTACGGGGACACTGCTTTGGACCTACCCTTCCTACCTGACCCGCCGGGGTAGGCCTGGTATACCTACCCGATGTTTCGAGGTAGAACCGGTTCCCCCACCGGTACACTGGGTTTGGAATGCAACCCTTTGTGATGCGCCAGAGAACACCAGCTGTCCCATCGTGCGCGCTGGACTAGACCCGGCCTCCCTAACGGACCCCACAGGTTAGACCCGCTATCCCTACCTGATGCTCCGCATTAGGCTTGGCACCCATACCCGATGTTCTGGGGTAGTAGCGGTACCCCCACCGTTACTCTGCGGTAGTATCGGTACACCCACCGGTACTCCGGGGTAGTACGTGAACCCTTACTGGTTCACTGGGGTACACCTGCTGACGTTAATGGCGCGCGGTGTAGACCAGACATTCCTACCTGACCCTCCGTTTTAGGCCCGGTATCCCTACCTGATTCTGCGTTGTTGGCCTGGCACCCCTACCCGATATGCTGGGGTAGTACCGGTACCCCCACCGGTAATCTGCGGTAGTATTGGTACACCCACCGGTACTCCAGGGCAGTACCTGAACCCTTACTGGTTCGCTGGGGTACACCTGCTGACCTTACGGGCGTGCTGTGTAGACCAGACATTCCTACCTGACCCTCCAGGCTAGGCCCGGTATCCCTACCTGATGCTCTGCGGTAGGCCTGGCCCCCTACCAGACAATCTGGGGTAGTATCGGTACACCCACAGATACTCCGCGGTACTTTTGCTATACCACCGGTACTCCTGGATTGTACCGGAACCCTTACTGGTGCGCCGGGTGACACCTGCTGACCCTATGGGTTCGCCGCTTTACGCCCACCCTTCCTACCTGACCCGCCGGGGTAGGCCTGGTATACCTACCCGATGTTTCGAGGTAGAACCGGTTGCCCCACCGGTACATTGGGGTTGGAACGGGACCCTTTGTGATGCGCCAGAGAACACCAGCTGTCCCTTCGTGCGCGCTGGACTAGACCCGGCCTCCCTAACGGACCCCACATGTTACACCCGGTATCTGTACCTGATGCTCCGCATTAGGCTTGGCACCCATACCCGATGTTCTGGGGTAGTAGCGGTACCCCCACCGTTACTCTGCGGTAGTATCGGTACACCCACCGGTACTCCGGGGTAGTACGTGAACCCTTACTGGTTCGCTGGGGTACACCTGCTGACCTTACGGGCGTGCTGTGTAGACCAGACATTCCTACCTGACCCTCCAGGCTAGGCCCGGTACCCCTACCTGATGCTCTGCGGTAGGCCTGGCCCCCTACCAGACAATCTGGGGTAGTATCGGTAAACCCACAGGTACTCCGCGGTACTTTTGCTATACCACCGGTACTCCTGGATTGTACCGGAACCCTTACTGGTGCGCCGGGGTACACCTGCTGACCCTATGGGTTCGCCGCTTTACGCCCACCCTTCCTACCTGACCCGCCGGGGTAGGCCTGGTATACCTACCCGATGTTTCGAGGTAGAACCGGTTGCCCCACCGGTACTCTGGGGTTGGAACGGGACCCTTTGTGATGCGCCAGAGAACACCAGCTGTCCCTTCGTGCGCGCTGGACTAGACCCGGCCTCCCTACCGGACCCCACAGGTTACACCCGGTATCCCTACCTGATGCTCCGCATTGGGCTTGGCACCCATACCCGATGTTCTGGGGTAGTAGCGGTACCCCCACCGTTACTCTGCGGTAGTATCGGTACACCCACCGGTACTCCGGGGTAGTACGTGAACCCTTACTGGTTCACTGGAGTACACCTGCTGATGTTAGTGGCGCGCGGTGTGGACCAGACATTCCTACCTGACCCTCCGTTTTAGGCCCGGTATCCCTACCTGATTCTGCGTTGTTGGCCTGGCACCCCTACCCGATATGCTGGGGTAGTACCGGTACCCCCACCGGTAATCTGCGGTAGTATTGGTACACCCACCGGTACTCCAGGGCAGTACCTGAACCCTTACTGGTTCGCTGGGGTACACCTGCTGACCTTACGGGCGTGCTCTGTAGACCAGACATTCCTACCTGACCCTCCAGGCTAGGCCCGGTATCCCTACCTGATGCTCTGCGGTAGGCCTGGCCCCCTACCAGACAATCTGGGGTAGTATCGGTAAACCCACAGGTACTCCGCGGTACTTTTGCTATACCACCGGTACTCCTGGATTGTACCGGAACCCTTACTGGTGCGCCGGGTGACACCTGCTGACCCTATGGGTTCGCCGCTTTACGCCCACCCTTCCTACCTGACCCGCCGGGGTAGGCCTGGTATACCTACCCGATGTTTCGAGGTAGAACCGGTTGCCCCACCGGTACTCTGGGGTTGGAATGGGACCCTTTGTGATGCGCCAGAGAACACCAGCTGTCCCTTCGTGCGCGCTGGACTAGACCCGGCCTCCCTACCGGACCCCACAGGTTAGACCCGCTATCCCTACCTGATGCTCCGCATTGGGCTTGGCACCCATACCCGATGTTCTGGCGTAGTAGCGGTACCCCCACCGTTACTCTGCGGTAGTATCGGTACACCCACCGGTACTCCGGGGTAGTACGTGAACCCTTACTGGTTCACTGGAGTACACCTGCTGATGTTACTGGCGCGCGGTGTGGACCAGACATTCCTACCTGACCCTCCGTTTTAGGCCCGTTATCCCTACCTGATGCTCCGTTGTTGGCCTGGCACCCCTACCCGACAATCTGGGGTAGTACCGGTACCCCCACCGGTACTCTGCGGTAGTATTGGTACACCCACCGGTACTCCAGGGCAGTACCTGAACACTTACTGGTTCGCTGGGGTACACCTGCTGACCTTACGGGCGTGCTGTGTAGACCAGACATTCCTACCTGACCCTCCAGGCTAGGCCCGGTATCCCTACCTGATGCTCTGCGGTAGGCCTGGCCCCCTACCCGACAATCTGGGGTAGTATCGGTACACCCACCGGTACTCCGCGGTACTTTTGCTATACCCACCGGTACTCCTGGATTGTACCGGAACCCTTACTGGTGCGCCGGGTTACACCTGCTGACCCTACGGGCACACTGCTTTGGACCCACCCTTCCTACCTGACCCGCCGGGGTAGGCCTGGTATACCTACCCGATGTTTCGAGGTAGAACCGGTTCCCCCACCGGTACTCTGGGTTTGGAACGCAACCGTTTGTGATGCGCAAGAGAACACCAGCTGTCCCTTCGTGCGTGCAGGACTAGACCCGGCCTCCCTAACGGACCCCACAGGTTAGACCCGCTATCCCTACCTGATGCTCCGCATTAGGCTTGGCACCCATACCCGATGTTCTGGGGTAGTAGCGGTACCCCCACCGTTACTCTGCGGTAGTATCGGTACACCCACCGGTACTCCGGGGTAGTACGTGAACCCTTACTGTTTCACTGGGGTACACCTGCTGACGTTACTGGCGCGCGGTGTAGACCAGACATTCCTACATGACCCTCCGTTTTAGGCCCGGTATCCCTACCTGATTCTGCGTTGTTGGCCTGGCACCCCTACCCGATATGCTGGGGTAGTACCGGTACCCCCACCGGTAATCTGCGGTAGTATTGGTACACCCACCGGTACTCCAGGGCAGTACCTGAACCCTTACTGGTTCGCTGGGGTACACCTGCTGACCTTACGGGCGTGCTCTGTAGACCAGACATTCCTACCTGACCCTCCAGGCTAGGCCCGGTATCCCTACCTGATGCTCTGCGGTAGGCCTGGCCCCCTACCCGGCAATCTGGGGTAGTACCGGTACACCCAGAGGTACTCCGCGGTAATTTTGCTATACCCACCGGTACTCCTGGATTGTACCGGAACCCTTACTGGTGCGCCGGAGTACACCTGCTGACCCTATGGGCTCGCCGCTTTACGCCAACCCTTCCTACCTGACCCGCCGGGGTAGGCCTGGTATACCTACCCGATGTTTCGAGGTAGAACCGGTTGCCCCACCGGTACTCTGGGGTTGGAACGGAACCCTTTGTGATGCGCCAGAGAACACAAGCTGTCCCTTCGTGCGCGCTGGACTGGACCCGGCCTCCCTACCGGACCCCACAGGTTAGACCCGCTATCCCTACCTGATGCTCCGCATTAGGCTTGGCACCCATACCCGATGTTCTGGGGTAGTAGCGGTACCCCCACCGTTACTCTGCGGTAGTATCGGTACACCCACCGGTACTCCGGGGTAGTACGTGAACCCTTACTGGTTCGCTGGGGTACACCTGCTGACCTTACGGGCGTGCTGTGTAGACCAGACATTCCTACCTGACCCTCCAGGCTAGGCCCGGTACCCCTACCTCATGCTCTGCGGTAGGCCTGGCCCCCTACCAGACAATCTGGGGTAGTATCGGTAAACCCACAGGTACTCCGCGGTACTTTTGCTATACCACCGGTACTCCTGGATTGTACCGGAACCCTTACTGGTGCGCCGGGGTACACCTGCTGACCCTACGGGCACACTGCTTTGGACCCACCCTTCCTACCTGACCCGCCGGGGTAGGCCTGGTATACCTACCCGATGTTTCGAGGTAGAACCGGTTCCCCCACCAGTACTCTGGGTTTGGAACGCAACCGTTTGTGATGCGCAAGAGAACACCAGCTGTCCCTTCGTGCGTGCAGGACTAGACCCGGCCTCCCTAACGGACCCCACAGGTTAGACCCGCTATCCCTACCTGATGCTCCGCATTAGGCTTGGCACCCATACCCGATGTTCTGGGGTAGTAGCGGTACCCCCACCGTTACTCTGCGGTAGTATCGGTACACCCACCGGTACTCCGGGGTAGTACGTGAACACTTAATGGTTCACTGGGGTACACCTGATGACGTTACGGGCACACGGTATAGACCAGACATTCCTACCTGACCCTCCGTTTTAGGCCCGGTATCCCTACCTGATGCTCCGTTGTTGGCCTGGCACCCCTACCCGATATGCTGGGGTAGTACCGTTACCCCCACCGGTACTCTGTGGTAGTATTGGTACACCCACCGGTAATCCAGGGCTGTACCTGAACACTTACTGGTTCGCTGGGGTACACCTGTTGACCTTACGGGCGTGCTGTGTAGACCAGACATTCCTACCTGACCCTCCAGGCTAGGCCCGGTATCCCTACCTGATGCTCTGCGGTAGGCCTGGCCCCCTACCCGACAATCTGGGGTAGTATGGTACACCCACAGGTACTCCGCGGTACTTTTGCTATACCCACCGGTACTCCTGGATTGTACCGGAACCCTTACTGGTGCGCCGGGTTACACCTGCTGACCCTACGGGGACACTGCTTTGGACCTACCCTTCCTACCTGACCCGCCGGGGTAGGCCTGGTATACCTACCCGATGTTTCGAGGTAGAACCGGTTCCCCCACCGGTACACTGGGTTTGGAACGCAACCCTTTGTGATGCGCCAGAGAACACCAGCTGTCCCATCGTGCGCGCTGGACTAGACCCGGCCTCCCTAACGGACCCCACAGGTTAGACCCGCTATCCCTACCTGATGCTCCGCATTAGGCTTGGCACCCATACCCGATGTTCTGGGGTAGTAGCGGTACCCCCACCGTTACTCTGCGGTAGTATCGGTACACCCACCGGTACTCCGGGGTAGTACGTGAACCCTTACTGGTTCACTGGGGTACACCTGCTGACGTTAATGGCGCGCGGTGTAGACCAGACATTCCTACCTGACCCTCCGTTTTAGGCCCGGTATCCCTACCTGATTCTGCGTTGTTGGCCTGGCACCCCTACCCGATATGCTGGGGTAGTACCGGTACCCCCACCGGTAATCTGCGGTAGTATTGGTACACCCACCGGTACTCCAGGGCAGTACCTGAACCCTTACTGGTTCGCTGGGGTACACCTGCTGACCTTACGGGCGTGCTCTGTAGACCAGACATTCCTACCTGACCCTCCAGGCTAGGCCCGGTATCCCTACCTGATGCTCTGCGGTAGGCCTGGCCCCCTACCAGACAATCTGGGGTAGTATCGGTACACCCACAGATACTCCGCGGTACTTTTGCTATACCACCGGTACTCCTGGATTGTACCGGAACCCTTACTGGTGCGCCGGGTGACACCTGCTGACCCTATGTGTTCGCCGCTTTACGCCCACCCTTCCTACCTGACCCGCCGGGGTAGGCCTGGTATACCTACCCGATGTTTCGAGGTAGAACCGGTTGCCCCACCGGTACATTGGGGTTGGAACGGGACCCTTTGTGATGCGCCAGAGAACACCAGCTGTCCCTTCGTGCGCGCTGGACTAGACCCGGCCTCCCTAACGGACCCCACATGTTACACCCGGTATCTGTACCTGATGCTCCGCATTGGGCTTGGCACCCATACCCGATGTTCTGGGGTAGTAGCGGTACCCCCACCGTTACTCTGCGGTAGTATCGGTACACCCACCGGTACTCCGGGGTAGTACGTGAACCCTTACTGGTTCGCTGGGGTACACCTGCTGACCTTACGGGCGTGCTGTGTAGACCAGACATTCCTACCTGACCCTCCAGGCTAGGCCCGGTACCCCTACCTGATGCTCTGCGGTAGGCCTGGCCCCCTACCAGACAATCTGGGGTAGTATCGGTAAACCCACAGGTACTCCGCGGTACTTTTGCTATACCACCGGTACTCCTGGATTGTACCGGAACCCTTACTGGTGCGCCGGGGTACACCTGCTGACCCTATGGGTTCGCCGCTTTACGCCCACCCTTCCTACCTGACCCGCCGGGGTAGGCCTGGTATACCTACCCGATGTTTCGAGGTAGAACCGGTTGCCCCACCGGTACTCTGGGGTTGGAACGGGACCCTTTGTGATGCGCCAGAGAACACCAGCTGTCCCTTCGTGCGCGCTGGACTAGACCCGGCCTCCCTACCGGACCCCACAGGTTACACCCGGTATCCCTACCTGATGCTCCGCATTGGGCTTGGCACCCATACCCGATGTTCTGGGGTAGTAGCGGTACCCCCACCGTTACTCTGCGGTAGTATCGGTACACCCACCGGTACTCCGGGGTAGTACGTGAACCCTTACTGGTTCACTGGAGTACACCTGCTGATGTTACTGGCGCGCGGTGTGGA
The DNA here is from genome assembly GCF_929443795.1 of Astur gentilis. Taxonomy (NCBI): domain Eukaryota; kingdom Metazoa; phylum Chordata; class Aves; order Accipitriformes; family Accipitridae; genus Astur; species Astur gentilis. The sequence continues at coordinate 4,686,214 of NW_026060868.1, read as the reverse complement.
CCAGACATTCCTACCTGACCCTCCGTTTTAGGCCCGGTATCCCTACCTGATGCTCCCTTGTTGGCCTGGCACCCCTACCCGATATGCTGGGGTAGTACCGCTACCCCCACCGGTACTCTGTGGTAGTATTGGTACACCCACCGGTAATCCAGGGCTGTACCTGAACACTTACTGGTTCGCTGGGGTACACCTGTTGACCTTACGGGCGTGCTGTGTAGACCAGACATTCCTACCTGACCCTCCAGGCTAGGCCCGGTATCCCTACCTGATGCTCTGCGGTAGGCCTGGCCCCCTACCCGACAATCTGGGGTAGTATCGGTACACCCACAGGTACTCCGCGGTACTTTTGCTATACCCACCGGTACTCCTGGATTGTACCGGAACCCTTACTGGTGCGCCGGGTTACACCTGCTGACCCTACGGGGACACTGCTTTGGACCTACCCTTCCTACCTGACCCGCCGGGGTAGGCCTGGTATACCTACCCGATGTTTCGAGGTAGAACCGGTTCCCCCACCGGTACACTGGGTTTGGAACGCAACCCTTTGTGATGCGCCAGAGAACACCAGCTGTCCCATCGTGCGCGCTGGACTAGACCCGGCCTCCCTACCGGACCCCACAGGTTAGACCCGCTATCCCTACCTGATGCTCCGCATTAGGCTTGGCACCCATACCCGATGTTCTGGGGTAGTAGCGGTACCCCCACCGTTACTCTGCAGTAGTATCGGTACACCCACCGGTACTCCGGGGTAGTACGTGAACCCTTACTGGTTCACTGGGGTACACCTAATGACGTTGCAGGCACGCGGTATAGAACAGACATTCTTCCTGACCCTCCGTGTTAGTCCCGGTACCCCTACCTGATGCTCCGTTGTTGGCCTGGCACCCCTACCCGATATGCTGGGGTAGTACCGGTACCCCCACCGGTACTCTGCGGTAGTATTGGTACACCCACCGGTACTCCAGGGTAGTACCTGAACACTTACTGGTTCTCTGGGGTACACCTGCTGACCTTACGGGCGTGCTCTGTAGACCAGACATTCCTACCTGACCCTCCAGGCTAGGCCCGGTATCCCTCCCTGATGCTCTGCGGTAGGCCTGGCCCCCTACCCGACAATCTGGGGTAGTACCGGTACACCCACCGGTACTCCGCGGTAGTTTTGCTATACCCACCGGTACTCCTGGATTGTACCGGAACCCTTACTGTTGCGCCGGGGTACACCTGCTGACCCTACGGGGACACTGCTTTGGACATACCCTTCCTACCTGACCCGCCGGGGTAGGCCTGGTATACCTACCCGATGTTTCGAGGTAGAACCGGTTCCCCCACCGGTACACTGGGTTTGGAACGCAACCCTTTGTGATGCGCCAGAGAACACCAGCTGTCCCTTCGTGCGTGGTGGACTAGACACGGCCTCCCTAACGGACCCCACATGTTACACCCGGTATCCCTACCTGATGCTCCGCATTAGGCTTGGCACCCATACCTGATGTTCTGGGGTAGAAGCGGTACCCCCACCGTTACTCTGCGGTAGTATCGGTACACCCACCGGTACTCCGGGGTAGTACGTGAACCCTTACTGGTTCACTGGGGTACACCTGATGACGTTACGGGCACACGGTATAGACCAGACATTCCTACCTGACCCTCCGTGTTAGTCCCGGTATCCCTACGTGATGCTCCGTTGTTGGACTGGCACCCCTACCCGACATGCTGGGTAGTACCGGTACCCCCACCGTTACTCTGCGGTAGTATCGGTACACCCACCGGTACTCCGGGGTAGTACGTGAACCCTTACTGGTTCGCTGGGGTACATCTGCTGACCTTACGGGCGTGCTCTGTAGACCAGACATTCCTACCTGACCCTCCGTTTTAGGCCCGGTATCCCTACCTGATGCTCCGTTGTTGGCCTGGCACCCCTACCCGATATGCTGGGGTAGTAGCGGTACCCCCACCGGTACTCTGCGGTAGTATTGGTACACCCACCGGTACTCCAGGGCAGTACCTGAACACTTACTGGTTCGCTGGGGTACACCTGCTGACCTTACGGGCGTGCTCTGTAGACCAGACATTCCTACCTGACCCTCCAGGCTAGGCCCGGTATCCCTACCTGATGCTCTGCGGTAGGCCTGGCCCCCTACCCGACAATCTGGGGTAGTACCGGTACACCCAGAGGTACTCCGCGGTACTTTTGCTATACCCACCGGTACTCCTGGATTGTACCGGAACCCTTACTGGTGCGCCGGGGTACACCTGCTGACCCTATGGGCTCGCCGCTTTACGCCCACCCTTCCTACCTGACCCGCCGGTGTAGGCCTGGTATACCTACCCGATGTTTCGAGGTAGAACCGGTTCCCCCACCGGTACTCTGGGTTTGGAACGCAACCATTTGTTATGCGCCAGAGAACACCAGCTGTCCCTTCGTGCGTGCAGGACTAGACCCGGCCTCCCTACCGGACCCCACAGGTTACACCCGGTATCCCTACCTGATGCTCCGCATTAGGCTTGGCACCCATACCCGATGTTCTGGGGTAGTAGCGGTACCCCGACCGTTACTCTGCGGTAGTATCGGTACACCCACCGGTACTCCGGGGTAGTACGTGAACACTTAATGGTTCACTGGGGTACACCTGATGACGTTACGGGCACACGGTATAGACCAGACATTCCTACCTGACCCTCCGTGTTAGTCCCGGTATGCCTACCTGATGCTCCGTTGTTGGCCTGGCACACCTACCCGATATGCTGGGGTAGTACCGGTACCCCCACCGGTACTCTGCGGTAGTATTGGTACACCCACCGGTACTCCAGGGTAGTACCTGAACCCTTACTGGTTCGCTGGGGTACACCTGCTGAACTTACGGGCGTGCTCTGTAGACCAGACATTCCTACCTGACCCTCCAGGCTAGGCCCGGTATCCCTACCTGATGCTCTGCGGTAGGCCTGGCCCCCTACCCGACAATCTGGGGTAGTACCGGTACACCAAGAGGTACTCCGCGGTAATTTTGCTATACCCACCGGTACTCCTGGATTGTACCGGAACCCTTACTGGTGCGCCGGGGTACACCTGCTGACCCTACGGGCGTGCCGCTTTACGCCCACCCTTCCTACCTGACCCGCCGGGGTAGGCCTGGTATACCTACCCGATGTTTCGAGGTAGAACCGGTTGCCCCACCGGTACTCTGGGGTTGGAACGGAACCCTTTGTGATGCGCCAGAGAACACAAGCTGTCCCTTCGTGCGCGCTGGACTGGACCCGGCCTCCCTACCGGACCCCACAGGTTAGACCCGCTATCCCTACCTGATGCTCCGCATTAGGCTTGGCACCCATACCCGATGTTCTGGGGTAGTAGCGGTACCCCCACCGTTACTCTGCGGTAGTATCGGTACACCCACCGGTACTCCGGGGTAGTACGTGAACCCTTACTGGTTCACTGGGGTACACCTGCTGACGTTAATGGCGCGCGGTGTAGACCAGACATTCCTACCTGACCCTCCGTTTTAGGCCCGGTATCCCTACCTGATGCTCCCTTGTTGGCATGGCACCCCTACCCGATATGCTGGGGTAGTACCGCTACCCCCACCGGTACTCTGTGGTAGTATTGGTACACCCACCGGTAATCCAGGGCTGTACCTGAACACTTACTGGTTCGCTGGGGTACACCTGTTGACCTTACGGGCGTGCTGTGTAGACCAGACATTCCTACCTGACCCTCCAGGCTAGGCCCGGTATCCCTACCTGATGCTCTGCGGTAGGCCTGGCCCCCTACCCGACAATCTGGGGTAGTATCTGTACACCCACAGGTACTCCGCGGTACTTTTGCTATACCCACCGGTACTCCTGGATTGTACCGGAACCCTTACTGGTGCGCCGGGTTACACCTGCTGACCTTACGGGGACACTGCTTTGGACCTACCCTTCCTACCTGACCCGCCGGGGTAGGCCTGGTATACCTACCCGATGTTTCGAGGTAGAACCGGTTCCCCCACCGGTACACTGGGTTTGGAACGCAACCCTTTGTGATGCGCCAGAGAACACCAGCTGTCCCATCGTGCGCGCTGGACTAGACCCGGCCTCCCTACCGGACCCCACAGGTTAGACCCGCTATCCCTACCTGATGCTCCGCATTAGGCTTGGCACCCATACCCGATGTTCTGGGGTAGTAGCGGTACCCCCACCGTTACTCTGCAGTAGTATCGGTACACCCACCGGTACTCCGGGGTAGTACGTGAACCCTTACTGGTTCACTGGGGTACACCTAATGACGTTGCAGGCACGCGGTATAGAACAGACATTCTTCCTGACCCTCCGTGTTAGTCCCGGTACCCCTACCTGATGCTCCGTTGTTGGCCTGGCACCCCTACCCGATATGCTGGGGTAGTACCGGTACCCCCACCGGTACTCTGCGGTAGTATTGGTACACCCACCGGTACTCCAGGGTAGTACCTGAACACTTACTGGTTCTCTGGGGTACACCTGCTGACCTTACGGGCGTGCTCTGTAGACCAGACATTCCTACCTGACCCTCCAGGCTAGGCCCGGTATCCCTCCCTGATGCTCTGCGGTAGGCCTGGCCCCCTACCCGACAATCTGGGGTAGTACCGGTACACCCACCGGTATTCCGCGGTAGTTTTGCTATACCCACCGGTACTCCTGGATTGTACCGGAACCCTTACTGTTGCGCCGGGGTACACCTGCTGACCCTACGGGGACACTGCTTTGGACACACCCTTCCTACCTGACCCGCCGGGGTAGGCCTGGTATACCTACCCGATGTTTCGAGGTAGAACCGGTTCCCCCACCGGTACACTGGGTTTGGAACGCAACCCTTTGTGATGCGCCAGAGAACACCAGCTGTCCCTTCGTGCGTGGTGGAGTAGACACGGCCTCCCTAACGGACCCCACATGTTACACCCGGTATCCCTACCTGATGCTCCGCATTAGGCTTGGCACCCATACCTGATGTTCTGGGGTAGAAGCGGTACCCCCACCGTTACTCTGCGGTAGTATCGGTACACCCACCGGTACTCCGGGGTAGTACGTGAACCCTTACTGGTTCACTGGGGTACACCTGATGACGTTACGGGCACACGGTATAGACCAGACATTCCTACCTGACCCTCCGTGTTAGTCCCGGTATCCCTACGTGATGCTCCGTTGTTGGACTGGCACCCCTACCCGATATGCTGGGGTAGTACCGGTACCCCCACCGTTACTCTGCGGTAGTATCGGTACACCCACCGGTACTCCGGGGTAGTACGTGAACCCTTACTGGTTCGCTGGGGTACATCTGCTGACCTTACGGGCGTGCTCTGTAGACCAGACATTCCTACCTGACCCTCCGTTTTAGGCCCGGTATCCCTACCTGATGCTCCGTTGTTGGCCTGGCACCCCTACCCGATATGCTGGGGTAGTAGCGGTACCCCCACCGGTACTCTGCGGTAGTATTGGTACACCCACCGGTACTCCAGGGCAGTACCTGAACACTTACTGGTTCGCTGGGGTACACCTGCTGACCTTACGGGCGTGCTCTGTAGACCAGACATTCCTACCTGACCCTCCAGGCTAGGCCCGGTATCCCTACCTGATGCTCTGCGGTAGGACTGGCCCCCTACCCGACAATCTGGGGTAGTACCGGTACACCCACAGGTACTCCGCGGTACTTTTGCTATACCCACCGGTACTCCTGGATTGTACCGGAACCCTTACTGGTGCGCCGGGGTACACCTGCTGACCCTACGGGCGCGCCGCTTTACGCCCACCCTTCCTACCTGACCCGCCGGTGTAGGCCTGGTATACCTACCCGATGTTTCGAGGTAGAACCGGTTCCCCCACCGGTACTCTGGGTTTGGAACGCAACCATTTGTGATGCGCCAGAGAACACCAGCTGTCCCTTCGTGCGTGCAGGACTAGACCCGGCCTCCCTACCGGACCCCACAGGTTACACCCGGTATCCCTACCTGATGCTCCGCATTAGGCTTGGCACCCATACCCGATGTTCTGGGGTAGTAGCGGTACCCCGACCGTTACTCTGCGGTAGTATCGGTACACCCACCGGTACTCCGGGGTAGTACGTGAACACTTAATGGTTCACTGGGGTACACCTGATGACGTTACGGGCACACGGTATAGACCAGACATTCCTACCTGACCCTCCGTGTTAGTCCCGGTATGCCTACCTGATGCTCCGTTGTTGGCCTGGCACACCTACCCGATATGCTGGGGTAGTACCGGTACCCCCACCGGTACTCTGCGGTAGTATTGGTACACCCACCGGTACTCCAGGGTAGTACCTGAACCCTTACTGGTTCGCTGGGGTACACCTGCTGAACTTACGGGCGTGCTCTGTAGACCAGACATTCCTACCTGACCCTCCAGGCTAGGCCCGGTATCCCTACCTGATGCTCTGCGGTAGGCCTGGCCCCCTACCCGGCAATCTGGGGTAGTACCGGTACACCAAGAGGTACTCCGCGGTAATTTTGCTATACCCACCGGTACTCCTGGATTGTACCGGAACCCTTACTGGTGCGCCGGGGTACACCTGCTGACCCTACGGGCGTGCCGCTTTACGCCCACCCTTCCTACCTGACCCGCCGGGGTAGGCCTGGTATACCTACCCGATGTTTCGAGGTAGAACCGGTTGCCCCACCGGTACTCTGGGGTTGGAACGGAACCCTTTGTGATGCGCCAGAGAACACAAGCTGTCCCTTCGTGCGCGCTGGTCTGGACCCGGCCTCCCTACCGGACCCCACAGGTTACACCCGGTATCCCTACCTGATGCTCCGCATTAGGCTTGGCACCCATACCCGATGTTCTGGGGTAGTAGCGGTACCCCCACCGTTACTCTGCGGTAGTATCGGTACACCCACCGGTACTCCGGGGTAGTACGTGAACCCTTACTGGTTCACTGGGGTACACCTGCTGACGTTACTGGCGCGCGGTGTAGACCAGACATTCCTACCTGACCCTCCGTGTTAGTCCCGGTATGCCTACCTGATGCTCCCTTGTTGGCCTGGCACACCTACCCGATATGCTGGGGTAGTACCGGTACCCCCACCGGTACTCTGCGGTAGTATTGGTACACCCACCGGTACTCCAGGGTAGTACCTGAACCCTTACTGGTTCGCTGGGGTACACCTGCTGACCTTACGGGCGTGCTCTGTAGACCAGACATTCCTACCTGACCCTCCAGGCTAGGCCCGGTATCCCTACCTGATGCTCTGCGGTAGGCCTGGCCCCCTACCCGGCAATCTGGGGTAGTACCGGTACACCAAGAGGTACTCCGCGGTAATTTTGCTATACCCACCGGTACTCCTGGATTGTACCGGAACCCTTACTGGTGCGCCGGGGTACACCTGCTGACCCTACGGGCGTGCCGCTTTACGCCCACCCTTCCTACCTGACCCGCCGGGGTAGGCCTGGTATACATACCCGATGTTTCGAGGTAGAACCGGTTCCCCCACTGGTACTCTGGGGTTGGAACGCAACCCTTTGTGATGCGCCAGAGAACACCAGCTGTCCCTTCGTGCGCGCTGAACTAGACCCGGCCTCCCTACCGGACCCCACATGTTAGACCCGCTATCCTTACCTGATGCTCCGCATTAGGCTTGGCACCCATACCCGATGTTCTGGGGTAGTAGCGGTACCCCCACCGTTACTCTGCAGTAGTATCGGTACACCCACCGGTACTCCGGGGTAGTACCTGAACCCTTACTGGTTCACTGGGGTACACCTAATGACGTTGCAGGCACGCGGTATAGAACAGACATTCTTCCTGACCCTCCGTGTTAGTCCCGGTATCCCTACCTGATGCTCCGTTGTTGGCCTGGCACCCCTACCCGATATGCTGGGGTAGTACCGGTACCCCCACCGGTACTCTGCGGTAGTATTGGTACACCCACCGGTACTCCAGGGTAGTACCTGAACACTTACTGGTTCTCTGGGGTACACCTGCTGACCTTACGGGCGTGCTCTGTAGACCAGACATTCCTACCTGACCCTCCAGGCTAGGCCCGGTATCCCTACCTGATGCTCTGCGGTAGGCCTGGCCCCCTACCCGACAATCTGGGGTAGTACCGGTACACCCAGAGGTACTCCGCGGTAGTTTTGCTATACCCACCGGTACTCCTGGATTGTACCGGAACCCTTACTGTTGCGCCGGGGTACACCTGCTGACACTACGGGCGCGCCGCTTTACGCCCACCCTTCCTACCTGACCCGCCGGGGTAGGCCTGGTATACCTACCCGATGTTTCGAGGTAGAACCGGTTGCCCCACCGGTACTCTGGGGTTGGAACGGAACCCTTTGTGATGCGCCAGAGAACACAAGCTGTCCCTTCGTGCGCGCTGGACTGGACCCGGCCTCCCTACCGGACCCCACAGGTTAGACCCGCTATCACTACCTGATGCTCCGCATTAGGCTTGGCACCCATACCTGATGTTCTGGGGTAGAAGCGGTACCCCCACCGTTACTCTGCGGTAGTATCGGTACACCCACCGGTACTCCGGGGTAGTACGTGAACCCTTACTGGTTCACTGGGGTACACCTGATGACGTTACGGGCACACGGTATAGACCAGACATTCCTACCTGACCCTCCGTGTTAGTCCCGGTATCCCTACGTGATGCTCCGTTGTTGGACTGGCACCCCTACCCGATATGCTGGGGTAGTACCGGTACCCCCACCGTTACTCTGCGGTAGTATCGGTACACCCACCGGTACTCCGGGGTAGTACGTGAACCCTTACTGGTTCGCTGGGGTACATCTGCTGACCTTACGGGCGTGCTCTGTAGACCAGACATTCCTACCTGACCCTCCGTTTTAGGCCCGGTATCCCTACCTGATGCTCCGTTGTTGGCCTGGCACCCCTACCCGATATGCTGGGGTAGTAGCGGTACCCCCACCGGTACTCTGCGGTAGTATTGGTACACCCACCGGTACTCCAGGGCAGTACCTGAACCCTTACTGGTTCGCTGGGGTACACCTGCTGACCTTACGGGCGTGCTCTGTAGACCAGACATTCCTACCTGACCCTCCAGGCTAGGCCCGGTATCCCTACCTGATGCTCTGCGGTAGGACTGGCCCCCTACCCGACAATCTGGGGTAGTACCGGTACACCCACAGGTACTCCGCGGTACTTTTGCTATACCCACCGGTACTCCTGGATTGTACCGGAACCCTTACTGGTGCGCCGGGGTACACCTGCTGACCCTACGGGCGCGCCGCTTTACGCCCACCCTTCCTACCTGACCCGCCGGTGTAGGCCTGGTATACCTACCCGATGTTTCGAGGTAGAACCGGTTCCCCCACCGGTACTCTGGGTTTGGAACGCAACCATTTGTGATGCGCCAGAGAACACCAGCTGTCCCTTCGTGCGTGCAGGACTAGACCCGGCCTCCCTACCGGACCCCACAGGTTACACCCGGTATCCCTACCTGATGCTCCGCATTAGGCTTGGCACCCATACCCGATGTTCTGGGGTAGTAGCGGTACCCCGACCGTTACTCTGCGGTAGTATCGGTACACCCACCGGTACTCCGGGGTAGTACGTGAACACTTAATGGTTCACTGGGGTACACCTGATGACGTTACGGGCACACGGTATAGACCAGACATTCCTACCTGACCCTCCGTGTTAGTCCCGGTATGCCTACCTGATGCTCCGTTGTTGGCCTGGCACACCTACCCGATATGCTGGGGTAGTACCGGTACCCCCACCGGTACTCTGCGGTAGTATTGGTACACCCACCGGTACTCCAGGGTAGTACCTGAACCCTTACTGGTTCGCTGGGGTACACCTGCTGAACTTACGGGCGTGCTCTGTAGACCAGACATTCCTACCTGACCCTCCAGGCTAGGCCCGGTATCCCTACCTGATGCTCTGCGGTAGGCCTGGCCCCCTACCCGGCAATCTGGGGTAGTACCGGTACACCAAGAGGTACTCCGCGGTAATTTTGCTATACCCACCGGTACTCCTGGATTGTACCGGAACCCTTACTGGTGCGCCGGGGTACACCTGCTGACCCTACGGGCGTGCCGCTTTACGCCCACCCTTCCTACCTGACCCGCCGGGGTAGGCCTGGTATACCTACCCGATGTTTCGAGGTAGAACCGGTTGCCCCACCGGTACTCTGGGGTTGGAACGGAACCCTTTGTGATGCGCCAGAGAACACAAGCTGTCCCTTCGTGCGCGCTGGTCTGGACCCGGCCTCCCTACCGGACCCCACAGGTTACACCCGGTATCCCTACCTGATGCTCCGCATTAGGCTTGGCACCCATACCCGATGTTCTGGGGTAGTAGCGGTACCCCCACCGTTACTCTGCGGTAGTATCGGTACACCCACCGGTACTCCGGGGTAGTACGTGAACCCTTACTGGTTCACTGGGGTACACCTGCTGACGTTACTGGCGCGCGGTGTAGACCAGACATTCCTACCTGACCCTCCGTGTTAGTCCCGGTATGCCTACCTGATGCTCCCTTGTTGGCCTGGCACACCTACCCGATATGCTGGGGTAGTACCGGTACCCCCACCGGTACTCTGCGGTAGTATTGGTACACCCACCGGTACTCCAGGGTAGTACCTGAACCCTTACTGGTTCGCTGGGGTACACCTGCTGACCTTACGGGCGTGCTCTGTAGACCAGACATTCCTACCTGACCCTCCAGGCTAGGCCCGGTATCCCTACCTGATGCTCTGCGGTAGGCCTGGCCCCCTACCCGGCAATCTGGGGTAGTACCGGTACACCAAGAGGTACTCCGCGGTAATTTTGCTATACCCACCGGTACTCCTGGATTGTACCGGAACCCTTACTGGTGCGCCGGGGTACACCTGCTGACCCTACGGGCGTGCCGCTTTACGCCCACCCTTCCTACCTGACCCGCCGGGGTAGGCCTGGTATACATACCCGATGTTTCGAGGTAGAACCGGTTCCCCCACTGGTACTCTGGGGTTGGAACGCAACCCTTTGTGATGCGCCAGAGAACACCAGCTGTCCCTTCGTGCGCGCTGAACTAGACCCGGCCTCCCTACCGGACCCCACATGTTAGACCCGCTATCCTTACCTGATGCTCCGCATTAGGCTTGGCACCCATACCCGATGTTCTGGGGTAGTAGCGGTACCCCCACCGTTACTCTGCAGTAGTATCGGTACACCCACCGGTACTCCGGGGTAGTACGTGAACCCTTACTGGTTCACTGGGGTACACCTAATGACGTTGCAGGCACGCGGTATAGAACAGACATTCTTCCTGACCCTCCGTGTTAGTCCCGGTATCCCTACCTGATGCTCCGTTGTTGGCCTGGCACCCCTACCCGATATGCTGGGGTAGTACCGGTACCCCCACCGGTACTCTGCGGTAGTATTGGTACACCCACCGGTACTCCAGGGTAGTACCTGAACACTTACTGGTTCTCTGGGGTACACCTGCTGACCTTACGGGCGTGCTCTGTAGACCAGACATTCCTACCTGACCCTCCAGGCTAGGCCCGGTATCCCTACCTGATGCTCTGCGGTAGGCCTGGCCCCCTACCCGACAATCTGGGGTAGTACCGGTACACCCAGAGGTACTCCGCGGTAGTTTTGCTATACCCACCGGTACTCCTGGATTGTACCGGAACCCTTACTGTTGCGCCGGGGTACACCTGCTGACACTACGGGCGCGCCGCTTTACGCCCACCCTTCCTACCTGACCCGCCGGGGTAGGCCTGGTATACCTACCCGATGTTTCGAGGTAGAACCGGTTGCCCCACCGGTACTCTGGGGTTGGAACGGAACCCTTTGTGATGCGCCAGAGAACACAAGCTGTCCCTTCGTGCGCGCTGGACTGGACCCGGCCTCCCTACCGGACCCCACAGGTTAGACCCGCTATCCCTACCTGATGCTCCGCATTAGGCTTGGCACCCATACCCGATGTTCTGGGGTAGTAGCGGTACCCCCACCGTTACTCTGCGGTAGTATCGGTACACCCACCGGTACTCCGGGGTAGTACGTGAACCCTTACTGGTTCACTGGGGTACACCTGCTGACGTTACGGGCACACGGTATAGACCAGACATTCCTACCTGACCCTCCGTTTTAGGCCCGGTATCCCTACCTGATGCTCCGTTGTTGGCCTGGCACCCCTACCCGATATGCTGGGGTAGTACCGCTACCCCCACCGGTACTCTGCGGTAGTATTGGTACACCCACCGGTAATCCAGGGTAGTACCTGAACCCTTACTGGTTCGCTGGGGTACACCTGCTGACCTTACGGGCGTGCTGTGTAGACCAGACATTCCTACCTGACCCTCCAGGCTAGGCCCGGTATCCCTACCTGATGCTCTGCGGTAGGCCTGGCCCCCTACCCGGCAATCTGGGGTAGTACCGGTACACCAAGAGGTACTCCGCGGTAATTTTGCTATACCCACCGGTACTCCTGGATTGTACCGGAACCCTTACTGGTGCGCCGGGGTACACCTGCTGACCCTACGGGCGTGCCGCTTTACGCCCACCCTTCCTACCTGACCCGCCGGGGTAGGCCTGGTATACATACCCGATGTTTCGAGGTAGAACCGGTTCCCCCACTGGTACTCTGGGGTTGGAACGGAACCCTTTGTGATGCGCCAGAGAACACCAGCTGTCCCATCGTGCGCGCTGAACTAGACCCGGCCTCCCTACCGGACCCCACATGTTACACCCGGTATCCCTACCTGATGCTCTGCGGTAGGCCTGGCCCCCTACCCGACAATCTGGGGTAGTATCGGTACACCCACAGGTACTCCGCGGTACTTTTGCTATACCCACCGGTACTCCTGGATTGTACCGGAACCCTTACTGGTGCGCCGGGTTACACCTGCTGACCCTACGGGGACACTGCTTTGGACACACCCTTCCTACCTGACCCGCCGGGGTAGGCCTGGTATACCTACCCGATGTTTCGAGGTAGAACCGGTTCCCCCACCGGTACACTGGGTTTGGAACGCAACCCTTTGTGATGCGCCAGAGAACACCAGCTGTCCCTTCGTGCGTGGTGGACTAGACACGGCCTCCCTAACGGACCCCACAGGTTAGACCCGCTATCACTACCTGATGCTCCGCATATAGGCTTGGCACCCATACCCGATGTTCTGGGGTAGTAGCGGTACCCCCACCGTTACTCTGCGGTAGTATCGGTACACCCACCGGTACTCCGGGGTAGTACGTGAACCCTTACTGGTTCAATGGGGTACACCTGCTGACGTTACTGGCGCGCGGTGTAGACCAGACATTCCTACCTGACCCTCCGTTTTAGGCCCGGTACCCCTACCTGATGCTCCGTTGTTGGCCTGGCACCCCTACCCGACATGCTGGGGTAGTACAGGTACCCCCACCGGTACTCTGCGGTAGTATTGGTACACCCACCGGTACTCCAGGGTAGTACCTGAACCCTTACTGGTTCGCTGGGGTACACCTGCTGACCTTACGGGCGTGCTGTGTAGACCAGACATTCCTACCTGACCCTCCAGGCTAGGCCCGGTATCCCTACCTGATGCTCTGCGGTAGGCCTGGCCCCCTACCCGACAATCTGGGGTAGTACCGGTACACCCAGAGGTACTCCGCAGTACTTTTGCTATACCCACCGGTACTCCTGGATTGTACCGGAACCCTTACTGGTGCGCCGGAGTACACCTGCTGACCCTATGGGCTCGCCGCTTTACGCCCACCCTTCCTACCTGACCCGCCGGGGTAGGCCTGGTATACCTACCCGATGTTTCAAGGTAGAACCGGTTGCCCCACCGGTACTCTGGGGTTGGAACGGAACCCTTTGTGATGCGCCAGAGAACACAAGCTGTCCCTTCGTGCGCGCTGGACTGGACCCGGCCTCCCTACCGGACCCCACAGGTTAGACCCGCTATCCCTACCTGATGCTCCGCATTAGGCTTGGCACCCATACCCGATGTTCTGGGGTAGTAGCGGTACCCCCACCGTTACTCTGCGGTAGTATCGGTACACCCACCGGTACTCCGGGGTAGTACGTGAACCCTTACTGGTTCACTGGGGTACACCTGCTGACGTTACTGGCGCGCGGTGTAGACCAGACATTCCTACCTGACCCTCCGTTTTAGGCCCGGTATCCCTACCTGATGCTCCCTTGTTGGCCTGGCACCCCTACCCGATATGCTGGGGTAGTACCGCTACCCCCACCGGTACTCTGTGGTAGTATTGGTACACCCACCGGTAATCCAGGGCTGTACCTGAACACTTACTGGTTCGCTGGGGTACACCTGTTGACCTTACGGGCGTGCTGTGTAGACCAGACATTCCTACCTGACCCTCCAGGCTAGGCCCGGTATCCCTACCTGATGCTCTGCGGTAGGCCTGGCCCCCTACCCGACAATCTGGGGTAGTATCGGTACACCCACAGGTACTCCGCGGTACTTTTGCTATACCCACCGGTACTCCTGGATTGTACCGGAACCCTTACTGGTGCGCCGGGTTACACCTGCTGACCCTACGGGGACACTGCTTTGGACCTACCCTTCCTACCTGACCCGCCGGGGTAGGCCTGGTATACCTACCCGATGTTTCGAGGTAGAACCGGTTCCCCCACCGGTACACTGGGTTTGGAACGCAACCCTTTGTGATGCGCCAGAGAACACCAGCTGTCCCATCGTGCGCGCTGGACTAGACCCGGCCTCCCTACCGGACCCCACAGGTTAGACCTGCTATCCCTACCTGATGCTCCGCATTAGGCTTGGCACCCATACCCGATGTTCTGGGGTAGTAGCGGTACCCCCACCGTTACTCTGCAGTAGTATCGGTACACCCACCGGTACTCCGGGGTAGTACGTGAACCCTTACTGGTTCACTGGGGTACACCTAATGACGTTGCAGGCACGCGGTATAGAACAGCCATTCTTCCTGACCCTCCGTGTTAGTCCCGGTACCCCTACCTGATGCTCCGTTGTTGGCCTGGCACCCCTACCCGATATGCTGGGTTAGTACCGGTACCCCCACCGGTACTCTGCGGTAGTATTGGTACACCCACCGGTACTCCAGGGTAGTACCTGAACACTTACTGGTTCTCTGGGGTACACCTGCTGACCTTACGGGCGTGCTCTGTAGACCAGACATTCCTACCTGACCCTCCAGGCTAGGCCCGGTATCCCTCCCTGATGCTCTGCGGTAGGCCTGGCCCCCTACCCGACAATCTGGGGTAGTACCGGTACACCCACCGGTATTCCGCGGTAGTTTTGCTATACCCACCGGTACTCCTGGATTGTACCGGAACCCTTACTGTTGCGCCGGGGTACACCTGCTGACCCTACGGGGACACTGCTTTGGACACACCCTTCCTACCTGACCCGCGGGGTAGGCCTGGTATACCTACCCGATGTTTCGAGGTAGAACCGGTTCCCCCACCGGTACACTGGGTTTGGAACGCAACCCTTTGTGATGCGCCAGAGAACACCAGCTGTCCCTTCGTGCGTGGTGGACTAGACACGGCCTCCCTAACGGACCCCACAGGTTAGACCCGCTATCCCTACCTGATGCTCCGCATATAGGCTTGGCACCCATACCCGATGTTCTGGGGTAGTAGCGGTACCCCCACCGTTACTCTGCGGTAGTATCGGTACACCCACCGGTACTCCGGGGTAGTACGTGAACCCTTACTGGTTCAATGGGGTACACCTGCTGACGTTACTGGCGCGCGGTGTAGACCAGACATTCCTACCTGACCCTCCGTTTTAGGCCCGGTACCCCTACCTGATGCTCCGTTGTTGCCCTGGCACCCCTACCCGACATGCTGGGGTAGTACAGGTACCCCCACCGGTACTCTGCGGTAGTATTGGTACACCCACCGGTACTCCAGGGTAGTACCTGAACCCTTACTGGTTCGCTGGGGTACACCTGCTGACCTTACGGGCGTGCTCTGTACACCAGACATTCCTACCTGACCCTCCAGTCTAGGCCCGGTATCCATACCTGATGCTCTGCGGTAGGCCTGGCCCCCTACCCGACAATCTGGGGTAGTACCGGTACACCCAGAGGTACTCCGCGGTACTTTTGCTATACCCACCGGTACTCCTGGATTGTACCGGAACCCTTACTGGTGCGCCGGGGTACACCTGCTGACCCTACGGGCACACCGCTTTGGACCCACCCTTCCTACCTGACCCTCCGGGGTAGGCCTGGTATACCTACCCGATGTTTCAAGGTAGAACCGGTTCCCCCACCGGTACTCTGAGGTTGGAACGGAACCCTTTGTGATGCGCCAGAGAACACCAGCTGTCCCATCGTGCGCGCTGGACTAGACCTGGCCTCCCTACCGGACCCCACAGGTTAGACCCGCTATCACTACCTGATGCTCCGCATATAGGCTTGGCACCCATACCCGATGTTCTGGGGTAGTAGCGGTACCCCCACCGTTACTCTGCGGTAGTATCGGTACACCCACCGGTACTCCGGGGTAGTACGTGAACCCTTACTGGTTCAATGGGGTACACCTGCTGACGTTACTGGCGCGCGGTGTAGACCAGACATTCCTACCTGACCCTCCGTTTTAGGCCCGGTATCCCTACCTGATGCTCCGTTGTTGGCCTGGCACCCCTACCCGATATGCTGGGGTAGTACCGCTACCCCAACCGGTACTCTGCGGTAGTATTGGTACACCTACCGGTACTCCAGGGTAGTACCTGAACCCTTACTGGTTCGCTGGGGTACACCTGCTGACCTTACGGGCGTGCTGTGTAGACCAGACATTCCTACCTGACCCTCCAGGCTAGGCCCGGTATCCCTACCTGATGCTCTGCGGTAGGCCTGGCCCCCTACCCGACAATCTGGGGTAGTACCGGTACACCCACAGGTACTCCGCGGTACTTTTGCTATACCCACCGGTACTCCTGGATTGTACTGGAACCCTTACTGGTGCGCCGGGGTACACCTGCTGACACTACGGGCGCGCCGATTTACGCCCACCCTTCCTACCTGACCCTCCGGGTAGGCCTGGTATACCTACCCGATGTTTCAAGGTAGAACCGGTTGCCCCACCGGTACTCTGGGGTTGGAACGGAACCCTTTGTGATGAGCCAGAGAACACCAGCTGTCCCATCGTGCGCGCTGGACTAGACCTGGCCTCCCTACCGGACCCCACAGGTTACACCCGCTATCCCTACCTGATTCTCCGCATTAGGCTTGGCACCCATACCCGATGTTCTGGGGTAGTAGCGGTACCCCCACCGTTACTCTGCGGTAGTATCGGTACACCCACCGGTACTCCGGGGTAGTACGTGAACCCTTACTGGTTCACTGGGGTACACCTGCTGACGTTACTGGCGCGCGGTGTAGACCAGACATTCCTACCTAACCCTCCGTTTTAGGCCCGGTACCCCTACCTGATGCTCCGTTGTTGGTCTGGCACCCCTACCCGACATGCTGGGGTAGTACAGGTACCCCCACCGGTACTCTGCGGTAGTATTGGTACACCCACCGGTACTCCAGGGTAGTACGTGAACCCTTACTGGTTCGATGCAGTACACCTGCTGAACTTACGGGCGTGCTGTGTAGACCAGACATTCCTACCTGACCCTCCAGGCTAGGCCCGGTATCCCTACCTGATGCTCTGCGGTAGGCCTGGCCCCCTACCCGACAATCTGGGGTAGTACCGGTACACCCAGAGGTACTCCGCGGTACTTTTGCTATACCCACCGGTACTCCTGGATTGTACCGGAACCCTTACTGGTGCGCCGGGGTACACCTGCTGACACTACGGGCCCGCCGATTTACGCCCACCCTTCCTACCTGACCCTCCGGGTAGGCCTGGTATACCTACCCGATGTTTCCAGGTAGAACCAGTTGCCCCACCGGTACTCTGGGGTTGGAACAGAACCCTTTGTGATGCGCCAGAGAACACCAGCTGTCCCATCGTGCGCGCTGGACTAGACCTGGCCTCCCTACCGGACCCCACAGGTTAGACCCGCTATCACTACATGATGCTCCGCATATAGGCTTGGCACCCATACCCGATGTTCTGGGGTAGTAGCGGTACCCCCACCGTTACTCTGCGGTAGTATCGGTACACCCACCGTTACTCCGGGGTAGTACGTGAACCCTTACTGGTTCACTGGGGTACACCTGCTGAAGTTACTGGCTCGCGGTATAGACCAGACATTCCTACCTGACCCTCCGTTTTAGGCCCGGTATCCCTACCTGATGCTCCGTTGTTGGCCTGGCACCCCTACCCGATATGCTGGGGTAGTACCGGTACCCCCACCGGTACTCTGCGGTAGTATTGGTACACCCACCGGTACTCCAGGGTAGTACCTGAACCCTTACTGGTTCTCTGGGGTACACCTGCTGACCTTACGGGCGTGCTGTGTAGACCAGACATTCCTACCTGACCCTCCAGGCTAGGCCCGGTATCCTTACCTGATGCTCTGCGGTAGGCCTGGCCCCCTATCCGACAATCTGGGGTAGTACCGGTACACCCACAGGTACTCCGCGCTACTTTTGCTATACCCACCGGTACTCCTGGATTGTACCGGAACCCTTACTGGTGCGCCGGGGTACACCTGCTGACCCTACGGGCGTGCCGCTTTACGCCCACCCTTCCTACCTGACCCGCCGGGGTAGGCCTGGTATACCTACCCGATGTTTCGAGGTAGAACCGGTTCCCCCACCGGTACACTGGGTTTAGAACGCAGCCCTTTGTGATGCGCCAGAGAACACCAGCTATCCCTTCGTGCGTGCTGGACTAGACACGGCCTCCCTAACGGACCCCACACGTTACACCCGGTATCCCTACCTGATGCTCCGCATTGGGCTTGGCACCCATACCCGATGTTCTGGGGTAGTAGCGGTACCCCCACCGTTACTCTGCGGTAGTATCGGTACACCCACCGGTACTCCGGGGTAGTACGTGAACCCTTACTGGTTCACTGGGGTACACCTGCTGACGTTAATGGCGCGCGGTGTAGACAAGACATTCCTACCTGACCCTCCGTTTTAGGCCCGGTATCCCTACCTGATTCTGCGTTGTTGGCCTGGCACCCCTACCCGATATGCTGGGGTAGTACCGGTACCCCCACCGGTACTCTGCGGTAGTATTGGTACACCCACCGGTACTCCAGGGCAGTACCTGAACCCTTACTGGTTCGCTGGGGTACACCTGCTGACCTTACGGGCGTGCTGTGTAGACCAGACATTCCTACCTGACCCTCCAGGCTAGGCCCGGTATCCCTACCTGATGCTCTGCGGTAGGCCTGGCCCCCTACCCGACAATCTGGGGTAGTATCGGTACACCCACAGGTACTCCGCGGTACTTTTGCTATACCACCGGTACTCCTGGATTGTACCGGAACCCTTACTGGTGCGCCGGGTGACACCTGCTGACCCTATGGGTTCGCCGCTTTACGCCCACCCTTCCTACCTGACCCTCTGGGGTAGGCCTGGTACACCTACCCGATGTTTCGAGGTAGAACCGGTTGCCCCACCGGTACTCTGGGGTTGGAACGGGACCCTTTGTGATGCGCCAGAGAACACCAGCTGTCCCTTCGTGCGCGCTGGACTAGACCTGGCCTCCCTACCGGACCCCACATGTTACACCCAGTATCCCTACCTGATGCTCCGCATTAGGCTTGGCACCCATACCCGATGTTCTGGGGTAGTAGCGGTACCCCCACCGTTACTCTGCGGTACTATCGGTACACCCACCGGTACTCCGGGGTAGTACGTGGACCCTTACTGGTTCGCTGGGGTACACCTGCTGACCTTACGGGCGTGCTCTGTAGACCAGACATTCCTACCTGACCCTCCAGGCTAGGCCCGGTATCCCTACCTGATGCTCTGCGGTAGGCCTGGCCCCCTACCCGGCAATCTGGGGTAGTACCGGTACACCAAGAGGTACTCCGCGGTAATTTTGCTATACCCACCGGTACTCCTGGATTGTACCGGAACCCTTACTGGTGCGCCGGGGTACACCTGCTGACCCTACGGGCGTGCCGCTTTACGCCCACCCTTCCTACCTGACCCGCCGGGGTAGGCCTGGTATACCTACCCGATGTTTCGAGGTAGAACCCGTTCCCCCACTGGTACTCTGGGGTTGGAACGGAACCCTTTGTGATGCGCCAGAGAACACCAGCTGTCCCTTCGTGCGCGCTGAACTAGACCCGGCCTCCCTACCGGACCCCACATGTTACACCCGGTATCCCTACCTGATGCTCCGCATTAGGCTTGGCACCCATACCCGATGTTCTGGGGTAGTAGCGGTACCCCCACCGTTACTCTGCGGTAGTATCGGTACACCCACCGGTACTCCGAGGTAGTACGTGAACCCTTACTGGTTCACTGGGGTACACCTGATGACGTTACTGGCGCGCGGTGTAGACCAGACATTCCGACCTGACCCTCCGTTTTAGGCCCCGTATCCCTACCTGATGCTCCGTTGTTGGCCTGGCACCCCTACCCGACAATCTGGGGTAGTACCGGTACCCCCACCGGTACTCTGCGGTAGTATTGGTACACCCACCGGTAATCCAGGGCAGTACCTGAACACTTACTGGTTCGCTGGGGTACACCTGTTGACCTTACGGGCGTGCTGTGTAGACCAGACATTCCTACCTGACCCTCCAGGCTAGGCCCGGTATCCCTACCTGATGCTCTGCGGTAGGCCTGGCCCCCTACCCGACAATCTGGGGTAGTATCGGTACACCCACCGGTACTCCGCGGTACTTTTGCTATACCCACCGGTACTCCTGGATTGTACCGGAACCCTTACTGGTGCGCCGGGTTACACCTGCTGACCCTACGGGCACACTGCTTTGGACCCACCCTTCCTACCTGACCCGCCGGGGTAGGCCTGGTATACCTACCCGATGTTTCGAGGTAGAACCGGTTCCCCCACCGGTACTCTGGGTTTGGAACGCAACCGTTTGTGATGCGCAAGAGAACACCAGCTGTCCCTTCGTGCGTGCAGGACTAGACCCGGCCTCCCTAACGGACCCCACAGGTTAGACCCGCTATCCCTACCTGATGCTCCGCATTAGGCTTGGCACCCATACCCGATGTTCTGGGGTAGTAGCGGTACCCCCACCGTTACTCTGCGGTAGTATCGGTACACACACCGGTACTCCGGGGTAGTACGTGAACCCTTACTGGTTCACTGGGGTACACCTGATGACGTTACGGGCACACGGTATAGACCAGACATTCCTACCTGACCCTCCAGGCTAGGCCCGGTATCCCTACCTGATGCTCTGCGGTAGGCCTGGCCCCCTACCCGGCAATCTGGGGTAGTACCGGTACACCCAGAGGTACTCCGCGGTGCTTTTGCTATACCCACCGGTACTCCTGGATTGTACCGGAACCCTTACTGGTGCGCCGGAGTACACCTGCTGACCCTATGGGCTCGCCGCTTTACGCCCACCCTTCCTACCTGACCCGCCGGGGTAGGCCTGGTATACCTACCCGATGTTTCGAGGTAGAACCGGTTGCCCCACCGGTACTCTGGGGTTGGAACGGAACCCTTTGTGATGCGCCAGAGAACACCAGCTGTCCCTTCGTGCGCGCTGGACTAGACCCGGCCTCCCTACCGGACCCCACAGGTTAGACCCGCTATCCCTACCTGATGCTCCGCATTAGGCTTGGCAGCCATACCCGATGTTCTGGGGTAGTAGCGGTACCCCCACCGTTACTCTGCGGTAGTATCGGTACACCCACCGGTACTCCGGGGTAGTACGTGAACCCTTACTGGTTCACTGGGGTACACCTGCTGACGTTACTGGCGCGCGGTGTAGACCAGACATTCCTACCTGACCCTCCGTTTTAGGCCCGGTATCCCTACCTGATGCTCCGTTGTTGGCCTGGCACCCCTACCCGATATGCTGGGGTAGTACCGGTACCCCCACCGGTACTCTGCGGTAGTATTGGTACACCCACCGGTACTCCAGGGTAGTACCTGAACCCTTACTGGTTCGCTGGGGTACACCTGCTGACCTTACGGGCGTGCTCTGTAGACCAGACATTCCTACCTGACCCTCCGTTTTAGGCCCGGTATCCCTACCTGATGCTCCCTTGTTGGCCTGGCACCCCTACCCGATATGCTGGGGTAGTACCACTACCCCCACCGGTACTCTGCGGTAGTATTGGTACACCCACCGGTAATCCAGGGCAGTACCTGAACACTTACTGGTTCGCTGGGGTACACCTGTTGACCTTACGGGCGTGCTGTGTAGACCAGACATTCCTACCTGACCCTCCAGGCTAGGCCCGGTATCCCTACCTGATGCTCTGCGGTAGGCCTGGCCCCCTACCCGACAATCTGGGGTAGTATCGGTACACCCACAGGTACTCCGCGGTACTTTTGCTATACCCACCGGTACTCCTGGATTGTACCGGAACCCTTACTGGTGCGCCGGGTTACACCAGCTGACCCTACGGGCACACTGCTTTGGACCTACCCTTCCTACCTGACCCTCCGGGGTAGGCCTGGTATACCTACCCGATGTTTCGATGTAGAACCGATTCCCCCACCGGTACACTGGGTTTGGAACGCAACCCTTTGTGATGCGCCAGAGAACACCAGCTGTCCCTTCGTGCGTGGTGGACTAGACACGGCCTCCCTAACGGACCCCACATGTTACACCCGGTATCCCTACCTGATGCTCCGCATTAGGCTTGGCACCCATACCCGATGTTCTGGGGTAGTAGCGGTACCCCCACCGTTACTCTGCGGTAGTATCGGTACACCCACCGGTACTCCGGGGTAGTACGTGAACCCTTACTGGTTCACTGGGGTACACCTGATGACGTTACGGGCACACGGTATAGGCCAGACATTCCTACCTGACCCTCCGTGTTAGTCCCGGTATCCCTACCTAATGCTCCGTTGTTGGCCTGGCACCCCTACCCGATATGCTGGGGTAGTACCGGTACCCCCACCGTTACTCTGCGGTAGTATCGGTACACCCACCGGTACTCCGGGCTAGTACGTGAACCCTTACTGGTTCGCTGGGGTACATCTGCTGACGTTACGGGCGTGCTCTGTAGACCAGACATTCCTACCTGACCCTCCGTTTTAGGCCCGGTATCCCTACCTGATGCTCCGTTGGTGGCCTGGCACCCCTACCCGATATGCTGGGGTAGTACCGCTACCCCCACCGGTACTCTGCGGTAGTATTGGTACACCCACCGGTACTCCAGGCAGTACTTGAACACTGACTGGCTCGCTGGGGTACACCTGCTGTCCTTACGGGCGTGCTCTGTAGACCAGACATTCCTACCTGACCTTCCAGGCTAGGCCCGGTATCCCTACCTGATGCTCTGCGGTAGGCCTGGCCCCATACCCGACAATCTGGGGTAGTACCGGTACACCCAGAGGTACTCCGCGGTAATTTTGCTATACCCACCGGTACTCCTGGATTGTACCGGAACCCTTACTGGTGCGCCGGGGTACACCTGCTGACCCTACGGTCACACCGCTTTGGACCCACCCTTCCTACCTGACCCTCCGGGGTAGGCCTGGTATACCTACCCGATGTTTCGAGGTAGAACCGGTTCCCCCACCGGTACACTGGGTTTGGAACGCAACCCTTTGTGATGCGCCAGAGAACACCAGCTGTCCCTTCGTGCGTGGTGGACTAGACACGGCCTCCCTACCGGACCCCACATGTTACACCCGCTATCCCTACCTGATGCTCCGCATTAGGCTTGGCAGCCATACCCGATGTTCTGGGGTAGTAGCGGTACCCCCACCGTTACTCTGCGGTAGTATTGGTACACCCACCAGTACTCCGGGGTAGTACGTGAACCCTTACTGGTTCACTGGGGTACACCTGCTGACGTTACTGGCGCGCGGTATAGACCAGACATTCTTCCTGACCCTCCGTGTTAGTCCCGGTATCCCTACCTGATGCTCCGTTGTTGGCCTGGCACCCCTACCCGATATGCTGGGGTAGTAGCGGTACCCTACCGTTACTCTGCGGTAGTATTGGTACACCCACCGGTACTCCGGGGTAGTACGTGAACACTTAATGGTTCACTGGGGTACACCTGATGACGTTACGGGCACAGGGTATAGACCAGACATTCCTACCTGACCCTCCGTGTTAGTCCCGGTATGCCTACCTGATGCTCCGTTGTTGGCCTGGCACCCCTACCCGATATGTTGGGGTAGTACCGGTACCCCCACCGGTAATCTGCGGTAGTATTGGTACACCCACCGGTACTCCAGGGCAGTACCTGAACCCTTACTGGTTCGCTGGGGTACACCTGCTGACCTTACGGGCGTGCTCTGTAGACCAGACATTCCTACCTGACCCTCCAGGCTAGGCCCGGTATCCCTACCTGATGCTCTGCGGTAGGCCTGGCCCCCTACCCGGCAATCTGGGGTAGTACCGGTACACCAAGAGGTACTCCGCGGTAATTTTGCTATACCCACCGGTACTCCTGGATTGTACCGGAACCCTTACTGGTGCGCCGGGGTACACCTGCTGACCCTACGGGCGTGCCGCTTTACGCCCACCCTTCCTACCTGACCCGCCGGGGTAGGCCTGGTATACATACCCGATGTTTCGAGGTAGAACCGGTTCCCCCACTGGTACTCTGGGGTTGGAACGGAACCCTTTGTGATGCGCCAGAGAACACCAGCTGTCCCTTCGTGCGCGCTGAACTAGACCCGGCCTCCCTACCGGACCCCACATGTTACACCCGGTATCCCTACCTGATGCTCCGCATTAGGCTTGGCACCCATACCCGATGTTCTGGGGTAGTAGCGGTACCCCCACCGTTACTCTGCGGTAGTATCGGTACACCCACCGGTACTCCGGGGTAGTACGTGAACACTTACTGGTTCACTGGGGTACACCTGATGACGTTACGGGCACACGGTATAGACCAGACATTCCTACCTGACCCTCCGTGTTAGTCCCGGTATCCCTACCTGATGCTCCGTTGTTGGCCTGGCACCCCTACCCGATATGCTGGGGTAGTACCGGTACCCCCACCGGTACTCTGCGGTAGTATTGGTACACCCACCGGTACTCCAGGGTAGTACCTGAACACTTACTGGTTCGCTGAGGTACACCTGTTGACCTTACCGGCGTGATCTGTAGACCAGACATTCCTACCTGACCCTCCAGGCTAGGCCCGGTATCCCTACCTGATGCTCTGCGGTAGGCCTGGCCCCCTACCCGACAATCTGGGGTAGTATCGGTACACCCACAGGTACTCCGCGGTACTTTTGCTATACCCAGCGGTACTCCTGGATTGTACCGGAACCCTTACTGCTTTGCCGGGGTACACCTGCTGACCCTACGGGCACACTGCTTTGGACCCACCCTTCCTACCTGACCCGCCGGGGTAGGCCTGGTATACCTACCCGATGTTTCGAGGTAGAACCGGTTCCCCCACCGGTACTCTGGGTTTGGAACGCAACCCTTTGTGATGCGCCAGAGAACACCAGCTGTCCCTTCGTGCGCGCTGGACTAGACCCGGCCTCCCTAACGGACCCCACATGTTACACCGGTATCCCTACCTGATGCTCCGCATTAGGCTTGGCACCCATACCCGATGTTCTGGGGTAGTAGCGGTACCCCCACCGTTACTCTGCGGTAGTATCGGTACGCCCAACGGTACTCCGGGGTAGTACGTGAACACTTAATGGTTCACTGGGGTACACCTGATGACGTTACGGGCACAGGGTATAGACCAGACATTCCTAGCTGACCCTCCGTGTTAGGCCCGGTATCCCTACCTGATGCTCCGTTGTTGGCCTGGCACCCCTACCCGACATGCTGGGGTAGTACCGGTACCCCCACCGGTACTCTGCGGTAGTATTGGTACACCCACCGGTACTCCAGGGTATTACCTGAACCCTTACTGGTTCACTGGGGTACACCTGCTGACCTTACGGGCGTGCTCTGTAGACCAGACTTTCCTACCTGACCCTCCAGGCTAGGCCCGGTATCCCTACCTGATGCTCTGCGGTAGGCCTGGCCCCCTACCCGGCAATCTGGGGTAGTACCGGTACACCAAGAGGTACTCCGCGGTAATTTTGCTATACCCACCGGTACTCCTGGATTGTACCGGAACCCTTACTGGTGCGCCGGAGTACACCTGCTGACCCTATGGGCTCGCCGCTTTACGCCCACCCTTCCTACCTGACCCGCCGGGGTAGGCCTGGTATACCTACCCGATGTTTCGAGGTAGAACCGGTTGCCCCACCGGTACTCTGGGGTTGGAACGGAACCCTTTGTGATGCGCCAGAGAACACCAGCTGTCCCTTCGTGCGCGCTGGACTAGACCCGGCCTCCCTACCGGACCCCACAGGTTAGACCCGCTATCCCTACCTGATGCTCCGCATTAGGCTTGGCACCCATACCCGATGTTCTGGGGTAGTAGCGGTACCCCCACCGTTACTCTGCGGTAGTATCGGTACACCCACCGGTACTCCGGGGTAGTACGTGAACCCTTACTGGTTCACTGGGGTACACCTGCTGACGTTACTGGCACGCGGTGTAGACCAGACATTCCTACCTGACCCTCCGTTTTAGGCCCGGTATCCCTACCTGATGCTCCGTTGATGGCCTGGCACCCCTACCCGATATGCTGGGGTAGTAGCGGTACCCCACCGTTACTCTGCGGTAGTATTGGTACACCCAACGGTACTCCAGGGTAGTACGTGAACCCTTACTGGTTCACTGGGGTACACCTGCTGACCTTACGGGCGTGCTCTGTAGAACAGACATTCCTACCTGACCCTCCGTTTTAGGCCCGGTATCCCTACCTGATGCTCCCTTGTTGGCCTGGCACCCCTACCCGATATGCTGGGGTAGTACCGCTACCCCCACCGGTACTCTGCGTTAGTATTGGTACAGCCACCGTTAATCCAGGGCAGTACCTGAACACTTACTGGTTCGCTGGGGTACACCTGTTGACCTTACGGGCGTGCTCTGTAGACCAGACATTCCTACCTGACTCTCCAGGCTTAGCCCGGTATCCCTACCTGATGCTCTGCGGTAGGCCTGGCCCCCTACCCGGCAATCTGGGGTAGTACCGGTACACCAAGAGGTACTCCGCGGTAATTTTGCTATACCCACCGGTACTCCTGGATTGTACCGGAACCCTTACTGGTGCGCCGGGGTACACCTGCTGACCCTACGGGCGTGCTGCTTTACGCCCACCCTTCCTACCTGACCCGCCGGGGTAGGCCTGGTATACATACCCGATGTTTCGAGGTAGAACCGGTTCCCCCACTGGTACTCTGGGGTTGGAACGGAACCCTTTGTGATGCGCCAGAGAACACCAGCTGTCCCTTCGTGCGCGCTGAACTACACCCGGCCTCCCTACCGGACCCCACATGTTACACCCGGTATCCCTACCTGATGCTCCGCATTAGGCTTGGCACCCATACCCGATGTTCTGGGGTAGTAGCGGTACCCCCACAGTTACTCTGCGGTAGTATCGGTACACCCACCGGTACTCCGGGGTAGTACGTGAACCCTTACTGGTTCACTGGGGTACACCTGATGACGTTACTGGCGCGCGGTTTAGACCAGACATTCCGACCTGACCCTCCGTTTTAGGCCCGGTATCCCTACCTGATGCTCCGTTGTTGGCCTGGCACCCCTACCCGATATGCTGGGGTAGTACCGGTACCCCCACCGGTACTCTGCGCTAGTATTGGTACACCCACCGGTAATCCAGGGCAGTACCTGAACACTTACTGGTTCGCTGGGGTACACCTGTTGACCTTACGGGCGTGCTGTGTAGACCAGACATTCCTACCTGACCCTCCAGGCTAGGCCCGGTATCCCTACCTGATGCTCTGCGGTAGGCCTGGCCCCCTACCTGACAATCTGGGGTAGTATCGGTACACCCACCGGTACTCCGCGGTACTTTTGCTATACCCACCGGTACTCCTGGATTGTACCGGAACCCTTACTGGTGCGCCGGGTTACACCTGCTGACCCTACGGGCACACTGCTTTGGACCCACCCTTCCTACCTGACCCGCCGGGGTAGGCCTGGTATACCTACCCGATGTTTCGAGGTAGAACCGGTTCCCCCACCGGTACACTGGGTTTGGAACGCAGCCCTTTGTGATGCGCCAGAGAACACCAGCTGTCCCTTCGTGCGTGCTGGACTAGACACGGCCTCCCTAACGGACCCAACAGGTTACACCCGGTAT
Source organism: Astur gentilis (assembly GCF_929443795.1). Lineage (NCBI taxonomy): Eukaryota > Metazoa > Chordata > Aves > Accipitriformes > Accipitridae > Astur > Astur gentilis. The sequence goes on along the minus strand of NW_026060868.1, from coordinate 4,658,071 downwards.
CCCTACCTGATGCTCCGCATTGGGCTTGGCACCCATACCCGATGTTCTGGGGTAGTAGCGGTACCCCCACCGTTACTCTGCGGTAGTATCGGTACACCCACCGGTACTCCGGGGTAGAACGTGAACCCTTACTGGTTCACTGCGGTACACCTGCTGACGTTAATGTCACGCGGTGTAGACAAGACATTCCTACCTGACCCTCCGTTTTAGGCCCGGTATCCCTACCTGATTCTGCGTTGTTGGACTGGCACCCCTACCCGATATGCTGGGGTAGTACCGGTACCCCCACCGTTACTCTGCGGTAGTATCGGTACACCCACCGGTACTCCGGGGTAGTACGTGAACCCTTACTGGTTCACTGGGGTACACCTGATGACGTTACGGGCACACGGTATAGACCAGACATTCCTACCTGACCCTCCGTGTTAGTCCCGGTATCCCTACCTGATGCTCCGTTGTTGGCCTGGCACCCCTACCCGATATGCTGGGGTAGTACCGGTACCCCCACCGTTACTCTGCGGTACTATCGGTACACCCACCGGTACTACGGGGTAGTACGTGAACCCTTACTGGCTCGCTGGCGTACACCTGCTGTCCTTACGGGCGTGCTCTGTAGACCAGACATTCCTACCTGACCTTCCAGGCTAGGCCCGGTATCCCTACCTGATGCTCTGCGGTAGGCCTGGCCCCCTACCCGACAATCTGGGGTAGTACCGGTACACCCACAGGTACTCCGCGGTACTTTTGCTATACCCACCGGTACTCCTGGATTGTACCGGAACCCTTACTGGTGTGCCGGGGTACACCTGCTGACCTTACGGGCGCGCCGCTTTACGCCCACCCTTCCTACCTGACCCGCCGGGGTAGGCCTGGTATACCTACCCGATGTTTTGCGGTAGAACCGGTTCCCCCACCGGTACTCTGGGGTTGGAACGGAACCCTTAGTGATGCGCCAGAGAACACCAGCTGTCCCTTCATGCACGCTGGACTAGACCCGGCCTCCCTACCGGACCCCACAGGTTACACCCGGTATCCCTACCTGATGCTCCGCATTAGGCTTGGCACCCATACCCGATGTTCTGGGGTAGTAGCGGTACCCCCACCGTTACTCTGCGGTAGTATTGGTACACCCACCGGTACTCCAGGGTAGTACCTGAACACTTACTGGTTTGCTGGGGTACACCTGCTGAACTTACGGGCGTGCTGTGTAGACCAGACATTCCTACCTGACCCACCAGGCTAGGCCCGGTATCCCTACCTGATGCTCTGCGGTAGGCCTGGCCCCCTACCAAACAATCTGGGGTAGTACCGGTAACCCAGAGGTACTCCGCGGTAATTTTGCTATACACACCGGTACTCCTGGATTGTACCGGAACCCTTACTGGTGCGCCGGGGTACACCTGCTGACACTACGGGTGCGCCGATTTACGCCCACCCTTCCTACCTGACCCGCCGGGGTAGGCCTGGTACACCTACCCGATGTTTCGAGGTAGAACCGGTTCCCCCACCGGTACTCTGGGTTTGGAACGGAACCCTTTGTGATGCGCCAGAGAACACCAGCTGTCCCTTCGTGCGCGCTGGACTAGACCCGGCCTCCCTACCGGACCCCACATGTTACACCCGGTATCCCTACCTGATGCTCCGCATTAGGCTTGGCACCCATACCCGATGTTCTGGGGTAGTAGCGGTACCCCCACCGTTACTCTGCGGTAGTATCGGTACACCCACCGGTACTCCGGGGTAGTACGTGAACCCTTACTGGTTCACTGGCGTACACCTGATGACTTTACTGGCGCGCGGTGTGGACCAGACATTCCTACCTGACCCTCCGTTCTAGGCCCGGTATCCCTACCTGATGCTCCGTTGTTGGCCTGGCACCCCTACCCGATATGCTGGGGTAGTACCGGTACCCCCACCGGTACTCTGGGGTTGGAACGGAACCCTTTGTGATGCGCCAGAGAACACCAGTTGTCCCTTCGTGCGCGCTGGACTAGACCTGGCCTCCCTACCGGACCCCACAGGTTAGACCCGGTATCCCTACCTGATGCTCCGCATTAGGCTTGGCACCCATACCCGATGTTCTGGGGTAGTAGCGGTACCCCCACCGTTACTCTGCGGTACAATCGGTACACCCACCGGTACTCCGGGGTAGTACCTGAACCCTTACTGGTTCGCTGGGGTACACCTGCTGACCTTACGGGCGTGCTGTGTAGACCAGACATTCCTACCTTACCCTCCAGGCTAGGCCCGGTATCCCTACCTGATGCTCTGCGGTAGGCCTGGCCCCCTACCCGACAATCTGGGGTAGTACCGGTACACCCACCGGTATTCCGCGGTACTTTTGCTATACCCACCGGTACTCCTGGATTGTACCGGAACCCTTACTGTTACGCCGGGGTACACCTGCTGACACTACGGGCGCGCCGATTTACGCCCACCCTTCCTACCTGAAACTCCGGGGTAGGCCTGGTATACATACACGATGTTTCAAGGTAGAACCGGTTGCCCCACCGGTACTCTGGGGTTGGAACGGAACCCTTTGTGATGCGCCAGAGAACACCAGCTGTCCCTTCGTGTGCGCTGGACTAGACCTGGCCTCCCTACCGGACCCCACAGTTGACACCCGCTATCACTACCTGCTGCTCCGCATATAGGCTTGGCACTCATACCCGATGTTCTGGGGTAGTAGCGGTACCCCCACCGTTACTCTGCGGTAGTATCGGTACACCCACCGGTACTCCGGGGTAGTACGTGAACCCTTACTGGTTCACTGGGGTACACCCGATGACGTTACTGGCGCGCGGTGTAGACCAGACATTCCTACCTGACCCTACGTGTTAGTCCCGGTATCCCTACCTGATGCTCCGTTGGTGGCCTGGCACCCCTACCCGATATGCTGGGGTAGTACCGCTACCCCCACCGGTACTCTGTGGTAGTATTGGTACACCCACCGGTACTCCAGGGTAGTACCTGAACCCTTAATGGTTCGCTGGGGTACACCTGCTGACCTTACGGGCGTGCTCTGTAGACCAGACATTCCTACCTGACCCTCCAGGCTAGGCCCGGTATCCCTACCTGATGCTCTGCGGTAGGCCTGGCCCCCTACCCGACAATCTGGGGTAGTACCGGTACACCCACAGGTACTCCGCGGTACTTTTGCTATACCCACCGGTACTCCTGGATTGTACCGGAACCCTTACTGGTGCGCCGGGGTACACCTGCTGACCCTATGGGCTCGCCGCTTTATGTCCACCCTTCCTACCTGACCCGCCGGGGTAGGCCTGGTATACCTACCCGATGTTTCGAGGTAGAACCCGTTCCCCTACCGGTACTCTGGGGTTGGAACGGAACCCTTTGTGATGCGCCAGAGAACACCAGTTGTCCCTTCGTGCGCGCTGGACTAGACCTGGCCTCCCTACCGGACCCCACAGGTTAGACCCGGTATCCCTACCTGATGCTCCGCATTAGGCTTGGCACCCATACCCGATGTTCTGGGGTAGTAGCGGTACCCCCACCGTCACTCTGCGGTAGTATCGGTACACCCACCGGTACTCCGGGGTAGTACGTGAACCCTTACTGGTTCACTGGGGTACACCTGCTGACGTTACTGGCGCGCGGTGTAGACCAGACATTCCTACCTGACCCTCCGTGTTAGGCCCGGTATCCCTACCTGATGCTCCCTTGTTGACCTGGCACCCCTACCCGATGTGCTGGGGTAGTACCGGTACCCCCACCGGTACTCTGCAGTAGTATTGGTACACCCACCGGTACTCCAGGGTAGTACCTGAACCCTTACTGGTTCGCTGGGGTACACCTGCTGACCTTACGGGAGTGCTCTATAGAACAGACATTCCTACCTGACCCTCCAGGCTAGGCCCGGTATCCCTACCTGATGCTCTGCGGTAGGCCTGGCCCCCTACCCGACAATCTGGGGTAGTACCGGTACACCCACCTGTACTCTGCGGTACTTTTGCTATACCCACCGGTACTCCTGGATTGTACCGGAACCCTTACTGGTGCGCCGGGGTACACCTGCTGACACTACGGGCGCGCCGATTTACGCCCACCCTTCCTACCTGACCTTCCGGGTAGGCCTGGTATACCTACCCGATGTTTCCAGGTAGAACCGGTTGCCCCACAGGTACTCTGGGGTTGGAACGGAACCCTTTGTGATGCGCCAGAGAACACCAGCTGTCCCATCGTGCGCGCTGGACTAGACCTGGCCTCCCTACCGGACCCCACAGGTTAGACCCGCTATCACTACATGATGCTCCGAAAATAGGCTTGGCACCCATACCCGATGTTCTGGGGTAGTAGCGGTACCCCCACCGTTACTCTGCGGTAGTATCAGTACACCTACCGGTACTCCAGGGTAGTACCTGAACCCTTACTGGTTCGCTGGGGTACACCTGCTGACCTTACGGGCGTGCTCTGTAGACCAGACATTCCTACCTGACCCTCCAGGCTAGGCCCGGTATCCCTACCTGATGCTCTGCGGTAGGCCTGGCCCCCTACCCGACAATCTGGGGTAGTACCGGTACACCCAGAGGTACTCCGCGGTACTTTTGCTATACCCACCGGTACTCCTGGATTGTACCGGAACCCTTACTGGTGCGCCGGGGTACACCTGCTGACCCTATGGGCTCGCCGCTTTATGTCCACCCTTCCTACCTGACCCGCCGGGGTAGGCCTGGTATACCTACCCGAAGTTTCGAGGTAGAACCCGTTCCCCTACCGGTACTCTGGGGTTGGAACGGAACCCTTTGTGATGCGCCAGAGAACACAAGTTGTCCCTTCGTGCGCGCTGGACTAGACCTGGCCTCCCTACCGGACGCCACAGGTTGGACCCGGTATCCCTACCTGATGCTCTGCATTAGGCTTGGTACCCATACCCGATGTCCTGGGGTAGTAGCGGTACCCCCACCGTTACTCTGCGGTAGTATCGGTACACCCACCGTTACTCCGGGGTAGTACGTGAACCCTTACTGGTTCACTGGGGTACACCTGCTGACGTTACTGGCGCGCGGTGTAGACCAGACATTCCTACCTGACCCTCCGTGTTAGTCCCGGTATCCCTACCTGATGCTCCGTTGGTGGCCTGGCACCCCTACCCGATATGCTGGGGTAGTACCGCTACCCCCACCGGTACTCTGCGGTAGTATTGGTACACCCACCGGTACTCCAGGGTAGTACCTGAACCCTTACTGGTTCGCTGGGGTACACCTGCTGACCTTACGGGCGTGCTCTGTACACCAGACATTCCTACCTGACCCTCCAGGCTAGGCCCGGTATCCCTACCTGATGCTCTGCGGTAGGCCTGGCCCCCTACCCGACAATCTGGGGTAGTACCGGTACACCCAGAGGTACTCCGCGGTACTTTTGCTATACCCACCGGTACTCCTGGATTGTACCGGAACCCTTACTGGTGCGCCGGGGTACACCTGCTGACCCTATGGGCTCGCCGCTTTATGTCCACCCTTCCTACCTGACCCGCCGGGGTAGGCCTGGTATACCTACCCGATGTTTCGAGGTAGAACCCGTTCCCCTACCGGTACTCTGGGGTTGGAACGGAACCCTTTGTGATGCGCCAGAGAACACCAGTTGTCCCTTCGTGCGCGCTGGACTAGACCTGGCCTCCCTACCGGACCCCACAGGTTAGACCCGGTATCCCTACCTGATGCTCCGCATTAGGCTTGGCACCCATACCCGATGTTCTGGGGTAGTAGCGGTACCCCCACCGTTACTCTGCGGTAGTATCGGTACACCCACCGGTACTCCGGGGTAGTACGTGAACCCTTACTGGTTCACTGGGGTACACCTGCTGACGTTACTGGCGCGCGGTGTAGACCAGACATTCCTACCTGACCCTCCGTGTTAGGCCCGGTATCCCTACCTGATGCTCCGTTGTTGGCCTGGCACCCCTACCCGATATGCTGGGGTAGTACCGGTACCCCCACCGGTACTCTGCGGTAGTATTGGTACACCCACCGGTACTCCAGGGTAGTACCTGAACCCTTACTGGTTCGCTGGGGTACACCTGCTGACCTTACGGGAGTGCTCTGTAGACCAGACATTCCTACCTGACCCTCCAGGCTAGGCCCGGTATCCCTACCTGATGCTCTGCGGTAGGCCTGGCCCCCTACCCGACAATCTGGGGTAGTACCGGTACACCCACCGGTACTCCGCGGTACTTTTGCTATACCCACCGGTACTCCTGGATTGTACCGGAACCCTTACTGGTGCGCCGGGGTACACCTGCTGACACTACGGGCGCGCCGATTTACGCCCACCCTTCCTACCTGAAACTCCGGGGTAGGCCTGGTATACATACCCGATGTTTCAAGGTAGAACCGGTTGCCCCAACAGGACTCTGGGGTTGGAACGGAACCCTTTGTGATGTGCCAGAGAACACCAGCTGTCCCTTCGTGCGCGCTGGACTAGACCAGGCCTCCCTACCGGACCCCACAGGTTACCCCCGCTATCACTACCTGATGCTCCGCATATAGGCTTGGCACCCATACCCGATGCTGTAGGGTAGTAGCGGTACCCCCACCGTTACTATGCGGTAGTATCGGTACACCCACCGGTACTCCGGGATAGTACGTGAACCCTTACTGGTTCACTGGGGTACACCTGCTGACGTTACTGGCGCACGGTGTAGACCAGACATTCCTACCTGACCCTCCATTTTAGGCCCGGTATCCCTACCTGATGCTCCGTTGTTGGCCTGGCACCCCTACCCGATATGCTGGGGTAGTACCGGTACCCCCACCGGTACTCTGCGGTAGTATTGGTACACCCACCGGTACACCGGTTCGCTGGGGTACACCTGCTGACCTTACGGGCGTGCTGTGTAGACCAGACATTCCTACCTGACCCTCCAGGCTAGGCCCGGTATCCCTACCTGATGCTCTGCGGTAGGCCTGGCCCCCTACCCGACAATCTGGGGTAGTACCGGTACACCCACCGGTACTCCGCGGTAATTTTGCTATACCCACCGGTACTCCTGGATTGTACCGGAACCCTTACTGGTGCGCCGGGGTACACCTGCTGACACTACGGGCGCGCCGATTTACGCCCACCCTTCCTACCTGACCCTCCGGGTAGGCCTGGTATACCTACCCGATGTTTCAAGGTAGAACCGGTTGCCCCAACAGGACTCTGGGGTTGGAACGGAACCCTTTGTGATGCGCCAGAGAACACCAGCTGTCCCTTCGTTCGCGCTGGACTAGAGCAGGCCTCCCTACCGGACCCCACAGGTTAGACCAGCTATAACTACCTGATGCTCCGCATATAGGCATGGAACCCATACCCGATGTTCTGGGGTAGTAGCGGTACCCCCACCGTTACTCTGCGGTAGTATCGGTACACCCACCGGTACTCCGGGGTAGTACGTGAACCCTTACTGGTTCACTGGGGTACACCTGCTGACGTTACTGGCACGCGGTGTAGACCAGACATTCCTACCTGACCCTCCGTTTTAGGCCCGGTATCCCTACCTGATGCTCCGTTGTTGGCCTGGCACCCCTACCCGATATGCTGGGGTAGTACCGGTACCCCCACCGGTACTCTGCGGTAGTATTGATACACCCACCGGTATTCCAGGGCAGTACCTGAACCCTTACTGGTTCGCTGGGGTACACCTGCTGACCTTACGGGCGTGCTCTGTAGACCAGACATTCCTACCTGACCCTCCAGGCTAGGCCCGGTATCCCTACCTGATACTCTGCGGTAGGCCTGGCCCCCTACCCGACAATCTGGGGTAGTACCGGTACACCCACTGGTACTCCGCGGTAATTTAGCTATACCCACCGGTACTCCTGGATTGTACCGGAACCCTTACTGGTGCGCCGGGGTACACCTGCTGACCCTATGGGCTCGCCGCTTTATGCCCACCCTTCCTACCTGAACCCTCCGGGGTAGGCCTGGTATACCTACCCGATGTTTCGAGGTAGAACCGGTTCCCCCACCGGTACTCTGGGGTTGGAACGGAACCCTTTGTGATGCGCCAGAGAACACCAGCTGTCCCTTCGTGCGCGCTGGACTAGACCTGGCCTCCCTACCGGACCCCACAGGTTACCCCCGCTATCACTACCTGATGCTCCGCATATAGGCTTGGCACCCATACCCGATGTTCTGGGGTAGTAGCGGTACCCCCACCGTTACTCTGCGGTAGTATCGGTACACCCACCGGTACTCCGGGGTAGTACGTGAACCCTTACTGGTTCACTGGGGTACACCTGCTGACGTTACTGGCGCACGGTGTAGACCAGACATTCCTACCTGACCCTCCGTTTTAGGCCCGGTATCCCTACCTGATGCTCCGTTGTTGGCCTGGCACCCCTACCCGATATGCTGGGGTAGTACAGGTACCCCCACCGGTACTCTGCGGTAGTATTGATACACCCACCGGTACTCCAGGGCAGTACCTGAACCCTTACTGGTTCGCTGGGGTACACCTGCTGACCTTACGGGCGTGCTCTGTAGACCAGACATTCCTACCTGACCCTCCAGGCTAGGCCCGGTATCCCTACCTGATGCTCTGCGGTTGGCCTGGCCCCCTACCCGACAATCTGGGGTAGTACCGGTACACCCACCGGTACTCCGCGGTACTTTTGCTATACCCACCGGTACTCCTGGATTGTACCGGAACCCTTACTGGTGCGCCGGGGTACACCTGCTGACCCTACGGGCGTGCCGCTTTACGCCCACCCTTCCTACCTGACCCGCCGGGGTAGGCCTGGTATACCTACCCGATGTTTCGAGGTAGAACCCGTTCCCCCACTGGTACTCTGGGGTTGGAACGGAACCCTTTGTGATGCGCCAGAGAACACCAGCTGTCCCTTCGTGCGCGCTGGACTAGACCCGGCCTCCCTACCGGACCCCACATGTTACACCCGGTATCCCTACCTGATGCTCCGCATTAGGCTTGGCACCCATACCCGATGTTCTGGGGTAGTAGCGGTACCCCCACCGTTACTCTGCGGTAGTATCGGTACACCCACCGGTACTCCGGGGTAGTACGTGAACCCTTACTGGTTCACTGGGGTACACCTGATGACGTTACTGGCGCGCGGTTTAGACCAGACATTCCTACCTGACCCTCCGTTTTAGGCCCGGTATCCCTACCTGATGCTCCGTTGTTGGCCTGGCACCCCTACCCGATATGCTGGGGTAGTACCGGTACCCCCACCGGTACTCTGCGGTAGTATTGGTACACCCACCGGTAATCCAGGGCAGTACCTGAACACTTACTGGTTCGCTGGGGTACACCTGTTGACCTTACGGGCGTGCTGTGTAGACCAGACATTCCTACCTGACCCTCCAGGCTAGGCCCGGTATCCCTACCTGATGCTCTGCGGTAGGCCTGGCCCCCTACCCGACAATCTGGGGTAGTATCGGTACACCCACCGGTACTCCGCGGTACTTTTGCTATACCCACCGGTACTCCTGGATTGTACCGGAACCCTTACTGGTGCGCCGGGTTACACCTGCTGACCCTACGGGCACACTGCTTTGGACCCACCCTTCCTACCTGACCCGCCGGGGTAGGCCTGGTATACCTACCCGATGTTTCGAGGTAGAACCGGTTCCCCCACCGGTACACTGGGTTTGGAACGCAGCCCTTTGTGATGCGCCAGAGAACACCAGCTGTCCCTTCGTGCGTGCTGGACTAGACACGGCCTCCCTAACGGACCCCACAGGTTACACCCGGTATCCCTACCTGATGCTCCGCATTGGGCTTGGCACCCATACCCGATGTTCTGGGGTAGTAGCGGTACCCCCACCGTTACTCTGCGGTAGTATCGGTACACCCACCGGTACTCCGGGGTAGTACGTGAACCCTTACTGGTTCACTGGGGTACACCTGCTGACGTTAATGGCGCGCGGTGTAGACCAGACATTCCTACCTGACCCTCCGTTTTAGGCCCGGTATCCCTACCTGATTCTGCGTTGTTGGCCTGGCACCCCTACCCGATATGCTGGGGTAGTACCGGTACCCCCACCGGTAATCTGCGGTAGTATTGGTACACCCACCGGTACTCCAGGGCAGTACCTGAACCCTTACTGGTTCGCTGGGGTACACCTGCTGACCTTACGGGCGTGCTCTGTAGACCAGACATTCCTACCTGACCCTCCAGGCTAGGCCCGGTATCCCTACCTGATGCTCTGCGGTAGGCCTGGCCCCCTACCAGACAATCTGGGGTAGTATCGGTACACCCACAGATACTCCGCGGTACTTTTGCTATACCACCGGTACTCCTGGATTGTACCGGAACCCTTACTGGTGCGCCGGGTGACACCTGCTGACCCTATGGGTTCGCCGCTTTACGCCCACCCTTCCTACCTGACCCGCCGGGGTAGGCCTGGTATACCTACCCGATGTTTCGAGGTAGAACCGGTTGCCCCACCGGTACTCTGGGGTTGGAACGGGACCCTTTGTGATGCGCCAGAGAACACCAGCTGTCCCTTCGTGCGCGCTGGACTAGACCCGGCCTCCCTAACGGACCCCACATGTTACACCCGGTATCTGTACCTGATGCTCCGCATTGGGCTTGGCACCCATACCCGATGTTCTGGGGTAGTAGCGGTACCCCCACCGTTACTCTGCGGTAGTATCGGTACACCCACCGGTACTCCGGGGTAGTACGTGAACCCTTACTGGTTCGCTGGGGTACACCTGCTGACCTTACGGGCGTGCTGTGTAGACCAGACATTCCTACCTGACCCTCCAGGCTAGGCCCGGTACCCCTACCTGATGCTCTGCGGTAGGCCTGGCCCCCTACCAGACAATCTGGGGTAGTATCGGTAAACCCACAGGTACTCCGCGGTACTTTTGCTATACCACCGGTACTCCTGGATTGTACCGGAACCCTTACTGGTGCGCCGGGGTACACCTGCTGACCCTATGGGTTCGCCGCTTTACGCCCACCCTTCCTACCTGACCCGCCGGGGTAGGCCTGGTATACCTACCCGATGTTTCGAGGTAGAACCGGTTCCCCCACCGGTACTCTGGGCTTGGAACGGGACCCTTTGTGATGCGCCAGAGAACACCAGCTGTCCCTTCGTGCGCGCTGGACTAGACCCGGCCTCCCTACCGGACCCCACAGGTTACACCCGGTATCCCTACCTGATGCTCCGCATTGGGCTTGGCACCCATACCCGATGTTCTGGGGTAGTAGCGGTACCCCCACCGTTACTCTGCGGTAGTATCGGTACACCCACCGGTACTCCGGGGTAGTACGTGAACCCTTACTGGTTCACTGGAGTACACCTGCTGATGTTACTGGCGCGCGGTGTGGACCAGACATTCCTACCTGACCCTCCGTTTTAGGCCCGGTATCCCTACCTGATTCTGCGTTGTTGGCCTGGCACCCCTACCCGATATGCTGGGGTAGTACCGGTACCCCCACCGGTAATCTGCGGTAGTATTGGTACACCCACCGGTACTCCAGGGCAGTACCTGAACCCTTACTGGTTCGCTGGGGTACACCTGCTGACCTTACGGGCGTGCTCTGTAGACCAGACATTCCTACCTGACCCTCCAGGCTAGGCCCGGTATCCCTACCTGATGCTCTGCGGTAGGCCTGGCCCCCTACCAGACAATCTGGGGTAGTATCGGAAACCCACAGGTACTCCGCGGTACTTTTGCTATACCACCGGTACTCCTGGATTGTACCGGAACCCTTACTGGTGCGCCGGGTGACACCTGCTGACCCTATGGGTTCGCCGCTTTACGCCCACCCTTCCTACCTGACCCGCCGGGGTAGGCCTGGTATACCTACCCGATTTTTCGAGGTAGAACCGGTTGCCCCACCGGTACTCTGGGGTTGGAACGGGACCCTTTGTGATGCGCCAGAGAACACCAGCTGTCCCTTCGTGCGCGCTGGACTAGACCCGGCCTCCCTACCGGACCCCACATGTTACACCCGGTATCCCTACCTGATGCTCCGCATTGGGCTTGGCACCCATACCCGATGTTCTGGGGTAGTAGCGGTACCCCCACCGTTACTCTGCGGTAGTATCGGTACACCCACCGGTACTCCGGGGTAGTACGTGAACCCTTACTGGTTCACTGGAGTACACCTGCTGATGTTACTGGCGCGCGGTGTGGACCAGACATTCCTACCTGACCCTCCGTTTTAGGCCCGGTATCCCTACCTGATGCTCCGTTGTTGGCCTGGCACCCCTACCCGACAATCTGGGGTAGTACCGCTACCCTAACCGGTACTCTGCGGTAGTATTGGTACACCCACCGGTACTCCAGGGCAGTACCTGAACACTTACTGGTTCGCTGGGGTACACCTGCTGACCTTACGGGCGTGCTGTGTAGACCAGACATTCCTACCTGACCCTCCAGGCTAGGCCCGGTATCCCTACCTGATGCTCTGCGGTAGGCCTGGCCCCCTACCCGACAATCTGGGGTAGTATCGGTACACCCACCGGTACTCCGCGGTACTTTTGCTATACCCACCGGTACTCCTGGATTGTACCGGAACCCTTACTGGTGCGCCGGGTTACACCTGCTGACCCTACGGGCACACTGCTTTGGACCCACCCTTCCTACCTGACCCGCCGGGGTAGGCCTGGTATACCTACCCGATGTTTCGAGGTAGAACCGGTTCCCCCACCGGTACTCTGGGTTTGGAACGCAACCATTTGTGATGCGCAAGAGAACACCAGCTGTCCCTTCGTGCGTGCAGGACTAGACCTGGCCTCCCTAACGGACCCCACAGGTTAGACCCGCTATCCCTACCTGATGCTCCGCATTAGGCTTGGCACCCATACCCGATGTTCTGGGGTAGTAGCGGTACCCCCACCGTTACTCTGCGGTAGTATCGGTACACCCACCGGTACTCCGGGGTAGTACGTGAACCCTTACTGGTTCACTGGGGTACACCTGCTGACGTTACTGGCGCACGGTGTAGACCAGACATTCCTACCTGACCCTCCGTTTTAGGCCCGGTATCCCTACCTGATGCTCCGTTGTTGGCCTGGCACCCCTACCCGATATGCTGGGGTAGTACAGGTACCCCCACCGGTACTCTGCGGTAGTATTGATACACCCACCGGTACTCCAGGGCAGTACCTGAACCCTTACTGGTTCGCTGGGGTACACCTGCTGACCTTACGGGCGTGCTCTGTAGACCAGACATTCCTACCTGACCCTCCAGGCTAGGCCCGGTATCCCTACCTGATGCTCTGCGGTTGGCCTGGCCCCCTACCCGACAATCTGGGGTAGTACCGGTACACCCACCGGTACTCCGCGGTACTTTTGCTATACCCACCGGTACTCCTGGATTGTACCGGAACCCTTACTGGTGCGCCGGGGTACACCTGCTGACCCTACGGGCGTGCCGCTTTACGCCCACCCTTCCTACCTGACCCGCCGGGGTAGGCCTGGTATACCTACCCGATGTTTCGAGGTAGAACCCGTTCCCCCACTGGTACTCTGGGGTTGGAACGGAACCCTTTGTGATGCGCCAGAGAACACCAGCTGTCCCTTCGTGCGCGCTGGACTAGACCCGGCCTCCCTACCGGACCCCACATGTTACACCCGGTATCCCTACCTGATGCTCCGCATTAGGCTTGGCACCCATACCCGATGTTCTGGGGTAGTAGCGGTACCCCCACCGTTACTCTGCGGTAGTATCGGTACACCCACCGGTACTCCGGGGTAGTACGTGAACCCTTACTGGTTCACTGGGGTACACCTGATGACGTTACTGGCGCGCGGTTTAGACCAGACATTCCTACCTGACCCTCCGTTTTAGGCCCGGTATCCCTACCTGATGCTCCGTTGTTGGCCTGGCACCCCTACCCGATATGCTGGGGTAGTACCGGTACCCCCACCGGTACTCTGCGGTAGTATTGGTACACCCACCGGTAATCCAGGGCAGTACCTGAACACTTACTGGTTCGCTGGGGTACACCTGTTGACCTTACGGGCGTGCTGTGTAGACCAGACATTCCTACCTGACCCTCCAGGCTAGGCCCGGTATCCCTACCTGATGCTCTGCGGTAGGCCTGGCCCCCTACCCGACAATCTGGGGTAGTATCGGTACACCCACCGGTACTCCGCGGTACTTTTGCTATACCCACCGGTACTCCTGGATTGTACCGGAACCCTTACTGGTGCGCCGGGTTACACCTGCTGACCCTACGGGCACACTGCTTTGGACCCACCCTTCCTACCTGACCCGCCGGGGTAGGCCTGGTATACCTACCCGATGTTTCGAGGTAGAACCGGTTCCCCCACCGGTACACTGGGTTTGGAACGCAGCCCTTTGTGATGCGCCAGAGAACACCAGCTGTCCCTTCGTGCGTGCTGGACTAGACACGGCCTCCCTAACGGACCCCACAGGTTACACCCGGTATCCCTACCTGATGCTCCGCATTGGGCTTGGCACCCATACCCGATGTTCTGGGGTAGTAGCGGTACCCCCACCGTTACTCTGCGGTAGTATCGGTACACCCACCGGTACTCCGGGGTAGTACGTGAACCCTTACTGGTTCACTGGGGTACACCTGCTGACGTTAATGGCGCGCGGTGTAGACCAGACATTCCTACCTGACCCTCCGTTTTAGGCCCGGTATCCCTACCTGATTCTGCGTTGTTGGCCTGGCACCCCTACCCGATATGCTGGGGTAGTACCGGTACCCCCACCGGTAATCTGCGGTAGTATTGGTACACCCACCGGTACTCCAGGGCAGTACCTGAACCCTTACTGGTTCGCTGGGGTACACCTGCTGACCTTACGGGCGTGCTCTGTAGACCAGACATTCCTACCTGACCCTCCAGGCTAGGCCCGGTATCCCTACCTGATGCTCTGCGGTAGGCCTGGCCCCCTACCAGACAATCTGGGGTAGTATCGGTACACCCACAGATACTCCGCGGTACTTTTGCTATACCACCGGTACTCCTGGATTGTACCGGAACCCTTACTGGTGCGCCGGGTGACACCTGCTGACCCTATGGGTTCGCCGCTTTACGCCCACCCTTCCTACCTGACCCGCCGGGGTAGGCCTGGTATACCTACCCGATGTTTCGAGGTAGAACCGGTTGCCCCACCGGTACTCTGGGGTTGGAACGGGACCCTTTGTGATGCGCCAGAGAACACCAGCTGTCCCTTCGTGCGCGCTGGACTAGACCCGGCCTCCCTAACGGACCCCACATGTTACACCCGGTATCTGTACCTGATGCTCCGCATTGGGCTTGGCACCCATACCCGATGTTCTGGGGTAGTAGCGGTACCCCCACCGTTACTCTGCGGTAGTATCGGTACACCCACCGGTACTCCGGGGTAGTACGTGAACCCTTACTGGTTCGCTGGGGTACACCTGCTGACCTTACGGGCGTGCTGTGTAGACCAGACATTCCTACCTGACCCTCCAGGCTAGGCCCGGTACCCCTACCTGATGCTCTGCGGTAGGCCTGGCCCCCTACCAGACAATCTGGGGTAGTATCGGTAAACCCACAGGTACTCCGCGGTACTTTTGCTATACCACCGGTACTCCTGGATTGTACCGGAACCCTTACTGGTGCGCCGGGGTACACCTGCTGACCCTATGGGTTCGCCGCTTTACGCCCACCCTTCCTACCTGACCCGCCGGGGTAGGCCTGGTATACCTACCCGATGTTTCGAGGTAGAACCGGTTCCCCCACCGGTACTCTGGGCTTGGAACGGGACCCTTTGTGATGCGCCAGAGAACACCAGCTGTCCCTTCGTGCGCGCTGGACTAGACCCGGCCTCCCTACCGGACCCCACAGGTTACACCCGGTATCCCTACCTGATGCTCCGCATTGGGCTTGGCACCCATACCCGATGTTCTGGGGTAGTAGCGGTACCCCCACCGTTACTCTGCGGTAGTATCGGTACACCCACCGGTACTCCGGGGTAGTACGTGAACCCTTACTGGTTCACTGGAGTACACCTGCTGATGTTACTGGCGCGCGGTGTGGACCAGACATTCCTACCTGACCCTCCGTTTTAGGCCCGGTATCCCTACCTGATTCTGCGTTGTTGGCCTGGCACCCCTACCCGATATGCTGGGGTAGTACCGGTACCCCCACCGGTAATCTGCGGTAGTATTGGTACACCCACCGGTACTCCAGGGCAGTACCTGAACCCTTACTGGTTCGCTGGGGTACACCTGCTGACCTTACGGGCGTGCTCTGTAGACCAGACATTCCTACCTGACCCTCCAGGCTAGGCCCGGTATCCCTACCTGATGCTCTGCGGTAGGCCTGGCCCCCTACCAGACAATCTGGGGTAGTATCGGAAACCCACAGGTACTCCGCGGTACTTTTGCTATACCACCGGTACTCCTGGATTGTACCGGAACCCTTACTGGTGCGCCGGGTGACACCTGCTGACCCTATGGGTTCGCCGCTTTACGCCCACCCTTCCTACCTGACCCGCCGGGGTAGGCCTGGTATACCTACCCGATTTTTCGAGGTAGAACCGGTTGCCCCACCGGTACTCTGGGGTTGGAACGGGACCCTTTGTGATGCGCCAGAGAACACCAGCTGTCCCTTCGTGCGCGCTGGACTAGACCCGGCCTCCCTACCGGACCCCACATGTTACACCCGGTATCCCTACCTGATGCTCCGCATTGGGCTTGGCACCCATACCCGATGTTCTGGGGTAGTAGCGGTACCCCCACCGTTACTCTGCGGTAGTATCGGTACACCCACCGGTACTCCGGGGTAGTACGTGAACCCTTACTGGTTCACTGGAGTACACCTGCTGATGTTACTGGCGCGCGGTGTGGACCAGACATTCCTACCTGACCCTCCGTTTTAGGCCCGGTATCCCTACCTGATGCTCCGTTGTTGGCCTGGCACCCCTACCCGACAATCTGGGGTAGTACCGCTACCCTAACCGGTACTCTGCGGTAGTATTGGTACACCCACCGGTACTCCAGGGCAGTACCTGAACACTTACTGGTTCGCTGGGGTACACCTGCTGACCTTACGGGCGTGCTGTGTAGACCAGACATTCCTACCTGACCCTCCAGGCTAGGCCCGGTATCCCTACCTGATGCTCTGCGGTAGGCCTGGCCCCCTACCCGACAATCTGGGGTAGTATCGGTACACCCACCGGTACTCCGCGGTACTTTTGCTATACCCACCGGTACTCCTGGATTGTACCGGAACCCTTACTGGTGCGCCGGGTTACACCTGCTGACCCTACGGGCACACTGCTTTGGACCCACCCTTCCTACCTGACCCGCCGGGGTAGGCCTGGTATACCTACCCGATGTTTCGAGGTAGAACCGGTTCCCCCACCGGTACTCTGGGTTTGGAACGCAACCATTTGTGATGCGCAAGAGAACACCAGCTGTCCCTTCGTGCGTGCAGGACTAGACCTGGCCTCCCTAACGGACCCCACAGGTTAGACCCGCTATCCCTACCTGATGCTCCGCATTAGGCTTGGCACCCATACCCGATGTTCTGGGGTAGTAGCGGTACCCCCACCGTTACTCTGCGGTAGTATCGGTACACCCACCGGTACTCCGGGGTAGTACGTGAACCCTTACTGGTTCACTGGGGTACACCTGCTGACGTTAATGGCGCGCGGTGTAGACCAGACATTCCTACCTGACCCTCCGTTTTAGGCCCGGTATCCCTACCTGATTCTGCGTTGTTGGCCTGGCACCCCTACCCGATATGCTGGGGTAGTACCGGTACCCCCACCGGTAATCTGCGGTAGTATTGGTACACCCACCGGTACTCCAGGGCAGTACCTGAACCCTTACTGGTTCGCTGGGGTACACCTGCTGACCTTACGGGCGTGCTCTGTACACCAGACATTCCTACCTGACCCTCCAGGCTAGGCCCGGTATCCCTACCTGATGCTCTGCGGTAGGCCTGGCCTCCTACCAGACAATCTGGGGTAGTATCGGTACACCCACAGATACTCCGCGGTACTTTTGCTATACCACCGGTACTCCTGGATTGTACCGGAACCCTTACTGGTGCGCCGGGTGACACCTGCTGACCCTATGGGTTCGCCGCTTTACGCCCACCCTTCCTACCTGACCCGCCGGGGTAGGCCTGGTATACCTACCCGATGTTTCGAGGTAGAACCGGTTGCCCCACCGGTACATTGGGGTTGGAACGGGACCCTTTGTGATGCGCCAGAGAACACCAGCTGTTCCTTCGTGCGCGCTGGACTAGACCCGGCCTCCCTAACGGACCCCACATGTTACACCCGGTATCTGTACCTGATGCTCCGCATTGGGCTTGGCACCCATACCCGATGTTCTGGGGTAGTAGCGGTACCCCCACCGTTACTCTGCGGTAGTATCGGTACACCCACCGGTACTCCGGGGTAGTACGTGAACCCTTACTGGTTCGCTGGGGTACACCTGCTGACCTTACGGGCGTGCTGTGTAGACCAGACATTCCTACCTGACCCTCCAGGCTAGGCCCGGTACCCCTACCTGATGCTCTGCGGTAGGCCTGGCCCCCTACCAGACAATCTGGGGTAGTATCGGTAAACCCACAGGTACTCCGCGGTACTTTTGCTATACCACCGGTACTCCTGGATTGTACCGGAACCCTTACTGGTGCGCCGGGGTACACCTGCTGACCCTATGGGTTCGCCGCTTTACGCCCACCCTTCCTACCTGACCCGCCGGGGTAGGCCTGGTATACCTACCCGATGTTTCGAGGTAGAACCGGTTCCCCCACCGGTACTCTGGGCTTGGAACGGGACCCTTTGTGATGCGCCAGAGAACACCAGCTGTCCCTTCGTGCGCGCTGGACTAGACCCGGCCTCCCTACCGGACCCCACAGGTTACACCCGGTATCCCTACCTGATGCTCCGCATTGGGCTTGGCACCCATACCCGATGTTCTGGGGTAGTAGCGGTACCCCCACCGTTACTCTGCGGTAGTATCGGTACACCCACCGGTACTCCGGGGTAGTACGTGAACCCTTACTGGTTCACTGGAGTACACCTGCTGATGTTACTGGCGCGCGGTGTGGACCAGACATTCCTACCTGACCCTCCGTTTTAGGCCCGGTATCCCTACCTGATTCTGCGTTGTTGGCCTGGCACCCCTACCCGATATGCTGGGGTAGTACCGGTACCCCCACCGGTAATCTGCGGTAGTATTGGTACACCCACCGGTACTCCAGGGCAGTACCTGAACCCTTACTGGTTCGCTGGGGTACACCTGCTGACCTTACGGGCGTGCTCTGTAGACCAGACATTCCTACCTGACCCTCCAGGCTAGGCCCGGTATCCCTACCTGATGCTCTGCGGTAGGCCTGGCCCCCTACCAGACAATCTGGGGTAGTATCGGTAAACCCACAGGTACTCCGCGGTACTTTTGCTATACCACCGGTACTCCTGGATTGTACCGGAACCCTTACTGGTGCGCCGGGTGACACCTGCTGACCCTATGGGTTCGCCGCTTTACGCCCACCCTTCCTACCTGACCCGCCGGGGTAGGCCTGGTATACCTACCCGATTTTTCGAGGTAGAACCGGTTGCCCCACCGGTACTCTGGGGTTGGAACGGGACCCTTTGTGATGCGCCAGAGAACACCAGCTGTCCCTTCGTGCGCGCTGGACTAGACCCGGCCTCCCTACCGGACCCCACATGTTACACCCGGTATCCCTACCTGATGCTCCGCATTGGGCTTGGCACCCATACCCGATGTTCTGGGGTAGTAGCGGTACCCCCACCGTTACTCTGCGGTAGTATCGGTACACCCACCGGTACTCCGGGGTAGTACGTGAACCCTTACTGGTTCACTGGGGTACACCTGCTGACGTTAATGGCGCGCGGTGTAGACCAGACATTCCTACCTGACCCTCCGTTTTAGGCCCGGTATCCCTACCTGATTCTGCGTTGTTGGCCTGGCACCCCTACCCGATATGCTGGGGTAGTACCGGTACCCCCACCGGTAATCTGCGGTAGTATTGGTACACCCACCGGTACTCCAGGGCAGTACCTGAACCCTTACTGGTTCGCTGGGGTACACCTGCTGACCTTACGGGCGTGCTCTGTACACCAGACATTCCTACCTGACCCTCCAGGCTAGGCCCGGTATCCCTACCTGATGCTCTGCGGTAGGCCTGGCCTCCTACCAGACAATCTGGGGTAGTATCGGTACACCCACAGATACTCCGCGGTACTTTTGCTATACCACCGGTACTCCTGGATTGTACCGGAACCCTTACTGGTGCGCCGGGTGACACCTGCTGACCCTATGGGTTCGCCGCTTTACGCCCACCCTTCCTACCTGACCCGCCGGGGTAGGCCTGGTATACCTACCCGATGTTTCGAGGTAGAACCGGTTGCCCCACCGGTACATTGGGGTTGGAACGGGACCCTTTGTGATGCGCCAGAGAACACCAGCTGTTCCTTCGTGCGCGCTGGACTAGACCCGGCCTCCCTAACGGACCCCACATGTTACACCCGGTATCTGTACCTGATGCTCCGCATTGGGCTTGGCACCCATACCCGATGTTCTGGGGTAGTAGCGGTACCCCCACCGTTACTCTGCGGTAGTATCGGTACACCCACCGGTACTCCGGGGTAGTACGTGAACCCTTACTGGTTCGCTGGGGTACACCTGCTGACCTTACGGGCGTGCTGTGTAGACCAGACATTCCTACCTGACCCTCCAGGCTAGGCCCGGTACCCCTACCTGATGCTCTGCGGTAGGCCTGGCCCCCTACCAGACAATCTGGGGTAGTATCGGTAAACCCACAGGTACTCCGCGGTACTTTTGCTATACCACCGGTACTCCTGGATTGTACCGGAACCCTTACTGGTGCGCCGGGGTACACCTGCTGACCCTATGGGTTCGCCGCTTTACGCCCACCCTTCCTACCTGACCCGCCGGGGTAGGCCTGGTATACCTACCCGATGTTTCGAGGTAGAACCGGTTCCCCCACCGGTACTCTGGGCTTGGAACGGGACCCTTTGTGATGCGCCAGAGAACACCAGCTGTCCCTTCGTGCGCGCTGGACTAGACCCGGCCTCCCTACCGGACCCCACAGGTTACACCCGGTATCCCTACCTGATGCTCCGCATTGGGCTTGGCACCCATACCCGATGTTCTGGGGTAGTAGCGGTACCCCCACCGTTACTCTGCGGTAGTATCGGTACACCCACCGGTACTCCGGGGTAGTACGTGAACCCTTACTGGTTCACTGGAGTACACCTGCTGATGTTACTGGCGCGCGGTGTGGACCAGACATTCCTACCTGACCCTCCGTTTTAGGCCCGGTATCCCTACCTGATTCTGCGTTGTTGGCCTGGCACCCCTACCCGATATGCTGGGGTAGTACCGGTACCCCCACCGGTAATCTGCGGTAGTATTGGTACACCCACCGGTACTCCAGGGCAGTACCTGAACCCTTACTGGTTCGCTGGGGTACACCTGCTGACCTTACGGGCGTGCTCTGTAGACCAGACATTCCTACCTGACCCTCCAGGCTAGGCCCGGTATCCCTACCTGATGCTCTGCGGTAGGCCTGGCCCCCTACCAGACAATCTGGGGTAGTATCGGTAAACCCACAGGTACTCCGCGGTACTTTTGCTATACCACCGGTACTCCTGGATTGTACCGGAACCCTTACTGGTGCGCCGGGTGACACCTGCTGACCCTATGGGTTCGCCGCTTTACGCCCACCCTTCCTACCTGACCCGCCGGGGTAGGCCTGGTATACCTACCCGATTTTTCGAGGTAGAACCGGTTGCCCCACCGGTACTCTGGGGTTGGAACGGGACCCTTTGTGATGCGCCAGAGAACACCAGCTGTCCCTTCGTGCGCGCTGGACTAGACCCGGCCTCCCTACCGGACCCCACATGTTACACCCGGTATCCCTACCTGATGCTCCGCATTGGGCTTGGCACCCATACCCGATGTTCTGGGGTAGTAGCGGTACCCCCACCGTTACTCTGCGGTAGTATCGGTACACCCACCGGTACTCCGGGGTAGTACGTGAACCCTTACTGGTTCACTGGAGTACACCTGCTGATGTTACTGGCGCGCGGTGTGGACCAGACATTCCTACCTGACCCTCCGTTTTAGGCCCGGTATCCCTACCTGATTCTGCGTTGTTGGCCTGGCACCCCTACCCGATATGCTGGGGTAGTACCGGTACCCCCACCGGTAATCTGCGGTAGTATTGGTACACCCACCGGTACTCCAGGGCAGTACCTGAACCCTTACTGGTTCGCTGGGGTACACCTGCTGACCTTACGGGCGTGCTCTGTAGACCAGACATTCCTACCTGACCCTCCAGGCTAGGCCCGGTATCCCTACCTGATGCTCTGCGGTAGGCCTGGCCCCCTACCAGACAATCTGGGGTAGTATCGGTAAACCCACAGGTACTCCGCGGTACTTTTGCTATACCACCGGTACTCCTGGATTGTACCGGAACCCTTACTGGTGCGCCGGGTGACACCTGCTGACCCTATGGGTTCGCCGCTTTACGCCCACCCTTCCTACCTGACCCGCCGGGGTAGGCCTGGTATACCTACCCGATGTTTCGAGGTAGAACCGGTTGCCCCACCGGTACTCTGGGGTTGGAACGGGACCCTTTGTGATGCGCCAGAGAACACCAGCTGTCCCTTCGTGCGCGCTGGACTAGACCCGGCCTCCCTACCGGACCCCACATGTTACACCCGGTATCCCTACCTGATGCTCCGCATTGGGCTTGGCACCCATACCCGATGTTCTGGGGTAGTAGCGGTACCCCCACCGTTACTCTGCGGTAGTATCGGTACACCCACCGGTACTCCGGGGTAGTACGTGAACCCTTACTGGTTCACTGGAGTACACCTGCTGATGTTACTGGCGCGCGGTGTGGACCAGACATTCCTACCTGACCCTCCGTTTTAGGCCCGGTATCCCTACCTGATTCTGCGTTGTTGGCCTGGCACCCCTACCCGATATGCTGGGGTAGTACCGGTACCCCCACCGGTAATCTGCGGTAGTATTGGTACACCCACCGGTACTCCAGGGCAGTACCTGAACCCTTACTGGTTCGCTGGGGTACACCTGCTGACCTTACGGGCGTGCTCTGTAGACCAGACATTCCTACCTGACCCTCCAGGCTAGGCCCGGTATCCCTACCTGATGCTCTGCGGTAGGCCTGGCCCCCTACCAGACAATCTGGGGTAGTATCGGTAAACCCACAGGTACTCCGCGGTACTTTTGCTATACCACCGGTACTCCTGGATTGTACCGGAACCCTTACTGGTGCGCCGGGTGACACCTGCTGACCCTATGGGTTCGCCGCTTTACGCCCACCCTTCCTACCTGACCCGCCGGGGTAGGCCTGGTATACCTACCCGATGTTTCGAGGTAGAACCGGTTGCCCCACCGGTACTCTGGGGTTGGAACGGGACCCTTTGTGATGCGCCAGAGAACACCAGCTGTCCCTTCGTGCGCGCTGGACTAGACCCGGCCTCCCTACCGTACCCCACATGTTACACCCGGTATCCCTACCTGATGCTCCGCATTGGGCTTGGCACCCATACCCGATGTTCTGGGGTAGTAGCGGTACCCCCACCGTTACTCTGCGGTAGTATCGGTACACCCACCGGTACTCCGGGGTAGTACGTGAACCCTTACTGGTTCACTGGAGTACACCTGCTGATGTTACTGGCGCGCGGTGTGGACCAGACATTCCTACCTGACCCTCCGTTTTAGGCCCGGTATCCCTACCTGATGCTCCGTTGTTGGCCTGGCACCCCTACCCGACAATCTGGGGTAGTACCGGTACCCCCACCGGTACTCTGCGGTAGTATTGGTACACCCACCGGTACTCCAGGGCAGTACCTGAACACTTACTGGTTCGCTGGGGTACACCTGCTGACCTTACGGGCGTGCTGTGTAGACCAGACATTCCTACCTGACCCTCCAGGCTAGGCCCGGTATCCCTACCTGATGCTCTGCGGTAGGCCTGGCCCCCTACCCGACAATCTGGGGTAGTATCGGTACACCCACCGGTACTCCGCGGTACTTTTGCTATACCCACCGGTACTCCTGGATTGTACCGGAACCCTTACTGGTGCGCCGGGTTACACCTGCTGACCCTACGGGCACACTGCTTTGGACCCACCCTTCCTACCTGACCCGCCGGGGTAGGCCTGGTATACCTACCCGATGTTTCGAGGTAGAACCGGTTCCCCACCGGTACTCTGGGTTTGGAACGCAACCGTTTGTGATGCGCAAGAGAACACCAGCTGTCCCTTCGTGCGTGCAGGACTAGACCCGGCCTCCCTAACGGACCCCACAGGTTAGACCCGCTATCCCTACCTGATGCTCCGCATTAGGCTTGGCACCCATACCCGATGTTCTGGGGTAGTAGCGGTACCCCCACCGTTACTCTGCGGTAGTATCGGTACACCCACCGGTACTCCGGGGTAGTACGTGAACACTTACTGGTTCACTGGGGTACACCTGATGACGTTACGGGCACACGGTATAGACCAGACATTCCTACCTGACCCTCCGTGTTAGTCCCGGTATCCCTACCTGATGCTCCGTTGTTGGCCTGGCACCCCTACCTGACATGCTGGGGTAGTACCGGTACCCCCACCGCTACTCTGCGGTAGTATTGGTACACCCACCGGTACTCCAGGGTATTACCTGAACCCTTACTGGTTCGCTGGGGTACACCTGCTGACCTTACGGGCGTGCTCTGTAGACCAGACATTCCTACCTGACCCTCCAGGCTAGGCCCGGTATCCCTACCTGATGCTCTGCGGTAGGCCTGGCCCCCTACCCGGCAATCTGGGGTAGTACCGGTACACCCAGAGGTACTCCGCGGTAATTTTGCTATACCCACCGGTACTCCTGGATTGTACCGGAACCCTTACTGGTGCGTCGGAGTACACCTGCTGACCCTATGGGCTCGCCGCTTTACGCCCACCCTTCCTACCTGACCCGCCGGGGTAGGCCTGGTATACCTACCCGATGTTTCGAGGTAGAACCGGTTGCCCCACCGGTACTCTGGGGTTGGAACGGAACCCTTTGTGATGCGCCAGAGAACACCAGCTGTCCCTTCGTGCGCGCTGGACTGGACCCGGCCTCCCTACCGGACCCCACAGGTTAGACCCGCTATCCCTACCTGATGCTCCGCATTAGGCTTGGCACCCATACCCGATGTTCTGGGGTAGTAGCGGTACCCCCACCGTTACTCTGCGGTAGTATCGGTACACCCACCGGTACTCCGGGGTAGTACGTGAACCCTTACTGGTTCGCTGGGGTACATCTGCTGACCTTACGGGCGTGCTCTGTAGACCAGACATTCCTACCTGACCCTCCGTTTTAGGCCCGGTATCCCTACCTGATGCTCCGTTGTTGGCCTGGCACCCCTACCCGATATGCTGGGGTAGTAGCGGTACCCCCACCGGTACTCTGCGGTAGTATTGGTACACCCACCGGTACTCCAGGGCAGTACCTGAACACTTACTGGTTCGCTGGGGTACACCTGCTGACCTTACGGGCGTGCTCTGTAGACCAGACATTCCTACCTGACCCTCCAGGCTAGGCCCGGTATCCCTACCTGATGCTCTGCGGTAGGCCTGGCCCCCTACCCGACAATCTGGGGTAGTACCGGTACACCCACAGGTACTCCGCGGTACTTTTGCTATACCCACCGGTACTCCTGGATTGTACCGGAACCCTTACTGGTGCGCCGGGGTACACCTGCTGACCCTACGGGCGGGCCGCTTTACGCCCACCCTTCCTACCTGACCCGCCGGGGTAGGCCTGGTATACATACCCGATGTTTCGAGGTAGAACCGGTTCCCCCACTGGTACTCTGGGGTTGGAACGGAACCCTTTGTGATGCGCCAGAGAACACCAGCTGTCCCTTCGTGCGCGCTGAACTAGACCCGGCCTCCCTACCGGACCCCACATGTTACACCCGGTATCCCTACCTGATGCTCCGCATTAGGCTTGGCACCCATACCCGATGTTCTGGGGTAGTAGCGGTACCCCCACCGTTACTCTGCGGTAGTATCGGTACACCCACCGGTACTCCGGGGTAGTACGTGAACACTTACTGGTTCACTGGGGTACACCTGATGACGTTACGGGCACACGGTATAGACCAGACATTCCTACCTGACCCTCCGTGTTAGTCCCGGTATCCCTACCTGATGCTCCGTTGTTGGCCTGGCACCCCTACCCGATATGCTGGGGTAGTACCGCTACCCCAACCGGTACTCTGCGGTAGTATTGGTACACCTACCGGTACTCCAGGGTAGTACCTGAACCCTTACTGGTTTGCTGGGGTACACCTGCTGACCTTACGGGCGTGCTGTGTAGACCAGACATTCCTACCTGACCCTCCAGGCTAGGCCCGGTATCCCTACCTGATGCTCTGCGGTAGGCCTGGCCCCCTACCCGACAATCTGGGGTAGTACCGGTACACCCAGAGGTACTCCGCGGTACTTTTGCTATACCCACCGGTACTCCTGGATTGTACCGGAACCCTTACTGGTGCGCCGGGGTACACCTGCTGACACTACGGGCGCGCCGATTTACGCCCATACTTCCTACCTGACCCTCCGGGTAGGCCTGGTATACCTACCCGATGTTTCAAGGTAGAACCGGTTGCCCCACCGGTACTCTGGGGTTGGAACGGGACCCTTTGTGATGCGCCAGAGAACACCAGCTGTCCCTTCGTGCGCGCTGGACTAGACCCGGCCTCCCTACCGTACCCCACATGTTACACCCGGTATCCCTACCTGATGCTCCGCATTGGGCTTGGCACCCATACCCGATGTTCTGGGGTAGTAGCGGTACCCCCACCGTTACTCTGCGGTAGTATCGGTACACCCACCGGTACTCCGGGGTAGTACGTGAACCCTTACTGGTTCACTGGAGTACACCTGCTGATGTTACTGGCGCGCGGTGTGGACCAGACATTCCTACCTGACCCTCCGTTTTAGGCCCGGTATCCCTACCTGATGCTCCGTTGTTGGCCTGGCACCCCTACCCGACAATCTGGG
Organism: Astur gentilis; assembly: GCF_929443795.1. NCBI lineage: Eukaryota > Metazoa > Chordata > Aves > Accipitriformes > Accipitridae > Astur > Astur gentilis. The sequence goes on along the minus strand of NW_026060868.1, from coordinate 4,631,069 downwards.
GTAGTACCGGTACCCCCACCGGTACTCTGCGGTAGTATTGGTACACCCACCGGTACTCCAGGGCAGTACCTGAACACTTACTGGTTCGCTGGGGTACACCTGCTGACCTTACGGGCGTGCTGTGTAGACCAGACATTCCTACCTGACCCTCCAGGCTAGGCCCGGTATCCCTACCTGATGCTCTGCGGTAGGCCTGGCCCCCTACCCGGCAATCTGGGGTAGTACCGGTACACCCAGAGGTACTCCGCGGTAATTTTGCTATACCCACCGGTACTCCTGGATTGTACCGGAACCCTTACTGGTGCGTCGGAGTACACCTGCTGACCCTATGGGCTCGCCGCTTTACGCCCACCCTTCCTACCTGACCCGCCGGGGTAGGCCTGGTATACCTACCCGATGTTTCGAGGTAGAACCGGTTCCCCCACCGGTACTCTGAGGTTGGAACGGAACCCTTTGTGATGCGCCAGAGAACACCAGCTGTCCCTTCGTGCGCGCTGGACTGGACCCGGCCTCCCTACCGGACCCCACAGGTTAGACCCGCTATCCCTACCTGATGCTCCGCATTAGGCTTGGCACCCATACCCGATGTTCTGGGGTAGTAGCGGTACCCCCACCGTTACTCTGCGGTAGTATCGGTACACCCACCGGTACTCCGGGGTAGTACGTGAACCCTTACTGGTTCAATGGGGTACACCTGCTGACGTTACTGGCGCGCGGTGTAGACCAGACATTCCTACCTGACCCTCCGTTTTAGGCCCGGTACCCCTACCTGATGCTCCGTTGTTGGCCTGGCACCCCTACCCGACATGCTGGGGTAGTACAGGTACCCCCACCGGTACTCTGCGGTAGTATTGGTACACCCACCGGTACTCCAGGGTAGTACCTGAACCCTTACTGGTTCGCTGGGGTACACCTGCTGACCTTACGGGCGTGCTCTGTACACCAGACATTCCTACCTGACCCTCCAGGCTAGGCCCGGTATCCATACCTGATGCTCTGCGGTAGGCCTGGCCCCCTACCCGACAATCTGGGGTAGTACCGGTACACCCAGAGGTACTCCGCGGTACTTTTGCTATACCCACCGGTACTCCTGGATTGTACCGGAACCCTTACTGGTGCGCCGGGGTACACCTGCTGACCCTACGGGCACACCGCTTTGGACCCACCCTTCCTACCTGACCCTCCGGGGTAGGCCTGGTATACCTACCCGATGTTTCAAGGTAGAACCGGTTCCCCCACCGGTACTCTGAGGTTGGAACGGAACCCTTTGTGATGCGCCAGAGAACACCAGCTGTCCCATCGTGCGCGCTGGACTAGACCTGGCCTCTCTACCGGACCCCACAGGTTAGACCCGCTATCACTACCTGATGCTCCGCATATAGGCTTGGCACCCATACCCGATGTTCTGGGGTAGTAGCGGTACCCCCACCGTTACTCTGCGGTAGTATCGGTACACCCACCGGTACTCCGGGGTAGTACGTGAACCCTTACTGGTTCAATGGGGTACACCTGCTGACGTTACTGGCGCGCGGTGTAGACCAGACATTCCTACCTGACCCTCCGTTTTAGGCCCGGTATCCCTACCTGATGCTCCGTTGTTGGCCTGGCACCCCTACCCGATATGCTGGGGTAGTACCGCTACCCCAACCGGTACTCTGCGGTAGTATTGGTACACCTACCGGTACTCCAGGGTAGTACCTGAACCCTTACTGGTTCGCTGGGGTACACCTGCTGACCTTACGGGCGTGCTGTGTAGACCAGACATTCCTACCTGACCCTCCAGGCTAGGCCCGGTATCCCTACCTGATGCTCTGCGGTAGGCCTGGCCCCCTACCCGACAATCTGGGGTAGTACCGGTACACCCAGAGGTACTCCGCAGTACTTTTGCTATACCCACCGGTACTCCTGGATTGTACCGGAACCCTTACTGGTGCGCCGGGGTACACCTGCTGACCCTATGGGCTCGCCGCTTTACGCCCACCCTTCCTACCTGACCCGCCGGGGTAGGCCTGGTATACCTACCTGATGTTTCCAGGTAGAACCAGTTGCCCCACCGGTACTCTGGGGTTGGAACGGAACCCTTTGTGATGCGCCAGAGAACACCAGCTGTCCCATCGTGCGCGCTGGACTAGACCTGGCCTCCCTACCGGACCCCACAGGTTAGACCCGCTATCCCTACCTGATTTTCCGCATTAGGCTTGGCACCCATACCCGATGTTCTGGGGTAGTAGCGGTACCCCCACCGTTACTCTGCGGTAGTATCGGTACACCCACCGGTACTCCGGGGTAGTACGTGAACCCTTACTGGTTCACTGGGGTACACCTGCTGACGTTACTGGCGCGCGGTGTAGACCAGACATTCCTACCTGACCCTCCGTGTTAGTCCCGGTATCCCTACCTGATGCTCCGTTGTTGGCCTGGCACCCATACCCGATATGCTGGGGTAGTACCTCTACCCCAACCGGTACTCTGCGGTAGTATTGGTACACCTACCGGTACTCCAGGGTAGTACCTGAACACTTACTGGTTTGCTGGGGTACACCTGCTGACCTTACGGGCGTGCTGTGTAGACCAGACATTCCTACCTGACCCTCCAGGCTAGGCCCGGTATCCCTACCTGATGCTCTGCGGTAGGCCTGGCCCCCTACCCGACAATCTGGGGTAGTACCGGTACACCCAGAGGTACTCCGCGGTAATTTTGCTATACCCACCGGTACTCCTGGATTGTACCGGAACCCTTACTGGTGCGCCGGGGTACACCTGCTGACACTACGGGCGCGCCGATTTACGCCCACCCTTCCTACCTGACCCTCCGGGTAGGCCTGGTATACCTACCCGATGTTTTAAGGTAGAACCGGTTGCCCCACCGGTACTCTGGGGTTGGAACGGAACCCTTTGTGATGCGCCAGAGAACACCAGCTGTCCCATCGTGCGCGCTGAACTAGACCCGGCCTCCCTACCGGACCCCACAGGTTACACCCGGTATCCCTACCTGATGCTCCGCATTAGGCTTGGCACCCATACCCGATGTTCTGGGGTAGTAGCGGTACCCCCACCGTTACTCTGCGGTAGTATCGGTACACCCACCGGTACTCCGGGGTAGTACGTGAACCCTTACTGGTTCACTGGGGTACACCTGCTGACGTTACTGGCGCGCGGTGTAGACCAGACATTCCTACCTGACCCTCCGTTTTAGGCCCGGTATCCCTACCTGATGCTCCTTTGTTGGCCTGGCACCCATACCCGACATGCTGGGGTAGTACAGGTACCCCCACCGGTACTCTGCGGTAGTATTGGTACACCCACCGGTACTCCAGGATAGTACCTGAACTCTTACTGGTTCGCTGGGGTACACCTGCTGACCTTACGGGCGTGCTGTGTAGACCAGACATTCCTACCTGACCCTCCAGGCTAGGCCCGGTATCCCTACCTGATGCTCTGCGGTAGGCCTGGCCCCCTACCCGACAATCTGGGGTAGTACCGGTACACCCAGAGGTACTCCGCAGTACTTTTGCTATACCCACCGGTACTCCTGGATTGTACCGGAACCCTTACTGGTGCGCCGGGGTACACCTGCTGACCCTATGGGCTCGCCGCTTTACGCCCACCCTTCCTACCTGACCCGCCGGGGTAGGCCTGGTATACCTACCTGATGTTTCCAGGTAGAACCAGTTGCCCCACCGGTACTCTGGGGTTGGAACGGAACCCTTTGTGATGCGCCAGAGAACACCAGCTGTCCCATCGTGCGCGCTGGACTAGACCTGGCCTCCCTACCGGACCCCACAGGTTAGACCCGCTATCCCTACCTGATTTTCCGCATTAGGCTTGGCACCCATACCCGATGTTCTGGGGTAGTAGCGGTACCCCCACCGTTACTCTGCGGTAGTATCGGTACACCCACCGGTACTCCGGGGTAGTACGTGAACCCTTACTGGTTCACTGGGGTACACCTGCTGACGTTACTGGCGCGCGGTGTAGACCAGACATTCCTACCTGACCCTCCGTTTTAGGCCCGGTACCCCTACCTGATGCTCCGTTGTTGGCCTGGCACCCCTACCCGACTTGCTGGGGTAGTACAGGTACCCCCACCGGTACTCTGCGGTAGTATTGGTACACCCACCGGTACTCCAGGGTAGTACCTGAACCCTTACTGGTTCGCTGGGGTACACCTGCTGACCTTACGGGCGTGCTCTGTACACCAGACATTCCTACCTGACCCTCCAGGCTAGGCCCGGTATCCATACCTGATGCTCTGCGGTAGGCCTGGCCCCCTACCCGACAATCTGGGGTAGTACCGGTACACCCAGAGGTACTCCGCGGTACTTTTGCTATACCCACCGGTACTCCTGGATTGTACCGGAACCCTTACTGGTGCGCCGGGGTACACCTGCTGACCCTACGGGCACACCGCTTTGGACCCACCCTTCCTACCTGACCCTCCGGGGTAGGCCTGGTATACCTACCCGATGTTTCAAGGTAGAACCGGTTCCCCCACCGGTACTCTGAGGTTGGAACGGAACCCTTTGTGATGCGCCAGAGAACACCAGCTGTCCCATCGTGCGCGCTGGACTAGACCTGGCCTCCCTACCGGACCCCACAGGTTAGACCCGCTATCACTACCTGATGCTCCGCATATAAGCTTGGCACCCATACCCGATGTTCTGGGGTAGTAGCGGTACCCCCACCGTTACTCTGCGGTAGTATCGGTACACCCACCGGTACTCCGGGGTAGTACGTGAACCCTTACTGGTTCAATGGGGTACACCTGCTGACGTTACTGGCGCGCGGTGTAGACCAGACATTCCTACCTGACCCTCCGTTTTAGGCCCGGTACCCCTACCTGATGCTCCGTTGTTGGCCTGGCACCCCTACCCGACATGCTGGGGTAGTACAGGTACCCCCACCGGTACTCTGCGGTAGTATTGGTACACCCACCGGTACTCCAGGGTAGTACCTGAACCCTTACTGGTTCGCTGGGGTACACCTGCTGACCTTACGGGCGTGCTCTGTACACCAGACATTCCTACCTGACCTTCCAGGCTAGGCCCGGTATCCATACCTGATGCTCTGCGGTAGGCCTGGCCCCCTACCCGACAATCTGGGGTAGTACCGGTACACCCAGAGGTACTCCGCGGTACTTTTGCTATACCCACCGGTACTCCTGGATTGTACCGGAACCCTTACTGGTGCGCCGGGGTACACCTGCTGACCCTACGGGCACACCGCTTTGGACCCACCCTTCCTACCTGACCCTCCGGGGTAGGCCTGGTATACCTACCCGATGTTTCAAGGTAGAACCGGTTCCCCCACCGGTACTCTGAGGTTGGAACGGAACCCTTTGTGATGCGCCAGAGAACACCAGCTGTCCCATCGTGCGCGCTGGACTAGACCTGGCCTCCCTACCGGACCCCACAGGTTAGACCCGCTATCACTACCTGATGCTCCGCATATAGGCTTGGCACCCATACCCGATGTTCTGGGGTAGTAGCGGTACCCCCACCGTTACTCTGCGGTAGTATCGGTACACCCACCGGTACTCCGGGGTAGTACGTGAACCCTTACTGGTTCAATGGGGTACACCTGCTGACGTTACTGGCGCGCGGTGTAGACCAGACATTCCTACCTGACCCTCCGTTTTAGGCCCGGTATCCCTACCTGATGCTCCGTTGTTGGCCTGGCACCCCTACCCGATATGCTGGGGTAGTAGCGGTACCCCCACCGGTACTCTGCGGTAGTATTGGTACACCCACCGGTACTCCAGGGCAGTACCTGAACACTTACTGGTTCGCTGGGGTACACCTGCTGACCTTACGGGCGTGCTCTGTAGACCAGACATTCCTACCTGACCCTCCAGGCTAGGCCCGGTATCCCTACCTGATGCTCTGCGGTAGACCTGGCCCCCTACCCGACAATCTGGGGTAGTACCGGTACACCCACAGGTACTCCGCGGTACTTTTGCTATACCCACTGGTACTCCTGGATTGTACCGGAACCCTTACTGGTGCGCCGGGGTACACCTGCTGACCCTACGGGCGTGCCGCTTTACGCCCACCCTTCCTACCTGACCCGCCGGGGTAGGCCTGGTATACATACCCGATGTTTCGAGGTAGAACCGGTTCCCCCACTGGTACTCTGGGGTTGGAACGGAACCCTTTGTGATGCGCCAGAGAACACCAGCTGTCCCTTCGTGCGCGCTGAACTAGACCCGGCCTCCCTACCGGACCCCACATGTTACACCCGGTATCCCTACCTGATGCTCCGCATTAGGCTTGGCACCCATACCCGATGTTCTGGGGTAGTAGCGGTACCCCCACCGTTACTCTGCGGTAGTATCGGTACACCCACCGGTACTCCGGGGTAGTACGTGAACACTTACTGGTTCACTGGGGTACACCTGATGACGTTACGGGCACACGGTATAGACCAGACATTCCTACCTGACCCTCCGTGTTAGTCCCGGTATCCCTACCTGATGCTCCGTTGTTGGCCTGGCACCCATACCCGATATGCTGGGGTAGTACCGCTACCCCAACCGGTACTCTGCGGTAGTATTGGTACACCTACCGGTACTCCAGGGTAGTACCTGAACCCTTACTGGTTTGCTGGGGTACACCTGCTGACCTTACGGGCGTGCTGTGTAGACCAGACATTCCTACCTGACCCTCCAGGCTAGGCCCGGTATCCCTACCTGATGCTCTGCGGTAGGCCTGGCCCCCTACCCGACAATCTGGGGTAGTACCGGTACACCCAGAGGTACTCCGCAGTACTTTTGCTATACCCACCGGTACTCCTGGATTGTACCGGAACCCTTACTGGTGCGCCGGGGTACACCTGCTGACCCTATGGGCTCGCCGCTTTACGCCCACCCTTCCTACCTGACCCGCCGGGGTAGGCCTGGTATACCTACCTGATGTTTCCAGGTAGAACCAGTTGCCCCACCGGTACTCTGGGGTTGGAACGGAACCCTTTGTGATGCGCCAGAGAACACCAGCTGTCCCATCGTGCGCGCTGGACTAGACCTGGCCTCCCTACCGGACCCCACAGGTTAGACCCGCTATCCCTACCTGATTTTCCGCATTAGGCTTGGCACCCATACCCGATGTTCTGGGGTAGTAGCGGTACCCCCACCGTTACTCTGCGGTAGTATCGGTACACCCACCGGTACTCCGGGGTAGTACGTGAACCCTTACTGGTTCACTGGGGTACACCTGCTGACGTTACTGGCGCGCGGTGTAGACCAGACATTCCTACCTGACCCTCCGTTTTAGGCCCGGTACCCCTACCTGATGCTCCGTTGTTGGCCTGGCACCCCTACCCGACATGCTGGGGTAGTACAGGTACCCCCACCGGTACTCTGCGGTAGTATTGGTACACCCACCGGTACTCCAGGGTAGTACCTGAACCCTTACTGGTTCGCTGGGGTACACCTGCTGACCTTACGGGCGTGCTCTGTACACCAGACATTCCTACCTGACCCTCCAGGCTAGGCCCGGTATCCCTACCTGATGCTCTGCGGTAGGCCTGGCCCCCTACCCGACAATCTGGGGTAGTACCGGTACACCCAGAGGTACTCCGCGGTACTTTTGCTATACCCACCGGTACTCCTGGATTGTACCGGAACCCTTACTGGTGCGCCGGGGTACACCTGCTGACCCTACGGGCACACCGCTTTGGACCCACCCTTCCTACCTGACCCTCCGGGGTAGGCCTGGTATACCTACCCGATGTTTCAAGGTAGAACCGGTTCCCCCACCGGTACTCTGAGGTTGGAACGGAACCCTTTGTGATGCGCCAGAGAACACCAGCTGTCCCATCGTGCGCGCTGGACTAGACCTGGCCTCCCTACCGGACCCCACAGGTTAGACCCGCTATCACTACCTGATGCTCCGCATATAGGCTTGGCACCCATACCCGATGTTCTGGGGTAGTAGCGGTACCCCCACCGTTACTCTGCGGTAGTATCGGTACACCCACCGGTACTCCGGGGTAGTACGTGAACCCTTACTGGTTCAATGGGGTACACCTGCTGACGTTACTGGCGCGCGGTGTAGACCAGACATTCCTACCTGACCCTCCGTTTTAGGCCCGGTACCCCTACCTGATGCTCCGTTGTTGGCCTGGCACCCCTACCCGACATGCTGGGGTAGTACAGGTACCCCCACCGGTACTCTGCGGTAGTATTGGTACACCCACCGGTACTCCAGGGTAGTACCTGAACCCTTACTGGTTCGCTGGGGTACACCTGCTGACCTTACGGGCGTGCTCTGTACACCAGACATTCCTACCTGACCCTCCAGGCTAGGCCCGGTATCCATACCTGATGCTCTGCGGTAGGCCTGGCCCCCTACCCGACAATCTGGGGTAGTACCGGTACACCCAGAGGTACTCCGCGGTACTTTTGCTATACCCACCGGTACTCCTGGATTGTACCGGAACCCTTACTGGTGCGCCGGGGTACACCTGCTGACCCTACGGGCACACCGCTTTGGACCCACCCTTCCTACCTGACCCTCCGGGGTAGGCCTGGTATACCTACCCGATGTTTCAAGGTAGAACCGGTTCCCCCACCGGTACTCTGAGGTTGGAACGGAACCCTTTGTGATGCGCCAGAGAACACCAGCTGTCCCATCGTGCGCGTTGGACTAGACCTGGCCTCCCTACCGGACCCCACAGGTTAGACCCGCTATCACTACCTGATGCTCCGCATATAGGCTTGGCACCCATACCCGATGTTCTGGGGTAGTAGCGGTACCCCCACCGTTACTCTGCGGTAGTATCGGTACACCCACCGGTACTCCGGGGTAGTACGTGAACCCTTACTGGTTCACTGGGGTACACCTGCTGACGTTACTGGCGCGCGGTGTAGACCAGACATTCCTACCTGACCCTCCGTTTTAGGCCCGGTACCCCTACCTGATGCTCCGTTGTTGGCCTGGCACCCCTACCCGACATGCTGAGGTAGTACAGGTACCCCCACCGGTACTCTGCGGTAGTATTGGTACACCCACCGGTACTCCAGGGTAGTACCTGAACCCTTACTGGTTTGCTGGGGTACACCTGCTGACCTTACGGGCGTGCTGTGTAGACCAGACATTCCTACCTGACCCTCCAGGCTAGGCCCGGTATCCCTACCTGATGCTCTGCGGTAGGCCTGGCCCCCTACCCGACAATCTGGGGTAGTACCGGTACACCCAGAGGTACTCCGCGGTACTTTTGCTATACCCACCGGTACTCCTGGATTGTACCGGAACCCTTACTGGTGCGCCGGGGTACACCTGCTGACCCTACGGGCGTGCCGCTTTACGCCCACCCTTCCTACCTGACCCGCCGGGGTAGGCCTGGTATACATACCCGATGTTTCGAGGTAGAACCGGTTCCCCCACTGGTACTCTGGGGTTGGAACGGAACCCTTTGTGATGCGCCAGAGAACACCAGCTGTCCCTTCGTGCGCGCTGAACTAGACCCGGCCTCCCTACCGGACCCCACATGTTACACCCGGTATCCCTACCTGATGCTCCGCATTAGGCTTGGCACCCATACCCGATGTTCTGGGGTAGTAGCGGTACCCCCACCGTTACTCTGCGGTAGTATCGGTACACCCACCGGTACTCCGGGGTAGTACGTGAACACTTACTGGTTCACTGGGGTACACCTGCTGACGTTACTGGCGCGCGGTGTAGACCAGACATTCCTACCTGACCCTCCGTTTTAGGCCCGGTACCCCTACCTGATGCTCCGTTGTTGGCCTGGCACCCCTACCCGACATGCTGGGGTAGTACAGGTACCCCCACCGGTACTCTGCGGTAGTATTGGTACACCCACCGGTACTCCAGGGTAGTACCTGAACCCTTACTGGTTCGCTGGGGTACACCTGCTGACCTTACGGGCGTGCTCTGTACACCAGACATTCCTACCTGACCCTCCAGGCTAGGCCCGGTATCCATACCTGATGCTCTGCGGTAGGCCTGGCCCCCTACCCGACAATCTGGGGTAGTACCGGTACACCCAGAGGTACTCCGCGGTACTTTTGCTATACCCACCGGTACTCCTGGATTGTACCGGAACCCTTACTGGTGCGCCGGGGTACACCTGCTGACCCTACGGGCACACCGCTTTGGACCCACCCTTCCTACCTGACCCTCCGGGGTAGGCCTGGTATACCTACCTGATGTTTCAAGGTAGAACCGGTTCCCCCACCGGTACTCTGAGGTTGGAACGGAACCCTTTGTGATGCGCCAGAGAACACCAGCTGTCCCATCGTGCGCGCTGGACTAGACCTGGCCTCCCTACCGGACCCCACAGGTTAGACCCGCTATCCCTACCTGATGCTCCGCATATAGGCTTGGCACCCATACCCGATGTTCTGGGGTAGTAGCGGTACCCCCACCGTTACTCTGCGGTAGTATCGGTACACCCACCGGTACTCCGGGGTAGTACGTGAACCCTTACTGGTTCAATGGGGTACACCTGCTGACGTTACTGGCGCGCGGTGTAGACCAGACATTCCTACCTGACCCTCCGTTTTAGGCCCGGTACCCCTACCTGATGCTCCGTTGTTGGCCTGGCACCCCTACCCGACATGCTGGGGTAGTACAGGTACCCCCACCGGTACTCTGCGGTAGTATTGGTACACCCACCGGTACTCCAGGGTAGTACCTGAACCCTTACTGGTTCGCTGGGGTACACCTGCTGACCTTACGGGCGTGCTCTGTACACCAGACATTCCTACCTGACCCTCCAGGCTAGGCCCGGTATCCATACCTGATGCTCTGCGGTAGGCCTGGCCCCCTACCCGACAATCTGGGGTAGTACCGGTACACCCAGAGGTACTCCGCGGTACTTTTGCTATACCCACCGGTACTCCTGGATTGTACCGGAACCCTTACTGGTGCGCCGGGGTACACCTGCTGACCCTACGGGCGTGCCGCTTTACGCCCACCCTTCCTACCTGACCCTCCGGGGTAGGCCTGGTATACCTACCCGATGTTTCAAGGTAGAACCGGTTCCCCCACCGGTACTCTGAGGTTGGAACGGAACCCTTTGTGATGCGCCAGAGAACACCAGCTGTCCCATCGTGCGCGCTGGACTAGACCTGGCCTCCCTACCGGACCCCACAGGTTAGACCCGCTATCACTACCTGATGCTCCGCATATAGGCTTGGCACCCATACCCGATGTTCTGGGGTAGTAGCGGTACCCCCACCGTTACTCTGCGGTAGTATCGGTACACCCACCGGTACTCCGGGGTAGTACGTGAACCCTTACTGGTTCAATGGGGTACACCTGCTGACGTTACTGGCGCGCGGTGTAGACCAGACATTCCTACCTGACCCTCCGTTTTAGGCCCGGTATCCCTACCTGATGCTCCGTTGTTGGCCTGGCACCCCTACCCGATATGCTGGGGTAGTACCGCTACCCCAACCGGTACTCTGCGGTAGTATTGGTACACCTACCGGTACTCCAGGGTAGTACCTGAACCCTTACTGGTTCGCTGGGGTACACCTGCTGAACTTACGGGCGTGCTGTGTAGACCAGACATTCCTACCTGACCCTCCAGGCTAGGCCCGGTATCCCTACCTGATGCTCTGCGGTAGGCCTGGCCCCCTACCCGACAATCTGGGGTAGTACCGGTACACCCAGAGGTACTCCGCGGTAATTTTGCTATACCCACCGGTACTCCTGGATTGTACCGGAACCCTTACTGGTGCGCCGGGGTACACCTGCTGACCCTATGGGTTCGCCGCTTTACGCCCACCCTTCCTACCTGACCCGCCGGGGTAGGCCTGGTATACCTACCCGATGTTTCGAGGTAGAACCGGTTGCCCCACCGGTACTCTGGGGTTGGAACGGGACCCTTTGTGATGCGCCAGAGAACATCAGCTGTCCCTTCGTGCGCGCTGGACTAGACCCGGCCTCCCTACCGGACCCCACATGTTACACCCGGTATCCCTACCTGATGCTCCGCATTGGGCTTGGCACCCATACCCGATGTTCTGGGGTAGTAGCGGTACCCCCACCGTTACTCTGCGGTAGTATCGGTACACCCACCGGTACTCCGGGGTAGTACGTGAACCCTTACTGGTTCACTGGGGTACATCTGCTGACCTTACGGGCGTGCTCTGTAGACCAGACATTCCTACCTGACCCTCCGTTTTAGGCCCGGTATCCCTACCTGATGCTCCGTTGTTGGCCTGGCACCCCTACCCGATATGCTGGGGTAGTACCGGTACCCCCACCGGTAATCTGCGGTAGTATCGGTACACCCACCGGTACTCCGGGGTAGTACGTGAACACTTACTGGTTCACTGGGGTACACCTGATGACGTTACGGGCACACGGTATAGACCAGACATTCCTACCTGACCCTCCGTGTTAGTCCCGGTATCCCTACCTGATGCTCCGTTGTTGGCCTGGCACCCATACCCGATATGCTGGGGTAGTACCGCTACCCCAACCGGTACTCTGCGGTAGTATTGGTACACCTACCGGTACTCCAGGGTAGTACCTGAACCCTTACTGGTTTGCTGGGGTACACCTGCTGACCTTACGGGCGTGCTGTGTAGACCAGACATTCCTACCTGACCCTCCAGGCTAGGCCCGGTATCCCTACCTGATGCTCTGCGGTAGGCCTGGCCCCCTACCCGACAATCTGGGGTAGTACCGGTACACCCAGAGGTACTCCGCGGTAATTTTGCTATACCCACCGGTACTCCTGGATTGTACCGGAACCCTTACTGGTGCGCCGGGGTACACCTGCTGACACTACGGGCGCGCCGATTTACGCCCACCCTTCCTACCTGACCCTCCGGGTAGGCCTGGTATACCTACCCGATGTTTTAAGGTAGAACCGGTTGCCCCACCGGTACTCTGGGGTTGGAACGGAACCATTTGTGATGCGCCAGAGAACACCAGCTGTCCCATCGTGCGCGCTGAACTAGACCCGGCCTCCCTACCGGACCCCACAGGTTACACCCGGTATCCCTACCTGATGCTCCGCATTAGGCTTGGCACCCATACCCGATGTTCTGGGGTAGTAGCGGTACCCCCACCGTTACTCTGCGGTAGTATCGGTACACCCACCGGTACTCCGGGGTAGTACGTGAACCCTTACTGGTTCACTGGGGTACACCTGCTGACGTTACTGGCGCGCGGTGTAGACCAGACATTCCTACCTGACCCTCCGTTTTAGGCCCGGTATCCCTACCTGATGCTCCGTTGTTGGCCTGGCACCCATACCCGACATGCTGGGGTAGTACAGGTACCCCCACCGGTACTCTGCGGTAGTATTGGTACACCCACCGGTACTCCAGGATAGTACCTGAACTCTTACTGGTTCGCTGGGGTACACCTGCTGACCTTACGGGCGTGCTGTGTAGACCAGACATTCCTACCTGACCCTCCAGGCTAGGCCCGGTATCCCTACCTGATGCTCTGCGGTAGGCCTGGCCCCCTACCCGACAATCTGGGGTAGTACCGGTACACCCAGAGGTACTCCGCAGTACTTTTGCTATACCCACCGGTACTCCTGGATTGTACCGGAACCCTTACTGGTGCGCCGGGGTACACCTGCTGACCCTATGGGCTCGCCGCTTTACGCCCACCCTTCCTACCTGACCCGCCGGGGTAGGCCTGGTATACCTACCTGATGTTTCCAGGTAGAACCAGTTGCCCCACCGGTACTCTGGGCTTGGAACGGAACCCTTTGTGATGCGCCAGAGAACACCAGCTGTCCCATCGTGCGCGCTGGACTAGACCTGGCCTCCCTACCGGACCCCACAGGTTAGACCCGCTATCCCTACCTGATTTTCCGCATTAGGCTTGGCACCCATACCCGATGTTCTGGGGTAGTAGCGGTACCCCCACCGTTACTCTGCGGTAGTATCGGTACACCCACCGGTACTCCGGGGTAGTACGTGAACCCTTACTGGTTCAATGGGGTACACCTGCTGACGTTACTGGCGCGCGGTGTAGACCAGACATTCCTACCTGACCCTCCGTTTTAGGCCCGGTACCCCTACCTGATGCTCCGTTGTTGGCCTGGCACCCCTACCCGACATGCTGGGGTAGTACAGGTACCCCCACCGGTACTCTGCGGTAGTATTGGTACACCCACCGGTACTCCAGGGTAGTACCTGAACCCTTACTGGTTCGCTGGGGTACACCTGCTGACCTTACGGGCGTGCTCTGTACACCAGACATTCCTACCTGACCCTCCAGGCTAGGCCCGGTATCCATACCTGATGCTCTGCGGTAGGCCTGGCCCCCTACACGACAATCTGGGGTAGTACCGGTACACCCAGAGGTACTCCGCGGTACTTTTGCTATACCCACCGGTACTCCTGGATTGTACCGGAACCCTTACTGGTGCGCCGGGGTACACCTGCTGACCCTACGGGCACACCGCTTTGGACCCACCCTTCCTACCTGACCCTCCGGGGTAGGCCTGGTATACCTACCCGATGTTTCAAGGTAGAACCGGTTCCCCCACCGGTACTCTGAGGTTGGAACGGAACCCTTTGTGATGCGCCAGAGAACACCAGCTGTCCCATCGTGCGCGCTGGACTAGACCTGGCCTCCCTACCGGACCCCACAGGTTAGACCCGCTATCACTACCTGATGCTCCGCATATAGGCTTGGCACCCATACCCGATGTTCTGGGGTAGTAGCGGTACCCCCACCGTTACTCTGCGGTAGTATCGGTACACCCACCGGTACTCCGGGGTAGTACGTGAACCCTTACTGGTTCAATGGGGTACACCTGCTGACGTTACTGGCGCGCGGTGTAGACCAGACATTCCTACCTGACCCTCCGTTTTAGGCCCGGTACCCCTACCTGATGCTCCGTTGTTGGCCTGGCACCCCTACCCGACATGCTGGGGTAGTACAGGTACCCCCACCGGTACTCTGCGGTAGTATTGGTACACCCACCGGTACTCCAGGGTAGTACCTGAACCCTTACTGGTTCGCTGGGGTACACCTGCTGACCTTACGGGCGTGCTCTGTACACCAGACATTCCTACCTGACCCTCCAGGCTAGGCCCGGTATCCATACCTGATGCTCTGCGGTAGGCCTGGCCCCCTACCCGACAATCTGGGGTAGTACCGGTACACCCAGAGGTACTCCGCGGTACTTTTGCTATACCCACCGGTACTCCTGGATTGTACCGGAACCCTTACTGGTGCGCCGGGGTACACCTGCTGACCCTACGGGCACACCGCTTTGGACCCACCCTTCCTACCTGACCCTCCGGGGTAGGCCTGGTATACCTACCCGATGTTTCAAGGTAGAACCGGTTCCCCCACCGGTACTCTGAGGTTGGAACGGAACCCTTTGTGATGCGCCAGAGAACACCAGCTGTCCCATCGTGCGCGCTGGACTAGACCTGGCCTCCCTACCGGACCCCACAGGTTAGACCCGCTATCACTACCTGATGCTCCGCATATAGGCTTGGCACCCATACCCGATGTTCTGGGGTAGTAGCGGTACCCCCACCGTTACTCTGCGGTAGTATCGGTACACCCACCGGTACTCCGGGGTAGTACGTGAACCCTTACTGGTTCAATGGGGTACACCTGCTGACGTTACTGGCGCGCGGTGTAGACCAGACATTCCTACCTGACCCTCCGTTTTAGGCCCGGTATCCCTACCTGATGCTCCGTTGTTGGCCTGGCACCCCTACCCGATATGCTGGGGTAGTACCGGTACCCCCACCGGTACTCTGCGGTAGTATTGGTACACCCACCGGTACTCCAGGGCAGTACCTGAACACTTACTGGTTCGCTGGGGTACACCTGCTGACCTTACGGGCGTGCTCTGTAGACCAGACATTCCTACCTGACCCTCCAGGCTAGGCCCGGTATCCCTACCTGATGCTCTGCGGTAGGCCTGGCCCCCTACCCGACAATCTGGGGTAGTACCGGTACACCCACAGGTACTCCGCGGTACTTTTGCTATACCCACCGGTACTCCTGGATTGTACCGGAACCCTTACTGGTGCGCCGGGGTACACCTGCTGACCCTACGGGCGTGCCGCTTTACGCCCACCCTTCCTACCTGACCCGCCGGGGTAGGCCTGGTATACATACCCGATGTTTCGAGGTAGAACCGGTTCCCCCACTGGTACTCTGGGGTTGGAACGGAACCCTTTGTGATGCGCCAGAGAACACCAGCTGTCCCTTCGTGCGCGCTGAACTAGACCCGGCCTCCCTACCGGACCCCACATGTTACACCCGGTATCCCTACCTGATGCTCCGCATTAGGCTTGGCACCCATACCCGATGTTCTGGGGTAGTAGCGGTACCCCCACCGTTACTCTGCGGTAGTATCGGTACACCCACCGGTACTCCGGGGTAGTACGTGAACACTTACTGGTTCACTGGGGTACACCTGATGACGTTACGGGCACACGGTATAGACCAGACATTCCTACCTGACCCTCCGTGTTAGTCCCGGTATCCCTACCTGATGCTCCGTTGTTGGCCTGGCACCCATACCCGATATGCTGGGGTAGTACCGCTACCCCAACCGGTACTCTGCGGTAGTATTGGTACACCTACCGGTACTCCAGGGTAGTACCTGAACCCTTACTGGTTTGCTGGGGTACACCTGCTGACCTTACGGGCGTGCTGTGTAGACCAGACATTCCTACCTGACCCTCCAGGCTAGGCCCGGTATCCCTACCTGATGCTCTGCGGTAGGCCTGGCCCCCTACCCGACAATCTAGGGTAGTACCGGTACACCCAGAGGTACTCCGCGGTACTTTTGCTATACCCACCGGTACTCCTGGATTGTACCGGAACCCTTACTGGTGCGCCGGGGTACACCTGCTGACACTACGGGCGCGCCGATTTACGCCCACCCTTCCTACCTGACCCTCCGGGTAGGCCTGGTATACCTACCCGATGTTTCAAGGTAGAACCGGTTGCCCCACCGGTACTCTGGGGTTGGAACGGAACCCTTTGTGATGCGCCAGAGAACACCAGCTGTCCCATCGTGCGCGCTGAACTAGACCCGGCCTCCCTACCGGACCCCACATGTTACACCCGGTATCCCTACCTGATGCTCCGCATTAGGCTTGGCACCCATACCCGATGTTCTGGGGTAGTAGCGGTACCCCCACCGTTACTCTGCGGTAGTATCGGTACACCCACCGGTACTCCGGGGTAGTACGTGAACCCTTACTGGTTCACTGGGGTACACCTGCTGACGTTACTGGCGCGCGGTGTAGACCAGACATTCCTACCTGACCCTCCGTTTTAGGCCCGGTATCCCTACCTGATGCTCCGTTGTTGGCCTGGCACCCATACCCGACATGCTGGGGTAGTACAGGTACCCCCACCGGTACTCTGCGGTAGTATTGGTACACCCACCGGTACTCCAGGATAGTACCTGAACTCTTACTGGTTCGCTGGGGTACACCTGCTGACCTTACGGGCGTGCTGTGTAGACCAGACATTCCTACCTGACCCTCCAGGCTAGGCCCGGTATCCCTACCTGATGCTCTGCGGTAGGCCTGGCCCCCTACCCGACAATCTGGGGTAGTACCGGTACACCCAGAGGTACTCCGCAGTACTTTTGCTATACCCACCGGTACTCCTGGATTGTACCGGAACCCTTACTGGTGCGCCGGGGTACACCTGCTGACCCTATGGGCTCGCCGCTTTACGCCCACCCTTCCTACCTGACCCGCCGGGGTAGGCCTGGTATACCTACCTGATGTTTCCAGGTAGAACCAGTTGCCCCACCGGTACTCTGGGGTTGGAACGGAACCCTTTGTGATGCGCCAGAGAACACCAGCTGTCCCATCGTGCGCGCTGGACTAGACCTGGCCTCCCTACCGGACCCCACAGGTTAGACCCGCTATCCCTACCTGATTTTCCGCATTAGGCTTGGCACCCATACCCGATGTTCTGGGGTAGTAGCGGTACCCCCACCGTTACTCTGCGGTAGTATCGGTACACCCACCGGTACTCCGGGGTAGTACGTGAACCCTTACTGGTTCACTGGGGTACACCTGCTGACGTTACTGGCGCGCGGTGTAGACCAGACATTCCTACCTGACCCTCCGTTTTAGGCCCAGTACCCCTACCTGATGCTCCGTTGTTGGCCTGGCACCCCTACCCGACATGCTGGGGTAGTACAGGTACCCCCACCGGTACTCTGCGGTAGTATTGGTACACCCACCGGTACTCCAGGGTAGTACCTGAACCCTTACTGGTTCGCTGGGGTACACCTGCTGACCTTACGGGCGTGCTCTGTACACCAGACATTCCTACCTGACCCTCCAGGCTAGGCCCGGTATCCCTACCTGACGCTCTGCGGTAGGCCTGGCCCCCTACCCGACAATCTGGGGTAGTACCGGTACACCCAGAGGTACTCCGCGGTACTTTTGCTATACCCACCGGTACTCCTGGATTGTACCGGAACCCTTACTGGTGCGCCGGGGTACACCTGCTGACCCTACGGGCACACCGCTTTGGACCCACCCTTCCTACCTGACCCTCCGGGGTAGGCCTGGTATACCTACCCGATGTTTCAAGGTAGAACCGGTTCCCCCACCGGTACTCTGAGGTTGGAACGGAACCCTTTGTGATGCGCCAGAGAACACCAGCTGTCCCATCGTGCGCGCTGGACTAGACCTGGCCTCCCTACCGGACCCCACAGGTTAGACCCGCTATCACTACCTGATGCTCCGCATATAGGCTTGGCACCCATACCCGATGTTCTGGGGTAGTAGCGGTACCCCCACCGTTACTCTGCGGTAGTATCGGTACACCCACCGGTACTCCGGGGTAGTACGTGAACCCTTACTGGTTCAATGGGGTACACCTGCTGACGTTACTGGCGCGCGGTGTAGACCAGACATTCCTACCTGACCCTCCGTTTTAGGCCCGGTACCCCTACCTGATGCTCCGTTGTTGGCCTGGCACGCCTACCCGACATGCTGGGGTAGTACAGGTACCCCCACCGGTACTCTGCGGTAGTATTGGTACACCCACCGGTACTCCAGGGTAGTACCTGAACCCTTACTGGTTCGCTGGGGTACACCTGCTGACCTTACGGGCGTGCTCTGTACACCAGACATTCCTACCTGACCCTCCAGGCTAGGCCCGGTATCCATACCTGATGCTCTGCGGTAGGCCTGGCCCCCTACCCGACAATCTGGGGTAGTACCGGTACACCCAGAGGTACTCCGCGGTACTTTTGCTATACCCACCGGTACTCCTGGATTGTACCGGAACCCTTACTGGTGCGCCGGGGTACACCTGCTGACCCTACGGGCACACCGCTTTGGACCCACCCTTCCTACCTGACCCTCCGGGGTAGGCCTGGTATACCTACCCGATGTTTCAAGGTAGAACCGGTTCCCCCACCGGTACTCTGAGGTTGGAACGGAACCCTTTGTGATGCGCCAGAGAACACCAGCTGTCCCATCGTGCGCGTTGGACTAGACCTGGCCTCCCTACCGGACCCCACAGGTTAGACCCGCTATCACTACCTGATGCTCCGCATATAGGCTTGGCACCCATACCCGATGTTCTGGGGTAGTAGCGGTACCCCCACCGTTACTCTGCGGTAGTATCGGTACACCCACCGGTACTCCGGGGTAGTACGTGAACCCTTACTGGTTCAATGGGGTACACCTGCTGACGTTACTGGCGCGCGGTGTAGACCAGACATTCCTACCTGACCCTCCGTTTTAGGCCCGGTACCCCTACCTGATGCTCCGTTGTTGGCCTGGCACCCCTACCCGATATGCTGGGGTAGTACCGCTACCCCAACCGGTACTCTGCGGTAGTATTGGTACACCCACCGGTACTCCAGGGCAGTACCTGAACACTTACTGGTTCGCTGGGGTACACCTGCTGACCTTACGGGTGTGCTCTGTAGACCAGACATTCCTACCTGACCCTCCAGGCTAGGCCCGGTATCCCTACCTGATGCTCTGCGGTAGGCCTGGCCCCCTACCCGACAATCTGGGGTAGTACCGGTACACCCACAGGTACTCCGCGGTAGTTTTGCTATACCCACCGGTACTCCTGGATTGTACCGGAACCCTTACTGGTGCGCCGGGGTACACCTGCTGACCCTACGGGCGTGCCGCTTTACGCCCACCCTTCCTACCTGACCCGCCGGGGTAGGCCTGGTATACATACCCGATGTTTCGAGGTAGAACCGGTTCCCCCACTGGTACTCTGGGGTTGGAACGGAACCCTTTGTGATGCGCCAGAGAACACCAGCTGTCCCTTCGTGCGCGCTGAACTAGACCCGGCCTCCCTACCGGACCCCACATGTTACACCCGGTATCCCTACCTGATGCTCCGCATTAGGCTTGGCACCCATACCCGATGTTCTGGGGTAGTAGCGGTACCCCCACCGTTACTCTGCGGTAGTATCGGTACACCCACCGGTACTCCGGGGTAGTACGTGAACACTTACTGGTTCACTGGGGTACACCTGATGACGTTACGGGCACACGGTATAGACCAGACATTCCTACCTGACCCTCCGTGTTAGTCCCGGTATCCCTACCTGATGCTCCGTTGTTGGCCTGGCACCCATACCCGATATGCTGGGGTAGTACCGCTACCCCAACCGGTACTCTGCGGTAGTATTGGTACACCTACCGGTACTCCAGGGTAGTACCTGAACCCTTACTGGTTTGCTGGGGTACACCTGCTGACCTTACGGGCGTGCTGTGTAGACCAGACATTCCTACCTGACCCTCCAGGCTAGGCCCGGTATCCCTACCTGATGCTCTGCGGTAGGCCTGGCCCCCTACCCGACAATCTAGGGTAGTACCGGTACACCCAGAGGTACTCCGCGGTACTTTTGCTATACCCACCGGTACTCCTGGATTGTACCGGAACCCTTACTGGTGCGCCGGGGTACACCTGCTGACACTACGGGCGCGCCGATTTACGCCCACCCTTCCTACCTGACCCTCCGGGTAGGCCTGGTATACCTACCCGATGTTTCAAGGTAGAACCGGTTGCCCCACCGGTACTCTGGGGTTGGAACGGAACCCTTTGTGATGCGCCAGAGAACACCAGCTGTCCCATCGTGCGCGCTGAACTAGACCCGGCCTCCCTACCGGACCCCACATGTTACACCCGGTATCCCTACCTGATGCTCCGCATTAGGCTTGGCACCCATACCCGATGTTCTGGGGTAGTAGCGGTACCCCCACCGTTACTCTGCGGTAGTATCGGTACACCCACCGGTACTCCGGGGTAGTACGTGAACCCTTACTGGTTCACTGGGGTACACCTGCTGACGTTACTGGCGCGCGGTGTAGACCAGACATTCCTACCTGACCCTCCGTTTTAGGCCCGGTATCCCTACCTGATGCTCCGTTGTTGGCCTGGCACCCATACCCGACATGCTGGGGTAGTACAGGTACCCCCACCGGTACTCTGCGGTAGTATTGGTACACCCACCGGTACTCCAGGATAGTACCTGAACTCTTACTGGTTCGCTGGGGTACACCTGCTGACCTTACGGGCGTGCTGTGTAGACCAGACATTCCTACCTGACCCTCCAGGCTAGGCCCGGTATCCCTACCTGATGCTCTGCGGTAGGCCTGGCCCCCTACCCGACAATCTGGGGTAGTACCGGTACACCCAGAGGTACTCCGCAGTACTTTTGCTATACCCACCGGTACTCCTGGATTGTACCGGAACCCTTACTGGTGCGCCGGGGTACACCTGCTGACCCTATGGGCTCGCCGCTTTACGCCCACCCTTCCTACCTGACCCGCCGGGGTAGGCCTGGTATACCTACCTGATGTTTCCAGGTAGAACCAGTTGCCCCACCGGTACTCTGGGCTTGGAACGGAACCCTTTGTGATGCGCCAGAGAACACCAGCTGTCCCATCGTGCGCGCTGGACTAGACCTGGCCTCCCTACCGGACCCCACAGGTTAGACCCGCTATCCCTACCTGATTTTCCGCATTAGGCTTGGCACCCATACCCGATGTTCTGGGGTAGTAGCGGTACCCCCACCGTTACTCTGCGGTAGTATCGGTACACCCACCGGTACTCCGGGGTAGTACGTGAACCCTTACTGGTTCAATGGGGTACACCTGCTGACGTTACTGGCGCGCGGTGTAGACCAGACATTCCTACCTGACCCTCCGTTTTAGGCCCGGTACCCCTACCTGATGCTCCGTTGTTGGCCTGGCACCCCTACCCGACATGCTGGGGTAGTACAGGTACCCCCACCGGTACTCTGCGGTAGTATTGGTACACCCACCGGTACTCCAGGGTAGTACCTGAACCCTTACTGGTTCGCTGGGGTACACCTGCTGACCTTACGGGCGTGCTCTGTACACCAGACATTCCTACCTGACCCTCCAGGCTAGGCCCGGTATCCATACCTGATGCTCTGCGGTAGGCCTGGCCCCCTACACGACAATCTGGGGTAGTACCGGTACACCCAGAGGTACTCCGCGGTACTTTTGCTATACCCACCGGTACTCCTGGATTGTACCGGAACCCTTACTGGTGCGCCGGGGTACACCTGCTGACCCTACGGGCACACCGCTTTGGACCCACCCTTCCTACCTGACCCTCCGGGGTAGGCCTGGTATACCTACCCGATGTTTCAAGGTAGAACCGGTTCCCCCACCGGTACTCTGAGGTTGGAACGGAACCCTTTGTGATGCGCCAGAGAACACCAGCTGTCCCATCGTGCGCGCTGGACTAGACCTGGCCTCCCTACCGGACCCCACAGGTTAGACCCGCTATCACTACCTGATGCTCCGCATATAGGCTTGGCACCCATACCCGATGTTCTGGGGTAGTAGCGGTACCCCCACCGTTACTCTGCGGTAGTATCGGTACACCCACCGGTACTCCGGGGTAGTACGTGAACCCTTACTGGTTCAATGGGGTACACCTGCTGACGTTACTGGCGCGCGGTGTAGACCAGACATTCCTACCTGACCCTCCGTTTTAGGCCCGGTACCCCTACCTGATGCTCCGTTGTTGGCCTGGCACCCCTACCCGACATGCTGGGGTAGTACAGGTACCCCCACCGGTACTCTGCGGTAGTATTGGTACACCCACCGGTACTCCAGGGTAGTACCTGAACCCTTACTGGTTCGCTGGGGTACACCTGCTGACCTTACGGGCGTGCTCTGTACACCAGACATTCCTACCTGACCCTCCAGGCTAGGCCCGGTATCCATACCTGATGCTCTGCGGTAGGCCTGGCCCCCTACCCGACAATCTGGGGTAGTACCGGTACACCCAGAGGTACTCCGCGGTACTTTTGCTATACCCACCGGTACTCCTGGATTGTACCGGAACCCTTACTGGTGCGCCGGGGTACACCTGCTGACCCTACGGGCACACCGCTTTGGACCCACCCTTCCTACCTGACCCTCCGGGGTAGGCCTGGTATACCTACCCGATGTTTCAAGGTAGAACCGGTTCCCCCACCGGTACTCTGAGGTTGGAACGGAACCCTTTGTGATGCGCCAGAGAACACCAGCTGTCCCATCGTGCGCGCTGGACTAGACCTGGCCTCCCTACCGGACCCCACAGGTTAGACCCGCTATCACTACCTGATGCTCCGCATATAGGCTTGGCACCCATACCCGATGTTCTGGGGTAGTAGCGGTACCCCCACCGTTACTCTGCGGTAGTATCGGTACACCCACCGGTACTCCGGGGTAGTACGTGAACCCTTACTGGTTCAATGGGGTACACCTGCTGACGTTACTGGCGCGCGGTGTAGACCAGACATTCCTACCTGACCCTCCGTGTTAGTCCCGGTATCCCTACCTGATGCTCCGTTGTTGGCCTGGCACCCCTACCCGATATGCTGGGGTAGTAGCGGTACCCCCACCGGTACTCTGCGGTAGTATTGGTACACCCACCGGTACTCCAGGGCAGTACCTGAACACTTACTGGTTCGCTGGGGTACACCTGCTGACCTTACGGGCGTGCTCTGTAGACCAGACATTCCTACCTGACCCTCCAGGCTAGGCCCGGTATCCCTACCTGATGCTCTGCGGTAGGCCTGGCCCCCTACCCGACAATCTGGGGTAGTACCGGTACACCCACAGGTACTCCGCGGTCCTTTTGCTATACCCACCGGTACTCCTGGATTGTACCGGAACCCTTACTGGTGCGCCGGGGTACACCTGCTGACCCTACGGGCGTGCCGCTTTACGCCCACCCTTCCTACCTGACCCGCCGGGGTAGGCCTGGTATACATACCCGATGTTTCGAGGTAGAACCGGTTCCCCCACTGGTACTCTGGGGTTGGAACGGAACCCTTTGTGATGCGCCAGAGAACACCAGCTGTCCCTTCGTGCGCGCTGAACTAGACCCGGCCTCCCTACCGGACCCCACATGTTACACCCGGTATCCCTACCTGATGCTCCGCATTAGGCTTGGCACCCATACCCGATGTTCTGGGGTAGTAGCGGTACCCCCACCGTTACTCTGCGGTAGTATCGGTACACCCACCGGTACTCCGGGGTAGTACGTGAACACTTACTGGTTCACTGGGGTACACCTGATGACGTTACGGGCACACGGTATAGACCAGACATTCCTACCTGACCCTCCGTGTTAGTCCCGGTATCCCTACCTGATGCTCCGTTGTTGGCCTGGCACCCATACCCGATATGCTGGGGTAGTACCGCTACCCCAACCGGTACTCTGCGGTAGTATTGGTACACCTACCGGTACTCCAGGGTAGTACCTGAACCCTTACTGGTTTGCTGGGGTACACCTGCTGACCTTACGGGCGTGCTGTGTAGACCAGACATTCCTACCTGACCCTCCAGGCTAGGCCCGGTATCCCTACCTGATGCTCTGCGGTAGGCCTGGCCCCCTACCCGACAATCTAGGGTAGTACCGGTACACCCAGAGGTACTCCGCGGTACTTTTGCTATACCCACCGGTACTCCTGGATTGTACCGGAACCCTTACTGGTGCGCCGGGGTACACCTGCTGACACTACGGGCGCGCCGATTTACGCCCACCCTTCCTACCTGACCCTCCGGGTAGGCCTGGTATACCTACCCGATGTTTCAAGGTAGAACCGGTTGCCCCACCGGTACTCTGGGGTTGGAACGGAACCCTTTGTGATGCGCCAGAGAACACCAGCTGTCCCATCGTGCGCGCTGAACTAGACCCGGCCTCCCTACCGGACCCCACATGTTACACCCGGTATCCCTACCTGATGCTCCGCATTAGGCTTGGCACCCATACCCGATGTTCTGGGGTAGTAGCGGTACCCCCACCGTTACTCTGCGGTAGTATCGGTACACCCACCGGTACTCCGGGGTAGTACGTGAACCCTTACTGGTTCACTGGGGTACACCTGCTGACGTTACTGGCGCGCGGTGTAGACCAGACATTCCTACCTGACCCTCCGTTTTAGGCCCGGTATCCCTACCTGATGCTCCGTTGTTGGCCTGGCACCCATACCCGACATGCTGGGGTAGTACAGGTACCCCCACCGGTACTCTGCGGTAGTATTGGTACACCCACCGGTACTCCAGGATAGTACCTGAACTCTTACTGGTTCGCTGGGGTACACCTGCTGACCTTACGGGCGTGCTGTGTAGACCAGACATTCCTACCTGACCCTCCAGGCTAGGCCCGGTATCCCTACCTGATGCTCTGCGGTAGGCCTGGCCCCCTACCCGACAATCTGGGGTAGTACCGGTACACCCAGAGGTACTCCGCAGTACTTTTGCTATACCCACCGGTACTCCTGGATTGTACCGGAACCCTTACTGGTGCGCCGGGGTACACCTGCTGACCCTATGGGCTCGCCGCTTTACGCCCACCCTTCCTACCTGACCCGCCGGGGTAGGCCTGGTATACCTACCTGATGTTTCCAGGTAGAACCAGTTGCCCCACCGGTACTCTGGGGTTGGAACGGAACCCTTTGTGATGCGCCAGAGAACACCAGCTGTCCCATCGTGCGCGCTGGACTAGACCTGGCCTCCCTACCGGACCCCACAGGTTAGACCCGCTATCCCTACCTGATTTTCCGCATTAGGCTTGGCACCCATACCCGATGTTCTGGGGTAGTAGCGGTACCCCCACCGTTACTCTGCGGTAGTATCGGTACACCCACCGGTACTCCGGGGTAGTACGTGAACCCTTACTGGTTCACTGGGGTACACCTGCTGACGTTACTGGCGCGCGGTGTAGACCAGACATTCCTACCTGACCCTCCGTTTTAGGCCCAGTACCCCTACCTGATGCTCCGTTGTTGGCCTGGCACCCCTACCCGACATGCTGGGGTAGTACAGGTACCCCCACCGGTACTCTGCGGTAGTATTGGTACACCCACCGGTACTCCAGGGTAGTACCTGAACCCTTACTGGTTCGCTGGGGTACACCTGCTGACCTTACGGGCGTGCTCTGTACACCAGACATTCCTACCTGACCCTCCAGGCTAGGCCCGGTATCCCTACCTGACGCTCTGCGGTAGGCCTGGCCCCCTACCCGACAATCTGGGGTAGTACCGGTACACCCAGAGGTACTCCGCGGTACTTTTGCTATACCCACCGGTACTCCTGGATTGTACCGGAACCCTTACTGGTGCGCCGGGGTACACCTGCTGACCCTACGGGCACACCGCTTTGGACCCACCCTTCCTACCTGACCCTCCGGGGTAGGCCTGGTATACCTACCCGATGTTTCAAGGTAGAACCGGTTCCCCCACCGGTACTCTGAGGTTGGAACGGAACCCTTTGTGATGCGCCAGAGAACACCAGCTGTCCCATCGTGCGCGCTGGACTAGACCTGGCCTCCCTACCGGACCCCACAGGTTAGACCCGCTATCACTACCTGATGCTCCGCATATAGGCTTGGCACCCATACCCGATGTTCTGGGGTAGTAGCGGTACCCCCACCGTTACTCTGCGGTAGTATCGGTACACCCACCGGTACTCCGGGGTAGTACGTGAACCCTTACTGGTTCAATGGGGTACACCTGCTGACGTTACTGGCGCGCGGTGTAGACCAGACATTCCTACCTGACCCTCCGTTTTAGGCCCGGTACCCCTACCTGATGCTCCGTTGTTGGCCTGGCACGCCTACCCGACATGCTGGGGTAGTACAGGTACCCCCACCGGTACTCTGCGGTAGTATTGGTACACCCACCGGTACTCCAGGGTAGTACCTGAACCCTTACTGGTTCGCTGGGGTACACCTGCTGACCTTACGGGCGTGCTCTGTACACCAGACATTCCTACCTGACCCTCCAGGCTAGGCCCGGTATCCATACCTGATGCTCTGCGGTAGGCCTGGCCCCCTACCCGACAATCTGGGGTAGTACCGGTACACCCAGAGGTACTCCGCGGTACTTTTGCTATACCCACCGGTACTCCTGGATTGTACCGGAACCCTTACTGGTGCGCCGGGGTACACCTGCTGACCCTACGGGCACACCGCTTTGGACCCACCCTTCCTACCTGACCCTCCGGGGTAGGCCTGGTATACCTACCCGATGTTTCAAGGTAGAACCGGTTCCCCCACCGGTACTCTGAGGTTGGAACGGAACCCTTTGTGATGCGCCAGAGAACACCAGCTGTCCCATCGTGCGCGTTGGACTAGACCTGGCCTCCCTACCGGACCCCACAGGTTAGACCCGCTATCACTACCTGATGCTCCGCATATAGGCTTGGCACCCATACCCGATGTTCTGGGGTAGTAGCGGTACCCCCACCGTTACTCTGCGGTAGTATCGGTACACCCACCGGTACTCCGGGGTAGTACGTGAACCCTTACTGGTTCAATGGGGTACACCTGCTGACGTTACTGGCGCGCGGTGTAGACCAGACATTCCTACCTGACCCTCCGTTTTAGGCCCGGTACCCCTACCTGATGCTCCGTTGTTGGCCTGGCACCCCTACCCGATATGCTGGGGTAGTACCGCTACCCCAACCGGTACTCTGCGGTAGTATTGGTACACCCACCGGTACTCCAGGGCAGTACCTGAACACTTACTGGTTCGCTGGGGTACACCTGCTGACCTTACGGGCGTGCTCTGTAGACCAGACATTCCTACCTGACCCTCCAGGCTAGGCCCGGTATCCCTACCTGATGCTCTGCGGTAGGCCTGGCCCCCTACCCGACAATCTGGGGTAGTACCGGTACACCCACAGGTACTCCGCGGTACTTTTGCTATACCCACCGGTACTCCTGGATTGTACCGGAACCCTTACTGGTGCGCCGGGGTACACCTGCTGACCCTACGGGCGTGCCGCTTTACGCCCACCCTTCCTACCTGACCCGCCGGGGTAGGCCTGGTATACATACCCGATGTTTCGAGGTAGAACCGGTTCCCCCACTGGTACTCTGGGGTTGGAACGGAACCCTTTGTGATGCGCCAGAGAACACCAGCTGTCCCTTCGTGCGCGCTGAACTAGACCCGGCCTCCCTACCGGACCCCACATGTTACACCCGGTATCCCTACCTGATGCTCCGCATTAGGCTTGGCACCCATACCCGATGTTCTGGGGTAGTAGCGGTACCCCCACCGTTACTCTGCGGTAGTATCGGTACACCCACCGGTACTCCGGGGTAGTACGTGAACACTTACTGGTTCACTGGGGTACACCTGATGACGTTACGGGCACACGGTATAGACCAGACATTCCTACCTGACCCTCCGTGTTAGTCCCGGTATCCCTACCTGATGCTCCGTTGTTGGCCTGGCACCCATACCCGATATGCTGGGGTAGTACCGCTACCCCAACCGGTACTCTGCGGTAGTATTGGTACACCTACCGGTACTCCAGGGTAGTACCTGAACCCTTACTGGTTTGCTGGGGTACACCTGCTGACCTTACGGGCGTGCTGTGTAGACCAGACATTCCTACCTGACCCTCCAGGCTAGGCCCGGTATCCCTACCTGATGCTCTGCGGTAGGCCTGGCCCCCTACCCGACAATCGAGGGTAGTACCGGTACACCCAGAGGTACTCCGCGGTACTTTTGCTATACCCACCGGTACTCCTGGATTGTACCGGAACCCTTACTGGTGCGCCGGGGTACACCTGCTGACACTACGGGCGCGCCGATTTACGCCCACCCTTCCTACCTGACCCTCCGGGTAGGCCTGGTATACCTACCCGATGTTTCAAGGTAGAACCGGTTGCCCCACCGGTACTCTGGGGTTGGAACGGAACCCTTTGTGATGCGCCAGAGAACACCAGCTGTCCCATCGTGCGCGCTGAACTAGACCCGGCCTCCCTACCGGACCCCACATGTTACACCCGGTATCCCTACCTGATGCTCCGCATTAGGCTTGGCACCCATACCCGATGTTCTGGGGTAGTAGCGGTACCCCCACCGTTACTCTGCGGTAGTATCGGTACACCCACCGGTACTCCGGGGTAGTACGTGAACCCTTACTGGTTCACTGGGGTACACCTGCTGACGTTACTGGCGCGCGGTGTAGACCAGACATTCCTACCTGACCCTCCGTTTTAGGCCCGGTATCCCTACCTGATGCTCCGTTGTTGGCCTGGCACCCATACCCGACATGCTGGGGTAGTACAGGTACCCCCACCGGTACTCTGCGGTAGTATTGGTACACCCACCGGTACTCCAGGATAGTACCTGAACTCTTACTGGTTCGCTGGGGTACACCTGCTGACCTTACGGGCGTGCTGTGTAGACCAGACATTCCTACCTGACCCTCCAGGCTAGGCCCGGTATCCCTACCTGATGCTCTGCGGTAGGCCTGGCCCCCTACCCGACAATCTGGGGTAGTACCGGTACACCCAGAGGTACTCCGCAGTACTTTTGCTATACCCACCGGTACTCCTGGATTGTACCGGAACCCTTACTGGTGCGCCGGGGTACACCTGCTGACCCTATGGGCTCGCCGCTTTACGCCCACCCTTCCTACCTGACCCGCCGGGGTAGGCCTGGTATACCTACCTGATGTTTCCAGGTAGAACCAGTTGCCCCACCGGTACTCTGGGGTTGGAACGGAACCCTTTGTGATGCGCCAGAGAACACCAGCTGTCCCATCGTGCGCGCTGGACTAGACCTGGCCTCCCTACCGGACCCCACAGGTTAGACCCGCTATCCCTACCTGATTTTCCGCATTAGGCTTGGCACCCATACCCGATGTTCTGGGGTAGTAGCGGTACCCCCACCGTTACTCTGCGGTAGTATCGGTACACCCACCGGTACTCCGGGGTAGTACGTGAACCCTTACTGGTTCACTGGGGTACACCTGCTGACGTTACTGGCGCGCGGTGTAGACCAGACATTCCTACCTGACCCTCCGGTTTAGGCCCGGTAACCCTACCTGATGCTCCGTTGTTGGCCTGGCACCCCTACCCGACATGCTGGGGTAGTACAGGTACCCCCACCGGTACTCTGCGGTAGTATTGGTACACCCACCGGTACTCCAGGGTAGTACCTGAACCCTTACTGGTTCGCTGGGGTACACCTGCTGACCTTACGGGCGTGCTCTGTACACCAGACATTCCTACCTGACCCTCCAGGCTAGGCCCGGTATCCCTACCTGACGCTCTGCGGTAGGCCTGGCCCCCTACCCGACAATCTGGGGTAGTACCGGTACACCCAGAGGTACTCCGCGGTACTTTTGCTATACCCACCGGTACTCCTGGATTGTACCGGAACCCTTACTGGTGCGCCGGGGTACACCTGCTGACCCTACGGGCACACCGCTTTGGACCCACCCTTCCTACCTGACCCTCCGGGGTAGGCCTGGTATACCTACCCGATGTTTCAAGGTAGAACCGGTTCCCCCACCGGTACTCTGAGGTTGGAACGGAACCCTTTGTGATGCGCCAGAGAACACCAGCTGTCCCATCGTGCGCGCTGGACTAGACCTGGCCTCCCTACCGGACCCCACAGGTTAGACCCGCTATCACTACCTGATGCTCCGCATATAGGCTTGGCACCCATACCCGATGTTCTGGGGTAGTAGCGGTACCCCCACCGTTACTCTGCGGTAGTATCGGTACACCCACCGGTACTCCGGGGTAGTACGTGAACCCTTACTGGTTCAATGGGGTACACCTGCTGACGTTACTGGCGCGCGGTGTAGACCAGACATTCCTACCTGACCCTCCGTTTTAGGCCCGGTACCCCTACCTGATGCTCCGTTGTTGGCCTGGCACGCCTACCCGACATGCTGGGGTAGTACAGGTACCCCCACCGGTACTCTGCGGTAGTATTGGTACACCCACCGGTACTCCAGGGTAGTACCTGAACCCTTACTGGTTCGCTGGGGTACACCTGCTGACCTTACGGGCGTGCTCTGTACACCAGACATTCCTACCTGACCCTCCAGGCTAGGCCCGGTATCCATACCTGATGCTCTGCGGTAGGCCTGGCCCCCTACCCGACAATCTGGGGTAGTACCGGTACACCCAGAGGTACTCCGCGGTACTTTTGCTATACCCACCGGTACTCCTGGATTGTACCGGAACCCTTACTGGTGCGCCGGGGTACACCTGCTGACCCTACGGGCACACCGCTTTGGACCCACCCTTCCTACCTGACCCTCCGGGGTAGGCCTGGTATACCTACCCGATGTTTCAAGGTAGAACCGGTTCCCCCACCGGTACTCTGAGGTTGGAACGGAACCCTTTGTGATGCGCCAGAGAACACCAGCTGTCCCATCGTGCGCGTTGGACTAGACCTGGCCTCCCTACCGGACCCCACAGGTTAGACCCGCTATCACTACCTGATGCTCCGCATATAGGCTTGGCACCCATACCCGATGTTCTGGGGTAGTAGCGGTACCCCCACCGTTACTCTGCGGTAGTATCGGTACACCCACCGGTACTCCGGGGTAGTACGTGAACCCTTACTGGTTCAATGGGGTACACCTGCTGACGTTACTGGCGCGCGGTGTAGACCAGACATTCCTACCTGACCCTCCGTTTTAGGCCCGGTATCCCTACCTGATGCTCCGTTGTTGGCCTGGCACCCCTACCCGATATGCTGGGGTAGTACCGCTACCCCAACCGGTACTCTGCGGTAGTATTGGTACACCTACCGGTACTCCAGGGTAGTACCTGAACCCTTACTGGTTCGCTGGGGTACACCTGCTGAACTTACGGGCGTGCTGTGTAGACCAGACATTCCTACCTGACCCTCCGTTTTAGGCCCGGTACCCCTACCTGATGCTCCGTTGTTGGCCTGGCACCCCTACCCGACATGCTGGGGTAGTACAGGTACCCCCACCGGTACTCTGCGGTAGTATTGGTACACCCACCGGTACTCCAGGGTAGTACCTGAACCCTTACTGGTTCGCTGGGGTACACCTGCTGACCTTACGTGCGTGCTCTGTACACCAGACATTCCTACCTGACCCTCCAGGCTAGGCCCGGTATCCATACCTGATGCTCTGCGGTAGGCCTGGCCCCCTACCCGACAATCTGGGGTAGTACCGGTACACCCAGAGGTACTCCGCGGTACTTTTGCTATACCCACCGGTACTCCTGGATTGTACCGGAACCCTTACTGGTGCGCCGGGGTACACCTGCTGACCCTACGGGCACACCGCTTTGGACCCACCCTTCCTACCTGACCCTCCGGGGTAGGCCTGGTATACCTACCCGATGTTTCAAGGTAGAACCGGTTCCCCCACCGGTACTCTGAGGTTGGAACGGAACCCTTTGTGATGCGCCAGAGAACACCAGCTGTCCCATCGTGCGCGCTGGACTAGACCTGGCCTCCCTACTGGACCCCACAGGTTAGACCCGCTATCACTACCTGATGCTCCGCATATAGGCTTGGCACCCATACCCGATGTTCTGGGGTAGTAGCGGTACCCCCACCGTTACTCTGCGGTAGTATCGGTACACCCACCGGTACTCCGGGGTAGTACGTGAACCCTTACTGGTTCAATGGGGTACACCTGCTGACGTTACTGGCGCGCGGTGTAGACCAGACATTCCTACCTGACCCTCCGTTTTAGGCCCGGTATCCCTACCTGATGCTCCGTTGTTGGCCTGGCACCCCTACCCGATATGCTGGGGTAGTACCGCTACCCCAACCGGTACTCTGCGGTAGTATTGGTACACCTACCGGTACTCCAGGGTAGTACCTGAACCCTTACTGGTTCGCTGGGGTACACCTGCTGAACTTACGGGCGTGCTGTGTAGACCAGACATTCCTACCTGACCCTCCAGGCTAGGCCCGGTATCCCTACCTGATGCTCTGCGGTAGGCCTGGCCCCCTACCCGACAATCTGGGGTAGTACCGGTACACCCAGAGGTACTCCGCGGTAATTTTGCTATACCCACCGGTACTCCTGGATTGTACCGGAACCCTTACTGGTGCGCCGGGGTACACCTGCTGACACTACGGGCCCGCCGATTTACGCCCACCCTTCCTACCTGACCCTCCGGGTAGGCCTGGTATACCTAGCCGATGTTTCCAGGTAGAACCAGTTGCCCCACCGGTACTCTGGGGTTGGAACGGAACCCTTTGTGATGCGCCAGAGAACACCAGCTGTCCCATCGTGCGCGCTGGACTAGACCTGGCCTCCCTACCGGACCCCACAGGTTAGACCCGCTATCACTACATGATGCTCCGCATATAGGCTTGGCACCCATACCCGATGTTCTGGGGTAGTAGCGGTACCCCCACCGTTACTCTGCGGTAGTATCGGTACACCCACCGTTACTCCGGGGTAGTACGTGAACCCTTACTGGTTCACTGGGGTACACCTGCTGAAGTTACTGGCTCGCGGTATAGACCAGACATTCCTACCTGACCCTCCGTTTTAGGCCCGGTATCCCTACCTGATCCTCCGTTGTTGGCCTGGCACCCCTACCCGATATGCTGGGGTAGTACCGGTACCCCCACCAGTACTCTGCGGTAGTATTGGTACACCCACCGGTACTCCAGGGTAGTACCTGAACCCTTACTGGTTCGCTGGGGTACACCTGCTGACCTTACGGGCGTGCTGTGTAGACCAGACATTCCTACCTGACCCTCCAGGCTAGGCCCGGTATCCCTACCTGATGCTCTGCGGTAGGCCTGGCCCCCTACCCGACAATCTGGGGTAGTACCGGTACACCCAGAGGTACTCCGCGGTACTTTTGCTATACCCACCGGTACTCCTGGATTGTACCGGAACCCTTACTGGTGCGCCGGGGTACACCTGCTGAGCCTATGGGCTCGCCGCTTTATGCCCACCCTTCCTACCTGACCCGCCGGGGTAGGCCTGGTACACCTACCCGATGTTTCGAGGTAGAACCCGTTCCCCTACCGGTACTCTGGGGTTGGAACGGAACCCTTTGTGATGCGCCAGAGAACACCAGCTGTCCCATCGTGCGCGCTGGACTAGACCTGGACTCCCTACCGGACCCCACAGGTTAGACCCGCTATCACTACATGATGCTCCGCATATAGGCTTGGCACCCATACCCGATGTTCTGGGGTAGTAGCGGTACCCCCACCGTTACTCTGCGGTAGTATCGGTACACCCACCGGTACTCCGGGGTAGTACGTGAACCCTTACTGGTTCAATGGGGTACACCTGCTGACGTTACTGGCGCGCGGTGTAGACCAGACATTCCTACCTGACCCTCCGTTTTAGGCCCGGTATCCCTACCTGATGCTCCGTTGTTGGCCTGGCACCCCTACCCGATATGCTGGGGTAGTACCGCTACCCCCACCGGTACTCTGCGGTAGTATTGGTACACCCACCGGTACTCCAGGGTAGTACCTGAACCCTTACTGGTTCGCTGGGGTACACCTGCTGACCTTACGGGCGTGCTCTGTACACCAGACATTCCTACCTGACCCTCCAGGCTAGGCCCGGTATCCCTACCTGATGCTCTGCGGTAGGCCTGGCCCCCTACCCGACAATCTGGGGTAGTACCGGTACACCCACCGGTACTCCGCAATACTTTTGCTATACCCACCGGTACTCCTGGATTGTACCGGAACCCTTACTGGTGCGCCGGGGTACACCTGCTGACACTACGGGCGCGCCGATTTACGCCCACCCTTCCTACCTGACCTTCCGGGTAGGCCTGGTATACCTACCCGATGTTTCCAGGTAGAACCGGTTGCCCCACAGGTACTCTGGGGTTGGAACGGAACCCTTTGTGATGCGCCAGAGAACACCAGCTGTCCCATCGTGCGCGTTGGACTAGACCTGGCCTCCCTACCGGACCCCACAGGTTAGACCCGCTATCACTACCTGATGCTCCGCATATAGGCTTGGCACCCATACCCGATGTTCTGGGGTAGTAGCGGTACCCCCACCGTTACTCTGCGGTAGTATCGGTACACCCACCGGTACTCCGGGGTAGTACGTGAACCCTTACTGGTTCAATGGGGTACACCTGCTGACGTTACTGGCGCGCGGTGTAGACCAGACATTCCTACCTGACCCTCCGTTTTCGGCCCGGTACCCCTACCTGATGCTCCGTTGTTGGCCTGGCACCCCTACCCGATATGCTGGGGTAGTACCGCTACCCCAACCGGTACTCTGCGGTAGTATTGGTACACCCACCGGTACTCCAGGGCAGTACCTGAACACTTACTGGTTCGCTGGGGTACACCTGCTGACCTTACGGGCGTGCTCTGTAGACCAGACATTCCTACCTGACCCTCCAGGCTAGGCCCGGTATCCCTACCTGATGCTCTGCGGTAGGCCTGGCCCCCTACCCGACAATCTGGGGTAGTACCGGTACACCCACAGGTACTCCGCGGTACTTTTGCTATACCCACCGGTACTCCTGGATTGTACCGGAACCCTTACTGGTGCGCCGGGGTACACCTGCTGACCCTACGGGCGTGCCGCTTTACGCCCACCCTTCCTACCTGACCCGCCGGGGTAGGCCTGGTATACATACCCGATGTTTCGAGGTAGAACCGGTTCCCCCACTGGTACTCTGGGGTTGGAACGGAACCCTTTGTGATGCGCCAGAGAACACCAGCTGTCCCTTCGTGCGCGCTGAACTAGACCCGGCCTCCCTACCGGACCCCACATGTTACACCCGGTATCCCTACCTGATGCTCCGCATTAGGCTTGGCACCCATACCCGATGTTCTGGGGTAGTAGCGGTACCCCCACCGTTACTCTGCGGTAGTATCGGTACACCCACCGGTACTCCGGGGTAGTACGTGAACACTTACTGGTTCACTGGGGTACACCTGATGACGTTACGGGCACACGGTATAGACCAGACATTCCTACCTGACCCTCCGTGTTAGTCCCGGTATCCCTACCTGATGCTCCGTTGTTGGCCTGGCACCCATACCCGATATGCTGGGGTAGTACCGCTACCCCAACCGGTACTCTGCGGTAGTATTGGTACACCTACCGGTACTCCAGGGTAGTACCTGAACCCTTACTGGTTTGCTGGGGTACACCTGCTGACCTTACGGGCGTGCTGTGTAGACCAGACATTCCTACCTGACCCTCCAGGCTAGGCCCGGTATCCCTACCTGATGCTCTGCGGTAGGCCTGGCCCCCTACCCGACAATCTAGGGTAGTACCGGTACACCCAGAGGTACTCCGCGGTACTTTTGCTATACCCACCGGTACTCCTGGATTGTACCGGAACCCTTACTGGTGCGCCGGGGTACACCTGCTGACACTACGGGCGCGCCGATTTACGCCCACCCTTCCTACCTGACCCTCCGGGTAGGCCTGGTATACCTACCCGATGTTTCAAGGTAGAACCGGTTGCCCCACCGGTACTCTGGGGTTGGAACGGAACCCTTTGTGATGCGCCAGAGAACACCAGCTGTCCCATCGTGCGCGCTGAACTAGACCCGGCCTCCCTACCGGACCCCACATGTTACACCCGGTATCCCTACCTGATGCTCCGCATTAGGCTTGGCACCCATACCCGATGTTCTGGGGTAGTAGCGGTACCCCCACCGTTACTCTGCGGTAGTATCGGTACACCCACCGGTACTCCGGGGTAGTACGTGAACCCTTACTGGTTCACTGGGGTACACCTGCTGACGTTACTGGCGAGCGGTGTAGACCAGACATTCCTACCTGACCCTCCGTTTTAGGCCCGGTATCCCTACCTGATGCTCCGTTGTTGGCCTGGCACCCATACCCGACATGCTGGGGTAGTACAGGTACCCCCACCGGTACTCTGCGGTAGTATTGGTACACCCACCGGTACTCCAGGATAGTACCTGAACTCTTACTGGTTCGCTGGGGTACACCTGCTGACCTTACGGGCGTGCTGTGTAGACCAGACATTCCTACCTGACCCTCCAGGCTAGGCCCGGTATCCCTACCTGATGCTCTGCGGTAGGCCTGGCCCCCTACCCGACAATCTGGGGTAGTACCGGTACACCCAGAGGTACTCCGCAGTACTTTTGCTATACCCACCGGTACTCCTGGATTGTACCGGAACCCTTACTGGTGCGCCGGGGTACACCTGCTGACCCTATGGGCTCGCCGCTTTACGCCCACCCTTCCTACCTGACCCGCCGGGGTAGGCCTGGTATACCTACCTGATGTTTCCAGGTAGAACCAGTTGCCCCACCGGTACTCTGGGGTTGGAACGGAACCCTTTGTGATGCGCCAGAGAACACCAGCTGTCCCATCGTGCGCGCTGGACTAGACCTGGCCTCCCTACCGGACCCCACAGGTTAGACCCGCTATCCCTACCTGATTTTCCGCATTAGGCTTGGCACCCATACCCGATGTTCTGGGGTAGTAGCGGTACCCCCACCGTTACTCTGCGGTAGTATCGGTACACCCACCGGTACTCCGGGGTAGTACGTGAACCCTTACTGGTTCACTGGGGTACACCTGCTGACGTTACTGGCGCGCGGTGTAGACCAGACATTCCTACCTGACCCTCCGTTTTAGGCCCGGTACCCCTACCTGATGCTCCGTTGTTGGCCTGGCACCCCTACCCGACATGCTGGGGTAGTACAGGTACCCCCACCGGTACTCTGCGGTAGTATTGGTACACCCACCGGTACTCCAGGGTAGTACCTGAACCCTTACTGGTTCGCTGGGGTACACCTGCTGACCTTACGGGCGTGCTCTGTACACCAGACATTCCTACCTGACCCTCCAGGCTAGGCCCGGTATCCCTACCTGACGCTCTGCGGTAGGCCTGGCCCCCTACCCGACAATCTGGGGTAGTACCGGTACACCCAGAGGTACTCCGCGGTACTTTTGCTATACCCACCGGTAC
The DNA here is from genome assembly GCF_929443795.1 of Astur gentilis. Taxonomy (NCBI): domain Eukaryota; kingdom Metazoa; phylum Chordata; class Aves; order Accipitriformes; family Accipitridae; genus Astur; species Astur gentilis. The sequence goes on along the minus strand of NW_026060868.1, from coordinate 4,592,901 downwards.
TCCTGGATTGTACCGGAACCCTTACTGGTGCGCCGGGGTACACCTGCTGACCCTACGGGCACACCGCTTTGGACCCACCCTTCCTACCTGACCCTCCGGGGTAGGCCTGGTATACCTACCCGATGTTTCAAGGTAGAACCGGTTCCCCCACCGGTACTCTGAGGTTGGAACGGAACCCTTTGTGATGCGCCAGAGAACACCAGCTGTCCCATCGTGCGCGCTGGACTAGACCTGGCCTCCCTACCGGACCCCACAGGTTAGACCCGCTATCACTACCTGATGCTCCGCATATAGGCTTGGCACCCATACCCGATGTTCTGGGGTAGTAGCGGTACCCCCACCGTTACTCTGCGGTAGTATCGGTACACCCACCGGTACTCCGGGGTAGTACGTGAACCCTTACTGGTTCAATGGGGTACACCTGCTGACGTTACTGGCGCGCGGTGTAGACCAGACATTCCTACCTGACCCTCCGTTTTAGGCCCGGTACCCCTACCTGATGCTCCGTTGTTGGCCTGGCACGCCTACCCGACATGCTGGGGTAGTACAGGTACCCCCACCGGTACTCTGCGGTAGTATTGGTACACCCACCGGTACTCCAGGGTAGTACCTGAACCCTTACTGGTTCGCTGGGGTACACCTGCTGACCTTACGGGCGTGCTCTGTACACCAGACATTCCTACCTGACCCTCCAGGCTAGGCCCGGTATCCATACCTGATGCTCTGCGGTAGGCCTGGCCCCCTACCCGACAATCTGGGGTAGTACCGGTACACCCAGAGGTACTCCGCGGTACTTTTGCTATACCCACCGGTACTCCTGGATTGTACCGGAACCCTTACTGGTGCGCCGGGGTACACCTGCTGACCCTACGGGCACACCGCTTTGGACCCACCCTTCCTACCTGACCCTCCGGGGTAGGCCTGGTATACCTACCCGATGTTTCAAGGTAGAACCGGTTCCCCCACCGGTACTCTGAGGTTGGAACGGAACCCTTTGTGATGCGCCAGAGAACACCAGCTGTCCCATCGTGCGCGTTGGACTAGACCTGGCCTCCCTACCGGACCCCACAGGTTAGACCCGCTATCACTACCTGATGCTCCGCATATAGGCTTGGCACCCATACCCGATGTTCTGGGGTAGTAGCGGTACCCCCACCGTTACTCTGCGGTAGTATCGGTACACCCACCGGTACTCCGGGGTAGTACGTGAACCCTTACTGGTTCAATGGGGTACACCTGCTGACGTTACTGGCGCGCGGTGTAGACCAGACATTCCTACCTGACCCTCCGTTTTAGGCCCGGTATCCCTACCTGATGCTCCGTTGTTGGCCTGGCACCCCTACCCGATATGCTGGGGTAGTACCGCTACCCCAACCGGTACTCTGCGGTAGTATTGGTACACCTACCGGTACTCCAGGGTAGTACCTGAACCCTTACTGGTTCGCTGGGGTACACCTGCTGAACTTACGGGCGTGCTGTGTAGACCAGACATTCCTACCTGACCCTCCGTTTTAGGCCCGGTACCCCTACCTGATGCTCCGTTGTTGGCCTGGCACCCCTACCCGACATGCTGGGGTAGTACAGGTACCCCCACCGGTACTCTGCGGTAGTATTGGTACACCCACCGGTACTCCAGGGTAGTACCTGAACCCTTACTGGTTCGCTGGGGTACACCTGCTGACCTTACGTGCGTGCTCTGTACACCAGACATTCCTACCTGACCCTCCAGGCTAGGCCCGGTATCCATACCTGATGCTCTGCGGTAGGCCTGGCCCCCTACCCGACAATCTGGGGTAGTACCGGTACACCCAGAGGTACTCCGCGGTACTTTTGCTATACCCACCGGTACTCCTGGATTGTACCGGAACCCTTACTGGTGCGCCGGGGTACACCTGCTGACCCTACGGGCACACCGCTTTGGACCCACCCTTCCTACCTGACCCTCCGGGGTAGGCCTGGTATACCTACCCGATGTTTCAAGGTAGAACCGGTTCCCCCACCGGTACTCTGAGGTTGGAACGGAACCCTTTGTGATGCGCCAGAGAACACCAGCTGTCCCATCGTGCGCGCTGGACTAGACCTGGCCTCCCTACCGGACCCCACAGGTTAGACCCGCTATCACTACCTGATGCTCCGCATATAGGCTTGGCACCCATACCCGATGTTCTGGGGTAGTAGCGGTACCCCCACCGTTACTCTGCGGTAGTATCGGTACACCCACCGGTACTCCGGGGTAGTACGTGAACCCTTACTGGTTCAATGGGGTACACCTGCTGACGTTACTGGCGCGCGGTGTAGACCAGACATTCCTACCTGACCCTCCGTTTTAGGCCCGGTATCCCTACCTGATGCTCCGTTGTTGGCCTGGCACCCCTACCCGATATGCTGGGGTAGTACCGCTACCCCAACCGGTACTCTGCGGTAGTATTGGTACACCTACCGGTACTCCAGGGTAGTACCTGAACCCTTACTGGTTCGCTGGGGTACACCTGCTGAACTTACGGGCGTGCTGTGTAGACCAGACATTCCTACCTGACCCTCCAGGCTAGGCCCGGTATCCCTACCTGATGCTCTGCGGTAGGCCTGGCCCCCTACCCGACAATCTGGGGTAGTACCGGTACACCCAGAGGTACTCCGCGGTAATTTTGCTATACCCACCGGTACTCCTGGATTGTACCGGAACCCTTACTGGTGCGCCGGGGTACACCTGCTGACACTACGGGCCCGCCGATTTACGCCCACCCTTCCTACCTGACCCTCCGGGTAGGCCTGGTATACCTAGCCGATGTTTCCAGGTAGAACCAGTTGCCCCACCGGTACTCTGGGGTTGGAACGGAACCCTTTGTGATGCGCCAGAGAACACCAGCTGTCCCATCGTGCGCGCTGGACTAGACCTGGCCTCCCTACCGGACCCCACAGGTTAGACCCGCTATCACTACATGATGCTCCGCATATAGGCTTGGCACCCATACCCGATGTTCTGGGGTAGTAGCGGTACCCCCACCGTTACTCTGCGGTAGTATCGGTACACCCACCGTTACTCCGGGGTAGTACGTGAACCCTTACTGGTTCACTGGGGTACACCTGCTGAAGTTACGGGCGCGCGGTATAGACCAGACATTCCTACCTGACCCTCCGTTTTAGGCCCGGTATCCCTACCTGATCCTCCGTTGTTGGCCTGGCACCCCTACCCGATATGCTGGGGTAGTACCGGTACCCCCACCAGTACTCTGCGGTAGTATTGGTACACCCACCGGTACTCCAGGGTAGTACCTGAACCCTTACTGGTTCGCTGGGGTACACCTGCTGACCTTACGGGCGTGCTGTGTAGACCAGACATTCCTACCTGACCCTCCAGGCTAGGCCCGGTATCCCTACCTGATGCTCTGCGGTAGGCCTGGCCCCCTACCCGACAATCTGGGGTAGTACCGGTACACCCAGAGGTACTCCGCGGTACTTTTGCTATACCCACCGGTACTCCTGGATTGTACCGGAACCCTTACTGGTGCGCCGGGGTACACCTGCTGAGCCTATGGGCTCGCCGCTTTATGCCCACCCTTCCTACCTGACCCGCCGGGGTAGGCCTGGTACACCTACCCGATGTTTCGAGGTAGAACCCGTTCCCCTACCGGTACTCTGGGGTTGGAACGGAACCCTTTGTGATGCGCCAGAGAACACCAGCTGTCCCATCGTGCGCGCTGGACTAGACCTGGACTCCCTACCGGACCCCACAGGTTAGACCCGCTATCACTACATGATGCTCCGCATATAGGCTTGGCACCCATACCCGATGTTCTGGGGTAGTAGCGGTACCCCCACCGTTACTCTGCGGTAGTATCGGTACACCCACCGGTACTCCGGGGTAGTACGTGAACCCTTACTGGTTCAATGGGGTACACCTGCTGACGTTACTGGCGCGCGGTGTAGACCAGACATTCCTACCTGACCCTCCGTTTTAGGCCCGGTATCCCTACCTGATGCTCCGTTGTTGGCCTGGCACCCCTACCCGATATGCTGGGGTAGTACCGCTACCCCCACCGGTACTCTGCGGTAGTATTGGTACACCCACCGGTACTCCAGGGTAGTACCTGAACCCTTACTGGTTCGCTGGGGTACACCTGCTGACCTTACGGGCGTGCTCTGTACACCAGACATTCCTACCTGACCCTCCAGGCTAGGCCCGGTATCCCTACCTGATGCTCTGCGGTAGGCCTGGCCCCCTACCCGACAATCTGGGGTAGTACCGGTACACCCACCGGTACTCCGCAATACTTTTGCTATACCCACCGGTACTCCTGGATTGTACCGGAACCCTTACTGGTGCGCCGGGGTACACCTGCTGACACTACGGGCGCGCCGATTTACGCCCACCCTTCCTACCTGACCTTCCGGGTAGGCCTGGTATACCTACCCGATGTTTCCAGGTAGAACCGGTTGCCCCACAGGTACTCTGGGGTTGGAACGGAACCCTTTGTGATGCGCCAGAGAACACCAGCTGTCCCATCGTGCGCGCTGGACTAGACCTGGCATCGCTACCGGACCCCACAGGTTAGACCCGCTATCACTACATGATGCTCCGCATATAGGCTTGGCACCCATACCCGATGTTCTGGGGTAGTAGCGGTACCCCCACCGTTATTCTGCGGTAGTATCGGTACACCCACCGGTACTCCGGGGAAGTACGTGAACCCTTACTGGTTCACTGGGGTACACCTGCTGACGTTACTGGCGCACGGTGTAGACCAGACATTCCTACCTGACCCTCCGTGTTAGGCCCGGTATCCCTACCTGATGCTGCGTTGATGGCCTGGCACCCCTACCCGACATGCTGGGGTAGTAGCGGTACCCCCACCGGTACTCTGCGGTAGTATTGGTACACCCACCGGTACTCCAGGGCAGTACCCGAACCCTTACTGGTTCGCTGGGGTACACCTGCTGACCTTACGGGCGTGCTGTGTAGACCAGACATTCCTACCCGACCCTCCAGGCTAGGCCCGGTATCCCTACCTGATGCTCTGCGGTAGGCCTGGCCCCATACCCGACAATCTGGGGTAGTACCGGTACACCCACAGGTACTCCGCGGTAATTTTGCTATACCCACCGGTACTCCTGGATTGTACCGGAACCCTTACTGGTGCGCCGGGGTACACCTGCTGACCCTATGGGCTCGCCGCTTTATGCCCACCCTTCCTACCTGAACCCTCCGGGGTAGGCCTGGTATACCTACCCGATGTTTCGAGGTAGAACCGGTTCCCCCACCGGTACTCTGGGGTTGGAACAGAACCCTTTGTGATGCGCCAGAGAACACCAGCTGTCCCATCGTGCGCGCTGGACTAGACCTGGCCTCCCTACCGGACCCCACAGGTTAGACCCGCTATCCCTACCTGATGCTCCGCATTAGGCTTGGCACCCATACCCGATGTTCTGGGGTAGTAGCGGTACCCCCACCGTTACTCTGCGGTAGTATCGGTACACCCACCGGTACTCCGGGGTAGTACGTGAACCCTTACTGGTTCACTGGGGTACACCTGCTGACGTTACTGGCGCGCGGTGTAGACCAGACATTCCTACCTGACCCTCCGTTTTAGGCCCGGTATCCCTACCTGATGCTCCGTTGTTGGCCTGGCACCCCTACCCGATATGCTGGGGTAGTACCGGTACCCCCACCGGTACTCTGCGGTAGTATTGATACACCCACCGGTACTCCAGGGCAGTACCTGAACCCTTACTGGTTCGCTGGGGTACACCTGCTGACCTTACGGGCGTGCTCTGTAGACCAGACATTCCTACCTGACCCTCCAGGCTAGGCCCGGTATCCCTACCTGATGCTCTGCGGTAGGCCTGACCCCGTACCCGACAATCTGGGGTAGTACCGGTACACCCACAGGTACTCCGCGGTACTTTTGCTATACCCACCGGTACTCCTGGATTGTACCGGAACCCTTACTGGTGCGCCGGGGTACACCTGATGACCCTATGGGCTCGCCGCTTTATGCCCACCCTTCCTACCTGAACCCTCCGGGGTAGGCCTGGTATACCTACCCGATGTTTCGAGGTAGAACCGGTTGCCCCACCGGTACTCTGGGGTTGGAACGGAACCCTTTGTGATGCGCCAGAGAACACCAGCTGTCCCTTCGTGCGCGCTGGACTAGACCTGGCCTCCCTACCGGACCCCACAGGTTACACCCGCTATCACTACGTGATGCTCCGCATATAGGCTTGGCACCCATACGCGATGTTCTGGGGTAGTAGCGGTACCCCCACCGTTATTCTGCGGCAGTATCAGTACACCCACCGGTACTCCGGGGTAGTACCTGAACCCTTACTGGTTCGCTGGGGTACACCTCCTGACCTTACGGGCGTGCTCTGTAGACCAGACATTCCTACCTGACCCTCCAGGCTAGGCCCGGTATCCCTACCTGATGCTCTGCGGTAGGCCTGGCCCCCTACCCGACAATCTGGGGTAGTAGCGGTACACCCACAGGTACTCCGCGGTAATTTTGCTATACCCACCGGTACTCCTGGATTGTACTGGAACCCTTACTGGTGCGCCGGGGTACACCTGCTGACCCTACGGGCGCGCCGCTTTACGCCGACCCTACTTACCTTACCCGCCGGGGTAGGCCTGGTATACCTACCCGATGTTTCGAGGTAGAACCGGTTCCCCCACCGGTACTCTGGGTTTGGAACGCAACCATTTGTGATGCGCCAGAGAACACCAGCTGTCCCTTCGTGCGTGCAGGACTAGACCCGGCCTCCCTACCGGACCCCACAGGTTACACCCGGTATCCCTACCTGATGCTCCGCATTAGGCTTGGCACCCATACCCGATGTTCTGGGGTAGTAGCGGTACCCCCACCGTTACTCTGCGGTAGTATCGGTACACCCACCGGTACTCCGGGGTAGTACGTGAACACTTAATGGTTCACTGGGGTACACCTGATGACGCTACTGGCACACGGTATAGACCAGACATTCCTACCTGACCCTCCGTGTTAGTCCCGGTATGCCTACCTGATGCTCCGTTGTTGGCCTGGCACCCCTACCCGATATGCTGGGGTAGTACCGGTACCCCCACCGGTACTCTGCGGTAGTATTGGTACACCCACCGGTACTCCAGGGTAGTACCTGAACCCTTACTGGTTCGCTGGGGTACACCTGCTGACCTTACGGGCGTGCTCTGTAGACCAGACATTCCTACCTGACCCTCCAGGCTAGGCCCGGTATCCCTACCTGATGCTCTGCGGTAGGCCTAGCCCCCTACCCGGCAATCTGGGGTAGTACCGGTACACCAAGAGGTACTCCGCGGTAATTTTGCTATACCCACCGGTACTCCTGGATTGTACCGGAACCCTTACTGGTGCGCCGGGGTACACCTGCTGACCCTACGGGCGTGCCGCTTTACGCCCACCCTTCCTACCTGACCCGCCGGGGTAGGCCTGGTATACCTACCCGATGTTTCGAGGTAGAACCCGTTCCCCCACTGGTACTCTGGGGTTGGAACGGAACCCTTTGTGATGCGCCAGAGAACACCAGCTGTCCCTTCGTGCGTGCTGAACTAGACCCGGCCTCCCTACCGGACCCCACATGTTACACCCGGTATCCCCACCTGATGCTCCGCATTAGGCTTGGCACCCATACCCGATGTTCTGGGGTAGTAGCGGTACCCCCACCGTTACTCTGCGGTAGTATCGGTACACCCACCGGTACTCCGGGGTAGTACGTGAACCCTTACTGGTTCACTGGGGTACTCCTGATGACGTTACTGGCGCGCGGTTTAGACCAGACATTCCGACCTGACCCTCCGTTTTAGGCCCGGTATCCCTACCTGATGCTCCGTTGTTGGCCTGGCACACCTACCCGATATGCTGGGGTAGTACCGGTACCCCCACCGGTACTCTGCGGTAGTATTGGTACACCCACCGGTAATCCAGGGCAGTACCTGAACACTTACTGGTTCGCTGGGGTACACCTGTTGACCTTACGGGCGTGCTGTGTAGACCAGACATTCCTACCTGACCCTCCAGGCTAGGCCCGGTATCCCTACCTGATGCTCTGCGGTAGGCCTGGCCCCCTACCCGACAATCTGGGGTAGTATCGGTACACCCACCGGTACTCCGCGGTACTTTTGCTATACCCACCGGTACTCCTGGATTGTACCGTAACCCTTACTGGTGCGCCGGGTTACACCTGCTGACCCTACGGGCACACTGCTTTGGACCCACCCTTCCTACCTGACCCGCCGGGGTAGGCCTGGTATACCTACCCGATGTTTCGAGGTAGAACCGGTTCCCCCACCGGTACACTGGGTTTGGAACGCAGCCCTTTGTGATGCGCCAGAGAACACCAGCTGTCCCTTCGTGCGTTATGGACTAGACACGGCCTCCCTAACGGACCCCACAGGTTACACCCGGTATCCCTACCTGATGCTCCGCATTGGGCTTGGCACCCATACCCGATGTTCTGGGGTAGTAGCGGTACCCCCACCGTTACTCTGCGGTAGTATCGGTACACCCACCGGTACTCCGGGGTAGTACGTGAACCCTTACTGGTTCACTGGGGTACACCTGCTGACGTTAATGGCGCGCGGTGTAGACAAGACATTCCTACCTGACCCTCCGTTTTAGGCCCGGTATCCCTACCTGATTCTGCGTTGTTGGCCTGGCACCCCTACCCGATATGCTGGGGTAGTACCGGTACCCCCACCGGTACTCTGCGGTACTATTGGTACACCCACCGGTACTCCAGGGCAGTACCTGAACCCTTACTGGTTCGCTGGGGTACACCTGCTGACCTTACGGGCGTGCTCTGTAGACCAGACATTCCTACCTGACCCTCCAGGCTAGGCCCGGTATCCCTACCTGATGCTCTGCGGTAGGCCTGGCCCCCTACCAGACAATCTGGGGTAGTATCGGTACACCCACAGGTACTCCGCGGTACTTTTGCTATACCACCGGTACTCCTGGATTGTACCGGAACCCTTACTGGTGCGCCGGGTGACACCTGCTGACCCTATGGGTTCGCCGCTTTACGCCCACCCTTCCTACCTGACCCTCTGGGGTAGGCCTGGTACAACTACCCGATGTTTCGAGGTAGAACCGGTTGCCCCACCGGTACTCTGGGGTTGGAACGGGACCCTTTGTGATGCGCCAGAGAACACCAGCTGTCCCTTCGTGCGCGCTGGACTAGACCCGGCCTCCCTACCGGACCCCACATGTTACACCCGGTATCCCTACCTGATGCTCCGCATTGGGCTTGGCACCCATACCCGATGTTCTGGGGTAGTAGCGGTACCCCCACCGTTACTCTGCGGTAGTATCGGTACACCCACCGGTACTCCGGGGTAGTACGTGGACCCTTACTGGTTCGCTGGGGTACACCTGCTGACCTTACGGGCGTGCTCTGTAGACCAGACATTCCTACCTGACCCTCCAGGCTAGGCCCGGTATCCCTACCTGATGCTCTGCGGTAGGCCTGGCCCCCTACCCGACAATCTGGGGTAGTACCGGTACACCCACAGGTACTCCGCGGTACTTTTGCTATACCCACCGGTACTCCTGGATTGTACCGGAACCCTTACTGGTGCGCCGGGGTACACCTGCTGACCCTACGGGCGCGCCGCTTTACGCCCACCCTTCCTACCTGACCCGCCGGTGTAGGCCTGGTATACCTACCCGATGTTTCGAGGTAGAACCGGTTCCCCCACCGGTACTCTGGGTTTGGAATGCAACCATTTGTGATGCGCCAGAGAACACCAGCTGTCCCTTCGTGCGTGCAGGACTAGACCCGGCCTCCCTACCGGACCCCACAGGTTACACCCGGTATCCCTACCTGATGCTCCGCATTAGGCTTGGCACCCATACCCGATGTTCTGGGGTAGTAGCGGTACCCCCACCGTTACTCTGCGGTAGTATCGGTACACCCACCGGTACTCCGGGGTAGTACGTGAACCCTTACTGGTTCACTGGGGTACACCTGATGACGTTACGGGCACACGGTATAGACCAGACATTCCTACCTGACCCTCCGTGTTAGTCCCGGTATGTCTACCTGATGCTCCGTTGTTGGCCTGGCACCCCTACCCGATATGCTGGGGTAGTACCGGTACCCCCACCGGTACTCTGCGGTAGTATTGGTACACCCACCGGTACTCCAGGGTAGTACCTGAACCCTTACTGGTTCGCTGGGGTACACCTGCTGACCTTACGGGCGTGCTCTGTAGACCAGACATTCCTACCTGACCCTCCAGGCTAGGCCCGGTATCCCTACCTGATGCTCTGCGGTAGGCCTGGCCCCCTACCCGGCAATCTGGGGTAGTACCGGTACACCAAGAGGTACTCCGCGGTAATTTTGCTATACCCACCGGTACTCCTGGATTGTACCGGAACCCTTACTGGTGCGCCGGGGTACACCTGCTGACCCTACGGGCGTGCCGCTTTACGCCCACCCTTCCTACCTGACCCGCCGGGGTAGGCCTGGTATACCTACCCGATGTTTCGAGGTAGAACCCGTTCCCCCACTGGTACTCTGGGGTTGGAACGGAACCCTTTGTGATGCGCCAGAGAACACCAGCTGTCCCTTCGTGCGCGCTGAACTAGACCCGGCCTCCCTACCGGACCCCACATGTTACACCCGGTATCCCTACCTGATGCTCCGCATTAGGCTTGGCACCCATACCCGATGTTCTGGGGTAGTAGCGGTACCCCCACCGTTACTCTGCGGTAGTATCGGTACACCCACCGGTACTCCGGGGTAGTACGTGAACCCTTACTGGTTCACTGGGGTACACCTGATGACGTTACTGGCGCGCGGTGTAGACCAGACATTCCGACCTGACCCTCCGTTTTAGGCCCCGTATCCCTACCTGATGCTCCGTTGTTGGCCTGGCACCCCTACCCGACAATCTGGGGTAGTACCGGTACCCCCACCGGTACTCTGCGGTAGTATTGGTACACCCACCGGTACTCCAGGGCAGTACCTGAACACTTACTGGTTCGCTGGGGTACACCTGCTGACCTTACGGGCGTGCTGTGTAGACCAGACATTCCTACCTGACCCTCCAGGCTAGGCCCGGTATCCCTACCTGATGCTCTGCGGTAGGCCTGGCCCCCTACCCGACAATCTGGGGTAGTACCGGTACACCCAGAGGTACTCCGCGGTAGTTTTGCTATACCCACCGGTACTCCTGGATTGTACCGGAACCCTTACTGGTGCACCGGGGTACACCTGCTGACACTACGGGCGCGCCGATTTACGCCCACCCTTCCTACCTGAAACTCCGGGGTAGGCCTGGTATACATACCCGATGGTTCAAGGTAGAACCGGTTGCCCCAACAGGACTCTGGGGTTGGAACGGAACCATTTGTGATGCGCCAGAGAACACCAGCTGTCCGTTCGTTCGCGCTGGACTAGACCAGGCCTCCCTACCGGACCCCACAGGTTAGACCAGCTATAACTACCTGATGCTCCGCATATAGGCTTGGCACCCATACCCGATGTTCTGGGGTAGTAGCGGTACCCCCACCGTTACTCTGCGGTAGTATCGGTACACCCACCGGTACTCCGGGGTAGTACGTGAACCCTTACTGGTTCACTGGGGTACACCTGCTGACGTTACTGGCGCGCGGTGTAGACCAGACATTCCTACCTGACCCTCCGTTTTAGGCCCGGTATCCCTACCTGATGCTCCGTTGTTGGCCTGGCACCCCTACCCGATATGCTGGGGTAGTAGCGGTACACCCACCGGTACTCTGCGGTAGTATTGATACACCCACCGGTACTCCAGGGCAGTACCTGAACCCTTACTGGTTCGCTGGGGTACACCTGCTGACCTTACGGGCGTGCTCTGTAGACCAGACATTCCTACCTGACCCTCCAGGCTAGGCCCGGTATCCCTACCTGATGCTCTGCGGTAGGCCTGACCCCGTACCCGACAATCTGGGGTAGTACCGGTACACCCACAGGTACTCCGCGGTACTTTTGCTATACCCACCGGTACTCCTGGATTGTACCGGAACCCTTACTGGTGCGCCGGGGTACACCTGCTGACCCTATGGGCTCGCCGCTTTATGCCCACCCTTCCTACCTGAACCCTCCGGGGTAGGCCTGGTATACCTACCCGATGTTTCGAGGTAGAACCGGTTGCCCCACCGGTACTCTGGGGTTGGAACGGAACCCTTTGTGATGCGCCAGAGAACACCAGCTGTCCCTTCGTGCGCGCTGGACTAGACCTGGCCTCCCTACCGGACCCCACAGGTTACACCCGCTATCACTACCTGATGCTCCGCATATAGGCTTGGCACCCATACCCGATGTTCTGGGGTAGTAGCGGTACCCCCACCGTTATTCTGCGGTAGTATCAGTACACCCACCGGTACTCCGGGGTAGTACCTGAACCCTTACTGGTTCGCTGGGGTACACCTCCTGACTTTACGGGCGTGCTCTGTAGACCAGACATTCCTACCTGACCCTCCAGGCTAGGCCCGGTATCCCTACCTGATGCTCTGCGGTAGGCCTGGCCCCCTACCCGACAATCTGGGGTAGTAGCGGTACACCCACAGGTACTCCGCGGTAATTTTGCTATACCCACCGGTACTCCTGGATTGTACCGGAACCCTTACTGGTGCGCCGGGGTACACCTGCTGACCCTACGGGCGCGCCGCTTTACGCCGACCCTACTTACCTTACCCGCCGGGGTAGGCCTGGTATACCTACCAGATGTTTTGAGTTAGAACCGGTTCCCCCACCGGTACTCTGGGTTTGGAACAGAACCCTTTGTGATGCGCCAGAGAACACCAGCTGTCCCTTTGTGCGCACTGGATTAGACCCGGCCTCCCTACCGGACCCCACAGGTTACACACGGTATCCTTACCTGATGCTCCGCATTAGGCTTGGCACCCATACCCGATGTTCTGGGGTAGTAGTGGTACCCCCACCGTTACTATGCGGTAGTATCGGTACACCCACCGGTAGTCCGGGATAGTACGTGAACCCTTACTGGTTCACTGGGGTATATCTGATGACGTTACTGGCGCGCGGTATAGAACAGACATTCCTACCTGACCCTCCGTGATAGACCCGGTATCCATACCTGATGCTCCGTTGTTGGCTTGGCACCCCTACCCGATATGCTGGGGTAGTACCGGTACCCCCACCGGTACTCTGCGGTAGTATTGGTACACCCACCGGTACTCCAGGGTAGTACCTGAACCCTTACTGGTTCGCTGGGGTACACCTGCTGACCTTACGGGCGTGCTCTGTACACCAGACATTCCTACCTGACCCTCCAGGCTAGGCCCGGTATCCCTACCTGATGCTCTGCGGTAGGCCTGGCCCCCTACCCGACAATCTGGGGTAGTACCGGTACACCCAGAGGTACTCCGCGGTACTTTTGCTATACCCACCGGTACTCCTGGATTGTACCGGAACCCTTACTGGTGCGCCGGGGTACACCTGCTGACCCTATGGGCTCGCCGCTTTATGTCCACCCTTCCTACCTGACCCGCCGGGGTAGGCCTGGTATACCTACCCGATGTTTCGAGGTAGAACCCGTTCCCTACCGGTACTCTGGGGTTGGAACGGAACCCTTTGTGATGCGCCAGAGAACACCAGTTGTCCCTTCGTGCGCGCTGGACTAGACCTGGCCTCCCTACCGGACCCCACAGGTTACACCCGGTATCCCTACCTGATGCTCCGCATTAGGCTTGGCACCCATACCCGATGTTCTGGGGTAGTAGCGGTACCCCCACCGTTACTCTGCGGTAGTATCGGTACACCCACCGGTACTCCGGGGTAGTACGTGAACCCTTACTGTTTCACTGGGGTACACCTGCTGACGTTACTGGCACGCGGTGTAGACCAGACATTCCTACCTGACCCTCCGTTTTAGGCCCGGTATCCCTACCTGATGCTCCCTTGTTGGCCTGGCACCCCTACCTGATATGCTGGGGTAGTATCGGTACCCCCACCGGTACTCTGCGGTACTATTGGTACACCCACCGGTACTCCAGGGTAGTACCTGAACCCTTACTGGTTCGCTGGGGTACAACTGCTGACCTTATGGGCGTGCTCTGTAGACCAGACATTCCTACCTGACCCTCCAGGCTAGGCCCGGTATCCCTACCTGATGCTCTGCGGTAGGCCTGGCCCCCTACCCGACAATCTGGGGTAGTACCGGTACACCCACAGGTACTCCGCGGTAATTTTGCTATACCCACCGGTACTCCTGGATTGTACCGGAACCCTTACTGGTGCGCCGGGGTACACCTGCTGACACTACGGGCGCGCCGACTTACGCCCACAATTCCTACCTGAAAATCCGGGGTATGCCTGGTATAGCTACCCGATGTTTCGAGGTAGAACTGGTTGCCCCACCGGTACTCTGGGGTTGGAACGGAACCCTTTGTGATGCGCCAGAGAACACCAGCTGTCCCTTCGTGCGCGCTGGAACTATACCTGGCCTCCCTACCGGACCCCACAGGTTACACCCGCTATCACTACCTGATGCTCCGCATATAGGCTTGGCACTCATACCCAATGTTCTGGGGTAGTAGCGGTACCCCCACCGTTACTCTGCGGTAGTATCGGTACACCCACCGGTACTCCGGGGTAGTACGTGAACCCTTACTGGTTCACTGGGGTACACCTGCTGACGTTACTGGCGCGCGGTGTAGACCAGACATTCCTACCTGACCCTCAAGGCTAGGCCAGGTATCCCTACCTGATGCTCCGTTGTTGGCCTGGCACCCCTACCCGATATGCTGGGGTAGTAGCGGTACCCCCACCGGTACTCTGCGGTAGTATTGGTACACCCACCGGTACTCCAGGGTAGTACCTGAACCCTTACTGGTTCGCTGCGGTACACCTGCTGACCTTACGGGCGTGCTGTGTAGACCAGACATTCCTACCTGACCCTCCAGGCTAGGCCCGGTATCCCTACCTGATGCTCTGCGGTAGAACTGGCCCCCTACCCGACAATCTGGGGTAGTACCGGTACACCCAGAGGTACTCCGCGGTACTTTTGCTATACCCACCGGTACTCCTGGATTGTACCTGAACACTTACTGGTGCGCCGGGGTACACCTGCTGACCCTATGGGCTCGCCGCTTTATGACCACCCTTCCTACCTGACCCGCCGGGGTAGGCCTGGTATACCTACCCGATGTTTCGAGGTAGAACCGGTTCCCCTACCGGTACTCTGGGGTTGGAACGGAACCCTTTGTGATGCGCCAGAGAACACCAGCTGTCCCTTCAAGCACGCTGGACTAGACCTGGCCTCCCTACCGGACCCCACAGGTTAGACCCGCTATCCCTACCTGATGCTCCGCATTAGGCTTGGCACTCATACCCGATGTTCTGGGGTAGTAGCGGTACCCCCACCGTTACTCTGCGGTAGTATCGGTACACCCACCGGTACTCCGGGGTAGTACGTGAACCCTTACTGGTTCACTGGGGTACACCTGCTGACGTTACTGGCGCGCGGTGTAGACCAGACATTCCTACCTGACCCTCCGTTTTAGGCCCGGTATCCCTACCTGATGCTCCGTTGTTGGCCTGGCACCCCTACCCGATATGCTGGGGTAGTACCGGTACCCCCACCGGTACTCTGCGGTAGTATTGATACACCCACCGGTACTCCAGGGCAGTACCTGAACCCTTACTGGTTCGCTGGGGTACACCTGCTGACCTTACGGGCGTGCTCTGTAGACCAGACATTCCTACCTGACCCTCCAGGCTAGGCCCGGTATCCCTACCTGATGCTCTGCGGTAGGCCTGACCCCGTACCCGACAATCTGGGGTAGTACCGGTACACCCACAGGTACTCCGCGGTACTTTTGCTATACCCACCGGTACTCCTGGATTGTACCGGAACCCTTACTGGTGCGCCGGGGTACACCTGATGACCCTATGGGCTCGCCGCTTTATGCCCACCCTTCCTACCTGAACCCTCCGGGGTAGGCCTGGTATACCTACCCGATGTTTCGAGGTAGAACCGGTTCCCCCACCGGTACTCTGGGGTTGGAACGGAACCCTTTGTGATGCGCCAGAGAACACCAGCTGTCCCTTCGTGCGCGCTGGACTAGACCTGGCCTCCCTACCGGACCCCACAGGTTACACCCGCTATCACTACGTGATGCTCCGCATATAGGCTTGGCACCCATACGCGATGTTCTGGGGTAGTAGCGGTACCCCCACCGTTATTCTGCGGTAGTATCAGTACACCCACCGGTACTCCGGGGTAGTACCTGAACCCTTACTGGTTCGCTGGGGTACACCTCCTGACCTTACGGGCGTGCTCTGTAGACCAGACATTCCTACCTGACCCTCCAGGCTAGGCCCGGTATCCCTACCTGATGCTCTGCGGTAGGCCTGGCCCCCTACCCGACAATCTGGGGTAGTAGCGGTACACCCACAGGTACTCCGCGGTAATTTTGCTATACCCACCGGTACTCCTGGATTGTACTGGAACCCTTACTGGTGCGCCGGGGTACACCTGCTGACCCTACGGGCGCGCCGCTTTACGCCGACCCTACTTACCTTACCCGCCGGGGTAGGCCTGGTATACCTACCCGATGTTTCGAGGTAGAACCGGTTCCCCCACCGGTACTCTGGGTTTGGAACGCAACCATTTGTGATGCGCCAGAGAACACCAGCTGTCCCTTCGTGCGTGCAGGACTAGACCCGGCCTCCCTACCGGACCCCACAGGTTACACCCGGTATCCCTACCTGATGCTCCGCATTAGGCTTGGCACCCATACCCGATGTTCTGGGGTAGTAGCGGTACCCCCACCGTTACTCTGCGGTAGTATCGGTACACCCACCGGTACTCCGGGGTAGTACGTGAACACTTAATGGTTCACTGGGGTACACCTGATGACGCTACGGGCACACGGTATAGACCAGACATTCCTACCTGACCCTCCGTGTTAGTCCCGGTATGCCTACCTGATGCTCCGTTGTTGGCCTGGCACCCCTACCCGATATGCTGGGGTAGTACCGGTACCCCCACCGGTACTCTGCGGTAGTATTGGTACACCCACCGGTACTCCAGGGTAGTACCTGAACCCTTACTGGTTCGCTGGGGTACACCTGCTGACCTTACGGGCGTGCTCTGTAGACCAGACATTCCTACCTGACCCTCCAGGCTAGGCCCGGTATCCCTACCTGATGCTCTGCGGTAGGCCTGGCCCCCTACCCGGCAATCTGGGGTAGTACCGGTACACCAAGAGGTACTCCGCGGTAATTTTGCTATACCCACCGGTACTCCTGGATTGTACCGGAACCCTTACTGGTGCGCCGGGGTACACCTGCTGACCCTACGGGCGTGCCGCTTTACGCCCACCCTTCCTACCTGACCCGCCGGGGTAGGCCTGGTATACCTACCCGATGTTTCGAGGTAGAACCCGTTCCCCCACTGGTACTCTGGGGTTGGAACGGAACCCTTTGTGATGCGCCAGAGAACACCAGCTGTCCCTTCGTGCGTGCTGAACTAGACCCGGCCTCCCTACCGGACCCCACATGTTACACCCGGTATCCCTACCTGATGCTCCGCATTAGGCTTGGCACCCATACCCGATGTTCTGGGGTAGTAGCGGTACCCCCACCGTTACTCTGCGGTAGTATCGGTACACCCACCGGTACTCCGGGGTAGTACGTGAACCCTTACTGGTTCACTGGGGTACTCCTGCTGACGTTACTGGCGCGCGGTTTAGACCAGACATTCCGACCTGACCCTCCGTTTTAGGCCCGGTATCCCTACCTGATGCTCCGTTGTTGGCCTGGCACCCCTACCCGATATGCTGGGGTAGTACCGGTACCCCCACCGGTACTCTGCGGTAGTATTGGTACACCCACCGGTAATCCAGGGCAGTACCTGAACACTTACTGGTTCGCTGGGGTACACCTGTTGACCTTACGGGCGTGCTGTGTAGACCAGACATTCCTACCTGACCCTCCAGGCTAGGCCCGGTATCCCTACCTGATGCTCTGCGGTAGGCCTGGCCCCCTACCCGACAATCTGGGGTAGTATCGGTACACCCACCGGTACTCCGCGGTACTTTTGCTATACCCACCGGTACTCCTGGATTGTACCGTAACCCTTACTGGTGCGCCGGGTTACACCTGCTGACCCTACGGGCACACTGCTTTGGACCCACCCTTCCTACCTGACCCGCCGGGGTAGGCCTGGTATACCTACCCGATGTTTCGAGGTAGAACCGGTTCCCCCACCGGTACACTGGGTTTGGAACGCAGCCCTTTGTGATGCGCCAGAGAACACCAGCTGTCCCTTCGTGCGTTATGGACTAGACACGGCCTCCCTAACGGACCCCACAGGTTACACCCGGTATCCCTACCTGATGCTCCGCATTGGGCTTGGCACCCATACCCGATGTTCTGGGGTAGTAGCGGTACCCCCACCGTTACTCTGCGGTAGTATCGGTACACCCACCGGTACTCCGGGGTAGTACGTGAACCCTTACTGGTTCACTGGGGTACACCTGCTGACGTTAATGGCGCGCGGTGTAGACAAGACATTCCTACCTGACCCTCCGTTTTAGGCCCGGTATCCCTACCTGATTCTGAGTTGTTGGCCTGGCACCCCTACCCGATATGCTGGGGTAGTACCGGTACCCCCACCGGTACTCTGCGGTACTATTGGTACACCCACCGGTACTCCAGGGCAGTACCTGAACCCTTACTGGTTCGCTGGGGTACACCTGCTGACCTTACGGGCGTGCTCTGTAGACCAGACATTCCTACCTGACCCTCCAGGCTAGGCCCGGTATCCCTACCTGATGCTCTGCGGTAGGCCTGGCCCCCTACCAGACAATCTGGGGTAGTATCGGTACACCCACAGGTACTCCGCGGTACTTTTGCTATACCACCGGTACTCCTGGATTGTACCGGAACCCTTACTGGTGCGCCGGGTGACACCTGCTGACCCTATGGGTTCGCCGCTTTACGCCCACCCTTCCTACCTGACCCTCTGGGGTAGGCCTGGTACAACTACCCGATGTTTCGAGGTAGAACCGGTTGCCCCACCGGTACTCTGGGGTTGGAACGGGACCCTTTGTGATGCGCCAGAGAACACCAGCTGTCCCTTCGTGCGCGCTGGACTAGACCCGGCCTCCCTACCGGACCCCACATGTTACACCCGGTATCCCTACCTGATGCTCCGCATTGGGCTTGGCACCCATACCCGATGTTCTGGGGTAGTAGCGGTACCCCCACCGTTACTCTGCGGTAGTATCGGTACACCCACCGGTACTCCGGGGTAGTACGTGGACCCTTACTGGTTCGCTGGGGTACACCTGCTGACCTTACGGGCGTGCTCTGTAGACCAGACATTCCTACCTGACCCTCCAGGCTAGGCCCGGTATCCCTACCTGATGCTCTGCGGTAGGCCTGGCCCCCTACCCGACAATCTGGGGTAGTACCGGTACACCCACAGGTACTCCGCGGTACTTTTGCTATACCCACCGGTACTCCTGGATTGTACCGGAACCCTTACTGTTGCGCCGGGGTACACCTGCTGACCCTACGGGCGCGCCGCTTTACGCCCACCCTTCCTACCTGACCCGCCGGTGTAGGCCTGGTATACCTACCCGATGTTTCGAGGTAGAACCGGTTCCCCCACCGGTACTCTGGGTTTGGAATGCAACCATTTGTGATGCGCCAGAGAACACCAGCTGTCCCTTCGTGCGTGCAGGACTAGACCCGGCCTCCCTACCGGACCCCACAGGTTACACCCGGTATCCCTACCTGATGCTCCGCATTAGGCTTGGCACCCATACCCGATGTTCTGGGGTAGTAGCGGTACCCCCACCGTTACTCTGCGGTAGTATCGGTACACCCACCGGTACTCCGGGGTAGTACGTGAACCCTTACTGGTTCACTGGGGTACACCTGATGACGTTACGGGCACACGGTATAGACCAGACATTCCTACCTGACCCTCCGTGTTAGTCCCGGTATGTCTACCTGATGCTCCGTTGTTGGCCTGGCACCCCTACCCGATATGCTGGGGTAGTACCGGTACCCCCACCGGTACTCTGCGGTAGTATTGGTACACCCACCGGTACTCCAGGGTAGTACCTGAACCCTTACTGGTTCGCTGGGGTACACCTGCTGACCTTACGGGCGTGCTCTGTAGACCAGACATTCCTACCTGACCCTCCAGGCTAGGCCCGGTATCCCTACCTGATGCTCTGCGGTAGGCCTGGCCCCCTACCCGGCAATCTGGGGTAGTACCGGTACACCAAGAGGTACTCCGCGGTAATTTTGCTATACCCACCGGTACTCCTGGATTGTACCGGAACCCTTACTGGTGCGCCGGGGTACACCTGCTGACCCTACGGGCGTGCCGCTTTACGCCCACCCTTCCTACCTGACCCGCCGGGGTAGGCCTGGTATACCTACCCGATGTTTCGAGGTAGAACCCGTTCCCCCACTGGTACTCTGGGTTTGGAACGGAACCCTTTGTGATGCGCCAGAGAACACCAGCTGTCCCTTCGTGCGTGGTGGACTAGACACGGCCTCCCTACCGGACCCCACATGTTACACCCGGTATCCCTACCTGATGCTCCGCATTAGGCTTGGCACCCATACCCGATGTTCTGGGGTAGTAGCGGTACCCCCACCGTTACTCTGCGGTAGTATCGGTACACCCACCGGTACTCCGGGGTAGTACGTGAACCCTTACTGGTTCACTGGGGTACACCTGATGACGTTACTGGCGCGCGGTGTAGACCAGACATTCCGACCTGACCCTCCGTTTTAGGCCCCGTATCCCTACCTGATGCTCCGTTGTTGGCCTGGCACCCCTACCCGATATGCTGGGGTAGTAGCGGTACCCCCACCGGTACTCTGCGGTAGTATTGGTACACCCACCGGTACTCCAGGGCAGTACCTGAACACTTACTGGTTCGCTGGGGTACACCTGCTGACCTTACGGGCGTGCTGTGTAGACCAGACATTCCTACCTGACCCTCCAGGCTAGGCCCGGTATCCCTACCTGATGCTCTGCGGTAGGCCTGGCCCCCTACCCGACAATCTGGGGTAGTATCGGTACACCCACCGGTACTCCGCGGTACTTTTGCTATACCCACCGGTACTCCTGGATTGTACCGGAACCCTTACTGGTGCGCCGGGTTACACCTGCTGACCCTACGGGCACACTGCTTTGGACCCACCCTTCCTACCTGACCCGCCGGGGTAGGCCTGGTATACCTACCCGATGTTTCGAGGTAGAACCGGTTCCCCCACCGGTACTCTGGGTTTGGAACGCAACCGTTTGTGATGCGCAAGAGAACACCAGCTGTCCCTTCGTGCGTGCAGGACTAGACCCGGCCTCCCTAACGGACCCCACAGCTTAGACCCGCTATCCCTACCTGATGCTCCTCATTAGGCTTGGCACCCATACCCGATGTTCTGGGGTAGTAGCGGTACCCCCACCGTTACTCTGCGGTAGTATCGGTACACCCACCGGTACTCCGGGGTAGTACGTGAACCCTTACTGGTTCACTGGGGTACACCTGATGACGTTACGGGCACACGGTATAGACCACACATTCCTACCTGACCCTCCAGGCTAGGCCCGGTATCCCTACCTGATGCTCTGCGGTAGGCCTGGCCCCCTACCCGGCAATCTGGGGTAGTACCGGTACACCCAGAGGTACTCCGCGGTACTTTTGCTATACCCACCGGTACTCCTGGATTGTACCGGAACCCTTACTGGTACGCCGGAGTACACCTGCTGACCCTATGGTCTCGCCGCTTTACGCCCACCCTTCCTACCTGACCCGCCGGGGTAGGCCTGGTATACCTACCCGATGTTTCGAGGTAGAACCGGTTGCCCCACCGGTACTCTGGGGTTGGAACGGAACCCTTTGTGATGCGCCAGAGAACACCAGCTGTCCCTTCGTGCGCGCTGGACTAGACCCGGCCTCCCTACCGGACCCCACAGGTTAGACCCGGTATCCCTACCTGATGCTCCGCATTAGGCTTGGCAGCCATACCCGATGTTCTGGGGTAGTAGCGGTACCCCCACCGTTACTCTGCGGTAGTATCGGTACACCCACCGGTACTCCGGGGTAGTACGTGAACCCTTACTGGTTCACTGGGGTACACCTGCTGACGTTACTGGCGCGCGGTGTAGACCAGACATTCCTACCTGACCCTCCGTTTTAGGCCCGGCATCCCTACCTGATGCTCCGTTGTTGGCCTGGCACCCCTACCCGATATGCTGGGGTAGTACCGGTACCCCCACCGGTACTCTGCGGTAGTATTGGTACACCCACCGGTAATCCAGGGCAGTACCTGAACACTTACTGGTTCGCTGGGGTACACCTGTTGACCTTACGGGCGTGCTGTGTAGACCAGACATTCCTACCTGACCCTCCAGGCTAGGCCCGGTATCCCTACCTGATGCTCTGCGGTAGGCCTGGCCCCCTACCCGACAATCTGGGGTAGTATCGGTACACTCACCGGTACTCCGCGGTACTTTTGCTATACACACCGGTACTCCTGGATTGTACCGGAACCCTTACTGGTGCGCCGGGTTACACCTGCTGACCCTACGGGCACACTGCTTTGGACCCACCCTTCCTACCTGACCCGCCGGGGTAGGCCTGGTATACCTACCCGATGTTTCGAGGTAGAACCGGTTGCCCCACCGGTACTCTGGGGTTGGAACGGGACACTTTGTGATGCGCCAGAGAACACCAGCTGTCCCTTTTTTGCGCGCTGGACTAGACCTGGCCTCCCTACCGTACCCCACATGTTACACCCGGTATCCCTACCTGATGCTCCGCATTGGGCTTGGCACCCATACCCGATGTTCTGGGGTAGTAGCGGTACCCCCACCGTTACTCTGCGGTAGTATCGGTACACCCACCGGTACTCCGGGGTAGTACGTGAACCCTTACTGGTTCACTGGGGTACACCTGCTGATGTTACTGGCGCGCGGTGTGGACCAGACATTCCTACCTGACCCTCCGTTTTAGGCCCGGTATCCCTACCTGATGCTCCGTTGTTGGCCTGGCACCCCTACCCGACAATCTGGGGTAGTACCGGTACCCCCACCGGTACTCTGCGGTAGTATTGGTACACCCACCGGTACTCCAGGGCAGTACCTGAACACTTACTGGTTCGCTGGGGTACACCTGCTGACCTTACGGGCGTGCTGTGTAGACCAGACATTCCTACCTGACCCTCCAGGCTAGGCCCGGTATCCCTACCTGATGCTCTGCGGTAGGCCTGGCCCCCTACCCGACAATCTGGGGTAGTATCGGTACACCCACCGGTACTCCGCGGTACTTTTGCTATACCCACCGGTACTCCTGGATTGTACCGGAACCCTTACTGGTGCGCCGGGTTACACCTGCTGACCCTACGGGCACACTGCTTTGGACCCACCCTTCCTACCTGACCCGCCGGGGTAGGCCTGGTATACCTACCCGATGTTTCGAGGTAGAACCGGTTCCCCCACCGGTACACTGGGTTTGGAACGCAGCCCTTTGTGATGCGCCAGAGAACACCAGCTGTCCCTTCGTGCGTTATGGACTAGACACGGCCTCCCTAACGGACCCCACAGGTTACACCCGGTATCCCTACCTGATGCTCCGCATTGGGCTTGGCACCCATACCCGATGTTCTGGGGTAGTAGCGGTACCCCCACCGTTACTCTGCGGTAGTATCGGTACACCCACCGGTACTCCGGGGTAGTACGTGAACCCTTACTGGTTCACTGGGGTACACCTGATGACGTTACGGGCACACGGTATAGACCACACATTCCTACCTGACCCTCCAGGCTAGGCCCGGTATCCCTACCTGATGCTCTGCGGTAGGCCTGGCCCCCTACCCGGCAATCTGGGGTAGTACCGGTACACCCAGAGGTACTCCGCGGTACTTTTGCTATACCCACCGGTACTCCTGGATTGTACCGGAACCCTTACTGGTGCGCCGGAGTACACCTGCTGACCCTATGGGCTCGCCGCTTTACGCCCACCCTTCCTACCTGACCCGCCGGGGTAGGCCTGGTATACCTACCCGATGTTTCGAGGTAGAACCGGTTGCCCCACCGGTACTCTGGGGTTGGAACGGAACCCTTTGTGATGCGCCAGAGAACACCAGCTGTCCCTTCGTGCGCGCTGGACTAGACCCGGCCTCCCTACCGGACCCCACAGGTTAGACCCGCTATCCCTACCTGATGCTCCGCATTAGGCTTGGCAGCCATACCCGATGTTCTGGGGTAGTAGCGGTACCCCCACCGTTACTCTGCGGTAGTATCGGTACACCCACCGGTACTCCGGGGTAGTACGTGAACCCTTACTGGTTCACTGGGGTACACCTGCTGACGTTACTGGCGCGCGGTGTAGACCAGACATTCCTACCTGACCCTCCGTTTTAGGCCCGGTATCCCTACCTGATGCTCCGTTGTTGGCCTGGCACCCCTACCCGATATGCTGGGGTAGTACCGGTACCCCCACCGGTACTCTGCGGTAGTATTGGTACACCCACCGGTACTCCAGGGTAGTACCTGAACACTTACTGGTTCTCTGGGGTACACCTGCTGACCTTACGGGCGTGCTGTGTAGACCAGACATTCCTACCTGACCCTCCAGGCTAGGCCCGGTATCCCTACCTGATGCTCCGTTGTTGGCCTGGCACCCATACCCGATATGCTGGGGTAGTACCGGTACCCCCACCGGTACTCTGGGGTTGGAACGGAACCCTTTGTGATGCGCCAGAGAACACCAGCTGTCCCTTCGTGCGCGCTGGACTAGACCCGGCCTCCCTACCGGACCCCACAGGTTAGACCCGCTATCCCTACCTGATGCTCCGCATTAGGCTTGGCACCCATACCCGATCTTCTGCGGTAGTAGCGGTACCCCCACTGGTACTCTGCGGTAGTATTGGTACACCCACCGGTACTCCGGGGTAGTACGTGAACCCTTTCTGGTTCTCTGGGGTCAACTGCTGACCTTACGGGCGTGCTCTGTAGACCAGACATTCCTACCTGACCCTCCAGGCTAGGCCCGGTATCCCTACCTGATGCTCTGCGGTAGGCCTGGCCCCCTACCCGACAATCTGGGGTAGTACCGGTACACCCACCGGTATTCCGCGGTAGTTTTGTTATACCGACCGGTACTCCTGGATTGTACCGGAACCCTTACTGGTGCGCCGGGTTACACCTGCTGACCCTACGGGCACACTGCTTTGGACCCACCCTTCCTACCTGACCCTCCGGGTTAGGCCTGGTATACCTACCCGATGTTTCGAGGTAGAGCCGGTTCCCCCACCGGTACTCTGGGTTTGGAACGGAACCCTTTGTGATGCGCCAGAGAACACCAGCTGTCCCTTCGTGCGCGCTGGACTAGACCCGGCCTCTCTACCGGACCCCACAGGTTAGACCAGGTATCCCTACCTGATGCTCCACATTAGGCTTGGCACCCATACCCGATCTTCTGCGGTAGTAGCGGTACCCCCACCGTTACTCTGCGGCAGTATCGGTACACCCACCGGTACTCCGGGGTAGTACGTGAACCCTTACTGGTTCACTGGGGTACACCTGCTGACGTTACTGGCGCGCGGTGTAGACCAGACATTCCTACCTGACCCTCCGTTTTAGGCCCGGTATCCCTACCTGATGCTCCGTTGTTGGCCTGGCACCCCTACCCGATATGCTGGGGTAGTACCGGTACCCCCACCGGTACTCTACGGTAGTATTGGTACACCCACCGGTACTCCAGGGTAGTACCTGAACCCTTACTGGTTTGCTGGGGTACATCTGCTGACCTTACGGGCGTGCTGTGTAGACCAGACATTCCTACCTGACCCTCCAGGCTAGGCCCGGTATCCCTACCTGATGCTCTGCGGTAGGCCTGGCCCCCTACCAGACAATCTGGGGTAGTACCGGTACACCCACAGGTACTCCGCGGTACTTTTGCTATATCCACCGGTACTCCTGGATTGTACCGGAACCCTTACTGGTGCGCCGGGGTGCACCTGCTGACACTACGGGTGCGCCGATTTACGCCCACCCTTCCTACCTGACCCGCCGGGGTAGGCCTGGTACACCTACCCGATGTTTCGAGGTAGAACCGGTTCCCCCACCGGTACTCTGGGTTTGGAACGGAACCCTTTGTGATGCGCCAGAGAACACCAGCTGTCCCTTCGTGCGCGCTGGACTAGACCTGGCCTCCCTACCGGACCCCACATGTTACACCCGGTATCCCTACCTGATGCTCCGCATTAGGCTTGGCACCCATACCCGATGTTCTGGGGTAGTAGCGGTACCCCCACCGTTACTCTGCGGTAGTATCGGTACACCCACTGGTACTCCGGGGTAGTACGTGAACCCTTACTGGTTCACTGGCGTACACCTGATGACTTTACTGGCGCGCGGTGTGGACCAGACATTCCTACCTGACCCTCCGTTTTAGGCCCGGTATCCCTACCTGATGCTCCGTTGTTGGCCTGGCACCCCTACCCGATATGCTGGGGTAGTACCGGTACCCCCACCGGTACTCTGGGGTTGGAACGGAACCCTTTGTGATGCGCCAGAGAACACCAGCTGTCCCTTCGTGCGCGCTGGACTAGACCCGGCCTCCCTACCGGACCCCACAGGTTACACCCGCTATCCCTACCTGATGCTCCGCATTAGGCTTGGCACCCATACCCGATGTTCTGGGGTAGTAGCGGTACCCCCACAGGTACTCTGCGGTAGTAACGGTACACCCACCGGTACTCCGGGGTAGTACCTGAACCCTTACTGGTTCGCTGGGGTCACCTGCTGACCTTACGGGCGTGCTCTGTAGACCAGACATTCCTACCTGACCCTCCAGGCTAGGCCCGGTATCCCTACCTGATGCTCTGCGGTAGGCCTGTCCCCCTACCCGACAATCTGGGGTAGTACCGGTACAACCAGAGGTAATCCGCGGTAGTTTTGCTATACCCACCGGTACTCCTGGATTGCACCGGAACCCTTACTGGTGAGCCGGGGTACACCTGCTGACCCTACGGGCGCGCCGCTTTACGCCCACCCTTCCTACCTGACTCGCCGGTGTAGGCCTGGTATACCTACCCGATGTTTCGAGGTAGAACCGGTTCCCCCACAGGTACTCTGGGCTTGTAACGGAACCCTTTGTGATGCGCCAGAGAACACCAGCTGTCCCTTCGTGCGCGCTGGACTAGACCAGGCCTCCCTACCGGACCCCACAGGTTAGACCCGCTATCCCTACCTGATGCTCCGCATTAGGCTTGGCACCCAAACCCTATCTTCTGGGGTAGTAGCGGTACCCCCACTGTTACTCTGCGGTAGTATCGGTACACCCACCGGTACTCCGGGGTAGTACGTGAACCCTTACTGGTTCACTGGGGTACACCTGATGACGTTTCCGCCATGCGGTATAGAACAGACATTCTTCCTGACCCTCCGTGTTAGTCCCGGTATCCCTACCTGATGCTCCGTTGTTGGCCTGTCACCCCTACACGATACGCTGGGGTAGTACCGGTACCCCCACCGGTACTCTGCGGTAGTATCGATACACCCACCGGTACTCTGGGGTAGTATGTGAACCCTTACTGGTTCACTGGGGTACACCTGCAGACCTTACGGGCGTGCTGTGTAGACCAGACATTCCTACCTGACCCTCCAGGCTAGGCCCGGTATCCCTACCTGATGCTCTGCGGTAGGCCTGGCCCCCTATCCGACAATCTGGCGTAGTACCGGTACAGACAGAGGTACTCCGCGATACTTTTGCTATACCCACCGGTACTCCTGGATTGAACTGGAACCCTTACTGGTGCGCCGCGTTACACCTGCTGACCCTATGGGCTCGCCGCTTTACGCCCACCCTTCCTACCTGACCCGCCGGGGTAGGCCTGGTATACCTACCCGATGTTTCGAGGTAGAACCGGTTCCCCCACCGGTACTCTGGGCTTGGAACGGAAACCTTTGTGATGCGCCAGAGAACACCAGCTGTCCCTTCGTGCGCGCTGGACTAGACCCGGCCTCCCTACCGGACCCCACAGGTTAGACCCGCTATCCCTACCTGATGCTCCGCATTAGGCTTGGCACCCATACCCGATGTTCTGGGGTAGTAGCGGTACCCCAACGGGACTCTGCGGTAGTATCGGTACACCCACCGGTAAACCGGGGTAGTACGTGAACCCTTACTGGTTCACTGGGGTATAGCTGCTGACGTTACTGGCGCGCGGTGTAGACCAGACATTCCTACCTGACCCTCCGTTTTAGGCCCGGTATCCCTACCTGATGCTCCGTTCTTGGCCTGGCACCCCTACCCGATATACTGGGGGAGTACCGGTACCCCCACCGGTACTCTGGGCTTGGAACGGAACCCTTTGTGATGCGCCAGAGAACACCAGCTGTCCCTTCGTTCGCGCTGGACTAGACCCGGCCTCCCTACCGGACCCCACAGGTTAGACCCGGTATCCCTACCTGATGCTCCGCATTAGGCTTGGCACCCTTACCCGATGTTCTGGGGTAGTAGCGGTACCCCCACCGTTACTCTGCGGTAGTATCGGTACACCCACCGTTACTCCGGGGTAGTACGTGAACCCTTACTGGTTCACTGGGGTACACCTGATGACGTTACAGGCACGCGGTATAGACCAGACATTCTTCCTGACCCTCCGTGTTAGTCACGGTATCCCTACCTGATGCTCCGTTGTTGGCCTGGCACCCCTACCCGATATGCTGGGGTAGTACCGGTACCCCCACCGGTACTCTGCGGTAGTATTGGTACACCCACCGGTACTCCAGGGTAGTACCTGAACCCTTACTGGTTCTCTGGGGTACACCTGCTGACCTTACGGGCGTGCTCTGTAGACCAGACATTCCTACCTGACCCTCCATTTTAGGCCCGGTATCCCTACCTGATGCTCCGTTGTTGGCCTGGCACCCCTACCCGATATGCTGGGGTAGTACCGGTACCCCCACCGGTACTCTGCGGTAGTATTGGTACACCCACCGGTACTCCAGGGTAGTACCTGAAACCTTACTGGTTCGCTGGGGTACACCTGCTGACCTTACGGGCGTACTGTGTAGACCAGACATTCCTACCTGACCCTCCAGGCTAGGCCCGGTATCCCTACCTGATGCTCTGCGGTAGGCCTGGCCCCCTACCAGACAATCTGGGGTAGTACCGGTACACCCACCGGTACTCCGCGGTACTTTTGCTATACCCACCGGTACTCCTGGATTGTACTGGAACCCTTACTGGTGCGCCGGGGTACACCTGCTGACACTACGGGTGCGCCGATTTACGCCCACCCTTCCTACCTGACCCGCCGGGGTAGGCCTGGTATACCTACCCGATGTTTTGCGGTAGAACCGGTTCCCCCACCGGTACTCTGGGGTTGGAACGGAACCCTTAGTGATGCGCCAGAGAACACCAGCTGTCGCTTCGTTCACGCTGGACTAGACCAGGCCTCCATACCGGACCCCACAGGTTAGACCCGCTATCCCTACCTTATGCTCCGCATTAGGCTTGGCACCCATACCCGATGTTCTGGGGTAGTAGCGGTACCCCCACCGTTACTCTGCGGTAGTATCGGTATACCCACCGGTACTCCGGGGTAGTACGTGAACCCTTACTGGTTCACTGGGGTACACCTGATGACGTTACGGGCACGCGGTATAGACCAGACATTCCTACCTGACCATCCGTGTTAGGCCCGGTATCCCTACCTGATGCTCCGTTGTTGGCCTGGCACCCCTACCCGATATGCTGGGGTAGTACCGGTACCCCCACCGGTACTCTGCGGTAGTATTGGTACACCCACCGGTACTCCAGGGTAGTACCTGAAACCTTACTGGTTCGCTGGGGTACACCTGCAGACCTTACGGGCGTGCTGTGAAGACCAGACATTCCTACCTGACCCTGCAGGCTAGGCCCGGTATCCCTACCTGATGCTCTGAGGTAGGCCTGGCCCCCTACCCGACAATCTGGGGTAGTACCGGTACACCCACGGGTACTCCGGGGTAGTACGTGAACCCTTACTGGTTCACTGGGGTACACCTGATGACGTTAGAGGCACGCGGTATAGACCAGACATTCTTCCTGACCCTCCGTGTTAGTCCCGGTATCCCTACCTGATGCTCCGTTGTTGGCCTGGCACCCCTACTCGATATGCTGGGGTAGTACCGGTACCCCCACCGGTACTCTGCGGTAGTATTGGTACACCCACCGGTACTCCAGGGTAGTACCTGAAACCTTACTGGTTCGCTGGGGTACACCTGCTGACCTTACGGGCGTGCTCTGTAGACCAGACATTCCTACCTGACCCTCCAGGCTAGGCCCGGTATCCCTACCTGATGCTCTGCGGTAGGCCTGGCCCGCTACCCGACAATCTGGGGTAGTACCGGTACACCCAGAGGTACTCCGCGGTAGTTTTGCTATACCCACCGGTACTCCTGAATTGTACTGGAACCCTTACTGGTGCGCCTCGTTACACCTGCTGACCCTATGGGCTCGCCGCTTTACGCCCACCCTTCCTACCTGAACCTCCAGGGTAGGCCTGGTATACCTACCCGATGTTTCGAGGTAGAACCGGGTCCCCCACCGGTAGTCTGGGCTTTGAACGGAAACCTTTGTGATGCGCCAGAGAACACCAGCTGTCCCTTCGTGCGCGCTGGACTAGACCCGGCCTCTCTACCGGACCCCACAGGTTAGACCAGGTATCCCTACCTG
The DNA here is from genome assembly GCF_929443795.1 of Astur gentilis. Taxonomy (NCBI): domain Eukaryota; kingdom Metazoa; phylum Chordata; class Aves; order Accipitriformes; family Accipitridae; genus Astur; species Astur gentilis. The sequence goes on along the minus strand of NW_026060868.1, from coordinate 4,562,182 downwards.
ATGCTCCGCATTAGGCTTGGCACCCATACCCGATCTTCTGCGGTAGTAGCGGTACCCCCACCGTTACTCTGCGGTAGTATCGGTACACCCACCGGTACTCCGGGGTAGTACGTGAACCCTTACTGGTTCACTGGGGTACACCTGCTGACGTTACTGGCGCGCGGTGTAGACCAGACATTCCTACCTGACCCTCCGTTTTAGGCCCGGTATCCCTACCTGATGCTCCGTTGTTGGCCTGGCACCCCTACCCGATATGCTGGGGTAGTACCGGTACCCCCACCGGTACTCTGCGGTAGTATTGGTACACCCACCGGTACTCCAGGGTAGTACCTGAAACCTTACTGGTTCGCTGGGGTACACCTGCTGACCTTACGGGCGTACTGTGTAGACCAGACATTCCTACCTGACCCTCCAGGCTAGGCCCGGTATCCCTACCTGATGCTCTGCGGTAGGCCTGGCCCCCTACCCGACAATCTGGGGTAGTACCGGTACACCCAGAGGTACTCCGCGGTACTTTTGCTATACCCACCGGTACTCCTGGATTGTACCGGAACCCTTACTGGTGCGCCGGGGTACACCTGCTGACCCTATGGGCTCGCTGCTTTACGCCCACCCTTCCTACCTGACCCTCTGGGGTAGGCCTGGTACACCTACCCGATGTTTCGAGGTAGAACCGGTTCCCGCACCGGTACTTTGGGCTTGGAACGGAAAACTTTGTGATGCGCCAGAGAACACCAGCTGTTCCTTCGTGCGCGCTGGACTAGACCCGGCCTCCCTACCGGACCCCACATGTTACACCCGGTATCCCTACCTGATGCTCCGCATTAGGCTTGGCACCCATACCCGATGTTCTGGGGTAGTAGCGGTACCCCCACCGTAACACTGCGGTAGTATCAGTACACCCACCGGTACTCCGGGGTAGTACGTGAACACTTACTGGTTCACTGGGGTACACCTGCTGACGTTACTGGCGCGCGGTGTAGACCAGACATTCCTACCTGACCCTCCGTGTTAGTCCCGGTATCCCTACCTGATGCTCCGTTGTTGGCCTGGCACCCCTACCCGATATGCTGGGGTAGTACCGCTACCCCCACCGGTACTCTGCGGTAGTATTGGTACACCCACCGGTACTCCAGGGTAGTACCTGAACCCTTACTGGTTCGCTGGGGTACACCTGCTGACCTTACGGGCGTGCTGTGTAGAGCAGACATTCCTACCTGACCCTCCAGGCTAGGCCCGGTATCCCTACCTGATGCTCTGCGGTAGGCCTGGCCCCCTACCAGACAATCTGGGGTAGTACCGGTAACCCAGAGGTACTCCGCGGTAATTTTGCTATACCCACCGGTACTCCTGGATTGTACCGGAACCCTTACTGGTGCGCCGGGGTACACCTGCTGACACTACGGGTGCGCCGATTTACGCCCACCCTTCCTACCTGACCCGCCGGGGTAGGCCTGGTACACCTACCCGATGTTTCGAGGTAGAACCGGTTCCCCCACCGGTACTCTGGGTTTGGAACGGAACCCTTTGTGATGCGCCGGAGAACACCAGTTGTCCCTTCGTGCACGCTGGACTAGACCCGGCCTCCCTACCGGACCCCACATGTTACACCCGGTATCCCTACGTGATTCTCCGCATTAGGCTTGGCACCCATACCCGATGTTCTGGGGTAGTAGTGGTACCCCCACCGTTACTCTGCGGTAGTATCGGTACACCCACCGGTACGCCGAGGTAGTACGTGAACACTTACTGGTTCACTGGGGTACACCTGATGACGTTACAGGCACGCGGTATAGAACAGACATTCTTCCTGACCCTCCGTGTTAGTCCCGGTATCCCTACCTGATGCTCCGTTGTTGGCATGGCACCCCTACCCGATATGCTGGGGTAGTACCGGTACCCCCACCGGTACTCTGCGGTAGTATTGGTACACCCACCGGTACTCCAGGGTAGTACCTGAACCCTTACTGGTTCGCTGGGGTACACCTGCTGACCTTACGGGCGTGCTGTGTAGACCAGACATTCCTACCTGACCCTCCAGGCTAGTCCCGGTATCCCTACCTGATGCTCTGCTGTAGGCCTGGCCCCCTACCCGACAATCTGGGGTAGTACCGGTACACCCACCGGTATTCCGCGGTGGTTTTGCTATACCCACTGGTACTCCTGGATTGTACCGGAACCCTTAGTGGTACGCCGGGGTACACCTGCTGACCCTACGGGCGCGCCGATTTACGCCCACCCTTCCTACCTGACCCTCCGGGGTAGGCCTGGTATACCTACCCGATATTTCGAGGTAGAACCGGTTCCCCCACCGGTACTCTGGGGTTGGAACGGATCCCTTTGTGATGCGCCAGAGAACACCAGCTGTCCCTTCGTGCGCGCTGGACTAGACACGGCCTCCCTACTGGACCCCAAAGGTTAGACCCGCTATCCCTACCTGATGCTCCGCATTAGGCTTGGCACCCATACCCGATATTCTGGGGAAGTAGCGGTACCCCCACCGTTACTCTGAGGTAGTATCAGTACACCCACCGGTACTCCGGGGTAGTACGTGAACACTTACTGGTTCACTGGGGTACACCTGCTGACGTTACTGGCACGCGGTGTAGACCAGACATTCCTACCTGACCCTCCGTGTTAGTCCCGGTATCCCTACCTGATGCTCCGTTGTTGGCCTGGCAACCCTACCCGATATGCTGGGGTAGTACCGGTACCCCCACCGGTACTCTGCGGTAGTATTGGTACACCCACCGGTACTCCAGGGTAGTACCTGAACCCTTACTGGTTCTCTGGGGTACACCTGCTGACCTTACGGGCGTGCTCTGTAGACCAGTCATTCCTACCTGACCCTCCATTTTAGGCCCGGTATCCCTACCTGATGCTCCGTTGTTGGCCTGGCACCCCTACCCGATATGCTGGGGTAGTACCGGTACCCCCACCGGTACTCTGCGGTAGTATTGGTACACCCACCGGTACTCCAGGGTAGTACCTGAAACCTTACTGGTTCGCTGGGGTACACCTGCTGACCTTACGGGCGTACTGTGTAGACCAGACATTCCTACCTGACCCTCCAGGCTAGGCCCGGTATCCCTACCTGATGCTCTGCGGTAGGCCTGGCCCCCTACCAGACAATCTGGGGTAGTACCGGTACACCCACCGGTACTCCGCGGTACTTTTGCTATACCCACCGGTACTCCTGGATTGTACTGGAACCCTTACTGGTGCGCCGGGGTACACCTGCTGACACTACGGGTGCGCCGATTTACGCCCACCCTTCCTACCTGACCCGCCGGGGTAGGCCTGGTATACCTACCCGATGTTTTGCGGTAGAACCGGTTCCCCCACCGGTACTCTGGGGTTGGAACGGAACCCTTAGTGATGCGCCAGAGAACACCAGCTGTCGCTTCGTTCACGCTGGACTAGACCAGGCCTCCATACCGGACCCCACAGGTTAGACCCGCTATCCCTACCTTATGCTCCGCATTAGGCTTGGCACCCATACCCGATGTTCTGGGGTAGTAGCGGTACCCCCACCGTTACTCTGCGGTAGTATCGGTATACCCACCGGTACTCCGGGGTAGTACGTGAACCCTTACTGGTTCACTGGGGTACACCTGATGACGTTACGGGCACGCGGTATAGACCAGACATTCCTACCTGACCATCCGTGTTAGGCCCGGTATCCCTACCTGATGCTCCGTTGTTGGCCTGGCACCCCTACCCGATATGCTGGGGTAGTACCGGTACCCCCACCGGTACTCTGCGGTAGTAAAGGAACACACACCGGTACTCCAGGGTAGTACCTCAAACCATACTGGTTCGCTGGGGTACACCTGCAGACCTTACGGGCGTGCTGTGAAGACCAGACATTCCTACCTGACCCTGCAGGCTAGGCCCGGTATCCCTACCTGATGCTCTGAGGTAGGCCTGGCCCCCTACCCGACAATCTGGGGTAGTACCGGTACACCCACGGGTACTCCGGGGTAGTACGTGAACCCTTACTGGTTCACTGGGGTACACCTGATGACGTTAGAGGCACGCGGTATAGACCAGACATTCTTCCTGACCCTCCGTGTTAGTCCCGGTATCCCTACCTGATGCTCCGTTGTTGGCCTGGCACCCCTACTCGATATGCTGGGGTAGTACCGGTACCCCCACCGGTACTCTGCGGTAGTATTGGTACACCCACCGGTACTCCAGGGTAGTACCTGAAACCTTACTGGTTCGCTGGGGTACACCTGCTGACCTTACGGGCGTGCTCTGTAGACCAGACATTCCTACCTGACCCTCCAGGCTAGGCCCGGTATCCCTACCTGATGCTCTGCGGTAGGCCTGGCCCGCTACCCGACAATCTGGGGTAGTACCGGTACACCCACAGGTACTCCGCGGTACTTTTGCTATACCCACCGGTACTCCTGGATTGTACCGGAACCCTTACTGGTGTGCCGGGGTACACCTGCTGACCCTAGGGGCGCGCCGCTTTACGCCCACCCTTCCTACCTGACCCGCCGGGGCAGGCCTGGTATACCTACCCGATGTTTCGAGGTAGAAACGGTTCCCCCACCGGTACTCTGGGTTTGGAACGGAACCCTTTGTGATGCGCCAGAGAACACCAGCTGTCCCTTCGTGCGCGCTGGACTAGACCCGGCCTCCCTACCGGACCCCACAGGTTAGACCCGCTATCCCTACCTGATGCTCCGCATTAGGCTTGGCACCCATACCCGATGTTCTGGGGTAGTAGCGGTACCCCCACCGTTACTCTGCGGTAGTAACGGTACACCCACCGGTACTCCGGGGTAGTACGTGAACACTTACTGGTTCACTGGGGTACACCTGCTGACGTTACTGGCGTGCGGTGTAGACCAGACATTCCTACCTGACCCTCAAGGCTAGGCCAGGTATCCCTACCTGATGCTCCGTTGTTGGCCTTGCACCCCTACCCGATATGCTGGGGTAGTACCGGTACCCCCACCGGTACTCTGGGGTTGGAACGGAACCCTTTGTGAAGCGCCAGAGAACACCAGCTGTCCCATCGTGCGCGCTGGACTAGACCCGTCCTCCCTACCGGACCCCACAGGTTAGACCCGGTATCCCTACCTGATGCTCCGCATTAGGCTTGGCACCCCTACTCGATATGCTGGGGTAGTACCGGTACCCCCACCTGTACTCTGCGGTAGTATTGGTACACCCACCGGTACTCCAGGGTAGTACCTGAACCCTTACTGGTTCACTGGGGTACACCTGCTGACCTTACAGGCGTGCTGTGTAGACCAGACATTCCTACCTGACCCTCCGTTTTAGGCCCGCTATCCCTACCTGATGCTCCGTTGTTGGCCTGGCACCCCTACCCGATATGCTGGGTTAGTAGCGGTACCCCCACCGTTAATCTGCGGTAGTATCGGTACACCCACCGGTACTCCGGGGTAGTACGTGAACCCTTACTGGTTCGCTGGCGTACAGCTGCTGACCTTACGGGCGTGCTGTGTAGACCAGACATTATTCCTGACCCTCCGTGTTAGTCCCGGTATCCCTACCTGATGCTCTGCGGTAGGCCTGGCCCCCTACCCGACAATCTGGGGTAGTACAGGTACACCCACCGGTACTCCGCGGTACTTTTGCTATACCCACCGGTAGTCCTGGATTGTACCGGAACCCTTACTGTTGCGCTTGGGTACACCTGCTCACCCTACGGGCACACTGCTTTGGACCCACCCTTCCAACCTGACCCGCCGGGGTAGGCCTGGTATACCTACCCGATGTTTCAAGGTAGAACCGGTTCCCCCACCGGTACTCTGGGCTTGGAACGGAAACCTTTGTGATGCGCCAGAGAACACCAGCTGTCCCTTCGTGCGCTCTGGACTAGACCCGGCCTCCCTACCGGACCCCACAGGTTAGACCCGGTATCCCTACCTGATGCTACGCATTAGGCTTGGCACCCATAACCGATCTTCTGGGGTAGTAGCGGTACCCCCACCGTTACTCTGAGGTAGTATCAGTACACCCACCGGTACTCCGCCGTAGTACGTGAACACTTACTGGTTCACTGGGGTACACCTGATGATGTTTCGGGCGCGCGGTATAGACCAGACATTCTTCCTGACCCTCCGTGTTAGTCCCGGTATCCCTACCTGATGCTCTGCGGTAGGCCTGGCCCCCTACCCGACAATCTGGGGTAGTACCGGTACACCCACCGGTACTCCGCGGTACTCTTGCTATACCCACCGGTACTCCTGGATTGTACCGGAACCCTTACTGGTGCGCTGGGGTACACCTGCTGACCCTACGGGCACACTGCTTTGAACCCACCCTTCCTACCTGACCCGCCGGGGTAGGCCTGGTATACCTACCCGATGTTTCGAGGTAGAACCGGTTCCCCCACCAGTACTCTGGGTTTGGAACAGAACCCTTTGTGATGCGCCAGAGAACACCAGCTGTCCCTTCGTGCGCTCTGGACTAGACCCGGCCTCCCTACCGGACCCCACATGTTACAGCCGGTATCCCTACCTGATGCTCCGCATTAGGCTTGGCACCCATACCCGATGTTCTGGGGTAGTAGCGGTACCCCCACCGTTACTCTGCGGTAGTATCAGTACACCCACCGGTACTCCGGGGTAGTACGTGAACCCTTACTGGTTCACTGGGGTACACCTGCTGACGTTACTTGCGCGCGGTATAGAACAGACATTCTTCCTGACCCTCCGTGTTAGTCCCGGTATCCCTACCTGATGCTCCGTTGTTGGCCTGGCACCCCTACCCGATATGCTGGGGTAGTAGCGGTACACCCACTGGTACACCGGGGTACTACGTGAACCCTTACTTGTTCGCTGGCGTACAGCTGCTGACCTTACGGGCGTGCTGTGTAGACCAGACATTCTTCCTGACCCTCCGTGTTAGTCCCGGTATCCCTACCTGATGCTCTGCGGTAGGCCTGGCCCCCTACCCGACAATCTGGGGTAGTACCGGTACACCCACCGGTACTCCGCGGTACTTTTGCTATACCCACCGGTACTCCCGGATTGTACCGGAACCCTTACTGGTGCGCCAGGGTACACCTGCTGACCCTATGGGCTCTCCGCTTTACGCCCACCCTTCCTACCTGACCCGCCGGGGTAGGCCTGGTATACCTACCCGATGTTTCGAGGTAGAACAGGTTGCCCCACCGGTACTCTGGGTTTGGAACGGAACACTTTGTGATGCGCCAGAGAACACCAGCTGTCCCTTCGTGCGCACTGGACTACACCCGGACTCCCTACCGGACCCCACAGGTTAGACCCGGTATCCCTACCTGATGCTCCGCATTAGGCTTGGCACCCATACCCGATGTTCTGGGGTAGTAGCGGTACCCCCACCGTTACTCTGCGGTAGTATCGGTACACCCACCGGTACTCCGGGGTAGTACGTGAACCCTTACTGGTTCACTGGGGTACACCTGATGACGTTACGGGCACACGGTATAGACCAGACATTCCTACCTGACCCTCCGTGTTAGTCCCGGTATCCCTACCTGATGCTCCGTTGTTGTCCTGGCACCCCTACCCGATATGCTGGGGTAGTACCGGTACCCCCACCGGTACTCTGCGGTAGTATTGGTACACCCACCGGTACTCCAGGGTAGTACCTGAACCCTTACTGGTTCGCTGGGGTACACCTGCTGACCTTACGGGCGTGCTCTGTAGACAAGACATTCCTACCTGACCCTCCAGGCTAGGCCCGGTTCCTCTACCTGATGCTCTGCGGTAGGCCTGGCCCCCTACCCGACAATCTGGGGTAGTACCGGTACACCCAGAGGTACTCCGCGGTACTTTTGCTATTCCCACCGGTACTCCTGGATTGTACCGGAACCCTTACTGGTGCGCCGGGTTACACCTGGTGACCCTATGGGCTCGCCGCTTTACGCCCACCCTTCCTACCTGACCCGCCGGGGTAGGCCTGGTATACCTACCCGATGTTTCGAGGTAGAACCGGTTCCCCCACCAGTACTCTGGGGTTGGAACGGAACCCTTTGTGATGCGCCAGAGAACACCAGCTGTCCCTTCGTGCGCGCTGGACTAGACCCGGCCTCCCTACCGGACCCCACAGGTTAGACCCGGTATCCCTACCTGATGCTCCGCATTAGGTTTGGCACCCATACCTGATGTTCTGGGGTAGTAGCGGTACCCCCACCGTTACTCTGCGGTAGTATCGGTACACCCACCGGTACTCCGAGGTAGTACGTGAACCCTTACTGGTTCACTGGGGTACACCTGATGATGTTACGGGCACACGGTATAGACCAGACATTCCTACCTGACCCTCCGTGTTAGTCCCGGTATCCCTACCTGATGCTCCGTTGTTGTCCTGGGACCCCTACCCGATATGCTGGGGTAGTACCGGTACCCCCACCGGTACTCTGCGGTAGTATTGGTACACCCACCGGTACTCCAGGGTAGTACCTGAACCCTTACTGGTTCGCTGGGGTACACCTGCTGACCTTACGGGCGTGCTGTGTAGACCAGACATTCCTACCTGACCCTCCAGGCTAGGCCCGGTATCTCTACCTGATGCTCTGCGGTAGGCCTGGCCCCCTACCCGACAATCTGGGGTAGTACCGGTACACCCAGAGGTACTCCGCGGTACTTTTGCTATTCCCACCGGTACTCCTGGATTGTACCGGAACCCTTACTGGTGCGCCGGGTTACACCTGCTGACCCTATGGGCTCGCCGCTTTACGCCCACCCTTCCTACCTGACCCTCCGGGGTAGGCCTGGTATACCTACCCGATGTTTCGAGGTAGAACCGTTTCCCCACCGGTACTCTGGGGTTGGAACGGAACCCTTTGTGATGCGCAAGAGAACACCAGCTGTCCCTTCGTGCGCGCTGGACTGGACCCGGCCTCCCTACCTGACCCCACAGGTTAGACCCGCTATCCCTACCTGATGCTCCGCATTAGGCTTGGCACCCATACCCGATGTTCTGGGGTAGTAGCGGTACCCCCACCGTTAATCTGCGGTAGTATCGGTACACCCACCGGTACTCCGCGGTACTTTTGCTATAACCACCGGTACTCCTGGATTGTACCGGAACCCTTACTGGTGCGCCGGTGTACACCTGCTGACCCTACGGGCACACTGCTTTGGACCCACCCTTCCTACCTGACCCGCCGGGGTAGGCCTGGTATACCTACCCGATGTTTCGAGGTAGAACCAGTTCCCCCACCGGTACTCTGGGTTTGGAGCGGAACCCTTTGTGATGCGCCAGAGAACAGCAGCTGTCCCTTCGTGCGCGCTGGACTAGACCCGGCCTCCCTACCGGACCCCACAGGTTAGACCCGGTATCCCTACCTGATGCTCCGCATTAGGCTTGGCACCCATACCCGATGTTCTGGGGTAGTAGCGGTACCCCCACCGTTACTCTGCGGTAGTATCAGTACAACCACCGGTACTCCGGGGTAGTACGTGAACCCTTACTGGTTCACTGGGGTACACCTGCTGACGTTACTGGCGCGCGGTGTAGACCAGACATTCCTACCTGACCCTCCGTTTTAGGCCCGGTATCCCTACCTTATGCTCCGTTGTTGGCCTGGCACCCCTACCCGATATGCTGGGGTAGTACCGGTACCCCCACCGGTACTCTGCGGTAGTATTGGTACACCCACCGGTACTCCAGGGCAGTACCTGAACCCTTACTGGTTCGCTGGGGTACACCTGCTGACCTTACGGGCGTGCTGTGTAGACCAGACATTCCTACCTGACCCTCCAGGCTAGGCCCGGTATCCCTACCTGACGCTCTGCGGTAGGCCTGGCCCCCTACCCGACAATCTGGGGTAGTACCGGTAAACCCAGAGGTACTCCGCGGTAATTTTGCTATACCCACCGGTACTCCTGGATTGTACCGGAACCCTTACTGGTGCGCCGGGGTACACCTGCTGACCCTACGGGCGCGCCGCTTTACGCCCACCCTTCCTACCTGACCCGCCGGGGTAGGCCTGGTATACCTACCCGATGTTTCGAGGTAGAACCGGTTCCCCCACCGGTACTCTGGGTTTGGAACGGAAACCTTTGTGATGCGCCAGAGAACACCAGCTGTCCCTTCGTGCGTGCTGGACTAGACCCGGCCTCCCTACCGGACCCCACAGGTTAGACCCGCTATCCCTACCTGATGCTCCGCATTAGGCTTGGCACCCATACGCGATGTTCTGGGGTAGTAGCGGTACCCCCACCGTTACTCTGCGGTAGTATCGGTACACCCAGCGGTACTCCGGGGTAGTACGTGAACCCTTACTGGTTCACTGGGGTACACCTGATGACGTTACGGGCACGCGGTATAGACCAGACATTCCTACCTGACCCTCCGTGTTAGTCCCGGTATCCCTACCTCATGCTCTGTTGTTGGCCTGGCACCCCTACCCGATATGCTGGGGTAGTACCGGTACCCCCACCGGTACTCTGCGGTAGTATTGGTACACCCACCGGTACTCCAGGGTAGTACCTGAACCCTTACTGGTTCGCTGGGGTACACCTGCTACCTTACGGGCGTGCTCTGTAGACCAGACATTCCTACCTGACCCTCCAGGCTAGGCCCGGTATCTCTACCTGATGCTCTGCGGTAGGCCTGGCCCCCTACCCGACAATCTGGGGGAGTACCGGTACACCCACCGGTACTCCGCGGTACTTTTGCTATACCCACCGGTACTCCTGGATTGTACCGGAACCCTTACTGGTGCGCCGGGGTACACCTGCTGACCCTATGGGCTCGCCGCTTTACGCCCACCCTTCCTACTTGACCCTCCGGGGTAGGCACGCTATCCCAACCTGATGCTCCGCATTAGGCTTGGCACCCATACCCGATGTTCTGGGGTACTAGCGGTACCCCCACCGTTACTCTGCCATAGTATCGGTACACCCACCGGTACTCCGGGGTAGTACGTGAACCCTTAGTGGTTCACTGGGGTACACCTGCTGACGTTACTGGCGCGCGGTGTAGACCAGACATTCTTACCTGACCCTCCGTTTTAGGCCCGGTATCCCTACCTGATGCTCCGTTGTTGGCCTGGCACCCCTACACGATATGCTGGGGTAGTACCGGTACCCCCACCGGTACTCTGCGGTAGTATTGGTACACCCACCGGTACTCCAGGGTAGTACCTGAACCCTTATTGGTTCGCTGGGGTACACCTGCTGACCTTACGGGCGTGCTGTGTAGAGCAGACATTCCTACCTGACCCTCCAGGCTAGGCACGCTATGCCTACCTGATGCTCCGCATTAGGCTTGGCACCCATACCCGATGTTCTGGGGTAGTAGCGGTACCCCCACCGTTACTCTGCGGTAGTATCAGTACACCCACCGGTACTCCGGTGTAGTACGTGAACACTTACTGGTACACTGGGGTACAACTGGTGACGTTACTTGCGCGCGGTATAGAACAGATATTCATCCTGACCCTCCGTGTTAGTCCCGGTATCCCTACCTGATGCTCCGTTGTGTGCCTGGCACCCCTACCCAATATGCTGGGGTAGTAGCGGTACCCCCACCGTTACTCTGCGGTAGTATCGGTACACCCACCGGTACTCCGGGGTAGTACGTGAACCCTTACTGGCTCGCTAGCGTACAGCTGCTGACCTTACGGGCGTGCTGTGTAGACCAGACATTCCTACCTGACCCTCCAGGCTAGGCCCGGTATCCCTACCTGATGCTCTGCGGTAGGCCTGGCCCCCTACCCGACAATCTGGGGGAGTACCGGTACACCCACAGGTACTCCGCGGTACTTTTGCTATACCCACCGGTAGTCCTGGATTGTACCGGAACCCTTACTGGTGCGCTGGGGTACACCTGCTGACCCTACGGGCACACTGCTTTGGACCCACCCTTCCTACCTGACCCGCCGGGGTAGGCCTGGTATACCTACCCGATGTTTCGAGGTAGAACCGGTTCCCCCACCAGTACTCTGGGCTTGGAACAGAACCCTTTGTGATGCGCCAGAGAACACCAGCTGTCCCTTCGTGCGCGCTGGACTAGACCCGGCCTCCCTACCGGACCCCACAGGTTAAACCCGCTATCCCTACCTGATGCTCCGCATTAGGCTTGGCACCCATACCCGATGTTCTGGGGTAGTAGTGTTACCCCCACCATTACTCTGCGGTAGTATCAGTACACCCACGGGTACTCCGGGGTAGTACGTGAACCCTTACTGGTTCACTGGGGTACACCTGATGACGTTACAGGCACACGGTATAGACCAGACATTCCTACCTGACCCTCCGTGTTAGTCCCGCTATCCCTACCTGATGCTCCGTTGTTGTCCTGGCACCCCTACCCGATATGCTGGGGTAGTACCGGTACCCCCACCGGTACTCTGCGGTAGTATTGGTACACCCACCGGTACTCCAGGGTAGTACCTGAACCCTTACTGGTTCGCTGGGGTACACCTGCTGACCTTACGGGCGTGCTCTGTAGACCAGACATTCCTACCTGACCCTCCAGGCTAGGCCCGGTATCTCTACCTGATGCTCTGCGGTAGGCCTGGCCCCCTACCCGACAATCTGGGGTAGTACCGGTACACCCAGAGGTACTCCGCGGTACTTTTGCTATTCCCACCGGTACTCCTGGATTGTACCGGAACCCTTACTGGTGCGCCGGGTTACACCTGCTGACCCTATGGGCTCGCCGCTTTACGCCCACCCTTCCTACCTGACCCTCCGGGGTAGGCCTGGTATACCTACCCGATGTTTCCAGGTAGAACCGGTTGCCCCACCGGTACTCTGGGGTTGGAACGGAACCCTTTGTGATGTGCAAGAGAACACCAGCTGTCCCTTCGTGCGCGCTGGACTGGACCCGGCCTCCCTACCTGACCCCACAGGTTAGACCCGCTATCCCTACCTGATGCTCCGCATTAGGCTTGGCACCCATACCCGATGTTCTGGGGTAGTAGCGGTACCCCCACCGTTAATCTGCGGTAGTATCGGTACACCCACCGGTACTCCGCGGTACTTTTGCTATAACCACCGGTACTCCTGGATTGTACCGGAACCCTTACTGGTGCGCCGGTGTACACCTGCTGACCCTACGGGCACACTGCTTTGGACCCACCCTTCCTACATGACCCGCCGGGGTAGGCCTGGTATACCTACCCGATGTTTCGAGGTAGAACCAGTTCCCCCACCGGTACTCTGGGTTTGGAACGGAACCCTTTGTGATGCGCCAGAGAACAGCAGCTGTCCCTTCGTGCGCGCTGGACTAGACCCGGCCTCCCTACCGGACCCCACAGGTTAGACCCGGTATCCCTACCTGATGCTCCGCATTAGGCTTGGCACCCATACCCGATGTTCTGGGGTAGTAGCGGTACCCCCACCGTTACTCTGCGGTAGTATCAGTACAACCACCGGTACTCCGGGGTAGTACGTGAACCCTTACTGGTTCACTGGGGTACACCTGCTGACGTTACTGGCGCGCGGTGTAGACCAGACATTCCTACCTGACCCTCCGTTTTAGGCCCGGTATCCCTACCTGATGCTCCGTTGTTGGCCTGGCACCCCTACCCGATATGCTGGGGTAGTACCGGTACCCCCACCGGTACTCTGCGGTAGTATTGGTACACCCACCGGTACTCCAGGGTAGTACCTGAACCCTTACTGGTTCGCTGGGGTACACCTGCTGACCTTACGGGCGTGCTGTGTAGAGCAGACATTCCTACCTGACCCTCCAGGCTAGGCCCGGTATCCCTACCTGACGCTCTGCGGTAGGCCTGGCCCCCTACCCGACAATCTGGGGTAGTACCGGTAAACCCAGAGGTACTCCGCGGTAATTTTGCTATACCCACCGGTACTCCTGGATTGTACCGGAACCCTTACTGGTGCGCCGGGGTACACCTGCTGACCCTACGGGCGCGCCGCTTTACGCCCACCCTTCCTACCTGACCCGCCGGGGTAGGCCTGGTATACCTACCCGATGTTTCGAGGTAGAACCGGTTCCCCCACCGGTACTCTGGGCTTGGAACGGAAACCTTTGTGATGCGCCAGAGAACACCAGCTGTCCCTTCGTGCGCGCTGGACTAGACCCGGCCTCCCTACCGGACCCCACAGGTTAGACCCGCTATCCCTACCTGATGCTCCGCATTAGGCTTGGCACCCATACCCGATGTTCTGGGGTAGTAGCGGTACCCCCACCGTTACTCTGCGGTAGTATCGGTACACCCAGCGGTACTCCGGGGTAGTACGTGAACCCTTACTGGTTCACTGGGGTACACCTGATGACGTTACGGGCACGTGGTATAGACCAGACATTCCTACCTGACCCTCCGTGTTAGTCCCGGTATCCCTACCTCATGCTCTGTTGTTGGCCTGGCACCCCTACCCGATATGCTGGGGTAGTACCGGTACCCCCACCGGTACTCTGCGGTAGTATTGGTACACCCACCGGTACTCCAGGGTAGTACCTGAACCCTTACTGGTTCGCTGGGGTACACCTGCTACCTTACGGGCGTGCTCTGTAGACCAGACATTCCTACCTGACCCTCCAGGCTAGGCCCGGTATCTCTACCTGATGCTCTGCGGTAGGCCTGGCCCCCTACCCGACAATCTGGGGGAGTACCGGTACACCCACCGGTACTCCGCGGTACTTTTGCTATACCCACCGGTACTCCTGGATTGTACCGGAACCCTTACAGGTGCGCCGGGGTACACCTGCTGACCCTATGGGCTCGCCGCTTTACGCCCACCCTTCCTACTTGACCCTCCGGGGTAGGCACGCTATCCCCACCTGATGCTCCGCATTAGGCTTGGCACCCATACCCGATGTTCTGGGGTACTAGCGGTACCCCCACCGTTACTCTGCCATAGTATCGGTACACCCACCGGTACTCCGGGGTAGTACGTGAACCCTTAGTGGTTCACTGGGGTACACCTGCTGACGTTACTGGCGCGCGGTGTAGACCAGACATTCTTACCTGACCCTCCGTTTTAGGCCCGGTATCCCTACCTGATGCTCCGTTGTTGGCCTGGCACCCCTACACGATATGCTGGGGTAGTACCGGTACCCCCACCGGTACTCTGCGGTAGTATTGGTACACCCACCGGTACTCCAGGGTAGTACCTGAACCCTTATTGGTTCGCTGGGGTACACCTGCTGACCTTACGGGCGTGCTGTGTAGAGCAGACATTCCTACCTGACCCTCCAGGCTAGGCACGCTATGCCTACCTGATGCTCCGCATTAGGCTTGGCACCCATACCCGATGTTCTGGGGTAGTAGCGGTACCCCCACCGTTACTCTGCGGTAGTATCAGTACACCCACCGGTACTCCGCTGTAGTACGTGAACACTTACTGGTACACTAGGGTACAACTGGTGACGTTACTTGCGCGCGGTATAGAACAGATATTCATCCTGACCCTCCGTGTTAGTCCCGGTATCCCTACCTGATGCTCCGTTGTGTGCCTGGCACCCCTACCCAATATGCTGGGGTAGTAGCGGTACCCCCACCGTTACTCTGCGGTAGTATCGGTACACCCACCGGTACTCCGGGGTAGTACGTGAACCCTTACTGGTTCGCTAGCGTACAGCTGCTGACCTTACGGGCGTGCTGTGTAGACCAGACATTCCTACCTGACCCTCCAGGCTAGGCCCGGTATCCCTACCTGATGCTCTGCGGTAGGCCTGGCCCCCTACCCGACAATCTGGGGGAGTACCGGTACACCCACCGGTACTCCGCGGTACTTTTGCTATACCCACCGGTAGTCCTGGATTGTACCGGAACCCTTACTGGTGCGCTGGGGTACACCTGCTGACCCTACGGGCACACTGCTTTGGACCCACCCTTCCTACCTGACCCGCCGGGGTAGGCCTGGTATACCTACCCGATGTTTCGAGGTAGAACCGGTTCCCCCACCAGTACTCTGGGCTTGGAACAGAACCCTTTGTGATGCGCCAGAGAACACCAGCTGTCCCTTCGTGCGCGCTGGACTAGACCCGGCCTCCCTACCGGACCCCACAGGTTAAACCCGCTATCCCTACCTGATGCTCCGCATTAGGCTTGGCACCCATACCCGATGTTCTGGGGTAGTAGTGTTACCCCCACCATTACTCTGCGGTAGTATCAGTACACCCACGGGTACTCCGGGGTAGTACGTGAACCCTTACTGGTTCACTGGGGTACACCTGATGACGTTACAGGCACGCGGTATAGACCAGACATTCTTCCTGACCCTCCGTGTTAGTCCCGGTATCCCTACCTGATGCTCCGTTGTTGGCCTGGCACCCCTACCCGATATGCTGGGGTAGTACCAGTACCCCCACTGGTACTCTGCGGTAGTATTGGTACACCCACCGGTACTCCAGGGTAGTACCTGAACCCTTACTGGTTCGCTGGGGTACACCTGCTGACCTTACGGGCGTGCTGTGTAGACCAGACATTCCTACCTGACCCTCCAGGCTAGGCCCGGTATCCCTACCTGATGCTCTGCGGTAGGCCTGGCCCCCTACCCGACAATCTGGGGGAGTACCGGTACACCCACCGGTACTCCGCGGTAGTTTTGCTATACCCACCGGTACTCCTGGATTGTACCGGAACCCTTACTGGTGCGCCGGGGTACACCTGCTGACCCTATGGGCTCGCCGCTTTACGCCCACCATTCCTACCTGACCCTCCGGGGTAGGCCTGGTATACCTACCCGATGTTTCGAGGTAGAACCGGTTGCCCCACCGGTACTCTGGGGTTGGAACGGAACCCTTTGTGATGCGCCAGAGAACACAAGCTGTCCCTTCGTGCGCACTGGACTAGACCGGCCTCCCTACCGGACCCCACAGGTTAGACCCGCTATGCCTACCTGAATGCTCCGCATTAGGCTTGGCACCCATACCCGATGTTCTGGGGTACTAGCGGTACCCCCACCGTTACTCTGCGGTAGTATCGGTACACCCACCGGTACTCCGGGGTAGTACCTGAACCCTTACTGGTTCGCTGGGGTACACCTGCTGACCTTACGGGCGTGCTCTGTAGACCAGACATTCCTACCTGACCCTCCAGGCTAGGCCCGGTATCCCTACCTGATGCTCTGCGGTAGGCCTGGCCCCC
Source organism: Astur gentilis (assembly GCF_929443795.1). Taxonomy (NCBI): domain Eukaryota; kingdom Metazoa; phylum Chordata; class Aves; order Accipitriformes; family Accipitridae; genus Astur; species Astur gentilis. The sequence continues at coordinate 4,545,138 of NW_026060868.1, read as the reverse complement.
TACCCGACAATCTGGGGGAGTACCGGTACACCCACCGGTACTCCGCGGTACTTTTGCTATACCCACCGGTACTCCTGGATTGGACCGGAACCCTTACTGGTGCGCCGCGGTACACCTGCTGACCCTACGGGCGCGCCGATTTACGCCCACCCTTCCTACCTGACCCGCCGGGGTAGGCCTGGTATACCTACCCGATGTTTCGAGGTAGAACCAGTTCCCCCAACGGTACTCTGAGTTTGGAACGGAACCCTTTGTGATGCGCCAGAGAACACCAGCTGTCCCTTCGTGCGCGCTGGACTAGACCCGGCCTCCCTAATGGAACCCACAGGTTAGACCCGGTATCCCTACCTGATGCTCCGCACTAGGCTTGGCACACATAACCGATGTTCTGGGGTAGTAGCGGTACCCCCACCGTTACTCTGCGGTAGTATCGGTACACCCAGCGGTACTCCAGGGCAGTACCTGAACACTTAATGGTTCGCTGGGGTACACCTGCTGACCGTACGGGCGTGCTCTGTAGACCAGACATTCCTACCTGACCCTCCGTGTTAGTCCCGGTATCCCTACCTGATTCTCCGTTGTTGGCTTGGCACCCCTACCCGATATGCTGGGGTAGTACCGGTACCCCACCGGTACTCTGCGGTAGTATTGGTACACCCACCGGTATTCCAGGGTAGTACCTGAACACTTACTGGTTCGCTGGGGTACACCTGCTACCTTACGGGCGTGCTCTGTAGACCAGACATTCCTACCTGACCCTCCAGGCTAGGCCTGGTATCTCTACCTGATGCTCTGCGGTAGGCCTGGCCCCCTACCCGACAATCTGAGGGAGTACCGGTACACACACAGGTACTCCGCGGTACTTTTGGTATACCCACCGGTACTCCTGGATTGTACCGGAATCCTTATTGGTGCGCCGGGTTACACCTGTTGACCCTATGGGCTCGCCGCTTTACGCCCACCCTTCCTACCTGACCATCCGGGGTAGGCCTGGTATACCTACCCGATGTTTCGAGGTAGAACCGTTTCCCCACCGGTACTCTGGGGTTGGAACGGAACCCTCTGTGATGCGCCAGAGAACACCAGCTGTCCCTTCGTGCGCGCTGGACTAGACCCGGCCTCCCTACCGGACCCCACAGGTTAGACCCGCTATCCCTACCTGATGCTCCGCATTAGGCTTGGCACCCATACCCGATGTTCTGGGGTAGTAGCGGTACCCCCACCGTTACTCTGCGGTAGTATCGGTACACCCACCGGTACTCCGCGGTACTTTTGCTATAACCACCGGTACTCCTGGATTGTACCGGAACCCTTACTGGTGCGCCGGGGTACACCTGCTGACCCTATGGGCTCGCCGCTTTACGCCCACCCTTCCTACTTGACCCTCCGGGGTAGGCACGCTATCCCAACCTGATGCTCCGCATTAGGCTTGGCACCCATACCCGATGTTCTGGGGTACTAGCGGTACCCCCACCGTTACTCTGCCATAGTATCGGTACACCCACCGGTACTCCGGGGTAGTACGTGAACCCTTAGTGGTTCACTGGGGTACACCTGCTGACGTTACTGGCGCGCGGTGTAGACCAGACATTCTTACCTAACCCTCCGTTTTAGGCCCGGTATCCCTACCTGATGCTCCGTTGTTGGCCTGGCACCCCTACCCGATATGCTGGGGTAGTACCGGTACCCCCACCGGTACTCTGCGGTAGTATTGGTACACCCACCGGTACTCCAGGGTAGTACCTGAACCCTTATTGGTTCGCTGGGGTACACCTGCTGACCTTACGGGCGTGCTGTGTAGAGCAGACATTCCTACCTGACCCTCCAGGCTAGGCACGCTATGCCTACCTGATGCTCCGCATTAGGCTTGGCACCCATACCCGATGTTCTGGGGTAGTAGCGGTACCCCCACCGTTACTCTGCGGTAGTATCAGTACACCCACCGGTACTCCGGTGTAGTACGTGAACACTTACTGGTTCACTGGGGTACAACTGCTGACGTTACTTGCGCGCGGTATAGAACAGACATTCATCCTGACCCTCCGTGTTAGTCCCGGTATCCCTACCTGATGCTCCGTTGTGTGCCTGGCACCCCTACCCAATATGCTGGGGTAGTAGCGGTACCCCCACCGTTACTCTGCGGTAGTATCGGTACACCCACCGGTACTCCGGGGTAGTACGTGAACCCTTACTGGTTCGCTAGCGTACAGCTGCTGACCTTACGGGTGTTTTGTGTAGACCAGACATTCCTACCTGAACCTCCAGGCTAGGCCCGGTATCCCTACCTGATGCTCTGCGGTAGGCCTGGCCCCCTACCCGACAATCTGGGGTAGTACCGGTACACCCAGAGGTACTCCGCGGTACTTTTGCTATACCCACCGGTAGTCCTGGATTGTACCGGAACCCTTACTGGTGCGCTGGGGTACACCTGCTGACCCTACGGGCACACTGCTTTGGACCCACCCTTCCTACCTTACCCGCCGGGGTAGGCCTGGTATAACTACCAGATGTTTTGAGTTAGAACCGGTTCCCCCACCGGTACTCTGGGCTTGGAACGGAAACCTTTGTGATGCGCCAGAGAACACCAGCTGTCCCTTCGTGCGTGCTGGACTAGACCCGGCCTCCCTACTGGACCCCACAGGTTAGACCCGCTACCCCTACCTGATGCTCCGCATTAGGCTTGGCACCCATACCCAATGTTCTGGGGTAGTAGCGGTACCCCCACCGTTACTCTGCCATAGTATCGGTACACCCACCGGTACTCCGGGGTAGTACGTGAACCCTTAGTGGTTCACTGGGGTACACCTGCTGACGTTACTGTCACGCGGTGTAGACAAGACATTCTTACCTGACCCTCCGTGTTAGTCCCGGTATCCCTACCTGATGCTCCGTTGTTGGCCTGGCACCCCTATCCGATATTCTGGGGTAGTACCGGTACCCCCACCGGTACTCTGTGGTAGTATTGGTACACCCACCGGTACTCCAGGGTAGTACCTGAACCCTTACTGGTTCGCTGGGGTACACCTGCTGAACTTACGGGCGTGCTCTGTACACCAGACATTCCTACCTGACCCTCCAGGCTAGGCCCGGTGTCCCTACCTGATGCTCTGCGGTAGGCCTGGCCCCCTACCCGACAATCTGGGGGAGTACCGGTACACCCAGAGGTACTCCGCGGTAGTTTTGCTATACCCACCGGTACTCCTGGATTGTACCGGAACCCTTACTGGTGCGCCGGGGTACACCTGCTGACCCTATGGGCTCGCCGCTTTACGCCCACCCTTCCTACCTGACCCGCCGGGGTAGGCCTGGTATACCTACCCGATGTTTCGAGGTAGAACCGGTTCCCCCACCGGTACTCTGGGCTTGGAACGGAACCCTTTGTGATGCGCCAGAGAACACCAGCTGTCCCTTCGTGCGCACTGGACTAGACCCGGCCTCCCTACCGGACCCCACAGGTTAGACCCGCTATCCCTACCTGATGCTTCGCATTAGGCTTGGCACCCATACCCGATGTTCTGGGGTAGTAGCGGTACCCCCACCGTTACTCTGCGGTAGTATCAGTACACCCACCGGTACTCCGGGGTAGTACGTGAACCCTTACTGGTTCACTGGGGTACATCTGATGACGTTACTGGCGCGCGGTATAGAACAGACATTCTTCCTGACCCTCCGTGTTAATCCCGGTATCCCTACCTGATGCTCCGTTGTTGGCCTGGCACCCCTACCCGATATGCTGGGGTAGTACCGGTACCCCCACCGGTACTCTGCGGTAGTATTGGTACACCCACCGGTACTCCAGGGTAGTACCTGAACCCTTACTGGTTCGCTGCGGTACACCTGCTGACCTTACGGGCGTGCTCTGTAGACCAGACATTCCTACCTGACCCTCCAGGCTAGGCCCGGTATCCCTACCTGATGCTCTGCGGTAGGCCTGGCCCCCTACCCGACAATCTGGGGTAGTACCGGTACACCCAGAGGTACTCCGCGGTACTTTTGTTATACCCACCGGTACTCCTGGATTGTACCGGAACCCTTACTGGTGCGCCGGGTTACACCTGCTGACCCTACGGGCACACTGCTTTGGACCCACCCTTCCTACCTGACCCGCCGGGGTAGGCCTGGTATACCTACCCGATGTTTCGAGGTAGAACCGGTTCCCCCACCGGTACTCTGGGATTGGATCGGAACCTTTTGTGATGCGCCAGAGAACACCAGCTGTCCCATCGTGCGCGCTGGACTAGACCTGGCCTCCCTACCGGACCCCACAGGTTAGACCCGCTATCCCTACCTGATGCTCCGCATTAGGCTTGGCACCCATACCCGATGTTCTGGGGTAGTATTGGTACCCCCACCGTTACTCTGCAGTAGTATCGGTACACCCACCGGTACTCCGAGGTAGTACGTGAACACTTACTGGTTCACTGGGGTACACCTGATGACGTTTCGGGCACGCGGTATAGACCAGACATTCTTCCTGACCCTCCGTGTTAGTCCCGGTATCCCTACCTGATGCTCCGTTGTTGGCCTAGCACCCCTACCCGATATGCTGGGGTAGTACCGGTACCCCCACCGGTACTCTGCGGTAGTATTGGTACACCCACCGGTACTCCAGGGTAGTACCTGAACACTTACAGTTTCGCTGGGGTACACCTGCTGACCTTACGGGCGTGCTCTGTAGACCAGACATTCCTACCTGACCCTCCAGGCTAGGCCCGATATCCCTACCTGATGCTCTGCGGTAGGCCTGGCCCCCTACCCGACAATCTGTGGTAGTACTGGTACACCCACCGGTACTCCGCGGTACTTTTGCTATATCCACCGGTACTCCTGGATTGGACCGGAACCCTTACTGGTGCGCCGCGGTACACCTGCTGACCCTACGGGGGCGCCGATTTACGCCCACGCTTCCTACCTGACCCGCCGGGGTAGGCCTGGTATACCTACCCGATGTTTCGAGGTAGAACCGGTTCCCCCACCGGTACTCTGGGGTTGGAACGGAACCCTTTGTGATGCTCCAGAGAACACCAGCTGTCCCTTTGTGCGCGCTGGACCAGACCCCGCCTCCCAACCGGACCCCACAGGTTAGACCCGCTATCCCTACCTGATGCTCCGCATTAGGCTTGGCACCCATACCCGAAGTTCTGGGGTAGTAGCGGTACCACCACCATTACTCTGCGGTAGTATCGGTACACCCACCGGTACTCCGGGGTAGTACGTGAACCCTTACTGGTTCACTGGGATACACCTGATGACGTTATGGGCACGAGATATAGACCAGACATTCTTCCTGACCCTCCGTGTTAGTCCCGGTATCCCTACCTGATGCTCCGTTGTTGGCCTGGCACCCCTACCCGATATGCTGGGGTAGTACCGGTACCCCCACCGGTACTCTGCGGTAGTATTGGTACACCCACCGGTACTCCAGGGTAGTACCTGAACCCTTACTGGTTCGCTGGGGTACACCTGCTGACCTTACGGGCGTGCTCTGTAGACCAGACATTCCTACCTGACCCTCCAGGCTAGGCCCGGTATCCCTACCTGATGCTCTGCGCTACGCCTGGCCCCCTACCCGACAATCTGGGGTAGTACCGGTACACCCACCGGTACTCCGCGGTACTTTTGCTATACCCACCGGTACTCCTGGATTGTACCGGAACCCTTACTGGTGCGCCGGGGTACACCTGCTGACCCTACGGGCGCGCCGCTTTACACCCACCCTTCTTACCTTACCAGCCGTAGTAGGCCTGCTATAACTACCAGATGTTTCGAGGTAGAACCGCTTCCCCCAGCGGTACTCTGGGGTTGGAACGGAAACCTTTGTGATGCACCAGAGAACACTAGATGTCCCTTCGTGCGCGCTGGACTAGACCTGGCCTCCCTACCGGACCCCACAGGTTAGACCCGCTATCCCTACCTGATGCTCCGCATTAGGCTTGGCACCCATACCCGATGTTCTGGGGTAGTAGCGGTACCCCCACCGTTACTCTGCGGTAGTATCGGTACACCCACCGGTACTCCGGGGTAGTACGTGAACCCTTACTGGTTCACTGGGGTACACCTGATGACGTTACTGGCACGCGGTGTAGACCAGACATTCTTCCTGACCCTCCGTGTTAGTCCCGGTATCCCTACCTGATGCTCCGTTGTTGGCCTGGCACCCCTACGCGATATGCTGGGGTAGTACCGGTACCCCCACCGGTACTCTGCGGTAGTATTGGTACACCCACCGGTACTCCAGGGTAGTACCTGAACCCTTACTGGTTCGCTGGGGTACACCTGCTGACCTTACGGGCGTGCTGTGTAGAGCAGACATTCCTACCTGACCCTCCAGGCTAGGCCCGGTATCCCTACCTGATGCTCTGCGGTAGGCCTGGCCCCATACACGACAATCTGGGGTAGTAACGGTACACCCACAGGGACTCCGCGGTAGTTTTGCTATACCCACCGGTACTCCTGGATTGTACCGGAACCCTTACTGGTGCACCGGGGTACACCTGCTGACAGTACGGGCGCGCCGATTTACGCCCACCCTTCCTACCTGACCCTCCGGGGTAGGCCTGGTATACCTACACGATGTTTCAAGGTAGAACCGGTTGCCCCACCGGTACTCTGGGGTTGGAACGGAACCCTTTGTGATGCACCAGAAAACACCAGCTGTCCATTCGTGCGCGCTGGACTAGACCTGGCCTCCCTACCGGACCCCACAGGTTAGACCCGCTATCACTACCTGATGCTCGGCATATAGGCTTGGCACCCATAACCTATGTTCTGGGGTAGTAGCTGTACCGCCACCGTTACTCTGCGGTAGTATCGGTACACCCACCGTTACTCCGGGGTAGTACGTGAACCCTTACTGGTTCACTGGGGTACACCTGATGACGTTACTGGCGTGCGGTGTAGACCACACATTCCTACCTGACCCTCTGTTTTAGGCCCGGTATCCCTACCTGATGCTCCGTTGTTGGCCTGGCACCCCTACCCGATATGCTGGGGTAGTACCGGTACCCCCACCGGTACTCTGCGGTAGTATTGGTACACCCACCGGTACTCCAGGGTAGTACCTGAACCCTTACTGGTTCGCTGGGGTACACCTGCTGACCTTACGGGCGTGCTCTGTAGACCAGACATTCCTACCTGACCCTCCAGGCTAGGCCCGGTATCCCTACCTGATGCTCTGCGCTACGCCTGGCCCCCTACCCGACAATCTGGGGTAGTACCGGTACACCCACCGGTACTCCGCGGTACTTTTGCTATACCCACCGGTACTCCTGGATTGTACCGGAACCCTTACTGGTGCGCCGGGGTACACCTGCTGACCCTACGGGCGCGCCGCTTTACACCCACCCTTCTTACCTTACCAGCCGTGGTAGGCCTGCTATAACTACCAGATGTTTCGAGGTAGAACCGCTTCCCCCAGCGGTACTCTGGAGTTGGAACGGAAACCTTTGTGATGCACCAGAGAACACTAGATGTCCCTTCGTGCGCGCTGGACTAGACCTGGCCTCCCTACCGGACCCCACAGGTTAGACCCGCTATCCCTACCTGATGCTCCGCATTAGGCTTGGCACCCATACCCGATGTTCTGGGGTAGTAGCGGTACCCCCACCGTTACTCTGCGGTAGTATCGGTACACCCACCGGTACTCCGGGGTAGTACGTGAACCCTTACTGGTTCACTGGGGTACACCTGATGACGTTACTGGCACGCGGTGTAGACCAGACATTCTTCCTGACCCTCCGTGTTAGTCCCGGTATCCCTACCTGATGCTCCGTTGTTGGCCTGGCACCCCTACGCGATATGCTGGGGTAGTACCGGTACCCCCACCGGTACTCTGCGGTAGTATTGGTACACCCACCGGTACTCCAGGGTAGTACCTGAACCCTTACTGGTTCGCTGGGGTACACCTGCTGACCTTACGGGCGTGCTCTGTAGACCAGACATTACTACCTGACCCTCCAGGCTAGGCCCGGTATCTCTACCTGATGCTCTGCGGTAGGCCTGTCCCCCTACCCGACAATCTGGGGTAGTACCGGTACACCCAGAGGTACTCCGCGGTAATTTTGCTATACCCACCGGTACTCCTGGATTGTACCGGAACCCTTACTGGTGCGCCGGGGTACACCTGCTGACAGTACGGGCGCGCCGATTTACGCCCACCATTCCTACCTGACCCGCCGGGGTAGGCCTGGTATACCTACCCGATGTTTCAAGGTAGAACCGGTTGCCCCACCGGTACTCTGGGGTTGGAACGGAACCCTTTGTGATGCGCCAGAGAACACCAGCTGTCCCATCGTGCGCGCTGGACTAGACCTGGCCTCCCTACCGGACCCCACAGGTTAGACCCATTATCCCTACCTGATGCTCCGCATTAGGCTTGGCACCAATACCCGATGTTCTGGGGTACTAGCGGTACCCCCACCGTTACTCTGCGGTAGTTTCGGTACACCCACCGGTACTCCGGGGTAGTACGTGAACCCTTACTGTTTCACTGGGGTACACCTGCTGACGTTACTGGCGCGCGGTGTAGACCAGACATTCCTACCTGACCCTCCGTTTTAGGCCCGGTATCCCTACCTGATGCTCCGTTGTTGGCCTGGCACCCACACCCGATATGCTGGGGTAGTACCGCTACCCCCACCGGTATTCTGCGGTAGTATTGGTACACCCACCGGTACTCCAGGGCAGTACCTGAACCATTACTGGTTCGCTGGGGTACACCTGCTGACCTTACGGGCGTGCTGTGTAGACCAGACATTCCTACCTGACCCTCCAGGCTAGGCCCGGTATCCCTACCTGATGCTCTGCGGTAGGCCTGGCCCCATACACGACAATCTGGGGTAGTAACGGTACACCCACAGGGACTCCGCGGTAGTTTTGCTATACCCACCGGTACTCCTGGATTGTACCGGAACCCTTACTGGTGCACCGGGGTACACCTGCTGACAGTACGGGCGCGCCGATTTACGCCCACCCTTCCTACCTGACCCTCCGGGGTAGGCCTGGTATACCTACACGATGTTTCAAGGTAGAACCGGTTGCCCCACCGGTACTCTGGGGTTGGAACGGAACCCTTTGTGATGCACCAGAAAACACCAGCTGTCCATTCGTGCGCGCTGGACTAGACCTGGCCTCCCTACCGGACCCCACAGGTTAGACCCGCTATCACTACCTGATGCTCGGCATATAGGCTTGGCACCCATAACCTATGTTCTGGGGTAGTAGCTGTACCGCCACCGTTACTCTGCGGTAGTATCGGTACACCCACCGTTACTCCGGGGTAGTACGTGAACCCTTACTGGTTCACTGGGGTACACCTGATGACGTTACTGGCGTGCGGTGTAGACCACACATTCCTACCTGACCCTCTGTTTTAGGCCCGGTATCCCTACCTGATGCTCCGTTGTTGGCCTGGCACCCCTACCCGATATGCTGGGGTAGTACCGGTACCCCCACCGGTACTCTGCGGTAGTATTGGTACACCCACCGGTACTCCAGGGTAGTACCTGAACCCTTACTGGTTCGCTGCGGTACACCTGCTGACCTTACGGGCGTGCTGTGTAGACCAGACATTCCTACCTGACCCTCCAGGCTAGGCCCGGTATCCCTACCTGATGCTCTGCGGTAGGCCTGGCCGCATACCCGACAATCTGGGGTAGTACCGGTACACCCACAGGTACTCCGCGGTAATTTTGCTATACCCACCGGTACTCCTGGATTGTACCGGAACCCTTACTGGTGCGCCGGGGTACACCTGCTGACCCTACGGGCGCGCCGCTTTACACCCACCCTTTCTACCTGACCCGCCCGGGTAGGCCTGGTATACCTACCCGATGTTTCGAGGTAGAACCGGTTCCCCCACCGGTACTCTGGGTTTGGAACGGAACCCTTTCTGATGCGCCAGAGAACACCAGCTGTCCCTTCGTGCGCGCTGGACTAGACCCGGCCTCCCTTCCGGACCCCACAGGTTAGACCCGCTATCCCTACCTGATGCTCCGCATTAGGCTTGGCACCCATACCCGATGTTCTGGGGTAGTAGCGGTACCCCCACCGTTACTCTGCGGTAGTATCGGTACACCCACCGGTACTCCGGGGTAGTACGTGAACCCTTACTGGTTCACTGGGGTACACCTGATGACGTTACTGGCGCGCGGTGTAGACCAGACATTCCTACCTGACCCTCCGTTTCAGGCCCGGTATCCCTACCTGATGCTCCGTTGTTGGCCTGGCACCCCTACCCGATATGCTGGGGAAGTACCGGTACCCCCACCGGTACTCTGCGGTAGTATTGGTACACCCACCGGTACTCCAGGGTAGTACCTGAACCCTTACTGGTTCGCTGCGGTACACCTGCTGACCTTACGGGCGTGCTGTGTAGACCAGACATTCCTACCTGACCCTCCAGGCTAGGCCCGGTATCCCTACCTGATGCTCTGCGGTAGGCCTGGCCGCATACCCGACAATCTGGGGTAGTACCGGTACACCCACAGGTACTCCGCGGTAATTTTGCTATACCCACCGGTACTCCTGGATTGTACCGGAACCCTTACTGGTGCGCCGGGGTACACCTGCTGACCCTACGGGCGCGCCGCTTTACACCCACCCTTTCTACCTGACCCGCCCGGGTAGGCCTGGTATACCTACCCGATGTTTCGAGGTAGAACCGGTTCCCCCACCGGTACTCTGGGTTTGGAACGAAACCCTTTCTGATGCGCCAGAGAACACCAGCTGTCCCTTCGTGCGCGCTGGACTAGACCCGGCCTCCCTTCCGGACCCCACAGGTTAGACCCGCTATCCCTACCTGATGCTCCGCATTAGGCTTGGCACCCATACCCGATGTTCTGGGGTAGTAGCGGTACCCCCACCGTTACTCTGCGGTAGTATCGGTACACCCACCGGTACTCCGGGGTAGTACGTGAACCCTTACTGGTTCACTGGGGTACACCTGATGACGTTACTGGCGCGCGGTGTAGACCAGACATTCCTACCTGACCCTCCGTTTCAGGCCCGGTATCCCTACCTGATGCTCCGTTGTTGGCCTGGCACCCCTACCCGATATGCTGGGGAAGTACCGGTACCCCCACCGGTACTCTGCGGTAGTATTGGTACACCCACCGGTACTCCAGGGTAGTACCTGAACCCTTACTGGTTCGCTGGGGTACACCTGCTGACCTTACGGGCGTGCTCTGTAGACCAGACATTCCTACCTGACCCTCCAGGCTAGGCCCGGTATCCCTACCTGATCCTCTGCGCTACGCCTGGCCCCCTACCCGACAATCTGGGGTAGTACCGGTACACCCACCGGTACTCCGCGGTACTTTTGCTATACCCACCGGTACTCCTGGATTGTACCGGAACCCTTACTGGTGCGCCGGGGTACACCTGCTGACCCTACGGGCGCGCCGCTTTACACCCACCCTTCTTACCTTACCAGCCGTGGTAGGCCTGCTATAACTACCAGATGTTTCGAGGTAGAACCGCTTCCCCCAGCGGTACTCTGGGGTTGGAACGGAACCCTTTGTGATGTGCCAGAGAACACCAGCTGTCCCTTCGTGCGCGCTGGACTAGACCTGGCCTCCCTACCGGAGCCCACAGGTTAGACCCGCTATCCCTACCTGATGCTCCGCATTAGGCTTGGCACCCATACCCGATGTTCTGGGGTACTAGCGGTACCCCCACCGTTATTTTGCGGTGGTATCGGTACGCCCACCGGTACTCCGGGGTAGTACGTGAACCCTTACTGGTTCGCTGGGGTACACCTGATGACGTTACGGGCACGCGGTATAGACCAGACATTCCTACCTGACCCTCCGTGTTAGACCCGGTATCCCTACCTGATGCTCCGTTGTTGGCTTGGCACCAATACCCGATATGCTGGGGTAGTACCGGTACCCCCACCGGTACTCTGCGGTAGTATTGGTACACCCACCGGTACTTCAGGGTAGTACCTGAACCCTTACTGGTTCGCTGGGGTACACCTGCTGACCTTACGGGCGTGCTCTGTACACCAGACATTCCTACCTGACCCTCCAGGCTAGGCCCGGTATCCCTACCTGATGCTCTGCGTTATGCCTGGCCCCCTACCCGACAATCTGGGGTAGTACCGGTACACCCACCGGTATTCCGCGGTAGTTTTGTTATACCCACCGGTACTCCGGGATTGTACCGGAACCCTTACTGGTGCGCCGGGGTACACCTGCTGACCCTATGGGCTCGCCACTTTACGCCCACCCTTCCTTCCTGACCCTCCGGGGTAGGCCTGGTATACCTACCCGATGTTTCGAGGTAGAACCGGTTCCCCCACCGGTACTCTGGGTTTGGAACGGAACCCTTTGTGATGCGCCAGAGAACACCAGCTGTCCCTTCGTGCGCGCTGGACTAGACCCGGCCTCCCTACCGGACCCCACAGGTTAGACCCGCTATCCCTACCTGATGATCCGCATTAGGCTTGGCACCCATACCCGATGTTCTGGGGTACTACCGGTACACCCACCGTTACTCTGCGGTAGTATCGGTACACCCACCGGTACTCCGGGGTAGTACGTGAACCCTTACTGGTTCACTGGGGTACACCTGCTGACGTTACTGGCGCGCGGTGTAGACCAGACATTCCTACCTGACCCTCCGTGTTAGGCCCGGTATCCCTACCTGATGCTCCGTTGTTGGCCTGGCACCCCTACCCGACAATCTGGGGTAGTACCGGTACCCCCACCGGTATTCTGCGGTAGTATTGGTACACCCACCGGTACTCCAGGGCAGTACCTGAACACTTACTGGTTCGCTGGGGTACACCTGCTGACCTTACGGGCGTGCTGTGTAGACCAGACATTCCTACCTGACCCTCCAGGCTAGGCCCGGTATCCCTACCTGATGCTCTGCGGTAGGCCTGGCCCCATACACGACAATCTGGGGTAGTAACGGTACACCCACCGGTACTCCGCGGTACTTTTGCTATACCCACCGGTACTCCTGGATTGTACCGGAACCCTTACTGGTGCGCCGGGGTACACCTGCTGACCCTACGGGCGCGCCGCTTTACACCCACCCTTCTTACCTTAACAGCCGTGGTAGGCCTGCTATAACTACCAGATGTTTCGAGGTAGAACCGCTTCTCCCAGCGGTACTCTGGGGTTGGAACGGAAACCTTTGTGATGCACCAGAGAACACTAGCTGTCCCTTCGTGCGCGCTGGACTAGACCTGGCCTCCCTACCGGACCCCACAGGTTAGACCCGCTATCCCTACCTGATGCTCCGCATTAGGCTTGGCACCCATACCCGATGTTCTGGGGTAGTAGCGGTACCCCCACCGTTACTCTGCGGTAGTATCGGTACACCCACCGGTACTCCGGGGTAGTACGTGAACCCTTACTGGTTCACTGGGGTACACCTGCTGACGTTACTGGCACGCGGTGTAGACCAGACATTCTTCCTGACCCTCCGTGTTAGTCCCGGTATCCCTACCTGATGCTCCGTTGTTGGCCTGGCACCCCTACCCGATATGCTGGGGTAGTACCGGTACCCCCACCGGTACTCTGCGGTAGTATTGGTACACCCACCGGTACTCCAGGGTAGTACCTGAACCCTTACTGGTTCGCTGGGGTACACCTGCTGACCTTACGGGCGTGCTGTGTAGACCAGACATTCCTACCTGACCCTCCAGGCTAGGCCCGGTATCCCTACCTGATGCTCTGCGGTAGGCCTGGCCCCCTACCCGACAATCTGGGGTAGTACAGGTACACCCACCGGTACTCCGCGGTACTTTTGCTATACCCACCGGTACTCCTGGATTGTACCGGAACCCTTACTGGTGCACCAGGGTACACCTGCTGACCCTACGGGCGCGCCGATTTACGCCCACCCTTCCTACCTGACCCGCCGGGGTAGGCCTCGTATCCCTACCCGATGTTTCGAGGTAGAACCGGTTCCCCCACCGGTACTCTGGGGTTGGAGCGGAACCCTTTGTGATGCGCCAGAGAACACCAGCTGTCCCTTCGTGCGCGCTGGACTAGACCCGGCCTCCCTACCGGACCCCACAGGTTAGACCCGCTATCCCTACCTGATGCTCCGCATTAGGCTTGGCACCCATACCCGATGTTCTGGGGTACTAGCGGTACCCCCACCGTTACTCTGTGGTAGTATCGGTACACTCACCGGTACTCCGGGGTAGTACGAGAACCCTTACTGGTTCGCTGGGGTACACATGATGACGTTACGGGCGCGCGGTGTAGACCAGACATTCCTACCTGACCCTCCGTGTTAGGCCCGGTATCCCTACCTTGTGCTCCGTTGTTGGCCTGGCACCCCTACCCGATATGCTGGGGTAGTACCGGTACCCCCACCGGTACTCTGCGGTAGTATTGGTACACCCACCGGTACTCCAGGGCAGTACCTGAACACTTACTGGTTCGCTGGGGTACACATGCTGACCTTACGGGCGTGCTGTGTAGAGCAGACATTGCTACCTGACCCTCCAGGCTAGGCCCGGTATCCCTACCTGACGCTCTGCGGTAGGCCTGGCCCCCTACCCGACAATCTGGGGTAGTACCCGTACACCCAGAGGTACTCCGCGATACTTTTGCTATACCCACCGGTACTCCTGGATAGTACCGGAACCCTTACTGGTGAGCCGGGGTACACCTGCTGACCCTACGGGTACGCCGATTTACGCCCACCCTTCCCACCTGACCCTCCGGGGTATGCCTGGTATACCTACCCGATGTTTTGAGGTAGAACCGGTTCCCCCACCGGTACTCTGGGCTTGGAACGGAACCCTTTGTGATGCGCCAGAGAACACCAGCTGTCCCTTCGTGCGCGCTGGACTAGACCCGGCCTCCCTACCGGACCCCACATGTTAGACCCGCTATCCCTACCTGATGCTCCGCATTAGGCTTGGCACCCATATCCGATGTTCTGGGGTAGTAGCGGTACCCCCACCGTTACTCTGCGGTAGTATCGGTACGCCCACCGGTACTCCGGGGTAGTACATGAACCCTTACTGGTTCACTGGGGTACACCTGCTGACGTTACTGGCGCGCGGTGTAGACCAGACATTCCTACCTGACCCTCCGTTTTAGGCCCGGTATCCCTACCTGATGCTCCGTTGTTGGCCTGGCACCCCTACCCGATATGCTGGGGTAGTACCGGTACCCCCACCGGTACTCTGCGGTAGTATTGGTACACCCACCGGTACTCCAGGGCAGTTCCTGAACCCTTACTGGTTCGCTGGGGTACACCTGCTGACCTTACGGGCGTGCTGTGTAGAGCAGACATTCCTACCTGACCCTCCAGGCTAGGCCCGGTATCCCTACCTGATGCTCTGCGGTAGGCCTGTCCCCCTACCCGACAATCTGGGGTAGTACCGGTACAACCACCGGTATTCCGCGGTAGTTTTGCTATACCCACCGGTACTCCTGGATTGGACCGGAACCCTTACTGGTGCGCCGGGGTACACCAGCTGACCCTATGGGCTCGCCGATTTACGCCCACCCTTCCTACCTGACCCGCCGGGGTAGGCCTGGTATACCTACCAGATGTTTTGAGTTAGAACCGGTTCCCCCACCGGTACTCTGGGTTTGGAACAGAACCCTTTGTGATGCGCCAGAGAACACCAGCTGTCCCTTCGTGCGCGCTGGACTAGACCTGGCCTCCCTACCGGAACCCACAGGTTAGACACACTATCCCTACCTGATGCTCCGCATTAGGCTTGGCACCCATACCCGATGTTCTGGGGTAGTAGCGGTACCCCCACCGTTACTCTGCCATGGTATCGGTACACGCACCGGTACTCCGGGGTAGTACATGAACCCTTACTGGTTCACTGGGGTACACCTGATGACGTTACTGGCGCGCGGTGTAGACCAGACATTCTTACCTGACCCTCCGTTTTAGGCCCAGTATCCCTACCGGATTCTCCGTTGTTGGCATGGCACCCCTACCCGATATGCTGGGGTAGTACCGGTACCCCCACCGGTACTCTGCGGTAGTTTTGGTACACCCACCGGTACTCCAGGGTAGTACCTGAACCCTTACTGGTTCGCTGGGGTACACCTGCTGACCTTACGGGCGTGCTGTGTAGACCAGACATTCCTACCTGACCCTCCAGGCTAGGCCCGGTATCCCTACCTGATGCTCTGCGGTAGGCCTGGCCCCCTACCCGACAATCTGGGGTAGTACCGGTACACCCAGAGGTACTCCGCGGTACTTTTGCTATACCCACCGGTACTCCTGGATTTTACCGGAACCCTTACTGGTGCGCCGGGGTACACCTGCTGACCCTATGGGCTCGCCGTCTTACGCCCACCCCTCCTACCTGACCCTCCGGGGTAGGCCTGGTATACCTACCCGATGTTTTGAGTTAGAACCGGTTCCCCCACCGGTACTCTGGGGTTGGAACGGAACACTTTGTGATGCGCCAGAGAACACCAGCTGTCCCTTCGTGCGCGCTGGACTAGACCTGGTCTCCCTACCGGACCCCACAGATTAGACCCGCTATCACTACCTGATGCTCCGCATATAGGCTTGGCACCCATACCCGATGTTCTTGGGTAGTAGCGGTACCCCCACCGTTACTCTGCGGTAGTATCGGTACACCCACCTGTACTCCGGGGTAGTACGTGAACCCTTACTGGTTCGCTGGCGTACACCTGCTGACCTTACGGGCGTGCTGTGTAGACCAGACATTATTCCTGACCCTCCGTGTTAGTCCCGGTATCCCTACCTGATGCTCTGTGTTATGCCTGGCCCCCTACCCGACAATCTGGGGTAGTACTGGTACACCCACCGGTACTCCGCGGTACTTTTTCTATACCCACCGGTAGTCCTGGATTGTACCGGAACCCTTACTGGTGCGCCGGGGTACACCTGCTGACCCTACGGGCACACTGCTTTGGACCCACCCTTCCTACCTGACCCGCCGAGGTAGGCCTGGTATACCTACCCGATGTTTCGAGGTAGAACCGGTTCCCCCACCGGTACTCTGGGTTTGGAACGGAACCCTTTGTGATGCGCCAGAGAACACCAGCTGTCCCTTCGTGCGCGCTGGACTAGACCCGGCCTCCCTACCGGACCCCACAGGTTAGACCCGCTATCCCTACCTGATGCTCCGCATTAGGCTTGGCACCCATACCCGATGTTCTGGGGTAGTAGCGGTACCCCCACCGTTACTCTGCGGTAGTATCGGTACACCCACCGGTACTCCGGGGTAGTACGTGAACACTTCCTGGTTCACTGGGGTACACCTGCTGACATTACTGCCGCGCGGTGTGGACCAGACATTCCTACCTGACCTTCTGTCTTAGTCCCGGTATCCCTACCTGATGCTCCGTTGTTGGCCTGGCATCCCTACCCGATATGCTGGGGTAGTACCGGTAGCCCCACCGGTACTCTGTGGTAGTATCGGTACACCTAGCAGTACTCCAGGGCAGTACCTGAACCCTTACTGGTTCGCTGGGGTACACTTGCTGACCTTACGGGCGTGCTGTGTAGAGCAGACATTCCTACCTGACCCTCCAGGCTAGGCCCGCTATCCCTACCTGATGCTCTGCGGTAGGCCTGGCCCCTTACCCGACAATCTGGGGTAGTACCGGTACACCCACCGGTACTCCTCGGTAGTTTTGCTATACCCACCGGTACTCCTGGATTGTACCGGAACCCTTAATGGTGCGCCGGGGTACACCTGCTGACCCTACGGGCACACTGCTTTGGACCCACCCTTCCTACCTGACCCGCCGGGGCAGGCCTGGTATACCTACCAAATGTTTCGAGGTAGAACCGGTTCCCCCACCGGTACTCTGGGGTTGGAACGGAACCCTTTGTGATGCGCCAGAGAACACCAGCTGTCCCTTCGTGCGCGCTGGACTAGACCCGGCCTCCCTACCGGACCCCACAGGTTAGACCCGCTATCCCTACCTGATGCTCCGCATTAGGCTTGGCACCCATACCCGATGTTCTGGGGTAGTAGCGGTACCCCCACCGTTACTCTGCGGTAGTATCGGTACACCCACCGGTACTCCGGGGTAGTACGTGAACCCTTACTGGTTCACTGGGGTACACCTGATGACGTTACTGGCGCGCGGTGTAGACCAGACATTCTTACCTGATCCTCCGTTTTAGGCCCGGTATCACTACCTGATGCTCCGTTGTTGGCCTGGCACCCGTACCCGATATGCTGGGGTATTACCGGTACCCCCACCGGTACTCTGCAGTAGTATTGGTATACCCACAGTACTCCAGGGTAGTACCTGAACCCTTACTGGTTCGCTGGGGTACACTTGCTGACCTTACGGGCGTGCTGTGTAGAGCAGACATTCCTACCTGACCCTCCAGGCTAGGCCCGCTATCCCTACCTGATGCTCTGCGGTAGGCCTGGCCCCTTACCCGACAATCTGGGGTAGTACCGGTACACCCACCGGTACTCCTCGGTAGTTTTGCTATACCCACCGGTACTCCTGGATTGTACCGGAACCCTTACTGGTGCGCCGGGGTACACCTGCTGACCCTACGGGCGCGCCGCTTTACGCCCACCCTTCCTACCTGACCCTCCGGGGCAGGCCTGGTATACCTACCCGATATTTCGATGTAGAACCGGTTGCCCCACCAGTACTCTGGGGATGGAACGGAACCCTTTGTGATGCGCCAGAGAACACCAGCTGTCCCTTCGTGCGCACTGGACTAGACCCGGCCTCCCTACCGGACCCCACAGGTTAGACCCGCTATCCCTACCTGATGCTCCGCATTAGGCTTGGCACCCATACCCGATGTTCTGGGGTAGTAGCGGTACCCCCACCGTTACTCTGTGGTAGTATCAGTACACCCACCGGTACTCCGAGGTAGTACGTGAACCCTTACTGGTTCACTGGGGTACACCTGATGACGTTACTGGTGCGCGGTGTAGACCAGACATTCCTACCTGACCCTCCGTTTTAGGCCCGGTATCCCTACCTGATGCTCCGTTGTTGGCCTGGCACCCCTACCCGATATGCTGGGGTAGTACCGGTACCCCCACCGGTACTCTGCGGTAGTATTGGTACACCCAGCGGTACTCCAGGGCAGTTCCTGAACACTTACTGGTTCGCTGGGGTACACCTGCTGACCTTACGGGCGTGCTCTGTAGACCAGACATTCCTACCTGACCCTCCAGGCTAGGCCCGGTATCCCTACCTGATGCTCTGCGGTAGGCCTGGCCCCCTACCCGACAATCTGGGGTAGTTCCGGTACACACAGAGGTACTCCGTGGTAATTTTGCTATACCCACCGGTACTCCTGGATTGTACCGGAACCCTTACTGGTGCGCCGGGTTACACTTGCTGACCCTATGGGCTCGCCGCTTTACGCCCACACTTCCTATCTGACCCTCCGGGGTAGGCCTGGTATACCTACCCGATGTTTCGAGGTAGAACCGGTTCCCCCACCGGTACTCTGGGTTTGGAACGGAACCCTTTGTGATGCGCCAGAGAACACCAGCTGTCCCTTCGTGCGCGCTGGACTAGACCCGGCCTCCCTACCGGACCCCACAGCTTAGACCCGGTATCCCTACCTGATGCTCCGCATTAGGCTTGGCACCCATACCCGATGTTCTGGGGTAGTAGCGGTACCCCCACCGTTACTCTGCGGTAGTATCGGTACACCCACCGGTACTCCGGGGTAGTACGTGAACACTTCCTGGTTCACTGGGGTACACCTGCTGACATTACTGCCGCGCGGTGTGGACCAGACATTCCTACCTGACCTTCTGTGTTAGTCCCGGTATCCCTACCTGATGCTCCGTTGTTGGCCTGGCATCCCTACCCGATATGCTGGGGTAGTACCGGTAGCCCCACCGGTACTCTGTGGTAGTATCGGTACACCTAGCGGTACTCCAGGGCAGTACCTGAACCCTTACTGGTTCGCTGGGGTACACTTGCTGACCTTACGGGCGTGCTGTGTAGAGCAGACATTCCTACCTGACCCTCCAGGCTAGGCCCGCTATCCCTACCTGATGCTCTGCGGTAGGCCTGGCCCCTTACCCGACAATCTGGGGTAGTACCGGTACACCCACCGGTACTCCTCGGTAGTTTTGCTATACCCACCGGTACTCCTGGATTGTACCGGAACCCTTAATGGTGCGCCGGGGTACACCTGCTGACCCTACGGGCGCGCCGCTTTACGCCCACCCTTCCTACCTGACCCTCCGGGGTAGGCCTGGTATACCTACCCGATATTTCGAGGTAGAACCGGTTGCCCCACCGGTACTCTGGGGATGGAACGGAACCCTTTGTGATGCGCCAGAGAACACCAGCTGTCCCTTCGTGCGCACTGGACTAGACCCGGCCTCCCTACCGGACCCCACAGGTTAGACCCGCTATCCCTACCTGATGCTCCGCATTAGGCTTGGCACCCATACCCGATGTTCTGGGGTAGTAGCGGTACCCCCACCGTTACTCTGTGGTAGTATCAGTACACCCACCGGTACTCCGAGGTAGTACGTGAACCCTTACTGGTTCACTGGGGTACACCTGATGACGTTACTGGTGCGCGGTGTAGACCAGACATTCCTACCTGACCCTCCGTTTTAGGCCCGGTATCCCTACCTGATGCTCCGTTGTTGGCCTGGCACCCCTACCCGATATGCTGGGGTAGTACCGGTACCCCCACCGGTACTCTGCGGTAGTATTGGTACACCCAGCGGTACTCCAGGGCAGTTCCTGAACACTTACTGGTTCGCTGGGGTACACTTGCTGACCTTACGGGCGTGCTCTGTAGACCAGACATTCCTACCTGACCCTCCAGGCTAGGCCCGGTATCCCTACCTGATCCTCTGCGGTAGGCCTGGCCCCCTACCCGACAATCTGGGGTAGTACCGGTACACCCACAGGTACTCCGCGGTACTTTTGCTATACCCACCGGTACTCCTGGATTGTACCGGAACCCTTACTGGTGCGCCGGGTTACACCTGCTGACCCTATGGGCTCGCCGCTTTACGCCCACACTTCCTATCTGACCCTC
The DNA here is from genome assembly GCF_929443795.1 of Astur gentilis. Taxonomy (NCBI): domain Eukaryota; kingdom Metazoa; phylum Chordata; class Aves; order Accipitriformes; family Accipitridae; genus Astur; species Astur gentilis. The sequence continues at coordinate 4,524,159 of NW_026060868.1, read as the reverse complement.
CGGGGTAGGCCTGGTATACCTACCCGATGTTTCGAGGTAGAACCGGTTCCCCCACCGGTACTCTGGGTTTGGAACGGAACCCTTTGTGATGCGCCAGAGAACACCAGCTGTCCCTTCGTGCGCGCTGGACTAGACCCGGCCTCCCTACCGGACCCCACAGGTTAGACCCGCTATCCCTACCTGATGCTCCGCATTAGGCTTGGCACCCATACCCGATGTTCTGGGGTAGTAGCGGTACCCCCACCGTTACTCTGCGGTAGTATCGGTACACCCACCGGTACTCCGGGGTAGTACGTGAACCCTTACTGGTTCACTGGGGTACACCTGCTGACGTTACTTGCGCGCGGTATAGAACAGACATTCTTCCTGACCCTTCGTGTTAGTCCCGGTATCCCTACCTCATGCTCCGTTGTTGCCCTGGCACCCCTACCCGATATGCTGGGGTAGTACCGGTACCCCCACCGGTACTCTGCAGTAGTATTGGTATACCCACAGTACTCCAGGGTAGTACCTGAACCCTTACTGGTTCGCTGGGGTACACTTGCTGACCTTACGGGCGTGCTGTGTAGAGCAGACATTCCTACCTGACCCTCCAGGCTAGGCCCGCTATCCCTACCTGATGCTCCGCATTAGGCTTGGCACCCATACCCGATGTTCTGGGGTAGTAGCGGTACCCCTACCGTTACTCTGCGGTAGTATCAGTACACCCACCGGTACTCCGGGGTAGTATGTGAATCCTTACTGGTTCACTGGGGTACACCTGATGACGTTTCGGGCGCGCAGTATAGAACAGACATTCTTCCTGACCCTCTGTGTTAGTCCCGGTATCCCTACCTGATGCTCCGTTGTTGGCCTGGCACCACTACCCGATATGCTGGGGTAGTACCGGTACCCCCACCGGTACTCTGCGGTAGTATTGGTACAACCACTGGTACTCCAGGGCAGTACCTGAACCCTTACTGGTTCGCTGGGGTACACCTGCTGACCTTACGGGCGTGCTCTGTAGACCAGACATTCCTACCTGACCCTCCAGGCTAGTCCCGGTATCCCTACCTGATGCTCTGCGGTAGGCCTGGCCCCTTACCCGACAATCTGGGGTAGTACCGGTACACCCACCGGTACTCCTCGGTAGTTTTGCTATACCCACCGGTACTCCTGGATTGTACCGGAACCCTTACTGGTGCTCCGGGTTACACCTGCTGACCCTATGGGCTCGCCGCTTTACGCCCACCCTTCCTATCTGACCCTCCGGGGTAGGCCTGGTATACCTACCCGATGTTTCGAGGTAGAACCGGTTCCCCCACCGGTACTCTGGGTTTGGAACGGAACCCTTTGTGATGCGCCAGAGAACACCAGCTGTCCCTTCGTGCGCTCTGGACTAGACCCGGCCTCCCTACCGGACCCCACAGGTTAGACCCGCTATCCCTACCTGATGCTCCGCATTAGGCTTGGCACCTATACCCGATGTTCTGGGGTAGTAGTGGTACCCCCACCGTTACTCTGCGGTAGTATCGGTACACCCACCGGTACTCCGGGGTAGTACGTGAACACTTCCTGGTTCACTGGGGTACACCTGCTGACGTTACTGCCGCGCGGTGTGGACCAGACATTCCTACCTGACCCTCCGTTTTAGACCCGGTATCCCTACCTGATGCTCCGTTGTTGGCCTGGCACCCCTACCCGATATGCTGGGGTAGTACCGCTACCCCCACCGGTACTCTGCGGTAGTATTGGTACACCCACCGGAACTCTAGGGCAGTACCTGAACACTTACTGGTACGCTGGGGTACACCTGCTGACATTACGGGCCTGCTATGTAGACCAGACATTCCTACCTGACCCTCCAGGCTAGGCCCGGTATCCCTACCTGATGCTCTGCGGTAGGCCTGGCCCCCTACCCGACAATCTGGGGTAGTTCCGGTACACACAGAGGTACTCCGTGGTAATTTTGCTATACCCACCGGTACTCCTGGATTGTACCGGAACCCTTACTGGTGCGCCGGGTTACACTTGCTGACCCTATGGGCTCGCCGCTTTACGCCCACACTTCCTATCTGACCCTCCGGGGTAGGCCTGGTATACCTACCCGATGTTTCGAGGTAGAACCGGTTCCCCCACCGGTACTCTGGGTTTGGAACGGAACCCTTTGTGATGCGCCAGAGAACACCAGCTGTCCCTTCGTGCGCGCTGGAGTAGACCCGGCCGCCCTACCGGACCCCACAGGTTAGACCCGCTATCCCTACCTGATGCTCCGCATTAGGCTTGGCACCCATACCCGATGTTCTGGGGTAGTAGCGGTACCCCCACCGTTACTCTGCGGTAGTATCGGTACACCCACCGGTACTCCGGGGTAGTACGTGAACACTTCCTGGTTCACTGGGGTACACCTGCTGACATTACTGCCGCGCGGTGTGGACCAGACATTCCTACCTGACCTTCTGTGTTAGTCCCGGTATCCCTACCTGATGCTCCGTTGTTGGCCTGGCATCCCTACCCGATATGCTGGGGTAGTACCGGTAGCCCCACCGGTACTCTGTGGTAGTATTGGTACACCCACCGGTACTCCAGGGCAGTACCTGAACCCTTACTGGTTCGCTGGGGTACACCTGCTGACCTTACGGGCCTTCTGTGTAGACCAGACATTCCTACCTGACCCTCCAGGCTAGGCCCGGTATCCTTATCTGATGCTCTGCGGTAGGCCTGGCCCCCTACCCGACAATCTGGGGTAGTACCGGTACACCCACAGGTACTCCGCGGTACTTTTGCTATACCCACCGGTACTCCTGGATTGTACGGGAACCCTTACTGGTGCGCCGGGGTACACCTGCTGACCCTACGGGCACACTGCTTTGGACCCACCCTTCCTACCTGACCCGCCGGGGTAGGTCTGGTATACCTACCCGATGTTTCGAGGTAGAACCGGTTCCCCCACCGGTACTCTGGGGTTGGAACGGAACCCTTTGTGATGCGCCAGAGAACACCAGCTGTCCCTTCGTGCGCGCTGGACTAGACCCGGCCTCCCTACCGGACCCCACAGGTTAGACCCGCTATCCCTACCTGATGCTCCGCACTAGGCTTGGCACCCATACCCGATGTTCTGGGGTAGTAGCGGTACCCCCACCGTTACTCTGCGGTAGTATCAGTACACCCACCGGTACTCCGGGGTAGTACGTGAACCCTTACTGGTTCACCGGGGTACACCTGATGACGTTACAGGCACGCGGTATAGAACAGACATTCTTCCTGACCCTCCGTCTTAGTCCCGGTATTCCTACCTGATGCTCCGTTGTTGGCCTGGCACCCCTACCCGATATGCTGGGGTAGTACCGGTACCCCCACCGGTACTCTGCGGTAGTATTGGTACACCCACCGGTACTCCAGGGTAGTACCTGAACCCTTACTGGTTCGCTGGGGTACACCTGCTGACCTTACGGGCGTGCTCTGTAGACCAGACATTCCTACCTGACCCTCCAGGCTAGGCCCGGTATCCCTACCTGATGCTCTGCGGTAGGCCTGGCCCCCTACCCGACAATCTGGGGTAGTACCGGTACACCCACAGGTACTCCGCGGTACTTTTGCTATATCCACCGGTACTCCTGGATTGTACCGGAACCCTTACTGGTGCGCCGGGGTACACCTGCTGACCCTACGGGCGCGCCGCTTTACGCCCACCCTTCCTACCTGACCCGCCGGGGTAGGCCTGGTATACCTACCCGATGTTTCGAGGTAGAACCGGTTCCCTCACCGGTACTCTGGGTTTGGAACGGAACCCTTTGTGATGCGCCCGAGAACACCAGCTGTCCCTTCGTGCGCGCTGGACTAGACCCGGCCTCCTTACCGGACCCCACAGGTTAGACCCGCTATCCCTACCTGATGCTCCGCATTAGGCTTGGCACCCATACCCGATGTTCTGGGGTAGTACCGGTACCCCCACCGTTATTCTGCGGTAGTATCAGTACACCTAGCGGTACTCCAGGGCAGTACCTGAACACTTACTGGTTCGCTGGGGTACACCTGCTGACCTTACGGGCGTGCTCTGTACACCAGACATTCCTACCTGACCCTCCAGGCTAGGCCCGGTATCCCTACCTGATGCTCTGCGGTAGGCCTGGCCCCCTACCCGACAATCTGGGGTAGTACCGGTACACCCACAGGTACTCCGCGGTACTTTTGCTATACCCACCGGTACTCCTGGATTGTACCGGAACCCTTACTGGTGCGCCGGGGTACACCTGCTGACCCTACGGGCACACTGCTTTGGACCCACCCTTCCTACCTGACCCGCCGGGGTAGGCCTGGTATACCTACCAAATGTTTCGAGGTAGAACCGGTTCCCCCACCGGTACTCTGGGGTTGGAACGGAACCCTTTGTGATGCGCCAGAGAACACCAGCTGTCCCTTCGTGCGCGCTGGACTAGACCCGGCCTCCCTACCGGACCCCACAGGTTAGACCCGCTATCCCTACCTGATGCTCCGCATTAGGCTTGGCACCCATACCCGATGTTCTGGGGTAGTAGCGGTACCCCCACCGTTACTCTGCGGTAGTATCGGTACACCCACCGGTACTCCGGGGTAGTACGTGAACCCTTACTGGTTCACTGGGGTACACCTGCTGACGTTACTTGCGCGCGGTATAGAACAGACATTCCTACCTGACCCTCCGTTTTAGGCCCGGTATCCCTACCTGATGCTCCGTTGTTGGCCTGGCACCCCTACCCGATATGCTGGGGTAGTACCGGTACCCCCACCGGTACTCTGCGGTAGTATTGGTACACCCACCGGTACTCCAGGGTAGTACCTGAACCCTTACTGGTTCGCTGGGGTACACCTGCTGACCTTACGGGCGTGCTCTGTACACCAGACATTCCTACCTGACCCTCCAGGCTAGGCCCGGTATCCCTACCTGATGCTCTGCCTTAGGCCTGGCCCCCTACCCGACAATCTGGGGTAGTACCGGTACACCCACCGGTACTCCGCGGTACTTTTGCTATACCCACCGGTACTCCTGGATTGTACCGGAACCCTTACTGGTGCGCCGGGGTACACCAGCTGACCCTATGGGCTCGCCGCTTTACGCCACCCTTCCTACCTGACCCTCCGGGGTAGGCCTGGTATACCTACCCGATGTTTTGAGTTAGAACCGGTTCCCGCACCGGTACTCTGGGGTTGGAACGGAACACTTTGTGATGCGCCAGAGAACACCAGCTGTCCCTTCGTGCGCGCTGGACTAGACCTGGTCTCCCTACCGGACCCCACAGATTAGACCCGCTATCACTACCTGATGCTCCGCATTAGGCTTGGCACCCATACCCGATGTTCTGGGGTAGTAGCGGTACCCCCACCGTTACTCTGCGGTAGTATCGGTACACCCACCGGTACTCCGGGGTAGTACGTGAACACTTCCTGGTTCACTGGGGTACACCTGCTGACATTACTGCCGCGCGGTGTGGACCAGACATTCCTACCTGACCTTCTGTGTTAGTCCCGGTATCCCTACCTGATGCTCCGTTGTTGGCCTGGCATCCCTACCCGATATGCTGGGGTAGTACCGGTAGCCCCACCGGTACTCTGTGGTAGTATTGGTACACCCACCGGTACTCCAGGGCAGTACCTGAACCCTTACTGGTTCGCTGGGGTACACCTGCTGACCTTACGGGCCTGCTGTGTAGACCAGACATTCCTACCTGACCCTCCAGGCTAGGCCCGGTATCCCTATCTGATGCTCTGCGGTAGGCCTGGCCCCCTACCCGACAATCTGGGGTAGTACCGGTACACCCACAGGTACTCCGCGGTACTTTTGCTATACCCACCGGTACTCCTGGATTGTACGGGAACCCTTACTGGTGCGCCGGGGTACACCTGCTGACCCTACGGGCACACTGCTTTGGACCCACCCTTCCTACCTGACCCGCCGGGGTAGGTCTGGTATACCTACCCGATGTTTCGAGGTAGAACCGGTTCCCCCACCGGTACTCTGGGGTTGGAACGGAACCCTTTGTGATGCGCCAGAGAACACCAGCTGTCCCTTCGTGCGCGCTGGACTAGACCCGGCCTCCCTACCGGACCCCACAGGTTAGACCCGCTATCCCTACCTGATGCTCCGCACTAGGCTTGGCACCCATACCCGATGTTCTGGGGTAGTAGCGGTACCCCCACCGTTACTCTGCGGTAGTATCAGTACACCCACCGGTACTCCGGGGTAGTACGTGAACCCTTACTGGTTCACCGGGGTACACCTGATGACGTTACAGGCACGCGGTATAGAACAGACATTCTTCCTGACCCTCCGTCTTAGTCCCGGTATTCCTACCTGATGCTCCGTTGTTGGCCTGGCACCCCTACCCGATATGCTGGGGTAGTACCGGTACCCCCACCGGTACTCTGCGGTAGTATTGGTACACCCACCGGTACTCCAGGGTAGTACCTGAACCCTTACTGGTTCGCTGGGGTACACCTGCTGACCTTACGGGCGTGCTCTGTAGACCAGACATTCCTACCTGACCCTCCAGGCTAGGCCCGGTATCCCTACCTGATGCTCTGCGGTAGGCCTGGCCCCCTACCCGACAATCTGGGGTAGTACCGGTACACCCACAGGTACTCCTCGGTACTTTTGCTATATCCACCGGTACTCCTGGATTGTACCGGAACCCTTACTGGTGCGCCGGGGTACACCTGCTGACCCTACGGGCGCGCCGCTTTACGCCCACCCTTCCTACCTGACCCGCCGGGGTAGGCCTGGTATACCTACCCGATGTTTCGAGGTAGAACCGGTTCCCCCACCGGTACTCTGGGTTTGGAACGGAACCCTTTGTGATGCGCCCGAGAACACCAGCTGTCCCTTCGTGCGCGCTGGACTAGACCCGGCCTCCTTACCGGACCCCACAGGTTAGACCCGCTATCCCTACCTGATGCTCCGCATTAGGCTTGGCACCCATACCCGATGTTCTGGGGTAGTACCGGTACCCCCACCGTTATTCTGCGGTAGTATCAGTACACCTAGCGGTACTCCAGGGCAGTACCTGAACACTTACTGGTTCGCTGGGGTACACCTGCTGACCTTACGGGCGTGCTCTGTACACCAGACATTCCTACCTGACCCTCCAGGCTAGGCCCGGTATCCCTACCTGATGCTCTGCGGTAGGCCTGGCCCCCTACCCGACAATCTGGGGTAGTACCGGTACACCCACAGGTACTCCGCGGTACTTTTGCTATACCCACCGGTACTCCTGGATTGTACCGGAACCCTTACTGGTGCGCCGGGGTACACCTGCTGACCCTACGGGCACACTGCTTTGGACCCACCCTTCCTACCTGACCCGCCGGGGTAGGCCTGGTATACCTACCAAATGTTTCGAGGTAGAACCGGTTCCCCCACCGGTACTCTGGGCTTGGAACGGAACCCTTTGTGATGCGCCAGAGAACACCAGCTGTCCCTTCGTGCGCGCTGGACTAGACCCGGCCTCCCTACCGGACCCCACAGGTTAGACCCGCTATCCCTACCTGATGCTCCGCATTAGGCTTGGCACCCATACCCGATGTTCTGGGGTAGTAGCGGTACCCCCACCGTTACTCTGCGGTAGTATCGGTACACCCACCGGTACTCCGGGGTAGTACGTGAACCCTTACTGGTTCACTGGGGTACACCTGCTGACGTTACTTGCGCGCGGTATAGAACAGACATTCCTACCTGACCCTCCGTTTTAGGCCCGGTATCCCTACCTGATGCTCCGTTGTTGGCCTGGCACCCCTACCCGATATGCTGGGGTAGTACCGGTACCCCCACCGGTACTCTGCGGTAGTATTGGTACACCCACCGGTACTCCAGGGTAGTACCTGAACCCTTACTGGTTCGCTGGGGTACACCTGCTGACCTTACGGGCGTGCTCTGTACACCAGACATTCCTACCTGACCCTCCAGGCTAGGCCCGGTATCCCTACCTGATGCTCTGCGGTAGGCCTGGCCCCCTACCCGACAATCTGGGGTAGTACCGGTACACCCACCGGTACTCCGCGGTACTTTTGCTATACCCACCGGTACTCCTGGATTGTACCGGAACCCTTACTGGTGCGCCGGGGTACACCAGCTGACCCTATGGGCTCGCCGCTTTACGCCACCCTTCCTACCTGACCCTCCGGGGTAGGCCTGGTATACCTACCCGATGTTTTGAGTTAGAACCGGTTCCCGCACCGGTACTCTGGGGTTGGAACGGAACACTTTGTGATGCGCCAGAGAACACCAGCTGTCCCATCGTGCGCGCTGGACTAGACCTGGTCTCCCTACCGGACCCCACAGATTAGACCCGCTATCACTACCTGATGCTCCGCATATAGGCTTGGCACCCATACCCAATGTTCTTGGGTAGTAGCGGTACCCCCACCGTTACTCTGCGGTAGTATCGGTACACCCACCGGTACTCCGGGGTAGTACGTGAACCCTTACTGGTTCGCTGGCGTACACCTGCTGACCTTACGGGCGTGCTGTGTAGACCAGACATTATTCCTGACCCTCCGTGTTAGTCCCGGTATCCCTACCTGATGCTCTGTGTTATGCCTGGCCCCCTTACCCGACAATCTGGGGTAGTACCGGTACACCCACCGGTACTTCGCGGTACTTTTGCTATACCCACCGGTAGTCCTGGATTGTACCGGAACCCTTACTGGTGCGCCGGGGTACACCTGCTGACCCTACGGGCACACTGCTTTGGACCCACCCTTCCTACCTGACCCGCCGGGGTAGGTCTGGTATACCTACCCGATGTTTCGAGGTAGAACCGGTTCCCCCACCGGTACTCTGGGGTTGGAACGGAACCCTTTGTGATGCGCCAGAGAACACCAGCTGTCCCTTCGTGCGCGCTGGACTAGACCCGGCCTCCCTACCGGACCCCACAGGTTAGACCCGCTATCCCTACCTGATGCTCCGCATTAGGCTTGGCACCCATACCCGATGTTCTGGGGTAGTAGCGGTACCCCCACCGTTACTCTGCGGTAGTATCAGTACACCCACCGGTACTCCGGGGTAGTACGTGAACCCTTACTGGTTCACCGGGGTACACCTGATGACGTTACAGGCACGCGGTATAGAACAGACATTCTTCCTGACCCTCCGTCTTAGTCCCGGTATTCCTACCTGATGCTCCGTTGTTGGCCTGGCACCCCTACCCGATATGCTGGGGTAGTACCGGTACCCCCACCGGTACTCTGCGGTAGTATTGGTACACCCACCGGTACTCCAGGGTAGTACCTGAACCCTTACTGGTTCGCTGGGGTACACCTGCTGACCTTACGGGCGTGCTCTGTACACCAGACATTCCTACCTGACCCTCCAGGCTAGGCCCGGTATCCCTACCTGATGCTCTGCCTTAGGCCTGTCCCCCTACCCGACAATCTGGGGTAGTACCGGTACACCCACCGGTACTCCGCGGTACTTTTGCTATACCCACCGGTACTCCTGGATTGTACCGGAACCCTTACTGGTGCGCCGGGGTACACCAGCTGACCCTATGGGCTCGCCGCTTTACGCCACCCTTCCTACCTGACCCTCCGGGGTAGGCCTGGTATACCTACCCGATGTTTTGAGTTAGAACCGGTTCCCGCACCGGTACTCTGGGGTTGGAACGGAACACTTTGTGATGCGCCAGAGAACACCAGCTGTCCCATCGTGCGCGCTGGACTAGACCTGGTCTCCCTACGGGACCCCACAGATTAGACCCGCTATCACTACCTGATGCTCCGCATATAGGCTTGGCACCCATACCCAATGTTCTTGGGTAGTAGCGGTACCCCCACCGTTACTCTGCGGTAGTATCGGTACACCCACCGGTACTCCGGGGTAGTACGTGAACCCTTACTGGTTCGCTGGCGTACACCTGCTGACCTTACGGGCGTGCTGTGTAGACCAGACATTATTCCTGACCCTCCGTGTTAGTCCCGGTATCCCTACCTGATGCTCTGTGTTATGCCTGGCCCCCTTACCCGACAATCTGGGGTAGTACCGGTACACCCACCGGTACTTCGCGGTACTTTTGCTATACCCACCGGTAGTCCTGGATTGTACCGGAACCCTTACTGGTGCGCCGGGGTACACCTGCTGACCCTACGGGCACACTGCTTTGGACCCACCCTTCCTACCTGACCCGCCGAGGTAGGCCTGGTATACCTACCCGATGTTTCGAGGTAGAACCGGTTCCCCCACTGGTACTCTGGGTTTGGAACAGAACCCTTTGTGATGCGCCAGAGAACACCAGCTGTCCCTTCGTGCGCGCTGGACTAGACCCGGCCTCCCTACCGGACCCCACAGCTTAGACCCGGTATCCCTACCTGATGCTCCTCATTAGGCTTGGCACCCATACCCGATGTTCTGGGGTATTAGTGTTACCCCAACCGTTACTCTGCGGTAGTATCGGTACACCCACCGGTACTCCGTGGTAGTACGTGAACCCTTAGTGGTTCACTGGGGTACACCTGATGACGTTACTGGCGCGCGGTGTAGACCAGACATTCTTACCTGATCCTCCGTTTTAGGCCCGGTATCACTACCTGATGCTCCGTTGTTGGCCTGGCACCCCTACCCGATATGCTGGGGTAGTACCGGTACCCCCACCGGTACTCTGCAGTAGTATTGGTATACCCACAGTACTCCAGGGTAGTACCTGAACCCTTACTGGTTCGCTGGGGTACACTTGCTGACCTTACGGGCGTGCTGTGTAGAGCAGACATTCCTACCTGACCCTCCAGGCTAGGCCCGCTATCCCTACCTGATGCTCTGCGGTAGGCCTGGCCCCTTACCCGACAATCTGGGGTAGTACCGGTACACCCACCGGTACTCCTCGGTAGTTTTGCTATACCCACCGGTACTCCTGGATTGTACCGGAACCCTTAATGGTGCGCCGGGGTACACCTGCTGACCCTACGGGCGCGCCGCTTTACGCCCACCCTTCCTACCTGACCCTCCGGGGTAGGCCTGGTATACCTACCCGATATTTCGAGGTAGAACCGGTTGCCCCACCGGTACTCTGGGGATGGAACGGAACCCTTTGTGATGCGCCAGAGAACACCAGCTGTCCCTTCGTGCGCACTGGACTAGACCCGGCCTCCCTACCGGACCCCACAGGTTAGACCCGCTATCCCTACCTGATGCTCCGCATTAGGCTTGGCACCTATACCCGATGTTCTGGGGTAGTAGTGGTACCCCCACCTTTACTCTGCGGTAGTATCGGTACACCCACCGGTACTCCGGGGTAGTACGTGAACACTTCCTGGTTCACTGGGGTACACCTGCTGACGTTACTGCCGCGCGGTGTGGACCAGACATTCCTACCTGACCCTCCGTTTTAGACCCGGTATCCCTACCTGATGCTCCGTTGTTGGCCTGGCACCCCTACCCGATATGCTGGGGTAGTACCGCTACCCCCACCGGTACTCTGCGGTAGTATTGGTACACCCACCGGTACTCTAGGGCAGTACCTGAACACTTACTGGTACGCTGGGGTACACCTGCTGACCTTACGGGCCTGCTACGTAGACCAGACATTCCTACCTGACCCTCCAGGCTAGGCCCGGTATCCCTACCTGATGCTCTGCGGTAGGCCTGGCCCCCTACCCGACAATCTGGGGTAGTACCGGTACACCCACAGGTACTCCGCGGTATTTTTGCTATACCCACCGGTACTCCTGGATTGTACCGGAACCCTTACTGGTGCGCCGGGTTACACCTGCTGACCCTACGGGCGCGCCGTTTTACGCCCACCCTTCCTACCTGACCCGCCGGGGTAGGCCTGGTATACCTACCCGATGTTTGGAGGTAGAACCGGTTCCCCCACCGGTACTCTGGGTTTGGAACGGAACCCTTTGTGATGCGCCAGAGAACACCAGCTGTCCCTTCGTGCGCGCTGGACTAGACCCGGCCTCCCTACCGGACCCCACAGGTTAGACCCGCTATCCCTACCTGATGCTCCGCATTAGGCTTGGCACCCATACCCGATGTTCTGGGGTAGTAGCGGTACCCCCACCGTTACTCTGCGGTAGTATCGGTACACCCACCGGTACTCCGGGGTAGTACGTGAACCCCTACTGGTTCACTGGGGTACACCTGCTGACGTTACTGGCACGCGGTGTAGACCAGACATTCCTACCTGACCCTCCGTTTTAGGCCCGGTATCCCTACCTGATGCTCCGTTGTTGGCCTGGCACCCCTACCCGATATGCTGGGGTAGTACCGGTACCCCCACCGGTACTCTGCGGTAGTATTGGTACACCCACCGGTACTGCAGGGCAGTACCTGAACCCTTACTGGTTCGCTGGGGTACACCTGCTGACCTTATGGGCGTGCTGTGTAGACCAGACATTCCTACCTGACCCTCCAGGCTAGGCCCGGTATCCCTACCTGATGCTCTGCGGTAGGCCTGGCCCCCTACCCGACAATCTGGGGTAGTTCCGGTACACACAGAGGTACTCCGTGGTAATTTTGCTATACCCACCGGTACTCCTGGATTGTACCGGAACCCTTACTGGTGCGCCGGGTTACACTTGCTGACCCTATGGTCTCGCCGCTTTACGCCCACACTTCCTATCTGACCCTCCGGGGTAGGCCTGGTATACCTACCCGATGTTTCGAGGTAGAACCGGTTCCCCCACCGGTACTCTGGGTTTGGAACGGAACCCTTTGTGATGCGCCAGAGAACACCAGCTGTCCCTTCGTGCGCGCTGGACTAGACCCGGCCTCCCTACCGGACCCCACAGGTTAGACCCGCTATCCCTACCTGATGCTCCGCATTAGGCTTGGCACCCATACCCGATGTTCTGGGGTAGTAGCGGTACCCCCACCGTTACTCTGTGGTAGTATCAGTACACCCACCGGTACTCCGAGGAAGTACGTGAACCCTTACTGGTTCACTGGGGTACACCTGATGACGTTACTGGTGCGCGGTGTAGACCAGACATTCCTACCTGACCCTCCGTTTTAGGCCCGGTATCCCTACCTGATGCTCCGTTGTTGGCCTGGCACCCCTACCCGATATGCTGGGGTAGTACCGCTACCCCCACCGGTACTCTGCGGTAGTATTGGTACACCCAGCGGTACTCCAGGGTAGTACCTGAACCCTTACTGGTTCGCTGGGGTACACTTGCTGACCTTACGGGCGTGCTGTGTAGAGCAGACATTCCTACCTGACCCTCCAGGCTAGGCCCGCTATCCCTACCTGATGCTCTGCGGTAGGCCTGGCCCCTTACCCGACAATCTGGGGTAGTACCGGTACACCCACCGGTACTCCTCGGTAGTTTTGCTATACCCACCGGTACTCCTGGATTGTACCGGAACCCTTAATGGTGCGCCGGGGTACACCTGCTGACCCTACGGGCGCGCCGCTTTACGCCCACCCTTCCTACCTGACCCTCCGGGGTAGGCCTGGTATACCTACCCGATATTTCGAGGTAGAACCGGTTGCCCCACCGGTACTCTGGGGATGGAACGGAACCCTTTGTGATGCGCCAGAGAACACCAGCTGTCCCTTCGTGCGCACTGGACTAGACCCGGCCTCCCTACCGGACCCCACAGGTTAGACCCGCTATCCCTACCTGATGCTCCGCATTAGGCTTGGCACCGATACCCGATGTTCTGGGGTAGTAGTGGTACCCCCACCTTTACTCTGCGGTAGTATCGGTACACCCACCGGTACTCCGGGGTAGTACGTGAACACTTCCTGGTTCACTGGGGTACACCTGCTGACGTTACTGCCGCGCGGTGTGGACCAGACATTCCTACCTGACCCTCCGTTTTAGACCCGGTATCCCTACCTGATGCTCCGTTGTTGGCCTGGCACCCCTACCCGATATGCTGGGGTAGTACCGCTACCCCCACCGGTACTCTGCGGTAGTATTGGTACACCCACCGGTACTCTAGGGCAGTACCTGAACACTTACTGGTACGCTGGGGTACACCTGCTGACCTTACGGGCCTGCTACGTAGACCAGACATTCCTACCTGACCCTCCAGGCTAGGCCCGGTATCCCTACCTGATGCTCTGCGGTAGGCCTGGCCCCCTACCCGACAATCTGGGGTAGTACCGGTACACCCACAGGTACTCCGCGGTATTTTTGCTATACCCACCGGTACTCCTGGATTGTACCGGAACCCTTACTGGTGCGCCGGGTTACACCTGCTGACCCTACGGGCGCGCCGTTTTACGCCCACCCTTCCTACCTGACCCGCCGGGGTAGGCCTGGTATACCTACCCGATGTTTGGAGGTAGAACCGGTTCCCCCACCGGTACTCTGGGTTTGGAACGGAACCCTTTGTGATGCGCCAGAGAACACCAGCTGTCCCTTCGTGCGCGCTGGACTAGACCCGGCCTCCCTACCGGACCCCACAGGTTAGACCCGCTATCCCTACCTGATGCTCCGCATTAGGCTTGGCACCCATACCCGATGTTCTGGGGTAGTAGCGGTACCCCCACCGTTACTCTGCGGTAGTATCGGTACACCCACCGGTACTCCGGTGTAGTACGTGAACCCTTACTGGTTCACTGGGGTACACCTGCTGACGTTACTGGCACGCGGTGTAGACCAGACATTCCTACCTGACCCTCCGTTTTAGGCCCGGTATCCCTACCTGATGCTCCGTTGTTGGCCTGGCACCCCTACCCGATATGCTGGGGTAGTACCGGTACCCCCACCGGTACTCTGCGGTAGTATTGGTACACCCACCGGTACTGCAGGGCAGTACCTGAACCCTTACTGGTTCGCTGGGGTACACCTGCTGACCTTATGGGCGTGCTGTGTAGACCAGACATTCCTACCTGACCCTCCAGGCTAGGCCCGGTATCCCTACCTGATGCTCTGCGGTAGGCCTGGCCCCCTACCCGACAATCTGGGGTAGTTCCGGTACACACAGAGGTACTCCGTGGTAATTTTGCTATACCCACCGGTACTCCTGGATTGTACCGGAACCCTTACTGGTGCGCCGGGTTACACTTGCTGACCCTATGGTCTCGCCGCTTTACGCCCACACTTCCTATCTGACCCTCCGGGGTAGGCCTGGTATACCTACCCGATGTTTCGAGGTAGAACCGGTTCCCCCACCGGTACTCTGGGTTTGGAACGGAACCCTTTGTGATGCGCCAGAGAACACCAGCTGTCCCTTCGTGCGCGCTGGACTAGACCCGGCCTCCCTACCGGACCCCACAGGTTAGACCCGCTATCCCTACCTGATGCTCCGCATTAGGCTTGGCACCCATACCCGATGTTCTGGGGTAGTAGCGGTACCCCCACCGTTACTCTGCGGTAGTATCGGTACACCCACCGGTACTCCGGTGTAGTACGTGAACCCTTACTGGTTCACTGGGGTACACCTGCTGACGTTACTGGCACGCGGTGTAGACCAGACATTCCTACCTGACCCTCCGTTTTAGGCCCGGTATCCCTACCTGATGCTCCGTTGTTGGCCTGGCACCCCTACCCGATATGCTGGGGTAGTACCGGTACCCCCACCGGTACTCTGCGGTAGTATTGGTACACCCACCGGTACTGCAGGGCAGTACCTGAACCCTTACTGGTTCGCTGGGGTACACCTGCTGACCTTATGGGCGTGCTGTGTAGACCAGACATTCCTACCTGACCCTCCAGGCTAGGCCCGGTATCCCTACCTGATGCTCTGCGGTAGGCCTGGCCCCCTACCCGACAATCTGGGGTAGTTCCGGTACACACAGAGGTACTCCGTGGTAATTTTGCTATACCCACCGGTACTCCTGGATTGTACCGGAACCCTTACTGGTGCGCCGGGTTACACTTGCTGACCCTATGGTCTCGCCGCTTTACGCCCACACTTCCTATCTGACCCTCCGGGGTAGGCCTGGTATACCTACCCGATGTTTCGAGGTAGAACCGGTTCCCCCACCGGTACTCTGGGTTTGGAACGGAACCCTTTGTGATGCGCCAGAGAACACCAGCTGTCCCTTCGTGCGCGCTGGACTAGACCCGGCCTCCCTACCGGACCCCACAGGTTAGACCCGCTATCCCTACCTGATGCTCCGCATTAGGCTTGGCACCCATACCCGATGTTCTGGGGTAGTAGCGGTACCCCCACCGTTACTCTGTGGTAGTATCAGTACACCCACCGGTACTCCGAGGAAGTACGTGAACCCTTACTGGTTCACTGGGGTACACCTGATGACGTTACTGGTGCGCGGTGTAGACCAGACATTCCTACCTGACCCTCCGTTTTAGGCCCGGTATCCCTACCTGATGCTCCGTTGTTGGCCTGGCACCCCTACCCGATATGCTGGGGTAGTACCGCTACCCCCACCGGTACTCTGCGGTAGTATTGGTACACCCAGCGGTACTCCAGGGCAGTTCCTGAACACTTACTGGTTCGCTGGGGTACACCTGCTGACCTTACGGGTGTGCTCTGTAGACCAGACATTCCTACCTGACCCTCCAGGCTAGGCCCGGTATCCCTACCTGATCCTCTGCGGTAGGCCTGGCCCCCTACCCGACAATCTGGGGTAGTACTGGTACACCCACAGGTACTCCGCGGTACTTTTGCTATTCCCACAGGTACTCCTGGATTGTACCGGAACCCTTACTGGTGCGCCGGGTTACACTTGCTGACCCTATGGGCTCGCCGCTTTACGCCCACACTTCCTATCTGACCCTCCGGGGTAGGCCTGGTATACCTACCCGATGTTTCGAGGTAGAACCGGTTCCCCCACCGGTACTCTGGGTTTGGAACGGAACCCTTTGTGATGCGCCAGAGAACACCAGCTGTCCCTTCGTGCGCGCTGGACTAGACCCGGCCGCCCTACCGGACCCCACAGGTTAGACCCGCTATCCCTACCTGATGCTCCGCATTAGGCTTGGCACCCATACCCGATGTTCTGGGGTAGTAGCGGTACCCCCACCGTTACTCTGCGGTAGTATCGGTACACCCACCGGTACTCCGGGGTAGTACGTGAACACTTCCTGGTTCACTGGGGTACACCTGCTGACATTACTGCCGCGCGGTGTGGACCAGACATTCCTACCTGACCTTCTGTGTTAGTCCCGGTATCCCTACCTGATGCTCCGTTGTTGGCCTGGCATCCCTACCCGATATGCTGGGGTAGTACCGGTAGCCCCACCGGTACTCTGTGGTAGTATTGGTACACCCACCGGTACTCCAGGGCAGTACCTGAACACTTACTGGATCGCTGGGGTACACCTGCTGACCTTACGGGCCTGCTGTGTAGACCAGACATTCCTACCTGACCCTCCAGGCTAGGCCCGGTATCCCTACCTGATGCTCTGCGGTAGGCCTGGCCCCCTACCCGACAATCTGGGGTAGTACCGGTACACCCACAGGTACTCCGCGGTACTTTTGCTATACCCACCGGTACTCCTGGATTGTACCGGAACCCTTACTGGTGCGCCGGGGTACACCTGCTGACCCTACGGGCACACTGCTTTGGACCCACCCTTCCTACCTGACCCGCCGGGGTAGGCCTGGTATACCTACCCGATGTTTCGAGGTAGAACCGGTTCCCCCACCGGTACTCTGGGTTTGGAACGGAACCCTTTGTGATGCGCCAGAGAACACCAGCTGTCCCTTCGTGCGCGCTGGACTAGACCCGGCCTCCCTACCGGACCCCACAGGTTAGACCCGCTATCCCTACCTGATGCTCCGCATTAGGCTTGGCACCCATACCCGATGTTCTGGGGTAGTAGCGGTACCCCCACCGTTACTCTGCGGTAGTATCGGTACACCCACCGGTACTCCGGGGTAGTACGTGAACACTTCCTGGTTCACTGGGGTACACCTGCTGACGTTACTGCCGCGCGGTGTGGACCAGACATTCCTACCTGACCCTCCGTTTTAGACCCGGTATCCCTACCTGATGCTCCGTTGTTGGCCTGGCACCCCTACCCGATATGCTGGGGTAGTACCGCTACCCCCACCGGTACTCTGCGGTAGTATTGGTACACCCACCGGTACTCTGGGGCAGTACCTGAACACTTACTGGTACGCTGGGGTACACCTGCTGACCTTACGGGCCTGCTATGTAGACCAGACATTCCTACCTGACCCTCCAGGCTAGGCCCGGTATCCCTACCTGATGCTCTGCGGTAGGCCTGGCCCCCTACCCGACAATCTGGGGTAGTACCGGTACACCCACAGGTACTCCGCGGTACTTTTGCTATATCCACCGGTACTCCTGGATTGTACCGGAACCCTTACTGGTGCGCCGGGGTACACCTGCTGACCCTACGGGCGCGCCGCTTTACGCCCACCCTTCCTACCTGACCCGCCGGGGTAGGCCTGGTATACCTACCCGATGTTTCGAGGTAGAACCGGTTCCCCCACCGGTACTCTGGGTTTGGAACGGAACCCTTTGTGATGCGCCCGAGAACACCAGCTGTCCCTTCGTGCGCGCTGGACTAGACCCGGCCTCCTTACCGGACCCCACAGGTTAGACCCGCTATCCCTACCTGATGCTCCGCATTAGGCTTGGCACCCATACCCGATGTTCTGGGGTAGTACCGGTACCCCCACCGTTATTCTGCGGTAGTATCGGTACACCTAGCGGTACTCCAGGGCAGTACCTGAACACTTACTGGTTCGCTGGGGTACACCTGCTGACCTTACGGGCGTGCTCTGTAGACCAGACATTCCTACCTGACCCTCCAGGCTAGGCCCGGTATCCCTACCTGATGCTCTGCGGTAGGCCTGGCCCCCTACCCGACAATCTGGGGTAGTACCGGTACACCCACAGGTACTCCGCGGTACTTTTGCTATATCCACCGGTACTCCTGGATTGTACCGGAACCCTTACTGGTGTGCCGGGGTACACCTGCTGACCCTACGGGCGCGCCGTTTTACGCCCACCCTTCCTACCTGACCCGCCGGGGTAGGCCTGGTATACCTACCCGATGTTTCGAGGTAGAACCGGTTCCCCCACCGGTACTCTGGGTTTGGAACGGAACCCTTTGTGATGCGCCAGAGAACACCAGCTGTCCCTTCGTGCGCGCTGGACTAGACCCGGCCTCCCTACCGGACCCCACAGGTTAGACCCGCTATCCCTACCTGATGCTCCGCATTAGGCTTGGCACCCATACCCGATGTTCTGGGGTAGTAGCGGTACCCCCACCATTACTCTGCGGTAGTATCGGTACACCCACCGGTACTCCGGGGTAGTACGTGAACCCTTACTGGTTCACTGGGGTACACCTGCTGACGTTACTGGCACGGGGTGTAGACCAGACATTCCTACCTGACCCTCCGTTTTAGGCCCGGTATCCCTACCTGATGCTCCGTTGTTGGCCTGGCACCCCTACCCGATATGCTGGGGTAGTACCGGTACCCCCACCGGTACTCTGCGGTAGTATTGGTACACCCACCGGTACTGCAGGGTAGTACCTGAACCCTTACTGGTTCGCTGGGGTACACCTGCTGACCTTATGGGCGTGCTGTGTAGACCAGACATTCCTACCTGACCCTCCAGGCTAGGCCCGGTATCCCTACCTGATGCTCTGCGGTAGGCCTGGCCCCCTACCCGACAATCTGGGGTAGTACCGGTACACCCACAGGTACTCCGCGGTACTTTTGCTATATCCACCGGTACTCCTGGATTGTACCGGAACCCTTACTGGTGCGCCGGGGTACACCTGCTGACCCTACGGGCGCGCCGCTTTACGCCCACCCTTCCTACCTGACCCGCCGGGGTAGGCCTGGTATACCTACCCGATGTTTCGAGGTAGAACCGGTTCCCCCACCGGTACTCTGGGTTTGGAACGGAACCCTTTGTGATGCGCCCGAGAACACCAGCTGTCCCTTCGTTCGCGCTGGACTAGACCCGGCCTCCCTACCGGACCCCACAGGTTAGACCCGCTATCCCTACCTGATGCTCCGCATTAGGCTTGGCACCCATACCCGATGTTCTGGGGTAGTACCGGTACCCCCACCGTTATTCTGCGGTAGTATCGGTACACCTAGCGGTACTCCAGGGCAGTACCTGAACACTTACTGGTTCGCTGGGGTACACCTGCTGACCTTACGGGCGTGCTGTGTAGACCAGACATTCCTACCTGACCCTCCAGGCTAGGCCCGGTATCCCTACCTGATGCTCTGCGGTAGGCCTGGCCCCCTACCCGACAATCTGGGGTAGTACCGGTACACCCACAGGTACTCCGCGGTACTTTTGCTATACCCACCGGTACTCCTGGATTGTACCGGAACCCTTACTGGTGCGCCGGGGTACACCTGCTGACCCTACGGGCACACTGCTTTGGACCCACCCTTCCTAGCTGACCCGCCGGGGTAGGCCTGGTATACCTACCAAATGTTTCGAGGTAGAACCGGTTCCCCCACCGGTACTCTGGGGTTGGAACGGAACCCTTTGTGATGCGCCAGAGAACACCAGCTGTCCCTTCGTGCGCGCTGGACTAGACCCGGCCTCCCTACCGGACCCCACAGGTTAGACCCGCTATCCCTACCTGATGCTCCGCATTAGGCTTGGCACCCATATCCGATGTTCTGGGGTAGTAGCGGTACCCCCACCGTTACTCTGCGGTAGTATCGGTACACCCACCGGTACTCCGGGGTAGTACGTGAACCCTTACTGGTTCACTGGGGTACACCTGCTGACGTTACTTGCGCGCGGTATAGAACAGACATTCTTCCTGACCCTTCGTGTTAGTCCCGGTATCCCTACCTGATGCTCCGTTGTTGGCCTGGCACCCCTACCCGATATGCTGGGGTAGTACCGGTACCCCCACCGGTACTCTGCGGTAGTATTGGTACACCCAGCGGTACTCCAGGGCAGTTCCTGAACACTTTCTGGTTCGCTGGGGTACACCTGTTGACCTTACGGGCGTGCTCTGTAGACCAGACATTCCTACCTGACCCTCCAGGCTAGGCCCGTTATCCCTACCTGATCCTCTGCGGTAGGCCTGGCCCCCTACCCGACAATCTGGGGTAGTACCGGTACACCCACAGGTACTCCGCGGTACTTTTGCTATTCCCTCAGGTACTCCTGGATTGTACTGGAACCCTTACTGGTGCGCCGGGTTACACCTGCTGACCCTATGGGCTCGCCGCTTTACGCCCACCCTTCCTATCTGACCCTCCGGTTTAGGCCTGGTATACCTACCCGGTGTTTCGAGGTAGAACCGGTTCCCCCACCGGTACTCTGGGTTTGGAACGGAACCCTTTGTGATGCGCCAGAGAACACCAGCTGTCCCTTCGTGCGCGCTGGACTAGACCCGGCCTCCCTACCGGACCCCACAGGTTAGACCCGCTATCCCTACCTGATGCTCCGCATTAGGCTTGGCACCCATATCCGATGTTCTGGGGTAGTAGCGGTACCCCCACCGTTACTCTGCGGTAGTATCGGTACACCCACCGGTACTCCGGGGTAGTACGTGAACCCTTACTGGTTCACTGGGGTACACCTGCTGACGTTACTTGCGCGCGGTATAGAACAGACATTCTTCCTGACCCTTCGTGTTAGTCCCGGTATCCCTACCTGATGCTCCGTTGTTGGCCTGGCACCCCTACCCGATATGCTGGGGTAGTACCGGTACCCCCACCGGTACTCTGCGGTAGTATTGGTACACCCAGCGGTACTCCAGGGCAGTTCCTGAACACTTTCTGGTTCGCTGGGGTACACCTGTTGACCTTACGGGCGTGCTCTGTAGACCAGACATTCCTACCTGACCCTCCAGGCTAGGCCCGTTATCCCTACCTGATCCTCTGCGGTAGGCCTGGCCCCCTACCCGACAATCTGGGGTAGTACCGGTACACCCACAGGTACTCCGCGGTACTTTTGCTATTCCCTCAGGTACTCCTGGATTGTACTGGAACCCTTACTGGTGCGCCGGGTTACACCTGCTGACCCTATGGGCTCGCCGCTTTACGCCCACCCTTCCTATCTGACCCTCCGGTTTAGGCCTGGTATACCTACCCGGTGTTTCGAGGTAGAACCGGTTCCCCCACCGGTACTCTGGGTTTGGAACGGAACCCTTTGTGATGCGCCAGAGAACACCAGCTGTCCCTTCGTGCGCGCTGGACTAGACCCGGCCTCCCTACCGGACCCCACAGGTTAGACCCGCTATCCCTACCTGATGCTCCGCATTAGGCTTGGCACCCATACCCGATGTTCTGGGGTAGTAGCGGTACCCCCACCGTTACTCTGCGGTAGTATCGGTACACCCACCGGTACTCCGGGGTAGTACGTGAACACTTCCTGGTTCACTGGGGTACACCTGCTGACGTTACTGCCGCGCGGTGTGGACCAGACATTCCTACCTGACCCTCCGTTTTAGACCCGGTATCCCTACCTGATGCTCCGTTGTTGGCCTGGCACCCCTACCCGATATGCTGGGGTAGTACCGCTACCCCCACCGGTACTCTGCGGTAGTATTGGTACACCCACCGGTACTCTGGGGCAGTACCTGAACACTTACTGGTACGCTGGGGTACACCTGCTGACCTTACGGGCCTGCTATGTAGACCAGACATTCCTACCTGACCCTCCAGGCTAGGCCCGGTATCCCTACCTGATGCTCTGCGGTAGGCCTGGCCCCCTACCTGACAATCTGGGGTAGTACCGGTACACCCACAGGTACTCCGCGGTACTTTTGCTATATCCACCGGTACTCCTGGATTGTACCGGAACCCTTACTGGTGCGCCGGGGTACACCTGCTGACCCTACGGGCGCGCCGCTTTACGCCCACCCTTCCTACCTGACCCGCCGGGGTAGGCCTGGTATACCTACCCGATGTTTCGAGGTAGAACCGGTTCCCCCACCGGTACTCTGGGTTTGGAACGGAACCCTTTGTGATGCGCCCGAGAACACCAGCTGTCCCTTCGTGCGCGCTGGACTAGACCCGGCCTCCTTACCGGACCCCACAGGTTAGACCCGCTATCCCTACCTGATGCTCCGCATTAGGCTTGGCACCCATACCAGATGTTCTGGGGTAGTACCGGTACCCCCACCGTTATTCTGCGGTAGTATCGGTACACCTAGCGGTACTCCAGGGCAGTACCTGAACACTTACTGGTTCGCTGGGGTACACCTGCTGACCTTACGGGCGTGCTCTGTACACCAGACATTCCTACCTGACCCTCCAGGCTAGGCCCGGTATCCCTACCTGATGCTCTGCGGTAGGCCTGGCCCCCTACCCGACAATCTGGGGTAGTACCGGTACACCCACAGGTACTCCGCGGTACTTTTGCTATACCCACCGGTACTCCTGGATTGTACCGGAACCCTTACTGGTGCGCCGGGGTACACCTGCTGACCCTACGGGCACACTGCTTTGGACCCACCCTTCCTAGCTGACCCGCCGGGGTAGGCCTGGTATACCTACCACATGTTTCGAGGTAGAACCGGTTCCCCCACCGGTACTCTGGGGTTGGAACGGAACCCTTTGTGATGCGCCAGAGAACACCAGCTGTCCCTTCGTGCGCGCTGGACTAGACCCGGCCTCCCTACCGGACCCCACAGGTTAGACCCGCTATCCCTACCTGATGCTCCGCATTAGGCTTGGCACCTATACCCGATGTTCTGGGGTAGTAGTGGTACCCCCACCGTTACTCTGCGGTAGTATCGGTACACCCACCGGTACTCCGGTGTAGTACGTGAACCCTTACTGGTTCACTGGGGTACACCTGCTGACGTTACTGCCGCGCGGTGTGGACCAGACATTCCTACCTGACCCTCCGTTTTAGACCCGGTATCCCTACCTGATGCTCCGTTGTTGGCCTGGCACCCCTACCCGATATGCTGGGGTAGTACCGCTACCCCCACCGGTACTCTGCGGTAGTATTGGTACACCCACCGGTACTCTAGGGCAGTACCTGAACACATACTGGTACGCTGGGGTACACCTGCTGACCTTACGGGCCTGCTATGTAGACCAGACATTCCTACCTGACCCTCCAGGCTAGGCCCGGTATCCCTACCTGATGCTCTGCGGTAGGCCTGGCCCCCTACCCGACAATCTGGGGTAGTTCCGGTACACACAGAGGTACTCCGTGGTAATTTTGCTATACCCACCGGTACTCCTGGATTGTACCGGAACCCTTACTGGTGCGCCGGTTTACACTTGCTGACCCTATGGGCTCGCCGCTTTACGCCCACACTTCCTATCTGACCCTCCGGGGTAGGCCTGGTATACCTACCCGATGTTTCGAGGTAGAACCGGTTCCCCCACCGGTACTCTGGGTTTGGAACGGAACCCTTTGTGATGCGCCAGAGAACACCAGCTGTCCCTTCGTGCGCGCTGGACTAGACCCGGCCTCCCTACCGGACCCCACAGGTTAGACCCGCTATCCCTACCTGATGCTCCGCATTAGGCTTGGCACCCATACCCGATGTTCTGGGGTAGTAGCGGTACCCCCACCGTTACTCTGCGGTAGTATCGGTACACCCACCGGTACTCCGGGGTAGTACGTGAACACTTCCTGGTTCACTGGGGTACACCTGCTGACGTTACTGCCGCGCGGTGTGGACCAGACATTCCTACCTGACCCTCCGTTTTAGACCCGGTATCCCTACCTGATGCTCCGTTGTTGGCCTGGCACCCCTACCCGATATGCTGGGGTAGTACCGCTACCCCCACCGGTACTCTGCGGTAGTATTGGTACACCCACCGGTACTCTGGGGCAGTACCTGAACACTTACTGGTACGCTGGGGTACACCTGCTGACCTTACGGGCGTGCTCTGTAGACCAGACATTCCTACCTGACCCTCCAGGCTAGGCCCGGTATCCCTACCTGATGCTCTGCGGTAGGCCTGGCCCCCTACCCGACAATCTGGGGTAGTACCGGTACACCCACAGGGACTCCGCGGTACTTTTGCTATACCCACCGGTACTCCTGGATTGTACCGGAACCCTTACTGGTGCGCCGGGGTACACCTGCTGACCCTACGGGCGCGCCGTTTTACGCCCACCCTTCCTACCTGACCCGCCGGGGTAGGCCTGGTATACCTACCCGATGTTTCGAGGTAGAACCGGTTCCCCCACCGGTACTCTGGGTTTGGAACGGAACCCTTTGTGATGCGCCAGAGAACACCAGCTGTCCCTTCGTGCGCGCTGGACTAGACCCGGCCTCCCTACCGGACCCCACAGGTTAGACCCGCTATCCCTACCTGATGCTCCGCACTAGGCTTGGCACCCATACCCGATGTTCTGGGGTAGTAGCGGTACCCCCACCGTTACTCTGCGGTAGTATCAGTACACCCACCGGTACTCCGGGGTAGTACGTGAACCCTTACTGGTTCACCGGGGTACACCTGATGACGTTACAGGCACGCGGTATAGAACAGACATTCTTCCTGACCCTCCGTCTTAGTCCCGGTATTCCTACCTGATGCTCCGTTGTTGGCCTGGCACCCCTACCCGATATGCTGGGGTAGTACCGGTACCCCCACCGGTACTCTGCGGTAGTATTGGTACACCCACCGGTACTCCAGGGTAGTACCTGAACCCTTACTGGTTCGCTGGGGTACACCTGCTGACCTTACGGGCGTGCTCTGTACACCAGACATTCCTACCTGACCCTCCAGGCTAGGCCCGGTATCCCTACCTGGTGCTCTGCCTTAGGCCTGGCCCCCTACCCGACAATCTGGGGTAGTACCGGTACACCCACCGGTACTCCGCGGTACTTTTGCTATACCCACCGGTACTCCTGGATTGTACCAGAACCCTTACTGGTGCGCCGGGGTACACCAGCTGACCCTATGGGCTCGCCGCTTTACGCCCACCCTTCCTACCTGACCCTCCGGGGTAGGCCTGGTATACCTACCCCATGTTTTGAGTTAGAACCGGTTCCCCCACCGGTACTCTGGGGTTGGAACGGAACACTTTGTGATGCGCCAGAGAACACCAGCTGTCCCTTCGTGCGCGCTGGACTAGACCTGGTCTCCCTACCGGACCCCACAGATTAGACCCGCTATCACTACCTGATGCTCCGCATATAGGCTTGGCACCCATACCCGATGTTCTTGGGTAGTAGCGGTACCCCCACCGTTACTCTGCGGTAGTATCGGTACACCCACCGGTACTCCGGGGTAGTACGTGAACCCTTACTGGTTCGCTGGCGTACACCTGCTGACCTTACGGGCGTGCTGTGTAGACCAGACATTATTCCTGACCCTCCGTGTTAGTCCCGGTATCCCTACCTGATGCTCTGTGTTATGCCTGGCCCCCTACCCGACAATCTGAGGTAGTACCGGTACACCCACCGGTACTCCGCGGTACTTTTTCTATACCCACCGGTAGTCCTGGATTGTACCGGAACCCTTACTGGTGCGCCCGGGTACACCTGCTGACCCTACGGGCACACTGCTTTGGACCCACCCTTCCTACCTGACCCGCCGGGGTAGGCCTGGTATACCTACCAAATGTTTCGAGGTAGAACCGGTTCCCCCACCGGTACTCTGGGGTTGGAACGGAACGCTTTGTGATGCGCCAGAGAACACCAGCTGTCCCTTCGTGCGCGCTGGACTAGACCCGGCCTCCCTACCGGACCCCACATGTTACAGCCGGTATCCCTACATGATGCTCCGCATTAGGCTTGGCACCCATACCCGATGTTCTAGGGTAGTAGTGTTACCCCAACCGTTACTCTGCGGTAGTATTGGTACACCCACCGGTACTCCGTGGTAGTACGTGAACCCTTAGTGGTTCACTGGGGTACACCTGATGACGTTACTGGCGCGCGGTGTAGACCAGACATTCTTACCTGATCCTCCGTTTTAGGCCCGGTATCACTACCTGATGCTCCGTTGTTGGCCTGGCACCCCTACCCGATATGCTGGGGTATTACCGGTACCCCCACCGGTACTCTGCAGTAGTATTGGTATACCCACAGTACTCCAGGGTAGTACCTGAACCCTTACTGGTTCGCTGGGGTACACTTGCTGACCTTACGGGCGTGCTGTGTAGAGCAGACATTCCTACCTGACCCTCCAGCCTAGGCCCGCTATCCCTACCTGATGCTCCGCATTAGGCTTGGCACCCATACCCGATGTTCTGGGGTAGTAGCGGTACCCCCACCGTTACTCTGCGGTAGTATCAGTACACCCACCGGTACTCCGGGGTAGTATGTGAATCCTTACTGGTTCACTGGGGTACACCTGATGACGTTTCGGGCGCGCAGTATAGAACAGACATTCTTCCTGACCCTCTGTGTTAGTCCCGGTATCCCTACCTGATGCTCCGTTGTTGGCCTGGCACCCCTACCCGATATGCTGGGGTAGTACCAGTACCCCCACCGGTACTCTGCGGTAGTATTGGTACAACCACTGGTACTCCAGGGCAGTACCTGAACCCTTACTGGTTCGCTGGGGTACACCTGCTGACCTTACGGGCGTGCTCTGTAGACCAGACATTCCTACCTGACCCTCCAGGCTAGGCCCGGTATCCCTACCTGATGCTCTGCGGTAGGCCTGGCCCCTTACCCGACAATATGGGGTAGTACCGGTACACCCACCGGTACTCCTCGGTAGTTTTGCTATACCCACCGGTACTCCTGGATTGTACCGGAACCCTTACTGGTGCGCCGGGGTACACCTGCTGACCCTACGGGCGCAACGCTTTACGCCCACCCTTCCTACCTGACCCTCCGGGGTAGGCCTGGTATACCTACCCGATATTTCGAGGTAGAACCGGTTGCCCCACCGGTACTCTGGGGATGGAACAGAACCCTTTGTGATGCGCCAGAGAACACCAGCTGTCCCTTCGTGCGCACTGGACTAGACCCGGCCTCCCTACCGGACCCCTCAGGTTAGACCCGCTATCCCTACCTGATGCTCCGCATTAGGCTTGGCACCCATACCCGATGTTCTGGGGTAGTAGCGGTACCCCCACCGTTACTCTGTGGTAGTATCAGTACACCCACCGGTACTCCGGGGTAGTACGTGAACCCTTACTGGTTCACTGGGGTACACCTGTTGACGTTACTGGTGCGCAGTGTAGACCAGACATTCCTACCTGACCCTCCGTTTTAGGCCCGGTATCCCTACCTGATGCTCCGTTGTTGGCCTGGCACCCCTACCCGATATGCTGGGGTAGTACCGGTACCCCCACCGGTACTCTGCGGTAGTATTGGTACACCCACCGGTACTCCAGGGCAGTTCCTGAACACTTACTGGTTCGCTGGGGTACACCTGCTGAGCTTACGGGCGTGCTCTGTAGACCAGACATTCCTACCTGACCCTCCAGGCTAGGCCCGGTATCCCTACCTGATCCTCTGCGGTAGGCCTGGCCCCCTACCCGACAATCTGGGGTAGTACCGGTACACGCACAGGTACTCCGCGGTACTTTTGCTATTCCCACAGGTACTCCTGGATTGTACCGGAACCCTTACTGGTGCGCCGGGTTACACCTGCTGACCCTATGGGCTCGCCGCTTTACGCCCACCCTTCCTATATGACCCTCCGGGGTAGGCCTGGTATACCTACCCGATATTTCGAGGTAGAACCGGTTCCCCCACCGGTACTCTGGGTTTGGAACGGAACCCTTTGTGATGCGCCAGAGAACACCAGCTGTCCCTTCGTGCGCGCTGGACTAGACCCGGCCTCCCTACCGGACCCCACAGGTTACACCCGCTATCCCTACCTGATGCTCTGCATTAGGCTTGGCACCTATACCCGATGTTCTGGGGTAGTAGTGGTACCCCCACCGTTACTCTGCGGTAGTATCGGTACACCCACCGGTACTCCGGGGTAGTACGTGAACACTTCCTGGTTCACTGGGGTACACCTGATGACGTTACTGCCGCGCGGTGTGGACCAGACATTCCTACCTGACCCTCCGTTTTAGACCCGGTATCCCTACCTGATGCTCCGTTGTTGGCCTGGCACCCCTACCCGATATGCTGGGGTAGTACCGCTACCCCCACCGGTACTCTGCGGTAGTATTGGTACACCCACCGGTACTCTGGGGCAGTACCTGAACACTTACTGGTACGCTGGGGTACACCTGCTGACCTTACGGGCCTGCTATGTAGACCAGACATTCCTACCTGACCCTCCAGGCTAGGCCCGGTATCCCTACCTGATGCTCTGCGGTAGGCCTGGCCCCCTACCCGACAATCTGGGGTAGTACCGGTACACCCACAGGTACTCCGCGGTACTTTTGCTATACCCACCGGTACTCCTGGATTGTACCGGAACCCTTACTGGTGCGCCGGGGTACACCTGCTGACCCTACGGGCACACTGCTTTGGACCCACCCTTCCTACCTGACCCGCCGGGGTAGGTCTGGTATACCTACCCGATGTTTCGAGGTAGAACCGGTTCCCCCACCGGTACTCTGGGGTTGGAACGGAACCCTTTGTGATGCGCCAGAGAACACCAGCTGTCCCTTCGTGCGCGCTGGACTAGACCCGGCCTCCCTACCGGACCCCACAGGTTAGACCCGCTATCCCTACCTGATGCTCCGCATTAGGCTTGGCACCCATACCCGATGTTCTGGGGTAGTAGCGGTACCCCCACCATTACTCTGCGGTAGTATCGGTACACCCACCGGTACTCCGGGGTAGTACGTGAACCCTTACTGGTTCACTGGGGTACACCTGCTGACGTTACTGGCGTGCGGTGTAGACCAGACATTCCTACATGACCCTCCGTTTTAGGCCCGGTATCCCTACCTGATGCTCCGTTGGTCGTCTGGCACCCCTACCCGATATGCTGGGGTAGTACCGGTACCCCCACCGGTACTCTGCGGTAGTATTGGTACACCCACCGGTACTGCAGGGCAGTACCTGAACCCTTACTGGTTCGCTGGGGTACACCTGCTGACCTTACGGGCGTGCTGTGTAGACCAGACATTCCTACCTGACCCTCCAGGCTAGGCCCGGTATCCCTACCTGATGCTCTGCGGTAGGCCTGGCCCCCTACCCGACAATCTGGGGTAGTACCGGTACACCCACAGGTACTCCGCGGTACTTTTGCTATACCCACCGGTACTCCTGGATTGTACCGGAACCCTTACTGGTGCGCCGGGGTACACCTGCTGACCCTACGGGCGCGCCGCTTTACGCCCACCCTTCCTACCTGACCCGCCGGGGTAGGCCTGGTATACCTACCCGATGTTTCGAGGTAGAACCGGTTCCCCCACCGGTACTCTGGGGTTGGAACGGAACCCTTTGTGATGCGCCAGAGAACACCAGCTGTCCCTTCGTGCGCGCTGGACTAGACCCGGCCTCCCTACCGGACCCCACAGGTTAGACCCGCTATCCCTACCTGATGCTCCGCATTAGGCTTGGCACCCATACCCGATGTTCTGGGGTAGTACCGGTACCCCCACCGTTATTCTGCGGTAGTATCGGTACACCTAGCGGTACTCCAGGGCAGTACCTGAACACTTACTGGTTCGCTGGGGTACACCTGCTGACCTTACGGGTGTGCTCTGTACACCAGACATTCCTACCTGACCCTCCAGGCTAGGCCCGGTATCCCTACCTGATGCTCTGCGGTAGGCCTGGCCCCCTACCCGACAATCTGGGGTAGTACCGGTACACCCACAGGTACTCCGCGGTACTTTTGCTATTCCCACCGGTACTCCTGGATTGTACCGGAACCCTTACTGGTGCGCCGGGGTACACCTGCTGACCCTATGGGCACACTGCTTTGGACCCACCCTTCCTACCTGACCCGCCGGGGTAGGCCTGGTATACCTACCCGATGTTTCGAGGTAGAACCGGTTCCCCCACCGGTACTCTGGGTTTGGAACGGAACCCTTTGTGATGCGCCAGAGAACACCAGCTGTCCCTTCGTGCGCGATAGACTAGACCCGGCCTCCCTACCGGACCCCACAGGTTAGACCCGCTATCCCTACCTGATGCTCCGCATTAGGCTTGGCACCCATACCCGATGTTCTGGGGTAGTAGCGGTACCCCCACCGTTACTCTGCGGTAGTATCGGTACACCCACCGGTACTCCGGGGTAGTACGTGAACCCTTACTGGTTCACTGGGGTACACCTGCTGACGTTACTGGCGTGCGGTGTAGACCAGACATTCCTACCTGACCCTCCGTTTTAGGCCCGGTATCCCTACCTGATGCTCCGTTGGTCGTCTGGCACCCCTACCCGATATGCTGGGGTAGTACCGGTACCCCCACCGGTACTCTGCGGTAGTATTGGTACACCCACCGGTACTGCAGGGCAGTACCTGAACCCTTACTGGTTCGCTGGGGTACACCTGCTGACCTTATGGGCGTGCTGTGTAGACCAGACATTCCTACCTGACCCTCCAGGCTAGGCCCGGTATCCCTACCTGATGCTCTGCGGTAGGCCTGGCCCCCTACCCGACAATCTGGGGTAGTATCGGTACACCCACAGGTACTCCGCGGTACTTTTGCTATACCCACCGGTACTCCTGGATTGTACCGGAACCCTTACTGGTGCGCCGGGGTACACCTGCTGACCCTACGGGCGCGCCGCTTTACGCCCACCCTTCCTACGTGACCCGCCGGGGTAGGCCTGGTATACCTACCCGATGTTTCGAGGTAGAACCGGTTCCCCCACCGGTACTCTGGGTTTGGAACGGAACCCTTTGTGATGCGCCAGAGAACACCAGCTGTCCCTTCGTGCGCGCTGGACTAGACCCGGCCTCCCTACCGGACCCCACAGGTTAGACCCGGTATCCCTACCTGATGCTCCGCATTAGGCTTGGCACCCATACCCGATGTTCTGGGGTAGTAGCGGTACCCCCACCGTTACTCTGCGGTAGTATCGGTACACCCACCGGTACTCCGGGGTAGTACGTGAACACTTCCTGGTTCACTGGGGTACACCTGCTGACGTTACTGCCGCGCGGTGTGGACCAGACATTCCTACCTGACCCTCCGTTTTAGACCCGGTATCCCTACCTGATGCTCCGTTGTTGGCCTGGCACCCCTACCCGATATGCTGGGGTAGTACCGCTACCCCAACCGGTACTCTGCGGTAGTATTGGTACACCTACCGGTACTCCAGGGTAGTACCTGAACCCTTACTGGTTCGCTGGGGTACACCTGCTGACCTTACGGGCGTGCTCTGTACACCAGACATTCCTACCTGACCCTCCAGGCTAGGCCCGGTATCCCTACCTGATGCTCTGCGGTAGGCCTGGCCCCCTACCCGACAATCTGGGGTAGTACCGGTACACCCACAGGTACTCCGCGGTACTTTTGCTATACCCACCGGTACTCCTGGATTGTACCGGAACCCTTACTGGTGCGCCGGGGTACACCTGCTGACCCTACGGGCGCGCCGCTTTACGCCCACCCTTCCTACCTGACCCGCCGGGGTAGGCCTGGTATACCTACCCGATGTTTCGAGGTAGAACCGGTTCCCCCACCGGTAATCTGGGTTTGGAACGGAACCCTTTGTGATGCGCCAGAGAACACCAGCTGTCCCTTCGTGCGCGCTGGACTAGACCCGGCCTCCCTACCGGACCCCACAGGTTAGACCCGCTATCCCTACCTGATGCTCCGCATTAGGCTTGGCACCCATACCCGATGTTCTGGGGTAGTAGCGGTACCCCCACCGTTACTCTGCGGTAGTATCGGTACACCCACCGGTACTCCGGGGAAGTACGTGAACCCTTACTGGTTCACTGGGTTACACCTGCTGACGTTACTGCCGCGCGGTGTGGACCAGACATTCCTACCTGACCCTCTGTGTTAGTCCCGGTATCCCTACCTGATGCTCCGTTGTTGGCCTGGCACCCCTACCTGATATGCTGGGGTAGTACCGGTACCCCCACCGGTACTCTGCGTTAGTATTGGTACACCCACCGGTACTCCAGGGCAGTACCTGAACCCTTACTTGTTCGCTGGGGTACACCTGCTGACCTT
The DNA here is from genome assembly GCF_929443795.1 of Astur gentilis. Lineage (NCBI taxonomy): Eukaryota > Metazoa > Chordata > Aves > Accipitriformes > Accipitridae > Astur > Astur gentilis. The sequence continues at coordinate 4,491,339 of NW_026060868.1, read as the reverse complement.
ACGGGCCTGCTGTGTAGACCAGACATTCCTACCTGACCCTCCAGGCTAGGCCCGGTATCCCTACCTGATGCTCTGCGGTAGGCCTGGCCCCCTACCCGACAATCTGGGGTAGTACCGGTACACCCACAGGTACTCCGCGGTACTTTTGCTATACCCACCGGTACTCCTGGATTGTACCGGAACCCTTACTGGTGCGCCGGGGTACACCTGCTGACCCTACGGGCGCGCCGCTTTACGCCCACCCTTCCTACCTGACCCTCCGGGGTAGGCCTGGTATACCTACCCGATGTTTCGAGGTAGAACCGGTTCCCCCACCGGTACTCTGGGTTTGGAACGGAACCCTTTGTGATGCGCCAGAGAACACCAGCTGTCCCTTCGTGCGCGCTGGACTAGACCCGGCCTCCCTACCGGACCCCTCAGGTTAGACCCGCTATCCCTACCTGATGCTCCGCATTAGGCTTGGCACCCATACCCGATGTTCTGGGGTAGTAGCGGTACCCCCACCGTTACTCTGCGGTAGTATCGGTACACCCACCGGTACTCCGGTGTAGTACGTGAACCCTTACTGGTTCACTGGGGTACACCTGCTGACGTTACTGCCGCGCGGTGTGGACCAGACATTCCTACATGACCCTCTGTGTTAGTCCCGGTATCCCTACCTGATGCTCCGTTGTTGGCCTGGCACCCCTACCTGATATGCTGGGGTAGTACCGGTACCCCCACCGGTACTCTGCGGTAGTATTGGTACACCCACCGGTACTCCAGGGCAGTACCTGAACCCTTACTGGTTCGCTGGGGTACACCTGCTGACCTTACGGGCCTGCTGTGTAGACCAGACATTCCTACCTGACCCTCCAGGCTAGGCCCGGTATCCCTACCTGATGCTCTGTGGTAGGCCTGGCCCCCTACCCGACAATCTGGGATAGTACCGGTACACCCACAGATACTCCGCGGTACTTTTGCTATACCCACCGGTACTCCTGGATTGTACCGGAACCCTTACTGGTGCGCCGGGGTACACCTGCTGACCCTACGGGCGCGCCGCTTTACTCCCACCCTTCCTACCTGACCCGCCGGGGTAGGCCTGGTATACCTACCCGATGTTTCGAGGTAGAACCGGTTCCCCCACCGGTACTCTGGGGTTGGAACGGAACCCTTTGTGATGCGCCAGAGAACACCAGCTGTCCCTTCGTGCGCGCTGGACTAGACCCGGCCTCCCTACCGGACCCCACAGGTTAGACCCGCTATCCCTACCTGATGCTCCGCATTAGGCTTGGCACCCATACCCGATGTTCTGGGGTAGTAGCGGTACCCCCACCGTTACTCTGCGGTAGTATCGGTACACCCACCGGTACTCCGGGGTAGTACGTGAACACTTCCTGGTTCACTGGGTTACACCTGCTGACGTTACTGCCGCGCGGTGTGGACCAGACATTCCTACCTGATCCTCCGTTTTAGACCCGGTATCCCTACCTGATGCTCCGTTGTTGGCCTGGCACCCCTACCCGATATGCTGGGGTAGTACCGGTACCCCCACCGGTACTCTGCGGTAGTATTGGTACACCCACCGGTACTCCAGGGCAGTACCTGAACCCTTACTGGTTCGCTGGGGTACACCTGCTGACCTTACGGGTGTGCTGTGTAGACCAGACATTCCTACCTGACCCTCCAGGCTAGGCCCGGTATCCCTACCTGATGCTCTGCGGTAGGCCTGGCCCCCTACCCGACAATCTGGGGTAGTACCGGTACACCCACAGGTACTCCGCGGTACTTTTGCTATACCCACCGGTACTCCTGGATTGTACCGGAACCCTTACTGGTGCGCCGGGGTACACCTGCTGACCCTACGGGCGCGCCGCTTTACGCCCACCCTTCCTACCTGACCCGCCGGGGTAGGCCTGGTATACCTACCCGATGTTTCGAGGTAGAACCGGTTCCCCCACCGGTACTCTGGGTTTGGAACGGAACCCTTTGTGATGCGCCAGAGAACACCAGCTGTCCCTTCGTGCGCGCTGGACTAGACCCGGCCTCCCTACCGGACCCCACAGGTTAGACCCGCTATCCCTACCTGATGCTCCGCATTAGGCTTGGCACCCATACCCGATGTTCTGGGGTAGTAGCGGTACCCCCACCGTTACTCTGCGGTAGTATCGGTACACCCACCGGTACTACGGGGTAGTACGTGAACACTTCCTGGTTCACTGGGTTACACCTGCTGACGTTACTGCCGCGCGGTGTGGACCAGACATTCCTACCTGACCCTCTGTGTTAGTCCCGGTATCCCTACCTGATGCTCCGTTGTTGGCCTGGCACCCCTACCTGATATGCTGGGGTAGTACCGGTACCCCCACCGGTACTCTGCGTTAGTATTGGTACACCCACCGGTACTCCAGGGCAGTACCTGAACCCTTACTGGTTCGCTGGGGTACACCTGCTGACCGTACGGGCGTGCTCTGTAGACCAGACATTCCTACCTGACCCTCCAGGCTAGGCCCGGTATCCCTACCTGATGCTCTGCGGTAGGCCTGGCCCCCTACCCGACAATCTGGGGTAGTATCGGTACCCCCACAGGTACTCCGCGGTAATTTTGCTATACCCACCGGTACTCCTGGATTGTACCGGAACCCTTACTGGTGCGCCGGGGTACACCTGCTGACCCTAGGGGCACACTGCTTTGGACCCACCCTTCCTACCTGACCCGCCGGGGTAGGCCTGGTATACCTACCCGATGTTTCGAGGTAGAACCGGTTCCCCCACCGGTACTCTGGGGTTGGAACGGAACCCTTTGTGATGCGCCAGAGAACACCAGCTGTCCCTTCGTGCGCGCTGGACTAGACCCGGCCTCCCTACCGGACCCCACAGGTTAGAACCGCTATCCCTACAAGATGCTCCGCACTAGGCTTGGCACCCATACCCGATGTTCTGGGGTAGTAGCGGTACCCCCACCGTTACTCTGCGTGAGTATCAGTACACCCAGCGGTACTCCGGGGTAGTACGTGAACCCTTACTGGTTCACTGGGGTACACCTGCTGACGTTACTGGCGCGCGGTGTGGACCAGACATTCCTACCTGACCCTCCGTTTTAGGCCCGGTATCCCTACCTGATGCTCCGTTGGTCGTCTGGCACCCCTACCCGATATGCTGGGGTAGTACCGGTACCCCCACCGGTACTCTGCGGTAGTATTGGTACACCCACCGGTACTGCAGGGTAGTACCTGAACCCTTACTGGTTCGCTGGGGTACACCTGCTGACCTTACGGGCGTGCTGTGTAGACCAGACATTCCTACCTGACCCTCCAGGCTAGGCCCGGTATCCCTACCTGATGCTCTGCGGTAGGCCTGGCCCCCTACCCGACAATCTGGGGTAGTATCGGTACACACAGAGGTACTCCGCGGTAATTTTGCTATACCCACCGGTACTCCTGGATTGTACCGGAACCCTTACTGGTGCGCCGGGGTACACCTGCTGACCCTACGGGCACACTGCTTTGGACCCACCCTTCCTACCTGACCCGCCGGGGTAGGCCTGGTATACCTACCCAATGTTTCGAGGTAGAACTGGTTCCCCCACCGGTACTCTGGGTTTGGAACGGAACCCTTTGTGATGCGCCAGAGAACACCAGCTGTCCCTTCGTGCGCGCTGGACTAGACCCGGCCTCCCTACCGGACCCCACAGGTTAGACCCGCTATCCCTACCTGATGCTCCGCATTAGGCTTGGCACCCATACCCGATGTTCTGGGGTAGTAGCGGTACCCCCACCGTTACTCTGCGGTAGTATCGGTACACCCACCGGTACTCCGGGGTAGTACGTGAACCCTTACTGGTTCACTGGGGTACACCTGCTGACGTTACTGGCGCGCGGTGTAGACCAGACATTCCTACCTGACCCTCCGTTTTAGGCCCGGCATCCCTACCTGATGCTCCGTTGTTGGCCTGGCACCCCTACCCGATATGCTGGGGTAGTACCGGTACCCCCACCGGTACTCTGCGGTAGTATTGGTACACCCACCGGTACTCCAGGGTAGTACCTGAACATTTACTGGTTCGCTGGGGTACACCTGCTGACCTTACGGGCGTGCTCTGTAGACCAGACATTCCTACCTGACCCTCCAGGCTAGGCCCGGTATCCCTACCTGATGCTCTGCGGTAGGCCTGGCCCCCTACCCGACAATCTGGGGTAGTATCGGTACACCCACAGGTACTCCGCGGTACTTTTGCTATACCCACCGGTACTCCTGGATTGTACCGGAACCCTTACTGGTGCGCCGGGTTACACCTGCTGACCCTATGGGCTCGCCGTTTTAAGCCCACCCTTCCTATCTGACCCTCCGGGGTAGGCCTGGTATACCTACCCGATGTTTCGAGGTAGAACCGGTTCCCCCACCGGTACTCTGGGGTTGGAACGGAACACTTTGTGATGCGCCAGAGAACACCAGCTGTCCCTTCGTGCGCGCTGGACTAGACCCAGCATCCCTACCTGACCCCACAGGTTAGACCCGCTATCCCTACCTGATGCTCCGCATTAGGCTTGGCACCCATACCCGATGTTCTGGGGTAGTAGCGGTACCCCCACCGTTACTCTGCGGTAGTATCGGTACACCCACCGGTACTCCGGGGTAGTACGTGAACACTTCCTGGTTCACTGGGTTACACCTGCTGACGTTACTGCCGCGCGGTGTGGACCAGACATTCCTACCTGACCCTCTGTGTTAGTCCCGGTATCCCTACCTGATGCTCCGTTGTTGGCCTGGCACCCCTACCTGATATGCTGGGGTAGTACCGCTACCACCACCGGTACTCTGCGGTAGTATTGGTACACCCACCGGTACTCCAGGGTAGTACCTGAACCCTTACTGGTTCGCTGGGGTACACCTGCTGACCTTACGGGCGTGCTCTGTAGACCAGACATTCCTACCTGACCCTCCAGGCTAGGCCCGGTATCCCTACCTGATGCTCTGCGGTAGGCCTGGCCCCCTACCCGACAATCTGGGGTAGTATCGGTACACACAGAGGTACTCCGCGGTAATATTGCTATACCCACCGGTACTCCTGGATTGTACCGGAACCCTTACTGGTGCGCCGGGGTACAACTGCTGACCCTATGGTCTCGTCGCTTTACGCCCACCCTTCCTACCTGACCCTCCGGGGTAGGCCTGGTATACCTACCCGATGTTTCGAGGTAGAACTGGTTCCCCCACCGGTACTCTGGGTTTGGAACGGAACCCTTTGTGATGCGCCAGAGAACACCAGCTGTCCCTTCGTGCGCGCTGGACTAGACCCGGCCTCCCTACCGGACCCCACAGGTTAGACCCGCTATCCCTAATTGATGCTCCGCATTAGGCTTGGCACCCATACCCGATGTTCTGGGGTAGTAGCGGTACCCCCACCGTTATTCTGCGGTAGTATCGGTACACCCAGCGGTACTCCAGGGCAGTCCCTGAACACTTACTGGTTCGCTGGGGTACACCTGCTGACCGTACGGGCGTGCTCTGTAGACCAGACATTCCTACCTGACCCTCCAGGCTAGGCCCGGTATCCCTACCTGATGCTCTGCGGTAGGCCTGGCCCCCTACCCGACAATCTGGGGTAGTATCGGTACACACAGAGGTACTCCGCGGTAATTTTGCTATACCCACCGGTACTCCTGGATTGTACCGGAACCCTTACTGGTGCGCCGGGGTACACCTGCTGACCCTACGGGCACACTGCTTTGGACCCACCCTTCCTACCTGACCCGCCGGGGTAGGCCTGGTATACCTACCCAATGTTTCGAGGTAGAACCGGTTCCCCCACCGGTACTCTGGGTTTGGAACGGAACCCTTTGTGATGCGCCAGAGAACACCAGCTGTCCCTTCGTGCGCGCTGGACTAGACCCGGCCTCCCTACCGGACCCCACAGGTTAGACCCGCTATCCCTACCTGATGCTCCGCATTAGGCTTGGCACCCATACCCGATGTTCTGGGGTAGTAGCGGTACCCCCACCGTTACTCTGCGGTAGTATCGGTACACCCACCGGTACTCCGGGGTAGTACGTGAACCCTTACTGGTTCACTGGGGTACACCTGCTGACGTTACTGGCGCGCGGTGTAGACCAGACATTCCTACCTGACCCTCCGTTTTAGGCCCGGCATCCCTACCTGATGCTCCGTTGTTGGCCTGGCACCCCTACCCGATATGCTGGGGTAGTACCGGTACCCCCACCGGTACTCTGCGGTAGTATTGGTACACCCACCGGTACTCCAGGGCAGTACCTGAACATTTACTGGTTCGCTGGGGTACACCTGCTGACCTTACGGGCGTGCTCTGTAGACCAGACATTCCTACCTGACCCTCCAGGCTAGGCCCGGTATCCCTACCTGATGCTCTGCGGTAGGCCTGGCCCCCTACCCGACAATCTGGGGTAGTATCGGTACACACAGAGGTACTCCGCGGTAATATTGCTATACCCACCGGTACTCCTGGATTGTACCGGAACCCTTACTGGTGCGCCGGGGTACAACTGCTGACCCTATGGTCTCGTCGCTTTACGCCCACCCTTCCTACCTGACCCTCCGGGGTAGGCCTGGTATACCTACCCGATGTTTCGAGGTAGAACTGGTTCCCCCACCGGTACTCTGGGTTTGGAACGGAACCCTTTGTGATGCGCCCGAGAACACCAGCTGTCCCTTCGTGCGCGCTGGACTAGACCCGGCCTCCCTACCGGACCCCACAGGTTAGACCCGCTATCCCTACCTGATGCTCCGCATTAGGCTTGGCACCCATACCCGATGTTCTGGGGTAGTAGCGGTACCCCCACCGTTATTCTGCGGTAGTATCGGTACACCCAGCGGTACTCCAGGGCAGTACCTGAACCCATACTGGTTCGCTGGGGTACACCTGCTGACCTTACGGGCCTGCTGTGTAGACCAGACATTCCTACCTGACCCTCCAGGCTAGGCCCGGTATCCCTACCTGATGCTCTGCGGTAGGCCTGGCCCCCTACCCGACAATCTGGGGTAGGATCGGTACACACAGAGGTACTCCGCGGTAATATTGCTATACCCACCGGTACTCCTGGATTGTACCGGAACCCTTACTGGTGCGCCGGGGTACAACTGCTGACCCTATGGTCTCGTCGCTTTACACCCACCCTTCCTACCTGACCCTCCGGGGTAGGCCTGGTATACCTACCCGATGTTTCGAGGTAGGACTGGTTCCCCCACCGGTACTCTGGGTTTGGAACGGAACCCTTTGTGATGCGCCCGAGAACACCAGCTGTCCTTTCGTGCGCGCTGGACTAGACCCGGCCTCCCTACCGGACCCCACAGGTTAGACCCGCTATCCCTACCTGATGCTCCGCATTAGGCTTGGCACCCATACCCAATGTTCTGGGGTAGTAGCGGTACCCCCACCGTTATTCTGCGGTAGTATCGGTACACCCAGCGGTACTCCAGGGCAGTCCCTGAACACTTACTGGTTCGCTGGGGTACACCTGCTGACCGTACGGGCGTGCTCTGTAGACCAGACATTCCTACCTGACCCTCCAGGCTAGGCCCGGTATCCCTACCTGATGCTCTGCGGTAGGCCTGGCCCCCTACCCGACAATCTGGGGTAGTATCGGTACACACAGAGGTACTCCGCGGTAATTTTGCTATACCCACCGGTACTCCTGGATTGTACCGGAACCCTTACTGGTGCGCCGGGGTACACCTGCTGACCCTACGGGCACACTGCTTTGGACCCACCCTTCCTACCTGACCCGCCGGGGTAGGCCTGGTATACCTACCCAATGTTTCGAGGTAGAACCGGTTCCCCCACCGGTACTCTGGGTTTGGAACGGAACCCTTTGTGATGCGCCAGAGAACACCAGCTGTCCCTTCGTGCGCGCTGGACTAGACCCGGCCTCCCTACCGGACCCCACAGGTTAGACCCGCTATCCCTACCTGATGCTCCGCATTAGGCTTGGCACCCATACCCGATGTTCTGGGGTAGTAGCGGTACCCCCACCGTTACTCTGCGGTAGTATCGGTACACCCACCGGTACTCCGGGGTAGTACGTGAACCCTTACTGGTTCACTGGGGTACACCTGCTGACGTTACTGGTGCGCGGTGTAGACCAGACATTCCTACCTGACCCTCCGTTTTAGGCCCGGCATCCCTACCTGATGCTCCGTTGTTGGCCTGGCACCCCTACCCGTTATGCTGGGGTAGTACCGGTACCCCCACCGGTACTCTGCGGTAGTATTGGTACACCCACCGGTACTCCAGGGCAGTACCTGAACATTTACTGGTTCGCTGGGGTACACCTGCTGACCTTACGGGCGTGCTCTGTAGACCAGACATTCCTACCTGACCCTCCAGGCTAGGCCCGGTATCCCTACCTGATGCTCTGCGGTAGGCCTGGCCCCCTACCCGACAATCTGGGGTAGTATCGGTACACCCACAGGTACTCCGCGGTACTTTTGCTATACCCACCGGTACTCCTGGATTGTACCGGAACCCTTACTGGTGCGCCGGGGTACACCTGCTGACCCTATGGGCTCGCCGTTTTAAGCCCACCCTTCCTATCTGACCCTCCGGGGTAGGCCTGGTATACCTACCCGATGTTTCGAGGTAGAACCGGTTCCCCCACCGGTACTCTGGGGTTGGAACGGAACCCTTTGTGATGCGCCAGAGAACACCAGCTGTCCCTTCGTGCGCGCTGGACTAGACCCGGCCTCCCTACCGGACCCCACAGGTTAGACCCGCTATCCCTACCTGATGCTCCGCATTAGGCTTGGCACCCATACCCGATGTTCTGGGGTAGTAGCGGTACCCCCACCGTTATTCTGCGGTAGTATCGGTACACCCAGCGGTACTCCAGGGCAGTACCTGAACCCATACTGGTTCGCTGGGGTACACCTGCTGACCGTACGGGCGTGCTCTGTAGACCAGACATTCCTACCTGACCCTCCAGGCTAGGCCCGGTATCCCTACCTGATGCTCTGCGGTAGGCCTGGCCCCCTACCCGACAATCTGGGGTAGTATCGGTACCCCCACAGGTACTCCGCGGTAATTTTGCTATACCCACCGGTACTCCTGGATTGTACCGGAACCCTTACTGGTGCGCCGGGGTACACCTGCTGACCCTAAGGGCACACTGCTTTGGACCCACCCTTCCTACCTGACCCGCCGGGGTAGGCCTGGTATACCTACCCGATGTTTCGAGGTAGAACCGGTTCCCCCACCGGTACTCTGGGGTTGGAACGGAACCCTTTGTGATGCGCCAGAGAACACCAGCTGTCCCTTCGTGCGCGCTGGACTAGACCCGGCCTCCCTACCGGACCCCACAGGTTAGAACCGCTATCCCTACATGATGCTCCGCACTAGGCTTGGCACCCATACCCGATGTTCTGGGGTAGTAGCGGTACGCCCACCGTTACTCTGCGTGAGTATCAGTACACCCAGCGGTACTCCGGGGTAGTACGTGAACCCTTACTGGTTCACCGGGGTACACCTGATGATGTTACAGGCACGCGGTATAGAACAGACATTCTTCCTGACCCTCCGTCTTAGTCCCGGTATTCCTACCTGATGCTCCGTTGTTGGCCTGGCACCCCTACCCGATATGCTGGGGTAGTACCGGTACCCCCACCGTTACTCTGCGGTAGTATCGGTACACCCACCGGTACTCCAGGGTAGTACCTGAACCCTTACTGGTTCACTGGGGTACACCTGCTCACGTTACTGCCGCGCCGTGTGGACCAGACATTCCTACCTGACCCTCTGTTTTAGACCCGGTATCCCTACATGATGCTCCGTTGTTGGCCTGGCACCCCTACCCGATATGCTGGGGTAGTACCGCTACCCCCACCGGTACTCTGCGGTAGTATTGGTACACCCACCGGTACTGCAGGGTAGTACCTGAATCCTTACTGGTTCGCTGGGGTACACCTGCTGACCTTACGGGCCTGCTGTGTAGACCAGACATTCCTACCTGACCCTCCAGTCTAGGCCCGGTATCCCTACCTGATGCTCTGCGGTAGGCCTGGCCCCCTACCCGACAATCTGGGGTAGTACCGGTACACCCACCGGTACTCCGCGGTACTTTTGCTATACCCACCGGTACTCCTGGATTGTACCGGAACCCTTACTGGTGCGCCGGGGTACACCTGCTGACCCTATGGGCTTGCCGCTTTACGCCCACCCTTCCTACCTGACCCGCCGGGGTAGGCCTGGTATACCTACCCGATGTTTCGAGGTAGAACCGGTTCCCCCACCGGTACTCTGGGGTTGGAACGGAACCCTTTGTGATGCGCCAGAGAACACCAGCTGTCCCTTCGTGCGCGCTGGACTAGACCCGGCCTCCCTACCGGACCCCACAGGTTAGACCCGCTATCCCTACCTGATGCTCCGCATTAGGCTTGGCACCCATACCCGATGTTCTGGGGTAGTAGCGGTACCCCCACCGTTATTCTGCGGTAGTATCGGTACACCCAGCGGTACTCCAGGGCAGTACCTGAACCCATACTGGTTCGCTGGGGTACACCTGCTGACCGTACGGGCGTGCTCTGTAGACCAGACATTCCTACCTGACCCTCCAGGCTAGGCCCGGTATCCCTACCTGATGCTCTGCGGTAGGCCTGGCCCCCTACCCGACAATCTGGGGTAGTATCGGTACACACAGAGGTACTCCGCGGTAATATTGCTATACCCACCGGTACTCCTGGATTGTACCGGAACCCTTACTGGTGCGCCGGGGTACAACTGCTGACCCTATGGTCTCGTCGCTTTACGCCCACCCTTCCTACCTGACCCTCCGGGGTAGGCCTGGTATACCTACCCGATGTTTCGAGGTAGAACTGGTTCCCCCACCGGTACTCTGGGTTTGGAACGGAACCCTTTGTGATGCGCCCGAGAACACCAGCTGTCCCTTCGTGCGCGCTGGACTAGACCCGGCCTCCCTACCGGACCCCACAGGTTAGACCCGCTATCCCTACCTGATGCTCCGCATTAGGCTTGGCACCCATACCCGATGTTCTGGGGTAGTAGCGGTACCCCCACCGTTATTCTGCGGTAGTATCGGTACACCCAGCGGTACTCCAGGGCAGTACCTGAACCCATACTGGTTCGCTGGGGTACACCTGCTGACCTTACGGGCCTGCTGTGTAGACCAGACATTCCTACCTGACCCTCCAGGCTAGGCCCGGTATCCCTACCTGATGCTCTGCGGTAGGCCTGGCCCCCTACCCGACAATCTGGGGTAGTATCGGTACACACAGAGGTACTCCGCGGTAATATTGCTATACCCACCGGTACTCCTGGATTGTACCGGAACCCTTACTGGTGCGCCGGGGTACAACTGCTGACCCTATGGTCTCGTCGCTTTACGCCCACCCTTCCTACCTGACCCTCCGGGGTAGGCCTGGTATACCTACCCGATGTTTCGAGGTAGGACTGGTTCCCCCACCGGTACTCTGGGTTTGGAACGGAACCCTTTGTGATGCGCCCGAGAACACCAGCTGTCCTTTCGTGCGCGCTGGACTAGACCCGGCCTCCCTACCGGACCCCACAGGTTAGACCCGCTATCCCTACCTGATGCTCCGCATTAGGCTTGGCACCCATACCCAATGTTCTGGGGTAGTAGCGGTACCCCCACCGTTATTCTGCGGTAGTATCGGTACACCCAGCGGTACTCCAGGGCAGTCCCTGAACACTTACTGGTTCGCTGGGGTACACCTGCTGACCGTACGGGCGTGCTCTGTAGACCAGACATTCCTACCTGACCCTCCAGGCTAGGCCCGGTATCCCTACCTGATGCTCTGCGGTAGGCCTGGCCCCCTACCCGACAATCTGGGGTAGTATCGGTACACACAGAGGTACTCCGCGGTAATATTGCTATACCCACCGGTACTCCTGGATGGTACCGGAACCCTTACTGGTGCGCCGGGGTACACCTGCTGACCCTACGGGCACACTGCTTTGGACCCACCCTTCCTACCTGACCCGCCGGGGTCGGCCTGGTATACCTACCCAATGTTTCGAGGTAGAACCGGTTCCCCCACCGGTACTCTGGGTTTGGAACGGAACCCTTTGTGATGCGCCAGAGAACACCAGCTGTCCCTTCGTGCGCGCTGGACTAGACCCGGCCTCCCTACCGGACCCCACAGGTTAGACCCGCTATCCCTACCTGATGCTCCGCATTAGGCTTGGCACCCATACCCGATGTTCTGGGGTAGTAGCGGTACCCCCACCGTTACTCTGCGGTAGTATCGGTACACCCACCGGTACTCCGGGGTAGTACGTGAACCCTTACTGGTTCACTGGGGTACACCTGCTGACGTTACTGGCGCGCGGTGTAGACCAGACATTCCTACCTGACCCTCCGTTTTAGGCCCGGCATCCCTACCTGATGCTCCGTTGTTGGCCTGGCACCCCTACCCGATATGCTGGGGTAGTACCGGTACCCCCACCGGTACTCTGCGGTAGTATTGGTACACCCACCGGTACTCCAGGGCAGTACCTGAACACTTACTGGTTCGCTGGGGTACACCTGCTGACCTTACGGGCGTGCTCTGTAGACCAGACATTCCTACCTGACCCTCCAGGCTAGGCCCGGTATCCCTACCTGATGCTCTGCGGTAGGCCTGGCCCCCTACCCGACAATCTGGGGTAGTACCGGTACACCCACAGGTACTCCGCGGTACTTTTGCTATACCCACCGGTACTCCTGGATTGTACCGGAACCCTTACTGGTGCGCCGGGTTACACCTGCTGACCCTATGGGCTCGCCGTTTTAAGCCCACCCTTCCTATCTGACCCTCCGGGGTAGGCCTGGTATACCTACCCGATGTTTCGAGGTAGAACCGGTTCCCCCACCGGTACTCTGGGGTTGGAACGGAACCCTTTGTGATGCGCCAGAGAACACCAGCTGTCCCTTCGTGCGCGCTGGACTAGACCCGGCCTCCCTACCGGACCCCACAGGTTAGACCCGCTATCCCTACCTGATGCTCCGCATTAGGCTTGGCACACATACCCGATGTTCTGGGGTAGTAGCGGTACCCCCACCGTTACTCTGCGGTAGTATCGGTACACCCAGCGGTACTCCAGGGCAGTACCTGAACCCATACTGGTTCGCTGGGGTACACCTGCTGACCGTACGGGCGTGCTCTGTAGACCAGACATTCCTACCTGACCCTCCAGGCTAGGCCCGGTATCCCTACCTGATGCTCTGCGGTAGGCCTGGCCCCCTACCCGACAATCTGGGGTAGTATCGGTACCCCCACAGGTACTCCGCGGTAATTTTGCTATACCCACCGGTACTCCTGGATTGTACCGGAACCCTTACTGGTGCGCCGGGGTACACCTGCTGACCCTAGGGGCACACTGCTTTGGACCCACCCTTCCTACCTGACCCGCCGGGGTAGGCCTGGTATACCTACCCGATGTTTCGAGGTAGAACCGGTTCCCCCACCGGTACTCTGGGGTTGGAACGGAACCCTTTGTGATGCGCCAGAGAACACCAGCTGTCCCTTCGTGCGCGCTGGACTAGACCCGGCCTCCCTACCGGACCCCACAGGTTAGACCCGCTATCCCTACATGATGCTCCGCACTAGGCTTGGCACCCATACCCGATGTTCTGGGGTAGTAGCGGTACGCCCACCGTTACTCTGCGTGAGTATCAGTACACCCAGCGGTACTCCGGGGTAGTACGTGAACCCTTACTGGTTCACCGGGGTACACCTGATGACGTTACAGGCACGCGGTATAGAACAGACATTCTTCCTGACCCTCCGTCTTAGTCCCGGTATTCCTACCTGATGCTCCGTTGTTGGCCTGGCACCCCTACCCGATATGCTGGGGTAGTACCGGTACCCCCACCGTTACTCTGCGGTAGTATCGGTACACCCACCGGTACTCCGGGGTAGTACGTGACCCTTACTGGTTCACTGGGGTACACCTGCTGACGTTACTGGCGCGCGGTGTAGACCAGACATTCCTACCTGACCCTCCGTTTTAGGCCCGGCATCCCTACCTGATGCTCCGTTGTTGGCCTGGCACCCCTACCCGATATGCTGGGGTAGTACCGGTACCCCCACCGGTACTCTGCGGTAGTATTGGTACACCCACCGGTACTCCAGGGCAGTACCTGAACATTTACTGGTTCGCTGGGGTACACCTGCTGACCTTACGGGCGTGCTCTGTAGACCAGACATTCCTACCTGACCCTCCAGGCTAGGCCCGGTATCCCTACCTGATGCTCTGCGGTAGGCCTGGCCCCCTACCCGACAATCTGGGGTAGTATCGGTACACCCACAGGTACTCCGCGGTACTTTTGCTATACCCACCGGTACTCCTGGATTGTACCGGAACCCTTACTGGTGCGCCGGGTTACACCTGCTGACCCTATGGGCTCGCCGTTTTAAGCCCACCCTTCCTATCTGACCCTCCGGGGTAGGCCTGGTATACCTACCCGATGTTTCGAGGTAGAACCGGTTCCCCCACCGGTACTCTGGGGTTGGAACGGAACCCTTTGTGATGCGCCAGAGAACACCAGCTGTCCCTTCGTGTGCGCTGGACTAGACCCGGCCTCCCTACCGGACCCCACAGGTTAGACCCGCTATCCCTACCTGATGCTCCGCATTAGGCTTGGCACACATACCCGATGTTCTGGGGTAGTAGCGGTACCCCACCGTTACTCTGCGGTAGTATCGGTACACCCAGCGGTACTCCAGGGCAGTACCTGAACCCATACTGGTTCGCTGGGGTACACCTGCTGACCGTACGGGCGTGCTCTGTAGACCAGACATTCCTACCTGACCCTCCAGGCTAGGCCCGGTATCCCTACCTGATGCTCTGCGGTAGGCCTGGCCCCCTACCCGACAATCTGGGGTAGTATCGGTACCCCCACAGGTACTCCGCGGTAATTTTGCTATACCCACCGGTACTCCTGGATTGTACCGGAACCCTTACTGGTGCGCCGGGGTACACCTGCTGACCCTAGGGGCACACTGCTTTGGACCCACCCTTCCTACCTGACCCGCCGGGGTAGGCCTGGTATACCTACCCGATGTTTCGAGGTAGAACCGGTTCCCCCACCGGTACTCTGGGGTTGGAACGGAACCCTTTGTGATGCGCCAGAGAACACCAGCTGTCCCTTCGTGCGCGCTGGACTAGACCCGGCCTCCCTACCGGACCCCACAGGTTAGACCCGCTATCCCTACATGATGCTCCGCACTAGGCTTGGCACCCATACCCGATGTTCTGGGGTAGTAGCGGTACGCCCACCGTTACTCTGCGTGAGTATCAGTACACCCAGCGGTACTCCGGGGTAGTACGTGAACCCTTACTGGTTCACCGGGGTACACCTGATGACGTTACAGGCACGCGGTATAGAACAGACATTCTTCCTGACCCTCCGTCTTAGTCCCGGTATTCCTACCTGATGCTCCGTTGTTGGCCTGGCACCCCTACCCGATATGCTGGGGTAGTACCGGTACCCCCACCGTTACTCTGCGGTAGTATCGGTACACCCACCGGTACTCCAGGGTAGTACCTGAACCCTTACTGGTTCACTGGGGTACACCTGCTCACGTTACTGCCGCGCCGTGTGGACCAGACATTCCTACCTGACCCTCTGTTTTAGACCCGGTATCCCTACATGATGCTCCGTTGTTGGCCTGGCACCCCTACCCGATATGCTGGGGTAGTACCGCTACCCCCACCGGTACTCTGCGGTAGTATTGGTACACCCACCGGTACTGCAGGGTAGTACCTGAATCCTTACTGGTTCGCTGGGGTACACCTGCTGACCTTACGGGCCTGCTGTGTAGACCAGACATTCCTACCTGACCCTCCAGTCTAGGCCCGGTATCCCTACCTGATGCTCTGCGGTAGGCCTGGCCCCCTACCCGACAATCTGGGGTAGTCCCGGTACACCCACCGGTACTCCGCGGTACTTTTGCTATACCCACCGGTACTCCTGGATTGTACCGGAACCCTTACTGGTGCGCCGGGGTACACCTGCTGACCCTATGGGCTTGCCGCTTTACGCCCACCCTTCCTACCTGACCCGCCGGGGTAGGCCTGGTATACCTACCCGATGTTTCGAGGTAGAACCGGTTCCCCCACCGGTACTCTGGGTTTGGAACGGAACCCTTTGTGATGCGCCAGAGAACACCAGCTGTCCCTTCGTGCGCGCTGGACAAGACCCGGCCTCCCTACCGGACCCCACAGGTTAGACCCGCTATCCCTACCTGATGCTCCGCATTAGGCTTGGCACCCATACCCGATGTTCTGGGGTAGTAGCGGTACCCCCACCGTTACTTTGCGGTAGTAACAGTACAACCACCGGTACTCCGGGGTAGTACGTGAACCCTTAGTGGTTCACTGGGGTACACCTGCTGACGTTACTGGCGCGCGGTGTAGACCAGACATTCCTACCTGACCCTCCGTTTTAGGCCCGGTATCCCTACCTGATGCTCCGTTGGTCGTATGGCACCCCTACCCGATATGCTGGGGTAGTACCGGTACCCCCACCGGTACTCTGCGGTAGTATTGGTACACCCACCGGTACTCCAGTGTAGTACCTGAACCCTTAATGGTTCACTGGGGTACACCTGCTGACCTTACGGGCGTGCTGTGTAGACCAGACATTCCTACCTGACCCTCCAGGCTAGGCCCGGTATCCCTACCTGATGCTCTGCGGTAGGCCTGGCCCCCTACCCGACAATCTGGGGTAGTTCCGGTACACACAGAGGTACTCCGCGGTACTTTTGCTATACCCACCGGTACTCCTGGATTGTACCGGAACCCTTACTGGTTCGCCGGGGTACACCTGCTGACCCTACGGGCGCGCCGCTTTACCCCCACCCTTCCTACCTGACCCGCCGGGGTAGGCCTGGTATACCTACCCGATGTTTCGAGGTAGAACCGGTTCCCCCACCGGTACTCTGGGGTTGGAACGGAACCCTTTGTGATGCGCCAGAGAACACCAGCTGTCCCTTCGTGCGCGCTGGACTAGACCCGGCCTCCCTACCAGACCCCACAGGTTAGACCCGCTATCCCTACCTGATGCTCCGCATTAGGCTTGGCACCCATACCCGATGTTCTGGGGTAGTAGCGGTACCCCCACCGTTACTCTGCGGTAGTATCGGTACACCCACCGGTACTCCGGGGTAGTACGTGAACCCTTACTGGTTCACTGGGGTACACCTGCTGACGTTACTGGCGCGCGGTGTAGACCAGACATTCCTACCTGACCCTCCGTTTTAGGCCCGGCATCCCTAACTGATGCTCCGTTGTTGGCCTGGCACCCCTACCCGATATGCTGGGGTAGTACCGGTACCCCCACCGGTACTCTGCGGTAGTATTGGTACACCCACCGGTACTCCAGGGCAGTATCTGAACACTTACTGGTTCGCTGGGGTACACCTGCTGACCTTACGGGCGTGCTCTGTAGACCAGACATTCCTACCTGACCCTCCAGGCTAGGCCCGGTATCCCTACCTGATGCTCTGCGGTAGGCCTGGCCCCCTACCCGACAATCTGGGGTAGTATCGGTACACCCACAGGTACTCCGCGGTACTTTTGCTATACCCACCGGTACTCCTGGATTGTACCGGAACCCTTACTGGTGCGCCGGGGTACACCTGCTGACCCTAGGGGCACACTGCTTTGGACCCACCCTTCCTACCTGACCCGCCGGGGTAGGCCTGGTATACCTACCCGATGTTTCGAGGTAGAACCGGTTCCCCCACCGGTACTCTGGGTTTGGAACGGAACCCTTTGTGATGCGCCAGAGAACACCAGCTGTCCCTTCGTGCGCGCTGGACTAGACCCGGCCTCCCTACCGGACCCCACAGGTTAGACCCGCTATCCCTACCTGATGCTCCGCATTAGGCTTGGCACCCATACCCGATGTTCTGGGGTAGTAGCGGTACCCCCACCGTTACTCTGCGGTAGTATCGGTACACCCACCGGTACTCCGGGGTAGTACGTGAACACTTCCTGGTTCACTGGGGTACACCTGCTGCCATTACTGCGGCGCGGTGTGGACCAGACATTCCTACCTGACCCTCTGTGTTAGTCCCGGTATCCCTACCTGATGCTCCGTTGTTGGCCTGGCACCCTTACCCGATATGCTGGGGTAGTACTGGTACCCCACCGGTACTCTGTGCTAGTATTGGTACACCCACCGGTACTCCAGGGGAGTACCTGAACACTTACTGGTTCGCTGCGGTACACCTGCTGACCTTACGGGCCTGCTGTGTAGACCAGACATTCCTACCTGACCCTCCAGGCTAGGCCCGGTATCCCTACCTGATGCTCTGCGGTAGGCCTGGCCCCCTACCCGACAATCTGGGGTAGTACCGGTACACCCACCGGTACTCCGCGGTAGTTTTGCTATACCCACCGGTACTCCTGGATTGTACCGGAACCCTTACTGGTGCGCCGGGGTACACCTGCTGATCCTATGGGCTCGCCGCTTTACGCCCACCCTTCCTAACTGACCCGCCGGGGTAGGCCTGGTATACCTACCCGATGTTTCGAGGTAGAACCGGTTCCCCCACCGGTACTCTGGGTTTGGAACGGAACCCTTTGTGATGCGCCAGAGAACACCAGCTGTCCCTTCGTGCGTGCTGGACTAGACCCGGCCTCCCTAATGGAACCCACAGGTTAGACCCGCTATCCCTACCTGATGCTCCGCATTAGGCTTGGCACCCATACCCGATGTTCTGGGGTAGTAGCGGTACCCCCACCGTTAATCTGCGGTAGTATCGGTACACCCACCGGTACTCCGGGGTAGTACGTGAACCCTTACTGGTTCACTGGGGCACACCTGCTGACGTTACTGGCGCGCGGTGTAGACCAGACATTCCTACCTGACCCTCCGTTTTAGGCCCGGTATCCCTACCTGATGCTCCGTTGTTGGCCTGGCACCCCTACCCGATATGCTGGGGTAGTACCGGTACCCCCACCGGTACTCTGCAGTAGTATTGGTACACCCACCGGTACTCCAGGGCAGTACCTGAACCCTTACTGGTTCGCTGGGGTACACCTGCTGACCTTACGGGCCTGCTGTGTAGACCAGACATTCCTACCTGACCCTCCAGGCTAGGCCCGGTATCCCTACCTGATGCTCTGCGGTAGGCCTGGCCCCCTACCCGACAATCTGGGGTACTACCGGTACACCCAGAGATACTCCGCGGTAATTTTGCTATACCCACCGGTACTCCTGGATTGTACCGGAACCCTTACTGGTGCGCCGGGGTACACCTGCTGACCCTACGGGCGCGCCGCTTTACGCACACCCTTCCTACCTGACCCGCCGGGGTAGGCCTGGTATACCTACCCGATGTTTCGAGGTAGAACCGGTTCCCCCACAGGTACTCTGGGTTTGTAACGGAACCCTTTGTGATGCGCCAGAGAACACCAGCTGTCCCTTCGTGCGCGCTGGACTAGACCCGGCCTCCCTAATGGAACCCACAGGTTACACCCGCTATCCCAAACTGATGCTCCGCATTAGGCTTGGCACCCATACCCGATCTTCTGCGGAAGTAGCAGTACCCCCACCGTTACTCTGCGGTAGTATCGGTACACCCACCGGTACTCCGGGGTAGTACGTGAACACTTCCTGGTTCACTGGGGTACACCTGCTGACGTTACTGCCGCGCGGTGTGGACCAGACATTCCTACCTGACCCTCTGTGTTAGTCCAGGTATCCCTACCTGATGCTCCGTTGTTGGCCTGGCACCCCTACCCGATATGCTGGGGTAGTACCGGTACCCCCACCGGTACTCTGCGGTAGTATTGGTACACCCACCGGTACTCCAGGGCAGTACCTGAACACTTACTGGTTCGCTGGGGTACACCTGCTGACCTTACGGGCCTGCTGTGTAGACCAGACATTCCTACCTGACCCTCCAGGCTAGGCCCGGTATCCCTACCTGATGCTCTGCGGTAGGCCTGGCCCCCTACCCGACA
This sequence comes from Astur gentilis, assembly GCF_929443795.1. Classification (NCBI taxonomy): domain Eukaryota; kingdom Metazoa; phylum Chordata; class Aves; order Accipitriformes; family Accipitridae; genus Astur; species Astur gentilis. The sequence goes on along the minus strand of NW_026060868.1, from coordinate 4,471,394 downwards.
ATCTGGGGTAGTACCGGTACACCCACAGGTACTCCGCGGTACTTTTGCTATACCCACCGGTACTCCTGGATTGTACCGGAACCCTTACTGGTGCGCCGGGGTACACCTGCTGACCCTACGGGCGCGCCGCTTTACGCCCACCCTTCCTACCTGACCCGCCGGGGTAGGCCTGGTATACCTACCCGATGTTTCGAGGTAGAACCGGTTCCCCCACCGGTACTCTGGGGTTGGAACGGAACCCTTTGTGATGCGCCAGAGAACACCAGCTGTCCCTTCGTGCGCGCTGGACTAGACCCGGCCTCCCTACCGGACCCCACAGGTTAGACCTGCTATCCCTACCTGATGCTCCGCATTAGGCTTGGCACCCATACCCGATGTTCTGGGGTAGTAGCGGTACCCCCACCGTTACTCTGCGGTAGTATCGGTACACCCACCGGTACTCCGGGGTAGTACGTGAACCCTTACTGGTTCACTGGGGTACACCTGCTGACGTTACTGGCGCGCGGTGTAGACCAGACATTCCTACCTGACCCTCCGTTTTAGGCCCGGCATCCCTAACTGATGCTCCGTTGTTGGCCTGGCACCCCTACCCGATATGCTGGGGTAGTACCGGTACCCCCACCGGTACTCTGCGGTAGTATTGGTACACCCACCGGTACTCCAGGGCAGTATCTGAACACTAACTGGTTCGCTGGGGTACACCTGCTGACCTTACGGGCGTGCTCTGTAGACCAGACATTCCTACCTGACCCTCCAGGCTAGGCCCGGTATCCCTACCTGATGCTCTGCGGTAGGCCTGGCCCCCTACCCGACAATCTGGGGTAGTATCGGTACACCCACAGGTACTCCGCGGTACTTTTGCTATACCCACCGGTACTCCTGGATTGTACCGGAACCCTTACTGGTGCGCCGGGGTACACCTGCTGACCCTAGGGGCACACTGCTTTGGACCCACCCTTCCTACCTGACCCGCCGGGGTAGGCCTGGTATACCTACCCGATGTTTCGAGGTAGAACCGGTTCCCCCACCGGTACTCTGGGTTTGGAACGGAACCCTTTGTGATGCGCCAGAGAACACCAGCTCTCCCTTCGTGCGCGCTGGACTAGACCCGGCCTCCCTACCGGACCCCACAGGTTAGACCCGGTATCCCTACCTGATGCTCCGCATTAGGCTTGGCACCCATACCCGATGTTCCGGGGTAGTAGCGGTACCCCCACCGTTACTCTGCGGTAGTATCGGTACACCCACCGGTACTCCGGGGTAGTACGTGAACACTTCCTGGTTCACTGGGGTACACCTGCTGCCATTACTGCCGCGCGGTGTGGACCACACATTCCTACCTGACCCTCTGTGTTAGTCCCGGTATCCCTACCTGATGCTCCGTTGTTGGCCTGGCACCCTTACCCGATATGCTGGGGTAGTACTGGTACCCCACCGGTACTCTGTGGTAGTATTGGTACACCCACCGGTACTCCAGGGGAGTACCTGAACACTTACTGGTTCGCTGCGGTACACCTGCTGACCTTACGGGCCTGCTGTGTAGACCAGACATTGCTACCTGACCCTCCAGGCTAGGCCCGGTATCCCTACCTGATGCTCTGCGGTAGGCCTGGCCCCCTACCCGACAATCTGGGGTAGTACCGGTACACCCACAGGTACTCCGCGGTACTTTTGCTATACCCACCGGTACTCCTGTATTGTACCGGAACCCTTACTGGTGCGCCGGGGTACACCTGCTGATCCTATGGGCTCGCCGCTTTACGCCCACCCTTCCTAACTGACCCGCCGGGGTAGGCCTGGTATACCTACCCGATGTTTCGAGGTAGAACCGGTTCCCCCACCGGTACTCTGGGTTTGGAACGGAACCCTTTGTGATGCGCCAGAGAACACCAGCTGTCCCTTCGTGCGTGCTGGACTAGACCCGGCCTCCCTAATGGAACCCACAGGTTAGACCCGCTATCCCTACCTGATGCTCCGCATTAGGCTTGGCACCCATACCCGATCTTCTGCGGTAGTAGCGGTACCCCCACCGTTACTCTGCGGTAGTATCGGTACACCCACCGGTACTCCGGGGTAGTACGTGAACCCTTACTGGTTCACTGGGGTACACCTGCTGACATTACTGGCGCGCGGTGTAGACCAGACATTCCTACCTGACCCTCCATTTTAGGCCCGGCATCCCTACCTGATGCTCCGTTGTTGGCCTGGCACCCCTACCCGATATGCTGGGGTAGTACCGGTACCCCCACCGGTACTCTGCGGTAGTATTGGTACACCCACCGGTACTCCAGGGCAGTACCTGAACACTTACTGGTTCGCTGGGGTACACCTGCTGACCTTACGGGCGTGCTCTGTAGACCAGACATTCCTACCTGACCCTCCAGGCTAGGCCCGGTACCCCTACCTGATGCTCTGCGGTAGGCCTGGCCCCCTACCCGACAATCTGGGGTAGTATCGGTACACACAGAGGTACTCCGCGGTAATATTGCTATACCCACCGGTACTCCTGGATTGTACCGGAACCCTTACTGGTGCGCCGGGGTACACCTGCTGACCCTATGGTCTCGCCGCTTTACGCCCACCCTTCCTATCTGACCCTCCGGGGTAGGCCTAGTATACCTACCAAATGTTTCGAGGTAGAACCGGTTCCCCCACCGGTACTCTGGGTTTGGAACGGAACCCTTTGTGATGCGCCAGAGAACACCAGCTGTCCCTTCGTGCGCGCTGGACTAGACCCGGCCTCCCTACCGGACTCCACAGGTTAGACCTGCTATCCCTACCTGATGCTCCGCATTAGGCTTGGCACCCATACCCGATGTTCTGGGGTAGTAACGGTACCCCCACCGTTACTCTGCGGTAGTATCGGTACACCCACCGGTACTCCGGGGTAGTACGTGAACCCTTACTGGTTCACTGGGGTACACCTGATGACGTTACGGGCAAACGGTATAGACCAGACATTCCTACCTGACCCTCTGTGTTAGTCCCGGTATCCCTACCTGATGCTCCGTTGTTGGCCTGGCACCCCTACCCGATATGCTGGGGTAGTACCGGTACCCCCACCGGTACTCTGCGGTAGTATTGGTACACCCACCGGTACTCCAGGGCAGTACCTGAACACTTACTGGTTCGCTGGGGTACACCTGCTGACCTTACGGGCCTGCTGTGTAGACCAGACATTCCTACCTGACCCTCCAGGCTAGTCCCGGTATCCCTACCTGATGCTCTGTGGTAGGCCTGGCTCCCTACCCGACAATCTGGGGTAGTACCGGTACACGCACAGGTACTCCGCGGTAGTTTTGCTATACCCACCGGTACTCCTGGATTGTACCGGAACCCTTACTGGTGCGCCGGGGTACACCTGCTGACCCTACGGGCGCGCCGCTTTACGCACACCCTTCCTACCTGACCCGCCGGGGTAGGCCTGGTATACCTACCCGATGTTTCGAGGTATAACCGGTTCCCCCACCGGTACTCTGGGGTTGGAACGGAACCCTTTGTGATGCGCCAGAGAACACCAGCTGTCCCTTCGTGCGCACTGGACTAGACCCGGCCTCCCTACCGGACCCCACAGGTTAGACCCGCTATCCCTACCTGATGCTCCGCATTAGGCTTGGCACCCATACCTGATCTTCTGCGGTAGTAGCGGTACCCCCACCGTTACTCTGCGGTAGTATCGGTACACCCACCGGTACTCCGGGGTAGTACGTGAACCCTTACTGGTTCACTGGGGTACACCTGCTGACGTTACTGGCGCACGGTGTAGACCAGACATTCCTACCTGACCCTCTGTTTTAGGCCCGGTATCCCTACCTGATGCTCCGTTGTTGGCCTGGCACCCCTACCCGATATGCTGGGGTAGTACCGGTACCCCCACCGGTACTCTGCGGTAGTATTGGTACACCCACCGGTACTCCAGGGTAGTACCTGAACCCTTACTGGTTCGCTGGGGTACACCTGCTGACCTTACGGGCGTGCTGTGTAGACCAGACATTCCTACCTGACCCTCCAGGCTAGGCCCGGTATCCCTACCTGATGCTCTGCGGTAGGCCTGGCCCCCTACCCGACAATCTGGGGTAGTACTGGTACACCCACAGGTACTCCGCGGTACTTTTGCTATACCCACCGGTACTCCTGGATTGTACCGGAACCCTTACTGGTGCGCCGGGTTACACCTGCTGACCCTATGGGCTCGCCGCTTTACGCCCACCCTTCCTACCTGACCCGCCGGGGTAGGCCTGGTATACATACCCGATGTTTCGAGGTAGAACCGGTTGCCCCACCGGTACTCTGGGTTTGGAACGGAACCCTTTGTGATGCGCCAGAGAACACCAGCTGTCCCTTCGTGCGCGCTGGACTAGACCCGGCCTCCCTAACGGACTCAACAGGTTAGACCCGCTATCCCTACCTGATGCTCCGCATTAGGCTTGGCACCCATACCCGATGTTCTGGGGTAGTAGCGGTACCCCCACCGTTACTCTGCGGTAGTATCGGTACACCCACCGGTACTCCGGGGTAGTACGTGAACCCTTACTGGTTCACTGGGGTACACCTGCTGACGTTACTGGCGCGCGGTGTAGACCAGACATTCCTACCTGACCCTCCGTTTTAGGCCCGGCATCCCTACCTGATGCTCCGTTGTTGGCCTGGCACCCCTACCCGATATGCTGGGGTAGTACCGGTACCCCCACCGGTACTCTGCAGTAGTATTGGTACACCCACCGGTACTCCAGGGCAGTACCTGAACACTTACTGGTTCGCTGGGGTACACCTGCTGACCTTACGGGCGTGCTCTGTAGACCAGACATTCCTACCTGACCCTCCAGGCTAGGCCCGGTATCCCTACCTGATGCTCTGCGGTAGGCCTGGCCCCCTACCCGACAATCTGGGGTAGTACCGGTACACCCACAGGTACTCCGCGGTACTTTTGCTATACCCACCGGTACTCCTGGATTTTACCGGAACCCTTACTGGTGCGCCGGGGTACACCTGCTGACCCTACGGGCACACTGCTTTGGACCCACCCTTCCTAACTGACCCGCCGGGGTAGGTCTGGTATACCTACCCGATGTTTCGAGGTAGAACCGGTTCCCCCACCGGTACTCTGGGGTTGGAACGGAACCCTTTGTGATGCGCCAGAGAACACCAGCTGTCCCTTCGTGCGCGCTGGACTAGACCCGGCCTCCCTACCGGACCCCACATGTTACACCCGGTATCCCTACCTGATGCTCCGCATTAGGCTTGGCACCCATACCGATCTTCTGCGGTAGTAGCGGTACCCCCACCGTTACTCTGCGGTAGTATCGGTACACCCACCGGTACTCCGGGGTAGTACGTGAACCCTTACTGGTTCACTGGGGTACACCTGCTGACGTTACTGGCGCGCGGTGTAGACCAGACATTCCTACCTGACCCTCCGTTTTAGGCCCGGCATCCCTACCTGATGCTCCGTTGTTGGCCTGGCACCCCTACCCGATATGCTGGAGTAGTACCGGTACCCCCACCGGTACTCTGCGGTAGTATTGGTACACCCACCGGTACTCCAGGGCAGTACCTGAACACTTACTGGTTCGCTGGGGTACACCTGCTGACCTTACGGGCGTGCTCTGTAGACCAGACATTGCTACCTGACCCTCCAGGCTAGGCCCGGTATCCCTACCTGATCCTCTGCGGTAGGCCTGGCCCCCTACCCGACAATCTGGGGTAGTACCGGTACACCCACAGGTACTCCGCGGTACTTTTGCTATACCCACCGGTACTCCTGGATTGTACCGGAACCCTTACTGGTGCGCCGGGTTACACCTGCTGAACCTATGGGCTCGCCGCTTTACGCCCACCCTTCCTACCTGACCCGCCGGGGTAGGCCTGGTATACATACCCGATGTTTCGAGGTAGAACCGGTTCCCCCACCGGTACTCTGGGCTTGGAACGGAACCCTTTGTGATGCGCCAGAGAACACCAGCTGTCCCTTCGTGCGCGCTGGACTAGACCCGGCCTCCCTAACGGACTCAACAGGTTAGACCCGCTATCCCTACCTGATGCTCCGCATTAGGCTTGGCACCCATACCCGATGTTCTGGGGTAGTAGCGGTACCCCCACCGTTACTCTGCGGTAGTATCGGTACACCCACCGGTACTCCGGGGTAGTACGTGAACCCTTACTGGTTCACTGGGGTACACCTGCTGACGTTACTGGCGCGCGGTGTAGACCAGACATTCCTACCTGACCCTCCGTTTTAGGCCCGGCATCCCTACCTGATGCTCCGTTGTTGGCCTGGCACCCCTACCCGATATGCTGGGGTAGTACCGGTACCCCCACCGGTACTCTGCGGTAGTATTGGTACACCCACCGGTACTCCAGGGCAGTACCTGAACACTTACTGGTTCGCTGGGGTACACCTGCTGACCTTACGGGCGTGCTCTGTAGACCAGACATTCCTACCTTACCCTCCAGGCTAGGCCCGGTATCCCTACCTGATCCTCTGCGGTAGGCCTGGCCCCCTACCCGACAATCTGGGGTAGTACCGGTACACCCACAGGTACTCCGCGGTACTTTTGCTATACCCACCGGTACTCCTGGATTGTACCGGAACCCTTACTGGTGCGCCGGGTTACACCTGCTGAACCTATGGGCTCGCCGCTTTACGCCCACCCTTCCTACCTGACCCGCCGGGGTAGGCCTGGTATACATACCCGATGTTTCGAGGTAGAACCGGTTCCCCCACCGGTACTCTGGGCTTGGAACGGAACCCTTTGTGATGCGCCAGAGAACACCAGCTGTCCCTTCGTGCGCGCTGGACTAGACCCGGCCTCCCTAACGGACTCAACAGGTTAGACCCGCTATCCCTACCTGATGCTCCGCATTAGGCTTGGCACCCATACCCGATGTTCTGGGGTAGTAGCGGTACCCCCACCGTTACTCTGCGGCAGTATCGGTACACCCACCGGTACTCCGGGGTAGTACGTGAACCCTTACTGGTTCACTGGGGTACACCTGCTGACGTTACTGGCGCGCGGTGTAGACCAGACATTCCTACCTGACCCTCCGTTTTAGGCCCGGCATCCCTACCTGATGCTCCGTTGTTGGCCTGGCACCCCTACCCGATATGCTGGGGTAGTACCGGTACCCCCACCGGTACTCTGCGGTAGTATTGGTACACCCACCGGTACTCCAGGGCAGTACCTGAACACTTACTGGTTCGCTGGGGTACACCTGCTGACCTTACGGGCGTGCTCTGTAGACCAGACATTGCTACCTGACCCTCCAGGCTAGGCCCGGTATCCCTACCTGATCCTCTGCGGTAGGCCTGGCCCCCTACCCGACAATCTGGGGTAGTACCGGTACACCCACAGGTACTCCGCGGTACTTTTGCTATACCCACCGGTACTCCTGGATTGTACCGGAACCCTTACTGGTGCGCCGGGGTACACCTGCTGACCCTACGGGCGCGCCGCTTTACGCACACCCTTCCTACCTGACCCGCCGGGGTAGGCCTGGTATACCTACCCGATGTTTCGAGGTAGAACCGGTTCCCCCACAGGTACTCTGGGTTTGGAACGGAACTCTTTCTGATGCGCCAGAGAACACCAGCTGTCCCTTCGTGCGCGCTGGACTAGACCTGGTCTCCCTACCGGACCCCACAGATTAGACCCGCTATCACTACCTGATGCTCCGCATATAGGCTTGGCACCCATACCCGATGTTCTTGGGTAGTAGCGGTACCCCCACCGTTACTCTGCGGTAGTATCGGTACACCCACCGGTACTCCGGGGTAGTACGTGAACCCTTACTGGTTCGCTGGCGTACACCTGCTGACCTTACGGGCGTGCTGTGTAGACCAGACATTATTCCTGACCCTCCGTGTTAGTCCCGGTATCCCTACCTGATGCTCTGTGTTATGCCTGGCCCCCTACCCGACAATCTGGGGTAGTACTGGTACACCCACCGGTACTCCGCGGTACTTTATCTATACCCACCGGTAGTCCTGGATTGTACCGGAACCCTTACTGGTGCGCCGGGGTACACCTGCTGACCCTACGGGCACACTGCTTTGGACCCACCCTTCCTACCTGACCCGCCGAGGTAGGCCTGGTATACCTACCCGATGTTTCGAGGTAGAACCGGTTCCCCCACCGGTACTCTGGGTTTGGAACAGAACCCTTTGTGATGCGCCAGAGAACACCAGCTGTCCCTTCGTGCGCGCTGGACTAGACCCGGCCTCCCTACCGGACCCCACATGTTACAGACGGTATCCCTACCTGATGCTCCGCATTAGGCTTGGCACCCATACCCGATCTTCTGGGGTAGTAGTGTTACCCCAACCGTTACTCTGCGGTAGTATCGGTACACCCACCGGTACTCCGGGGTAGTACGTGAACCCTTACTGGTTCACTGGGGTACACCTGCTGACGTTACTGGCGCGCGGTGTAGACCAGACATTCTTACCTGATCCTCCGTTTTAGGCCCGGTATCCCTACCTGATGCTCCGTTGTTGGCCTGGCACCCCTACCCGATATGCTGGGGTATTACCGGTACCCCCACCGGTACTCTGCAGTAGTATTGGTATACCCACAGTACTCCAGGGTAGTACCTGAACACTTACTGGTTCGCTGGGGTACACTTGCTGACCTTACGGGCGTGCTGTGTAGAGCAGACATTCCTACCTGACCCTCCAGGCTAGGCCCGCTATCCCTACCTGATGCTCCGCATTAGGCTTGGCACCCATACCCGATGTTCTGGGGTAGTAGCGGTACCCCCACCATTACTCTGCGGTAGTATCAGTACACCCACCGGTACTCCGGGGTAGTACGTGAACCCTTACTGGTTCACTGGGGTACACCTGCTGACGTTACTGCCGCGCGGTGTGGACCAGACATTCCTACCTGACCCTCCGTTTTAGACCCGGTATCCCTACCTGATGCTCCGTTGTTGGCCTGGCACCCCTACCCGATATGCTGGGGTAGTACCGCTACCCCCACCGGTACACTGCGGTAGTATTGGTACACCCACCGGTACTCTAGGGCAGTACCTGAACACTTACTGGTACGCTGGGGTACACCTGCTGAGCTTACGGGCCTGCTACGTAGACCAGACATTCCTACCTGACCCTCCAGGCTAGGCCCGGTATCCCTACCTGATGCTCTGCGGTAGGCCTGGCCCCCTACCCGACAATCTGGGGTAGTACCGGTACACCCACAGGTACTCCGCGGTACTTTTGCTATACCCACCGGTACTCCTGGATTGTACCGGAACCCTTACTGGTGCGCCGGGTTACACCTGCTGACCCTACGGGCACACTGCTTTGGACCCACCCTTCCTACCTGACCCGCCGGGGTAGGCCTGGTATACCTACCCGATGTTTGGAGGTAGAACCGGTTCCCCCACCGGTACTCTGGGTTTGGAACGGAACCCTTTGTGATGCGCCAGAGAACACCAGCTGTCCCTTCGTGCGCGCTGGACTAGACCCGGCCTCCCTACCGGACCCCACAGGTTAGACCCGCTATCCCTACCTGATGCTCCGCATTAGGCTTGGCACCCATACCCGATGTTCTGGGGTAGTAGCGGTACCCCCACCGTTACTCTGCGGTAGTATCGGTACACCCACCGGTACTCCGGGGTAGTACGTGAACACTTCCTGGTTCACTGGGGTACACCTGCTGACGTTACTGCCGCGCGGTGTGGACCAGACATTCCTACCTGACCTTCTGTGTTAGTCCCGGTATCCCTACCTGATGCTCCGTTGTTGGCCTGGCATCCCTACCCGATATGCTGGGGTAGTACCGGTAGCCCCACCGGTACTCTGTGGTAGTATTGGTACACCCACCGGTACTCCAGGGCAGTACCTGAACACTTACTGGTTCGCTGGGGTACACCTGCTGAACTTACGGGCCTGCTGTGTAGACCAGACATTCCTACCTGACCCTCCAGGCTAGGCCCGGTATCCCTACCTGATGCTCTGCGGTAGGCCTGGCCCCCTACCCGACAATCTGGGGTAGTACCGGTACACCCACAGGTACTCCGCGGTACTTTTGCTATACCCACCGGTACTCCTGGATTGTACCGGAACCCTTACTGGTGCGCCGGGGTACACCTGCTGACCCTACGGGCACACTGCTTTGGACCCACCCTTCCTACCTGACCCGCCGGGGTAGGTCTGGTATACCTACCCGATGTTTCGAGGTAGAACCGGTTCCCCCACCGGTACTCTGGGGTTGGAACGGAACCCTTTGTGATGCGCCAGAGAACACCAGCTGTCCCTTCGTGCGCGCTGGACTAGACCCGGCCTCCCTACCGGACCCCACAGGTTAGACCCGCTATCCCTACCTGATGCTCCGCACTAGGCTTGGCACGCATACCCGATGTTCTGGGGTAGTAGCGGTACCCCCACCGTTACTCTGCGGTAGTATCAGTACACCCACCGGTACTCCGGGGTAGTATGTGAACCCTTACTGGTTCACCGGGGTACACCTGATGACGTTACAGGCACGCGGTATAGAACAGACATTCTTCCTGACCCTCCGTCTTAGTCCCGGTATTCCTACCTGATGCTCCGTTGTTGGCCTGGCACCCCTACCCGATATGCTGGGGTAGTACCGGTACCCCCACCGGTACTCTGCGGTAGTATTGGTACACCCACCGGTACTCCAGGGTAGTACCTGAACCCTTACTGGTTCGCTGGGGTACACCTGCTGACCTTACGGGCGTGCTCTGTAGACCAGACATTGCTACCTGACCCTCCAGGCTAGGCCCGGTATCCCTACCTGATGCTCTGCGGTAGGCCTGGCCCCCTACCCGACAATCTGGGGTAGTACCGGTACACCCACAGGTACTCCGCGGTACTTTTGCTATATCCACCGGTACTCCTGGATTGTACCGGAACCCTTACTGGTGCGCCGGGGTACACCTGCTGACCCTACGGGCGCAACGCTTTACGCCCACCCTTCCTACCTGACCCGCCGGGGTAGGCCTGGTATACCTACCCGATGTTTCGAGGTAGAACCGGTTCCCCCACCGGTACTCTGGTTTTGGAACGGAACCCTTTGTGATGCGCCCGAGAACACCAGCTGTCCCTTCGTGCGCGCTGGACTAGACCCGGCCTCCTTACCGGACCCCACAGGTTAGACCCGCTATCCCTACCTGATGCTCCGCATTAGGCTTGGCACCCATACCCGATGTTCTGGGGTAGTACCGGTACCCCCACCGTTATTCTGCGGTAGTATCGGTACACCTAGCGGTACTCAAGGGCAGTACCTGAACACTTACTTGGTCGCTGGGTTACACCTGCTGACCTTACGGCCGTGCTCTGTACACCAGACATTCCTACCTGACCCTCCAGGCTAGGCCCGGTATCCCTACCTGATGCTCTGCGGTAGGCCTGGCCCCCTACCTGACAATCTGGGGTAGTACCGGTACACCCACAGGTACTCCGCGGTACTTTTGCTATACCCACCGGTACTCCTGGATTGTACCGAAACCCTTACTGGTGCGCCGGGGTACACCTGCTGACCCTACGGGCGCGCCGCTTTACGCCCACCCTTCCTACCTGACCCGCCGGGGTAGGCCTGGTATACCTACCCGATGTTTCGAGGTAGAACCGGTTCCCCCACCGGTACTCTGGGTTTGGAACGGAACCCTTTGTGATGCGCCAGAGAACACCAGCTGTCCCTTCGTGCGCGCTGGACTAGACCCGGCCTCCCTACCGGACCCCACAGGTTAGACCCGCTATCCCTACCTGATGCTCCGCATTAGGCTTGGCACCCATACCCGATGTTCTGGGGTAGTAGCGGTACCCCCACCGTTACTCTGCGGTAGTATCGGTACACCCACCGGTACTCCGGGGTAGTACGTGAACCCTTACTGGTTCACTGGGGTACACCTGCTGACGTTACTGGCACGCGGTGTGGACCAGACATTCCTACCTGACCCTCCGTTTTAGGCCCGGTATCCCTACCTGATGCTCCGTTGTTGGCCTGGCACCCATACCCGATATGCTGGGGTAGTACCGGTACCCCCACCGGTACTCTGCGGTAGTATTGGTACACCCACCGGTACTGCAGGGTAGTACCTGAACCCTTACTGGTTCGCTGGGGTACACCTGCTGACCTTATGGGCGTGCTGTGTAGACCAGACATTCCTACCTGACCCTCCAGGCTAGGCCCGGTATCCCTACCTGATGCTCTGCGGTAGGCCTGGCCCCCTACCCGACAATCTGGGGTAGTTCCGGTACACACAGAGGTACTCCGTGGTAATTTTGCTATACCCACCGGTACTCCTGGATTGTACCGGAACCCTTACTGGTGCGCCGGGTTACACTTGCTGACCCTATGGGCTCGCCGCTTTACGCCCACACTTCCTATCTGACCCTCCGGGTTAGGCCTGGTATACCTACCCGATGTTTCGAGGTAGAACCGGTTCCCCCACCGGTACTCTGGGGTTGGAACGGAACCCTTTGTGATGCGCCAGAGAACACCAGCTGTGCCTTCGTGCGTGCTGGACTAGACCCGGCCTCCCTACCGGACCCCACAGGTTAGACCCGCTATCCCTACCTGATGCTCCGCATTAGGCTTGGCACCCATACCCGATGTTCTGGGATAGTAGCGGTACCCCCACCGTTACTCTGCGGCAGTATCGGTACACCCACCGGTACTCCGGGGTAGTACGTGAACACTTCCTGGTTCACTGGGGTACACCTGCTGACGTTACTGCCGCGCGGTGTGGACCAGACATTCCTACCTGACCTTCTGTGTTAGTCCCGGTATCCCTACCTGATGCTCCGTTGTTGGCCTGGCATCCCTACCCGATATGCTGGGGTAGTACCGGTAGCCCCACCGGTACTCTGTGGTAGTATTGGTACACCCACCGGTACTCCAGGGCAGTACCTGAACCCTTACTGGTTCGCTGGGGTACACCTGCTGACCTTATGGGCGTGCTGTGTAGACCAGACATTCCTACCTGACCCTCCAGGCTAGGCCCGGTATCCCTACCTGATGCTCTGCGGTAGGCCTGGCCCCCTACCCGACAATCTGGGGTAGTTCCGGTACACACAGAGGTACTCCGTGGTAATTTTGCTATACCCACCGGTACTCCTGGATTGTACCGGAACCCTTACTGGTGCGCCGGGTTACACTTGCTGACCCTATGGGCTCGCCGCTTTACGCCCACACTTCCTATCTGACCCGCCGGGTTAGGCCTGGTATACCTACCCGATGTTTCGAGGTAGAACCGGTTCCCCCACCGGTACTCTGGGTTTGGAACGGAACCCTTTGTGATGCGCCAGAGAACACCAGCTGTCCCTTCGTGCGCGCTGGACTAGACCCGGCCTCCCTACCGGACCCCACAGGTTAGACCCGCTATCCCTACCTGATGCTCCGCATTAGGCTTGGCACCCATACCCGATGTTCTGGGGTAGTAGCGGTACCCCCACCGTTACTCTGCGGTAGTATCGGTACACCCACCGGTACTCCGGGGTAGTACGTGAACCCTTACTGGTTCACTGGGGTACACCTGCTGACGTTACTGCCGCGCGGTGTGGACCAGACATTCCTACCTGACCTTCTGTGTTAGTCCCGGTATCCCTACCTGATGCTCCGTTGTTGGCCTGGCATCCCTACCCGATATGCTGGGGTAGTACCGGTAGCCCCACCGGTACTCTGTGGTAGTATTGGTACACCCACCGGTACTCCAGGGCAGTACCTGAACCCTTACTGGTTCGCTGGGGTACACCTGCTGACCTTACGGGCCTGCTGTGTAGACCAGACATTCCTACCTGACCCTCCAGGCTAGGCCCGGTATCCCTACCTGATGCTCTGCGGTAGGCCTGGCCCCCTACCCGACAATCTGGGGTAGTACCGGTACACCCACAGGTACTCCGCGGTACTTTTGCTATATCCACCGGTACTCCTGGATTGTACCGGAACCCTTACTGGTGCGCCGGGGTACACCTGCTGACCCTACGGGCGCGCCGCTTTACGCCCACCCTTCCTACCTGACCCGCCGGGGTAGGCCTGGTATACCTACCCGATGTTTCGAGGTAGAACCGGTTCCCCCACCGGTACTCTGGGTTTGGAACGGAACCCTTTGTGATGCGCCAGAGAACACCAGCTGTCCCTTCGTGCGCGCTGGACTAGACCCGGCCTCCCTACCGGACCCCACAGGTTAGACCCGGTATCCCTACCTGATGCTCCGCATTAGGCTTGGCACCCATACCCGATGTTCTGGGGTAGTAGCGGTACCCCCACCGTTACTCTGCGGTAGTATCGGTACACCCACCGGTACTCCGGTGTAGTACGTGAACCCTTACTGGTTCACTGGGGTACACCTGCTGACGTTACTGGCACGCGGTGTGGACCAGACATTCCTACCTGACCCTCCGTTTTAGGCCCGGTATCCCTACCTGATGCTCCGTTGTTGGCCTGGCACCCATACCCGATATGCTGGGGTAGTACCGGTACCCCCACCGGTACTCTGCGGTAGTATTGGTACACCCACCGGTACTGCAGGGTAGTACCTGAACCCTTACTGGTTCGCTGGGGTACACCTGCTGACCTTATGGGCGTGCTGTGTAGACCAGACATTCCTACCTGACCCTCCAGGCTAGGCCCGGTATCCCTACCTGATGCTCTGCGGTAGGCCTGGCCCCCTACCCGACAATCTGGGGTAGTTCCGGTACACACAGAGGTACTCCGTGGTAATTTTGCTATACCCACCGGTACTCCTGGATTGTACCGGAACCCTTACTGGTGCGCCGGGTTACACTTGCTGACCCTATGGGCTCGCCGCTTTACGCCCACACTTCCTATCTGACCCTCCGGGTTAGGCCTGGTATACCTACCCGATGTTTCGAGGTAGAACCGGTTCCCCCACCGGTACTCTGGGTTTGGAACGGAACCCTTTGTGATGCGCCAGAGAACACCAGCTGTCCCTTCGTGCGCGCTGGACTAGACCCGGCCTCCCTACCGGACCCCACAGGTTAGACCCGCTATCCCTACCTGATGCTCCGCATTAGGCTTGGCACCCATACCCGATGTTCTGGGGTAGTAGCGGTACCCCCACCGTTACTCTGCGGTAGTATCGGTACACCCACCGGTACTACGGGGTAGTACGTGAACACTTCCTGGTTCACTGGGGTACACCTGCTGACGTTACTGCCGCGCGGTGTGGACCAGACATTCCTACCTGACCTTCTGTGTTAGTCCCGGTATCCCTACCTGATGCTCCGTTGTTGGCCTGGCATCCCTACCCGATATGCTGGGGTAGTACCGGTAGCCCCACCGGTACTCTGTGGTAGTATTGGTACACCCACCGGTACTCCAGGGCAGTACCTGAACACTTACTGGTTCGCTGGGGTACACCTGCTGAACTTACGGGCCTGCTGTGTAGACCAGACATTCCTACCTGACCCTCCAGGCTAGGCCCGGTATCCCTACCTGATGCTCTGCGGTAGGCCTGGCCCCCTACCCGACAATCTGGGGTAGTACCGGTACACCCACAGGTACTCCGCGGTACTTTTGCTATACCCACCGGTACTCCTGGATTGTACCGGAACCCTTACTGGTGCGCCGGGGTACACCTGCTGACCCTACGGGCACACTGCTTTGGACCCACCCTTCCTACCTGACCCGCCGGGGTAGGTCTGGTATACCTACCCGATGTTTCGAGGTAGAACCGGTTCCCCCACCGGTACTCTGGGGTTGGAACGGAACCCTTTGTGATGCGCCAGAGAACACCAGCTGTCCCTTCGTGCGCGCTGGACTAGACCCGGCCTCCCTACCGGACCCCACAGGTTAGACCCGCTATCCCTACCTGATGCTCCGCACTAGGCTTGGCACGCATACCCGATGTTCTGGGGTAGTAGCCGTACCCCCACCGTTATTCTGCGGTAGTATCGGTACACCTTATCGGTACTCAAGGGCAGTACCTGAACACTTACTGGGTCTCTGGGGTACACCTGCTGACCTTACGGGCGTGCTCTGTACACCAGACATTCCTACCTGACCCTCCAGGCTAGGCCCGGTATCCCTACCTGATGCTCTGCGGTAGGCCTGGCCCCCTACCCGACAATCTGGGGTAGTACCGGTACACCCACAGGTACTCCGCGGTACTTTTGCTATACCCACCGGTACTCCTGGATTGTACCGGAACCCTTACTGGTGCGCCGGGGTACACCTGCTGACCCTACGGGCGCGCCGTTTTACGCCCACCCTTCCTACCTGACCCGCCGGGGTAGGCCTGGTATACCTACCCGATGTTTCGAGGTAGAACCGGTTCCCCCACCGGTACTCTGGGTTTGGAACGGAACCCTTTGTGATGCGCCAGAGAACACCAGCTGTCCCTTCGTGCGCGCTGGACTAGACCCGGCCTCCCTACCGGACCCCACAGGTTAGACCCGCTATCCCTACCTGATGCTCCGCATTAGGCTTGGCACCCATACCCGATGTTCTGGGGTAGTAGCGGTACCCCCACCGTTACTCTGCGGTAGTATCGGTACACCCACCGGTACTCCGGGGTAGTACGTGAACACTTACTGGTTCACTGGGGTACACCTGATGACGTTACTGGCACGCGGTGTGGACCAGACATTCCTACCTGACCCTCCGTTTTAGGCCCGGTATCCCTACCTGATGCTCCGTTGTTGGCCTGGCACCCATACCCGATATGCTGGGGTAGTACCGGTACCCCCACCGGTACTCTGCGGTCGTATTGGTACACCCACCGGTACTGCAGGGTAGTACCTGAACCCTTACTGGTTCGCTGGGGTACACCTGCTGACCTTATGGGCGTGCTGTGTAGACCAGACATTCCTACCTGACCCTCCAGGCTAGGCCCGGTATCCCTACCTGATGCTCTGCGGTAGGCCTGGCCCCCTACCCGACAATCTGGGGTAGTTCCGGTACACACAGAGGTACTCCGTGGTAATTTTGCTATACCCACCGGTACTCCTGGATTGTACCGGAACCCTTACTGGTGCGCCGGGTTACACTTGCTGACCCTATGGGCTCGCCGCTTTACGCCCACACTTCCTATCTGACCCTCCGGGTTAGGCCTGGTATACCTACCCGATGTTTCGAGGTAGAACCGGTTCCCCCACCGGTACTCTGGGTTTGGAACGGAACCCTTTGTGATGCGCCAGAGAACACCAGCTGTCCCTTCGTGCGCGCTGGACTAGACCCGGCCTCCCTACCGGACCCCACAGGTTAGACCCGGTATCCCTACCTGATGCTCCGCATTAGGCTTGGCACCCATACCCGATGTTCTGGGGTAGTAGCGGTACCCCCACCGTTACTCTGCGGTAGTATCGGTACACCCACCGGTACTCCGGGGTAGTACGTGAACACTTCCTGGTTCACTGGGGTACACCTGCTGACGTTACTGCCGCGCGGTGTGGACCAGACATTCCTACCTGACCTTCTGTGTTAGTCCCGGTATCCCTACCTGATGCTCCGTTGTTGGCCTGGCATCCCTACCCGATATGCTGGGGTAGTACCGGTACCCCCACCGGTACTCTGCGGTAGTATTGGTACACCCACCGGTACTGCAGGGTAGTACCTGAACCCTTACTGGTTCGCTGGGGTACACCTGCTGACCTTATGGGCGTGCTGTGTAGACCAGACATTCCTACCTGACCCTCCAGGCTAGGCCCGGTATCCCTACCTGATGCTCTGCGGTAGGCCTGGCCCCCTACCCGACAATCTGGGGTAGTTCCGGTACACACAGAGGTACTCCGTGGTAATTTTGCTATACCCACCGGTACTCCTGGATTGTACCGGAACCCTTACTGGTGCGCCGGGTTACACTTGCTGACCCTATGGGCTCGCCGCTTTACGCCCACACTTCCTATCTGACCCTCCGGGTTAGGCCTGGTATACCTACCCGATGTTTCGAGGTAGAACCGGTTCCCCCACCGGTACTCTGGGTTTGGAACGGAACCCTTTCTGATGCGCCAGAGAACACCAGCTGTCCCTTCGTGCGCGCTGGACTAGACCCGGCCTCCCTACCGGACCCCACAGGTTAGACCCGCTATCCCTACCTGATGCTCTGCATTAGGCTTGGCACCCATACCCGATGTTCTGGGGTAGTAGCGGTACCCCCACCGTTACTCTGCGGTAGTATCGGTACACCCACCGGTACTCCGGGGTAGTACGTGAACACTTCCTGGTTCACTGGGGTACACCTGCTGACGTTACTGCCGCGCGGTGTGGACCAGACATTCCTACCTGACCTTCTGTGTTAGTCCCGGTATCCCTACCTGATGCTCCGTTGTTGGCCTGGCATCCCTACCCGATATGCTGGGGTAGTACCGGTAGCCCCACCGGTACTCTGTGGTAGTATTGGTACACCCACCGGTACTCCAGGGCAGTACCTGAACACTTACTGGTTCGCTGGGGTACACCTGCTGAACTTACGGGCCTGCTGTGTAGACCAGACATTCCTACCTGACCCTCCAGGCTAGGCCCGGTATCCCTACCTGATGCTCTGCGGTAGGCCTGGCCCCCTACCCGACAATCTGGGGTAGTACCGGTACACCCACAGGTACTCCGCGGTACTTTTGCTATACCCACCGGTACTCCTGGATTGTACCGGAACCCTTACTGGTGCGCCGGGGTACACCTGCTGACCCTACGGGCACACTGCTTTGGACCCACCCTTCCTACCTGACCCGCCGGGGTAGGTCTGGTATACCTACCCGATGTTTCGAGGTAGAACCGGTTCCCCCACCGGTACTCTGGGGTTGGAACGGAACCCTTTGTGATGCGCCAGAGAACACCAGCTGTCCCTTCGTGCGCGCTGGACTAGACCCGGCCTCCCTACCGGACCCCACAGGTTAGACCCGCTATCCCTACCTGATGCTCCGCACTAGGCTTGGCACGCATACCCGATGTTCTGGGGTAGTAGCCGTACCCCCACCGTTATTCTGCGGTAGTATCGGTACACCTAGCGGTACTCAAGGGCAGTACCTGAACACTTACTGGGTCGCTGGGGTACACCTGCTGACCTTACGGGCGTGCTCTGTACACCAGACATTCCTACCTGACCCTCCAGGCTAGGCCCGGTATCCCTACCTGATCCTCTGCGGTAGGCCTGGCCCCCTACCTGACAATCTGGGGTAGTACCGGTACACCCACAGGTACTCCGCGGTACTTTTGCTATACCCACCGGTACTCCTGGATTGTACCGGAACCCTTACTGGTGCGCCGGGGTACACCTGCTGACCCTACGGGCGCGCCGTTTTAACGCCCACCCTTCCTACCTGACCCGCCGGGGTAGGCCTGGTATACCTACCCGATGTTTCGAGGTAGAACCGGTTCCCCCACCGGTACTCTGGGTTTGGAACGGAACCCTTTGTGATGCGCCAGAGAACACCAGCTGTCCCTTCGTGCGCGCTGGACTAGACCCGGCCTCCCTACCGGACCCCACAGGTTAGACCCGCTATCCCTACCTGATGCTCCTCATTAGGCTTGGCACCCATACCCGATGTTCTGGGGTAGTAGCGGTACCCCCACCGTTACTCTGCGGTAGTATCGGTACACCCACCGGTACTCCGGTGTAGTACGTGAACCCTTACTGGTTCACTGGGGTACACCTGCTGACGTTACTGGCACGCGGTGTGGACCAGACATTCCTACCTGACCCTCCGTTTTAGGCCCGGTATCCCTACCTGATGCTCCGTTGTTGGCCTGGCACCCATACCCGATATGCTGGGGTAGTACTGGTACCCCCACCGGTACTCTGCGGTAGTATTGGTACACCCACCGGTACTGCAGGGTAGTACCTGAACCCTTACTGGTTCGCTGGGGTACACCTGCTGACCTTATGGGCGTGCTGTGTAGACCAGACATTCCTACCTGACCCTCCAGGCTAGGCCCGGTATCCCTACCTGATGCTCTGCGGTAGGCCTGGCCCCCTACCCGACAATCTGGGGTAGTTCCGGTACACACAGAGGTACTCCGTGGTAATTTTGCTATACCCACCGGTACTCCTGGATTGTACCGGAACCCTTACTGGTGCGCCGGGTTACACTTGCTGACCCTATGGGCTCGCCGCTTTACGCCCACACTTCCTATCTGACCCTCCGGGTTAGGCCTGGTATACCTACCCGATGTTTCGAGGTAGAACCGGTTCCCCCACCGGTACTCTGGGTTTGGAACGGAACCCTTTGTGATGCGCCAGAGAACACCAGCTGTCCCTTCGTGCGTGCTGGACTAGACCCGGCCTCCCTACCGGACCCCACAGGTTAGACCCGCTATCCCTACCTGATGCTCCGCATTAGGCTTGGCACCCATACCCGATGTTCTGGGGTAGTAGCGGTACCCCCACCGTTACTCTGCGGTAGTATCGGTACACCCACCGGTACTCCGGGGTAGTACGTGAACACTTCCTGGTTCACTGGGGTACACCTGCTGACGTTACTGCCGCGCGGTGTGGACCAGACATTCCTACCTGACCTTCTGTGTTAGTCCCGGTATCCCTACCTGATGCTCCGTTGTTGGCCTGGCATCCCTACCCGATATGCTGGGGTAGTACCGGTAGCCCCACCGGTACTCTGTGGTAGTATTGGTACACCCACCGGTACTCCAGGGCAGTACCTGAACCCTTACTGGTTCGCTGGGGTACACCTGCTGACCTTACGGGCCTGCTGTGTAGACCAGACATTCCTACCTGACCCTCCAGGCTAGGCCCGGTATCCCTACCTGATGCTCTGCGGTAGGCCTGGCCCCCTACCCGACAATCTGGGGTAGTACGGGTACACCCAGAAGTACTCCGCGGTACTTTTGCTATATCCACCGGTACTCCTGGATTGTACCGGAACCCTTACTGGTGCGCCGGGGTACACCTGCTGACCCTACGGGCGCGCCGCTTTACGCCCACCCTTCCTACCTGACCCGCCGGGGTAGGCCTGGTTACCTACCCGATGTTTCGAGGTAGAACCGGTTCCCCCACCGGTACTCTGGGTTTGGAACGGAACCCTTTGTGATGCGCCAGAGAACACCAGCTGTCCCTTCGTGCGCGCTGGACTAGACCCGGCCTCCCTACCGGACCCCACAGGTTAGACCCGGTATCCCTACCTGATGCTCCGCATTAGGCTTGGCACCCATACCCGATGTTCTGGGGTAGTAGCGGTACCCCCACCGTTACTCTGCGGTAGTATCGGTACACCCACCGGTACTCCGGTGTAGTACGTGAACCCTTACTGGTTCACTGGGGTACACCTGCTGACGTTACTGGCACGCGGTGTGGACCAGACATTCCTACCTGACCCTCCGTTTTAGGCCCGGTATCCCTACCTGATGCTCCGTTGTTGGCCTGGCACCCATACCCGATATGCTGGGGTAGTACCGGTACCCCCACCGGTACTCTGCGGTAGTATTGGTACACCCACCGGTACTGCAGGGTAGTACCTGAACCCTTACTGGTTCGCTGGGGTACACCTGCTGACCTTATGGGCGTGCTGTGTAGACCAGACATTCCTACCTGACCCTCCAGGCTAGGCCCGGTATCCCTACCTGATGCTCTGCGGTAGGCCTGGCCCCCTACCCGACAATCTGGGGTAGTTCCGGTACACACAGAGGTACTCCGTGGTAATTTTGCTATACCCACCGGTACTCCTGGATTGTACCGGAACCCTTACTGGTGCGCCGGGTTACACTTGCTGACCCTATGGGCTCGCCGCTTTACGCCCACACTTCCTATCTGACCCTCCGGGTTAGGCCTGGTATACCTACCCGATGTTTCGAGGTAGAACCGGTTCCCCCACCGGTACTCTGGGTTTGGAACGGAACCCTTTGTGATGCGCCAGAGAACACCAGCTGTCCCTTCGTGCGCGCTGGACTAGACCCGGCCTCCCTACCGGACCCCACAGGTTAGACCCGCTATCCCTACCTGATGCTCCGCATTAGGCTTGGCACCCATACCCGATGTTCTGGGGTAGTAGCGGTACCCCCACCGTTACTCTGCGGTAGTATCGGTACACCCACCGGTACTCCGGGGTAGTACGTGAACACTTCCTGGTTCACTGGGGTACACCTGCTGACGTTACTGCCGCGCGGTGTGGACCAGACATTCCTACCTGACCTTCTGTGTTAGTCCCGGTATCCCTACCTGATGCTCCGTTGTTGGCCTGGCATCCCTACCCGATATGCTGGGGTAGTACCGGTAGCCCCACCGGTACTCTGTGGTAGTATTGGTACACCCACCGGTACTCCAGGGCAGTACCTGAACCCTTACTGGTTCGCTGGGGTACACCTGCTGACCTTACGGGCCTGCTGTGTAGACCAGACATTCCTACCTGACCCTCCAGGCTAGGCCCGGTATCCCTACCTGATGCTCTGCGGTAGGCCTGGCCCCCTACCCGACAATCTGGGGTAGTACCGGTACACCCACAGGTACTCCGCGGTACTTTTGCTATATCCACCGGTACTCCTGGATTGTACCGGAACCCTTACTGGTGCGCCGGGGTACACCTGCTGACCCTACGGGCGCGCCGCTTTACGCCCACCCTTCCTACCTGACCCGCCGGGGTAGGCCTGGTATACCTACCCGATGTTTCGAGGTAGAACCGGTTCCCCCACCGGTACTCTGGGTTTGGAACGGAACCCTTTGTGATGCGCCCGAGAACACCAGCTGTCCCTTCGTGCGCGCTGGACTAGACCCGGCCTCCCTACCGGACCCCACAGGTTAGACCCGCTATCCCTACCTGATGCTCCGCATTAGGCTTGGCACCCATACCCGATGTTCTGGGGTAGTAGCGGTACCCCCACCGTTACTCTGCGGTAGTATCGGTACACCCACCGGTACTCCGGGGTAGTACGTGAACACTTCCTGGTTCACTGGGGTACACCTGCTGACGTTACTGCCGCGCGGTGTGGACCAGACATTCCTACCTGACCTTCTGTGTTAGTCCCAGTATCCCTACCTGATGCTCCGTTGTTGGCCTGGCATCCCTACCCGATATGCTGGGGTAGTACCGGTAGCCCCACCGGTACTCTGTGGTAGTATTGGTACACCCACCGGTACTCCAGGGCAGTACCTGAACACTTACTGGTTCGCTGGGGTACACCTGCTGACCTTACGGGCCTGCTGTGTAGACCAGACATTCCTACCTGACCCTCCAGGCTAGGCCCGGTATCCCTATCTGAGGCTCTGCGGTAGGCCTGGCTCCTACCCGACAATCTGGGGTAGTACCGGTACACCCACAGGTACTCCGCGGTACTTTTGCTATACCCACCCGTACTCCTGGATTGTACCGGAACCCTTACTGGTGCGCCGGGGTACACCTGCTGACCCTACGGGCACACTGCTTTGGACCCACCCTTCCTACCTGACCCGCCGGGGTAGGCCTGGTATACCTACCAAATGTTTCGAGGTAGAACCGGTTCCCCCACCGGTACTCTGGGGTTGGAACGGAACCCTTTGTGATGCGCCAGAGAACACCAGCTGTCCCTTCGTGCGCGCTGGACTAGACCCGGCCTCCCTACCGGACCCCACAGGTTAGACCCGCTATCCCTACCTGATGCTCCGCACTAGGCTTGGCACCCATACCCGATGTTCTGGGGTAGTAGCGGTACCCCCACCGTTACTCTGCGGTAGTATCAGTACACCCACCGGTACTCCGGGGTAGTACGTGAACCCTTACTGGTTCACTGGGGTACACCTGCTGACGTTACTTGCGCGCGGTATAGAACAGACATTGTTCCTGACCCTTCGTGTTAGTCCCGGTATCCCTACCTGATGCTCCGTTGTTGGCCTGGCACCCCTACCCGATATGCTGGGGTAGTACCGGTACCCCCACCGGTACTCTGCGGTAGTATTGGTACACCCACCGGTACTCCAGGGTAGTACCTGAACCCTTACTGGTTCGCTGGGGTACACCTGCTGACCTTACGGGCGTGCTCTGTACACCAGACATTCCTACCTGACCCTCCAGGCTAGGCCCGGTATCCCTACCTGATGCTCTGCCTTAGGCCTGGCCCCCTACCCGACAATCTGGGGTAGTACCGGTACACCCACCGGTACTCCGCGGTACTTTTGCTATACCCACCGGTACTCCTGGATTGTACCGGAACCCTTACTGGTGCGCCGGGGTACACCTGCTGACCCTACGGGCACACTGCTTTGGACCCACCCTTCCTACCTGACCCGCCGAGGTAGGCCTGGTATACCTACCCGATGTTTCGAGGTAGAACCGGTTCCCCCACCGGTACTCTGGGTTTGGAACAGAACCCTTTGTGATGCGCCAGAGAACACCAGCTGTCCCTTCGTGCGCGCTGGACTAGACCCGGCCTCCCTACCGGACCCCACATATTACAGCCGGTATCCCTACCTGATGCTCCGCATTAGGCTTGGCACCCATACCCGATGTTCTGGGGTAGTAGTGTTACCCAACCGTTACTCTGCGGTAGTATCGGTACACCCACCGGTACTCCGTGGTAGTACGTGAACCCTTAGTGGTTCACTGGGGTACACCTGATGACGTTACTGGCGCGCGGTGTAGACCAGACATTCTTACCTGATCCTCCGTTTTAGGCCCGGTATCCCTACCTGATGCTCCGTTGTTGGCCTGGCACCCCTACCCGATATGCTGGGGTATTACCGGTACCCCCACCGGTACTCTGCAGTAGTATTGGTATACCCACAGTACTCCAGGGTAGTACCTGAACCCTTACTGGTTCGCTGGGGTACACTTGCTGACCTTACGGGCGTGCTGTGTAGAGCAGACATTCCTACCTGACCCTCCAGGCTAGGCCCGCTATCCCTACCTGATGCTCCGCATTAGGCTTGGCACCCATACCCGATGTTCTGGGGTAGTAGCGGTACCCCCACCGTTACTCTGCGGTAGTATCAGTACACCCACCGGTACTCCGGGGTAGTATGTGAATCCTTACTGGTTCACTGGGGTACACCTGATGACGTTTCGGGCGCGCAGTATAGAACAGACATTCTTCCTGACCCTCTGAGTTAGTCCCGGTATCCCTACCTGATGCTCCGTTGTTGGCCTGGCACCCCTACCCGATATGCTGGGGTAGTACCGGTACCCCCACCGGTACTCTGCGGTAGTATTGGTACAACCACTGGTACTCCAGGGCAGTACCTGAACCCTTACTGGTTCGCTGGGGTACACCTGCTGACCTTACGGGCGTGCTCTGTAGACCAGACATTCCTACCTGACCCTCCAGGCTAGGCCCGGTATCCCTACCTGATGCTCTGCGGTAGGCCTGGCCCCTTACCCGACAATCTGGGGTAGTACCGGTACACCCACCGGTACTCCTCGGTAGTTTTGCTATACCCACCGGTACTCCTGGATTGTACCGGAACCCTTACTGGTGCGCCGGGGTACACCTGCTGACCCTACGGGCGCGCCGCTTTACGCCCACCCTTCCTACCTGACCCTCTGGGGTAGGCCTGGTATACCTACCCGATATTTCGAGGTAGAACCGGTTGCCCCACCGGTACTCTGGGGATGGAACGGAACCCTTTGTGATGCGCCAGAGAACACCAGCTGTCCCTTCGTGCGCACTGGACTAGACCCGGCCTCCCTACCGGACCCCACAGGTTAGACCCGCTATCCCTACCTGATGCTCTGCATTAGGCTTGGCACCCATACCCGATGTTCTGGGGTAGTAGCGGTACCCCCACCGTTACTCTGTGGTAGTATCAGTACACCCACAGGTACTCCGGGGTAGTACGTGAACCCTTACTGGTTCACTGGGGTACACCTGTTGACGTTACTGGTGCGCGGTGTAGACCAGACATTCCTACCTGACCCTCCGTTTTAGGCCCGGTATCCCTACCTGATGCTCCGTTGTTGGCCTGGCACCCCTACCCGATATGCTGGGGTAGTACCGGTACCCCCACCAGTACTCTGCGGTAGTATTGGTACACCCAGCGGTACTCCAGGGCAGTTCCTGAACACTTACTGGTTCGCTGGGGTACACCTGCTGACCTTACGGGCGTGCTCTGTAGACCAGACATTCCTACCTGACCCTCCAGGCTAGGCCCGGTATCCCTACCTGATCCTCTGCGGTAGGCCTGGCCCCCTACCAGACAATCTGGGGTAGTACCGGTACACCCACAGGTACTCCGCGGTACTTTTGCTATTCCCACAGGTACTCCTGGATTGTACCGGAACCCTTACTGGTGCGCCGGGTTACACCTGCTGACCCTATGGGCTCGCCGCTTTACGCCCACCCTTCCTATCTGACCCTCCGGGGTAGGCCTGGTATACCTACCCGATGTTTCGAGGTAGAACCGGTTCCCCCACCGGTACTCTGGGTTTGGAACGGAACCCTTTGTGATGCGCCAGAGAACACCAGCTGTCCCTTCGTGCGCGCTGGACTAGACCCGGCCTCCCTACCGGACCCCACAGGTTAGACCCGCTATCCCTACCTGATGCTCCGCATTAGGCTTGGCACCTATACCCGATGTTCTGGGGTAGTAGTGGTACCCCCACCGTTACTCTGCGGTAGTATCGGTACACCCACCGGTACTCCGGGGTAGTACGTGAACACTTCCTGGTTCACTGGGGTACACCTGCTGACGTTACTGCCGCGCGGTGTGGACCAGACATTCCTACCTGACCCTCCGTTTTAGACCCGGTATCCCTACCTGATGCTCCGTTGTTGGCCTGGCACCCCTACCCGATATGCTGGGGTAGTACCGCTACCCCCACCGGTACTCTGCGGTAGTATTGGTACACCCACCGGTACTCTAGGGCAGTACCTGAACACTTACTGGTACGCTGGGGTACACCTGCTGACCTTACGGGCCTGCTATGTAGACCAGACATTCCTACCTGACCCTCCAGGCTAGGCCCGGTATCCCTACCTGATGCTCTGCGGTAGGCCTGGCCCCCTACCCGACAATCTGGGGTATTTCCGGTACACACAGAGGTACTCCGTGGTAATTTTGCTATACCCACCGGTACTCCTGGATTGTACCGGAACCCTTACTGGTGCGCCGGGTTACACCTGCTGACCCTATGGTCTCGCCGCTTTACGCCCACACTTCCTATCTGACCCTCCGGGGTAGGCCTGGTATACCTACCCGATGTTTCGAGGTAGAACCGGTTCCCCCACCGGTACTCTGGGGTTGGAACGGAACCCTTTGTGATGCGCCAGAGAACACCAGCTGTCCCTTCGTGCGCGCTGGACTAGACCCGGCCTCCCTACCGGACCCCACAGGTTAGACCCGCTATCCCTACCTGATGCTCCGCATTAGGCTTGGCACCCATACGCGATGTTCTGGGGTAGTAGCGGTACCCCCACCGTTACTCTGCGGTAGTATCGGTACACCCACCGGTACTCCGGGGTAGTACGTGAACACTTCCTGGTTCACTGGGGTACACCTGCTGACATTACTGCCGCGCGGTGTGGACCAGACATTCCTACCTGACCTTCTGTGTTAGTCCCGGTATCCCTACCTGATGCTCCGTTGTTGGCCTGGCATCCCTACCCGATATGCTGGGGTAGTACCGGTACCCCCACCGGTACTCTGTGGTAGTATTGGTACACCCACCGGTACTCCAGGGCAGTACCTGAACCCTTACTGGTTCGCTGGGGTACACCTGCTGACCTTACGGGCCTGCTGTGTAGACCAGACATTCCTACCTGACCCTCCAGGCTAGGCCCGGTATCCCTACCTGATGCTCTGCGGTAGGCCTGGCCCCCTACCCGACAATCTGGGGTAGTACCGGTACACCCACAGGTACTCCGCGGTACTTTTGCTATACCCACCGGTACTCCTGGATTGTACTGGAACCCTTACTGGTGCGCCGGGGTACACCTGCTGACCCTACGGGCACACTGCTTTGGACCCACCCTTCCTACCTGACCCGCCGGGGTAGGTCTGGTATACCTACCCGATGTTTCGAGGTAGAACCGGTTCCCCCACCGGTACTCTGGGGTTGGAACGGAACCCTTTGTGATGCGCCAGAGAACACCAGCTGTCCCTTCGTGCGCGCTGGACTAGACCCGGCCTCCCTACCGGACCCCACAGGTTAGACCCGCTATCCCTACCTGATGCTCTGCACTAGGCTTGGCACCCATACCCGATGTTCTGGGGTAGTAGCGGTACCCCCACCGTTACTCTGCGGTAGTATCAGTACACCCACCGGTACTTCGGGGTAGTACGTGAACCCTTACTGGTTCACCGGGGTACACCTGATGACGTTACAGGCACGCGGTATAGAACAGACATTCTTCCTGACCCTCCGTCTTAGTCCCGGTATTCCTACCTGATGCTCCGTTGTTGGCCTGGCACCCCTACCCGATATGCTGGGGTAGTACCGGTACCCCCACCGGTACTCTGCGGTAGTATTGGTACACCCACCGGTACTCCAGGGTAGTACCTGAACCCTTACTGGTTCGCTGGGGTACACCTGCTGACCTTACGGGCGTGCTCTGTAGACCAGACATTCCTACCTGACCCTCCAGTCTAGGCCCGGTATCCCTACCTGATGCTCTGCGGTAGGCCTGGCCCCCTACCCGACAATCTGGGGTAGTACCGGTTCACCCACAGGTACTCCACGGTACTTTTGCTATATACACCGGTACTCCTGGATTGTACCGGAACCCTTACTGGTGCGCCGGGGTACACCTGCTGACCCTACGGGCGCGCCGCTTTACGCCCACCCTTCCTACCTGACCCGCCGGGGTAGGCCTGGTATACCTACCCGATGTTTCGAGGTAGAACCGGTTCCCCCACCGGTACTCTGGGTTTGGAACGGAACCCTTTGTGATGCGCCCGAGAACACCAGCTGTCCCTTCGTGCGCGCTGGACTAGACCCGGCCTCCTTACCGGACCCCACAGGTTAGACCCGCTATCCCTACCTGATGCTCCGCATTAGGCTTGGCACCCATACCCGATGTTCTGGGGTAGTACCGGTACCCCCACCGTTATTCTGCGGTAGTATCGGTACACCTAGCGGTACTCCAGGGCAGTACCTGAACAGTTACTGGTTCGCTGTGGTACACCTGCTGACCTTACGGGCGTGCTCTGTACACCAGACATTCCTACCTGACCCTCCAGGCTAGGCCCGGTATCCCTACCTGATGCTCTGCGGTAGGCCTGGCCCCCTACCCGACAATCTGGGGTAGTACCGGTACACCCACAGGTACTCCGCGGTACTTTTGCTATACCCACCGGTACTCCTGGATTGTACCGGAACCCTTACTGGTGCGCCGGGGTACACCTGCTGACCCTACGGGCACACTGCTTTGGACCCACCCTTCCTACCTGACCCGCTGGGGTAGGCCTGGTATACCTACCCGATGTTTCGAGGTAGAACCGGTTCCCCCACCGGTACTCTGGGTTTGGAACGGAACCCTTTGTGATGCGCCAGAGAACACCAGCTGTCCCTTCGTGCGCGCTAGACTAGACCCGGCCTCCCTACCGGACCCCACAGGTTAGACCCGCTATCCCTACCTGATGCTCCGCATTAGGCTTGGCACCCATACCCGATGTTCTGGGGTAGTAGCGGTACCCCCACCGTTACTCTGCGGTAGTATCGGTACACCCACCGGTACTCCGGGGTAGTACGTGAACCCTTACTGGTTCACTGGGGTACACCTGCTGACGTTACTGGCGTGCGGTGTAGACCAGACATTCCTACCTGACCCTCAGTTTTAGGCCCGGTATCCCTACCTGATGCTCCGTTGGTCGTCTGGCACCCCTACCCAATATGCTAGGGTAGTACCGGTACCCCCACCGGTACTCTGCGGTAGTATTGGTACACCCACCGGTACTGCAGGGCAGTACCTGAACCCTTACTGGTTCGCTGGGGTACACCTGCTGACCTTATGGGCGTGCTGTGTAGACCAGACATTCCTACCTGACCCTCCAGGCTAGGCCCGGTATCCCTACCTGATGCTCTGCGGTAGGCCTGGCCCCCTACCCGACAATCTGGGGTAGTTCCGGTACACACAGAGGTACTCCGTGGTAATTTTGCTATACCCACCGGTACTCCTGGATTGTACCGGAACCCTTACTGGTGCGCCGGGTTACACCTGCTGACCCTATGGTCTCGCCGCTTTACGCCCACCCTTCCTACCTGACCCTCCGGGGTAGGCCTGGTATACCTACCAAATGTTTCGAGGTAGAACCGGTTCCCCCACCGGTACTCTGGGGTTGGAACGGAACCCTTTGTGATGCGCCAGAGAACACCAGCTGTCCCTTCGTGCGCGCTGGACTAGACCCGGCCTCCCTACCGGACCCCACAGGTTAGACCCGCTATCCCTACCTGACGCTCCGCATTAGGCTTGGCACCCATACCCGATGTTCTGGGGTAGTAGCGGTACCCCCACCATTACTCTGCGGTAGTATCGGTACACCCACCGGTACTCCGGGGTAGTACGTGAACCCTTACTGGTTCACTGGGGTACACCTGCTGACGTTACTGGCGTGCGGTGTGGACCAGACATTCCTACATGACCCTCCGTTTTAGGCCCCGTATCCCTACCTGATGCTCCGTTGTTGGCCTGGCACCCCTACCCGATATGCTGGGGTAGTACCGGTACCCCCACCAGTACTCTGCGGTAGTATTGGTACACCCAGCGGTACTCCAGGGCAGTTCCTGAACACTTACTGGTTCGCTGGGGTACACCTGCTGACCTTACGGGCGTGCTCTGTAGACCAGACATTCCTACCTGACCCTCCAGGCTAGGCCCGGTATCCCTACCTGATCCTCTGCGGTAGGCCTGGCCCCCTACCCGACAATCTGGGGTAGTACCGGTACACCCACAGGTACTCCGCGGTACTTTTGCTATTCCCACAGGTACTCCTGGATTGTACCGGAACACTTACTGGTGCGCCGGGTTACACCTGCTGACCCTATGGGCTCGCCGCTTTACGCCCACCCTTCCTACCTGACCCTCCGGGGTAGGCCTGGTATACCTACCCGATGTTTCGAGGTAGAACCGGTTCCCCCACCGGTACTCTGGGTTTGGAACGGAACCCATTGTGATGCGCCCGAGAACACCAGCTGTCCCTTCGTGCGCGCTGGACTATACCCGGCCTCCTTACCGGACCCCACAGGTTAGACCCGCTATCCCTACCTGATGCTCCGCATTAGGCTTGGCACCCCTACCCGATATGCTGGGGTAGTACCGGTACCCCCACCAGTACTCTGCGGTAGTATTGGTACACCCACCGGTACTGCAGGGCAGTACCTGAACCCTTACTGGTTCGCTGGGGTACACCTGCTGACCTTACGGGCGTGCTGTGTAGACCAGACATTCCTACCTGACCCTCCAGGCTAGGCCCGGTATCCCTACCTGATGCTCTGCGGTAGGCCTGGCCCCCTACCCGACAATCTGGGGTAGTACCGGTACACCCACAGGTACTCCGCGGTACTTTTGCTATACCCACCGGTACTCCTTTATTGTACCGGAACCCTTACTGGTGCGCCGGGGTACACCTGCTGACCCTACGGGCGCGCCGATTTACGCCCACCCTTCCTACGTGACCCGCCGGGGTAGGCCTGGTATACCTACCCGATGTTTCGAGGTAGAACCGGTTCCCCCACCGGTACTCTGGGTTTGGAACGGAACCCTTTGTGATGCGCCAGAGAACACCAGCTGTCCCTTCGTGCGCGCTGGACTAGACCCGGCCTCCCTACCGGACCCCACAGGTTAGACCCGCTATCCCTACCTGATGCTCCGCATTAGGCTTGGCACCCATACCCGATGTTCTGGGGTAGTAGCGGTACCCCCACCGTTACTCTGCGGTAGTATCGGTACACCCACCCGTACTCCGGGGTAGTACGTGAACCCTTACTGGTTCACTGGGGTACACCTGTTGACGTTACTGGTGCGCGGTGTAGACCAGACATTCCTACCTGACCCTCCGTTTTAGGCACGGTATCCCTACCTGATGCTCCGTTGTTGGCCTGGCACCCCTACCCGATATGCTGGGGTAGTACCGCTACCCCCACCAGTACTCTGCGGTAGTATTGGTACACCCAGCGGTACTCCAGGGCAGTTCCTGAACACTTACTGGTTCACTGGGGTACACCTGCTGACCTTACGGGCGTGCTCTGTAGACCAGACATTCCTACCTGACCCTCCAGGCTAGGCCCGGTATCCCTACCTGATCCTCTGCGGTAGGCCTGGCCCCCTACCCGACAATCTGGGGTAGTACCGGTACACCCACAGGTACTCCGCGGTACTTTTGCTATTCCCACCGGTACTCCTGGATTGTACCGGAACCCTTACTGGTGCGCCGGGTTACACCTGCTGACCCTATGGGCTCGCCGCTTTACGCCCACCCTTCCTATCTGACCCTCCGGGGTAGGCCTGGTATACCTACCCGATGTTTCGAGGTAGAACCGGTTCCCCCACCGGTACTCTGGGGTTGGAACGGAACCCTTTGTGATGCGCCCGAGAACACCAGCTGTCCCTTCGTGCGCGCTGGACTAGACCCGGCCTCCTTACCGGACCCCACAGGTTAGACCCGCTATCCCTACCTGATGCTCCGCATTAGGCTTGGCACCCATACCCGATGTTCTGGGGTAGTACCGGTACCCCCACCGTTATTCTGCGGTAGTATCGGTACACCTAGCGGTACTCCAGGGCAGTACCTGAACACTTACTGGTTCGCTGGGGTACACCTGCTGACCTTACGGGCGTGCTCTGTACACCAGACATTCCTACCTGACCCTCCAGGCTAGGCCCGGTATCCCTACCTGATGCTCTGCGGTAGGCCTGGCCCCCTACCCGACAATCTGGGGTAGTACCGGTACACCCACAGGTACTCCGCGGTACTTTTGCTATACCCACCGGTACTCCTGGATTGTACCGGAACCCTTACTGGTGCGCCGGGGTACACCTGCTGACCCTACGGGCACACTGCTTTGGACCCACCCTTCCTACCTGACCCGCCGGGGTAGGCCTGGTATACCTACCCGATGTTTCGAGGTAGAACCGGTTCCCCCACCGGTACTCTGGGTTTGGAACGGAACCCTTTGTGATGCGCCAGAGAACACCAGCTGTCCCTTCGTGCGCGCTAGACTAGACCCGGCCTCCCTACCGGACCCCACAGGTTAGACCCGCTATCCCTACCTGATGCTCCGCATTAGGCTTGGCACCCATACCCGATGTTCTGGGGTAGTAGTGGTACCCCCACCGTTACTCTGCGGTAGTATCGGTACACCCACCGGTACTCCGGGGTAGTACGTGAACCCTTACTGGTTCACTGGGGTACACCTGCTGACGTTACTGGCGTGCGGTGTAGACCAGACATTCCTACCTGACCCTCCGTTTTAGGCCCGGTATCCCTACCTGATGCTCCGTTGGTCGTCTGGCACCCCTACCCGATATGCTGGGGTAGTACCGGTACCCCCACGGGTACTCTGCGGTAGTATTGGTACACCCACCGGTACTGCAGGGCAGTACCTGAACCCTTACTGGTTCGCTGGGGTACACCTGCTGACCTTATGGGCGTGCTGTGTAGACCAGACATTCCTACCTGACCCTCCAGGCTAGGCCCGGTATCCCTACCTGATGCTCTGCGGTAGGCCTGGCCCCCTACCCGACAATCTGGGGTAGTATCGGTACACCCACAGGTACTCCGCGGTACTTTTGCTATACCCACCAGTACTCCTGGATTTTACTGGAACCCTTACTGGTGCGCCAGGTTACACCTGCTGACCCTATGGTCTCGCCGCTTTACGCCCACCCTTCCTACCTGACCCTCCGGGGTAGGCCTTGTATACCTACCAAATGTTTCGAGGTAGAACCGGTTCCCCCACCGGTACTCTGGGGTTGGAACGGAACCCTTTGTGATGCGCCAGAGAACACCAGCTGTCCCTTCGTGCGCGCTGGACTAGACCCGGCCTCCCTACCGGACCCCACAGGTTAGACCCGCTATCCCTACCTGATGCTCCGCATTAGGCTTGGCACCCATACCCGATGTTCTGGGGTAGTAGCGGTACCCCCACCGTTACTCTGCGGTAGTATCGGTACACCCACCGGTACTCCGGGGTAGTACGTGAACACTTCCTGGTTCACTGGGGTACACCTGCTGACGTTACTGCCGCGCGGTGTGGACCAGACATTCCTACCTGACCCTCCGTTTTAGACCCGGTATCCCTACCTGATGCTCCGTTGTTGGCCTGGCACCCCTACCCGATATGCTGGGGTAGTACCGCTACCCCAACCGGTACTCTGCGGTAGTATTGGTACACCCACCGGTACTGCAGGGTAGTACCTGAACCCTTACTGGTTCGCTGGGGTACACCTGCTGACCTTACGGGCGTGCTCTGTACACCAGACATTCCTACCTAATCCTCCAGGCTAGGCCCGGTATCCCTACCTGATGCTCTGCGGTAGGACTGGCCCCCTACCCGACAATCTGGGGTAGTACCGGTACACCCACAGGTACTCCGCGGTACTTTTGCTATACCCACCGGTACTCCTGGATTGTACCGGAACCCTTACTGGTGCGCCGGGGTACACCTGCTGACCCTACGGGCGCGCCGCTTTACGCCCACCCTTCCTACCTGACCCGCCGGGGTAGGCCTGGTATACCTACCCGATGTTTCGAGGTAGAACCGGTTCCCCCACCGGTACTCTGGGTTTGGAACGGAACCCTTTGTGATGCGCCCGAGAACACCAGCTGTCCCTTCGTGCGCGCTGGACTAGACCCGGCCTCCTTACCGGACCCCACAGGTTAGACCCGCTATCCCTACCTGATGCTCCGCATTAGGCTTGGCACCCATACCCGATGTTCTGGGGTAGTACCGGTACCCCCACCGTTATTCTGCGGTAGTATCGGTACACCTAGCGGTACTCAAGGGCAGTACCTGAACACTTACTGGTTCGCTGGGGTACACCTGCTGACCTTACGGGCGTGCTCTGTACACCAGACATTCCTACCTGACCCTCCAGGCTAGGCCCGGTATCCCTACCTGATGCTCTGCGGTAGGCCTGGCCCCCTACCCGACAATCTGGGGTAGTACCGGTACACCCACAGGTACTCCGCGGTACTTTTGCTATACCCACCGGTACTCCTGGATTGTACCGGAACCCTTACTGGTGCGCCGGGGTACACCTGCTGACCCTACGGGCACACTGCTTTGGACCCACCCTTCCTACCTGACCCGCTGGGGTAGGCCTGGTATACCTACCCGATGTTTCGAGGTAGAACCGGTTCCCCCACCGGTACTCTGGGTTTGGAACGGAACCCTTTGTGATGCGCCAGAGAACACCAGCTGTCCCTTCGTGCGCGCTAGACTAGACCCGGCCTCCCTACCGGACCCCACAGGTTAGACCCGCTATCCCTACCTGATGCTCCGCATTAGGCTTGGCACCCATACCCGATGTTCTGGGGTAGTAGCGGTACCCCCACCGTTACTCTGCGGTAGTATCGGTACACCCACCGGTACTCCGGGGTAGTACGTGAACCCTTACTGGTTCACTGGGGTACACCTGCTGACGTTACTGGCGCGCGGTGTAGACCAGACATTCCTACCTGACCCTCCGTTTTAGGCCCGGTATCCCTACCTGATGCTCCGTTGGTCGTCTGGCACCCCTACCCGATATGCTGGGGTAGTACCGGTACCCCCACCGGTACTCTGCGGTAGTATCGGTACACCCACCGGTACTGCAGGGCAGTACCTGAACCCTTACTGGTTCGCCGGGGTACACCTGCTGACCTTACGGGCCTGCTGTGTAGACCAGACATTCCTACCTGACCCTCCAGGCTAGGCCCGGTATCCCTACCTGATGCTCTGCGGTAGGCCTGGCCCCCTACCCGACAATCTGGGGTAGTTCCGGTACACACAGAGGTACTCCGTGGTAATTTTGCTATACCCACCGGTACTCCTGGATTGTACCGGAACCCTTACTGGTGCGCCGGGTTACACCTGCTGACCCTATGGTCTCGCCGCTTTACGCCCACACTTCCTATCTGACCCTCCGGGGTAGGCCTGGTATACCTACCCGATGTTTCGAGGTAGAACCGGTTCCCCCACCGGTACTCTGGGTTTGGAACGGAACCCTTTCTGATGCGCCAGAGAACACCAGCTGTCCCTTCGTGCGCGCTGGACTAGACCCGGCCTCCCTACCGGACCCCACAGGTTAGACCCGCTATCCCTACCTGATGCTCCGCATTAGGCTTGGCACCCATACCCGATGTTCTGGGGTAGTAGCGGTACCCCCACCGTTACTCTGCGGTAGTATCGGTACACCCACCGGTACTCCGGGGTAGTACGTGAACCCTTACTGGTTCACTGGGGTACACCTGCTGACATTACTGCCGCGCGGTGTGGACCAGACATTCCTACCTGACCCTCCGTTTTAGGCCCGGTATCCCTACCTGATGCTCCGTTGGTCGTCTGGCACCCCTACCCGATATGCTGGGGTAGTACCGGTACCCCCACCGGTACTCTGCGGTAGTATTGGTACACCCACCGGTACTGCAGGGCAGTACCTGAACCCTTACTGGTTCGCTGGGGTACACCTGCTGACCTTATGGGCGTGCTGTGTAGACCAGACATTCCTACCTGACCCTCCAGGCTAGGCCCGGTATCCCTACCTGATGCTCTGCGGTAGGCCTGGCCCCCTACCCGACAATCTGGGGTAGTATCGGTACACCCACAGGTACTCCGCGGTACTTTTGCTATACCCACCGGTACTCCTGGATTTTACTGGAACCCTTACTGGTGCGCCGGGTTACACCTGCTGACCCTATGGGCTCGCCGCTTTACGCCCACCCTTCCTACCTGACCCTCCGGGGTAGGCCTGGTATACCTACCAAATGTTTCGAGGTAGAACCGGTTCCCCCACCGGTACTCTGGGGTTGGAACGGAACCCTTTGTGATGCGCCAGAGAACACCAGCTGTCCCTTCGTGCGCGCTGGACTAGACCCGGCCTCCCTACCGGACCCCACAGGTTAGACCCGCTATCCCTACCTGATGCTCCGCATTAGGCTTGGCACCCATACCCGATGTTCTGGGGTAGTAGCGGTACCCCCACCATTACTCTGCGGTAGTATCGTTACACCCACCGGTACTCAGGGGTAGTACGTGAACCCTTACTGGTTCACTGGGGTACACCTGCTGACGTTACTGGCGTGCGGTGTGGACCAGACATTCCTACATGACCCTCCGTTTTAGGCCCGGTATCCCTACCTGATGCTCCGTTGGTCGTCTGGCACCCCTACCCGATATGCTGGGGTAGTACCGGTACCCCCACCGGTACTCTGCGGTAGTATTGGTACACCCACCGGTACTGCAGGGCAGTACCTGAACCCTTACTGGTTCGCTGGGGTACACCTGCTGACCTTACGGGCGTGCTGTGTAGACCAGACATTCCTACCTGACCCTCCAGGCTAGGCCCGGTATCCCTACCTGATGCTCTGCGGTAGGCCTGGCCCCCTACCCGACAATCTGGGGTAGTACCGGTACACCCACAGGTACTCCGCGGTACTTTTGCTATACCCACCGGTACTCCTGGATTGTACCGGAACCCTTACTGGTGCGCCGGGGTACACCTGCTGACCCTACGGGCGTGCCGATTTACGCCCACCCTTCCTACGTGACCCGCCGGGGTAGGCCTGGTATACCTACCCGATGTTTCGAGGTAGAACCGGTTCCCCCACCGGTACTCTGGGTTTGGAACGGAACCCTTTGTGATGCGCCAGAGAACACCAGCTGTCCCTTCGTGCGCGCTGGACTAGACCCGGCCTCCCTACCGGACCCCACAGGTTAGACCCGCTATCCCTACCTGATGCTCCGCATTAGGCTTGGCACCCATACCCGATGTTCTGGGGTACTAGCGGTACCCCCACCGTTACTCTGCGGTAGTATCGGTACACCCACCGGTACTCCGGGGTAGTACGTGAACCCTTACTGGTTCACTGGGGTACACCTGTTGACGTTACTGGTGCGCGGTGTAGACCAGACATTCCTACCTGACCCTCCGTTTTAGGCCCGGTATCCCTACCTGATGCTCCGTTGTTGGCCTGGCACCCCTACCCGATATGCTGGGGTAGTACCGCTACCCCCACCGGTACTCTGCGGTAGTATTGGTACACCCACCGGTACTCTAGGGCAGTACCTGAACACTTACTGGTACGCTGGGGTACACCTGCTGACCTTACGGGCCTGCTATGTAGACCAGACATTCCTACCTGACCCTCCAGGCTAGGCCCGGTATCCCTACCTGATGCTCTGCGGTAGGCCTGGCCCCCTACCCGACAATCTGGGGTAGTACCGGTACACCCACAGGTACTCCGCGGTACTTTTGCTATACCCACCGGTACTCCTGGATTGTACCGGAACCCTTACTGGTGCGCCGGGTTACACCTGCTGACCCTACGGGCGCGCCGTTTTACGCCCACCCTTCCTACCTGACCCGCCGGGGTAGGCCTGGTATACCTACCCGATGTTTCGAGGTAGAACCGGTTCCCCCACCGGTACTCTGGGTTTGGAACGGAACCCTTTGTGATGCGCCAGAGAACACCAGCTGTCCCTTCGTGCGCGCTGGACTAGACGCGGCCTCCCTACCGGACCCCACAGGTTAGACCCGCTATCCCTACCTGATGCTCCGCATTAGGCTTGGCACCCATACCCGATGTTCTGGGGTAGTAGCGGCACCCCCACCGTTACTCTGCGGTAGTATCGGTACACCCACCGGTACTCCGGTGTAGTACGTGAACCCTTACTGGTTCACTGGGGTACATCTGCTGACGTTACTGGCACGCGGTGTAGACCAGACATTCCTACCTGACCCTCCGTTTTAGACCCGGTATCCCTACCTGATGCTCCGTTGTTGGCCTGGCACCCCTACCCGATATGCTGGGGTAGTACCGGTACCCCCACCGGTACTCTGCGGTAGTATTGGTACACCCACCGGTACTGCAGGGTAGTACCTGAACCCTTACTGGTTCGCTGGGGTACACCTGCTGACCTTATGGGCGTGCTGTGTAGACCAGACATTCCTACCTGACCCTCCAGGCTAGGCCCGGTATCCCTACCTGATGCTCTGCGGTAGGCCTGGCCCCCTACCCGACAATCTGGGTTAGTTCCGGTACACACAGAGGTACTCCGTGGTAATTTTGCTATACCCACCGGTACTCCTGGATTGTACCGGAACCCTTACTGGTGCGCCGGGTTACACCTGCTGACCCTATGGTCTCGCCGCTTTACGCCCACACTTCCTATCTGACCCTCCGGGGTAGGCCTGGTATACCTACCCGATGTTTCGAGGTAGAACCGGTTCCCCCACCGGTACTCTGGGTTTGGAACGGAACCCTTTGTGATGCGCCAGAGAACAGCAGCTGTCCCTTCGTGCGCGCTGGACTAGACCCGGCCTCCCTACCGGACCCCACAGGTTAGACCCGCTATCCCTACCTGATGCTCCGCATTAGGCTTGGCACCCATACCCGATGTTCTGGGGTAGTAGCGGTACCCCCACCGTTACTCTGCGGTAGTATCGGTACACCCACCGGTACTCCGGGGTAGTACGTGAACACTTCCTGGTTCACTGGGGTACACCTGCTGACATTACTTCCGCGCGGTGTGGACCAGACATTCCTACCTGACCTTCTGTGTTAGTCCCGGTATCCCTACCTGATGCTCCGTTGTTGGCCTGGCATCCCTACCCGATATGCTGGGGTAGTACCGGTACCCCCACCGTTACTCTGCGGTAGTATCGGTACACCCACCGGTTCTCCGGGGTAGTACGTGAACCCTTACTGGTTCACCGGGGTACACCTGATGACGTTACAGGCACGCGGTATAGACGAGACATTCCTACCTGACCCTCCGTCTTAGTCCCGGTATTCCTACCTGATGCTCCGTTGTTGGCCTGGCACCCCTACCCGATATGCTGGGGTAGTACCGGTACCCCCACCGGTACTCTGCGGTAGTATTGGTACACCCACCGGTACTCCAGGGTAGTACCTGAACCCTTACTGGTTCGCTGGGGTACACCTGCTGACCTTACGGGCGTGCTGTGTAGACCAGACATTCCTACCTGACCCTCCAGGCTAGGCCCGGTATCCCTACCTGATGCTCTGCGGTAGGCCTGGCCCCCTACCCGACAATCTGGGGTAGTACCGGTACACCCACAGGTACTCCACGGTACTTTTGCTATATCCACCGGTACTCCTGGATTGTACCGGAACCCTTACTGGTGCGCCGGGGTACACCTGCTGACCCTACGGGCGCGCCGCTTTACGCCCACCCTTCCTACCTGACCCGCCGGGGTAGGCCTGGTATACCTACCCGATGTTTCGAGGTAGAACCGGTTCCCCCACCGGTACTCTGGGTTTGGAACGGAACCCTTTGTGATGCGCCCGAGAACACCAGCTGTCCCTTCGTGCGCGCTGGACTAGACCCGGCCTCCTTACCGGACCCCACAGGTTAGACCCGCTATCCCTACCTGATGCTCCGCATTAGGCTTGGCACCCATACCCGATGTTCTGGGGTAGTACCGGTACCCCCACCGTTATTCTGCGGTAGTATCGGTACACCTAGCGGTACTCCAGGGCAGTACCTGAACACTTACTGGTTCGCTGGGGTACACCTGCTGACCTTACGGGCGTGCTCTGTACACCAGACATTCCTACCTGACCCTCCAGGCTAGGCCCGGTATCCCTACCTGATGCTCTGCGGTAGGCCTGGCCCCCTACCCGACAATCTGGGGTAGTACCGGTACACCCACAGGTACTCCGCGGTACTTTTGCTATACCCACCGGTACTCCTGGATTGTACCGGAACCCTTACTGGTGCGCCGGGGTACACCTGCTGACCCTACGGGCACACTGCT
Organism: Astur gentilis; assembly: GCF_929443795.1. Lineage (NCBI taxonomy): Eukaryota > Metazoa > Chordata > Aves > Accipitriformes > Accipitridae > Astur > Astur gentilis. Next base: position 4,430,634 of record NW_026060868.1, on the reverse strand, counting down.
TTGGACCCACCCTTCCTACCTGACCCGCCGGGGTAGGCCTGGTATACCTACCCGATGTTTCGAGGTAGAACCGGTTCCCCCACCGGTACTCTGGGTTTGGAACGGAACCCTTTGTGATGCGCCAGAGAACACCAGCTGTCCCTTCGTGCGCGCTAGACTAGACCCGGCCTCCCTACCGGACCCCACAGGTTAGACCCGCTATCCCTACCTGATGCTCCGCATTAGGCTTGGCACCCATACCCGATGTTCTGGGGTAGTAGTGGTACCCCCACCGTTACTCTGCGGTAGTATCGGTACACCCACCGGTACTCCGGGGTAGTACGTGAACCCTTACTGGTTCACTGGGGTACACCTGCTGACGTTACTGGCGTGCGGTGTAGACCAGACATTCCTACCTGACCCTCCGTTTTAGGCCCGGTATCCCTACCTGATGCTCCGTTGGTCGTCTGGCACCCCTACCCGATATGCTGGGGTAGTACCGGTACCCCCACGGGTACTCTGCGGTAGTATTGGTACACCCACCGGTACTGCAGGGCAGTACCTGAACCCTTACTGGTTCGCTGGGGTACACCTGCTGACCTTATGGGCGTGCTGTGTAGACCAGACATTCCTACCTGACCCTCCAGGCTAGGCCCGGTATCCCTACCTGATGCTCTGCGGTAGGCCTGGCCCCCTACCCGACAATCTGGGGTAGTATCGGTACACCCACAGGTACTCCGCGGTACTTTTGCTATACCCACCAGTACTCCTGGATTTTACTGGAACCCTTACTGGTGCGCCAGGTTACACCTGCTGACCCTATGGTCTCGCCGCTTTACGCCCACCCTTCCTACCTGACCCTCCGGGGTAGGCCTGGTATACCTACCAAATGTTTCGAGGTAGAACCGGTTCCCCCACCGGTACTCTGGGGTTGGAACGGAACCCTTTGTGATGCGCCAGAGAACACCAGCTGTCCCTTCGTGCGCGCTGGACTAGACGCGGCCTCCCTACCGGACCCCACAGGTTAGACCCGCTATCCCTACCTGATGCTCCGCATTAGGCTTGGCACCCATACCCGATGTTCTGGGGTAGTAGCGGTACCCCCACCGTTACTCTGCGGTAGTATCGGTACACCCACCGGTACTCCGGGGTAGTACGTGAACACTTCCTGGTTCACTGGGGTACACCTGCTGACGTTACTGCCGCGCGGTGTGGACCAGACATTCCTACCTGACCCTCCGTTTTAGACCCGGTATCCCTACCTGATGCTCCGTTGTTGGCCTGGCACCCCTACCCGATATGCTGGGGTAGTACCGCTACCCCAACCGGTACTCTGCGGTAGTATTGGTACACCCACCGGTACTGCAGGGTAGTACCTGAACCCTTACTGGTTCGCTGGGGTACACCTGCTGACCTTACGGGCGTGCTCTGTACACCAGACATTCCTACCTAATCCTCCAGGCTAGGCCCGGTATCCCTACCTGATGCTCTGCGGTAGGACTGGCCCCCTACCCGACAATCTGGGGTAGTACCGGTACACCCACAGGTACTCCGCGGTACTTTTGCTATACCCACCGGTACTCCTGGATTGTACCGGAACCCTTACTGGTGCGCCGGGGTACACCTGCTGACCCTACGGGCGCGCCGCTTTACGCCCACCCTTCCGACCTGACCCGCCGGGGTAGGCCTGGTATACCTACCCGATGTTTCGAGGTAGAACCGGTTCCCCCACCGGTACTCTGGGTTTGGAACGGAACCCTTTGTGATGCGCCCGAGAACACCAGCTGTCCCTTCGTGCGCGCTGGACTAGACCCGGCCTCCTTACCGGACCCCACAGGTTAGACCCGCTATCCCTACCTGATGCTCCGCATTAGGCTTGGCACCCATACCCGATGTTCTGGGGTAGTACCGGTACCCCCACCGTTATTCTGCGGTAGTATCGGTACACCTAGCGGTACTCAAGGGCAGTACCTGAACACTTACTGGTTCGCTGGGGTACACCTGCTGACCTTACGGGCGTGCTCTGTACACCAGACATTCCTACCTGACCCTCCAGGCTAGGCCCGGTATCCCTACCTGATGCTCTGCGGTAGGCCTGGCCCCCTACCCGACAATCTGGGGTAGTACCGGTACACCCACAGGTACTCCGCGGTACTTTTGCTATACCCACCGGTACTCCTGGATTGTACCGGAACCCTTACTGGTGCGCCGGGGTACACCTGCTGACCCTACGGGCACACTGCTTTGGACCCACCCTTCCTACCTGACCCGCTGGGGTAGGCCTGGTATACCTACCCGATGTTTCGAGGTAGAACCGGTTCCCCCACCGGTACTCTGGGTTTGGAACGGAACCCTTTGTGATGCGCCAGAGAACACCAGCTGTCCCTTCGTGCGCGCTAGACTAGACCCGGCCTCCCTACCGGACCCCACAGGTTAGACCCGCTATCCCTACCTGATGCTCCGCATTAGGCTTGGCACCCATACCCGATGTTCTGGGGTAGTAGCGGTACCCCCACCGTTACTCTGCGGTAGTATCGGTACACCCACCGGTACTCCGGGGTAGTACGTGAACCCTTACTGGTTCACTGGGGTACACCTGCTGACGTTACTGGCGCGCGGTGTAGACCAGACATTCCTACCTGACCCTCCGTTTTAGGCCCGGTATCCCTACCTGATGCTCCGTTGGTCGTCTGGCACCCCTACCCGATATGCTGGGGTAGTACCGGTACCCCCACCGGTACTCTGCGGTAGTATCGGTACACCCACCGGTACTCCAGGGCAGTACCTGAACCCTTACTGGTTCGCCGGGGTACACCTGCTGACCTTACGGGCCTGCTGTGTAGACCAGACATTCCTACCTGACCCTCCAGGCTAGGCCCGGTATCCCTACCTGATGCTCTGCGGTAGGCCTGGCCCCCTACCCGACAATCTGGGGTAGTTCCGGTACACACAGAGGTACTCCGTGGTAATTTTGCTATACCCACCGGTACTCCTGGATTGTACCGGAACCCTTACTGGTGCGCCGGGTTACACCTGCTGACCCTATGGTCTCGCCGCTTTACGCCCACACTTCCTATCTGACCCTCCGGGGTAGGCCTGGTATACCTACCCGATGTTTCGAGGTAGAACCGGTTCCCCCACCGGTACTCTGGGTTTGGAACGGAACCCTTTCTGATGCGCCAGAGAACACCAGCTGTCCCTTCGTGCGCGCTGGACTAGACCCGGCCTCCCTACCGGACCCCACAGGTTAGACCCGCTATCCCTACCTGATGCTCCGCATTAGGCTTGGCACCCATACCCGATGTTCTGGGGTAGTAGCGGTACCCCCACCGTTACTCTGCGGTAGTATCGGTACACCCACCGGTACTCCGGGGTAGTACGTGAACCCTTACTGGTTCACTGGGGTACACCTGCTGACATTACTGCCGCGCGGTGTGGACCAGACATTCCTACCTGACCCTCCGTTTTAGGCCCGGTATCCCTACCTGATGCTCCGTTGGTCGTCTGGCACCCCTACCCGATATGCTGGGGTAGTACCGGTACCCCCACCGGTACTCTGCGGTAGTATTGGTACACCCACCGGTACTGCAGGGCAGTACCTGAACCCTTACTGGTTCGCTGGGGTACACCTGCTGACCTTATGGGCGTGCTGTGTAGACCAGACATTCCTACCTGACCCTCCAGGCTAGGCCCGGTATCCCTACCTGATGCTCTGCGGTAGGCCTGGCCCCCTACCCGACAATCTGGGGTAGTATCGGTACACCCACAGGTACTCCGCGGTACTTTTGCTATACCCACCGGTACTCCTGGATTTTACTGGAACCCTTACTGGTGCGCCGGGTTACACCTGCTGACCCTATGGGCTCGCCGCTTTACGCCCACCCTTCCTACCTGACCCTCCGGGGTAGGCCTGGTATACCTACCAAATGTTTCGAGGTAGAACCGGTTCCCCCACCGGTACTCTGGGGTTGGAACGGAACCCTTTGTGATGCGCCAGAGAACACCAGCTGTCCCTTCGTGCGCGCTGGACTAGACCCGGCCTCCCTACCGGACCCCACAGGTTAGACCCGCTATCCCTACCTGATGCTCCGCATTAGGCTTGGCACCCATACCCGATGTTCTGGGGTAGTAGCGGTACCCCCACCATTACTCTGCGGTAGTATCGTTACACCCACCGGTACTCCGGTGTAGTACGTGAACCCTTACTGGTTCACTGGGGTACATCTGCTGACGTTACTGGCACGCGGTGTAGACCAGACATTCCTACCTGACCCTCCGTTTTAGACCCGGTATCCCTACCTGATGCTCCGTTGTTGGCCTGGCACCCATACCCGATATGCTGGGGTAGTACCGGTACCCCCACCGGTACTCTGCGGTAGTATTGGTACACCCACCGGTACTGCAGGGTAGTACCTGAACCCTTACTGGTTCGCTGGGGTACACCTGCTGACCTTATGGGCGTGCTGTGTAGACCAGACATTCCTACCTGACCCTCCAGGCTAGGCCCGGTATCCCTACCTGATGCTCTGCGGTAGGCCTGGCCCCCTACCCGACAATCTGGGTTAGTTCCGGTACACACAGAGGTACTCCGTGGTAATTTTGCTATACCCACCGGTACTCCTGGATTGTACCGGAACCCTTACTGGTGCGCCGGGTTACACCTGCTGACCCTATGGTCTCGCCGCTTTACGCCCACACTTCCTATCTGACCCTCCGGGGTAGGCCTGGTATACCTACCCGATGTTTCGAGGTAGAACCGGTTCCCCCACCGGTACTCTGGGGTTGGAACGGAACCCTTTGTGATGCGCCAGAGAACACCAGCTGTCCCTTCGTGCGCGCTGGACTAGACCCGGCCTCCCTACCGGACCCCACAGGTTAGACCCGCTATCCCTACCTGATGCTCCGCATTAGGCTTGGCACCCATACCCGATGTTCTGGGGTAGTAGCGGTACCCCCACCGTTACTCTGCGGTAGTATCGGTACACCCACCGGTACTCCGGGGTAGTACGTGAACACTTCCTGGTTCACTGGGGTACACCTGCTGACATTACTGCCGCGCGGTGTGGACCAGACATTCCTACCTGACCTTCTGTGTTAGTCCCGGTATCCCTACCTGATGCTCCGTTGTTGGCCTGGCATCCCTACCCGATATGCTGGGGTAGTACCGGTACCCCCACCGGTACTCTGTGGTAGTATTGGTACACCCACCGGTACTCCAGGGCAGTACCTGAACCATTACTGGTTCGCTGGGGTACACCTGCTGACCTTACGGGCCTGCTGTGTAGACCAGACATTCCTACCTGACCCTCCAGGCTAGGCCCGGTATCCCTACCTGATGCTCTGCGGTAGGCCTGGCCCCCTACCCGACAATCTGGGGTAGTACCGGTACACCCACAGGTACTCCGCGGTACTTTTGCTATACCCACCGGTACTCCTGGATTGTACCGGAACCCTTACTGGTGCGCCGGGGTACACCTGCTGACCCTACGGGCACACTGCTTTGGACCCACCCTTCCTACCTGACCCGCCGGGGTAGGTCTGGTATACCTACCCGATGTTTCGAGGTAGAACCGGTTCCCCCACCGGTACTCTGGGGTTGGAACGGAACCCTTTGTGATGCGCCAGAGAACACCAGCTGTCCCTTCGTGCGCGCTGGACTAGACCCGGCCTCCCTACCGGACCCCACAGGTTAGACCCGCTATCCCTACCTGATGCTCCGCACTAGGCTTGGCACCCATACCCGATGTTCTGGGGTAGTAGCGGTACCCCCACCGTTACTCTGCGGTAGTATCAGTACACCCACCGGTACTTCGGGGTAATACGTGAACCCTTACTGGTTCACCGGGGTACACCTGATGACGTTACAGGCACGCGGTATAGAACAGACATTCTTCCTGACCCTCCGTCTTAGTCCCGGTATTCCTACCTGATGCTCCGTTGTTGGCCTGGCACCCCTACCCGATATGCTGGGGTAGTACCGGTACCCCCACCGGTACTCTGCGGTAGTATTGGTACACCCACCGGTACTCCAGGGTAGTACCTGAACCCTTACTGGTTCGCTGGGGTACACCTGCTGACCTTACGGGCGTGCTGTGTAGACCAGACATTCCTACCTGATCCTCCAGGCTAGGCCCGGTATCCCTACCTGATGCTCTGCGGTAGGCCTGGCCCCCTACCCGAAAATCTGGGGTAGTTCCGGTACACACAGAGGTACTCCGCGGTAATTTTGCTATATCCACCGGTACTCCTGGATTGTACCGGAACCCTTACTGGTGCGCCGGGGTACACCTGCTGACCCTACGGGCGCGCCGCTTTACGCCCACCCTTCCTACCTGACCCGCCGGGGTAGGCCTGGTATACCTACCCGATGTTTCGAGGTAGAACCGGTTCCCCCACCGGTACTCTGGGTTTGGAACGGAACACTTTGTGATGCGCCCGAGAACACCAGCTGTCCCTTCGTGCGCGCTGGACTAGACCCGGCCTCCTTACCGGACCCCACAGGTTAGACCCGCTATCCCTACCTGATGCTCCGCATTAGGCTTGGCACCCATACCCGATGTTCTGGGGTAGTACCGGTACCCCCACCGTTATTCTGCGGTAGTATCGGTACACCTAGCGGTACTCCAGGGCAGTACCTGAACACTTACTGGTTCGCTGGGGTACACCTGCTGACCTTACGGGCGTGCTCTGTACACCAGACATTCCTACCTGACCCTCCAGGCTAGGCCCGGTATCCCTACCTGATGCTCTGCGGTAGGCCTGGCCCCCTACCCGACAATCTGGGGTAGTACCGGTACACCCACAGGTACTCCGCGGTACTTTTGCTATACCCACCGGTACTCCTGCATTGTACCGGAACCCTTACTGGTGCGCCGGGGTACACCTGCTGACCCTACGGGCACACTGCTTTGGACCCACCCTTCCTACCTGACCCGCCGGGGTAGGCCTGGTATACCTCCCCGATGTTTCGAGGTAGAACCGGTTCCCCCACCGGTACTCTGGGTTTGGAACGGAACCCTTTGTGATTCGCCAGAGAACACCAGCTGTCCCTTCGTGCGCGCTAGACTAGACCCGGCCTCCCTACCGGACCCCACAGGTTAGACCCGCTATCCCTACCTGATGCTCCGCATTAGGCTTGGCACCCATACCCGATGTTCTGGGGTAGTAGCGGTACCCCCACCGTTACTCTGCGGTAGTATCGGTACACCCACCGGTACTCCGGGGTAGTACGTGAAAACTTCCTGGTTCACTGGAGTACACCTGCTGACGTTACTGCCGCGCGGTGTGGACCAGACATTCCTACCTGATCCTCCGTTTTAGACCCGGTATCCCTACCTGATGCTCCGTTGTTGGCCTGGCACCCCTACCCGATATGCTGGGGTAGTACCGCTACCCCCACCGGTACTCTGCGGTAGTATTGGTACACCCACCGGTACTCCAGGGCAGTACCTGAACCCTTACTGGTTCGCTGGGGTACACCTGCTGACCTTACGGGCCTGCTGTGTAGACCAGACATTCCTACCTGACCCTCCAGGCTAGGCCCGGTATCCCTACCTGATGCTCTGCGGTAGGCCTGGCCCCCTACCCGACAATCTGGGATAGTACCGGTACACCCACAGGTACTCCGCGGTACTTTTGCTATACCCACCGGTACTCCTGGATTGTACCGGAACCCTTACTGGTGCGCCAGGGTACACCTGCTGACCCTACGGGCGCGCCGCTTTACGCCCACCCTTCCTACCTGACCCGCCGGGGTAGGCCTGGTATACCTACCCGATGTTTCGAGGTAGAACCGGTTCCCCCACCGGTACTCTGGGGTTGGAACGGAACCCTTTGTGATGCGCCAGAGAACACCAGCTGTCCCTTCGTGCGCGCTGGACTAGACCCGGCCTCCCTACCGGAGCCCACAGGTTAGACCCGCTATCCCTACCTGATGCTCCGCATTAGGCTTGGCACCCATACCCAATGTTCTGGGGTAGTAGCGGTACCCCCACCGTTACTCTGCGGTAGTATCGGTACACCCACCGGTACTCCGGGGTAGTACGTGAACCCTTACTGGTTCACTGGGGTACACCTGCTGACGTTACTGGCGTGCGGTGTAGACCAGACATTCCTACATGACCCTCCGTTTTAGGCCCGGTATCCCTACCTGATGCTCCGTTGGTCGTCTGGCACCCCTACCCGATATGCTGGGGTAGTACCGGTACCCCCACCGGTACTCTGCGGTAGTATTGGTACACCCACCGGTACTGCAGGGCAGTACCTGAACCCTTACTGGTTCGCTGGGGTACACTTGCTGACCTTATGGGCGTGCTGTGTAGACCAGACATTCCTACCTGACCCTCCAGGCTAGGCCCGGTATCCCTACCTGATGCTCTGCGGTAGGCCTGGCCCCCTACCCGACAATCTGGGGTAGTATCGGTACACCCACAGGTACTCCGCGGTACTTTTGCTATACCCACCGGTACTCCTGGATTTTACTGGAACCCTTACTGGTGCGCCGGGTTACACCTGCTGAGCCTACGGGCGCGCCGCTTTACGCCCACCCTTCCTGCCTGACCCGCCGGGGTAGGCCTGGTATACCTACCCGATGTTTCGAGGTAGAACCGGTTCCCCCACCGGTACTCTGGGGTTGGAACGGAACCCTTTGTGATGCGCCAGAGAACACCAGCTGTCCCTTCGTGCGCGCTGGACTAGACCCGGCCTCCCTACCGGACCCCACAGGTTAGACCCGCTATCCCTACCTGATGCTCCGCATTAGGCTTGGCACCCATACCCGATGTTCTGGGGTAGTAGCGGTACCCCCACCGTTACTCTGCGGTAGTATCGGTACACCCACCGGTACTCCGGGGTAGTACGTGAAAACTTCCTGGTTCACTGGAGTACACCTGCTGACGTTACTGCCGCGCGGTGTGGACCAGACATTCCTACCTGATCCTCCGTTTTAGACCCGGTATCCCTACCTGATGCTCCGTTGTTGGCCTGGCACCCCTACCCGATATGCTGGGGTAGTACCGCTACCCCCACCGGTACTCTGCGGTAGTATTGGTACACCCACCGGTACTCCAGGGCAGTACCTGAACCCTTACTGGTTCGCTGGGGTACACCTGCTGACCTTACGGGCCTGCTGTGTAGACCAGACATTCCTACCTGACCCTCCAGGCTAGGCCCGGTATCCCTACCTGATGCTCTGCGGTAGGCCTGGCCCCCTACCCGACAATCTGGGATAGTACCGGTACACCCACAGGTACTCCGCGGTACTTTTGCTATACCCACCGGTACTCCTGGATTGTACCGGAACCCTTACTGGTGCGCCAGGGTACACCTGCTGACCCTACGGGCGCGCCGCTTTACGCCCACCCTTCCTACCTGACCCGCCGGGGTAGGCCTGGTATACCTACCCGATGTTTCGAGGTAGAACCGGTTCCCCCACCGGTACTCTGGGGTTGGAACGGAACCCTTTGTGATGCGCCAGAGAACACCAGCTGTCCCTTCGTGCGCGCTGGACTAGACCCGGCCTCCCTACCGGAGCCCACAGGTTAGACCCGCTATCCCTACCTGATGCTCCGCATTAGGCTTGGCACCCATACCCAATGTTCTGGGGTAGTAGCGGTACCCCCACCGTTACTCTGCGGTAGTATCGGTACACCCACCGGTACTCCGGGGTAGTACGTGAACCCTTACTGGTTCACTGGGGTACACCTGCTGACGTTACTGGCGTGCGGTGTAGACCAGACATTCCTACATGACCCTCCGTTTTAGGCCCGGTATCCCTACCTGATGCTCCGTTGGTCGTCTGGCACCCCTACCCGATATGCTGGGGTAGTACCGGTACCCCCACCGGTACTCTGCGGTAGTATTGGTACACCCACCGGTACTGCAGGGCAGTACCTGAACCCTTACTGGTTCGCTGGGGTACACTTGCTGACCTTATGGGCGTGCTGTGTAGACCAGACATTCCTACCTGACCCTCCAGGCTAGGCCCGGTATCCCTACCTGATGCTCTGCGGTAGGCCTGGCCCCCTACCCGACAATCTGGGGTAGTATCGGTACACCCACAGGTACTCCGCGGTACTTTTGCTATACCCACCGGTACTCCTGGATTTTACTGGAACCCTTACTGGTGCGCCGGGTTACACCTGCTGAGCCTACGGGCGCGCCGCTTTACGCCCACCCTTCCTGCCTGACCCGCCGGGGTAGGCCTGGTATACCTACCCGATGTTTCGAGGTAGAACCGGTTCCCCCACCGGTACTCTGGGGTTGGAACGGAACCCTTTGTGATGCGCCAGAGAACACCAGCTGTCCCTTCGTGCGCGCTGGACTAGACCCGGCCTCCCTACCGGACCCCACAGGTTAGACCCGCTATCCCTACCTGATGCTCCGCATTAGGCTTGGCACCCATACCCGATGTTCTGGGGTAGTAGCGGTACCCCCACCGTTACTCTGCGGTAGTATCGGTACACCCACCGGTACTCCGGGGTAGTACGTGAAAACTTCCTGGTTCACTGGAGTACACCTGCTGACGTTACTGCCGCGCGGTGTGGACCAGACATTCCTACCTGATCCTCCGTTTTAGACCCGGTATCCCTACCTGATGCTCCGTTGTTGGCCTGGCACCCCTACCCGATATGCTGGGGTAGTACCGCTACCCCCACCGGTACTCTGCGGTAGTATTGGTACACCCACCGGTACTCCAGGGCAGTACCTGAACCCTTACTGGTTCGCTGGGGTACACCTGCTGACCTTACGGGCCTGCTGTGTAGACCAGACATTCCTACCTGACCCTCCAGGCTAGGCCCGGTATCCCTACCTGATGCTCTGCGGTAGGCCTGGCCCCCTACCCGACAATCTGGGATAGTACCGGTACACCCACAGGTACTCCGCGGTACTTTTGCTATACCCACCGGTACTCCTGGATTGTACCGGAACCCTTACTGGTGCGCCAGGGTACACCTGCTGACCCTACGGGCGCGCCGCTTTACGCCCACCCTTCCTACCTGACCCGCCGGGGTAGGCCTGGTATACCTACCCGATGTTTCGAGGTAGAACCGGTTCCCCCACCGGTACTCTGGGGTTGGAACGGAACCCTTTGTGATGCGCCAGAGAACACCAGCTGTCCCTTCGTGCGCGCTGGACTAGACCCGGCCTCCCTACCGGGGCCCACAGGTTAGACCCGCTATCCCTACCTGATGCTCCGCATTAGGCTTGGCACCCATACCCAATGTTCTGGGGTAGTAGCGGTACCCCCACCGTTACTCTGCGGTAGTATCGGTACACCCACCGGTACTCCGGGGTAGTACGTGAACCCTTACTGGTTCACTGGGGTACACCTGCTGACGTTACTGGCGTGCGGTGTAGACCAGACATTCCTACATGACCCTCCGTTTTAGGCCCGGTATCCCTACCTGATGCTCCGTTGGTCGTCTGGCACCCCTACCCGATATGCTGGGGTAGTACCGGTACCCCCACCGGTACTCTGCGGTAGTATTGGTACACCCACCGGTACTGCAGGGCAGTACCTGAACCCTTACTGGTTCGCTGGGGTACACTTGCTGACCTTATGGGCGTGCTGTGTAGACCAGACATTCCTACCTGACCCTCCAGGCTAGGCCCGGTATCCCTACCTGATGCTCTGCGGTAGGCCTGGCCCCCTACCCGACAATCTGGGGTAGTATCGGTACACCCACAGGTACTCCGCGGTACTTTTGCTATACCCACCGGTACTCCTGGATTTTACTGGAACCCTTACTGGTGCGCCGGGTTACACCTGCTGAGCCTACGGGCGCGCCGCTTTACGCCCACCCTTCCTGCCTGACCCGCCGGGGTAGGCCTGGTATACCTACCCGATGTTTCGAGGTAGAACCGGTTCCCCCACCGGTACTCTGGGGTTGGAACGGAACCCTTTGTGATGCGCCAGAGAACACCAGCTGTCCCTTCGTGCGCGCTGGACTAGACCCGGCCTCCCTACCGGACCCCACAGGTTAGACCCGCTATCCCTACCTGATGCTCCGCATTAGGCTTGGCACCCATACCCGATGTTCTGGGGTAGTAGCGGTACCCCCACCGTTACTCTGCGGTAGTATCGGTACACCCACCGGTACTCCGGGGTAGTACGTGAAAACTTCCTGGTTCACTGGAGTACACCTGCTGACGTTACTGCCGCGCGGTGTGGACCAGACATTCCTACCTGATCCTCCGTTTTAGACCCGGTATCCCTACCTGATGCTCCGTTGTTGGCCTGGCACCCCTACCCGATATGCTGGGGTAGTACCGCTACCCCCACCGGTACTCTGCGGTAGTATTGGTACACCCACCGGTACTCCAGGGCAGTACCTGAACCCTTACTGGTTCGCTGGGGTACACCTGCTGACCTTACGGGCCTGCTGTGTAGACCAGACATTCCTACCTGACCCTCCAGGCTAGGCCCGGTATCCCTACCTGATGCTCTGCGGTAGGCCTGGCCCCCTACCCGACAATCTGGGATAGTATCTGTACACCCACAGGTACTCTGCGGTACTTTTGCTATACCCACCGGTACTCCTGGATTGTACCGGAACCCTTACTGGTGCGCCAGGGTACACCTGCTGACCCTACGGGCGCGCCGCTTTACGCCCACCCTTCCTACCTGACCCGCCGGGGTAGGCCTGGTATACCTACCCGATGTTTCGAGGTAGAACCGGTTCCCCCACCGGTACTCTGGGGTTGGAACGGAACCCTTTGTGATGCGCCAGAGAACACCAGCTGTCCCTTCGTGCGCGCTGGACTAGACCCGGCCTCCCTACCGGAGCCCACAGGTTAGACCCGCTATCCCTACCTGATGCTCCGCATTAGGCTTGGCACCCATACCCAATGTTCTGGGGTAGTAGCGGTACCCCCACCGTTACTCTGCGGTAGTATCGGTACACCCACCGGTACTCCGGGGTAGTACGTGAACCCTTACTGGTTCACTGGGGTACACCTGCTGACGTTACTGGCGTGCGGTGTAGACCAGACATTCCTACATGACCCTCCGTTTTAGGCCCGGTATCCCTACCTGATGCTCCGTTGGTCGTCTGGCACCCCTACCCGATATGCTGGGGTAGTACCGGTACCCCCACCGGTACTCTGCGGTAGTATTGGTACACCCACCGGTACTGCAGGGCAGTACCTGAACCCTTACTGGTTCGCTGGGGTACACTTGCTGACCTTATGGGCGTGCTGTGTAGACCAGACATTCCTACCTGACCCTCCAGGCTAGGCCCGGTATCCCTACCTGATGCTCTGCGGTAGGCCTGGCCCCCTACCCGACAATCTGGGGTAGTATCGGTACACCCACAGGTACTCCGCGGTACTTTTGCTATACCCACCGGTACTCCTGGATTTTACTGGAACCCTTACTGGTGCGCCGGGTTACACCTGCTGAGCCTACGGGCGCGCCGCTTTACGCCCACCCTTCCTGCCTGACCCGCCGGGGTAGGCCTGGTATACCTACCCGATGTTTCGAGGTAGAACCGGTTCCCCCACCGGTACTCTGGGGTTGGAACGGAACCCTTTGTGATGCGCCAGAGAACACCAGCTGTCCCTTCGTGCGCGCTGGACTAGACCCGGCCTCCCTACCGGACCCCACAGGTTAGACCCGCTATCCCTACCTGATGCTCCGCATTAGGCTTGGCACCCATACCCGATGTTCTGGGGTAGTAGCGGTACCCCCACCGTTACTCTGCGGTAGTATCGGTACACCCACCGGTACTCCGGGGTAGTATGTGAACACTTCCTGGTTCACTGGGGTACACCTGCTGACGTTACTGGCGTGCGGTGTAGACCAGACATTCCTACCTGACCCTCCGTTTTAGGCCCGGTATCCCTACCTGATGCTCCGTTGGTCGTCTGGCACCCCTACCCGATATGCTGGGGTAGTACCGGTACCCCCACCGGTACTCTGCGGTAGTATTGGTACACCCACCGGTACTGCAGGGCAGTACCTGAACCCTTACTGGTTCGCTGGGGTACACCTGCTGACCTTACGGGCGTGCTGTGTAGACCAGACATTCCTACCTGACCCTCCAGGCTAGGCCCGGTATCCCTACCTGATGCTCTGCGGTAGGCCTGGCCCCCTACCCGACAATCTGGGGTAGTACCGGTACACCCACAGGTACTCCGCGGTACTTTTGCTATACCCACCGGTACTCCTGGATTGTACCGGAACCCTTACTGGTGCGCCGGGGTACACCTGCTGACCCTACGGGCGCGCCGCTTTACGCCCACCCTTCCTACGTGACCCGCTGGGGTAGGCCTGGTATACCTACCCGATGTTTCGAGGTAGAACCGGTTCCCCCACCGGTACTCTGGGTTTGGAACGGAACCCTTTGTGATGCGCCAGAGAACACCAGCTGTCCCTTCGTGCGCGCTGGACTAGACCCGGCCTCCCTACCGGACCCCACAGGTTAGACCCGCTATCCCTACCTGATGCTCCGCATTAGGCTTGGCACCCATACCCGATGTTCTGGGGTAGTAGCGGTACCCCCACCGTTACTCTGCGGTAGTATCGGTACACCCACCGGTACTCCGGGGTAGTACGTGAACACTTCCTGGTTCACTGGGGTACACCTGCTGACGTTACTGCCGCGCGGTGTGGACCAGACATTCCTACCTGACCCTCCGTTTTAGACCCGGTATCCCTACCTGATGCTCCGTTGTTGGCCTGGCACCCCTACCCGATATGCTGGGGTAGTACCGCTACCCCAACCGGTACTCTGCGGTAGTATTGGTACACCTACCGGTACTCCAGGGTAGTACCTGAACCCTTACTGGTTCGCTGGGGTACACCTGCTGACCTTACGGGCGTGCTCTGTACACCAGACATTCCTACCTGACCCTCCAGGCTAGGCCCGGTATCCCTACCTGATGCTCTGCGGTAGGCCTGGCCCCCTACCCGACAATCTGGGGTAGTACCGGTACACCCACAGGTACTCCGCGGTACTTTTGCTATACCCACCGGTACTCCTGGATTGTACCGGAACCCTTACTGGTGCGCCGGGGTACACCTGCTGACCCTACGGGCGCGCCGCTTTACGCCCACCCTTCCTACGTGACCCGCCGGGGTAGGCCTGGTATACCTACCCGATGTTTCGAGGTAGAACCGGTTCCCCCACCGGTACTCTGGGCTTGGAACGGAACCCTTTGTGATGCGCCAGAGAACACCAGCTGTCCCTTCGTGCGCGCTGGACTAGACCCGGCCTCCCTACCGGACCCCACAGGTTAGACCCGCTATCCCTACCTGATGCTCCGCATTAGGCTTGGCACCCATACCCGATGTTCTGGGGTAGTAGCGGTACCCCCACCGTTACTCTGCGGTAGTATCGGTACACCCACCGGTACTCCGGGGTAGTACGTGAACACTTCCTGGTTCACTGGAGTACACCTGCTGACGTTACTGCCGCGCGGTGTGGACCAGACATTCCTACCTGACCCTCCGTTTTAGGCCCGGTATCCCTACCTGATGCTCCGTTGGTCGTCTGGCACCCCTACCCGATATGCTGGGGTAGTACCGGTACCCCCACCGGTACTCTGCGGTAGTATTGGTACACCCACCGGTACTGCAGGGCAGTACCTGAACCCTTACTGGTTCGCTGGGGTACACCTGCTGACCTTACGGGCGTGCTGTGTAGACCAGACATTCCTACCTGACCCTCCAGGCTAGGCCCGGTATCCCTACCTGATGCTCTGCGGTAGGCCTGGCCCCCTACCCGACAATCTGGGGTAGTATCGGTACACCCACAGGTACTCCGCGGTACTTTTGCTATACCCACCGGTACTCCTGGATTTTACTGGAACCCTTACTGGTGCGCCGGGTTACACCTGCTGAGCCTACGGGCGCGCCGCTTCACGCCCACCCTTCCTGCCTGACCCGCCGGGGTAGGCCTGGTATACCTACCCGATGTTTCGAGGTAGAACCGGTTCCCCCACCGGTACTCTGGGGTTGGAACGGAACCCTTTGTGATGCGCCAGAGAACACCAGCTGTCCCTTCGTGCGCGCTGGACTAGACCCGGCCTCCCTACCGGACCCCACAGGTTAGACCCGCTATCCCTACCTGATGCTCCGCATTAGGCTTGGCACCCATACCCGATGTTCTGGGGTAGTAGCGGTACCCCCACCGTTACTCTGCGGTAGTATCGGTACACCCACCGGTACTCCGGGGTAGTATGTGAACACTTCCTGGTTCACTGGGGTACACCTGCTGACGTTACTGGCGTGCGGTGTAGACCAGACATTCCTACCTGACCCTCCGTTTTAGGCCCGGTATCCCTACCTGATGCTCCGTTGGTCGTCTGGCACCCCTACCCGATCTGCTGGGGTAGTACCGGTACCCCCACCGGTACTCTGCGGTAGTATTGGTACACCCACCGGTACTGCAGGGCAGTACCTGAACCCTTACTGGTTCGCTGGGGTACACCTGCTGACCTTACGGGCGTGCTGTGTAGACCAGACATTCCTACCTGACCCTCCAGGCTAGGCCCGGTATCCCTACCTGATGCTCTGCGGTAGGCCTGGCCCCCTACCCGACAATCTGGGGTAGTACCGGTACACCCACAGGTACTCCGCGGTACTTTTGCTATACCCACCGGTACTCCTGGATTGTACCGGAACCCTTACTGGTGCGCCGGGGTACACCTGCTGACCCTACGGGCGCGCCGCTTTACGCCCACCCTTCCTACGTGACCCGCTGGGGTAGGCCTGGTATACCTACCCGATGTTTCGAGGTAGAACCGGTTCCCCCACCGGTACTCTGGGTTTGGAACGGAACCCTTTGTGATGCGCCAGAGAACACCAGCTGTCCCTTCGTGCGCGCTGGACTAGACCCGGCCTCCCTACCGGACCCCACAGGTTAGACCCGCTATCCCTACCTGATGCTCCGCATTAGGCTTGGCACCCATACCCGATGTTCTGGGGTAGTAGCGGTACCCCCACCGTTACTCTGCGGTAGTATCGGTACACCCACCGGTACTCCGGGGTAGTACGTGAACACTTCCTGGTTCACTGGAGTACACCTGCTGACGTTACTGCCGCGCGGTGTGGACCAGACATTCCTACCTGACCCTCCGTTTTAGGCCCGGTATCCCTACCTGATGCTCCGTTGGTCGTCTGGCACCCCTACCCGATATGCTGGGGTAGTACCGGTACCCCCACCGGTACTCTGCGGTAGTATTGGTACACCCACCGGTACTGCAGGGCAGTACCTGAACCCTTACTGGTTCGCTGGGGTACACCTGCTGACCTTATGGGCGTGCTGTGTAGACCAGACATTCCTACCTGACCCTCCAGGCTAGGCCCGGTATCCCTACCTGATGCTCTGCGGTAGGCCTGGCCCCCTACCCGACAATCTGGGGTAGTATCGGTACACCCACAGGTACTCCGCGGTACTTTTGCTATACCCACCGGTACTCCTGGATTTTACTGGAACCCTTACTGGTGCGCCGGGTTACACCTGCTGAGCCTACGGGCGCGCCGCTTCACGCCCACCCTTCCTGCCTGACCCGCCGGGGTAGGCCTGGTATACCTACCCGATGTTTCGAGGTAGAACCGGTTCCCCCACCGGTACTCTGGGGTTGGAACGGAACCCTTTGTGATGCGCCAGAGAACACCAGCTGTCCCTTCGTGCGCGCTGGACTAGACCCGGCCTCCCTACCGGACCCCACAGGTTAGACCCGCTATCCCTACCTGATGCTCCGCATTAGGCTTGGCACCCATACCCGATGTTCTGGGGTAGTAGCGGTACCCCCACCGTTACTCTGCGGTAGTATCGGTACACCCACCGGTACTCCGGGGTAGTATGTGAACACTTCCTGGTTCACTGGGGTACACCTGCTGACGTTACTGGCGTGCGGTGTAGACCAGACATTCCTACCTGACCCTCCGTTTTAGGCCCGGTATCCCTACCTGATGCTCCGTTGGTCGTCTGGCACCCCTACCCGATATGCTGGGGTAGTACCGGTACCCCCACCGGTACTCTGCGGTAGTATTGGTACACCCACCGGTACTGCAGGGCAGTACCTGAACCCTTACTGGTTCGCTGGGGTACACCTGCTGACCTTACGGGCGTGCTGTGTAGACCAGACATTCCTACCTGACCCTCCAGGCTAGGCCCGGTATCCCTACCTGATGCTCTGCGGTAGGCCTGGCCCCCTACCCGACAATCTGGGGTAGTACCGGTACACCCACAGGTACTCCGCGGTACTTTTGCTATACCCACCGGTACTCCTGGATTGTACCGGAACCCTTACTGGTGCGCCGGGGTACACCTGCTGACCCTACGGGCGCGCCGCTTTACGCCCACCCTTCCTACGTGACCCGCTGGGGTAGGCCTGGTATACCTACCCGATGTTTCGAGGTAGAACCGGTTCCCCCACCGGTACTCTGGGTTTGGAACGGAACCCTTTGTGATGCGCCAGAGAACACCAGCTGTCCCTTCGTGCGCGCTGGACTAGACCCGGCCTCCCTACCGGACCCCACAGGTTAGACCCGCTATCCCTACCTGATGCTCCGCATTAGGCTTGGCACCCATACCCGATGTTCTGGGGTAGTAGCGGTACCCCCACCGTTACTCTGCGGTAGTATCGGTACACCCACCGGTACTCCGGGGTAGTACGTGAACACTTCCTGGTTCACTGGGGTACACCTGCTGACGTTACTGCCGCGCGGTGTGGACCAGACATTCCTACCTGACCCTCCGTTTTAGACCCGGTATCCCTACCTGATGCTCCGTTGTTGGCCTGGCACCCCTACCCGATATGCTGGGGTAGTACCGCTACCCCAACCGGTACTCTGCGGTAGTATTGGTACACCTACCGGTACTCCAGGGTAGTACCTGAACCCTTACTGGTTCGCTGGGGTACACCTGCTGACCTTACGGGCGTGCTCTGTACACCAGACATTCCTACCTGACCCTCCAGGCTAGGCCCGGTATCCCTACCTGATGCTCTGCGGTAGGCCTGGCCCCCTACCCGACAATCTGGGGTAGTACCGGTACACCCACAGGTACTCCGCGGTACTTTTGCTATACCCACCGGTACTCCTGGATTGTACCGGAACCCTTACTGGTGCACCGGGGTACACCTGCTGACCCTACGGGCGCGCCGCTTTACGCCCACCCTTCCTACGTGACCCGCCGGGGTAGGCCTGGTATACCTACCCGATGTTTCGAGGTAGAACCGGTTCCCCCACCGGTACTCTGGGCTTGGAACGGAACCCTTTGTGATGCGCCAGAGAACACCAGCTGTCCCTTCGTGCGCGCTGGACTAGACCCGGCCTCCCTACCGGACCCCACAGGTTAGACCCGCTATCCCTACCTGATGCTCCGCATTAGGCTTGGCACCCATACCCGATGTTCTGGGGTAGTAGCGGTACCCCCACCGTTACTCTGCGGTAGTATCGGTACACCCACCGGTACTCCGGGGTAGTACGTGAACACTTCCTGGTTCACTGGAGTACACCTGCTGACGTTACTGCCGCGCGGTGTGGACCAGACATTCCTACCTGACCCTCCGTTTTAGGCCCGGTATCCCTACCTGATGCTCCGTTGGTCGTCTGGCACCCCTACCCGATATGCTGGGGTAGTACCGGTACCCCCACCGGTACTCTGCGGTAGTATTGGTACACCCACCGGTACTGCAGGGCAGTACCTGAACCCTTACTGGTTCGCTGGGGTACACCTGCTGACCTTATGGGCGTGCTGTGTAGACCAGACATTCCTACCTGACCCTCCAGGCTAGGCCCGGTATCCCTACCTGATGCTCTGCGGTAGGCCTGGCCCCCTACCCGACAATCTGGGGTAGTACCGGTACACCCACAGGTACTCCGCGGTACTTTTGCTATACCCACCGGTACTCCTGGATTTTACTGGAACCCTTACTGGTGCGCCGGGTTACACCTGCTGACCTATGGTCTCGCCGCTTTACGCCCACCCTTCCTACCTGACCCTCCGGGGTAGGCCTGGTATACCTACCAAATGTTTCGAGGTAGAACCGGTTCCCCCACCGGTACTCTGGGGTTGGAACGGAACCCTTTGTGATGCGCCAGAGAACACCAGCTGTCCCTTCGTGCGCGCTGGACTAGACCCGGCCTCCCTACCGGACCCCACAGGTTAGACCCGCTATCCCTACCTGATGCTCCGCATTAGGCTTGGCACCCATACCCAATGTTCTGGGGTAGTAGCGGTACCCCCACCGTTACTCTGCGGTAGTATCGGTACACCCACCGGTACTCCGGGGTAGTACGTGAACCCTTACTGGTTCACTGGGGTACACCTGCTGACGTTACTGGCGTGCGGTGTAGACCAGACATTCCTACATGACCCTCCGTTTTAGGCCCGGTATCCCTACCTGATGCTCCGTTGGTCGTCTGGCACCCCTACCCGATATGCTGGGGTAGTACCGGTACCCCCACCGGTACTCTGCGGTAGTATTGGTACACCCACCGGTACTGCAGGGCAGTACCTGAACCCTTACTGGTTCGCTGGGGTACACTTGCTGACCTTATGGGCGTGCTGTGTAGACCAGACATTCCTACCTGACCCTCCAGGCTAGGCCCGGTATCCCTACCTGATGCTCTGCGGTAGGCCTGGCCCCCTACCCGACAATCTGGGGTAGTATCGGTACACCCACAGGTACTCCGCGGTACTTTTGCTATACCCACCGGTACTCCTGGATTTTACTGGAACCCTTACTGGTGCGCCGGGTTACACCTGCTGAGCCTACGGGCGCGCCGCTTTACGCCCACCCTTCCTGCCTGACCCGCCGGGGTAGGCCTGGTATACCTACCCGATGTTTCGAGGTAGAACCGGTTCCCCCACCGGTACTCTGGGGTTGGAACGGAACCCTTTGTGATGCGCCAGAGAACACCAGCTGTCCCTTCGTGCGCGCTGGACTAGACCCGGCCTCCCTACCGGACCCCACAGGTTAGACCCGCTATCCCTACCTGATGCTCCGCATTAGGCTTGGCACCCCTACCCGATGTTCTGGGGTAGTAGCGGTACCCCCACCGTTACTCTGCGGTAGTATCGGTACACCCACCGGTACTCCGGGGTAGTATGTGAACACTTCCTGGTTCACTGGGGTACACCTGCTGACGTTACTGGCGTGCGGTGTAGACCAGACATTCCTACCTGACCCTCCGTTTTAGGCCCGGTATCCCTACCTGATGCTCCGTTGGTCGTCTGGCACCCCTACCCGATATGCTGGGGTAGTACCGGTACCCCCACCGGTACTCTGCGGTAGTATTGGTACACCCACCGGTACTGCAGGGCAGTACCTGAACCCTTACTGGTTCGCTGGGGTACACCTGCTGACCTTACGGGCGTGCTGTGTAGACCAGACATTCCTACCTGACCCTCCAGGCTAGGCCCGGTATCCCTACCTGATGCTCTGCGGTAGGCCTGGCCCCCTACCCGACAATCTGGGGTAGTACCGGTACACCCACAGGTACTCCGCGGTACTTTTGCTATACCCACCGGTACTCCTGGATTGTACCGGAACCCTTACTGGTGCGCCGGGGTACACCTGCTGACCCTACGGGCGCGCCGCTTTACGCCCACCCTTCCTACGTGACCCGCTGGGGTAGGCCTGGTATACCTACCCGATGTTTCGAGGTAGAACCGGTTCCCCCACCGGTACTCTGGGTTTGGAACGGAACCCTTTGTGATGCGCCAGAGAACACCAGCTGTCCCTTCGTGCGCGCTGGACTAGACCCGGCCTCCCTACCGGACCCCACAGGTTAGACCCGGTATCCCTACCTGATGCTCCGCATTAGGCTTGGCACCCATACCCGATGTTCTGGGGTAGTAGCGGTACCCCCACCGTTACTCTGCGGTAGTATCGGTACACCCACCGGTACTCCGGGGTAGTACGTGAACACTTCCTGGTTCACTGGGGTACACCTGCTGACGTTACTGCCGCGCGGTGTGGACCAGACATTCCTACCTGACCCTCCGTTTTAGACCCGGTATCCCTACCTGATGCTCCGTTGTTGGCCTGGCACCCCTACCCGATATGCTGGGGTAGTACCGCTACCCCAACCGGTACTCTGCGGTAGTATTGGTACACCTACCGGTACTCCAGGGTAGTACCTGAACCCTTACTGGTTCGCTGGGGTACACCTGCTGACCTTACGGGCGTGCTCTGTACACCAGACATTCCTACCTGACCCTCCAGGCTAGGCCCGGTATCCCTACCTGACGCTCTGCGGTAGGCCTGGCCCCCTACCCGACAATCTGGGGTAGTACCGGTACACCCACAGGTACTCCGCGGTACTTTTGCTATACCCACCGGTACTCCTGGATTGTACCGGAACCCTTACTGGTGCGCCGGGGTACACCTGCTGACCCTACGGGCGCGCCGCTTTACGCCCACCCTTCCTACGTGACCCGCCGGGGTAGGCCTGGTATACCTACCCGATGTTTCGAGGTAGAACCGGTTCCCCCACCGGTACTCTGGGCTTGGAACGGAACCCTTTGTGATGCGCCAGAGAACACCAGCTGTCCCTTCGTGCGCACTGGACTAGACCCGGCCTCCCTACCGGACCCCACAGGTTAGACCCGCTATCCCTACCTGATGCTCCGCATTAGGCTTGGCACCCATACCCGATGTTCTGGGGTAGTAGCGGTACCCCCACCGTTACTCTGCGGTAGTATCGGTACACCCACCGGTACTCCGGGGTAGTACGTGAACACTTCCTGGTTCACTGGAGTACACCTGCTGACGTTACTGCCGCGCGGTGTGGACCAGACATTCCTACCTGACCCTCCGTTTTAGGCCCGGTATCCCTACCTGATGCTCCGTTGGTCGTCTGGCACCCCTACCCGATATGCTGGGGTAGTACCGGTACCCCCACCGGTACTCTGCGGTAGTATTGGTACACCCACCGGTACTGCAGGGCAGTACCTGAACCCTTACTGGTTCGCTGGGGTACACCTGCTGACCTTACGGGCGTGCTGTGTAGACCAGACATTCCTACCTGACCCTCCAGGCTAGGCCCGGTATCCCTACCTGATGCTCTGCGGTAGGCCTGGCCCCCTACCCGACAATCTGGGGTAGTACCGGTACACCCACAGGTACTCCGCGGTACTTTTGCTATACCCACCGGTACTCCTGGATTTTACTGGAACCCTTACTGGTGCGCCGGGTTACACCTGCTGAGCCTACGGGCGCGCCGCTTTACGCCCACCCTTCCTGCCTGACCCGCCGGGGTAGGCCTGGTATACCTACCCGATGTTTCGAGGTAGAACCGGTTCCCCCACCGGTACTCTGGGGTTGGAACGGAACCCTTTGTGATGCGCCAGAGAACACCAGCTGTCCCTTCGTGCGCGCTGGACTAGACCCGGCCTCCCTACCGGACCCCACAGGTTAGACCCGCTATCCCTACCTGATGCTCCGCATTAGGCTTGGCACCCATACCCGATGTTCTGGGGTAGTAGCGGTACCCCCACCGTTACTCTGCGGTAGTATCGGTACACCCACCGGTACTCCGGGGTAGTATGTGAACACTTCCTGGTTCACTGGGGTACACCTGCTGACGTTACTGGCGTGCGGTGTAGACCAGACATTCCTACCTGACCCTCCGTTTTAGGCCCGGTATCCCTACCTGATGCTCAGATGGTCGTCTGGCACCCCTACCCGATATGCTGGGGTAGTACCGGTACCCCCACCGGTACTCTGCGGTAGTATTGGTACACCCACCGGTACTGCAGGGCAGTACCTGAACCCTTACTGGTTCGCTGGGGTACACCTGCTGACCTTATGGGCGTGCTGTGTAGACCAGACATTCCTACCTGACCCTCCAGGCTAGGCCCGGTATCCCTACCTGATGCTCTGCGGTAGGCCTGGCCCCATACACGACAATCTGGGGTAGTACCGGTACACCCACAGGTACTCCGCGGTACTTTTGCTATACCCACCGGTACTCCTGGATTGTACCGGAACCCTTACTGGTGCGCCGGGGTACACCTGCTGACCCTACGGGCGCGCCGCTTTACGCCCACCCTTCCTACGTGACCCGCTGGGGTAGGCCTGGTATACCTACCCGATGTTTCGAGGTAGAACCGGTTCCCCCACCGGTACTCTGGGTTTGGAACGGAACCCTTTGTGATGCGCCAGAGAACACCAGCTGTCCCTTCGTGCGCGCTGGACTAGACCCGGCCTCCCTACCGGACCCCACAGGTTAGACCCGCTATCCCTACCTGATGCTCCGCATTAGGCTTGGCACCCATACCCGATGTTCTGGGGTAGTAGCGGTACCCCCACCGTTACTCTGCGGTAGTATCGGTACACCCACCGGTACTCCGGGGTAGTACGTGAACACTTCCTGGTTCACTGGGGTACACCTGCTGACGTTACTGCCGCGCGGTGTGGACCAGACATTCCTACCTGACCCTCCGTTTTAGACCCGGTATCCCTACCTGATGCTCCGTTGTTGGCCTGGCACCCCTACCCGATATGCTGGGGTAGTACCGCTACCCCAACCGGTACTCTGCGGTAGTATTGGTACACCTACCGGTACTCCAGGGTAGTACCTGAACCCTTACTGGTTCGCTGGGGTACACCTGCTGACCTTACGGGCGTGCTCTGTACACCAGACATTCCTACCTGACCCTCCAGGCTAGGCCCGGTATCCCTACCTGATGCTCTGCGGTAGGCCTGGCCCCCTACCCGACAATCTGGGGTAGTACCGGTACACCCACAGGTACTCCGCGGTACTTTTGCTATACCCACCGGTACTCCTGGATTGTACCGGAACCCTTACTGGTGCGCCGGGGTACACCTGCTGACCCTACGGGCGCGCCGATTTACGCCCACCCTTCCTACGTGACCCGCCGGGGTAGGCCTGGTATACCTACCCGATGTTTCGAGGTAGAACCGGTTCCCCCACCGGTACTCTGGGCTTGGAACGGAACCCTTTGTGATGCGCCAGAGAACACCAGCTGTCCCTTCGTGCGCGCTGGACTAGACCCGGCCTCCCTACCGGACCCCACAGGTTAGACCCGCTATCCCTACCTGATGCTCCGCATTAGGCTTGGCACCCATACCCGATGTTCTGGGGTAGTAGCGGTACCCCCACCGTTACTCTGCGGTAGTATCGGTACACCCACCGGTACTCCGGGGTAGTACGTGAACACTTCCTGGTTCACTGGAGTACACCTGCTGACGTTACTGCCGCGCGGTGTGGACCAGACATTCCTACCTGACCCTCCGTTTTAGGCCCGGTATCCCTACCTGATGCTCCGTTGGTCGTCTGGCACCCCTACCCGATATGCTGGGGTAGTACCGGTACCCCCACCGGTACTCTGCGGTAGTATTGGTACACCCACCGGTACTGCAGGGCAGTACCTGAACCCTTACTGGTTCGCTGGGGTACACCTGCTGACCTTACGGGCGTGCTGTGTAGACCAGACATTCCTACCTGACCCTCCAGGCTAGGCCCGGTATCCCTACCTGATGCTCTGCGGTAGGCCTGGCCCCCTACCCGACAATCTGGGGTAGTACCGGTACACCCACAGGTACTCCGCGGTACTTTTGCTATACCCACCGGTACTCCTGGATTGTACCGGAACCCTTACTGGTGCGCCGGGGTACACCTGCTGACCCTACGGGCGCGCCGCTTTACGCCCACCCTTCCTACGTGACCCGCTGGGGTAGGCCTGGTATACCTACCCGATGTTTCGAGGTAGAACCGGTTCCCCCACCGGTACTCTGGGTTTGGAACGGAACCCTTTGTGATGCGCCAGAGAACACCAGCTGTCCCTTCGTGCGCGCTGGACTAGACCCGGCCTCCCTACCGGACCCCACAGGTTAGACCCGCTATCCCTACCTGATGCTCCGCATTAGGCTTGGCACCCATACCCGATGTTCTGGGGTAGTAGCGGTACCCCCACCGTTACTCTGCGGTAGTATCGGTACACCCACCGGTACTCCGGTGTAGTACGTGAACCCTTACTGGTTCACTGGGGTACACCTGCTGACGTTACTGGCACGCGGTGTAGACCAGACATTCCTACCTGACCCTCCGTTTTAGGCCCGGTATCCCTACCTGATGCTCCGTTGGTCGTCTGGCACCCCTACCCGATATGCTGGGGTAGTACCGGTACCCCCACCGGTACTCTGCGGTAGTATTGGTACACCCACGGGTACTGCAGGGTAGTACCTGAACCCTTACTGGTTCGCTGGGGTACACCTGCTGACCTTACGGGCGTGCTCTGTAGACCAGACATTCCTACCTGACCCTCCAGGCTAGGCCCGGTATCCCTACCTGATGCTCTGCGGTAGGCCTGGCCCCCTACCCGACAATCTGGGGTAGTTCCGGTACACACAGAGGTACTCCGCGGTAATTTTGCTATACCCACCGGTACTCCTGGATTGTACCGGAACCCTTACTGGTGCGCCGGGTTACACCTGCTGACCCTATGGTCTCGCCGCTTTACGCCCACCCTTCCTACCTGACCCTCCGGGGTAGTCCTGGTATACCTACCCGATGTTTCGAGGTAGAACCGGTTCCCCCACCGGTACTCTGGGTTTGGAACGGAACCCTTTGTGATGCGCCAGAGAACACCAGCTGTCCCTTCGTGCGCGCTGGACTAGACCCAGCATCCCTACCTGACCCCACAGGTTAGACCCGCTATCCCTACCTGATGCTCCGCATTAGGCTTGGCACCCATACCCGATGTTCTGGGGTAGTAGCGGTACCCCCACCGTTACTCTGCGGTAGTATCGGTACACCCACCGGTACTCCGGGGTAGTACGTGAACACTTCCTGGTTCACTGGGTTACACCTGCTGACGTTACTGCCGCGCGGTGTGGACCAGACATTCCTACCTGACCCTCTGTGTTAGTCCCGGTATCCCTACCTGATGCTCCGTTGTTGGCCTGGCACCCCTACCTGATATGCTGGGGTAGTACCGGTACCCCCACCGGTACTCTGCGGTAGTATTGGTACACCCACCGGTACTGCAGGGCAGTACCTGAAACCTTACTGGTTCGCTGGGGTACACCTGCTGACCTTACGGGCGTGCTCTGTAGACCAGACATTCCTACCTGACCCTCCAGGCTAGGCCCGGTATCCCTACCTGATGCTCTGCGGTAGGCCTGGCCCCCTACCCGACAATCTGGGGTAGTACCGGTACACCCACAGGTACTCCGCGGTACTTTTGCTATACCCACCGGTACTCCTGGATTGTATCAGAACCCTTACTGGTGCGCCGGGGTACACCTGCTGACCCTACGGGCGCGCCGCTTTACGCCCACCCTTCCTACCTGACCCGCTGGGGTAGGCCTGGTATACCTACCCGATGTTTCAAGGTAGAACCGGTTCCCCCACCGGTACTCTGGGTTTGGAACGGAACCCTTTGTGATGCGCCAGAGAACACCAGCTGTCCCTTCGTGCGCGCTGGACTAGACCCGGCCTCCCTACCGGACCCCACAGGTTAGACCCGCTATCCCTACCTGATGCTCCGCATTAGGCTTGGCACCCATACCCGATGTTCTGGGGTAGTAGCGGTACCCCCACCGTTACTCTGCGGTAGTATCGGTACACCCACCGGTACTCCGGTGTAGTACGTGAACCCTTACTGGTTCACTGGGGTACACCTGCTGACGTTACTGGCACGCGGTGTAGACCAGACATTCCTACCTGACCCTCCGTTTTAGGCCCGGTATCCCTACCTGATGCTCCGTTGGTCGTCTGGCACCCCTACCCGATATGCTGGGGTAGTACCGGTACCCCCACCGGTACTCTGCGGTAGTATTGGTACACCCACCGGTACTGCAGGGTAGTACCTGAACCCTTACTGGTTCGCTGGGGTACACCTGCTGACCTTACGGGCGTGCTCTGTAGACCAGACATTCCTACCTGACCCTCCAGGCTAGGCCCGGTATCCCTACCTGATGCTCTGCGGTAGGCCTGGCCCCCTACCCGACAATCTGGGGTAGTTCCGGTACACACAGAGGTACTCCGCGGTAATTTTGCTATACCCACCGGTACTCCTGGATTGTACCGGAACCCTTACTGGTGCGCCGGGTTACACCTGCTGACCCTATGGTCTCGCCGCTTTACGCCCACCCTTCCTACCTGACCCTCCGGGGTAGGCCTGGTATACCTACCCGATGTTTCGAGGTAGAACCGGTTCCCCCACCGGTACTCTGGGTTTGGAACGGAACCCTTTGTGATGCGCCCGAGAACACCAGCTGTCCCTTCGTGCGCGCTGGACTAGACCCGGCCTCCCTACCGGACCCCACAGGTTAGACCCGCTATCCCTACCTGATGCTCCGCATTAGGCTTGGCACCCATACCCGATGTTCTGGGGTAGTAGCGGTACCCCCACCGTTACTCTGCGGTAGTATCGGTACACCCACCGGTACTCCGGTGTAGTACGTGAACCCTTACTGGTTCACTGGGGTACACCTGCTGACGTTACTGGCACGCGGTGTAGACCAGACATTCCTACCTGACCCTCCGTTTTAGGCCCGGTATCCCTACCTGATGCTCCGTTGGTCGTCTGGCACCCCTACCCGATATGCTGGGGTAGTACCGGTACCCCCACCGGTACTCTGCGGTAGTATTGGTACACCCACCGGTACTGCAGGGTAGTACCTGAACCCTTACTGGTTCGCTGGGGTACACCTGCTGACCTTACGGGCGTGCTGTGTAGACCAGACATTCCTACCTGACCCTCCAGGCTAGGCCCAGTATCCCTACCTGATGCTCTGCGGTAGGCCTGGCCCCCTACCCGACAATCTGGGGTAGTTCCGGTACACACAGAGGTACTCCGCGGTAATTTTGCTATACCCACCGGTACTCCTGGATTGTACCGGAACCCTTACTGGTGCGCCGGGTTACACCTGCTGACCCTATGGTCTCGCCGCTTTACGCCCACCCTTCCTACCTGACCCTCCGGGGTAGGCCTGGTATACCTACCCGATGTTTCGAGGTAGAACCGGTTCCCCCACCGGTACTCTGGGTTTGGAACGGAACCCTTTGTGATGCGCCAGAGAACACCAGCTGTCCCTTCGTGCGCGCTGGACTAGACCCAGCATCCCTACCTGACCCCACAGGTTAGACCCGCTATCCCTACCTGATGCTCCGCATTAGGCTTGGCACCCATACCCGATGTTCTGGGGTAGTAGCGGTACCCCCACCGTTACTCTGCGGTAGTATCGGTACACCCACCGGTACTCCGGGGTAGTACGTGAACACTTCCTGGTTCACTGGGTTACACCTGCTGACGTTACTGCCGCGCGGTGTGGACCAGACATTCCTACCTGACCCTCTGTGTTAGTCCCGGTATCCCTACCTGATGCTCCGTTGTTGGCCTGGCACCCCTACCTGATATGCTGGGGTAGTACCGGTACCCCCACCGGTACTCTGCGGTAGTATTGGTACACCCACCGGTACTGCAGGGCAGTACCTGAAACCTTACAGGTTCGCTGGGGTACACCTGCTGACCTTACGGGCGTGCTGTGTAGACCAGACATTCCTACCTGACCCTCCAGGCTAGGCCCGGTATCCCTACCTGATGCTCTGCGGTAGGCCTGGCCCCCTACCCGACAATCTGGGGTAGTACCGGTACACCCACAGGTACTCCGCGGTACTTTTGCTATACCCACCGGTACTCCTGGATTGTACCGGAACCCTTACTGGTGCGCCGGGGTACACCTGCTGACCCTACGGGCGCGCCGCTTTACGCCCACCCTTCCTACGTGACCCGCTGGGGTAGGCCTGGTATACCTACCCGATGTTTCGAGGTAGAACCGGTTCCCCCACCGGTACTCTGGGTTTGGAACGGAACCCTTTGTGATGCGCCAGAGAACACCAGCTGTCCCTTCGTGCGCGCTGGACTAGACCCGGCCTCCCTACCGGACCCCACAGGTTAGACCCGCTATCCCTACCTGATGCTCCGCATTAGGCTTGGCACCCATACCCGATGTTCTGGGGTAGTAGCGGTACCCCCACCGTTACTCTGCGGTAGTATCGGTACACCCACCGGTACTCCGGGGTAGTACGTGAACACTTCCTGGTTCACTGGAGTACACCTGCTGACGTTACTGCCGCGCGGTGTGGACCAGACATTCCTACCTGATCCTCCGTTTTAGACCCGGTATCCCTACCTGATGCTCCGTTGTTGGCCTGGCACCCCTACCCGATATGCTGGGGTAGTACCGCTACCCCCACCGGTACTCTGCGGTAGTATTGGTACACCCACCGGTACTCTAGGGCAGTACCTGAACCCTTACTGGTTCGCTGGGGTACACGTGCTGACCTTACGGGTGTGCTGTGTAGACCAGACATTCCTACCTGACCCTCCAGGCTAGGCCCGGTATCCCTACCTGATGCTCTGCGGTAGGCCTGGCCCCCTACCCGACAATCTGGGGTAGTTCCAGTACACACAGAGGTACTCCGCGGTAATTTTGCTATACCCACCGGTACTCCTGGATTGTACCGGAACCCTTACTGGTGCGCCGGGTTACACCTGCTGACCCTATGGTCTCGCCGCTTTACGCCCACCCTTCCTACCTGACCCTCCGGGGTAGGCCTGGTATACCTACCCGATGTTTCGAGGTAGAACCGGTTCCCCCACCGGTACTCTGGGTTTGGAACGGAACCCTTTGTGATGCGCCAGAGAACACCAGCTGTCCCTTCGTGCGCGCTGGACTAGACCCGGCCTCCCTACCGGACCCCACAGGTTAGACCCGCTATCCCTACCTGATGCTCCGCATTAGGCTTGGCACCCATACCCGATGTTCTGGGGTAGTAGCGGTACCCCCACCGTTACTCTGCGGTAGTATCGGTACACCCACCGGTACTCCGGGGTAGTACGTGAACACTTCCTGGTTCACTGGAGTACACCTGCTGACGTTACTGCCGCGCGGTGTGGACCAGACATTCCTACCTGATCCTCCGTTTTAGACCCGGTATCCCTACCTGATGCTCCGTTGTTGGCCTGGCACCCCTACCCGATATGCTGGGGTAGTACCGCTACCCCCACCGGTACTCTGCGGTAGTATTGGTACACCCACCGGTACTCTAGGGCAGTACCTGAACCCTTACTGGTTCGCTGGGGTACACCTGCTGACCTTACGGGCCTGCTCTGTAGACCAGACATTCCTACCTGACCCTCCAGGCTAGGCCCGGTATCCCTACCTGATGCTCTGCGGTAGGCCTGGCCCCCTACCCGACAATCTGGGGTAGTACCGGTACACCCACAGGTACTCCGCGGTACTTTTGCTATACCCACCGGTACTCCTGGATTGTACCGGAACCCTTACTGGTGCGCCGGGGTACACCTGCTGACCCTACGGGCGCGCCGCTTTACGCCCACCCTTCCTACCTGACCCGCCGGGGTAGGCCTGGTATACCTACCCGATGTTTCGAGGTAGAACCGGTTCCCCCACCGGTACTCTGGGTTTGGAACGGAACCCTTTGTGATGCGCCAGAGAACACCAGCTGTCCCTTCGTGCGCGCCGGACTAGACCCGGCCTCCCTACCGGACCCCACAGGTTAGACCCGCTATCCCTACCTGATGCTCCGCATTAGGCTTGGCACCCATACCCGATGTTCTGGGGTAGTAGCGGTACCCCCACCGTTACTCTGCGGTAGTATCGGTACACCCACCGGTACTCCGGTGTAGTACGTGAACCCTTACTGGTTCACTGGGGTACACCTGCTGACGTTACTGCCGCGCGGTGTGGACCAGACATTCCTACCTGACCCTCTGTGTTAGTCCCGGTATCCCTACCTGATGCTCCGTTGTTGGCCTGGCACCCCTACCTGATATGCTGGGGTAGTACCGGTACCCCCACCGGTACTCTGCGGTAGTATTGGTACACCCACCGGTACTGCAGGGCAGTACCTGAACACTTACTGGTTCGCTGGGGTACACCTGCTGACCTTACGGGCGTGCTGTGTAGACCAGACATTCCTACCTGACCCTCCAGGCTAGGCCCGGTATCCCTACCTGATGCTCTGCGGTAGGCCTGGCCCCCTACCCGACAATCTGGGGTAGTACCGGTACACCCACAGGTACTCCGCGGTACTTTTGCTATACCCACCGGTACTCCTGGATTGTACCGGAACCCTTACTGGTGCGCCGGGGTACACCTGCTGACCCTACGGGCGCGCCGCTTTACGCCCACCCTTCCTACGTGACCCGCTGGGGTAGGCCTGGTATACCTACCCGATGTTTCGAGGTAGAACCGGTTCCCCCACCGGTACTCTGGGTTTGGAACGGAACCCTTTGTGATGCGCCAGAGAACACCAGCTGTCCCTTCGTGCGCGCTGGACTAGACCCGGCCTCCCTACCGGACCCCACAGGTTAGACCCGCTATCCCTACCTGATGCTCCGCATTAGGCTTGGCACCCATACCCGATGTTCTGGGGTAGTAGCGGTACCCCCACCGTTACTCTGCGGTAGTATCGGTACACCCACCGGTACTCCGGGGTAGTACGTGAACACTTCCTGGTTCACTGGAGTACACCTGCTGACGTTACTGCCGCGCGGTGTGGACCAGACATTCCTACCTGATCCTCCGTTTTAGACCCGGTATCCCTACCTGATGCTCCGTTGTTGGCCTGGCACCCCTACCCGATATGCTGGGGTAGTACCGGTACCCCCACCGGTACTCTGCGGTAGTATTGGTACACCCACCGGTACTCCAGGGCAGTACCTGAACCCTTACTGGTTCGCTGGGGTACACCTGCTGACCTTACGGGGGTGCTCTGTAGACCAGACATTCCTACCTGACCCTCCAGGCTAGGCCCGGTATCCCTACCTGATGCTCTGCGGTAGGCCTGGCCCCCTACCCGACAATCTGGGGTAGTATCGGTACACACAGAGGTACTCCGCGGTAATATTGCTATACCCACCGGTACTCCTGGATTGTACCGGAACCCTTACTGGTGCGCCGGGGTACAACTGCTGACCCTATGGTCTCGTCGCTTTACGCCCACCCTTCCTACGTGACCCTCCGGGGTAGGCCTGGTATACCTACCCGATGTTTCGAGGTAGAACCGGTTCCCCCACCGGTACTCTGGGTTTGGAAAGGAACCCGTTGTGATGCGCCCGAGAACACCAGCTGTCCCTTCGTGCGCGCTGGACTAGACCCGGCCTCCCTACCGGACCCCACAGGTTAGACCCGCTATCCCTACCTGATGCTCCGCATTAGGCTTGGCACCCATACCCGATGTTCTGGGGTAGTAGCGGTACCCCCACCGTTACTCTGCGGTAGTATCGGTACACCCACCGGTACTCCGGTGTAGTACGTGAACCCTTACTGGTTCACTGGGGTACACCTGCTGACGTTACTGGCACGCGGTGTAGACCAGACATTCCTACCTGACCCTCCGTTTTAGGCCCGGTATCCCTACCTGATGCTCCGTTGGTCGTCTGGCACCCCTACCCGATATGCTGGGGTAGTACCGGTACCCCCACCGGTACTCTGCGGTAGTATTGGTACACCCACCGGTACTGCAGGGTAGTACCTGAACCCTTACTGGTTCGCTGGGGTACACCTGCTGACCTTACGGGCGTGCTGTGTAGACCAGACATTCCTACCTGACCCTCCAGGCTAGGCCCGGTATCCCTACCTGATGCTCTGCGGTAGGCCTGGCCCCCTACCC
Organism: Astur gentilis; assembly: GCF_929443795.1. NCBI lineage: Eukaryota > Metazoa > Chordata > Aves > Accipitriformes > Accipitridae > Astur > Astur gentilis. The sequence goes on along the minus strand of NW_026060868.1, from coordinate 4,397,021 downwards.
GACAATCTGGGGTAGTTCCGGTACACACAGAGGTACTCCGCGGTAATTTTGCTATACCCACCGGTACTCCTGGATTGTACCGGAACCCTTACTGGTGCGCCGGGTTACACCTGCTGACCCTATGGGCTCGCCGCTTTACGCCCACCCTTCCTACCTGACCCTCCGGGGTAGGCCTGGTATACCTACCCGATGTTTCGAGGTAGAACCGGTTCCCCCACCGGTACTCTGGGTTTGGAACGGAACCCTTTGTGATGCGCCAGAGAACACCAGCTGTCCCTTCGTGCGCGCTGGACTAGACCCAGCATCCCTACCTGACCCCACAGGTTAGACCCGCTATCCCTACCTGATGCTCCGCATTAGGCTTGGCACCCATACCCGATGTTCTGGGGTAGTAGCGGTACCCCCACCGTTACTCTGCGGTAGTATCGGTACACCCACCGGTACTCCGGGGTAGTACGTGAACACTTCCTGGTTCACTGGGTTACACCTGCTGACGTTACTGCCGCGCGGTGTGGACCAGACATTCCTACCTGACCCTCTGTGTTAGTCCCGGTATCCCTACCTGATGCTCCGTTGTTGGCCTGGCACCCCTACCCGATATGCTGGGGTAGTACCGGTACCCCCACCGGTACTCTGCGGTAGTATTGGTACACCCACCGGTAATGCAGGGCAGTACCTGAAACCTTACTGGTTCGCTGGGGTACACCTGCTGACCTTACGGGCGTGCTCTGTAGACCAGACATTCCTACCTGACCCTCCAGGCTAGGCCCGGTATCCCTACCTGATGCTCTGCGGTAGGCCTGGCCCCCTACCCGACAATCTGGGGTAGTACCGGTACACCCACAGGTACTCCGCGGTACTTTTGCTATACCCACCGGTACTCCTGGATTGTACCGGAACCCTTACTGGTGCGCCGGGGTACACCTGCTGACCCTACGGGCGCGCCGCTTTACGCCCACCCTTCCTACGTGACCCGCTGGGGTAGGCCTGGTATACCTACCCGATGTTTCGAGGTAGAACCGGTTCCCCCACCGGTACTCTGGGTTTGGAACGGAACCCTTTGTGATGCGCCCGAGAACACCAGCTGTCCCTTCGTGCGCGCTGGACTAGACCCGGCCTCCCTACCGGACCCCACAGGTTAGACCCGCTATCCCTACCTGATGCTCCGCATTAGGCTTGGCACCCATACCCGATGTTCTGGGGTAGTAGCGGTACCCCCACCGTTACTCTGCGGTAGTATCGGTACACCCACCGGTACTCCGGGGTAGTACGTGAACACTTCCTGGTTCACTGGAGTACACCTGCTGACGTTACTGCCGCGCGGTGTGGACCAGACATTCCTACCTGATCCTCCGTTTTAGACCCGGTATCCCTACCTGATGCTCCGTTGTTGGCCTGGCACCCCTACCCGATATGCTGGGGTAGTACCGCTACCCCCACCGGTACTCTGCGGTAGTATTGGTACACCCACCGGTACTCCAGGGCAGTACCTGAACCCTTACTGGTTCGCTGGGGTACACCTGCTGACCTTACGGGTGTGCTGTGTAGACCAGACATTCCTACCTGACCCTCCAGGCTAGGCCCGGTATCCCTACCTGATGCTCTGCGGTAGGCCTGGCCCCCTACCCGACAATCTGGGGTAGTACCGGTACACCCACAGGTACTCCGCGGTACTTTTGCTATACCCACCGGTACTCCTGGATTGTACCGGAACCCTTACTGGTGCGCCGGGGTACACCTGCTGACCCTACGGGCGCGCCGCTTTACGCCCACCCTTCCTACCTGACCCGCCGGGGTAGGCCTGGTATACCTACCCGATGTTTCGAGGTAGAACCGGTTCCCCCACCGGTACTCTGGGTTTGGAACGGAACCCTTTGTGATGCGCCAGAGAACACCAGCTGTCCCTTCGTGCGCGCTGGACTAGACCCGGCCTCCCTACCGGACCCCACAGGTTAGACCCGCTATCCCTACCTGATGCTCCGCATTAGGCTTGGCACCCATACCCGATGTTCTGGGGTAGTAGCGGTACCCCCACCGTTACTCTGCGGTAGTATCGGTACACCCACCGGTACTCCGGTGTAGTACGTGAACCCTTACTGGTTCACTGGGGTACACCTGCTGACGTTACTGGCACGCGGTGTAGACCAGACATTCCTACCTGACCCTCCGTTTTAGGCCCGGTATCCCTACCTGATGCTCCGTTGGTCGTCTGGCACCCCTACCCGATATGCTGGGGTAGTACCGGTACCCCCACCGGTACTCTGCGGTAGTATTGGTACACCCACCGGTACTGCAGGGTAGTACCTGAACCCTTACTGGTTCGCTGGGGTACACCTGCTGACCTTACGGGCGTGCTGTGTAGACCAGACATTCCTACCTGACCCTCCAGGCTAGGCCCGGTATCCCTACCTGATGCTCTGCGGTAGGCCTGGCCCCCTACCCGACAATCTAGGGTAGTTCCGGTACACACAGAGGTACTCCGCGGTAATTTTGCTATGCCCACCGGTACTCCTGGATTGTACCGGAACCCTTACTGGTGCGCCGGGTTACACCTGCTGACCCTATGGTCTCGCCGCTTTACGCCCACCCTTCCTACCTGACCCTCCGGGGTAGGCCTGGTATACCTACCCGATGTTTCGAGGTAGAACCGGTTCCCCCACCGGTACTCTGGGTTTGGAACGGAACCCTTTGTGATGCGCCAGAGAACACCAGCTGTCCCTTCGTGCGCGCTGGACTAGACCCAGCATCCCTACCTGACCCCACAGGTTAGACCCGGTATCCCTACCTGATGCTCCGCATTAGGCTTGGCACCCATACCCGATGTTCTGGGGTAGTAGCGGTACCCCCACCGTTACTCTGCGGTAGTATCGGTACACCCACCGGTACTCCGGGGTAGTACGTGAACACTTCCTGGTTCACTGGAGTACACCTGCTGACGTTACTGCCGCGCGGTGTGGACCAGACATTCCTACCTGGCCCTCTGTGTTAGTCCCGGTATCCCTACCTGATGCTCCGTTGTTGGCCTGGCACCCCTACCTGATATGCTGGGGTAGTACCGGTACCCCCACCGGTACTCTGCGGTAGTATTGGTACACCCACCGGTACTCCAGGGCAGTACCTGAACCCTTACTGGTTCGCTGGGGTACACCTGCTGACCTTACGGGGGTGCTCTGTAGACCAGACATTCCTACCTGACCCTCCAGGCTAGGCCCGGTATCCCTACCTGATGCTCTGCGGTAGGCCTGGCCCCCTACCCGACAATCTGGGGTAGTATCGGTACACACAGAGGTACTCCGCGGTAATATTGCTATACCCACCGGTACTCCTGGATTGTACCGGAACCCTTACTGGTGCGCCGGGGTACAACTGCTGACCCTATGGTCTCGTCGCTTTACGCCCACCCTTCCTACGTGACCCTCCGGGGTAGGCCTGGTATACCTACCCGATGTTTCGAGGTAGAACCGGTTCCCCCACCGGTACTCTGGGTTTGGAACGGAACCCTTTGTGATGCGCCCGAGAACACCAGCTGTCCCTTCGTGCGCGCTGGACTAGACCCGGCCTCCCTACCGGACCCCACAGGTTAGACCCGCTATCCCTACCTGATGCTCCGCATTAGGCTTGGCACCCATACCCGATGTTCTGGGGTAGTAGCGGTACCCCCACCGTTACTCTGCGGTAGTATCGGTACACCCACCGGTACTCCGGGGTAGTACGTGAACACTTCCTGGTTCACTGGAGTACACCTGCTGACGTTACTGCCGCGCGGTGTGGACCAGACATTCCTACCTGATCCTCCGTTTTAGACCCGGTATCCCTACCTGATGCTCCGTTGTTGGCCTGGCACCCCTACCCGATATGCTGGGGTAGTACCGCTACCCCCACCGGTACTCTGCGGTAGTATTGGTACACCCACCGGTACTCTAGGGCAGTACCTGAACCCTTACTGGTTCGCTGGGGTACACCTGCTGACCTTACGGGTGTGCTGTGTAGACCAGACATTCCTACCTGACCCTCCAGGCTAGGCCCGGTATCCCTACCTGATGCTCTGCGGTAGGCCTGGCCCCCTACCCGACAATCTGGGGTAGTTCCGTTACACACAGAGGTACTCCGCGGTAATTTTGCTATACCCACCGGTACTCCTGGATTGTACCGGAACCCTTACTGGTGCGCCGGGTTACACCTGCTGACCCTATGGTCTCGCCGCTTTACGCCCACCCTTCCTACCTGACCCTCCGGGGTAGGCCTGGTATACCTACCCGATGTTTCGAGGTAGAACCGGTTCCCCCACCGGTACTCTGGGTTTGGAACGGAACCCTTTGTGATGCGCCAGAGAACACCAGCTGTCCCTTCGTGCGCGCTGGACTAGACCCAGCATCCCTACCTGACCCCACAGGTTAGACCCGCTATCCCTACCTGATGCTCCGCATTAGGCTTGGCACCCATACCCGATGTTCTGGGGTAGTAGCGGTACCCCCACCGTTACTCTGCGGTAGTATCGGTACACCCACCGGTACTCCGGGGTAGTACGTGAACACTTCCTGGTTCACTGGGTTACACCTGCTGACGTTACTGCCGCGCGGTGTGGACCAGACATTCCTACCTGACCCTCTGTGTTAGTCCCGGTATCCCTACCTGATGCTCCGTTGTTGGCCTGGCACCCCTACCTGATATGCTGGGGTAGTACCGGTACCCCCACCGGTACTCTGCGGTAGTATTGGTACACCCACCGGTACTCCAGGGCAGTACCTGAACCCTTACTGGTTCGCTGGGGTACACCTGCTGACCTTACGGGGGTGCTCTGTAGACCAGACATTCCTACCTGACCCTCCAGGCTAGGCCCGGTATCCCTACCTGATGCTCTGCGGTAGGCCTGGCCCCCTACCCGACAATCTGGGGTAGTATCGGTACACACAGAGGTACTCCGCGGTAATATTGCTATACCCACCGGTACTCCTGGATTGTACCGGAACCCTTACTGGTGCGCCGGGGTACAACTGCTGACCCTATGGTCTCGTCGCTTTACGCCCACCCTTCCTACGTGACCCTCCGGGGTAGGCCTGGTATACCTACCCGATGTTTCGAGGTAGAACCGGTTCCCCCACCGGTACTCTGGGTTTGGAAAGGAACCCGTTGTGATGCGCCCGAGAACACCAGCTGTCCCTTCGTGCGCGCTGGACTAGACCCGGCCTCCCTACCGGACCCCACAGGTTAGACCCGCTATCCCTACCTGATGCTCCGCATTAGGCTTGGCACCCATACCCGATGTTCTGGGGTAGTAGCGGTACCCCCACCGTTACTCTGCGGTAGTATCGGTACACCCACCGGTACTCCGGTGTAGTACGTGAACCCTTACTGGTTCACTGGGGTACACCTGCTGACGTTACTGGCACGCGGTGTAGACCAGACATTCCTACCTGACCCTCCGTTTTAGGCCCGGTATCCCTACCTGATGCTCCGTTGGTCGTCTGGCACCCCTACCCGATATGCTGGGGTAGTACCGGTACCCCCACCGGTACTCTGCGGTAGTATTGGTACACCCACCGGTACTGCAGGGTAGTACCTGAACCCTTACTGGTTCGCTGGGGTACACCTGCTGACCTTACGGGCCTGCTGTGTAGACCAGACATTCCTACCTGACCCTCCAGGCTAGGCCCGGTATCCCTACCTGATGCTCTGCGGTAGGCCTGGCCCCCTACCCGACAATCTGGGGTAGTTCCGGTACACACAGAGGTACTCCGCGGTAATTTTGCTATACCCACCGGTACTCCTGGATTGTACCGGAACCCTTACTGGTGCGCCGGGTTACACCTGCTGACCCTATGGTCTCGCCGCTTTACGCCCACCCTTCCTACCTGACCCTCCGGGGTAGGCCTGGTATACCTACCCGATGTTTCGAGGTAGAACCGGTTCCCCCACCGGTACTCTGGGTTTGGAACGGAACCCTTTGTGATGCGCCAGAGAACACCAGCTGTCCCTTCGTGCGCGCTGGACTAGACCCAGCATCCCTACCTGACCCCACAGGTTACACCCGGTATCCCTACCTGATGCTCCGCATTAGGCTTGGCACCCATACCCGATGTTCTGGGGTAGTAGCGGTACCCCCACCGTTACTCTGCGGTAGTATCGGTACACCCACCGGTACTCCGGGGTAGTACGTGAACACTTCCTGGTTCACTGGGTTACACCTGCTGACGTTACTGCCGCGCGGTGTGGACCAGACATTCCTACCTGACCCTCTGTGTTAGTCCCGGTATCCCTACCTGATGCTCCGTTGTTGGCCTGGCACCCCTACCTGATATGCTGGGGTAGTACCGGTACCCCCACCGGTACTCTGCGGTAGTATTGGTACACCCACAGGTACTGCAGGGCAGTACCTGAAACCTTACTGGTTCGCTGGGGTACACCTGCTGACCTTACGGGCGTGCTGTGTAGACCAGACATTCCTACCTGACCCTCCAGGCTAGGCCCGGTATCCCTACCTGATGCTCTGCGGTAGGCCTGGCCCCCTACCCGACAATCTGGGGTAGTACCGGTACACCCACAGGTACTCCGCGGTACTTTTGCTATACCCACCGGTACTCCTGGATTGTACCGGAACCCTTACTGGTGCGCCGGGGTACACCTGCTGACCCTACGGGCGCGCCGCTTTACGCCCACCCTTCCTACGTGACCCGCTGGGGTAGGCCTGGTATACCTACCCGATGTTTCGAGGTAGAACCGGTTCCCCCACCGGTACTCTGGGTTTGGAACGGAACCCTTTGTGATGCGCCAGAGAACACCAGCTGTCCCTTCGTGCGCGCTGGACTAGACCCGGCCTCCCTACCGGACCCCACAGGTTAGACCCGCTATCCCTACCTGATGCTCCGCATTAGGCTTGGCACCCATACCCGATGTTCTGGGGTAGTAGCGGTACCCCCACCGTTACTCTGCGGTAGTATCGGTACACCCACCGGTACTCCGGGGTAGTACGTGAACACTTCCTGGTTCACTGGGTTACACCTGCTGACGTTACTGCCGCGCGGTGTGGACCAGACATTCCTACCTGATCCTCCGTTTTAGACCCGGTATCCCTACCTGATGCTCCGTTGTTGGCCTGGCACCCCTACCCGATATGCTGGGGTAGTACCGCTACCCCCACCGGTACTCTGCGGTAGTATTGGTACACCCACCGGTACTCCAGGGCAGTACCTGAACCCTTACTGGTTCGCTGGGGTACACCTGCTGACCTTACGGGTGTGCTGTGTAGACCAGACATTCCTACCTGACCCTCCAGGCTAGGCCCGGTATCCCTACCTGATGCTCTGCGGTAGGCCTGGCCCCCTACCCGACAATCTGGGGTAGTACCGGTACACCCACAGGTACTCCGCGGTACTTTTGCTATACCCACCGGTACTCCTGGATTGTACCGGAACCCTTACTGGTGCGCCGGGGTACACCTGCTGACCCTACGGGCGCGCCGCTTTACGCCCACCCTTCCTACCTGACCCGCCGGGGTAGGCCTGGTATACCTACCCGATGTTTCGAGGTAGAACCGGTTCCCCCACCGGTACTCTGGGTTTGGAACGGAACCCTTTGTGATGCGCCAGAGAACACCAGCTGTCCCTTCGTGCGCGCTGGACTAGACCCGGCCTCCCTACCGGACCCCACAGGTTAGACCCGCTATCCCTACCTGATGCTCCGCATTAGGCTTGGCACCCATACCCGATGTTCTGGGGTAGTAGCGGTACCCCCACCGGTACTCTGCGGTAGTATCGGTACACCCACCGGTACTCCGGTGTAGTACGTGAACCCTTACTGGTTCACTGGGGTACACCTGCTGACGTTACTGGCACGCGGTGTAGACCAGACATTCCTACCTGACCCTCCGTTTTAGGCCCGGTATCCCTACCTGATGCTCCGTTGGTCGTCTGGCACCCCTACCCGATATGCTGGGGTAGTACCGGTACCCCCACCGGTACTCTGCGGTAGTATTGGTACACCCACCGGTACTGCAGGGTAGTACCTGAACCCTTACTGGTTCGCTGGGGTACACCTGCTGACCTTACGGGCGTGCTGTGTAGACCAGACATTCCTACCTGACCCTCCAGGCTAGGCCCGGTATCCCTACCTGATGCTCTGCGGTAGGCCTGGCCCCCTACCCGACAATCTGGGGTAGTTCCGGTACACACAGAGGTACTCCGCGGTAATTTTGCTATACCCACCGGTACTCCTGGATTGTACCGGAACCCTTACTGGTGCGCCGGGTTACACCTGCTGACCCTATGGTCTCGCCGCTTTACGCCCACCCTTCCTACCTGACCCTCCGGGGTAGGCCTGGTATACCTACCCGATGTTTCGAGGTAGAACCGGTTCCCCCACCGGTACTCTGGGTTTGGAACGGAACCCTTTGTGATGCGCCAGAGAACACCAGCTGTCCCTTCGTGCGCGCTGGACTAGACCCAGCATCCCTACCTGACCCCACAGGTTACACCCGCTATCCCTACCTGATGCTCCGCATTAGGCTTGGCACCCATACCCGATGTTCTGGGGTAGTAGCGGTACCCCCACCGTTACTCTGCGGTAGTATCGGTACACCCACCGGTACTCCGGGGTAGTACGTGAACACTTCCTGGTTCACTGGGTTACACCTGCTGACGTTACTGCCGCGCGGTGTGGACCAGACATTCCTACCTGGCCCTCTGTGTTAGTCCCGGTATCCCTACCTGATGCTCCGTTGTTGGCCTGGCACCCCTACCTGATATGCTGGGGTAGTACCGGTACCCCCACCGGTACTCTGCGGTAGTATTGGTACACCCACCGGTACTCCAGGGCAGTACCTGAACCCTTACTGGTTCGCTGGGGTACACCTGCTGACCTTACGGGCGTGCTGTGTAGAGCAGACATTCCTACCTGTCCCTCCAGGCTAGGCCCGGTATCCCTACCTGATGCTCTGCGGTAGGCCTGGCCCCCTACCCGACAATCTGGGGTAGTACCGGTACACCCACAGGTACTCCGCGATTTGCTATACCCACCGGTACTCCTGGATTGTACCGGAACCCTTACTGGTGCGCCGGGGTACACCTGCTGACCCTACGGGCGCGCCGCTTTACGCCCACCCTTCCTACGTGACCCGCCGGGGTAGGCCTGGTATACCTACCCGATGTTTCGAGGTAGAACCGGTTCCCCCACCGGTACTCTGGGTTTGGAACGGAACCCTTTGTGATGCGCCAGAGAACACCAGCTGTCCCTTCGTGCGCGCTGGACTAGACCCGGCCTCCCTACCGGACCCCACAGGTTAGACCCGCTATCCCTACCTGATGCTCCGCATTAGGCTTGGCACCCATACCCGATGTTCTGGGGTAGTAGCGGTACCCCCACCGTTACTCTGCGGTAGTATCGGTACACCCACCGGTACTCCGGGGTAGTACGTGAACACTTCCTGGTTCACTGGGTTACACCTGCTGACGTTACTGCCGCGCGGTGTGGACCAGACATTCCTACCTGATCCTCCGTTTTAGACCCGGTATCCCTACCTGATGCTCCGTTGTTGGCCTGGCACCCCTACCCGATATGCTGGGGTAGTACCGCTACCCCCACCGGTACTCTGCGGTAGTATTGGTACACCCACCGGTACTCCAGGGCAGTACCTGAACCCTTACTGGTTCGCTGGGGTACACCTGCTGACCTTACGGGTGTGCTGTGTAGACCAGACATTCCTACCTGACCCTCCAGGCTAGGCCCGGTATCCCTACCTGATGCTCTGCGGTAGGCCTGGCCCCCTACCCGACAATCTGGGGTAGTACCGGTACACCCACAGGTACTCCGCGGTACTTTTGCTATACCCACCGGTACTCCTGGATTGTACCGGAACCCTTACTGGTGCGCCGGGGTACACCTGCTGACCCTACGGGCGCGCCGCTTTACGCCCACCCTTCCTACCTGACCCGCCGGGGTAGGCCTGGTATACCTACCCGATGTTTCGAGGTAGAACCGGTTCACTCACCGGTACTCTGGGTTTGGAACGGAACCCTTTGTGATGCGCCAGAGAACACCAGCTGTCCCTTCGTGCGCGCTGGACTAGACCCGGCCTCCCTACCGGACCCCACAGGTTAGACCCGCTATCCCTACCTGATGCTCCGCATTAGGCTTGGCACCCATACCCGATGTTCTGGGGTAGTAGCGGTACCCCCACCGTTACTCTGCGGTAGTATCGGTACACCCACCGGTACTCCGGTGTAGTACGTGAACCCTTACTGGTTCACTGGGGTACACCTGCTGACGTTACTGGCACGCGGTGTAGACCAGACATTCCTACCTGACCCTCCGTTTTAGGCCCGGTATCCCTACCTGATGCTCCGTTGGTCGTCTGGCACCCCTACCCGATAAGCTGGGGTAGTACCGGTACCCCCACCGGTACTCTGCGGTAGTATTGGTACACCCACCGGTACTGCAGGGTAGTACCTGAACCCTTACTGGTTCGCTGGGGTACACCTGCTGACCTTACGGGCGTGCTGTGTAGACCAGACATTCCTACCTGACCCTCCAGGCTAGGCCCGGTATCCCTACCTGATGCTCTGCGGTAGGCCTGGCCCCCTACCCGACAATCTGGGGTAGTTCCGGTACACACAGAGGTACTCCGCGGTAATTTTGCTATACCCACCGGTACTCCTGGATTGTACCGGAACCCTTACTGGTGCGCCGGGTTACACCTGCTGACCCTATGGTCTCGCCGCTTTACGCCCACCCTTCCTACCTGACCCTCCGGGGTAGGCCTGGTATACCTACCCGATGTTTCGAGGTAGAACCGGTTCCCCCACCGGTACTCTGGGTTTGGAACGGAACCCTTTGTGATGCGCCAGAGAACACCAGCTGTCCCTTCGTGCGCGCTGGACTAGACCCAGCATCCCTACCTGACCCCACAGGTTAGACCCGCTATCCCTACCTGATGCTCCGCATTAGGCTTGGCACCCATACCCGATGTTCTGGGGTAGTAGCGGTACCCCCACCGTTACTCTGCGGTAGTATCGGTACACCCACCGGTACTCCGGGGTAGTACGTGAACACTTCCTGGTTCACTGGAGTACACCTGCTGACGTTACTGCCGCGCGGTGTGGACCAGACATTCCTACCTGATCCTCCGTTTTAGACCCGGTATCCCTACCTGATGCTCCGTTGTTGGCCTGGCACCCCTACCCGATATGCTGGGGTAGTACCGCTACCCCCACCGGTACTCTGCGGTAGTATTGGTACACCCACCGGTACTCTAGGGCAGTACCTGAACCCTTACTGGTTCGCTGGGGTACACCTGCTGACCTTACGGGTGTGCTGTGTAGACCAGACATTCCTACCTGACCCTCCAGGCTAGGCCCGGTATCCCTACCTGATGCTCTGCGGTAGGCCTGGCCCCCTACCCGACAATCTGGGGTAGTATCGGTACACACAGAGGTACTCCGCGGTAATATTGCTATACCCACCGGTACTCCTGGATTGTACCGGAACCCTTACTGGTGCGCCGGGGTACAACTGCTGACCCTATGGTCTCGTCGCTTTACGCCCACCCTTCCTACGTGACCCTCCGGGGTAGGCCTGGTATACCTACCCGATGTTTCGAGGTAGAACCGGTTCCCCCACCGGTACTCTGGGTTTGGAACGGAACCCTTTGTGATGCGCCCGAGAACACCAGCTGTCCCTTCGTGCGCGCTGGACTAGACCCAGCATCCCTACCGGACCCCACAGGTTAGACCCGCTATCCCTACCTGATGCTCCGCATTAGGCTTGGCACCCATACCCGATGTTCTGGGGTAGTAGCGGTACCCCCACCGTTACTCTGCGGTAGTATCGGTACACCCACCGGTACTCCGGTGTAGTACGTGAACCCTTACTGGTTCACTGCGGTACACCTGCTGACGTTACTGGCACGCGGTGTAGACCAGACATTCCTACCTGACCCTCCATTTTAGGCCCGGTATCCCTACCTGATGCTCCGTTGGTCGTCTGGCACCCCTACCCGATATGCTGGGGTAGTACCGGTACCCCCACCGGTACTCTGCGGTAGTATTGGTACACCCACCGGTACTGCAGGGTAGTACCTGAACCCTTACTGGTTCGCTGGGGTACACCTGCTGACCTTACGGGCGTGCTGTGTAGACCAGACATTCCTACCTGACCCTCCAGGCTAGGCCCGGTATCCCTACCTGATGCTCTGCGGTAGGCCTGGCCCCCTACCCGACAATCTGGGGTAGTACCGGTACACCCACAGGTACTCCGCGGTAATTTTGCTATACCCACCGGTACTCCTGGATTGTACCGGAACCCTTACTGGTGCGCCGGGTTACACCTGCTGACCCTATGGTCTCGCCGCTTTACGCCCACCCTTCCTACCTGACCCTCCGGGGTAGGCCTGGTATACCTACCCGATGTTTCGAGGTAGAACCGGTTCCCCCACCAGTACTCTGGGTTTGGAACGGAACCCTTTGTGATGCGCCAGAGAACACCAGCTGTCCCTTCGTGCGCGCTGGACTAGACCCAGCATCCCTACCTGACCCCACAGGTTAGACCCGCTATCCCTACCTGATGCTCCGCATTAGGCTTGGCACCCATACCCGATGTTCTGGGGTAGTAGCGGTACCCCCACCGTTACTCTGCGGTAGTATCGGTACACCCACCGGTACTCCGGGGTAGTACGTGAACACTTCCTGGTTCACTGGGTTACACCTGCTGACGTTACTGCCGCGCGGTGTGGACCAGACATTCCTACCTGATCCTCCGTTTTAGACCCGGTATCCCTACCTGATGCTCCGTTGTTGGCCTAGCACCCCTACCCGATATGCTGGGGTAGTACCGCTACCTCCACCGGTACTCTGCGGTAGTATTGGTACACCCACCGGTACTCTAGGGCAGTACCTGAACCCTTACTGGTTCGCTGGGGTACACCTGCTGACCTTACGGGTGTGCTGTGTAGACCAGACATTCCTACCTGACCCTCCAGGCTAGGCCCGGTATCCCTACCTGATGCTCTGCGGTAGGCCTGGCCCCCTACCCGACAATCTGGGGTAGTACCGGTACACCCACAGGTACTCCGCGGTACTTTTGCTATACCCACCGGTACTCCTGGATTGTACCGGAACCCTTACTGGTGCGCCGGGGTACACCTGCTGACCCTACGGGCGCGCCGCTTTATGCCCACCCTTCCTACCTGACCCGCCGGGGTAGGCCTGGTATACCTACCCGATGTTTCGAGGTAGAACCGGTTCCCCCACCGGTACTCTGGGTTTGGAACGGAACCCTTTGTGATGCGCCAGAGAACACCAGCTGTCCCTTCGTGCGCGCTGGACTAGACCCGGCCTCCCTACCGGACCCCACAGGTTAGACCCGCTATCCCTACCTGATGCTCCGCATTAGGCTTGGCACCCATACCCGATGTTCTGGGGTAGTAGCGGTACCCCCACCGTTACTCTGCGGTAGTATCGGTACACCCACCGGTACTCCGGTGTAGTACGTGAACCCTTACTGGTTCACTGGGGTACACCTGCTGACGTTACTGCCGCGCGGTGTGGACCAGACATTCCTACCTGACCCTCTGTGTTAGTCCCGGTATCCCTACCTGATGCTCCGTTGTTGGCCTGGCACCCCTACCTGATATGCTGGGGTAGTACCGGTACCCCCACCGGTACTCTGCGGTAGTATTGGTACACCCACCGGTACTGCAGGGTAGTACCTGAACCCTTACTGGTTCGCTGGGGTACACCTGCTGACCTTACGGGCGTGCTGTGTAGACCAGACATTCCTACCTGACCCTCCAGGCTAGGCCCGGTATCCCTACCTGATGCTCTGCGGTAGGCCTGGCCCCCTACCCGACAATCTGGGGTAGTTCCGGTACACACAGAGGTACTCCGCGGTAATTTTGCTATACCCACCGGTACTCCTGGATTGTACCGGAACCCTTACTGGTGCGCCGGGTTACACCTGCTGACCCTATGGTCTCGCCGCTTTACGCCCACCCTTCCTACCTGACCCTCCGGGGTAGGCCTGGTATACCTACCCGATGTTTCGAGGTAGAACCGGTTCCCCCACCGGTACTCTGGGTTTGGAACGGAACCCTTTGTGATGCGCCAGAGAACACCAGCTGTCCCTTCGTGCGCGCTGGACTAGACCCAGCATCCCTACCTGACCCCACAGGTTAGACCCGCTATCCCTACCTGATGCTCCGCATTAGGCTTGGCACCCATACCCGATGTTCTGGGGTAGTAGCGGTACCCCCACCGTTACTCTGCGGTAGTATCGGTACACCCACCGGTACTCCGGGGTAGTACGTGAACACTTCCTGGTTCACTGGGTTACACCTGCTGACGTTACTGCCGCGCGGTGTGGACCAGACATTCCTACCTGACCCTCTGTGTTAGTCCCGGTATCCCTACCTGATGCTCCGTTGTTGTCCTGGCACCCCTACCTGATATGCTGGGGTAGTACCGGTACCCCCACCGGTACTCTGCGGTAGTATTGGTACACCCACCGGTACTGCAGGGTAGTACCTGAACCCTTACTGGTTCGCTGGGGTACACCTGCTGACCTTACGGGCGTGCTGTGTAGACCAGACATTCCTACCTGACCCTCCAGGCTAGGCCCGGTATCCCTACCTGATGCTCTGCGGTAGGCCTGGCCCCCTACCCGACAATCTGGGGTAGTTCCGGTACACACAGAGGTACTCCGCGGTAATTTTGCTATACCCACCGGTACTCCTGGATTGTACCGGAACCCTTACTGGTGCGCCGGGTTACACCTGCTGACCCTATGGTCTCGCCGCTTTACGCCCACCCTTCCTACCTGACCCTCCGGGGTAGGCCTGGTATACCTACCCGATGTTTCGAGGTAGAACCGGTTCCCCCACCGGTACTCTGGGTTTGGAACGGAACCCTTTGTGATGCGCCAGAGAACACCAGCTGTCCCTTCGTGCGCGCTGGACTAGACCCAGCATCCCTACCTGACCCCACAGGTTAGACCCGCTATCCCTACCTGATGCTCCGCATTAGGCTTGGCACCCATACCCGATGTTCTGGGGTAGTAGCGGTACCCCCACCGTTACTCTGCGGTAGTATCGGTACACCCACCGGTACTCCGGTGTAGTACGTGAACACTTCCTGGTTCACTGGGTTACACCTGCTGACGTTACTGCCGCGCGGTGTGGACCAGACATTCCTACCTGACCCTCTGTGTTAGTCCCGGTATCCCTACCTGATGCTCCGTTGTTGTCCTGGCACCCCTACCTGATATGCTGGGGTAGTACCGGTACCCCCACCGGTACTCTGCGGTAGTATTGGTACACCCACCGGTACTGCAGGGTAGTACCTGAACCCTTACTGGTTCGCTGGGGTACACCTGCTGACCTTACGGGCGTGCTGTGTAGACCAGACATTCCTACCTGACCCTCCAGGCTAGGCCCGGTATCCCTACCTGATGCTCTGCGGTAGGCCTGGCCCCCTACCCGACAATCTGGGGTAGTTCCGGTACACACAGAGGTACTCCGCGGTAATTTTGCTATACCCACCGGTACTCCTGGATTGTACCGGAACCCTTACTGGTGCGCCGGGTTACACCTGCTGACCCTATGGTCTCGCCGCTTTACGCCCACCCTTCCTACCTGACCCTCCGGGGTAGGCCTGGTATACCTACCCGATGTTTCGAGGTAGAACCGGTTCCCCCACCGGTACTCTGGGTTTGGAACGGAACCCTTTGTGATGCGCCAGAGAACACCAGCTGTCCCTTCGTGCGCGCTGGACTAGACCCAGCATCCCTACCTGACCCCACAGGTTAGACCCGCTATCCCTACCTGATGCTCCGCATTAGGCTTGGCACCCATACCCGATGTTCTGGGGTAGTAGCGGTACCCCCACCGTTACTCTGCGGTAGTATCGGTACACCCACCGGTACTCCGGGGTAGTACGTGAACACTTCCTGGTTCACTGGGTTACACCTGCTGACGTTACTGCCGCGCGGTGTGGACCAGACATTCCTACCTGACCCTCTGTGTTAGTCCCGGTATCCCTACCTGATGCTCCGTTGTTGGCCTGGCACCCCTACCTGATATGCTGGGGTAGTACCGGTACCCCCACCGGTACTCTGCGGTAGTATTGGTACACCCACCGGTACTGCAGGGCAGTACCTGAAACCTTACTGGTTCGCTGGGGTACACCTGCTGACCTTACGGGGGTGCTCTGTAGACCAGACATTCCTACCTGACCCTCCAGGCTAGGCCCGGTATCCCTACCTGATGCTCTGCGGTAGGCCTGGCCCCCTACCCGACAATCTGGGGTAGTACCGGTACACCCACAGGTACTCCGCGGTACTTTTGCTATACCCACCGGTACTCCTGGATTGTACCGGAACCCTTACTGGTGCGCCGGGGTACACCTGCTGACCCTACGGGCGCGCCGCTTTACGCCCACCCTTCCTACGTGACCCGCTGGGGTAGGCCTGGTATACCTACCCCATGTTTCGAGGTAGAACCGGTTCCCCCACCGGTACTCTGGGTTTGGAACGGAACCCTTTGTGATGCGCCAGAGAACACCAGCTGTCCCTTCGTGCGCGCTGGACTAGACCCGGCCTCCCTACCGGACCCCACAGGTTAGACCCGCTATCCCTACCTGATGCTCCGCATTAGGCTTGGCACCCATACCCGATGTTCTGGGGTAGTAGCGGTACCCCCACCGTTACTCTGCGGTAGTATCGGTACACCCACCGGTACTCCGGGGTAGTACGTGAACACTTCCTGGTTCACTGGAGTACACCTGCTGACGTTACTGCCGCGCGGTGTGGACCAGACATTCCTACCTGATCCTCCGTTTTAGACCCGGTATCCCTACCTGATGCTCCGTTGTTGGCCTGGCACCCCTACCCGATATGCTGGGGTAGTACCGCTACCCCCACCGGTACTCTGCGGTAGTATTGGTACACCCACCGGTACTCTAGGGCAGTACCTGAACCCTTACTGGTTCGCTGGGGTACACCTGCTGACCTTACGGGTGTGCTGTGTAGACCAGACATTCCTACCTGACCCTCCAGGCTAGGCCCGGTATCCCTACCTGATGCTCTGCGGTAGGCCTGGCCCCCTACCCGACAATCTGGGGTAGTACCGGTACACCCACAGGTACTCCGCGGTACTTTTGCTATACCCACCGGTACTCCTGGATTGTACCGGAACCCTTACTGGTGCGCCGGGGTACACCTGCTGACCCTACGGGCGCGCCGCTTTACGCCCACCGTTCCTACCTGACCCTCCGGGGTAGGCCTGGTATACCTACCCGATGTTTCGAGGTAGAACCGGTTCCCCCACCGGTACTCTGGGTTTGGAACGGAACCCTTTGTGATGCGCCAGAGAACACCAGCTGTCCCTTCGTGCGCGCTGGACTAGACCCAGCATCCCTACCTGACCCCACAGGTTAGACCCGCTATCCCTACCTGATGCTCCGCATTAGGCTTGGCACCCATACCCGATGTTCTGGGGTAGTAGCGGTACCCCCACCGTTACTCTGCGGTAGTATCGGTACACCCACCGGTACTCCGGGGTAGTACGTGAACACTTCCTGGTTCACTGGGTTACACCTGCTGACGTTACTGCCGCGCGGTGTGGACCAGACATTCCTACCTGACCCTCTGTGTTAGTCCCGGTATCCCTACCTGATGCTCCGTTGTTGGCCTGGCACCCCTACCTGATATGCTGGGGTAGTACCGGTACCCCCACCGGTACTCTGCGGTAGTATTGGTACACCCACCGGTACTCCAGGGCAGTACCTGAACCCTTACTGGTTCGCTGGGGTACACCTGCTGACCTTACGGGGGTGCTCTGTAGACCAGACATTCCTACCTGACCCTCCAGGCTAGGCCCGGTATCCCTACCTGATGCTCTGCGGTAGGCCTGGCCCCCTACCCGACAATCTGGGGTAGTATCGGTACACACAGAGGTACTCCGCGGTAATATTGCTATACCCACCGGTACTCCTGGATTGTACCGGAACCCTTACTGGTGCGCCGGGGTACAACTGCTGACCCTATGGTCTCGTCGCTTTACGCCCACCCTTCCTACGTGACCCTCCGGGGTAGGCCTGGTATACCTACCCGATGTTTCGAGGTAGAACCGGTTCCCCCACCGGTACTCTGGGTTTGGAACGGAACCCTTTGTGATGCGCCCGAGAACACCAGCTGTCCCTTCGTGCGCGCTGGACTAGACCCGGCCTCCCTACCGGACCCCACAGGTTAGACCCGCTATCCCTACCTGATGCTCCGCATTAGGCTTGGCACCCATACCCGATGTTCTGGGGTATTAGCGGTACCCCCACCGTTATTCTGCGGTAGTATCGGTACACCCAGCGGTACTCCAGGGCAGTACCTGAACACTTACTGGTTCGCTGGGGTACACCTGCTGACCTTACGGGCCTGCTGTGTAGACCAGACATTCCTACCTGACCCTCCAGGCTAGGCCCGGTATCCCTACCTGATGCTCTGCGGTAGGCCTGGCCCCCTACCCGACAATCTGGGGTAGTTCCGGTACACACAGAGGTACTCCGCGGTAATTTTGCTATACCCACCGGTACTCCTGGATTGTACCGGAACCCTTACTGGTGCGCCGGGTTACACCTGCTGACCCTATGGTCTCGCCGCTTTACGCCCACCCTTCCTACCTGACCCTCCGGGGTAGGCCTGGTATACCTACCCGATGTTTCGAGGTAGAACCGGTTCCCCCACCGGTACTCTGGGTTTGGAACGGAACCCTTTGTGATGCGCCAGAGAACACCAGCTGTCCCTTCGTGCGCGCTGGACTAGACCCAGCATCCCTACCTGACCCCACAGGTTAGACCCGCTATCCCTACCTGATGCTCCGCATTAGGCTTGGCACCCATACCCGATGTTCTGGGGTAGTAGCGGTACCCCCACCGTTACTCTGCGGTAGTATCGGTACACCCACCGGTACTCCGGGGTAGTACGTGAACACTTCCTGGTTCACTGGGTTACACCTGCTGACGTTACTGCCGCGCGGTGTGGACCAGACATTCCTACCTGATCCTCCGTTTTAGACCCGGTATCCCTACCTGATGCTCCGTTGTTGGCCTGGCACCCCTACCCGATATGCTGGGGTAGTACCGCTACCCCCCCCGGTACTCTGCGGTAGTATTGGTACACCCACCGGTACTCTAGGGCAGTACCTGAACCCTTACTGGTTCGCTGGGGTACACCTGCTGACCTTACGGGTGTGCTGTGTAGACCAGACATTCCTACCTGACCCTCCAGGCTAGGCCCGGTATCCCTACCTGATGCTCTGCGGTAGGCCTGGCCCCCTACCCGACAATCCGGGGTAGTACCGGTACACCCACAGGTACTCCGCGGTACTTTTGCTATACCCACCGGTACTCCTGGATTGTACCGGAACCCTTACTGGTGCGCCGGGGTACACCTGCTGACCCTACGGGCGCGCCGCTTTACGCCCACCCTTCCTACCTGACCCTCCGGGGTAGGCCTGGTATACCTACCCGATGTTTCGAGGTAGAACCGGTTCCCCCACCGGTACTCTGGGTTTGGAACGGAACCCTTTGTGATGCGCCAGAGAACACCAGCTGTCCCTTCGTGCGCGCTGGACTAGACCCAGCATCCCTACCTGACCCCACAGGTTAGACCCGCTATCCCTACCTGATGCTCCGCATTAGGCTTGGCACCCATACCCGATGTTCTGGGGTAGTAGCGGTACCCCCACCGTTACTCTGCGGTAGTATCGGTACACCCACCGGTACTCCGGGGTAGTACGTGAACACTTCCTGGTTCACTGGGTTACACCTGCTGACGTTACTGCCGCGCGGTGTGGACCAGACATTCCTACCTGACCCTCTGTGTTAGTCCCGGTATCCCTACCTGATGCTCCGTTGTTGGCCTGGCACCCCTACCTGATATGCTGGGGTAGTACCGGTACCCCCACCGGTACTCTGCGGTAGTATTGGTACACCCACCGGTACTCCAGGGCAGTACCTGAACCCTTACTGGTTCGCTGGGGTACACCTGCTGACCTTACGGGGGTGATCTGTAGACCAGACATTCCTACCTGACCCTCCAGGCTAGGCCCGGTATCCCTACCTGATGCTCTGCGGTAGGCCTGGCCCCCTACCCGACAATCTGGGGTAGTATCGGTACACACAGAGGTACTCCGCGGTAATATTGCTATACCCACCGGTACTCCTGGATTGTACCGGAACCCTTACTGGTGCGCCGGGGTACAACTGCTGACCCTATGGTCTCGTCGCTTTACGCCCACCCTTCCTACCTGACCCTCCGGGGTAGGCCTGGTATACCTACCCGATGTTTCGAGGTAGAACCGCTTCCCCCACCGGTACTCTGGGTTTGGAACGGAACCCTTTGTGATGCGCCCGAGAACACCAGCTGTCCCTTCGTGCGCGCTGGACTAGACCCGGCCTCCCTACCGGACCCCACAGGTTAGACCCGCTATCCCTACCTGATGCTCCGCATTAGGCTTGGCACCCATACCCGATGTTCTGGGGTAGTAGCGGTACCCCCACCGTTATTCTGCGGTAGTATCGGTACACCCAGCGGTACTCCAGGGCAGTACCTGAACACTTACTGGTTCGCTGGGGTACACCTGCTGACCTTACGGGCCTGCTGTGTAGACCAGACATTCCTACCTGACCCTCCAGGCTAGGCCCGGTATCCCTACCTGATGCTCTGCGGTAGGCCTGGCCCCCTACCCGACAATCTGGGGTAGTACCGGTACACCCACAGGTACTCCGCGGTACTTTTGCTATACCCACCGGTACTCCTGGATTGTAACGGAACCCTTACTGGTGCGCCGGGGTACACCTGCTGACACTACGGGCACACTGCTTTGGACCCACCCTTCCTACCTGACCCGCCGGGGTAGGCCTGGTATACCTACCCGATGTTTCGAGGTAGAACCGGTTCCCCCACCGGTACTCTGGGGTTGGAACGGAACCCTTTGTGATGCGCCAGAGAACACCAGCTGTCCCTTCGTGCGCGCTGGACAAGACCCGGCCTCCCTACCGGACCCCACAGGTTAGACCCGCTATCCCTACCTGATGCTCCGCATTAGGCTTGGCACCCATACCCGATGTTCTGGGGTAGTAGCGGTACCCCCACCGTTACTTTGCGGTAGTAACAGTACAACCACCGGTACTCCTGGGTAGTACGTGAACCCTTAGTGGTTCACTGGGGTACACCTGCTGACGTTCCTGGCGCGCGGTGTAGACCAGACATTCCTACCTGACCCTCCGTTTTAGGCCCGGTATCCCTACCTGATGCTCCGTTGGTCGTCTGGCACCCGTACCCGATATGCTGGGGTAGTACCGGTACCCCCACCGGTACTCTGCGGTAGTATTGGTACACCCACCGGTACTCCAGGGTAGTACCTGAACCCTTACTGGTTCGCTGGGGTACACCTGCTGACCTTATGGGCGTGCTGTGTAGAGCAGACATTCCTACCTGACCCTCCAGGCTAGGCCCGGTATCCCTACCTGATGCTCTGCGGTAGGCCTGGCCCCCTACCCGACAATCTGGGGTAGTTCCGGTACACACAGAGGTACTCCGCGGTAATTTTGCTATACCCACCGGTACTCCTGGATTGTACCGGAAACCTTACTGGTGCGCCGGGGTACAACAGCTGACCCTACGGGCACACTGCTTTGGACCCACCCTTCCTACCTGACCCGCCGGGGTAGGTCTGGTATACCTACCCGATGTTTCGTGGTAGAACCGGTTCCCCCACCGGTACTCTGGGGTTGGAACGGAACCCTTTGTGATGCGCCAGAGAACACCAGCTGTCCCTTCGTGCGCGCTGGACTAGACCCGTCATCCCTACCGGACCCCACAGGTTAGACCCGGTATCCCTACCTGATGCTCCGCATTAGGCTTGGCACCCATACCCGATGTTCTGGGGTAGTAGCGGTACTCCCACCGTTACTCTGCGGTAGTATCGGTACACCCACCGGTACTCCGGGGTAGTACCTGAACCCTTACTGGTTCGCTGGGGTACACCTGCTGACCTTACGGGCGTGCTCTGTAGACCAGACATTCCTACCTGACCCTCCAGGCTAGGCCCGGTATCCCTACCTGATGCTCTGCGGTAGGCCTGGCCCCCTACCCGACAATCTGGGGTAGTATCGGTACACACAGAGGTACTCCGCGGTAATATTGCTATACCCACCGGTACTCCTGGATTGTAATGGAACCCTTACTGGTGCGCCGGGGTACAACTGCTGACCCTATGGTCTCGCCGCTTTACGCCCACCCTTCCTACCTGACCCTCCGGGGTAGGCCTGGTATACCTACCCGATGTTTCGAGGTAGAACCGGTTCCCCCACCGGTACTCTGGGGTTGGAACGGAACCCTTTGTGATGCGCCAGAGAACACCAGCTGTCCCTTCGTGCGCGCTGGACTAGACCCGGCCTCCCTACCGGATCCCACAGGTTAGACCCGCTATCCCTACCTGATGCTCCGCATTAGGCTTGGCACCCATGCCGATGTTCTGGGGTAGTAGCGGTACCCCACCGTTACTCTGCGGTAGTATCGGTACACCCACCGGTACTCCGGGGTAGTACGTGAACCCTTACTGTTTCACTGGGGTACACCTGCTGACGTTCCTGGCGCGCGGTGTAGACCAGACATTCCTACCTGACCCTCCTTTTTAGGCCCGGTATCCCTACCTGATGCTACGTTGGTCGTCTGGCACCCCTACCCGATATGCTGGGGTAGTACCGGTACCCCCACCGGTACTCTGCGGTAGTATTGGTACACCCACCGGTACTCCAGGGTAGTACCTGAACCCTTACTGGTTCGCTGGGGTACACCTGCTGACCTTACGGGCGTGCTCTGTAGACCAGACATTCCTACCTGACCCTCCAGGCTAGGCCCGGTATCCCTACCTGATGCTCTGCGGTAGGCCTGGCCCCCTACCCGACAATCTGGGGTATTATCGGTACACCCACAGGTACTCCGCGGTACTTTTGCTATACCCAACGGTACTCCTGGATTTTACCGGAAACCTTACTGGTGCGCCGGGGTACAACTGCTGACCCTACGGGCACACTGCTTTGGACCCACCCTTCCTACCTGACCCGCCGGGGTAGGTCTGGTATACCTACCCGATGTTTCGTGGTAGAACCGGTTCCCCCACCGGTACTCTGGGGTTGGAACGGAACCCTTTGTGATGCGCCAGAGAACACCAGCTGTCCCTTCGTGCGCGCTGGACTAGACCCGTCATCCCTACCGGACCCCACAGGTTAGACCCGGTATCCCTACCTGATGCTCCGCATTAGGCTTGGCACCCATACCCGATGTTCTGGGGTAGTAGCGGTACTCCCACCGTTACTCTGCGGTAGTATCGGTACACCCACCGGTACTCCGGGGTAGTACCTGAACCCTTACTGGTTCGCTGGGGTACACCTGCTGACCTTACGGGCGTGCTCTGTAGACCAGACATTCCTACCTGACCCTCCAGGCTAGGCCTGGTATCCCTACCTGATGCTCTGCGGTAGGCCTGGCCCCCTACCCGACAATCTGGGGTAGTATCGGTACACACAGAGGTACTCCGCGGTAATATTGCTATACCCACCGGTACTCCTGGATTGTAACGGAACCCTTACTGGTGCGCCGGGGTACAACTGCTGACCCTATGGTCTCGCCGCTTTACGCCCACCCTTCCTACCTGACCCTCCGGGGTAGGCCTGGTATACATACCAAATGTTTTGAGGTAGAACCGGTTCCCCCACCGGTACTCTGGGTTTGGAACGGAACCCTTTGTGATGCGCCAGAGAACACCAGCTGTCCCTTCGTGCGCGCTGGACTAGACCCGGCCTCCCTACCGGACCCCACAGGTTAGACCCGCTATCCCTACATGATGCTCCGCACTAGGCTTGGCACCCATACCCGATGTTCTGGGGTAGTAGTGGTACCCCCACCGTTACTCCGCGTGAGTATCAGTACACCCAGCGGTACTCCGGGGTAGTACGTGAACCCTTACTGGTTCACCGGGGTACACCTGATGACGTTACAGGCACGCGGTATAGAACAGACATTCTTCCTGACCCTCCGTCTTAGTCCCGGTATTCCTACCTGATGCTCCGTTGTTGGCCTGGCACCCCTACCCGATATGCTGGGGTAGTACCGCTACCCCCACCGGTACTCTGCGGTAGTATTGGTACACCCACCGGTACTCCAGGGTAGTACCTGAACCCTTAATGGTTCGCTGGGGTACACCTGCTGACCTTATGGGCATGCTGTGTAGACCAGACATTCCTACCTGACCCTCCAGGCTAGGCCCGGTATCCCTACCTGATGCTCTGCGGTAGGCCTGGCCCCCTACCCGACAATCTGGGGTAGTTACTGTACACACAGAGGTACTCCGCGGTAATTTTGCTATACCCACCGGTACTCCTGGATTGTACCGGAACCCTTACTGGTGCGCCGGGGTACACCTGCTGACCCTATGGGCTCGCCGCTTTACGCCCACCCTTCCTATCTGACCCTCCGGGGTAGGCCTGGTATACCTATCCGATGTTTCGAGGTAGAACCGGTTCCCCCACCGGTACTCTGGGTTTGGAACGGAACCCTTTGTGATGTGCCAGAGAACACCAGCTGTCCCTTCGTGCGCGCTGGACTAGACCCGGCCTCCCTACCGGACCCCACAGGTTAGACCCGGTATCCCTACCTGATGCTCCGCATTAGGCTTGGCACCCATACCCGATGTTCTGGGGTAGTAGCGGTACCCCCACCGTTACTCTGTGGTAGTATCGGTACACCCACCGGTACTCCGGGGTAGTACGTGAACCCTTACTGGTTCACTGGGGTACACCTGCTGACGTTACTGCCGCGCGGTGTGGACCAGACATTCCTACCTGACCCTCTGTTTTAGACCCGGTATCCCTACATGATGCTCCGTTGTTGGCCTGGCACCCCTACCCGATATGCTGGGGTAGTACCGCTACCCCCACCGGTACTCTGCGGTAGTATTGGTACACCCACCGGTACTCCAGGGTAGTAACTGAACCCTTACTGGTTCGCTGGGGTACACCTGCTGACCTTACGGGCCTGCTGTGTAGACCAGACATTCCTACCTGACCCTCCAGGCTAGGCCCGGTATCCCTACCTGATGCTCTGCGGTAGGCCTGGCCCCCTACCCGACAATCTGGGGTAGTACCGGTACACCCACCGGTACTCCGCGGTACTTTTGCTATACCCACCGGTACTCCTGGATTGTACCGGAACCCTTACTGGTGCGCCGGGGTACACCTGCTGACCCTACGGGCGCGACGCTTTACGCCCACACTTCCTACCTGACCCGCCGGGGTAGGCCTGGTATACCTACACGATGTTTCGAGGTAGAACAGGTTCCCCCACCGGTACTCTGGGTTTGGAACGGAACCCTTTGTAATGCGCCAGAGAACACCAGCTGTCCCTTCGTGCGCGCTGGACAAGACCCGGCCTCCCTACCGGACCCCACAGGTTAGACCCGCTATCCCTACCTGATGCTCCGCATTAGGCTTGGCACCCATACCCGATGTTCTGGGGTAGTAGCGGTACCCCCACCGTTACTTTGCGGTAGTAACAGTACACCCACCGGTACTCCGGGGTAGTACGTGAACCCTTACTGGTTCACTGGGGTACACCTGCTGACGTTACTGGCGCGCGGTGTAAACCAGACATTCCTACCTGACCCTCCGTTTTAGGCCCGGTATCCCTACCTGATGCTCCGTTGGTCGTCTGGCACCCCTACCCGATATGCTGGGGTAGTACCGGTACCCCCACCGGTACTCTGCGGTAGTATTGGTACACCCACCGGTACTCCAGGGTAGTACCTGAACCCTTAATGGTTCGCTGGGGTACACCTGCTGACCTTATGGGCGTGCTGTGTAGACCAGACATTCCTACCTGACCCTCCAGGCTAGGCCCGGTATCCCTACCTGATCCTCTGCGGTAGGCCTGGCCCCCTACCCGACAATCTGGGGTAGTACCGGTACACCCACAGGTACTCCGCGGTACTTTTGCTATACCCACCGGTACTCCTGGATTTTACCGGAACCCTTACTGGTGCGCCGGGGTACACCTGCTGACCCTACGGGCACACTGCTTTGGACCCACCCTTCCTACCTGACCCGCCGGAGTAGGTCTGGTATACCTACCCGATGTTTCGAGGTAGAACCGGTTCCCCCACCGGTACTCTGGGGTTGGAACGGAACCCTTTGTAATGCGCCAGAGAACACCAGCTGTCCCTTCGTGCGCGCTGGACTAGACCCGGCCTCCCTACCGGACCCCACAGGTTAGACCCGGTATCCCCACCTGATGCTCCGCATTAGGCTTGGCACCCATACCCGATGTTCTGGAGTAATAGTGGTACCCCCACCGTTACTCTGCGGTAATATCGGTACACCCACCGGTACTCCAGGGCAGTACCTGAACCCTTACTGGTTCGCTGGGGTACACCTGCTGACCTTACGGGCGTGCTGTGTAGACCAGACATTCCTACCTGACCCTCCAGGCTAGGCCCGGTATCCCTACCTGATGCTCTGCGGTAGGCCTGGCCCCCTACCCGACAATCTGGGGTAGTATCGGTACACACAGAGGTACTCCGCGGTAATATTGCTATACCCACCGGTACTCCTGGATTGTACCGGAACCCTTACTGCTGCGCCGGGGTACAACTGCTGACCCTATGGTCTCGCCGCTTTACGCCCACCCTTCCTACCTGACCCTCCGGGGTAGGCCTGGTATACCTACCAAATGTTTTGAGGTAGAACCGGTTCCCCCACCGGTACTCTGGGTTTGGAACGGAACCCTTTGTGATGCGCCAGAGAACACCAGCTGTCCCTTCGTGCGCGCTGGACAAGACCCGGCCTCCCTACCGGACCCCACAGGTTAGACCCGCTATCCCTACCTGATGCTCCGCACTAGGCTTGGCACCCATACCCGATGTTCTGGGGTAGTAGCGGTACCCCCACCGTTACTCTGCGTGAGTATCAGTACACCCAGCGGTACTCCGGGGTAGTACGTGAACCCTTACTGGTTCACCGGGGTACACCTGATGACGTTACAGGCACGCGGTATAGAACAGACATTCTTCCTGACCCTCCGTCTTAGTCCCGGTATTCCTACCTGATGCTCCGTTGTTGGCCTGGCACCCCTACCCGATATGCTGGGGTAGTACCGGTACCCCCACCGGTACTCTGCGGTAGTATTGGTACACCCACCGGTACTCCAGGGCAGTACCTGAACCCTTACTGTTTCGCTGGGGTACACCTGCTGACTTTACGGGCCTGCTGTGTAGACCAGACATTCCTACCTGACCCTCCAGGCTAGGCCCGGTATCCCTACCTGATGCTCTGCGGTAGGCCTGGCCCCCTACCCGACAATCTGGGGTAGTACCGGTACACCCAGAGGTACTCCGCGGTAATTTTGCTATACCCACCGGTACTCCTGGATTGTACCGGAACCCTTACTGGTGCGCCGGGGTACACCTGCTGACCCTACGGGCGCGCCGCTTTACGCCCACCCTTCCTACCTGACCCGCCGGGGTAGGCCTGGTATACCTACCCGATGTTTCGAGGTAGAACCGGTTCCCCCACCGGTACTCTGGGGTTGGAACGGAACCCTTTGTGATGCGCCAGAGAACACCAGCTGTCCCTTCGTGCGCGCTGGAATAGACCCGGCCTCCCTACCGGACCCCACAGGTTACACCCGGTATCCCTACCTGATGCTCCGCATTAGGCTTGGCACCCATACCCGATGTTCTGGGGTAGTAGCGGTACCCCCACCGTTACTCTGCGGTAGTATCGGTACACCCACCAGTACTCCGGGGTAGTACGTGAACACTTCCTGGTTCACTGGGGTACACCTGCTGACGTTACTGCCGCGCGGTGTGGACCAGACATTCCTACCTGACCTTCTGTGTTAGTCCCGGTATCCCTACCTGATGCTCCGTTGTTGGCCTGGCACCCCTACCTGATATGCTGGGGTAGTACCGGTACCCCCACCGGTACTCTGCGGTAGTATTGGTACACCCACCGGTACTCCAGGGCAGTACCTGAACACTTACTGGTTCGCTGGGGTACACCTGCTGACCTTACGGGCCTGCTGTGTAGACCAGACATTCCTACCTGACCCTCCAGGCTAGGCCCGGTATCCCTACCTGATGCTCTGCGGTAGGCCTGGCCCCCTACCCGACAATCTGGGGTAGTACCGGTACACCCACCGGTACTCCGCGGTACTTTTGCTATACCCACCGGTACTCCTGGATTGTACCGGAACCCTTACTGGTGCGCCGGGGTACACCTGCTGACCCTATGGTCTCGCCGCTTTACGCCCACCCTTCCTACCTGACCCGCCGGGGTAGGCCTGGTATACCTACCCGATGTTTCGAGGTAGAACCGGTTCCCCCACAGGTACTCTGGGTTTGGAACGGAACCCTTTGTGATGCGCCAGAGAACACCAGCTGTCCCTTCGTGCGCGCTGGACTAGACCCGGCCTCCCTAATGGAACCCACAGGTTAGACCCGCTATCCCAAACTGATGCTCCGCATTAGGCTTGGCACCCATACCCGATCTTCTGCGGAAGTAGCAGTACCCCCACCGTTACTCTGCGGTAGTATCGGTACACCCACCGGTACTCCGGGGTAGTACGTGAACACTTCCTGGTTCACTGGGGTACACCTGCTGACGTTACTGCCGCTCGGTGTGGACCAGACATTCCTACCTGACCCTCTGTGTTAGTCCCGGTATCCCTACCTGATGCTCCGTTGTTGGCCTGGCACCCCTACCCGATATGCTGGGGTAGTACCGGTACCCCCACCGGTACTCTGCGGTAGTATTGGTACACCCACCGGTACTCCAGGGCATTACCTGAACACTTACTGGTTCGCTGGGGTACACCTGCTGACCTTACGGGCCTGCTGTGTAGACCAGACATTCCTACCTGACCCTCCAGGCTAGGCCCGGTATCCCTACCTGATGCTCTGCGGTAGGCCTGGCCCCCTACCCGACAATCTGGGGTAGTACCGGTACACCCACCGGTACTCCGCGGTAGTTTTGCTATACCCACCGGTACTCCTGGATTGTACCGGAACCCTTACTGGTGCGCCGGGGTACACCTGCTGACCCTACGGGCGCGCCGCTTTACGCACACCCTTCCTACCTGACCCGCCGGGGTAGGCCTGGTATACCTACCCGATGTTTCGAGGTAGAACCGGTTCCCCCACAGGTACTCTGGGGTTGGAACGGAACCCTTTGTGATGCGCCAGAGAACACCAGCTGTCCCTTCGTGCGCGCTGGACTAGACCCGGCCTCCCTACCGGACCCCACATGTTACACCCGCTATCCCTACCTGATGCTCCGCATTAGGCTTGGCACCCATACCCGATCTTCTGCGGTAGTAGCGGTACCCCCACCGTTACTCTGCGGTAGTATCGGTACACCCACCGGTACTCCGGGGTAGTACGTGAACACTTCCTGGTTCACTGGGGTACACCTGCTGACGTTACTGCCGCGCGGTGTGGACCAGACATTCCTACCTGACCCTCTGTGTTAGTCCCGGTATCCCTACCTGATGCTCCGTTGTTGGCCTGGCACCCCTACCCGATATGCTGGGTTAGTACCGCTACACCCACCGGTACTCTGCGGTAGTATTGGTACACCCACCGGTACTCCAGGGCAGTACCTGAACACTTACTGGTTCGCTGGGGTACACCTGCTGACCTTACGGGCCTGCTGTGTAGACCAGACATTCCTACCTGACCCTCCAGGCTAGGCCCGGTATACCTACCTGATGCTCTGCGGTAGGCCTGGCCCCCTACCCGACAATCTGGGTTAGTACCGGTACACCCACAGGTACTCCGTGGTACTTTTGCTATACCCACCGGTACTCCTGGATTGTACCGGAACCCTTACTGGTGCGCCGGGGTACACCTGCTGACCATATGGGCTCGCCGCTTTACGCCCACCCTTCCTACCTGACCCTCCGGGGTAGGCCTGGTATACCTACCCGATGTTTCGAGGTAGAACCGGTTCCCCCACCGGTACTCTGGGGTTGGAACGGAACCCTTTGTGATGCGCCAGAGAACACCAGCTGTCCCTTCGTGCGCGCTGGACTAGAGCCGGCCTCCCTACCGGACCCCACAGGTTAGACCCGCTATCCCTACCTGATGCTCCGCATTAGGCTTGGCACCCATACCCGATGTTCTGGGGTACTAGCGGTACCCCCACCGTTACTCTGCGGTAGTATCGGTACACCCACCGGTACTCCGGGGTAGTACGTGAACCCTTACTGGTTCACTGGGGTACACCTGCTGACGTTACTGGCACGCGGTGTAGACCAGACATTCCTACCTGACCCTCCGTTTTAGGCCCGGTATCCCTAAATGATGCTCCGTTGTTGGCCTGGCACCCCTACCCGATATGCTGGGGTAGTACCGGTACCCCCACCGGTACTCTGCGGTAGTATTGGTACACCCACCGGTACTCCAGGGCAGTACCTGAACCCTTACTGGTTCGCTGGGGTACACCTGCTGACTTTACGGGCCTGCTGTGTAGACCAGACATTCCTACCTGACCCTCCAGGCTAGGCCCGGTATCCCTACCTGATGCTCTGCGGTAGGCCTGGCCCCCTACCCGACAATCTGGGGTAGTACCGGTACACCCACAGGTACTCCGCGGTACTTTTGCTATACCCACCGGTACTCCTGGATTGTACCGGAACCCTTACTGGTGCGCCGGGGTACACCTGCTGACCCTACGGGCGCGCCGCTTTACGCACACCCTTCCTACCTGACCCGCCGGGGTAGGCCTGGTATACCTACCCGATGTTTCGAGGTAGAACCGGTTCCCCCACAGGTACTCTGGGTTTGGAACGGAACCCTTTGTGATGCGCCAGAGAACACCAGCTGTCCCTTCGTGCGCGCTGGACTAGACCCGGCCTCCCTACCGGACCCACATGTTACACCCGGTATCCCTACCTGATGCTCCGCATTAGGCTTGGCACCCATACCCGATCTTCTGCGGTAGTAGCGGTACCCCCACCGTTACTCTGCGGTAGGATCGGTACACCCACCGGTACTCCGGGGTAGTACGTGAACCCTTACTGGTTCACTGGGGTACACCTGCTGACGTTACTGGCGCGCGGTGTAGACCAGACATTCCTACCTGACCCTCCGTTTTAGGCCCGGCATCCCTACCTGATGCTCCGTTGTTGGCCTGGCACCCCTACCCGATATGCTGGAGTAGTACCGGTACCCCCACCGGTACTCTGCGGTAGTATTGGTACACCCACCGGTACTCCAGGGCAGTACCTGAACACTTACTGGTTCGCTGGGGTACACCTGCTGACCTTACGGGCGTGCTCTGTAGACCAGACATTGCTACCTGACCCTCCAGGCTAGGCCCGGTATCCCTACCTGATCCTCTGCGGTAGGCCTGGCCCCCTACCCGACAATCTGGGGTAGTACCGGTACACCCACAGGTACTCCGCGGTACTTTTGCTATACCCACCGGTACTCCTGGATTTTACCGGAACCCTTACTGGTGCGCCGGGGTACACCTGCTGACCCTACGGGCACACTGCTTTGGACCCACCCTTCCTAACTGACCCGCCGGGGTAGGTCTGGTATACCTACCCGATGTTTCGAGGTAGAACCGGTTCCCCCACCGGTACTCTGGGGTTGGAACGGAACCCTTTGTGATGCGCCAGAGAACACCAGCTGTCCCTTCGTGCGCACTGGACTAGACCCGGCCTCCCTACCGGACCCCACAGGTTAGACCCGCTATCCCTACCTGATGCTCCGCATTAGGCTTGGCACCCATACCCGATGTTCTGGGGTAGTAGTGGTACCCCCACCGTTACTCTGCGGTAGTATCGGTACACCCAGCGGTACTCCAGGGCAGTTCCTGAACCCTTACTGGTTCGCTGGGGTACACCTGCTGACCTTACGGGCGTGCTCTGTAGACCAGACATTCCTACCTGACCCTCCAGGCTAGGCACGGTATCCCTACCTGATGCTCTGCGGTAGGCCTGGCTCCCTACCCGACAATCTGGGGTAGTATCGGTACACCCAGAGGTACTCCGCGGTAATATTGCTATACCCCCCGGTACTCCTGCATGGTACCGGAACCCTTACTGGTGCGCCGGGGTACAACTGCTAAACCTACGGGCACACTGCTTTGGACCCACCCTTCCTAACTGACCCTCCGGGGTAGGCCTGGTATACCTACCAAATGTTTCGAGGTAGAACCGGTTCCCCCACCAGTACTCTGTGGTTGGAACGGAACCCTTTGTGATGCGCCAGAGAACACCAGCTGTCCCTTCGTGCGCGCTGGACTAGACCCGGCCTCCCTACCGGACCCCACAGGTTAGACCCGCTATCCCTACCTGATGCTCCGCATTAGGCTTGGCACCCATACCCGATGTTCTGGGGTAGTAGCGGTACCCCCACCGTTACTCTGCGGTAGTATCGGTACACCCACCGGTACTCCGGGGTAGTACGTGAACCCTTACTGCTTCACTGGGGTACACCTGATGACTTTACTGGCGCGCGGTGTAGACCAGACATTCCTACCTGACCCTCCGTTTTAGGCGCGGCATCCCTACCTGATGCTCCGTTGTTGGCCTGGCACCCCTACCCGATATGCTGGGGTAGTACCGCTACCCCCACCGGTACTCTGCGGTAGTATTGGTACACCCACCGGTACTCCAGGGCAGTACGTGAACCCTTACTGGTTCGCTGGGGTACACCTGCTGACCTTACGGGCGTGCTCTGTAGACCAGACATTCCTACCTGACCCTCCAGGCTAGGCCCGGTATCCCTACCTGATGCTCTGCGGTAGGCCTGGCCCCCTACCCGACAATCTGGGGTAGTACCGGTACACCCACAGGTACTCCGCGGTACTTTTGCTATACCCACCGGTACTCCTGGATTGTACCGGAAACCTTACTGGTGCGCCGGGGTACACCTGCTGACCCTATGGGCTCGCCGCTTTACGCCCACCCTTCCTACCTGACCCGCCGGGGTAGGCCTGGTATACCTACCCGATGTTTCGAGGTAGAACCGGTTCCCCCACCGGTACTCTGGGGTTGGAACGGAACCCTTTGTGATGCGCCAGAGAACACCAGCTGTCCCTTCGTGCGCACTGGACTAGACCCGGCCTCCCTACCGGACCCCATAGGTTAGACCCGCTATCCCTACCTGATGCTCCGCATTAGGCTTGGCACCCATACCTGATCTTCTGTGGTAGTAGCGGTACCCCCACCGTTACTCTGCGGTAGTATCGGTACACCCACCGGTACTCCGGGGTAGTACGTGAACCCTTACTGGTTCACTGGGGTACACCTGCTGACGTTACTGGCGCGCGGTGTAGACCAGACATTCCTACCTGACCCTCCGATTTAGGCGCGGCATCCCTACCTGATGCTCCGTTGTTGGCCTGGCACCCCTACCCGATATGCTGGGGTAGTACCGGTACCCCCACCGGTACTCTGCGGTAGTATTGGTACACCCACCGGTACTCCAGGGCAGTACCTGAACACTTACTGGTTCGCTGGGGTACACCTGCTGACTTTACGGGCCTGCTGTGTAGACCAGACATTCCTACCTGACCCTCCAGGCTAGGCCCGGTATCCCTACCTGATGCTCTGCGGTAGGCCTGGCCCCCTACCCGACAATCTGGGGTAGTACCGGTACACCCAGAGGTACTCCGCGGTAATTTTGCTATACCCACCGGTACTCCTGGATTGTACCGGAACCCTTACTGGTGCGCCGGGGTACACCTGCTGACCCTACGGGCGCGCCGCTTTACGCCCACCCTTCCTACCTGACCCGCCGGGGTAGGCCTGGTATACCTACCCGATGTTTCGAGGTAGAACCGGTTCCCCCACCGGTACTCTGGGGTTGGAACGGAACCCTTTGTGATGCGCCAGAGAACACCAGCTGTCCCTTCGTGCGCGCTGGAATAGACCCGGCCTCCCTACCGGACCCCACAGGTTACACCCGGTATCCCTACCTGATGCTCCGCATTAGGCTTGGCACCCATACCCGATGTTCTGGGGTAGTAGCGGTACCCCCACCGTTACTCTGCGGTAGTATCGGTACACCCACCAGTACTCCGGGGTAGTACGTGAACCCTTACTGCTTCACTGGGGTACACCTGATGACTTTACTGGCGCGCGGTGTGGACCAGACATTCCTACCTGACCCTCTGTGTTAGTCCCGGTATCCCTACCTGATGCTCCGTTGTTGGCCTGGCACCCCTACCTGATATGCTGGGGTAGTACCGCTACCCCCAACGGTACTCTGCGGTAGTATTGGTACACCCACCGGTACTCCAGGGCAGTACGTGAACCCTTACTGGTTCGCTGGGGTACACCTGCTGACCTTACGGGCGTGCTCTGTAGACCAGACATTCCTACCTGACCCTCCAGGCTAGGCCCGGTATCCCTACCTGATGCTCTGCGGTAGGCCTGGCCCCCTACCCGACAATCTGGGGTAGTACCGGTACACCCACAGGTACTCCGCGGTACTTTTGCTATACCCACCGGTACTCCTGGATTGTACCGGAAACCTTACTGGTGCGCCGGGGTACACCTGCTGACCCTATGGGCTCGCCGCTTTACGCCCACCCTTCCTACCTGACCCTCCGGGGTAGGCCTGGTATACCTACCCGATGTTTCGAGGTAGAACCGGTTCCCCCACCGGTACTCTGGGGTTGGAACGGAACCCTTTGTGATGCGCCAGAGAACACCAGCTGTCCCTTCGTGCGCACTGGACTAGACCCGGCCTCCCTACCGGACCCCATAGGTTAGACCCGCTATCCCTACCTGATGCTCCGCATTAGGCTTGGCACCCATACCTGATCTTCTGTGGTAGTAGCGGTACCCCCACCGTTACTCTGCGGTAGTATCGGTACACCCACCGGTACTCCGGGGTAGTACGTGAACCCTTACTGGTTCACTGGGGTACACCTGCTGACGTTACTGGCGCGCGGTGTAGACCAGACATTCCTACCTGACCCTCCGATTTAGGCGCGGCATCCCTACCTGATGCTCCGTTGTTGGCCTGGCACCCCTACCCGATATGCTGGGGTAGTACCGGTACCCCCACCGGTACTCTGCGGTAGTATTGGTACACCCACCGGTACTCCAGGGCAGTACCTGAACACTTACTGGTTCGCTGGGGTACACCTGCTGACTTTACGGGCCTGCTGTGTAGACCAGACATTCCTACCTGACCCTCCAGGCTAGGCCCGGTATCCCTACCTGATGCTCTGCGGTAGGCCTGGCCCCCTACCCGACAATCTGGGGTAGTACCGGTACACCCACAGGTACTCCGCGGTACTTTTGCTATACCCACCGGTACTCCTGGATTGTACCGGAACCCTTACTGGTGCGCCGGGGTACACCTGCTGACCCTATGGTCTCGCCGCTTTACGCCCACCCTTCCTACCTGACCCGCCGGGGTAGGCCTGGTATACCTACCCGATGTTTCGAGGTAGAACCGGTTCCCCCACAGGTACTCTGGGTTTGGAACGGAACCCTTTGTGATGCGCCAGAGAACACCAGCTGTCCCTTCGTGCGCGCTGGACTAGACCCGGCCTCCCTAATGGAACCCACAGGTTACACCCGCTATCCCAAACTGATGCTCCGCATTAGGCTTGGCACCCATACCCGATCTTCTGCGGAAGTAGCAGTACCCCACCGTTACTGTGCGGTAGTATCGGTACACCCACCGGTACTCCGGGGTAGTACGTGAACACTTCCTGGTTCACTGGGGTACACCTGCTGACGTTACTGCCGCGCGGTGTGGACCAGACATTCCTACCTGACCCTCTGTGTTAGTCCCGGTATCCCTACCTGATGCTCCGTTGTTGGCCTGGCACCCCTACCCGATATGCTGGGGTAGTACCGCTACACCCACCGGTACTCTGCGGTAGTATTGGTACACCCACCGGTACTCCAGGGCAGTACCTGAACACTTACTGGTTCGCTGGGGTACACCTGCTGACCTTACGGGCCTGCTGTGTAGACCAGACATTCCTACCTGACCCTCCAGGCTAGGCCCGGTATACCTACCTGATGCTCTGCGGTAGGCCTGGCCCCCTACCCGACAATCTGGGTTAGTACCGGTACACCCACAGGTACTCCGTGGTACTTTTGCTATACCCACCGGTACTCCTGGATTGTACCGGAACCCTTACTGGTGCGCCGGGGTACACCTGCTGACCATATGGGCTCGCCGCTTTACGCCCACCCTTCCTACCTGACCCTCCGGGGTAGGCCTGGTATACCTACCCGATGTTTCGAGGTAGAACCGGTTCCCCCACCGGTACTCTGGGGTTGGAACGGAACCCTTTGTGATGCGCCAGAGAACACCAGCTGTCCCTTCGTGCGCGCTGGACTAGAGCCGGCCTCCCTACCGGACCCCACAGGTTAGACCCGCTATCCCTACCTGATGCTCCGCATTAGGCTTGGCACCCATACCCGATGTTCTGGGGTACTAGCGGTACCCCCACCGTTACTCTGCGGTAGTATCGGTACACCCACCGGTACTCCGGGGTAGTACGTGAACCCTTACTGGTTCACTGGGGTACACCTGCTGACGTTACTGGCACGCGGTGTAGACCAGACATTCCTACCTGACCCTCCGTTTTAGGCCCGGTATCCCTAAATGATGCTCCGTTGTTGGCCTGGCACCCCTACCCGATATGCTGGGGTAGTACCGGTACCCCCACCGGTACTCTGCGGTAGTATTGGTACACCCACCGGTACTCCAGGGCAGTACCTGAACCCTTACTGGTTCACTGGGGTACACCTGCTGACTTTACGGGCCTGCTGTGTAGACCAGACATTCCTACCTGACCCTCCAGGCTAGGCCCGGTATCCCTACCTGATGCTCTGCGGTAGGCCTGGCCCCCTACCCGACAATCTGGGGTAGTACCGGTACACCCACAGGTACTCCGCGGTACTTTTGCTATACCCACCGGTACTCCTGGATTGTACCGGAACCCTTACTGGTGCGCCGGGGTACACCTGCTGACCCTACGGGCGCGCCGCTTTACGCACACCCTTCCTACCTGACCCGCCGGGTTAGGCCTGGTATACCTACCCGATGTTTCGAGGTAGAACCGGTTCCCCCACCGGTACTCTGGGTTTGGAACGGAACCCTTTGTGATGTGCCAGAGAACACCAGCTGTCCCTTCGTGCGCGCTGGACTAGACCCGGCCTCCCTACCGGACCCACATGTTACACCCGGTATCCCTACCTGATGCTCCGCATTAGGCTTGGCACCCATACCCGATCTTCTGCGGTAGTAGCGGTACCCCCACCGTTACTCTGCGGTAGGATCGGTACACCCACCGGTACTCCGGGGTAGTACGTGAACCCTTACTGGTTCA
Source organism: Astur gentilis (assembly GCF_929443795.1). Classification (NCBI taxonomy): domain Eukaryota; kingdom Metazoa; phylum Chordata; class Aves; order Accipitriformes; family Accipitridae; genus Astur; species Astur gentilis. The sequence goes on along the minus strand of NW_026060868.1, from coordinate 4,359,612 downwards.
CTGGGGTACACCTGCTGACGTTACTGGCGCGCGGTGTAGACCAGACATTCCTACCTGACCCTCCGTTTTAGGCCCGGCATCCCTACCTGATGCTCCGTTGTTGGCCTGGCACCCCTACCCGATATGCTGGGGTAGTACCGCTACACCCACCGGTACTCTGCGGTAGTATTGGTACACCCACCGGTACTCCAGGGCAGTACCTGAACCCTTACTGGTTCGCTGGGGTACACCTGCTGACTTTACGGGCCTGCTGTGTAGACCAGACATTCCTACCTGACCCTCCAGGCTAGGCCCGGTATCCCTACCTGATGCTCTGCGGTAGGCCTGGCCCCCTACCCGACAATCTGGGGTAGTACCGGTACACCCACAGGTACTCCGCGGTACTTTTGCTATACCCACCGGTACTCCTGGATTTTACCGGAACCCTTACTGGTGCGCCGGGGTACACCTGCTGACCCTACGGGCACACTGCTTTGGACCCACCCTTCCTAACTGACCCGCCGGGGTAGGTCTGGTATACCTACCCGATGTTTCGAGGTAGAACCGGTTCCCCCACCGGTACTCTGGGGTTGGAACGGAACCCTTTGTGATGCGCCAGAGAACACCAGCTGTCCCTTCGTGCGCACTGGACTAGACCCGGCCTCCCTACCGGACCCCACAGGTTAGACCCGCTATCCCTACCTGATGCTCCGCATTAGGCTTGGCACCCATACCCGATGTTCTGGGGTAGTAGTGGTACCCCCACCGGTACTCTGCGGTAGTATCGGTACACCCAGCGGTACTCCAGGGCAGTTCCTGAACCCTTACTGGTTCGCTGGGGTACACCTGCTGACCTTACGGGCGTGCTCTGTAGACCAGACATTCCTACCTGACCCTCCAGGCTAGGCACGGTATCCCTACCTGATGCTCTGCGGTAGGCCTGGCCCCCTACCCGACAATCTGCGGTAGTATCGGTACACACAGAGGTACTCCGCGGTAATATTGCTATACCCCCCGGTACTCCTGCATGGTACCGGAACCCTTACTGGTGCGCCGGGGTACAACTGCTAAACCTACGGGCACACTGCTTTGGACCCACCCTTCCTACCTGACCCTCCGGGGTAGGCCTGGTATACCTACCAAATGTTTCGAGGTAGAACCGGTTCCCCCACCAGTACTCTGTGGTTGGAACGGAACCCTTTGTGATGCGCCAGAGAACACCAGCTGTCCCTTCGTGCGCGCTGGACTAGACCCGGCCTCCCTACCGGACCCCACAGGTTAGACCCGCTATCCCTACCTGATGCTCCGCATTAGGCTTGGCACCCATACCCGATGTTCTGGGGTAGTAGCGGTACCCCCACCGTTACTCTGCGGTAGTATCGGTACACCCACCGGTACTCCGGGGTAGTACGTGAACCCTTACTGCTTCACTGGGGTACACCTGATGACTTTACTGGCGCGCGGTGTAGACCAGACATTCCTACCTGACCCTCCGTTTTAGGCGCGGCATCCCTACCTGATGCTCCGTTGTTGGCCTGGCACCCCTACCCGATATGCTGGGGTAGTACCGCTACCCCCACCGGTACTCTGCGGTAGTATTGGTACACCCACCGGTACTCCAGGGCAGTACGTGAACCCTTACTGGTTCGCTGGGGTACACCTGCTGACCTTACGGGCGTGCTCTGTAGACCAGACATTCCTACCTGACCCTCCAGGCTAGGCCCGGTATCCCTACCTGATGCTCTGCGGTAGGCCTGGCCCCCTACCCGACAATCTGGGGTAGTACCGGTACACCCACAGGTACTCCGCGGTACTTTTGCTATACCCACCGGTACTCCTGGATTGTACCGGAACCCTTACTGGTGCGCCGGGGTACACCTGCTGACCCTATGGGCTCGCCGCTTTACGCCCACCCTTCCTACCTGACCCGCCGGGGTAGGCCTGGTATACCTACCCGATGTTTCGAGGTAGAACCGGTTCCCCCACCGGTACTCTGGGGTTGGAACGGAACCCTTTGTGATGCGCCAGAGAACACCAGCTGTCCCTTCGTGCGCACTGGACTAGACCCGGCCTCCCTACCGGACCCCATAGGTTAGACCCGCTATCCCTACCTGATGCTCCGCATTAGGCTTGGCACCCATACCTGATCTTCTGTGGTAGTAGCGGTACCCCCACCGTTACTCTGCGGTAGTATCGGTACACCCACCGGTACTCCGGGGTAGTACGTGAACCCTTAGTGGTTCACTGGGGTACACCTGATGACTTTACTGGCGCGCGGTGTAGACCAGACATTCCTACCTGACCCTCCGATTTAGGCGCGGCATCCCTACCTGATGCTCCGTTGTTGGCCTGGCACCCCTACCCGATATGCTGGGGTAGTACCGGTACCCCCACCGGTACTCTGCGGTAGTATTGGTACACCCACCGGTACTCCAGGGCAGTACCTGAACACTTACTGGTTCGCTGGGGTACACCTGCTGACCTTACGGGCGTGCTCTGTAGACCAGACATTCCTACCTGACCCTCCAGGCTAGGCCTGGTACCCCTACCTGATGCTCTGCGGTAGGCCTGGCCCCCTACCCGACAATCTGGGGTAGTATCGGTACACACAGAGGTACTCCGCGGTAATATTGCTATACCCACCGGTACTCCTGGATTGTACCGGAACCCTTACTGGTGCGCCGGGGTACAACTGCTGACCCTATGGGCTCGCCGCTTTACGCCCACCCTTCCTACCTGACCCTCCGGGGTAGGCCTGGTATACCTACCAAATGTTTCGAGGTAGAACCGGTTCCCCCACCGGTACTCTGGGGTTGGAACGGAACCCTTTGTGATGCGCCAGAGAACACCAGCTGTCCCTTCGTGCGCGCTGGACTAGACGCGGCCTCCCTACCGGACCCCACAGGTTAGACCCGCTATCCCTACCTGATGCTCCGCATTAGGCTTGGCACCCATACCCGATGTTCTGGGGTAGTAGCGGTACCCCCACCGTTACTCTGCTGTAGTATCGGTACACCCACCGGTACTCCGGGGTAGTACGTGAACCCTTACTGGTTCACTGGGGTACACCTGCTGACGTTACTGGCGCGCGGTGTAGACCAGACATTCCTACCTGACCCTCCGTTTTAGGCCCGGTATCCCTACCTGATGCTCCGTTGTTGGCCTGGCACCCCTACCCGATATGCTGGGGTAGTACCGGTACCCCCACCGGTACTCTGCGGTAGTATTGGTACACCCACCGGTACTCCAGGGTAGTACCTGAACCCTTACTGGTTCGCTGGGGTACACCTGCTGACCTTATGGGCGTGCTGTGTAGACCAGACATTCCTACCTGACCCTCCAGGCTAGGCCCGGTATCCCTACCTGATGCTCTGCGGTAGGCCTGGCCCCCTACCCGACAATCTGGGGTAGTACCGGTACACCCACAGGTACTCCGCGGTACTTTTGCTATACCCACCGGTACTCCTGGATTGTACCGGAACCCTTACTGGTGCGCCGGGTTACACCTGCTGACGCTATGGGCTCGCCGCTTTACGCCCACCCTTCCTACCTGACCCGCCGGGGTAGGCCTGGTATACATACCCGATGTTTCGAGGTAGAACCGGTTCCCCCACCGGTACTCTGGGTTTGGAACGGAACCCTTTGTGATGCGCCAGAGAACACCAGCTGTCCCTTCGTGCGCTCTGGACTAGACCCGGCCTCCCTACCGGACTCCACAGGTTAGACCCGCTATCCCTACCTGATGCTCCGCATTAGGCTTGGCACCCATACCCGATGTTCTGGGGTAGTAGCGGTACCCCCACCGTTACTCTGCGGTAGTATCGGTACACCCACCGGTACTCCGGGGTAGTACGTGAACCCTTACTGGTTCACTGGGGTACACCTGCTGACGTTACTGGCGCGCGGTGTAGACCAGACATTCCTACCTGACCCTCCGTTTTAGGCCCGGCATCCCTACCTGATGCTCCGTTGTTGGCCTGGCACCCCTACCCGATATGCTGGAGTAGTACCGGTACCCCCACCGGTACTCTGCGGTAGTATTGGTACACCCACTGGTACTCCAGGGCAGTACGTGAACCCTTACTGGTTCGCTGGGGTACACCTGCTGACCTTACGGGCGTGCTCTGTAGACCAGACATTGCTACCTGACCCTCCAGGCTAGGCCCGGTATCCCTACCTGATCCTCTGCAGTAGGCCTGGCCCCCTACCCGACAATCTGGGGTAGTACCGGTACACCCACAGGTACTCCGCGGTACTTTTGCTATACCCACCGGTACTCCTGGATTTTACCGGAACCATTACTGGTGCGCCGGGGTACACCTGCTGACCCTACGGGCACACTGCTTTGGACCCACCCTTCCTAACTGACCCGCCGGGGTAGGTCTGGTATACCTACCCGATGTTCCGAGGTAGAACCGGTTCCCCCACCGGTACTCTGGGGTTGGAACGGAACCCTTTGTGATGCGCCAGAGAACACCAGCTGTCTTTTCGTGCGCACTGGACTAGACCCGGCCTCCCTACCGGACCCCACAGGTTAGACCCGCTATCCCTACCTGATGCTCCGCATTAGGCTTGGCACCCATACCCGATGTTCTGGGGTAGTAGTGGTACCCCCACCGTTACTCTGCGGTAGTATCGGTACACCCAGCGGTACTCCAGGGCAGTTCCTGAACCCTTACTGGTTCGCTGGGGTACACCTGCTGACCTTACGGGCGTGCTCTGTAGACCAGACATTCCTACCTGACCCTCCAGGCTAGGCCCGGTATCCCTACCTGATGCTCTGCGGTAGGCCTGGCTCCCTACCCGACAATCTGGGGTAGTATCGGTACACACAGAGGTACTCCGCGGTAATATTGCTATACCCCCCGGTACTCCTGGATGGTACCGGAACCCTTACTGGTGCGCCGGGGTACAACTGCTAAACCTACGGGCACACTGCTTTGGACCCACCCTTCCTACCTGACCCTCCGGGGTAGGCCTGGTATACCTACCAAATGTTTCGAGGTAGAACCGGTTCCCCCACCGGTACTCTGGGGTTGGAACGGAACCCTTTGTGATGCGCCAGAGAACACCAGCTGTCCCTTCGTGCGCGCTGGACTAGACCCGGCCTCCCTACCAGACCCCACAGGTTAGACCCGCTATCCCTACCTGATGCTCCGCATTAGGCTTGGCACCCATACCCGATGTTCTGGGGTACTAGCGGTACCCCCACCGTTACTCTGCGGTAGTATCGGTACACCCACCGGTACTCCGGGGTAGTACGTGAACCCTTACTGGTTCACTGGGGTACACCTGCTGACGTTACTGGCGCGCGGTGTAGACCAGACATTCCTACCTGACCCTCCGTGTTAGTCCCGGTATCCCTACCTGATGCTCCGTTGTTGGCCTGGCACCCCTACCCGATATGCTGGGGTAGTACCGGTACCCCCACCGGTACTCTGCGGTAGTATTGGTACACCCACCAGTACTCCAGGGCAGTACCTGAACACTTACTGGTTCGCTGGGGTACACCTGCTGACCTTACGGGCCTGCTGTGTAGAGCAGACATTCCTACCTGACCCTCCAGGCTAGTCCCGGTATCCCTACCTGATGCTCTGTGGTAGGCCTGGCCCCCTACCCGACAATCTGGGGTAGTACCGGTACACGCACAGGTACTCCGCGGTACTTTTGCTATACCCACCGGTACTCCTGGATTGTACCGGAACCCTTACTGGTGCGCCGGGGTACACCTGCTGACCCTACGGGCGCGCCGCTTTACGCCCACCCTTCCTACCTGACCCGCCGGGGTAGGCCTGGTATACCTACCCGATGTTTCGAGGTATAACCGGTTCCCCCACCGGTACTCTGGGGTTGGAACGGAACCCTTTGTGATGCGCCAGAGAACACCAGCTGTCCCTTCGTGCGCGCTGGAATAGACCCGGCCTCCCTACCGGACCCCACAGGTTACACCCGGTATCCCTACCTGATGCTCCGCATTAGGCTTGGCACCCATACCCGATGTTCTGGGGTAGTAGCGGTACCCCCACCGTTACTCTGCCGTAGTATCAGTACACTCACCGGTAGTCCGGGGTAGTACGTGAACCCTTACTGCTTCACTGGGGTACACCTGATGACTTTACTGGCGCGCGGTGTAGACCAGACATTCCTACCTGACCCTCCGTTTTAGGCGCGGCATCCCTACCTGATGCTCCGTTGTTGGCCTGGCACCCCTACCCGATATGCTGGAGTAGTACCGCTACCCCCACCGGTACTCTGCGGTAGTATTGGTACACCCACCGGTACTCCAGGGCAGTACGTGAACCGTTACTGGTTCGCTGGGGTACACCTGCTGACCTTACGGGCGTGCTCTGTAGACCAGACATTCCTACCTGACCCTCCAGGCTAGGCCCGGTATCCCTACCTGATGCTCTGCGGTAGGCCTGGCCCCCTACCCGACAATCTGGGGTAGTACCGGTACACCCACAGGTACTCCGCGGTACTTTTGCTATACCCACCGGTACTCCTGGATTGTACCGGAACCCTTACTGGTGCGCCGGGGTACACCTGCTGACCCTATGGGCTCGCCGCTTTACGCCCACCCTTCCTACCTGACCCGCCGGGGTAGGCCTGGTATACCTACCCGATGTTTCGAGGTAGAACCGGTTCCCCCACCGGTACTCTGGGGTTGGAACGGTACCCTTTGTGATGCGCCAGAGAACACCAGCTGTCCCTTCGTGCGCACTGGACTAGACCCGGCCTCCCTACCGGACCCCACAGGTTAGACCCGCTATCCCTACCTGATGCTCCGCATTAGGCTTGGCACCCATACCTGATCTTCTGTGGTAGTAGCGGTACCCCCACCGTTACTCTGCGGTAGTATCGGTACACCCACCGGTACTCCGGGGTAGTACGTGAACCCTTACTGGTTCACTGGGGTACACCTGCTGACGTTACTGGCGCGCGGTGTAGACCAGACATTCCTACCTGACCCTCCGTTTTAGGCGCGGCATCCCTACCTGATGCTCCGTTGTTGGCCTGGCACCCCTACCCGATATGCTGGGGTAGTACCGGTACCACCACCGGTACTCTGCGGTAGTATTGGTACACCCACCGGTACTCCAGGGCAGTACCTGAACACTTACTGGTTCGCTGGGGTACACCTGCTGACCTTACGGGCGTGCTCTGTAGACCAGACATTCCTACCTGACCCTCCAGGCTAGGCCCGGTACCCCTACCTGATGCTCTGCGGTAGGCCTGGCCCCCTACCCGACAATCTGGAGTAGTATCGGTACACACAGAGGTACTCCGCGGTAATATTGCTATACCCACCGGTACTCCTGGATTGTACCGGAACCCTTACTGGTGCGCCGGGGTACAACTGCTGACCCTACGGGCTCGCCGCTTTACGCCCACCCTTCCTACCTGACCCTCCGGGGTAGGCCTGGTATACCTACCAAATGTTTCGAGGTAGAACCGGTTCCCCCACCGGTACTCTGGGGTTGGAACGGAACCCTTTGTGATGCGCCAGAGAACACCAGCTGTCCCTTCGTGCGCGCTGGACTAGACGCGGCCTCCCTACCGGACCCCACAGGTTAGACCCGCTATCCCTACCTGATGCTCCGCATTAGGCTTGGCACCCATACCCGATGTTCTGGGGTAGTAGCGGTACCCCCACCGTTACTCTGCGGTAGTATCGGTACACCCACCGGTACTCCGGGGTAGTACGTGAACCCTTACTGGTTCACTGGGGTACACCTGCTGACGTTACTGGCGCGCGGTGTAGACCAGACATTCCTACCTGACCCTCCGTTTTAGGCCCGGCATCCCTACCTGATGCTCCGTTGTTGGCCTGGCACCCCTACCCGATATGCTGGAGTAGTACCGGTACCCCCACCGGTACTCTGCGGTAGTATTGGTACACCCACCGGTACTCCAGGGCAGTACCTGAACACTTACTGGTTCGCTGGGGTACACCTGCTGACCTTACGGGCGAGCTCTGTAGACCAGACATTGCTACCTGACCCTCCAGGCTAGGCCCGGTATCCCTACCTGATCCTCTGCGGTAGGCCTGGCCCCCTACCCGACAATCTGGGGTAGTACCGGTACACCCACAGGTACTCCGCGGTACTTTTGCTATACCCACCGGTACTCCTGGATTGTACCGGAACCCTTACTGGTGCGCCGGGGTACACCTGCTGACCCTACGGGCGCGCCGCTTTACGCACACCCTTCCTACCTGACCCGCCGGGGTAGGCCTGGTATACCTACCCGATGTTTCGAGGTATAACCGGTTCCCCCACCGGTACTCTGGGGTTGGAACGGAACCCTTTGTGATGCGCCAGAGAACACCAGCTGTCCCTTCGTGCGCGCTGGAATAGACCCGGCCTCCCTACCGGACCCCACAGGTTACACCCGGTATCCCTACCTGATGCTCCGCATTAGGCTTGGCACCCATACCCGATGTTCTGGGGTAGTAGCGGTACCCCCACCGTTACTCTGCCGTAGTATCAGTACACTCACCGGTAGTCCGGGGTAGTACGTGAACCCTTACTGCTTCACTGGGGTACACCTGATGACTTTACTGGCGCGCGGTGTAGACCAGACATTCCTACCTGACCCTCCGTTTTAGGCGCGGCATCCCTACCTGATGCTCCGTTGTTGGCCTGGCACCCCTACCCGATATGCTGGAGTAGTACCGCTACCCCCACCGGTACTCTGCGGTAGTATTGGTACACCCACCGGTACTCCAGGGTAGTACCTGAACCCTTACTGGTTCGCTGGGGTACACCTGCTGACCTTACGGGCGTGCTCTGTAGACCAGACATTCCTACCTGACCCTCCAGGCTAGGCCCGGTATCCCTACCTGATGCTCTGCGGTAGGCCTGGCCCCCTATCCGACAATCTGGGGTAGTACCGGTACACCCACAGGTACTCCGCGGTACTTTTGCTATACCCACCGGTACTCCTGGATTGTACCGGAACCCTTACTGGTGCGCCGGGGTACACCTGCTGACCCTATGGGCTCGCCGCTTTACGCCCACCCTTCCTACCTGACCCGCCGGGGTAGGCCTGGTATACCTACCCGATGTTTCGAGGTAGAACCGGTTCCCCCACCGGTACTCTGGGGTTGGAACGGTACCCTTTGTGATGCGCCAGAGAACACCAGCTGTCCCTTCGTGCGCACTGGACTAGACCCGGCCTCCCTACCGGACCCCACAGGTTAGACCCGCTATCCCTACCTGATGCTCCGCATTAGGCTTGGCACCCATACCCGATGTTCTGGGGTAGTAGCGGTACCCCCACCGTTACTCTGCGGTAGTATCGGTACACCCACCGGTACTCCGGGGTAGTACGTGAACCCTTACTGGTTCACTGGGGTACACCTGCTGACGTTACTGGCGCGCGGTGTAGACCAGACATTCCTACCTGACCCTCCGTTTTAGGCGCGGCATCCCTACCTGATGCTCCGTTGTTGGCCTGGCACCCCTACCCGATATGCTGGGGTAGTACCGGTACCACCACCGGTACTCTGCGGTAGTATTGGTACACCCACCGGTACTCCAGGGCAGTACCTGAACACTTACTGGTTCGCTGGGGTACACCTGCTGACCTTACGGGCGTGCTCTGTAGACCAGACATTCCTACCTGACCCTCCAGGCTAGGCCCGGTACCCCTACCTGATGCTCTGCGGTAGGCCTGGCCCCCTACCCGACAATCTGGGGTAGTATCGGTACACACAGAGGTACTCCGCGGTAATATTGCTATACCCACCGGTACTCCTGGATTGTACCGGAACCCTTACTGGTGCGCCGGGGTACAACTGCTGACCCTACGGGCTCGCCGCTTTACGCCCACCCTTCCTACCTGACCCTCCGGGGTAGGCCTGGTATACCTACCAAATGTTTCGAGGTAGAACCGGTTCCCCCACCGGTACTCTGGGGTTGGAACGGAACCCTTTGTGATGCGCCAGAGAACACCAGCTGTCCCTTCGTGCGCGCTGGACTAGACGCGGCCTCCCTACCGGACCCCACAGGTTAGACCCGCTATCCCTACCTGATGCTCCGCATTAGGCTTGGCACCCATACCCGATGTTCTGGGGTAGTAGCGGTACCCCCACCGTTACTCTGCGGTAGTATCGGTACACCCACCGGTACTCCGGGGTAGTACGTGAACCCTTACTGGTTCACTGGGGTACACCTGCTGACGTTACTGGCGCGCGGTGTAGACCAGACATTCCTACCTGACCCTCCGTTTTAGGCCCGGCATCCCTACCTGATGCTCCGTTGTTGGCCTGGCACCCCTACCCGATATGCTGGAGTAGTACCGGTACCCCCACCGGTACTCTGCGGTAGTATTGGTACACCCACCGGTACTCCAGGGCAGTACCTGAACACTTACTGGTTCGCTGGGGTACACCTGCTGACCTTACGGGCGTGCTCTGTAGACCAGACATTGCTACCTGACCCTCCAGGCTAGGCCCGGTATCCCTACCTGATCCTCTGCGGTAGGCCTGGCCCCCTACCCGACAATCTGGGGTAGTACCGGTACACCCACAGGTACTCCGCGGTACTTTTGCTATACCCACCGGTACTCCTGGATTTTACCGGAACCCTTACTGGTGCGCCGGGGTACACCTGCTGACCCTACGGGCACACTGCTTTGGACCCACCCTTCCTAACTGACCCGCCGGGGTAGGTCTGGTATACCTACCCGATGTTTCGAGGTAGAACCGGTTCCCCCCACCGGTACTCTGGGGTTGGAACGGAACCCTTTGTGATGCGCCAGAGAACACCAGCTGTCCCTTCGTGCGCACTGGACTAGACCCGGCCTCCCTACCGGACCCCACAGGTTAGACCCGCTATCCCTACCTGATGCTCCGCATTAGGCTTGGCACCCATACCCGATGTTCTGGGGTAGTAGTGGTACCCCCACCGTTACTCTGCGGTAGTATCGGTACACCCAGCGGTACTCCAGGGCAGTTCCTGAACCCTTACTGGTTCGCTGGGGTACACCTGCTGACCTTACGGGCGTGCTCTGTAGACCAGACATTCCTACCTGACCCTGCAGGCTAGTCCCGGTATCCCTACCTGATGCTCTACGGTAGGCCTGGCTCCCTACCCGACAATCTGGGGTAGTATCGGTACACACAGAGGTACTCCGCGGTAATATTGCTATACCCCCCGGTACTCCTGGATGGTACCGGAACCCTTACTGGTGCGCCGGGGTACAACTGCTAAACCTACGGGCACACTGCTTTGGACCCACCCTTCCTACCTGACCCTCCGGGGTAGGCCTGGTATACCTACCAAATGTTTCGAGGTAGAACCGGTTCCCCCACCAGTACTCTGTGGTTGGAACGGAACCCTTTGTGATGCGCCAGAGAACACCAGCTGTCCCTTCGTGCGCGCTGGACTAGACCCGGCCTCCCTACCGGACCCCACAGGTTAGACCCGCTATCCCTACCTGATGCTCCGCATTAGGCTTGGCACCCATACCCGATGTTCTGGGGTACTAGCGGTACCCCCACCGTTACTCTGCGGTAGTATCAGTACACCCACCGGTACTCCGGGGTAGTACGTGAACCCTTACTGGTTCAATGGGGTACACCTGCTGACGTTACTGGCGCGCGGTGTAGACCAGACATTCCTACCTGACCCTCCGTGTTAGTCCCGGTATCCCTACCTGATGCTCCGTTGTTGGCCTGGCACCCCTACCCGATATGCTGGGGTAGTACCGGTACCCCCACCGGTACTCTGCGGTAGTATTGGTACACCCACCGGTACTCCAGGGCAGTACCTGAACACTTACTGGTTCGCTGGGGTACACCTGCTGACCTTACGGGCGTGCTCTGTAGACCAGACATTCCTACCTGACCCTCCAGGCTAGGTCCGGTATCCCTACCTGATCCTCTGTGGTAGGCCTGGCCCCCTACCCGACAATCTGGGGTAGTACCGGTACACGCACAGGTACTCCGCGGTACTTTTGCTATACCCACCGGTACTCCTGGATTGTACCGGAACCCTTACTGGTGCGCCGGGGTACACCTGCTGACCCTACGGGCGCGCCGCTTTACGCACACCCTTCCTACCTGACCCGCCGGGGTAGGCCTGGTATACCTACCCGATGTTTCGAGGTATAACCGGTTCCCCCACCGGTACTCTGGGGTTGGAACGGAACCCTTTGTGATGCGCCAGAGAACACCAGCTGTCCCTTCGTGCGCGCTGGAATAGACCCGGCCTCCCTACCGGACCCCACAGGTTACACCCGGTATCCCTACCTGATGCTCCGCATTAGGCTTGGCACCCATACCCGATGTTCTGGGGTAGTAGCGGTACCCCCACCGTTACATTGCCGTAGTATCAGTACACTCACCGGTAGTCCGGGGTAGTACGTGAACCCTTACTGCTTCACTGGGGTACACCTGATGACTTTACTGGCGCGCGGTGTAGACCAGACATTCCTACCTGACCCTCCGTTTTAGGCGCGGCATCCCTACCTGATGCTCCGTTGTTGGCCTGGCACCCCTACCCGATATGCTGGGGTAGTACCGCTACCCCCACCGGTACTCTGCGGTAGTATTGGTACACCCACCGGTACTCCAGGGCAGTACGTGAACCCTTACTGGTTCGCTGGGGTACACCTGCTGACCTTACGGGCGTGCTCTGTAGACCAGACATTCCTACCTGACCCTCCAGGCTAGGCCCGGTATCCCTACCTGATGCTCTGCGGTAGGCCTGGCCCCCTACCCGACAATCTGGGGTAGTACCGGTACACCCACAGGTACTCCGCGGTACTTTTGCTATACCCACCGGTACTCCTGGATTGTACCGGAACCCTTACTGGTGCGCCGGGGTACACCTGCTGACCCTATGGGCTCGCCGCTTTACGCCCACCCTTCCTACCTGACCCGCCGGGGTAGGCCTGGTATACCTACCCGATGTTTCGAGGTAGAACCGGTTCCCCCACCGGTACTCTGGGGTTGGAACGGAACCCTTTGTGATGCGCCAGAGAACACCAGCTGTCCCTTCGTGCGCACTGGACTAGACCCGGCCTCCCTACCGGACCCCATAGGTTAGACCCGCTATCCCTACCTGATGCTCCGCATTAGGCTTGGCACCCATACCTGATCTTCTGTGGTAGTAGCGGTACCCCCACCGTTACTCTGCGGTAGTATCGGTACACCCACCGGTACTCCGGGGTAGTACGTGAACCCTTACTGGTTCACTGGGGTACACCTGCTGACGTTACTGGCGCGCGGTGTAGACCAGACATTCCTACCTGACCCTCCGTTTTAGGCGCGGCATCCCTACCTGATGCTCCGTTGTTGGCCTGGCACCCCTACCCGATATGCTGGGGTAGTACCGGTACCCCCACCGGTACTCTGCGGTAGTATTGGTACACCCACCGGTACTCCAGGGCAGTACCTGAACACTTCCTGGTTCGCTGGGGTACACCTGCTGACCTTACGGGCCTGCTGTGTAGAGCAGACATTCCTACCTGACCCTCCAGGCTAGTCCCGGTATCCCTACCTGATGCTCTGTGGTAGGCCTGGCCCCCTACCCGACAATCTGGGGTAGTACCGGTACACGCACAGGTACTCCGCGGTACTTTTGCTATACCCACCGGTACTCCTGGATTGTACCGGAACCCTTACTGGTGCGCCGGGGTACACCTGCTGACCCTACGGGCGCGCCGCTTTACGCACACCCTTCCTACCTGACCCGCCGGGGTAGGCCTGGTATACCTACCCGATGTTTCGAGGTATAACCGGTTCCCCCACCGGTACTCTGGGGTTGGAACGGAACCCTTTGTGATGCGCCAGAGAACACCAGCTGTCCCTTCGTGCGCGCTGGAATAGACCCGGCCTCCCTACCGGACCCCACAGGTTACACCCGGTATCCCTACCTGATGCTCCGCATTAGGCTTGGCACCCATACCCGATGTTCTGGGGTAGTAGCGGTACCCCCACCGTTACTCTGCCGTAGTATCGGTACACTCACCGGTAGTCCGGGGTAGTACGTGAACCCTTACTGCTTCACTGGGGTACACCTGATGACTTTACTGGCGCGCGGTGTAGACCAGACTTTCCTACCTGACCCTCCGTTTTAGGCGCGGCATCCCTACCTGATGCTCCGTTGTTGGCCTGGCACCCCTACCCGATATGCTGGGGTAGTACCGCTACCCCCACCGGTACTCTGCGGTAGTATTGGTACACCCACCGGTACTCCAGGGCAGTACGTGAACCCTTACTGGTTCGCTGGGGTACACCTGCTGACCTTACGGGCGTGCTCTGTAGACCAGACATTCCTACCTGACCCTCCAGGCTAGGCCCGGTATCCCTACCTGATGCTCTGCGGTAGGCCTGGCCCCCTACCCGACAATCTGGGGTAGTACCGGTACACCCACAGGTACTCCGCGGTACTTTTGCTATACCCACCGGTACTCCTGGATTGTACCGGAACCCTTACTGGTGCGCCGGGGTACACCTGCTGACCCTATGGGCTCGCCGCTTTACGCCCACCCTTCCTACCTGACCCGCCGGGGTAGGCCTGGTATACCTACCCGATGTTTCGAGGTAGAACCGGTTCCCCCACCGGTACTCTGGGGTTGGAACGGTACCCTTTGTGATGCGCCAGAGAACACCAGCTGTCCCTTCGTGCGCACTGGACTAGACCCGGCCTCCCTACCGGACCCCACAGGTTAGACCCGCTATCCCTACCTGATGCTCCGCATTAGGCTTGGCACCCATACCTGATCTTCTGTGGTAGTAGCGGTACCCCCACCGTTAATCTGCGGTAGTATCGGTACACCCACCGGTACTCCGGGGTAGTACGTGAACCCTTACTGGTTCGCTGGGGTACACCTGCTGACGTTACTGGCGCGCGGTGTAGACCAGACATTCCTACCTGACCCTCCGTTTTAGGCGCGGCATCCCTACCTGATGCTCCGTTGTTGGCCTGGCACCCCTACCCGATATGCTGGGGTAGTACCGGTACCACCACCGGTACTCTGCGGTAGTATTGGTACACCCACCGGTACTCCAGGGCAGTACCTGAACACTTACTGGTTCGCTGGGGTACACCTGCTGACCTTACGGGCGTGCTCTGTAGACCAGACATTCCTACCTGACCCTCCAGGCTAGGCCCGGTACCCCTACCTGATGCTCTGCGGTAGGCCTGGCCCCCTACCCGACAATCTGGGGTAGTATCGGTACACACAGAGGTACTCCGCGGTAATTTTGCTATACCCACCGGTACTCCTGGATTGTACCGGAACCCTTACTGGTGCGCCGGGGTACAACTGCTGACCCTATGGGCTCGCCGCTTTACGCCCACCCTTCCTACCTGACCCTCCGGGGTAGGCCTGGTATACCTACCCGATGTTTCGAGGTAGAACCGGTTCCCCCACCGGTACTCTGGGGTTGGAACGGAACCCTTTGTGATGCGCCAGAGAACACCAGCTGTCCCTTCGTGCGCGCTGGACTAGACGCGGCCTCCCTACCGGACCCCACAGGTTAGACCCGCTATCCCTACCTGATGCTCCGCATTAGGCTTGGCACCCATACCCGATGTTCTGGGGTAGTAGCGGTACCCCCACCGTTACTCTGCGGTAGTATCGGTACACCCACCGGTACTCCGGGGTAGTACGTGAACCCTTACTGGTTCACTGGGGTACACCTGCTGACGTTACTGGCGCGCGGTGTAGACCAGACATTCCTACCTGACCCTCCGTTTTAGGCCCGGCATCCCTACCTGATGCTCCGTTGTTGGCCTGGCACCCCTACCCGATATGCTGGAGTAGTACCGGTACCCCCACCGGTACTCTGCGGTAGTATTGGTACACCCACCGGTACTCCAGGGCAGTACCTGAACACTTACTGGTTCGCTGGGGTACACCTGCTGACCTTACGGGCGTGCTCTGTAGACCAGACATTGCTACCTGACCCTCCAGGCTAGGCCCGGTATCCCTACCTGATCCTCTGCAGTAGGCCTGGCCCCCTACCCGACAATCTGGGGTAGTACCGGTACACCCACAGGTACTCCGCGGTACTTTTGCTATACCCACCGGTACTCCTGGATTTTACCGGAACCCTTACTGGTGCGCCGGGGTACACCTGCTGACCCTACGGGCACACTGCTTTGGACCCACCCTTCCTAACTGACCCGCCGGGGTAGGTCTGGTATACCTACCCGATGTTTCGAGGTAGAACGGGTTCCCCCACCGGTACTCTGGGGTTGGAACGGAACCCTTTGTGATGCGCCAGAGAACACCAGCTGTCCCTTCGTGCGCACTGGACTAGACCCGGCCTCCCTACCGGACCCCACAGGTTAGACCCGCTATCCCTACCTGATGCTCCGCATTAGGCTTGGCACCCATACCCGATGTTCTGGGGTAGTAGTGGTACCCCCACCGTTACTCTGCGGTAGTATCGGTACACCCAGCGGTACTCCAGGGCAGTTCCTGAACCCTTACTGGTTCGCTGGGGTACACTTGCTGACCTTACGGGCGTGCTCTGTAGACCAGACATTCCTACCTGACCCTCCAGGCTAGGCCCGGTATCCCTACCTGATGCTCTGCGGTAGGCCTGGCTCCCTACCCGACAATCTGGGGTAGTATCGGTACACACAGAGGTACTCCGCGGTAATATTGCTATACCCCCCGGTACTCCTGGATGGTACCGGAACCCTTACTGGTGCGCCGGGGTACAACTGCTAAACCTACGGGCACACTGCTTTGGACCCACCCTTCCTACCTGACCCTCCGGGGTAGGCCTGGTATACCTACCAAATGTTTCGAGGTAGAACCGGTTCCCCCACCGGTACTCTGGGGTTGGAACGGAACCCTTTGTGATGCGCCAGAGAACACCAGCTGTCCCTTCGTGCGCGCTGGAATAGACCCGGCCTCCCTACCGGACCCCACAGGTTACACCCGGTATCCCTACCTGATGCTCCGCATTAGGCTTGGCACCCATACCCGATGTTCTGGGGTAGTAGCGGTACCCCCACCGTTACTCTGCCGTAGTATCAGTACACTCACCGGTAGTCCGGGGTAGTACGTGAACCCTTACTGCTTCACTGGGGTACACCTGATGACTTTACTGGCGCGCGGTGTAGACCAGACTTTCCTACCTGACCCTCCGTTTTAGGCGCGGCATCCCTACCTGATGCTCCGTTGTTGGCCTGGCACCCCTACCCGATATGCTGGGGTAGTACCGCTACCCCCACCGGTACTCTGCGGTAGTATTGGTACACCCACCGGTACTCCAGGGCAGTACGTGAACCCTTACTGGTTCGCTGGGGTACACCTGCTGACCTTACGGGCGTGCTCTGTAGACCAGACATTCCTACCTGACCCTCCAGGCTAGGCCCGGTATCCCTACCTGATGCTCTGCGGTAGGCCTGGCCCCCTACCCGACAATCTGGGGTAGTACCGGTACACCCACAGGTACTCCGCGGTACTTTTGCTATACCCACCGGTACTCCTGGATTGTACCGGAACCCTTACTGGTGCGCCGGGGTACACCTGCTGACCCTATGGGCTCGCCGCTTTACGCCCACCCTTCCTACCTGACCCGCCGGGGTAGGCCTGGTATACCTACCCGATGTTTCGAGGTAGAACCGGTTCCCCCACCGGTACTCTGGGGTTGGAACGGTACCCTTTGTGATGCGCCAGAGAACACCAGCTGTCCCTTCGTGCGCACTGGACTAGACCCGGCCTCCCTACCGGACCCCACAGGTTAGACCCGCTATCCCTACCTGATGCTCCGCATTAGGCTTGGCACCCATACCTGATCTTCTGTGGTAGTAGCGGTACCCCCACCGTTAATCTGCGGTAGTATCGGTACACCCACCGGTACTCCGGGGTAGTACGTGAACCCTTACTGGTTCACTGGGGTACACCTGCTGACGTTACTGGTGCGCGGTGTAGACCAGACATTCCTACCTGACCCTCCGTTTTAGGCGCGGCATCCCTACCTGATGCTCCGTTGTTGGCCTGGCACCCCTACCCGATATGCTGGGGTAGTACCGGTACCACCACCGGTACTCTGCGGTAGTATTGGTACACCCACCGGTACTCCAGGGCAGTACCTGAACACTTACTGGTTCGCTGGGGTACACCTGCTGACCTTACGGGCGTGCTCTGTAGACCAGACATTCCTACCTGACCCTCCAGGCTAGGCCCGGTACCCCTACCTGATGCTCTGCGGTAGGCCTGGCCCCCTACCCGACAATCTGGGGTAGTATCGGTACACACAGAGGTACTCCGCGGTAATTTTGCTATACCCACCGGTACTCCTGGATTGTACCGGAACCCTTACTGGTGCGCCGGGGTACAACTGCTGACCCTATGGGCTCGCCGCTTTACGCCCACCCTTCCTACCTGACCCTCCGGGGTAGGCCTGGTATACCTACCAAATGTTTCGAGGTAGAACCGGTTCCCCCACCGGTACTCTGGGGTTGGAACGGAACCCTTTGTGATGCGCCAGAGAACACCAGCTGTCCCTTCGTGCGCGCTGGACTAGACGCGGCCTCCCTACCGGACCCCACAGGTTAGACCCGCTATCCCTACCTGATGCTCCGCATTAGGCTTGGCACCCATACCCGATGTTCTGGGGTAGTAGCGGTACCCCCACCGTTACTCTGCGGTAGTATCGGTACACCCAGCGGTACTCCGGGGTAGTACGTGAACCCTTACTGGTTCACTGGGGTACACCTGCTGACGTTACTGGCGCGCGGTGTAGACCAGACATTCCTACCTGACCCTCCGTGTTAGTCCCGGTATCCCTACCTGATGCTCCGTTGTTGGCCTGGCACCCCTACCCGATATGCTGGGGTAGTACCGGTACCCCCACCGGTACTCTGCGGTAGTATTGGTACACCCACCGGTACTCCAGGGCAGTACCTGAACACTTACTGGTTCGCTGGGGTACACCTGCTGACCTTACGGGCCTGCTGTGTAGAGCAGACATTCCTACCTGACCCTCCAGGCTAGGCCCGGTATCCCTACCTGATGCTCTGTGGTAGGCCTGGCCCCCTACCCGACAATCTGGGGTAGTACCGGTACACGCACAGGTACTCCGCGGTACTTTTGCTATACCCACCGGTACTCCTGGATTGTACCGGAACCCTTACTGGTGCGCCGGGGTACACCTGCTGACCCTACGGGCGCGCCGCTTTACGCACACCCTTCCTACCTGACCCGCCGGGGTAGGCCTGGTATACCTACCCGATGTTTCGAGGTATAACCGGTTCCCCCACCGGTACTCTGGGGTTGGAACGGAACCCTTTGTGATGCGCCAGAGAACACCAGCTGTCCCTTCGTGCGCGCTGGAATAGACCCGGCCTCCCTACCGGACCCCACAGGTTACACCCGGTATCCCTACCTGATGCTCCGCATTAGGCTTGGCACCCATACCCGATGTTCTGGGGTAGTAGCGGTACCCCCACCGTTACTCTGCCGTAGTATCAGTACACTCACCGGTAGTCCGGGGTAGTACGTGAACCCTTACTGCTTCACTGGGGTACACCTGATGACTTTACTGGCGCGCGGTGTAGACCAGACATTCCTACCTGACCCTCCGTTTTAGGCGCGGCATCCCTACCTGATGCTCCGTTGTTGGCCTGGCACCCCTACCCGATATGCTGGGGTAGTACCGCTACCCCCACCGGTACTCTGCGGTAGTATTGGTACACCCACCGGTACTCCAGGGCAGTACGTGAACCCTTACTGGTTCGCTGGGGTACACCTGCTGACCTTACGGGCGTGCTCTGTAGACCAGACATTCCTACCTGACCCTCCAGGCTAGGCCCGGTATCCCTACCTGATGCTCTGCGGTAGGCCTGGCCCCCTACCCGACAATCTGGGGTAGTACCGGTACACCCACAGGTACTCCGCGGTACTTTTGCTATACCCACCGGTACTCCTGGATTGTACCGGAACCCTTACTGGTGCGCCGGGGTACACCTGCTGACCCTATGGGCTCGCCGCTTTACGCCCACCCTTCCTACCTGACCCGCCGGGGTAGGCCTGGTATACCTACCCGATGTTTCGAGGTAGAACGGGTTCCCCCACCGGTACTCTGGGGTTGGAACGGAACCCTTTGTGATGCGCCAGAGAACACCAGCTGTCCCTTCGTGCGCACTGGACTAGACCCGGCCTCCCTACCGGACCCCACAGGTTAGACCCGCTATCCCTACCTGATGCTCCGCATTAGGCTTGGCACCCATACCCGATGTTCTGGGGTAGTAGTGGTACCCCCACCGTTACTCTGCGGTAGTATCGGTACACCCAGCGGTACTCCAGGGCAGTTCCTGAACCCTTACTGGTTCGCTGGGGTACACTTGCTGACCTTACGGGCGTGCTCTGTAGACCAGACATTCCTACCTGACCCTCCAGGCTAGGCCCGGTATCCCTACCTGATGCTCTGCGGTAGGCCTGGCTCCCTACCCGACAATCTGGGGTAGTATCGGTACACACAGAGGTACTCCGCGGTAATATTGCTATACCCCCCGGTACTCCTGGATGGTACCGGAAACCTTACTGGTGCGCCGGGGTACAACTGCTAAACCTACGGGCACACTGCTTTGGACCCACCCTTCCTACCTGACCCTCCGGGGTAGGCCTGGTATACCTACCAAATGTTTCGAGGTAGAACCGGTTCCCCCACCGGTACTCTGGGGTTGGAACGGAACCCTTTGTGATGCGCCAGAGAACACCAGCTGTCCCTTCGTGCGCGCTGGACTAGACCCGGCCTCCCTACCGGACCCCACAGGTTAGACCCGCTATCCCTACCTGATGCTCCGCATTAGGCTTGGCACCCATACCCGATGTTCTGGGGTACTAGCGGTACCCCCACCGTTACTCTGCAGTAGTATTGGTACACCCACCGGTACTCCAGGGCAGTACCTGAACTCTTACTGGTTCGCTGGGGTACACCTGCTGACCTTACGGGCGTGCTGTGTAGACCAGACATTCCTACCTGACCCTCCAGGCTAGGCCCGGTATCCCTACCTGATGCTCTGTGGTAGGCCTGGCCCCCTACCCGACAATCTGGGGTAGTACCGGTACACCCAGAGGTACTCCGCGGTAGTTTTGCTATACCCACCGGTACTCCTGGATTGTACCGGAACCCTTACTGGTGCGCCGCGTTACACCTTCTGACCCTAATGGATCTCCGCTTTACGCCCACCCTTCCTACCTGAACCTCCAGGGTAGGCCTGGTATACATACCCGATGTTTCGAGGTAGAACCGGTTCCCCCACCGGTAGTCTGGGCTTTGAACGGAAACCTTTGTGATGCGCCAGAGAACACCAGCTGTCCCTTGGTGCGCGCTGGACTAGACCCGGCCTCCCTACCGGACCCCACAGGTTAGACCCGCTATCCCTACCTGATGCTCCGCATTAGGCTTGGCACCCATACCTGATCTTCTGTGGTAGTAGCGGTACCCCCACCGTTACTCTGCGGTAGTATCGGTACACCCACCGGTACTCCGGGGTAGTACGTGAACCCTTACTGGTTCACTGGGGTACACCTGCTGACGTTACTGGCGCGCGGTGTAGACCAGACATTCCTACCTGACCCTCCGTTTTAGGCGCGGCATCCCTACCTGATGCTCCGTTGTTGGCCTGGCACCCCTACCCGATATGCTGGGGTAGTACCGGTACCACCACCGGTACTCTGCGGTAGTATTGGTACACCCACCGGTACTCCAGGGCAGTACCTGAACACTTACTGGTTCGCTGGGGTACACCTGCTGACCTTACGGGCGTGCTCTGTAGACCAGACATTCCTACCTGACCCTCCAGGCTAGGCCCGGTATCCCTACCTGATCCTCTGCGGTAGGCCTGGCCCCCTACCCGACAATCTGGGGTAGTACCGGTACACCCACAGGTACTCCGCGGTAATATTGCTATACCCACCGGTACTCCTGGATTGTACCGGAACCCTTACTGGTGCGCCGGGGTACAACTGCTGACCCTATGGGCTCGCCGCTTTACGCCCACCCTTCCTACCTGACCCGCCGGGGTAGGCCTGGTATACATACCCGATGTTTCGAGGTAGAACCGGTTCCCCCACCGGTACTCTGGGTTTGGAACGGAACCCTTTGTGATGCGCCAGAGAACACCAGCTGTCCCTTCGTGCGCGCTGGACTAGACCCGGCCTCCCTACCGGACTCCACAGGTTAGACCCGCTATCCCTACCTGATGCTCCGCATTAGGCTTGGCACCCATACCCGATGTTCTGTGGTAGTAGCGGTACCCCCACCGTTACTCTGCGGTAGTATCGGTACACCCACCGGTACTCCGGGGTAGTACGTGAACCCTTACTGGTTCACTGGGGTACACCTGCTGACGTTACTGGCGCGCGGTGTAGACCAGACATTCCTACCTGACCCTCCGTTTTAGGCCCGGCATCCCTACCTGATGCTCCGTTGTTGGCCTGGCACCCCTACCCGATATGCTGGAGTAGTACCGGTACCCCCACCGGTACTCTGCGGTAGTATTGGTACACCCACCGGTACTCCAGGGCAGTACCTGAACACTTACTGGTTCGCTGGGGTACACCTGCTGACCTTACGGGCGTGCTCTGTAGACCAGACATTGCTACCTGACCCTCCAGGCTAGGCCCGGTATCCCTACCTGATCCTCTGCGGTAGGCCTGGCCCCCTACCCGACAATCTGGGGTAGTACCGGTACACCCACAGGTACTCCGCGGTACTTTTGCTATACCCACCGGTACTCCTGGATTTTACCGGAACCCTTACTGGTGCGCCGGGGTACACCTGCTGACCCTACGGGCACACTGCTTTGGACCCACCCTTCCTAACTGACCCGCCGGGGTAGGTCTGGTATACCTACCCGATGTTTCGAGGTAGAACCGGTTCCCCCACCGGTACTCTGGGGTTGGAACGGATCCCTTTGTGATGCGCCAGAGAACACCAGCTGTCCCTTCGTGCGCGCTGGACTAGACCCGGCCTCCCTACCGGACCCCACAGGTTAGACCCGCTATCCCTACCTGATGCTCCGCATTAGGCTTGGCACCCATACCCGATGTTCTGGGGTAGTAGTGGTACCCCCACCGGTACTCTGCGGTAGTATCGGTACACCCAGCGGTACTCCAGGGCAGTTCCTGAACCCTTACTGGTTCGCTGGGGTACACCTGCTGACCTTACGGGCGTGCTCTGTAGACCAGACATTCCTACCTGACCCTCCAGGCTAGGCCCGGTATCCCTACCTGATGCTCTGCGGTAGGCCTGGCTCCCTACCCGACAATCTGGGGTAGTATCGGTACACACAGAGGTACTCCGCGGTAATATTGCTATACCCCCCGGTACTCCTGGATGGTACCGGAACCCTTACTGGTGCGCCGGGGTACAACTGCTAAACCTACGGGCACACTGCTTTGGACCCACCCTTCCTACCTGACCCTCCGGGGTAGGCCTGGTATACCTACCAAATGTTTCGAGGTAGAACCGGTTCCCCCACCGGTACTCTGGGGTTGGAACGGAACCCTTTGTGATGCGCCAGAGAACACCAGCTGTCCCTTCGTGCGCGCTGGACTAGACGCGGCCTCCCTACCGGACCCCACAGGTTAGACCCGCTATCCCTACCTGATGCTCCGCATTAGGCTTGGCACCCATACCCGATGTTCTGGGGTAGTAGCGGTACCCCCACCGTTACTCTGCGGTAGTATCGGTACACCCACCGGTACTCCGGGGTAGTACGTGAACCCTTACTCGTTCACTGGGGTACACCTGCTGACGTTACTGGCGCGCGGTGTAGACCAGACATTCCTACCTGACCCTCCGTTTTAGGCCCGGTATCCCTACCTGATGCTCCGTTGTTGGCCTGGCACCCCTACCCGATATGCTGGGGTAGTACCGGTACCCCCACCGGTACTCTGCGGTAGTATTGGTACACCCACCGGTACTCCAGGGTAGTACCTGAACCCTTACTGGTTCGCTGGGGTACACCTGCTGACCTTACGGGCGTGCTGTGTAGACCAGACATTCCTACCTGACCCTCCAGGCTAGGCCCGGTATCCCTACCTGATCCTCTGCGGTAGGCCTGGCCCCCTACCCGACAATCTGGGGTAGTACCGGTACACCCACAGGTACTCCGCGGTAGTTTTGCTATACCCACCGGTACTCCTGGATTGTACCGGAACCCTTACTGGTGCGCCGGGGTACACCTGCTGACCCTATGGTCTCGCCGCTTTACGCCCACCCTTCCTACCTGACCCGCCGGGGTAGGCCTGGTATACCTACCCGATGTTTCGAGGTAGAACCGGTTCCCCGACCGGTACTCTGGGTTTGGAACGGAACCCTTTGTGATGCGCCAGAGAACACCAGCTGTCCCTTCGTGCGCGCTGGACTAGACCCGGCCTCCCTAACGGACCCCACATGTTACACCCGGTATCCCTACCTGATGCTCCGCATTAGGCTTGGCACCCATACCCGATCTTCTGCGGTAGTAGCGGTACCCCCACCGTTACTCTGCGGTAGTATCGGTACACCCACCGGTACTCCGGGGTAGTACGTGAACCCTTACTGGTTCACTGGGGTACACCTGCTGACGTTACTGGCGCGCGGTGTAGACCAGACATTCCTACCTGACCCTCCGTTTTAGGCCCGGCATCCCTACCTGATGCTCCGTTGTTGGCCTGGCACCCCTACCCGATATGCTGGAGTAGTACCGGTACCCCCACCGGTACTCTGCGGTAGTATTGGTACACCCACCGGTACTCCAGGGCAGTACCTGAACACTTACTGGTTCGCTGGGGTACACCTGCTGACCTTACGGGCGTGCTCTGTAGACCAGACATTGCTACCTGACCCTCCAGGCTAGGCCCGGTATCCCTACCTGATCCTCTGCGGTAGGCCTGGCCCCCTACCCGACAATCTGGGGTAGTACCGGTACACCCACAGGTACTCCGCGGTACTTTTGCTATACCCACCGGTACTCCTGGATTGTACCGGAACCCTTACTGGTGCGCCGGGGTACACCTGCTGACCCTACGGGCGCGCCGCTTTACGCACACCCTTCCTACCTGACCCGCCGGGGTAGGCCTGGTATACCTACCCGATGTTTCGAGGTAGAACCGGTTCCCCCACAGGTACTCTGGGTTTGGAACGGAACCCTTTGTGATGCGCCAGAGAACACCAGCTGTCCCTTCGTGCGCGCTGGACTAGACCCGGCCTCCCTACCGGACCCACATGTTACTCCCGGTATCCCTACCTGATGCTCCGCATTAGGCTTGGCACCCATACCCGATGTTCTGGGGTAGTAGCGGTACCCCCACCATTACTCTGCGGTAGTATCGGTACACCCACCGGTACTCCGGGGTAGTACGTGAACCCTTACTGGTTCACTGGGGTACACCTGCTGACGTTACTGGCGCGCGGTGTAGACCAGACATTCCTACCTGACCCTCCGTTTTAGGCGCGGCATCCCTACCTGATGCTCCGTTGTTGGCCTGGCACCCCTACCCGATATGCTGGGGTAGTACCGGTACCCCCACCGGTACTCTGCGGTAGTATTGGTACACCCACCGGTACTCCAGGGCAGTACCTGAACACTTACTGGTTCGCTGGGGTACACCTGCTGACCTTACGGGCGTGCTGTGTAGACGAGACATTCCTACCTGACCCTCCAGGCTAGGCCCGGTACCCCTACCTGATGCTCTGCGGTAGGCCTGGCCCCCTACCCGACAATCTGGGGTAGTATCGGTACACACAGAGGTACTCAGCGGTAATATTGCTATACCCACCGGTACTCCTGGATTGTACCGGAACCCTTACTGGTGCGCCGGGGTACAACTGCTGACCCTATGGTCTCGCCGCTTTACGCCCACCCTTCCTACCTGACCCTCCGGGGTAGGCCTGGTATACCTACCAAATGTTTCGAGGTAGAACCGGTTCCCCCACCGGTACTCTGGGGTTGGAACGGAACCCTTTGTGATGCGCCAGAGAACACCAGCTGTCCCTTCGTGCGCGCTGGACTAGACGCGGCCTCCCTACCGGACCCCACAGGTTAGACCCGCTATCCCTACCTGATGCTCCGCATTAGGCTTGGCACCCATACCCGATGTTCTGGGGTAGTAGCGGTACCCCCACCGTTACTCTGCGGTAGTATCGGTACACCCACCGGTACTCCGGGGTAGTACGTGATCACTTACTGGTTCACTGGGGTACACCTGATGACGTTACAGGCACGCGGTATAGAACAGACATTCTTCCTGACCCTCCGTGTTAGTCCCGGTATCCCTACCTGATGCTCCGTTTTTGGCATGGCACCCCTACCCGATATGCTGGGGTAGTACCGGTACCCCCACCGGTACTCTGCGGTAGTATTGGTACACCCACCGGTACTCCAGGGTAGTACCTGAACCCTTACTGGTTCGCTGGGGTACACCTGCTGACCTTACGGGCGTGCTGTGTAGACCAGACATTCCTACCTGACCCTCCAGGCTAGGCCCGGTATCCCTACCTGATGCTCTGCGGTAGGCCTGGCCCCCTACCCGACAATCTGGGGTAGTACTGGTACACCCACAGGTACTCCGCGGTACTTTTGCTATACCCACCGGTACTCCTGGATTGTACCGGAACCCTTACTGGTGCGCCGGGTTACACCTGCTGACCCTATGGGCTCGCCGCTTTACGCCCACCCTTCCTACCTGACCCGCCGGGGTAGTCCTGGTATACATACCCGATGTTTCGAGGTAGAACCGGTTCCCCCACCGGTACTCTGGGTTTGGAACGGAACCCTTTGTGATGCGCCAGAGAACACCAGCTGTCCCTTCGTGCGCGCTGGACTAGACCCGGCCTCCCTACCGGACTCCACAGGTTAGACCCGCTATCCCTACCTGATGCTCCGCATTAGGCTTGGCACCCATACCCGATGTTCTGGGGTAGTAGCGGTACCCCCACCGTTACTCTGCGGTAGTATCGGTACACCCACCGGTACTCCGGGGTAGTACGTGAACCCTTACTGGTTCACTGGGGTACACCTGCTGACGTTACTGGCGCGCGGTGTAGACCAGACATTCCTACCTGACCCTCCGTTTTAGGCCCGGCATCCCTACCTGATGCTCCGTTGTTGGCCTGGCACCCCTACCCGATATGCTGGAGTAGTACCGGTACCCCCACCGGTACTCTGCGGTAGTATTGGTACACCCACCGGTACTCCAGGGCAGTACCTGAACACTTACTGGTTCGCTGGGGTACACCTGCTGACCTTACGGGCGTGCTCTGTAGACCAGACATTGCTACCTGACCCTCCAGGCTAGGCCCGGTATCCCTACCTGATCCTCTGCGGTAGGCCTGGCACCCTACCCGACAATCTGGGGTAGTACCGGTACACCCACAGGTACTCCGCGGTACTTTTGCTATACCCACCGGTACTCCTGGATTGTACCGGAACCCTTACTGGTGCGCCGGGGTACACCTGCTGACCCTACGGGCGCGCCGCTTTACGCACACCCTTCCTACCTGACCCGCCGGGGTAGGCCTGGTATACCTACCCGATGTTTCGAGGTAGAACCGGTTCCCCCACAGGTACTCTGGGTTTGGAACGGAACCCTTTGTGATGCGCCAGAGAACACCAGCTGTCCCTTCGTGCGCGCTGGACTAGACCCGGCCTCCCTACCGGACCCACATGTTACACCCGGTATCCCTACCTGATGCTCCGCATTAGGCTTGGCACCCATACCCGATGTTCTGGGGTAGTAGCGGTACCCCCACCATTACTCTGCGGTAGTATCGGTACACCCACCGGTACTCCGGGGTAGTACGTGAACCCTTACTGGTTCACTGGGGTACACCTGCTGACGTTACTGGCGCGCGGTGTAGACCAGACATTCCTACCTGACCCTCCGTTTTAGGCGCGGCATCCCTACCTGATGCTCCGTTGTTGGCCTGGCACCCCTACCCGATATGCTGGGGTAGTACCGGTACCCCCACCGGTACTCTGCGGTAGTATTGGTACACCCACCGGTACTTCAGGGCAGTACCTGAACACTTACTGGTTCGCTGGGGTACACCTGCTGACCTTACGGGCGTGCTCTGTAGACCAGACATTCCTACCTGACCCTCCAGGCTAGGCCCGGTACCCCTACCTGATGCTCTGCGGTAGGCCTGGCCCCCTACCCGACAATCTGGGGTAGTATCGGTACACACAGAGGTACTCCGCGGTACTTTTGCTATACCCACCGGTACTCCTGGATTGTACCGGAACCCTTACTGGTGCGCCGGGGTACAACTGCTGACCCTATGGTCTCGCCGCTTTACGCCCACCCTTCCTACCTGACCCTCCGGGGTAGGCCTGGTATACCTACCAAATGTTTCGAGGTAGAACCGGTTCCCCCACCGGTACTCTGGGGTTGGAACGGAACCCTTTGTGATGCGCCAGAGAACACCAGCTGTCCCTTCGTGCGCGCTGGACTAGACGCGGCCTCCCTACCGGACCCCACAGGTTAGACCCGCTATCCCTACCTGATGCTCCGCATTAGGCTTGGCACCCATACCCGATGTTCTGGGGTAGTAGCGGTACCCCCACCGTTACTCTGCGGTAGTATCGGTACACCCACCGGTACTCCGGGGTAGTACGTGATCACTTACTGGTTCACTGGGGTACACCTGATGACGTTACAGGCACGCGGTATAGAACAGACATTCTTCCTGACCCTCCGTGTTAGTCCCGGTATCCCTACCTGATGCTCCGTTTTTGGCATGGCACCCCTACCCGATATGCTGGGGTAGTACCGGTACCCCCACCGGTACTCTGCGGTAGTATTGGTACACCCACCGGTACTCCAGGGTAGTACCTGAACCCTTACTGGTTCGCTGGGGTACACCTGCTGACCTTACGGGCGTGCTGTGTAGACCAGACATTCCTACCTGACCCTCCAGGCTAGGCCCGGTATCCCTACCTGATGCTCTGCGGTAGGCCTGGCCCCCTACCCGACAATCTGGGGTAGTACTGGTACACCCACAGGTACTCCGCGGTACTTTTGCTATACCCACCGGTACTCCTGGATTGTACCGGAACCCTTACTGGTGCGCCGGGTTACACCTGCTGACCCTATGGGCTCGCCGCTTTACGCCCACCCTTCCTACCTGACCCGCCGGGGTAGGCCTGGTATACATACCCGATGTTTCGAGGTAGAACCGGTTCCCCCACCGGTACTCTGGGTTTGGAACGGAACCCTTTGTGATGCGCCAGAGAACACCAGCTGTCCCTTCGTGCGCGCTGGACTAGACCCGGCCTCCCTACCGGACTCCACAGGTTAGACCCGCTATCCCTACCTGATGCTCCGCATTAGGCTTGGCACCCATACCCGATGTTCTGGGGTAGTAGCGGTACCCCCACCGTTACTCTGCGGTAGTATCGGTACACCCACCGGTACTCCGGGGTAGTACGTGAACCCTTACTGGTTCACTGGGGTACACCTGCTGACGTTACTGGCGCGCGGTGTAGACCAGACATTCCTACCTGACCCTCCGTTTTAGGCCCGGCATCCCTACCTTATGCTCCGTTGTTGGCTTGGCACCCCTACCCGATATGCTGGAGTAGTACCGGTACCCCCACCGGTACTCTGCGGTAGTATTGGTACACCCACCGGTACTCCAGGGCAGTACCTGAACACTTACTGGTTCGCTGGGGTACACCTGCTGACCTTACGGGCCTGCTGTGTAGACCAGACATTCCTACCTGACCCTCCAGGCTAGTCCCGGTATCCCTACCTGATGCTCTGTGGTAGGCCTGGCCCCCTACCCGACAATCTGGGGTAGTACCGGTACACGCACAGGTACTCCGCGGTACTTTTGCTATACCCACCGGTACTCCTGGATTGTACCGGAACCCTTACTGGTGCGCCGGGGTACACCTGCTGACCCTACGGGCGCGCCGCTTTACGCACACCCTTCCTACCTGACCCGCCGGGGTAGGCCTGGTATACCTACCCGATGTTTCGAGGTAGAACCGGTTCCCCCACCGGTACTCTGGGGTTGGAACGGAACCCTTTGTGATGCGCCAGAGAACACCAGCTGTCCCTTCGTGCGCACTGGACTAGACCCGGCCTCCCTACCGGACCCCACAGGTTAGACCCGCTATCCCTACCTGATGCTCCGCATTAGGCTTGGCACCCATACCTGATCTTCTGCGGTAGTAGCGGTACCCCCACCGTTACTCTGCGGTAGTATCGGTACACCCACCGGTACTCCGGGGTAGTACGTGAACCCTTACTGGTTCACTGGGGTACACCTGCTGACGTTACTGGCGCGCGGTGTAGACCAGATATTCCTACCTGACCCTCCGTTTTAGGCCCGGCATCCCTACCTGATGCTCCGTTGTTGGCCTGGCACCCCTACCCGATATGCTGGGGTAGTACCGGTACCCCCACCGGTACTCTGCGGTAGTATTGGTACACCCACCGGTACTCCAGGGCAGTACCTGAACACTTACTGGTTCGCTGGGGTACACCTGCTGACCTTACGGGCGTGCTCTGTAGACCAGACATTCCTACCTGACCCTCCAGGCTAGGCCCGGTACCCCTACCTGATGCTCTGCGGTAGGCCTGGCCCCCTACCCGACAATCTGGGGTAGTATCGGTACACACAGAGGTACTCCGCGGTAATATTGCTATACCCACCGGTACTCCTGGATTATACCGGAACCCTTACTGGTGCGCCGGGGTACAACTGCTGACCCTATGGTCTCGCCGCTTTACGCCCTCCCTTCCTACCTGACCCGCCGGGGTAGGCCTGGTATACCTACCAAATGTTTCGAGGTAGAACCGGTTCCCCCACCGGTACTCTGGGGTTGGAACGGAACCCTTTGTGATGCGCCAGAGAACACCAGCTGTCCCTTCGTGCGAGCTGGACTAGACGCGGCCTCCCTACCGGACTCCACAGGTTAGACCCGCTATCCCTACCTGATGCTCCGCATTAGGCTTGGCACCCATACCCGATGTTCTGGGGTAGTAGCGGTACCCCCACCGTTACTCTGCGGTAGTATCGGTACACCCACCGGTACTCCGGGGTAGTACGTGAACCCTTACTGGTTCACTGGGGTACACCTGCTGACGTTACTGGCGCGCGGTGTAGACCAGACATTCCTACCTGACCCTCCGTTTTAGGCCCGGCATCCCTACCTGATGCTCCGTTGTTGGCCTGGTACCCCTACCCGATATGCTGGAGTAGTACCGGTACCCCCACCGGTACTCTGCGGTAGTATTGGTACACCCACCGGTACTCCAGGGCAGTACCTGAACACTTACTGGTTCGCTGGGGTACACCTGCTGACCTTACGGGCGTGCTCTGTAGACCAGACATTGCTACCTGACCCTCCAGGCTAGGCCCGGTATCCCTACATGATCCTCTGCGGTAGGCCTGGCCCCCTACCCGACAATCTGGGGTAGTACCGGTACACCCACAGGTACTCCGCGGTACTTTTGCTATACCCACCGGTACTCCTGGATTGTACCGGAACCCTTACTGGTGCGCCGGGGTACACCTGCTGACCCTACGGGCACACTGCTTTGGACCCACCCTTCCTAACTGACCCGCCGGGGTAGGCCTGGTATACCTACCCGATGTTTCGAGGTAGAACCGGTTCCCCCACCGGTACTCTGGGGTTGGAACGGAACCCTTTGTGATGCGCCAGAGAACACCAGCTGTCCCTTCGTGCGCGCTGGACTAGACCCGGCCTCCCTACCGGACCCCACAGGTTAGACCCGCTATCCCTACCTGATGCTCCGCATTAGGCTTGGCACCCATACCCGATGTTCTGGGGTAGTAGCGGTACCCCCACCGTTACTCTGCGGTAGTATCGGTACACCCACCGGTACTCCGGGGTAGTACGTGAACCCTTACTGGTTCACTGGGGTACACCTGCTGACGTTACTGGCGCGCGGTGTAGACCAGACATTCCTACCTGACCCTCCGTTTTAGGCCCGGCATCCCTACCTGATGCTCCGTTGTTGGCCTGGCACCCCTACCCGATATGCTGGGGTAGTACCGGTACCCCCACCGGTACTCTGCGGTAGTATTGGTACACCCACCGGTACTCCAGGGCAGTACCTGAACACTTACTGGTTCGCTGGGGTACACCTGCTTACCTTACGGGCCTGCTGTGTAGACCAGACATTCCTACCTGACCCTCCAGGCTAGGCCCGGTATCCCTACCTGATGCTCTGTGGTAGGCCTGGCCCCCTACCCGACAATCTGGGGTAGTACCGGTACACGCACAGGTACTCCGCGGTACTTTTGCTATACCCACCGGTACTCCTGGATTGTACCGGAACCCTTACTGGTGCGCCGGGGTACACCTGCTGACCCTAAGGGCGCGCCGCTTTACGCACACCCTTCCTACCTGACCCTCCGGGGTAGGCCTGGTATACCTACCCGATGTTTCGAGGTATAACCGGTTCCCCCACCGGTACTCTGGGTTTGGAACGGAACCCTTTGTGATGCGCCAGAGAACACCAGCTGTCCCTTCGTGCGCGCTGGACTAGACCCGGCCTCCCTACCGGACCCCACAGGTTACACCCGGTATCCCTACCTGATGCTCCGCATTAGGCTTGGCACCCATACCCGATGTTCTGGGGTAGTAGCGGTACCCCCACCGTTACTCTGCCGTAGTATCAGTACACTCACCGGTACTCCGGGGTAGTACGTGAACCCTTACTGGTTCACTGGGGTACACCTGATGACTTTACTGGCGCGCGGTGTAGACCAGACATTCCTACCTGACCCTCCGTTTTAGGCCCGGCATCCCTACCTGATGCTCCGTTGTTGGCCTGGCACCCCTACCCGATATGCTGGGGTAGTACCGCTACCCCCACCGGTACTCTGCGGTAGTATTGGTACACCCACCGGTACTCCAGGGTAGTACCTGAACCCTTACTGGTTCGCTGGGGTACACCTGCTGACCTTACGGGCGTGCTGTGTAGACCAGACATTCCTACCTGACCCTCCAGGCTAGGCCCGGTATCCCTACCTGATGCTCTGCGGTAGGCCTGGCCCCCTACCCGACAATCTGGGGTAGTACTGGTACACCCACAGGTACTCCGCGGTACTTTTGCTATACCCACCGGTACTCCTGGATTGTACCGGAACCCTTACTGGTGCGCCGGGTTACACCTGCTGACCCTATGGGCTCGCCGCTTTACGCCCACCCTTCCTACCTGACCCGCCGGGGTAGGCCTGGTATACATACCCGATGTTTGGAGGTAGAACCGGTTCCCCCACCGGTACTCTGGGTTTGGAACGGAACCCTTTGTGATGCGCCAGAGAACACCAGCTGTCCCTTCGTGCGCGCTGGACTAGACCCGGCCTCCCTACCGGACTCCACAGGTTAGACCCGCTATCCCTACCTGATGCTCCGCATTAGGCTTGGCACCCATACCCGATGTTCTGGGGTAGTAGCGGTACCCCCACCGTTACTCTGCGGTAGTATCGGTACACCCACCGGTACTCCGGGGTAGTACGTGAACCCTTACTGGTTCACTGGGGTACACCTGCTGACGTTACTGGCGCGCGGTGTAGACCAGACATTCCTACCTGACCCTCCGTTTTAGGCCCGGCATCCCTACCTGATGCTCCGTTGTTGGCCTGGTACCCCTACCCGATATGCTGGAGTAGTACCGGTACCCCCACCGGTACTCTGCGGTAGTATTGGTACACCCACCGGTACTCCAGGGCAGTACCTGAACACTTACTGGTTCGCTGGGGTACACCTGCTGACCTTACGGGCGTGCTCTGTAGACCAGACATTGCTACCTGACCCTCCAGGCTAGGCCCGGTATCCCTACATGATCCTCTGCGGTAGGCCTGGCCCCCTACCCGACAATCTGGGGTAGTACCGGTACACCCACAGGTACTCCGCGGTACTTTTGCTATACCCACCGGTACTCCTGGATTTTACAGGAACCCTTACTGGTGCGCCGGGGTACACCTGCTGACCCTACGGGCACACTGCTTTGGACCCACCCTTCCTAACTGACCCGCCGGGGTAGGCCTGGTATACCTACCCGATGTTTCGAGGTAGAACCGGTTCCCCCACCGGTACTCTGGGGTTGGAACGGAACCCTTTGTGATGCGCCAGAGAACACCAGCTGTCCCTTCGTGCGCGCTGGACTAGACCCGGCCTCCCTACCGGACCCCACAGGTTAGACCCGCTATCCCTACCTGATGCTCCGCATTAGGCTTGGCACCCATACCCGATGTTCTGGGGTAGTAGCGGTACCCCCACCGTTACTCTGCGGTAGTATCGGTACACCCACCGGTACTCCGGGGTAGTACGTGAACCCTTACTGGTTCACTGGGGTACACCTGCTGACGTTACTGGCGCGCGGTGTAGACCAGACATTCCTACCTGACCCTCCGTTTTAGGCCCGGCATCCCTACCTGATGCTCCGTTGTTGGCCTGGCACCCCTACCCGATATGCTGGAGTAGTACCGGTACCCCCACCGGTACTCTGCGGTAGTATTGGTACACCCACCGGTACTCCAGGGCAGTACCTGAACACTTACTGGTTCGCTGGGGTACACCTGCTTACCTTACGGGCCTGCTGTGTAGACCAGACATTCCTACCTGACCCTCCAGGCTAGGCCCGGTATCCCTACCTGATGCTCTGTGGTAGGCCTGGCCCCCTACCCGACAATCTGGGGTAGTACCGGTACACGCACAGGTACTCCGCGGTACTTTTGCTATACCCACCGGTACTCCTGGATTGTACCGGAACCCTTACTGGTGCGCCGGGGTACACCTGCTGACCCTAAGGGCGCGCCGCTTTACGCACACCCTTCCTACCTGACCCGCCGGGGTAGGCCTGGTATACCTACCCGATGTTTCGAGGTATAACCGGTTCCCCCACCGGTACTCTGGGTTTGGAACGGAACCCTTTGTGATGCGCCACAGAACACCAGCTGTCCCTTCGTGCGCGCTGGACTAGACCCGGCCTCCCTACCGGACCCCACAGGTTACACCCGGTATCCCTACCTGATGCTCCGCATTAGGCTTGGCACCCATACCCGATGTTCTGGGGTAGTAGCGGTACCCCCACCGTTACTCTGCGGTAGTATCGGTACACCCACCGGTACTCCGGGGTAGTACGTGAACCCTTACTGGTTCACTGGGGTACACCTGCTGACGTTACTGGCGCGCGGTGTAGACCAGACATTCCTACCTGACCCTCCGTTTTAGGCCCGGCATCCCTACCTGATGCTCCGTTGTTGGCCTGGTACCCCTACCCGATATGCTGGAGTAGTACCGGTACCCCCACCGGTACTCTGCGGTAGTATTGGTACACCCACCGGTACTCCAGGGCAGTACCTGAACACTTACTGGTTCGCTGGGGTACACCTGCTGACCTTACGGGCGTGCTCTGTAGACCAGACATTGCTACCTGACCCTCCAGGCTAGGCCCGGTATCCCTACATGATCCTCTGCGGTAGGCCTGGCCCCCTACCCGACAATCTGGGGTAGTACCGGTACACCCACAGGTACTCCGCGGTACTTTTGCTATACCCACCGGTACTCCTGGATTTTACCGGAACCCTTACTGGTGCGCCGGGGTACACCTGCTGACCCTACGGGCACACTGCTTTGGACCCACCCTTCCTAACTGACCCGCCGGGGTAGGCCTGGTATACCTACCCGATGTTTCGAGGTAGAACCGGTTCCCCCACCGGTACTCTGGGGTTGGAACGGAACCCTTTGTGATGCGCCAGAGAACACCAGCTGTCCCTTCGTGCGCGCTGGACTAGACCCGGCCTCCCTACCGGACCCCACAGGTTAGACCCGCTATCCCTACCTGATGCTCCGCATTAGGCTTGGCACCCATACCCGATGTTCTGGGGTAGTAGCGGTACCCCCACCGTTACTCTGCGGTAGTATCGGTACACCCACCGGTACCCGGGGTAGTACGTGAACCCCTACTGGTTCACTGGGGTACACCTGCTGACGTTACTGGCGCGCGGTGTAGACCAGACATTCCTACCTGACCCTCCGTTTTAGGCCCGGCATCCCTACCTGATGCTCCGTTGTTGGCCTGGCACCCCTACCCGATATGCTGGAGTAGTACCGGTACCCCCACCGGTACTCTGCGGTAGTATTGGTACACCCACCGGTACTCCAGGGCAGTACCTGAACACTTACTGGTTCGCTGGGGTACACCTGCTTACCTTACGGGCCTGCTGTGTAGACCAGACATTCCTACCTGACCCTCCAGGCTAGGCCCGGTATCCCTACCTGATGCTCTGTGGTAGGCCTGGCCCCCTACCCGACAATCTGGGGTAGTACCGGTACACGCACAGGTACTCCGCGGTACTTTTGCTATACCCACCGGTACTCCTGGATTGTACCGGAACCCTTACTGGTGCGCCGGGGTACACCTGCTGACCCTAAGGGCGCGCCGCTTTACGCACACCATTCCTACCTGACCCGCCGGGGTAGGCCTGGTATACCTACCCGATGTTTCGAGGTATAACCGGTTCCCCCACCGGTACTCTGGGTTTGGAACGGAACCCTTTGTGATGCGCCACAGAACACCAGCTGTCCCTTCGTGCGCGCTGGACTAGACCCGGCCTCCCTACCGGACCCCACAGGTTACACCCGGTATCCCTACCTGATGCTCCGCATTAGGCTTGGCACCCATACCCGATGTTCTGGGGTAGTAGCGGTACCCCCACCGTTACTCTGCCGTAGTATCAGTACACTCACCGGTACTCCGGGGTAGTACGTGAACCCTTACTGGTTCACTGGGGTACACCTGATGACTTTACTGGCGCGCGGTGTAGACCAGACATTCCTACCTGACCCTCCGTTTTAGGCCCGGCATCCCTACCTGATGCTCCGTTGTTGGCCTGGCACCCCTACCCGATATGCTGGGGTAGTACCGCTACCCCCACCGGTACTCTGCGGTAGTATTGGTACACCCACCGGTACTCCAGGGTAGTACCTGAACCCTTACTGGTTCGCTGGGGTACACCTGCTGACCTTACGGGCGTGCTGTGTAGACCAGACATTCCTACCTGACCCTCCAGGCTAGGCCCGGTATCCCTACCTGATGCTCTGCGGTAGGCCTGGCCCCCTACCCGACAATCTGGGGTAGTACTGGTACACCCACAGGTACTCCGCGGTACTTTTGCTATACCCACCGGTACTCCTGGATTGTACCGGAACCCTTACTGGTGCGCCGGGTTACACCTGCTGACCCTATGGGCTCGCCGCTTTACGCCCACCCTTCCTACCTGACCCGCCGGGGTAGGCCTGGTATACATACCCGATGTTTGGAGGTAGAACCGGTTCCCCCACCGGTACTCTGGGTTTGGAACGGAACCCTTTGTGATGCGCCAGAGAACACCAGCTGTCCCTTCGTGCGCGCTGGACTAGACCCGGCCTCCCTACCGGACTCCACAGGTTAGACCCGCTATCCCTACCTGATGCTCCGCATTAGGCTTGGCACCCATACCCGATGTTCTGGGGTAGTAGCGGTACCCCCACCGTTACTCTGCGGTAGTATCGGTACACCCACCGGTACTCCGGGGTAGTACGTGAACCCTTACTGGTTCACTGGGGTACACCTGCTGACGTTACTGGCGCGCGGTGTAGACCAGACATTCCTACCTGACCCTCCGTTTTAGGCCCGGAATCCCTACCTGATGCTCCGTTGTTGGCCTGGTACCCCTACCCGATATGCTGGAGTAGTACCGGTACCCCCACCGGTACTCTGCGGTAGTATTGGTACACCCACCGGTACTCCAGGGCAGTACCTGAACACTTACTGGTTCGCTGGGGTACACCTGCTGACCTTACGGGCGTGCTCTGTAGACCAGACATTGCTACCTGACCCTCCAGGCTAGGCCCGGTATCCCTACATGATCCTCTGCGGTAGGCCTGGCCCCCTACCCGACAATCTGGGGTAGTACCGGTACACCCACAGGTACTCCGCGGTACTTTTGCTATACCCACCGGTACTCCTGGATTTTACCGGAACCCTTACTGGTGCGCCGGGGTACACCTGCTGACCCTACGGGCACACTGCTTTGGACCCACCCTTCCTAACTGACCCGCCGGGGTAGGCCTGGTATACCTACCCGATGTTTCGAGGTAGAACCGGTTCCCCCACCGGTACTCTGGGGTTGGAACGGAACCCTTTGTGATGCGCCAGAGAACACCAGCTGTCCCTTCGTGCGCGCTGGACTAGACCCGGCCTCCCTACCGGACCCCACAGGTTAGACCCGCTATCCCTACCTGATGCTCCGCATTAGGCTTGGCACCCATACCCGATGTTCTGGGGTAGTAGCGGTACCCCCACCGTTACTCTGCGGTAGTATCGGTACACCCACCGGTACTCCGGGGTAGTACGTGAACCCTTACTGGTTCACTGGGGTACACCTGCTGACGTTACTGGCGCGCGGTGTAGACCAGACATTCCTACCTGACCCTCCGTTTTAGGCCCGGCATCCCTACCTGATGCTCCGTTGTTGGCCTGGCACCCCTACCCGATATGCTGGAGTAGTACCGGTACCCCCACCGGTACTCTGCGGTAGTATTGGTACACCCACCGGTACTCCAGGGCAGTACCTGAACACTTACTGGTTCGCTGGGGTACACCTGCTTACCTTACGGGCCTGCTGTGTAGACCAGACATTCCTACCTGACCCTCCAGGCTAGGCCCGGTATCCCTACCTGATGCTCTGTGGTAGGCCTGGCCCCCTACCCGACAATCTGGGGTAGTACCGGTACACGCACAGGTACTCCGCGGTACTTTTGCTATACCCACCGGTACTCCTGGATTGTACCGGAACCCTTACTGGTGCGCCGGGGTACACCTGCTGACCCTAAGGGCGCGCCGCTTTACGCACACCCTTCCTACCTGACCCGCCGGGGTAGGCCTGGTATACCTACCCGATGTTTCGAGGTATAACCGGTTCCCCCACCGGTACTCTGGGTTTGGAACGGAACCCTTTGTGATGCGCCAGAGAACACCAGCTGTCCCTTCGTGCGCGCTGGACTAGACCCGGCCTCCCTACCGGACCCCACAGGTTACACCCGGTATCCCTACCTGATGCTCCGCATTAGGCTTGGCACCCATACCCGATGTTCTGGGGTAGTAGCGGTACCCCCACCGTTACTCTGCCGTAGTATCAGTACACTCACCGGTACTCCGGGGTAGTACGTGAACCCTTACTGGTTCACTGGGGTACACCTGATGACTTTACTGGCGCGCGGTGTAGACCAGACATTCCTACCTGACCCTCCGTTTTAGGCCCGGCATCCCTACCTGATGCTCCGTTGTTGGCCTGGCACCCCTACCCGATATGCTGGGGTAGTACCGCTACCCCCACCGGTACTCTGCGGTAGTATTGGTACACCCACCGGTACTCCAGGGTAGTACCTGAACCCTTACTGGTTCGCTGGGGTACACCTGCTGACCTTACGGGCGTGCTGTGTAGACCAGACATTCCTACCTGACCCTCCAGGCTAGGCCCGGTATCCCTACCTGATGCTCTGCGGTAGGCCTGGCCCCCTACCCGACAATCTGGGGTAGTACTGGTACACCCACAGGTACTCCGCGGTACTTTTGCTATACCCACCGGTACTCCTGGATTGTACCGGAACCCTTACTGGTGCGCCGGGTTACACCTGCTGACCCTATGGGCTCGCCGCTTTACGCCCACCCTTCCTACCTGACCCGCCGGGGTAGGCCTGGTATACATACCCGATGTTTGGAGGTAGAACCGGTTCCCCCACCGGTACTCTGGGTTTGGAACGGAACCCTTTGTGATGCGCCAGAGAACACCAGCTGTCCCTTCGTGCGCGCTGGACTAGACCCGGCCTCCCTACCGGACTCCACAGGTTAGACCCGCTATCCCTACCTGATGCTCCGCATTAGGCTTGGCACCCATACCCGATGTTCTGGGGTAGTAGCGGTACCCCCACCGTTACTCTGCGGTAGTATCGGTACACCCACCGGTACTCCGGGGTAGTACGTGAACCCTTACTGGTTCACTGGGGTACACCTGCTGACGTTACTGGCGCGCGGTGTAGACCAGACATTCCTACCTGACCCTCCGTTTTAGGCCCGGCATCCCTACCTGATGCTCCGTTGTTGGCCTGGTACCCCTACCCGATATGCTGGAGTAGTACCGGTACCCCCACCGGTACTCTGCGGTAGTATTGGTACACCCACCGGTACTCCAGGGCAGTACCTGAACACTTACTGGTTCGCTGGGGTACACCTGCTGACCTTACGGGCGTGCTCTGTAGACCAGACATTGCTACCTGACCCTCCAGGCTAGGCCCGGTATCCCTACATGATCCTCTGCGGTAGGCCTGGCCCCCTACCCGACAATCTGGGGTAGTACCGGTACACCCACAGGTACTCCGCGGTACTTTTGCTATACCCACCGGTACTCCTGGATGTTACCGGAACCCTTACTGGTGCGCCGGGGTACACCTGCTGACCCTACGGGCACACTGCTTTGGACCCACCCTTCCTAACTGACCCGCCGGGGTAGGCCTGGTATACCTACCCGATGTTTCGAGGTAGAACCGGTTCCCCCACCGGTACTCTGGGGTTGGAACGGAACCCTTTGTGATGCGCCAGAGAACACCAGCTGTCCCTTCGTGCGCGCTGGACTAGACCCGGCCTCCCTACCGGACCCCACAGGTTAGACCCGCTATCCCTACCTGATGCTCCGCATTAGGCTTGGCACCCATACCCGATGTTCTGGGGTAGTAGCGGTACCCCCACCGTTACTCTGCGGTAGTATCGGTACACCCACCGGTACTCCGGGGTAGTACGTGAACCCTTACTGGTTCACTGGGGTACACCTGCTGACGTTACTGGCGCGCGGTGTAGACCAGACATTCCTACCTGACCCTCCGTTTTAGGCCCGGCATCCCTACCTGATGCTCCGTTGTTGGCCTGGCACCCCTACCCGATATGCTGGAGTAGTACCGGTACCCCCACCGGTACTCTGCGGTAGTATTGGTACACCCACCGGTACTCCAGGGCAGTACCTGAACACTTACTGGTTCGCTGGGGTACACCTGCTTACCTTACGGGCCTGCTGTGTAGACCAGACATTCCTACCTGACCCTCCAGGCTAGGCCCGGTATCCCTACCTGATGCTCTGTGGTAGGCCTGGCCCCCTACCCAACAATCTGGGGTAGTACCGGTACACGCACAGGTACTCCGCGGTACTTTTGCTATACCCACCGGTACTCCTGGATTGTACCGGAACCCTTACTGGTGCGCCGGGGTACACCTGCTGACCCTAAGGGCGCGCCGCTTTACGCACACCCTTCCTACCTGACCCGCCGGGGTAGGCCTGGTATACCTACCCGATGTTTCGAGGTATAACCGGTTCCCCCACCGGTACTCTGGGTTTGGAACGGAACCCTTTGTGATGCGCCACAGAACACCAGCTGTCCCTTCGTGCGCGCTGGACTAGACCCGGCCTCCCTACCGGACCCCACAGGTTACACCCGGTATCCCTACCTGATGCTCCGCATTAGGCTTGGCACCCATACCCGATGTTCTGGGGTAGTAGCGGTACCCCCACCGTTACTCTGCGGTAGTATCGGTACACCCACCGGTACTCCGGGGTAGTACGTGAACCCTTACTGGTTCACTGGGGTACACCTGCTGACGTTACTGGCGCGCGGTGTAGACCAGACATTCCTACCTGACCCTCCGTTTTAGGCCCGGCATCCCTACCTGATGCTCCGTTGTTGGCCTGGTACCCCTACCCGATATGCTGGAGTAGTACCGGTACCCCCACCGGTACTCTGCGGTAGTATTGGTACACCCACCGGTACTCCAGGGCAGTACCTGAACACTTACTGGTTCGCTGGGGTACACCTGCTGACCTTACGGGCGTGCTCTGTAGACCAGACATTGCTACCTGACCCTCCAGGCTAGGCCCGGTATCCCTACATGATCCTCTGCGGTAGGCCTGGCCCCCTACCCGACAATCTGGGGTAGTACCGGTACACCCACAGGTACTCCGCGGTACTTTTGCTATACCCACCGGTACTCCTGGATTTTACCGGAACCCTTACTGGTGCGCCGGGGTACACCTGCTGACCCTACGGGCACACTGCTTTGGACCCACCCTTCCTAACTGACCCGCCGGGGTAGGCCTGGTATACCTACCCGATGTTTCGAGGTAGAACCGGTTCCCCCACCGGTACTCTGGGGTTGGAACGGAACCCTTTGTGATGCGCCAGAGAACACCAGCTGTCCCTTCGTGCGCGCTGGACTAGACCCGGCTTCCCTACCGGACCCCACAGGTTAGACCCGCTATCCCTACCTGATGCTCCGCATTAGGCTTGGCACCCATACCCGATGTTCTGGGGTAGTAGCGGTACCCCCACCGTTACTCTGCGGTAGTATCGGTACACCCACCGGTACTCCGGGGTAGTACGTGAACCCTTACTGGTTCACTGGGGTACACCTGCTGACGTTACTGGCGCGCGGTGTAGACCAGACATTCCTACCTGACCCTCCGTTTTAGGCCCGGCATCCCTACCTGATGCTCCGTTGTTGGCCTGGCACCCCTACCCGATATGCTGGAGTAGTACCGGTACCCCCACCGGTACTCTGCGGTAGTATTGGTACACCCACCGGTACTCCAGGGCAGTACCTGAACACTTACTGGTTCGCTGGGGTACACCTGCTTACCTTACGGGCCTGCTGTGTAGACCAGACATTCCTACCTGACCCTCCAGGCTAGGCCCGGTATCCCTACCTGATGCTCTGTGGTAGGCCTGGCCCCCTACCCGACAATCTGGGGTAGTACCGGTACACGCACAGGTACTCCGCGGTACTTTTGCTATACCCACCGGTACTCCTGGATTGTACCGGAACCCTTACTGGTGCGCCGGGGTACACCTGCTGACCCTAAGGGCGCGCCGCTTTACGCACACCATTCCTACCTGACCCGCCGGGGTAGGCCTGGTATACCTACCCGATGTTTCGAGGTATAACCGGTTCCCCCACCGGTACTCTGGGTTTGGAACGGAACCCTTTGTGATGCGCCACAGAACACCAGCTGTCCCTTCGTGCGCGCTGGACTAGACCCGGCCTCCCTACCGGACCCCACAGGTTACACCCGGTATCCCTACCTGATGCTCCGCATTAGGCTTGGCACCCATACCCGATGTTCTGGGGTAGTAGCGGTACCCCCACCGTTACTCTGCCGTAGTATCAGTACACTCACCGGTACTCCGGGGTAGTACGTGAACCCTTACTGGTTTACTGGGGTACACCTGATGACTTTACTGGCGCGCGGTGTAGACCAGACATTCCTACCTGACCCTCCGTTTTAGGCCCGGCATCCCTACCTGATGCTCCGTTGTTGGCCTGGCACCCCTACCCGATATGCTGGGGTAGTACCGCTACCCCCACCGGTACTCTGCGGTAGTATTGGTACACCCACCGGTACTCCAGGGTAGTACCTGAACCCTTACTGGTTCGCTGGGGTACACCTGCTGACCTTACGGGC
Organism: Astur gentilis; assembly: GCF_929443795.1. Classification (NCBI taxonomy): domain Eukaryota; kingdom Metazoa; phylum Chordata; class Aves; order Accipitriformes; family Accipitridae; genus Astur; species Astur gentilis. The sequence continues at coordinate 4,316,132 of NW_026060868.1, read as the reverse complement.
GTGCTGTGTAGACCAGACATTCCTACCTGACCCTCCAGGCTAGGCCCGGTATCCCTACCTGATGCTCTGCGGTAGGCCTGGCCCCCTACCCGACAATCTGGGGTAGTACTGGTACACCCACAGGTACTCCGCGGTACTTTTGCTATACCCACCGGTACTCCTGGATTGTACCGGAACCCTTACTGGTGCGCCGGGTTACACCTGCTGACCCTATGGGCTCGCCGCTTTACGCCCACCCTTCCTACCTGACCCGCCGGGGTAGGCCTGGTATACATACCCGATGTTTGGAGGTAGAACCGGTTCCCCCACCGGTACTCTGGGTTTGGAACGGAACCCTTTGTGATGCGCCAGAGAACACCAGCTGTCCCTTCGTGCGCGCTGGACTAGACCCGGCCTCCCTACCGGACTCCACAGGTTAGACCCGCTATCCCTACCTGATGCTCCGCATTAGGCTTGGCACCCATACCCGATGTTCTGGGGTAGTAGCGGTACCCCCACCGTTACTCTGCGGTAGTATCGGTATACCCACCGGTACTCCGGGGTAGTACGTGAACCCTTACTGGTTCACTGGGGGTACACCTGCTGACGTTACTGGCGCGCGGTGTAGACCAGACATTCCTACCTGACCCTCCGTTTTAGGCCCGCAATCCCTACCTGATGCTCCGTTGTTGGCCTGGTACCCCTACCCGATATGCTGGAGTAGTACCGGTACCCCCACCGGTACTCTGCGGTAGTATTGGTACACCCACCGGTACTCCAGGGCAGTACCTGAACACTTACTGGTTCGCTGGGGTACACCTGCTGACCTTACGGGCGTGCTCTGTAGACCAGACATTGCTACCTGACCCTCCAGGCTAGGCCCGGTATCCCTACATGATCCTCTGCGGTAGGCCTGGCCCCCTACCCGACAATCTGGGGTAGTACCGGTACACCCACAGGTACTCCGCGGTACTTTTGCTATACCCACCGGTACTCCTGGATTTTACCGGAACCCTTACTGGTGCGCCGGGGTACACCTGCTGACCCTACGGGCACACTGCTTTGGACCCACCCTTCCTAACTGACCCGCCGGGGTAGGCCTGGTATACCTACCCGATGTTTCGAGGTAGAACCGGTTCCCCCACCGGTACTCTGGGGTTGGAACGGAACCCTTTGTGATGCGCCAGAGAACACCAGCTGTCCCTTCGTGCGCGCTGGACTAGACCCGGCCTCCCTACCGGACCCCACAGGTTAGACCCGCTATCCCTACCTGATGCTCCGCATTAGGCTTGGCACCCATACCCGATGTTCTGGGGTAGTAGCGGTACCCCCACTGTTACTCTGCGGTAGTATCGGTACACCCACCGGTACTCCGGGGTAGTACGTGAACCCTTACTGGTTCACTGGGGTACACCTGCTGACGTTACTGGCGCGCGGTGTAGACCAGACATTCCTACCTGACCCTCCGTTTTAGGCCCGGCATCCCTACCTGATGCTCCGTTGTTGGCCTGGCACCCCTACCCGATATGCTGGAGTAGTACCGGTACCCCCACCGGTACTCTGCGGTAGTATTGGTACACCCACCGGTACTCCAGGGCAGTACCTGAACACTTACTGGTTCGCTGGGGTACACCTGCTTACCTTACGGGCCTGCTGTGTAGACCAGACATTCCTACCTGACCCTCCAGGCTAGGCCCGGTATCCCTACCTGATGCTCTGTGGTAGGCCTGGCCCCCTACCCGACAATCTGGGGTAGTACCGGTACACGCACAGGTACTCCGCGGTACTTTTGCTATACCCACCGGTACTCCTGGATTGTACCGGAACCCTTACTGGTGCGCCGGGGTACACCTGCTGACCCTAAGGGCGCGCCGCTTTACGCACACCCTTCCTACCTGACCCGCCGGGGTAGGCCTGGTATACCTACCCGATGTTTCGAGGTATAACCGGTTCCCCCACCGGTACTCTGGGTTTGGAACGGAACCCTTTGTGATGCGCCACAGAACACCAGCTGTCCCTTCGTGCGCGCTGGACTAGACCCGGCCTCCCTACCGGACCCCACAGGTTACACCCGGTATCCCTACCTGATGCTCCGCATTAGGCTTGGCACCCATACCCGATGTTCTGGGGTAGTAGCGGTACCCCCACCGTTACTCTGCCGTAGTATCAGTACACTCACCGGTACTCCGGGGTAGTACGTGAACCCTTACTGGTTCACTGGGGTACACCTGATGACTTTACTGGCGCGCGGTGTAGACCAGACATTCCTACCTGACCCTCCGTTTTAGGCCCGGCATCCCTACCTGATGCTCCGTTGTTGGCCTGGCACCCCTACCCGATATGCTGGAGTAGTACCGGTACCCCCACCGGTACTCTGCGGTAGTATTGGTACACCCACCGGTACTCCAGGGCAGTACCTGAACCCTTACTGGTTCGCTGGGGTACACCTGCTGACCTTACGGGCGTGCTCTGTACACCAGACATTCCTACCTGACCCTCCAGGCTAGGCCCGGTATCCCTACCTGATGCTCTGCGGTAGGCCTGGCCCCCTACCCGACAATCTGGGGTAGTACCGGTACACCCACAGGTACTCCGCGGTACTTTTGCTATACCCACCGGTACTCCTGGATTGTACCGGAACCCTTAGTGGTGCGCCGGGGTACACCTGCTGACCCTATGGGCTCGCCGCCTTACGCCCACCCTTCCTACCTGACCCGCCGGGGTAGGCCTGGTATACCTACCCGATGTTTCGAGGTAGAACCGGTTCCCCCACCGGTACTCTGGGTTTGGAACGGAACCCTTTGTGATGCGCCCGAAAACACCAGTTGTCCCTTCGTGCGCGCTGGACTAGACCCGGCCTCCCTAATGGAACCCACAGGTTAGACCCGCTATCCCTACCTCATGCTCCGCATTAGGCTTGGCACCCATACCCGATGTTCTGGGGTAGTAGCGGTACCCCCAACGTTATTCTGCGGTAGTATCGGTACACCCAACGGTACTCCAGGGCAGTACCTGAACCCTTACTGGTTCGCTGGGGTACACCTGCTGACCGTACGGGCGTGCTCTGTAGACCAGACATTCCTACCTGACCCTCCAGGCTAGGCCCGGTACCCCTACCTGATGCTCTGCGGTAGGCCTGGCCCCCTACCCGACAATCTGGGGTAGTATCGGTACACACAGAGGTACTCCGCGGTAATATTGCTATACCCACCGGTACTCCTGGATTGTACCGGAACCCTTACTGGTGCGCCGGGTTACACCTGCTGACCCTATGGGCTCGCCGCTTTACGCCCACCCTTCCTACCTGACCCGCCGGGGTAGGCCTGGTATACATACCCGATGTTTCGAGGTAGAACCGGTTCCCCCACCGGTACTCTGGGTTTGGAACGGAACCCTTTGTGATGCGCCAGAGAACACCAGCTGTCCCTTCGTGCGCGCTGGACTAGACCCGGCCTCCCTACCGGACTCCACAGGTTAGACCCGCTATCCCTACCTGATGCTCCGCATTAGGCTTGGCACCCATACCCGATGTTCTGGGGTAGTAGCGGTACCCCCACCGTTACTCTGCGGTAGTATCGGTACACCCACCGGTACTCCGGGGTAGTATGTGAACCCTTACTGGTTCACTGGGGTACACCTGCTGACGTTACTGGCGCATGGTCTAGACCAGACATTCCTACCTGACCCTCCGTGTTAGTCCCGGTATCCCTACCTGATGCTCCGTTGTTGGCCTGGCACCCCTACCCGATATGCTGGGGTAGTACCGGTACCCCCACCGGTACTCTGCGGTAGTATTGGTACACCCACCGGTACTCCAGGGCAGTACCTGAACACTTACTGGTTCGCTGGGGTACACCTGCTGACCTTACGGGCCTGCTGTGTAGACCAGACATTCCTACCTGACCCTCCAGGCTAGTCCCGGTATCCCTACCTGATGCTCTGTGGTAGGCCTGGCCCCCTACCCGACAATCTGGGGTAGTACCGGTACACGCACAGGTACTCCGCGGTACTTTTGCTATACCCACCGGTACTCCTGGATTGTACCGGAACCCTTACTGGTGCGCCGGGGTACACCTGCTGACCCTACGGGCGCGCCGCTTTACGCACACCCTTCCTACCTGACCCGCCGGGGTAGGCCTGGTATACCTACCCGATGTTTCGAGGTAGAACCGGTTCCCCCACCGGTACTCTGGGGTTGGAACGGAACCCTTTGTGATGCGCCAGAGAACACCAGCTGTCCCTTCGTGCGCACTGGACTAGACCCGGCCTCCCTACCGGACCCCACAGGTTAGACCCGCTATCCCTACCTGATGCTCCGCATTAGGCTTGGCACCCATGCCGATGTTCTGGGGTAGTAGAGGTACCCCCACCGTTACTCTGCGGTAGTATCGGTACACCCACCGGTACTCCGGGGTAGTACGTGAACCCTTACTGGTTCACTGGGGTACACCTGCTGACGTTACTGGCGCGCGGTGTAGACCAGACATTCCTACCTGACCCTCCGTTTTAGGCCCGGCATCCCTACCTGATGCTCCGTTGTTGGCCTGGCACCCCTACCCGATATGCTGGGGTAGTACCGGTACCCCCACCGGTACTCTGCGGTAGTATTGGTACACCCACCGGTACTCCAGGGCAGTACCTGAACCCTTACTGGTTCGCTGGGGTACACCTGCTGACCTTACGGGCGTGCTGTGTAGACCAGACATTCCTACCTGACCCTCCAGGCTAGGCCCGGTATCCCTACCTGATGCTCTGCGGTAGGCCTGGCCCCCTACCCGACAATCTGGGGTAGTATCGGTACACCCACAGGTACTCCGCGGTACTTTTGCTATACCCACCGGTACTCCTGGATTTTACCGGAACCCTTACTGGTGCGCCGGGGTACACCTGCTGACCCTACGGGCACACTGCTTTGGACCCACCCTTCCTACCTGACCCGCCGGGGTAGGTCTTGTATACCTACCCGATGTTTCGAGGTAGAACCGGTTCCCCCACCGGTACTCTGGGGTTGGAACGGAACCCTTTGTAATGCGCCAGAGAACACCAGCTGTCCCTTCGTGCGCGCTGGACTAGACCCGGCATCCCTACCGGACCCCACAGGTTAGACCCGGTATCCCTACCTGATGCTCCGCATTAGGCTTGGCACCCATACCAGATGTTCTGGGGTAGTAGTGGTACCCCCACCGTTACTCTGCGGTAATATCGGTACACCCACCGGTACTCCAGGGCAGTACCTGAACCCTTACTGGTTCACTGGGGTACACCTGCTGACCTTACGGGCGTGCTGTGTAGACCAGACATTCCTACCTGACCCTCCAGGCTAGGCCCGGTATCCCTACCTGATGCTCTGCGGTAGGCCTGGCCCCCTACCCGACAATCTGCGGTAGTATCGGTACACACAGAGGTACTCCGCGGTAATATTGCTATACCCACCGGTACTCCTGGATTGTACCGGAACCCTTACTGGTGCGCCGGGGTACAACTGCTGACCCTATGGTCTCGCCGCTTTACGCTCACCCTTCCTACCTGACCCTCCGGGGTAGGCCTGGTATACCTACCAAATGTTTTGAGGTAGAACCGGTTCCCCCACCGGTACTCTGGGTTTGGAACGGAACCCTTTGTGATGCGCCAGAGAACACCAGCTGTCCCTTCGTGCGCGCTGGACAAGACCCGGCCTCCCTACCGGACCCCACAGGTTAGACCCGCTATCCCTACCTGATGCTCCGCACTAGGCTTGGCACCCATACCCGATGTTCTGGGGTAGTAGCGGTACCCCCACCGTTACTCTGCGTGAGTATCGGTACACCAAGCGGTACTCCGGGGTAGTACGTGAACCCTTACTGGTTCACCGGGGTACACCTGATGACGTTACAGGCACGCGGTATAGAACAGACATTCTTCCTGACCCTACGTCTTAGTCCCGGTATTCCTACCTGATGCTCCGTTGTTGGCCTGGCACCCCTACCCGATATGCTGGGGTAGTACCGGTACCCCCACCGGTACTCTGCGGTAGTATTGGTACACCCACCGGTACTCCAGGGTAGTACCTGAACCCTTACTGGTTCGCTGGGGTACACCTGCTGACCTTACGGGCGTGCTCTGTACACCAGACATTCCTACCTGACCCTCCAGGCTAGGCCCGGTATCCCTACCTGATGCTCTGCGGTAGGCCTGGCCCCCTACCCGACAATCTGGGGTAGTACCGGTACACCCACAGGTACTCCGCGGTACGTTTCCTATATCCACCGGTAATCCTGGATTGTACCGGAACCCTTACTGGTGCGCCGGGGTACACCTGCTGACCCTATGGGCGCGACGCTTTACGCCCACCCTTCCTACCTGACCCTCCGGGGTAGGCCTGGTATACCTACCCGATGTTTCGAGGTAGAACAGGTTCCCCCACCGGTACTCTGGGTTTGGAACGGAACCCTTTGTGATGCGCCAGAGAACACCAGCTGTCCCTTCGTGCGCGCTGGACTAGACCCGGCCTCCCTACCAGACCCCACAGGTTAGACCCGCTATCCCTACCTGATGCTCCGCATTAGGCTTGGCACCCATACCGGATGTTCTGGGGTAGTAGCGGTACCCCCACCGTTATTCTGCGGTAGTATTGGTACACCCACCGGTACTCCAGGGCAGTACCTGAACACTTACTGGTTCGCTGGGGTACACCTGCTTACCTTACGGGCCTGCTGTGTAGACCAGACATTCCTACCTGACCCTCCAGGCTAGGCCCGGTATCCCTACCTGATGCTCTGTGGTAGGCCTGGCCCCCTACCCGACAATCTGGGGTAGTACCGGTACACGCACAGGTACTCCGCGGTACTTTTGCTATACCCACCGGTACTCCTGGATTGTACCGGAACCCTTACTGGTGCGCCGGGGTACACCTGCTGACCCTAAGGGCGCGCCGCTTTACGCACACCATTCCTACCTGACCCGCCGGGGTAGGCCTGGTATACCTACCCGATGTTTCGAGGTATAACCGGTTCCCCCACCGGTACTCTGGGTTTGGAACGGAACCCTTTGTGATGCGCCACAGAACACCAGCTGTCCCTTCGTGCGCGCTGGACTAGACCCGGCCTCCCTACCGGACCCCACAGGTTACACCCGGTATCCCTACCTGATGCTCCGCATTAGGCTTGGCACCCATACCCGATGTTCTGGGGTAGTAGCGGTACCCCCACCGTTACTCTGCCGTAGTATCAGTACACTCACCGGTACTCCGGGGTAGTACGTGAACCCTTACTGGTTCACTGGGGTACACCTGATGACTTTACTGGCGCGCGGTGTAGACCAGACATTCCTACCTGACCCTCCGTTTTAGGCCCGGCATCCCTACCTGATGCTCCGTTGTTGGCCTGGCACCCCTACCCGATATGCTGGGGTAGTACCGCTACCCCCACCGGTACTCTGCGGTAGTATTGGTACACCCACCGGTACTCCAGGGTAGTACCTGAACCCTTACTGGTTCGCTGGGGTACACCTGCTGACCTTACGGGCGTGCTGTGTAGACCAGACATTCCTACCTGACCCTCCAGGCTAGGCCCGGTATCCCTACCTGATGCTCTGCGGTAGGCCTGGCCCCCTACCCGACAATCTGGGGTAGTACTGGTACACCCACAGGTACTCCGCGGTACTTTTGCTATACCCACCGGTACTCCTGGATTGTACCGGAACCCTTACTGGTGCGCCGGGTTACACCTGCTGACCCTATGGGCTCGCCGCTTTACGCCCACCCTTCCTACCTGACCCGCCGGGGTAGGCCTGGTATACATACCCGATGTTTGGAGGTAGAACCGGTTCCCCCACCGGTACTCTGGGTTTGGAACGGAACCCTTTGTGATGCGCCAGAGAACACCAGCTGTCCCTTCGTGCGCGCTGGACTAGACCCGGCCTCCCTACCGGACTCCACAGGTTAGACCCGCTATCCCTACCTGATGCTCCGCATTAGGCTTGGCACCCATACCCGATGTTCTGGGGTAGTAGCGGTACCCCCACCGTTACTCTGCGGTAGTATCGGTACACCCACCGGTACTCCGGGGTAGTACGTGAACCCTTACTGGTTCACTGGGGTACACCTGCTGACGTTACTGGCGCGCGGTGTAGACCAGACATTCCTACCTGACCCTCCGTTTTAGGCCCGGAATCCCTACCTGATGCTCCGTTGTTGGCCTGGTACCCCTACCCGATCTGCTGGAGTAGTACCGGTACCCCCACCGGTACTCTGCGGTAGTATTGGTACACCCACCGGTACTCCAGGGCAGTACCTGAACACTTACTGGTTCGCTGGGGTACACCTGCTGACCTTACGGGCGTGCTCTGTAGACCAGACATTGCTACCTGACCCTCCAGGCTAGGCCCGGTATCCCTACATGATCCTCTGCGGTAGGCCTGGCCCCCTACCCGACAATCTGGGGTAGTACCGGTACACCCACAGGTACTCCGCGGTACTTTTGCTATACCCACCGGTACTCCTGGATTTTACCGGAACCCTTACTGGTGCGCCGGGGTACACCTGCTGACCCTACGGGCACACTGCTTTGGACCCACCCTTCCTAACTGACCCGCCGGGGTAGGCCTGGTATACCTACCCGATGTTTCGAGGTAGAACCGGTTCCCCCACCGGTACTCTGGGGTTGGAACGGAACCCTTTGTGATGCGCCAGAGAACACCAGCTGTCCCTTCGTGCGCGCTGGACTAGACCCGGCCTCCCTACCGGACCCCACAGGTTAGACCCGCTATCCCTACCTGATGCTCCGCATTAGGCTTGGCACCCATACCCGATGTTCTGGGGTAGTAGCGGTACCCCCACTGTTACTCTGCGGTAGTATCGGTACACCCACCGGTACTCCGGGGTAGTACGTGAACCCTTACTGGTTCACTGGGGTACACCTGCTGACGTTACTGGCGCGCGGTGTAGACCAGACATTCCTACCTGACCCTCCGTTTTAGGCCCGGCATCCCTACCTGATGCTCCGTTGTTGGCCTGGCACCCCTACCCGATATGCTGGAGTAGTACCGGTACCCCCACCGGTACTCTGCGGTAGTATTGGTACACCCACCGGTACTCCAGGGCAGTACCTGAACACTTACTGGTTCGCTGGGGTACACCTGCTTACCTTACGGGCCTGCTGTGTAGACCAGACATTCCTACCTGACCCTCCAGGCTAGGCCCGGTATCCCTACCTGATGCTCTGTGGTAGGCCTGGCCCCCTACCCGACAATCTGGGGTAGTACCGGTACACGCACAGGTACTCCGCGGTACTTTTGCTATACCCACCGGTACTCCTGGATTGTACCGGAACCCTTACTGGTGCGCCGGGGTACACCTGCTGACCCTAAGGGCGCGCCGCTTTACGCACACCCTTCCTACCTGACCCGCCGGGGTAGGCCTGGTATACCTACCCGATGTTTCGAGGTATAACCGGTTCCCCCACCGGTACTCTGGGTTTGGAACGGAACCCTTTGTGATGCGCCACAGAACACCAGCTGTCCCTTCGTGCGCGCTGGACTAGACCCGGCCTCCCTACCGGACCCCACAGGTTACACCCGGTATCCCTACCTGATGCTCCGCATTAGGCTTGGCACCCATACCCGATGTTCTGGGGTAGTAGCGGTACCCCCACCGTTACTCTGCCGTAGTATCAGTACACTCACCGGTACTCCGGGGTAGTACGTGAACCCTTACTGGTTCACTGGGGTACACCTGATGACTTTACTGGCGCGCGGTGTAGACCAGACATTCCTACCTGACCCTCCGTTTTAGGCCCGGCATCCCTACCTGATGCTCCGTTGTTGGCCTGGCACCCCTACCCGATATGCTGGAGTAGTACCGGTACCCCCACCGGTACTCTGCGGTAGTATTGGTACACCCACCGGTACTCCAGGGCAGTACCTGAACCCTTACTGGTTCGCTGGGGTACACCTGCTGACCTTACGGGCGTGCTCTGTACACCAGACATTCCTACCTGACCCTCCAGGCTAGGCCCGGTATCCCTACCTGATGCTCTGCGGTAGGCCTGGCCCCCTACCCGACAATCTGGGGTAGTACCGGTACACCCACAGGTACTCCGCGGTACTTTTGCTATACCCACCGGTACTCCTGGATTGTACCGGAACCCTTAGTGGTGCGCCGGGGTACACCTGCTGACCCTATGGGCTCGCCGCCTTACGCCCACCCTTCCTACCTGACCCGCCGGGGTAGGCCTGGTATACCTACCCGATGTTTCGAGGTAGAACCGGTTCCCCCACCGGTACTCTGGGTTTGGAACGGAACCCTTTGTGATGCGCCCGAAAACACCAGCTGTCCCTTCGTGCGCGCTGGACTAGACCCGGCCTCCCTAATGGAACCCACAGGTTAGACCCGCTATCCCTACCTCATGCTCCGCATTAGGCTTGGCACCCATACCCGATGTTCTGGGGTAGTAGCGGTACCCCCACCGTTATTCTGCGGTAGTATCGGTACACCCAACGGTACTCCAGGGCAGTACCTGAACCCTTACTGGTTCGCTGGGGTACACCTGCTGACCGTACGGGCGTGCTCTGTAGACCAGACATTCCTACCTGACCCTCCAGGCTAGGCCCGGTACCCCTACCTGATGCTCTGCGGTAGGCCTGGCCCCCTACCCGACAATCTGGGGTAGTATCGGTACACACAGAGGTACTCCGCGGTAATATTGCTATACCCACCGGTACTCCTGGATTGTACCGGAACCCTTACTGGTGCGCCGGGTTACACCTGCTGACCCTATGGGCTCGCCGCTTTACGCCCACCCTTCCTACCTGACCCGCCGGGGTAGGCCTGGTATACATACCCGATGTTTCGAGGTAGAACCGGTTCCCCCACCGGTACTCTGGGTTTGGAACGGAACCCTTTGTGATGCGCCAGAGAACACCAGCTGTCCCTTCGTGCGCGCTGGACTAGACCCGGCCTCCCTACCGGACTCCACAGGTTAGACCCGCTATCCCTACCTGATGCTCCGCATTAGGCTTGGCACCCATACCCGATGTTCTGGGGTAGTAGCGGTACCCCCACCGTTACTCTGCGGTAGTATCGGTACACCCACCGGTACTCCGGGGTAGTATGTGAACCCTTACTGGTTCACTGGGGTACACCTGCTGACGTTACTGGCGCACGGTGTAGACCAGACATTCCTACCTGACCCTCCGTGTTAGTCCCGGTATCCCTACCTGATGCTCCGTTGTTGGCCTGGCACCCCTACCCGATATGCTGGGGTAGTACCGGTACCCCCACCGGTACTCTGCGGTAGTATTGGTACACCCACCGGTACTCCAGGGCAGTACCTGAACACTTACTGGTTCGCTGGGGTACACCTGCTGACCTTACGGGCCTGCTGTGTAGACCAGACATTCCTACCTGACCCTCCAGGCTAGTCCCGGTATCCCTACCTGATGCTCTGTGGTAGGCCTGGCCCCCTACCCGACAATCTGGGGTAGTACCGGTACACGCACAGGTACTCCGCGGTACTTTTGCTATACCCACCGGTACTCCTGGATTGTACCGGAACCCTTACTGGTGCGCCGGGGTACACCTGCTGACCCTACGGGCGCGCCGCTTTACGCACACCCTTCCTACCTGACCCGCCGGGGTAGGCCTGGTATACCTACCCGATGTTTCGAGGTAGAACCGGTTCCCCCACCGGTACTCTGGGGTTGGAACGGAACCCTTTGTGATGCGCCAGAGAACACCAGCTGTCCCTTCGTGCGCACTGGACTAGACCCGGCCTCCCTACCGGACCCCACAGGTTAGACCCGCTATCCCTACCTGATGCTCCGCATTAGGCTTGGCACCCATACCTGATCTTCTGCGGTAGTAGCGGTACCCCCACCGTTACTCTGCGGTAGTATCGGTACACCCACCGGTACTCCGGGGTAGTACGTGAACCCTTACTGGTTCACTGGGGTACACCTGCTGACGTTACTGGCGCGCGGTGTAGACCAGACATTCCTACCTGACCCTCCGTTTTAGGCCCGGCATCCCTACCTGATGCTCCGTTGTTGGCCTGGCACCCCTACCCGATATGCTGGGGTAGTACCGGTACCCCCACCGGTACTCTGCGGTAGTATTGGTACACCCACCGGTACTCCAGGGCAGTACCTGAACACTTACTGGTTCGCTGGGGTACACCTGCTGACCTTACGGGCCTGCTGTGTAGACCAGACATTCCTACCTGACCCTCCAGGCTAGGCCCGGTATCCCTACCTGATGCTCTGTGGTAGGCCTGGCCCCCTACCCGACAATCTGGGGTAGTACCGGTACACGCACAGGTACTCCGCGGTACTTTTGCTATACCCACCGGTACTCCTGGATTGTACCGGAACCCTTACTGGTGCGCCGGGGTACACCTGCTGACCCTAAGGGCGCGCCGCTTTACGCACACCCTTCCTACCTGACCCGCCGGGGTAGGCCTGGTATACCTACCCGATGTTTCGAGGTATAACCGGTTCCCCCACCGGTACTCTGGGTTTGGAACGGAACCCTTTGTGATGCGCCAGAGAACACCAGCTGTCCCTTCGTGCGCGCTGGACTAGACCCGGCCTCCCTACCGGACCCCACAGGTTACACCCGGTATCCCTACCTGATGCTCCGCATTAGGCTTGGCACCCATACCCGATGTTCTGGGGTAGTAGCGGTACCCCCACCGTTACTCTGCCGTAGTATCAGTACACTCACCGGTACTCCGGGGTAGTACGTGAACCCTTACTGGTTCACTGGGGTACACCTGATGACTTTACTGGCGCGCGGTGTAGACCAGACATTCCTACCTGACCCTCCGTTTTAGGCCCGGCATCCCTACCTGATGCTCCGTTGTTGGCCTGGCACCCCTACCTGATATGCTGGGGTAGTACCGCTACCCCCACCGGTACTCTGCGGTAGTATTGGTACACCCACCGGTACTCCAGGGTAGTACCTGAACCCTTACTGGTTCGCTGGGGTACACCTGCTGACCTTACGGGCGTGCTGTGTAGACCAGACATTCCTACCTGACCCTCCAGGCTAGGCCCGGTATCCCTACCTGATGCTCTGCGGTAGGCCTGGCCCCCTACCCGACAATCTGGGGTAGTACTGGTACACCCACAGGTACTCCGCGGTACTTTTGCTATACCCACCGGTACTCCTGGATTGTACCGGAACCCTTACTGGTGCGCCGGGTTACACCTGCTGACCCTATGGGCTCGCCGCTTTACGCCCACCCTTCCTACCTGACCCGCCGGGGTAGGCCTGGTATACATACCCGATGTTTGGAGGTAGAACCGGTTCCCCCACCGGTACTCTGGGTTTGGAACGGAACCCTTTGTGATGCGCCAGAGAACACCAGCTGTCCCTTCGTGCGCGCTGGACTAGACCCGGCCTCCCTACCGGACTCCACAGGTTAGACCCGCTATCCCTACCTGATGCTCCGCATTAGGCTTGGCACCCATACCCGATGTTCTGGGGTAGTAGCGGTACCCCCACCGTTACTCTGCGGTAGTATCGGTACACCCACCGGTACTCCGGGGTAGTACGTGAACCCTTACTGGTTCACTGGGGTACACCTGCTGACGTTACTGGCGCGCGGTGTAGACCAGACATTCCTACCTGACCCTCCGTTTTAGGCCCGGCATCCCTACCTGATGCTCCGTTGTTGGCCTGGTACCCCTACCCGATATGCTGGAGTAGTACCGGTACCCCCACCGGTACTCTGCGGTAGTATTGGTACACCCACCGGTACTCCAGGGCAGTACCTGAACACTTACTGGTTCGCTGGGGTACACCTGCTGACCTTACGGGCGTGCTCTGTAGACCAGACATTGCTACCTGACCCTCCAGGCTAGGCCCGGTATCCCTACATGATCCTCTGCGGTAGGCCTGGCCCCCTACCCGACAATCTGGGGTAGTACCGGTACACCCACAGGTACTCCGCGGTACTTTTGCTATACCCACCGGTACTCCTGGATTTTACCGGAACCCTTACTGGTGCGCCGGGGTACACCTGCTGACCCTACGGGCACACTGCTTTGGACCCACCCTTCCTAACTGACCCGCCGGGGTAGGCCTGGTATACCTACCCGATGTTTCGAGGTAGAACCGGTTCCCCCACCGGTACTCTGGGGTTGGAACGGAACCCTTTGTGATGCGCCAGAGAACACCAGCTGTCCCTTCGTGCGCGCTGGACTAGACCCGGCCTCCCTACCGGACCCCACAGGTTAGACCCGCTATCCCTACCTGATGCTCCGCATTAGGCTTGGCACCCATACCCGATGTTCTGGGGTAGTAGCGGTACCCCCACCGTTACTCTGCGGTAGTATCGGTACACCCACCGGTACTCCGGGGTAGTACGTGAACCCTTACTGGTTCACTGGGGTACACCTGCTGACGTTACTGGCGCGCGGTGTAGACCAGACATTCCTACCTGACCCTCCGTTTTAGGCCCGGCATCCCTACCTGATGCTCCGTTGTTGGCCTGGCACCCCTACCCGATATGCTGGAGTAGTACCGGTACCCCCAACGGTACTCTGCGGTAGTATTGGTACACCCACCGGTACTCCAGGGCAGTACCTGAACACTTACTGGTTCGCTGGGGTACACCTGCTTACCTTACGGGCCTGCTGTGTAGACCAGACATTCCTACCTGACCCTCCAGGCTAGGCACGGTATCCCTACCTGATGCTCTGTGGTAGGCCTGGCCCCCTACCCGACAATCTGGGGTAGTACCGGTACACGCACAGGTACTCCGCGGTACTTTTGCTATACCCACCGGTACTCCTGGATTGTACCGGAACCCTTACTGGTGCGCCGGGGTACACCTGCTGACCCTAAGGGCGCGCCGCTTTACGCACACCCTTCCTACCTGACCCGCCGGGGTAGGCCTGGTATACCTACCCGATGTTTCGAGGTATAACCGGTTCCCCCACCGGTACTCTGGGTTTGGAACGGAACCCTTTGTGATGCGCCACAGAACACCAGCTGTCCCTTCGTGCGCGCTGGACTAGACCCGGCCTCCCTACCGGACCCCACAGGTTACACCCGGTATCCCTACCTGATGCTCCGCATTAGGCTTGGCACCCATACCCGATGTTCTGGGGTAGTAGCGGTACCCCCACCGTTACTCTGCCGTAGTATCAGTACACTCACCGGTACTCCGGGGTAGTACGTGAACCCTTACTGGTTCACTGGGGTACACCTGATGACTTTACTGGCGCGCGGTGTAGACCAGACATTCCTACCTGACCCTCCGTTTTAGGCCCGGCATCCCTACCTGATGCTCCGTTGTTGGCCTGGCACCCCTACCCGATATGCTGGGGTAGTACCGCTACCCCCACCGGTACTCTGCGGTAGTATTGGTACACCCACCGGTACTCCAGGGTAGTACCTGAACCCTTACTGGTTCGCTGGGGTACACCTGCTGACCTTACGGGCGTGCTGTGTAGACCAGACATTCCTACCTGACCCTCCAGGCTAGGCCCGGTATCCCTACCTGATGCTCTGCGGTAGGCCTGGCCCCCTACCCGACAATCTGGGGTAGTACTGGTACACCCACAGGTACTCCGCGGTACTTTTGCTATACCCACCGGTACTCCTGGATTGTACCGGAACCCTTACTGGTGCGCCGGGTTACACCTGCTGACCCTATGGGCTCGCCGCTTTACGCCCACCCTTCCTACCTGACCCGCCGGGGTAGGCCTGGTATACATACCCGATGTTTCGAGGTAGAACCGGTTCCCCCACCGGTACTCTGGGTTTGGAACGGAACCCTTTGTGATGCGCCAGAGAACACCAGCTGTCCCTTCGTGCGCGCTGGACTAGACCCGGCCTCCCTACCGGACTCCACAGGTTAGACCCGCTATCCCTACCTGATGCTCCGCATTAGGCTTGGCACCCATACCCGATGTTCTGGGGTAGTAGCGGTACCCCCACCGTTACTCTGCGGTAGTATCGGTACACCCACCGGTACTCCGGGGTAGTACGTGAACCCTTACTGGTTCACTGGGGTACACCTGCTGACGTTACTGGCGCGCGGTGTAGACCAGACATTCCTACCTGACCCTCCGTTTTAGGCCCGGCATCCCTACCTTATGCTCCGTTGTTGGCCTGGCACCCCTACCCGATATGCTGGAGTAGTACCGGTACCCCCACCGGTACTCTGCGGTAGTATTGGTACACCCACCGGTACTCCAGGGCAGTACCTGAACACTTACTGGTTCGCTGGGGTACACCTGCTGACCTTACGGGCGTGCTCTGTACACCAGACATTCCTACCTGACCCTCCAGGCTAGGCCCGGTATCCCTACCTGATGCTCTGCGGTAGGCCTGGCCCCCTACCCGACAATCTGGGGTAGTACCGGTACACCCACAGGTACTCCGCGGTACTTTTGCTATACCCACCGGTACTCCTGGATTGTACCGGAACCCTTAGTGGTGCGCCGGGGTACACCTGCTGACCCTATGGGCTCGCCGCCTTACGCCCACCCTTCCTACCTGACCCTCCGGGGTAGGCCTGGTATACCTACCCGATGTTTCGAGGTAGAACCGGTTCCCCCACCGGTACTCTGGGTTTGGAACGGAACCCTTTGTGATGCGCCCGAAAACACCAGTTGTCCCTTCGTGCGCGCTGGACTAGACCCGGCCTCCCTAATGGAACCCACAGGTTAGACCCGCTATCCCTACCTCATGCTCCGCATTAGGCTTGGCACCCATACCCGATGTTCTGGGGTAGTAGCGGTACCCCCACCGTTATTCTGCGGTAGTATCGGTACACCCAACGGTACTCCAGGGCAGTACCTGAACCCTTACTGGTTCGCTGGGGTACACCTGCTGACCGTACGGGCGTGCTCTGTAGACCAGACATTCCTACCTGACCCTCCAGGCTAGGCCCGGTATCCCTACCTGATGCTCTGCGGTAGGCCTGGCCCCCTACCCGACAATCTGGGGTAGAATCGGTACACCCACAGGTACTCCGCGGTAATTTTGCTATACCCACCGGTACTCCTGGATTTTACCGGAACCCTTACTGGTGCGCCGGGGTACACCTGCTGACCCTACGGGCACACTGCTTTGGACCCACCCTTCCTAACTGACCCGCCGGGGTAGGTCTGGTATACCTACCCGATGTTTCGAGGTAGAACCGGTTCCCCCACCGGTACTCTGGGGTTGGAACGGAACCCTTTGTGATGCGCCAGAGAACACCAGCTGTCCCTTCGTGCGCGCTGGACTAGACCCGGCCTCCCTACCGGACCCCACAGGTTAGACCCGCTATCCCTACCTGATGCTCCGCATTAGGCTTGGCACCCATACCCGATGTTCTGGGGTAGTAGCGGTACCCCCACCGTTACTCTGCGGTAGTATCGGTACACCCACCGGTACTCCGGGGTAGTACGTGAACCCTTACTGGTTCACTGGGGTACACCTGATGACGTTACGGGCAAACGGTATAGACCAGACATTCCTACCTGACCCTCCGTGTTAGTCCCGGTATCCCTACCTGATGCTCCGTTGTTGGCCTGGCACCCCTACCCGATATGCTGGGGTAGTACCGGTACCCCCACCGGTACTCTGCGGTAGTATTGGTACACCCACCGGTACTCCAGGGCAGTACCTGAACCCTTACTGGTTCGCTGGGGTACACCTGCTGACCTTACGGGCCTGCTGTGTAGACCAGACATTCCTACCTGACCCTCCAGGCTAGGCCCGGTATCCCTACCTGATGCTCTGTGGTAGGCCTGGCCCCCTACCCGACAATCTGGGGTAGTACCGGTACACGCACAGGTACTCCGCGGTACTTTTGCTATACCCACCGGTACTCCTGGATTGTACCGGAACCCTTACTGGTGCGCCGGGGTACACCTGCTGACCCTAGGGGCACACTGCTTTGGACCCACCCTTCCTACCTGACCCGCCGGGGTAGGCCTGGTATACCTACCCGATGTTTCGAGGTAGAACCGGTTCCCCCACCGGTACTCTGGGTTTGGAACGGAACCCTTTGTGATGCGCCAGAGAACACCAGCTGTCACTTCGTGCGCGCTGGACTAGACCCGGCCTCCCTACCGGACCCCACAGGTTAGACCCGTTATCCCTACCTGATGCTCCGCATTAGGCTTGGCACCCATGCCGATGTTCTGGGGTAGTAGAGGTACCCCCACCGTTACTCTGCGGTAGTATCGGTACACCCACCGGTACTCCGGGGTAGTACGTGAACCCTTACTGGTTCACTGGGGTACACCTGCTGACGTTACTGGCGCGCGGTGTAGACCAGACATTCCTACCTGACCCTCCGTTTTAGGCCCGGCATCCCTACCTGATGCTCCGTTGTTGGCCTGGCACCCCTACCCGATATGCTGGGGTAGTACCGGTACCCCCACCGGTACTCTGCGGTAGTATTGGTACACCCACCGGTACTCCAGGGCAGTACCTGAACCCTTACTGGTTCGCTGGGGTACACCTGCTGACCTTACGGGCGTGCTGTGTAGACCAGACATTCCTACCTGACCCTCCAGGCTAGGCCCGGTATCCCTACCTGATGCTCTGCGGTAGGCCTGGCCCCCTACCCGACAATCTGGGGTAGTATCGGTACACCCACAGGTACTCCGCGGTACTTTTGCTATACCCACCGGTACTCCTGGATTTTACCGGAACCCTTACTGGTGCGCCGGGGTACACCTGCTGACCCTACGGGCACACTGCTTTGGACCCACCCTTCCTACCTGACCCGCCGGGGTAGGTCTTGTATACCTACCCGATGTTTCGAGGTAGAACCGGTTCCCCCACCGGTACTCTGGGGTTGGAACGGAACCCTTTGTAATGCGCCAGAGAACACCAGCTGTCCCTTCGTGCGCGCTGGACTAGACCCGGCATCCCTACCGGACCCCACAGGTTAGACCCGGTATCCCTACCTGATGCTCCGCATTAGGCTTGGCACCCATACCAGATGTTCTGGGGTAGTAGTGGTACCCCCACCGTTACTCTGCGGTAATATCGGTACACCCACCGGTACTCCAGGGCAGTACCTGAACCCTTACTGGTTCACTGGGGTACACCTGCTGACCTTACGGGCGTGCTGTGTAGACCAGACATTCCTACCTGACCCTCCAGGCTAGGCCCGGTATCCCTACCTGATGCTCTGCGGTAGGCCTGGCCCCCTACCCGACAATCTGCGGTAGTATCGGTACACACAGAGGTACTCCGCGGTAATATTGCTATACCCACCGGTACTCCTGGATTGTACCGGAACCCTAACTGGTGCGCCGGGGTACAACTGCTGACCCTATGGTCTCGCCGCTTTACGCTCACCCTTCCTACCTGACCCTCCGGGGTAGGCCTGGTATACCTACCAAATGTTTTGAGGTAGAACCGGTTCCCCCACCGGTACTCTGGGTTTGGAACGGAACCCTTTGTGATGCGCCAGAGAACACCAGCTGTCCCTTCGTGCGCGCTGGACAAGACCCGGCCTCCCTACCGGACCCCACAGGTTAGACCCGCTATCCCTACCTGATGCTCCGCACTAGGCTTGGCACCCATACCCGATGTTCTGGGGTAGTAGCGGTACCCCCACCGTTACTCTGCGTGAGTATCGGTACACCAAGCGGTACTCCGGGGTAGTACGTGAACCCTTACTGGTTCACCGGGGTACACCTGATGACGTTACAGGCACGCGGTATAGAACAGACATTCTTCCTGACCCTACGTCTTAGTCCCGGTATTCCTACCTGATGCTCCGTTGTTGGCCTGGCACCCCTACCCGATATGCTGGGGTAGTACCGGTACCCCCACCGGTACTCTGCGGTAGTATTGGTACACCCACCGGTACTCCAGGGTAGTACCTGAACCCTTACTGGTTCGCTGGGGTACACCTGCTGACCTTACGGGCGTGCTCTGTACACCAGACATTCCTACCTGACCCTCCAGGCTAGGCCCGGTATCCCTACCTGATGCTCTGCGGTAGGCCTGGCCCCCTACCCGACAATCTGGGGTAGTACCGGTACACCCACAGGTACTCCGCGGTACGTTTCCTATATCCACCGGTAATCCTGGATTGTACCGGAACCCTTACTGGTGCGCCGGGGTACACCTGCTGACCCTATGGGCGCGACGCTTTACGCCCACCCTTCCTACCTGACCCTCCGGGGTAGGCCTGGTATACCTACCCGATGTTTCGAGGTAGAACAGGTTCCCCCACCGGTACTCTGGGTTTGGAACGGAACCCTTTGTGATGCGCCAGAGAACACCAGCTGTCCCTTCGTGCGCGCTGGACTAGACCCGGCCTCCCTACCAGACCCCACAGGTTAGACCCGCTATCCCTACCTGATGCTCCGCATTAGGCTTGGCACCCATACCGGATGTTCTGGGGTAGTAGCGGTACCCCCACCGTTATTCTGCGGTAGTATCGGTACATCCAGCGGTACTCCAGGGCAGGACCTGAACACTTACTGGTTCGCTGGGGTACACCTGCTGACCGTACGGGCGTGCTGTGTAGACCAGGCATTCCTACCTGACCCTCCAGGCTAGGCCCGGTATCCCTACCTGATGCTCTGCGGTAGGCCTGGCCCCCTACCCGACAATCTGGGGTAGTACCGGTACACCCACAGGTACTCCGCGGTACTTTTGCTATACCCACCGGTACTCCTGGATTTTACCGGAACCCTTACTGGTGCGCCGGGGTACACCTGCTGACCCTACGGGCACACTGCTTTGGACCCACCCTTCCTAACTGACCCGCCGGGGTAGGCCTGGTATACCTACCCGATGTTTCGAGGTAGAACCGGTTCCCCCACCGGTACTCTGGGGTTGGAACAGATCCCTTTGTGATGCGCCAGAGAACACCAGCTGTCCCTTCGTGCGCGCTGGACTAGACCCGGCCTCCCTACCGGACCCCACAGGTTAGACCCGCTATCCCTACCTGATGCTCCGCATTAGGCTTGGCACCCATACCCGATGTTCTGGGGTAGTAGCGGTACCCCCACCGTTACTCTGCGGTAGTATCGGTACACCCACCGGTACTCCGGGGTAGTACGTGAACCCTTACTGGTTCACTGGGGTACACCTGCTGACGTTACTGGCACGCGGTGTAGACCAGACATTCCTACCTGACCCTCCGTTTTAGGCCCGGCATCCCTACCTGATGCTCCGTTGTTGGCCTGGCACCCCTACCCGATATGCTGGGGTAGTACCGGTACCCCCACCGGTACTCTGCGGTAGTATTGGTACACCCACCGGTACTCCAGGGCAGTACCTGAACACTTACTGGTTCGCTGGGGTACACCTGCTTACCTTACGGGCCTGCTGTGTAGACCAGACATTCCTACCTGACCCTCCAGGCTAGGCCCGGTATCCCTACCTGATGCTCTGTGGTAGGCCTGGCCCCCTACCCGACAATCTGGGGTAGTACCGGTACACGCACAGGTACTCCGCGGTACTTTTGCTATACCCACCGGTACTCCTGGATTGTACCGGAACCCTTACTGGTGCGCCGGGGTACACCTGCTGACCCTAAGGGCGCGCCGCTTTACGCACACCCTTCCTACCTGACCCGCCGGGGTAGGCTTGGTATACCTACCCGATGTTTCGAGGTATAACCGGTTCCCCCACCGGTACTCTGGGTTTGGAACGGAACCCTTTGTGATGCGCCAGAGAACACCAGCTGTCCCTTCGTGCGCGCTGGACTAGACCCGGCCTCCCTACCGGACCCCACAGGTTACACCCGGTATCCCTACCTGATGCTCCGCATTAGGCTTGGCACCCATACCCGATGTTCTGGGGTAGTAGCGGTACCCCCACCGTTACTCTGCCGTAGTATCAGTACACTCACCGGTACTCCGGGGTAGTACGTGAACCCTTACTGGTTCACTGGGGTACACCTGATGACTTTACTGGCGCGCGGTGTAGACCAGACATTCCTACCTGACCCTCCGTTTTAGGCCCGGCATCCCTACCTGATGCTCCGTTGTTGGCCTGGCACCCCTACCCGATATGCTGGGGTAGTACCGCTACCCCCACCGGTACTCTGCGGTAGTATTGGTACACCCACCGGTACTCCAGGGTAGTACCTGAACCCTTACTGGTTCGCTGGGGTACACCTGCTGACCTTACGGGCGTGCTGTGTAGACCAGACATTCCTACCTGACCCTCCAGGCTAGGCCCGGTATCCCTACCTGATGCTCTGCGGTAGGCCTGGCCCCCTACCCGACAATCTGGGGTAGTACTGGTACACCCACAGGTACTCCGCGGTACTTTTGCTATACCCACCGGTACTCCTGGATTGTACCGGAACCCTTACTGGTGCGCCGGGTTACACCTGCTGACCCTATGGGCTCGCCGCTTTACGCCCACCCTTCCTACCTGACCCGCCGGGGTAGGCCTGGTATACATACCCGATGTTTCGAGGTAGAACCGGTTCCCCCACCGGTACTCTGGGTTTGGAACGGAACCCTTTGTGATGCGCCAGAGAACACCAGCTGTCCCTTCGTGCGCGCTGGACTAGACCCGGCCTCCCTACCGGACTCCACAGGTTAGACCCGCTATCCCTACCTGATGCTCCGCATTAGGCTTGGCACCCATACCCGATGTTCTGGGGTAGTAGCGGTACCCCCACCGTTACTCTGCGGTAGTATCGGTACACCCACCGGTACTCCGGGGTAGTACGTGAACCCTTACTGGTTCACTGGGGTACACCTGCTGACGTTACTGGCGCGCGGTGTAGACCAGACATTCCTACCTGACCCTCCGTTTTAGGCCCGGCATCCCTACCTTATGCTCCGTTGTTGGCCTGGCACCCCTACCCGATATGCTGGAGTAGTACCGGTACCCCCACCGGTACTCTGCGGTAGTATTGGTACACCCACCGGTACTCCAGGGCAGTACCTGAACACTTACTGGTTCGCTGGGGTACACCTGCTGACCTTACGGGCGTGCTCTGTACACCAGACATTCCTACCTGACCCTCCAGGCTAGGCCCGGTATCCCTACCTGATGCTCTGCGGTAGGCCTGGCCCCCTACCCGACAATCTGGGGTAGTACCGGTACACCCACAGGTACTCCGCGGTACTTTTGCTATACCCACCGGTACTCCTGGATTGTACCGGAACCCTTTCTGGTGCGCCGGGGTACAACTGCTGACCCTATGGTCTCGCCGCTTTACGCCCACCCTTCCTACCTGAACCTCCGGGGTAGGCCTGGTACACCTACCAAATGTTTCGAGGTAGAACCGGTTCCCACACCGGTACTCTGGGGTTGGAACGGAACCCTTTGTGATGCGCCAGAGAACACCAGCTGTCCCTTCGTGCGCGCTGGACTAGACCCGGCCTCCCTACCGGACCCCACAGGTTAGACCCGCTATCCCTACCTGATGCTCCGCATTAGGCTTGGCACCCATACCCGATGTTCTGGGGTAGTAGCGGTACCCCCACCGTTACTCTGCGGTAGTATCGGTACACCCACCGGTACTCCGGGGTAGTACGTGAACCCTTACTGGTTCACTGGGGTACACCTGCTGACGTTACTGGCGCGCGGTGTAGACCAGACATTCCTACCTGACCCTCCAGGCTAGGCCCGGTACCCCTACCTGATGCTCTGCGGTAGGCCTGGCCCCCTACCCGACAATCTGGGGTAGTATCGGTACACACAGAGGTACTCCGCGGTAATATTGCTATACCCACCGGTACTCCTGGATTGTACCGGAACCCTTAATGGTGCGCCGGGGTACAACTGCTGACCCTATGGTCTCGCCGCTTTACGCCCACCCTTCCTACCTGACCCTCCGGGGTAGGCCTGGTATACCTACCAAATGTTTCGAGGTAGAACCGGTTCCCCCACCGGTACTCTGGGGTTGGAACGGAACCCTTTGTGATGCGCCAGAGAACACCAGCTGTCCCTTCGTGCGCGCTGGACTAGACGCGGCCTCCCTACCGGACCCCACAGGTTAGACCCGCTATCCCTACCTGATGCTCCGCATTAGGCTTGGCACCCATACCCGATATTCTGGGGTAGTAGCGGTACCCCCACCGTTACTCTGCGGTAGTATCGGTACACCCACCGGTACTCCGGGGTAGTACGTGAACCCTTACTGGTTCACTGGGGTACACCTGCTGACGTTACTGGCGCGCGGTGTAGACCAGACATTCCTACCTGACCCTCCAGGCTAGGCCCGGTATCCCTACCTGATGCTCTGCGGTAGGCCTGGCCCCCTACCCGACAATCTGCGGTAGTACTGGTACACCCACAGGTACTCCGCGGTACTTTTGCTATACCCACCGGTACTCCTGGATTGTACCGGAACCCTTACTGGTGCGCCGGGTTACACCTGCTGACAATATGGGCTCGCCGGTTTACGCCCACCCTTCCTACCTGACCCGCCGGGGTAGGCCTGGTATACATACCCGATGTTTCGAGGTAGAACCGGTTCCCCCACCGGTACTCTGGGGTTGGAACGGAACCCTTTGTGATGCGCCAGAGAACACCAGCTGTCCCTTCGTGCGCGCTGGACTAGACCCGGCCTCCCTACCGGACCCCACAGGTTAGACCCGCTATCCCTACCTGATGCTCCGCATTAGGCTTGGCACCCATACCCGATGTTCTGGGGTAGTAGCGGTACCCCCACCGTTACTCTGCGGTAGTATCGGTACACCCACCGGTACTCCGGGGTAGTACGTGAACCCTTACTGGTTCACTGGGGTACACCTGCTGACGTTACTGGCGCGCGGTGTAGACCAGACATTCCTACCTGACCCTCCGTTTTAGGCCCGGCATCCCTACCTGATGCTCCGTTGTTGGCCTGGCACACCTACCCGATATGCTGGAGTAGTACCGGTACCCCCACCGGTACTCTGCGGTAGTATTGGTACACCCACCGGTACTCCAGGGCAGTACCTGAACACTTACTGGTTCGCTGGGGTACACCTGCTGACCTTACGGGCGTGCTCTGTAGACCAGACATTGCTACCTGACCCTCCAGGCTAGGCCCGGTATCCCTACCTGATCCTCTGCGGTAGGCCTGGCGCCCTACCCGACAATCTGGGGTAGTACCGGTACACCCACAGGTACTCCGCGGTAATATTGCTATACCCACCGGTACTCCTGGATTGTACCGGAACCCTTACTGGTGCGCCGGGGTACACCTGCTGACCCTACGGGCACACTGCTTTGGACCCACCCTTCCTAACTGACCCGCCGGGGTAGGCCTGGTATACCTACCCGATGTTTCGAGGTAGAACCGGTTCCCCCACCGGTACTCTGGGGTTGGAACGGAACCCTTTGTGATGCGCCAGAGAACACCAGCTGTCCCTTCGTGCGCGCTGGACTAGACCCGGCCTCCCTACCGGACCCCACAGGTTAGACCCGCTATCCCTACCTGATGCTCCGCATTAGGCTTGGCACCCATACCCGATGTTCTGGTGTAGTAGCGGTACCCCCACCGTTACTCTGCGGTAGTATCGGTACACCCACTGGTACTCCGGGGTAGTACGTGAACCCTTACTGGTTCACTGGGGTACTCCTGATGACTTTACTGGCGCGCGGTGTGGACCAGACATTCCTACCTGACCCTCCGTGTTAGGCGCGGCATCCCTACCTGATGCTCCGTTGTTGGCCTGGCACCCCTACCCGATATGCTGGGGTAGTACCGCTACCCCCACCGGTACTCTGCGGTAGTATTGGTACACCCACCGGTACTCCAGGGCAGTACGTGAACCCTTACTGGTTCGCTGGGGTACACCTGCTGACCTTACGGGCGTGCTCTGTAGACCAGACATTCCTACCTGACCCTCCAGGCTAGGCCCGGTACCCCTACCTGATGCTCTGCGGTAGGCCTGGCCCCCTACCCGACAATCTGGGGTAGTATCGGTACACACAGAGGTACTCCGCGGTAATATTGCTATACCCACCGGTACTCCTGGATTGTACCGGAACCCTTACTGGTGCGCCGGGGTACAACTGCTGACCCTATGGTCTCGCCGCTTTACGCCCACCCTTCCTACCTGACCCTCCGGGGTAGGCCTGGTATACCTACCAAATGTTTCGAGGTAGAACCGGTTCCCCCACCGGTACTCTGGGGTTGGAACGGAACCCTTTGTGATGCGCCAGAGAACACCAGCTGTCCCTTCGTGCGCGCTGGACTAGACGCGGCCTCCCTACCGGACCCCACAGGTTAGACCCGCTATCCCTACCTGATGCTCCGCATTAGGCTTGGCACCCATACCCGATGTTCTGGGGTACTAGCGGTACCCCCACCGTTACTCTGCGGTAGTATCGGTACACCCACCGGTACTCCGGGGTAGTACGTGAACCCTTACTGGTTCACTGGGGTACACCTGCTGACGTTACTGGCGCGCGGTGTAGACCAGACATTCCTACCTGACCCTCCGTGTTAGGCCCGGTATCCCTACCTGATGCTCCGTTGTTGGCCTGGCACCCCTACCCGATATGCTGGGGTAGTACCGGTACCCCCACCGGTACTCTGCGGTAGTATTGGTACACCCACCGGTACTCCAGGGTAGTACCTGAACCCTTACTGGTTCGCTGGGGTACACCTGCTGACCTTACGGGCGTGCTCTGTAGACCAGACATTCCTACCTGACCCTCCAGGCTAGGCCCGGTATCCCTACCTGATGCTCTGCGGTAGGCCTGGCCCCCTACCCGACAATCTGGGGTAGTACCGGTACACCCACAGGTACTCCGCGGTACTTTTGCTATACCCACCGGTACTCCTGGATTGTACCGGAACCCTTACTGGTGCGCCGGGGTACACCTGCTGACGCTATGGGCTCGCCGCTTTAAGCCCACCCTTCCTACCTGACCCGCCGGGGTAGGCCTGGTATACATACCCGATGTTTCGAGGTAGAACCGGTTCCCCCACCGGTACTCTGGGTTTGGAACGGAACCCTTTGTGATGCGCCAGAGAACACCAGCTGTCCCTTCGTGCGCGCTGGACTAGACCCGGCCTCCCTACCGGACTCCACAGGTTAGACCCGCTATCCCTACCTGATGCTCCGCATTAGGCTTGGCACCCATACCCGATGTTCTGGGGTAGTAGCGGTACCCCCACCGTTACTCTGCGGTAGTATCGGTACACCCACCGGTACTCCGGGGTAGTACGTGAACCCTTACTGGTTCACTGGGGTACACCTGCTGACGTTACTGGCGCGCGGTGTAGACCAGACATTCCTACCTGACCCTCCGTTTTAGGCCCGGCATCCCTACCTGATGCTCCGTTGTTGGCCTGGCACCCCTACCCGATATGCTGGAGTAGTACCGGTACCCCCACCGGTACTCTGCGGTAGTATTGGTACACCCACCGGTACTCCAGGGCAGTACCTGAACACTTACTGATTCGCTGGGGTACACCTGCTGACCTTACGGGCGTGCTCTGTAGACCAGACATTGCTACCTGACCCTCCAGGCTAGGCCTGGTATCCCTACCTGATCCTCTGCGGTAGGCCTGGCCCCCTACCCGACAATCTGGGGTTGTATCGGTACACCCACAGGTACTCCGCGGTACTTTTGCTATACCCACCGGTACTCCTGGATTTTACCGGAACCCTTACTGGTGCGCCGGGGTACACCTGCTGACCCTACGGGCACACTGCTTTGGACCCACCCTTCCTAACTGACCCGCCGGGGTAGGTCTGGTATACCTACCCGATGTTTCGAGGTAGAACCGGTTCCCCCACCGGTACTCTGGGGTTGGAACGGAACCCTTTGTGATGCGCCAGAGAACACCAGCTGTCCCTTCGTGCGCGCTGGACTAGACCCGGCCTCCCTACCGGACCCCACAGGTTAGACCCGCTATCCCTACCTGATGCTCCGCATTAGGCTTGGCACCCATACCCGATGTTCTGGGGTAGTAGAGGTACCCCCACCGTTACTCTGCGGTAGTATCGGTACACCCACCGGTACTCCGGGGTAGTACGTGAACACTTACTGGTTCACTGGGGTACACCTGATGACGTTACGGGCAAACGGTATAGACCAGACATTCCTACCTGACCCTCCGTGTTAGTCCCGGTATCCCTACCTGATGCTCCGTTTTTGGCCTGGCACCCCTACCCGATATGCTGGGGTAGTACCGGTACCCCCACCGGTACTCTGCGGTAGTATTGGTACACCCACCGGTACTCCAGGGCAGTACCTGAACACTTACTGGTTCGCTGGGGTACACCTGCTGACTTTACGGGCCTGCTGTGTAGACCAGACATTCCTACCTGACCCTCCAGGCTAGGCCCGGTATCCCTACCTGATGCTCTGTGGTAGGCCTGGCCCCCTACCCGACAATCTGGGGTAGTACCGGTACACCCACAGGTACTTCGCGGTACTTTTGCTATACCCACCGGTACTCCTGGATTTTACCGGAACCCTTACTGGTGCGCCGGGGTACACCTGCTGACCCTATGGGCTCGCCGCTTTACGCCCACCCTTCCTACCTGACCCGCCGGGGTAGGCCTGGTATACCTACCCGATGTTTCGAGGTAGAACCGGTTCCCCCACCGGTACTCTGGGTTTGGAACGGAACCCTTTGTGATGCGCCAGAGAACACCAGCTGTCCCTTCGTGCGCGCTGGACTAGACCCGGCCTCCCTACCGGACCCCACATGTTACACCCGGTATCCCTACCTGATGCTCCGCATTAGGCTTGGCACACATACCCGATCTTCTGCGGTAGTAGCGGTACCTCCACCGTTACTCTGCGGTAGTATCGGTACACCCACCGGTACTCCGGGGTAGTACGTGAACCCTTACTGGTTCACTGGGGTACACCTGCTGACGTTACTGGCGCGCGGTGTAGACCAGACATTCCTACCTGACCCTCCGTTTTAGGCCCGGCATCCCTACCTGATGCTCCGTTGTTGGCCTGGCACCCCTACCCGATATGCTGGAGTAGTACCGGTACCCCCACCGGTACTCTGCGCTAGTATTGGTACACCCACCGGTACTCCAGGGCAGTACCTGAACACTTACTGGTTCGCTGGGGTACACCTGCTGACCTTACGGGCGTGCTCTGTAGACCAGACATTGCTACCTGACCCTCCAGGCTCGGCCCGGTATCCCTACCTGATCCTCTGCGGTAGGCCTGGCCCCCTACCCGACAATCTGGGGTAGTACCGGTACACCCACAGGTACTCCGCGGTACTTTTGCTATACCCACCGGTACTCCTGGATTGTACCGGAACCCTTACTGGTGCGCCGGGGTACACCTGCTGACCCTACGGGCGCGCCGCTTTACGCACACCCTTCCTACCTGACCCGCCGGGGTAGGCCTGGTATACCTACCCGATGTTTCGAGGTAGAACCGGTTCCCCCACCGGTACTCTGGGGTTGGAACGGAACCCTTTGTGATGCGCCAGAGAACACCAGCTGTCCCTTCGTGCGCGCTGGACTAGACCCGGCCTCCCTACCGGACCCCACAGGTTAGACCCGCTATCCCTACCTGATGCTCCGCATTAGGCTTGGCACCCATACCCGATGTTCTGGGGTAGTAGCGGTACCCCCACCGTTACTCTGCGGTAGTATCGGTACACCCACCGTTACTCCGGGGTAGTACGTGAACACTTCCTGGTTCACTGGGGTACACCTGCTGACGTTACTGCCGCGCGGTGTGGACCAGACATTCCTACCTGACGCTCTGTGTTAGTCCCGGTATCCCTACCTGATGCTCCGTTGTTGGCCTGGCACCCCTACCTGATATGCTGGGGTAGTACCGGTACCCCCACCGGTACTCTGCGGTAGTATTGGTACACCCACCGGTACTCCAGGGCAGTACCTGAACCCTTACTGGTTCGCTGGGGTACACCTGCTGACCTTACGGGCCTGCTGTGTAGACCAGACATTCCTACCTGACCCTCCAGGCTAGGCCCGGTACCCCTACCTGATGCTCTGCGGTAGGCCTGGCCCCCTACCCGACAATCTGGGGTAGTATCGGTACACACAGAGGTACTCCGCGGTAATATTGCTATACCCACCGGTACTCCTGGATTGTACCGGAACCCTTACTGGTGCGCCGGGGTACACCTGCTGACCCTATGGTCTCGCCGCTTTACGCCCACCCTTCCTACCTGACCCGCCGGGGTAGGCCTGGTATACCTACCAAATGTTTCGAGGTAGAACCGGTTCCCCCACCGGTACTCTGGGTTTGGAACGGAACCCTTTGTGATGCGCCCGAGAACACCAGCTGTCCTTTCGTGCGCGCTGGACTAGACGCGGCCTCCCTACCGGACCCCACAGGTTAGACCCGGTATCCCTACCTGATGCTCCGCATTAGGCTTGGCACCCATACCCGATGTTCTGGGGTAGTAGCGGTACACCCACAGGTACTCCGCGGTACTTTTGCTATACCCACCGGTACTCCTGGATTTTACCGGAACCCTTACTGGTGCTCCGGGGTACACCTGCTGACCCTACGGGCGCGCCGCTTTACGCACACCCTTCCTACCTGACCCGCCGGGGTAGGCCTGGTATACCTACCCGATGTTTCGAGGTAGAACCGCTTCCCCCACAGGTACTCTGGGTTTGGAACGGAACCCTTTGTGATGCGCCAGAGAACACCAGCTGTCCCTTCGTGCGCGCTGGACTAGACCCGGCCTCCCTACCGGACCCCACATGTTACACCCGGTATCCCTACCTGATGCTCCGCATTAGGCTTGGCACCCATACCCGATGTTCTGGGGTAGTAGCGGTACCCCCACCGTTACTCTGCGGTAGTATCGGTACACCCACCGGTACTCCGGGGTAGTACGTGAACCCTTACTGGTTCACTGGGGTACACCTGCTGACGTTACTGGCGCGCGGTGTAGACCAGACATTCCTACCTGACCCTCCGTTTTAGGCGCGGCATCCCTACCTGATGCTCCGTTGTTGGCCTGGCACCCCTACCCGATATGCTGGGGTAGTACCGGTACCCCCACCGGTACTCTGCGGTAGTATTGGTACACCCACCGGTACTCCAGGGCAGTACCTGAACACTTACTGGTTCACTGGGGTACACCTGCTGACCTTACGGGCGTGCTCTGTAGACCAGACATTCCTACCTGACCCTCCAGGCTAGGCCCGGTACCCCTACCTGATGCTCTGCGGTAGGCCTGGCCCCCTACCCGACAATCTGGGGTAGTATCGGTACACACAGTGGTACTCCGCCGTAATATTGCTATACCCACCGGTACTCCTGGATTGTACCGGAACCCTTACTGGTGCGCCGGGGTACAACTGCTGACCCTATGGTCTCGCCGCTTTACGCCCACCCTTCCTACCTGACCCTCCGGGGTAGGCCTGGTACACCTACCAAATGTTTCGAGGTAGAACCGGTTCCCACACCGGTACTCTGGGGTTGGAACGGAACCCTTTGTGATGCGCCAGAGAACACCAGCTGTCCCTTCGTGCGCGCTGGACTAGACGCGGCCTCCCTACCGGACCCCACAGGTTAGACCCGCTATCCCTACCTGATGCTCCGCATTAGGCTTGGCACCCATACCCGATGTTCTGCGGTAGTAGCGGTACCCCCACCGTTACTCTGCGGTAGTATCGGTACACCCACCGGTACTCCGGGGTAGTACGTGAACACTTACTGGTTCACTGGGGTACACCAGCTGACCTTACGGGCGTGCTCTGTCGACCAGACATTCCTACCTGACCCTCCGTTTTAGGCCCGGCATCCCTACCTGATGCTCCGTTGTTGGCCTGGCACCCCTACCCGATATGCTGGAGTAGTACCGGTACCCCCACCGGTACTCTGCGCTAGTATTGGTACACCCACCGGTACTCCAGGGCAGTACCTGAACACTTACTGGTTCGCTGGGGTACACCTGCTGACCTTACGGGCGTGCTCTGTAGACCAGACATTGCTACCTGACCCTCCAGGCTCGGCCCGGTAT
The DNA here is from genome assembly GCF_929443795.1 of Astur gentilis. Classification (NCBI taxonomy): domain Eukaryota; kingdom Metazoa; phylum Chordata; class Aves; order Accipitriformes; family Accipitridae; genus Astur; species Astur gentilis. The sequence continues at coordinate 4,284,303 of NW_026060868.1, read as the reverse complement.
CCCTACCTGATCCTCTGCGGTAGGCCTGGCCCCCTACCCGACAATCTGGGGTAGTACCGGTACACCCACAGGTACTCCGCGGTACTTTTGCTATACCCACCGGTACTCCTGGATTGTACCGGAACCCTTACTGGTGCGCCGGGGTACACCTGCTGACCCTACGGGCGCGCCGCTTTACGCACACCCTTCCTACCTGACCCGCCGGGGTAGGCCTGGTATACCTACCCGATGTTTCGAGGTAGAACCGGTTCCCCCACCGGTACTCTGGGGTTGGAACGGAACCCTTTGTGATGCGCCAGAGAACACCAGCTGTCCCTTCGTGCGCGCTGGACTAGACCCGGCCTCCCTACCGGACCCCACAGGTTAGACCCGCTATCCCTACCTGATGCTCCGCATTAGGCTTGGCACCCATACCCGATGTTCTGGGGTAGTAGCGGTACCCCCACCGTTACTCTGCGGTAGTATCGGTACACCCACCGTTACTCCGGGGTAGTACGTGAACACTTCCTGGTTCACTGGTGTACACCTGCTGACGTTACTGCCGCGCGGTGTGGACCAGACATTCCTACCTGACGCTCTGTGTTAGTCCCGGTATCCCTACCTGATGCTCCGTTGTTGGCCTGGCACCCCTACCTGATATGCTGGGGTAGTACCGGTACCCCCACCGGTACTCTGCGGTAGTATTGGTACACCCACCGGTACTCCAGGGCAGTACCTGAACCCTTACTGGTTCGCTGGGGTACACCTGCTGACCTTACGGGCCTGCTGTGTAGACCAGACATTCCTACCTGACCCTCCAGGCTAGGCCCGGTACCCCTACCTGATGCTCTGCGGTAGGCCTGGCCCCCTACCCGACAATCTGGGGTAGTATCGGTACACACAGAGGTACTCCGCGGTAATATTGCTATACCCACCGGTACTCCTGGATTGTACCGGAACCCTTACTGGTGCGCCGGGGTACACCTGCTGACCCTATGGTCTCGCCGCTTTACGCCCACCCTTCCTACCTGACCCGCCGGGGTAGGCCTGGTATACCTACCAAATGTTTCGAGGTAGAACCGGTTCCCCCACCGGTACTCTGGGTTTGGAACGGAACCCTTTGTGATGCGCCCGAGAACACCAGCTGTCCTTTCGTGCGCGCTGGACTAGACCCGGCCTCCCTACCGGACCCCACAGGTTAGACCCGCTATCCCTACCTGATGCTCCGCATTAGGCTTGGCACCCATACCCGATGTTCTGGGGTAGTAGCGGTACCCCCACCGTTACTCTGCGGTAGTATCGGTACACCCACCGGTACTCCGGGGTAGTACGTGAACCCTTACTGGTTCACTGGGGTACACCTGCTGACGTTACTGGCGCGCGGTGTAGACCAGACATTCCTACCTGACCCTCCAGGCTAGGCCCGGTATCCCTACCTGATGCTCTGCGGTAGGCCTGGCCCCCTACCCGACAATCTGGGGTAGTACTGGTACACCCACAGGTACTCCGCGGTACTTTCGCTATACCCACCGGTACTCCTGGATTGTACCGGAACCCTTTCTGGTGCGCCGGGTTACACCTGCTGACCCTATGGGCTCGCCGCTTTACGCCCACCCTTCCTATCTGACCCGCCGGGGTAGGCCTGGTATACATACCCGATGTTTCGAGGTAGAACCGGTTCCCCCACCGGTACTCTGGGGTTGGAACGGAACCCTTTGTGATGCGCCAGAGAACACCAGCTGTCCCTTCGTGCGCGCTGGACTAGACCCGGCCTCCCTACCGGACTCCACAGGTTAGACCCGCTATCCCTACCTGATGCTCCGCATTAGGCTTGGCACCCATACCCGATGTTCTGGGGTAGTAGCGGTACCCCCACCGTTACTCTGCGGTAGTATCGGTACACCCACCGGTACTCCGGGGTAGTACGTGAACACTTACTGGTTCACTGGGGTACACCTGCTGACGTTACTGGCGCGCGGTGTAGACCAGACATTCCTACCTGACCCTCCGTTTTAGGCACGGCATCCCTACCTTATGCTCCGTTGTTGGCCTGGCACCCCTACCCGATATGCTGGAGTAGTACCGGTACCCCCACCGGTACTCTGCGGTAGTATTGGTACACCCACCGGTACTCCAGGGCAGTACCTGAACACTTACTGGTTCGCTGGGGTACACCTGCTGACCTTACGGGCGTGCTCTGTAGACCAGACATTGCTACCTGACCCTCCAGGCTAGGCCCGGTATCCCTACCTGATCCTCTGCGGTAGGCCTGGCCCCCTACCCGACAATCTGGGGTAGTACCGGTACACCCACAGGTACTCCGCGGTACTTTTGCTATACCCACCGGTACTCCTGGATTGTACCGGAACCCTTACTGGTGCGCCGGGGTACACCTGCTGACCCTACGGGCGCGCCGCTTTACGCACACCCTTCCTACCTGACCCGCCGGGGTAGGCCTGGTATACCTACCCGATGTTTCGAGGTAGAACCGCTTCCCCCACAGGTACTCTGGGTTTGGAACGGAACCCTTTGTGATGCGCCAGAGAACACCAGCTGTCCCTTCGTGCGCGCTGGACTAGACCTGGCCTCCCTACCGGAGCCCACATGTTACACCCGGTATCCCTACCTGATGCTCCGCATTAGGCTTGGCACCCATACCCGATGTTCTGGGGTAGTAGCGGTACCCCCACCGTTACTCTGCGGTAGTATCGGTACACCCACCGGTACTCCGGGGTAGTACGTGAACCCTTACTGGTTCACTGGGGTACACCTGCTGACGTTACTGGCGCGCGGTGTAGACCAGACATTCCTACCTGACCCTCCGTTTTAGGCGCGGCATCCCTACCTGATGCTCCGTTGTTGGCCTGGCACCCCTACCCGATATGCTGGGGTAGTACCGGTACCCCCACCGGTACTCTGCGGTAGTATTGGTACACCCACCGGTACTCCAGGGCAGTACCTGAACACTTACTGGTTCGCTGGGGTACACCTGCTGACCTTACGGGCGTGCTCTGTAGACCAGACATTCCTACCTGACCCTCCAGGCTAGGCCCGGTACCCCTACCTGATGCTCTGCGGTAGGCCTGGCCCCCTACCCGACAATCTGGGGTAGTATCGGTACACACAGTGGTACTCCGCCGTAATATTGCTATACCCACCGGTACTCCTGGATTGTACCGGAACCCTTACTGGTGCGCCGGGGTACAACTGCTGACCCTATGGTCTCGCCGCTTTACGCCCACCCTTCCTACCTGACCCTCCGGGGTAGGCCTGGTACACCTACCAAATGTTTCGAGGTAGAACCGGTTCCCACACCGGTACTCTGGGGTTGGAACGGAACCCTTTGTGATGCGCCAGAGAACACCAGCTGTCCCTTCGTGCGCGCTGGACTAGACGCGGCCTCCCTACCGGACCCCACAGGTTAGACCCGCTATCCCTACCTGATGCTCCGCATTAGGCTTGGCACCCATACCCGATGTTCTGGGGTAGTAGCGGTACCCCCACCGTTACTCTGCGGTAGTATCGGTACACCCACCGGTACTCCGGGGTAGTACGTGAACCCTTACTGGTTCACTGGGGTACACCTGCTGACCTTACGGGCGTGCTCTGTCGACCAGACATTCCTACCTGACCCTCCAGGCTAGGCCCGGTACCCCTACCTGATGCTCTGCGGTAGGCCTGGCCCCCTACCCGACAATCTGGGGTAGTATCGGTACACACAGAGGTACTCCGCGGTAATATTGCTATACCCACCGGTACTCCTGGATTGTACCGGAACCCTTAATGGTGCGCCGGGGTACAACTGCTGACCCTATGGTCTCGCCGCTTTACGCCCACCCTTCCTACCTGACCCTCCGGGGTAGGCCTGGTATACCTACCAAATGTTTCGAGGTAGAACCGGTTCCCCCACCGGTACTCTGGGGTTGGAACGGAACCCTTTGTGATGCGCCAGAGAACACCAGCTGTCCCTTCGTGCGCGCTGGACTAGACGCGGCCTCCCTACCGGACCCCACAGGTTAGACCCGCTATCCCTACCTGATGCTCCGCATTAGGCTTGGCACCCATACCCGATGTTCTGGGGTAGTAGCGGTACCCCCACCGTTACTCTGCGGTAGTATCGGTACACCCACCGGTACTCCGGGGTAGTACGTGAACCCTTACTGGTTCGCTGGGGTACACCTGCTGACCTTACGGGCGTACTCTGTAGACCAGACATTCCTACCTGACCCTCCAGGCTAGGCCCGGTATCCCTACCTGATGCTCTGCGGTAGGCCTGGCCCCCTACCCGACAATCTGGGGTAGTACTGGTACACCCACAGGTACTCCGCGGTACTTTCGCTATACCCACCGGTACTCCTGGATTGTACCGGAACCCTTTCTGGTGCGCCGGGTTACACCTGCTGACCCTATGGGCTCGCCGCTTTACGCCCACCCTTCCTACCTGACCCGCCGGGGTAGGCCTGGTATACCTACCAAATGTTTCGAGGTAGAACCGGTTCCCCCACCGGTACTCTGGGTTTGGAACGGAACCCTTTGTGATGCGCCAGAGAACACCAGCTGTCCCTTCGTGCGCGCTGGACTAGACCCGGCCTCCCTACCGGACTCCACAGGTTAGACCCGCTATCCCTACCTGATGCTCCGCATTAGGCTTGGCACCCATACCCGATGTTCTGGGGTAGTAGCGGTACCCCCACCGTTACTCTGCGGTAGTATCGGTACACCCACCGGTACTCCGGGGTAGTACGTGAACCCTTACTGGTTCACTGGGGTACACCTGCTGACGTTACTGGCGCGCGGTGTAGACCAGACATTCCTACCTGACCCTCCGTTTTAGGCGCGGCATCCCTACCTTATGCTCCGTTGTTGGCCTGGCACCCCTACCCGATATGCTGGAGTAGTACCGGTACCCCCACCGGTACTCTGCGGTAGTATTGGTACACCCACCGGTACTCCAGGGCAGTACCTGAACACTTACTGGTTCGCTGGGGTACACCTGCTGACCTTACGGGCGTGCTCTGTAGACCAGACATTGCTACCTGACCCTCCAGGCTAGGCCCGGTATCCCTACCTGATCCTCTGCGGTAGGCCTGGCCCCCTACCCGACAATCTGGGGTAGTACCGGTACACCCACAGGTATTCCGCGGTACTTTTGCTATACCCACCGGTACTCCTGTATTTTACCGGAACCCTTACTGGTGCGCCGGGGTACACCTGCTGACCCTACGGGCACACTGCTTTGAACCCACCCTTCCTAACTGACCCGCCGGGGTAGGCCTGGTATACCTACCCGATGTTTCGAGGTAGAACCGGTTCCCCCACCGGTACTCTGGGGTTGGAACGGAACCCTTTGTGATGCGCCAGAGAACACCAGCTGTCCCTTCGTGCGCGCTGGACTAGACCCGGCCTCCCTACCGGACCCCACAGGTTAGACCCGCTATCCCTACCTGATGCTCCGCATTAGGCTTGGCACCCATACCCGATGTTCTGGGGTAGTAGCGGTACCCCCACCGTTACTCTGCGGTAGTATCGGTACACCCACCGGTACTCCGGGGTAGTACGTGAACCCTTACTGGTTCACTGGGGTACTCCTGATGACTTTACTGGCGCGCGGTGTGGACCAGACATTCCTACCTGACCCTCCGTGTTAGGCGCGGCATCCCTACCTGATGCTCCGTTGTTGGCCTGGCACCCCTACCCGATATGCTGGGGTAGTACCGCTACCCCCACCGGTACTCTGCGGTAGTATTGGTACACCCACCGGTACTCCAGGGCAGTACGTGAACCCTTACTGGTTCGCTGGGGTACACCTGCTGACCTTACGGGCGTGCTCTGTAGACCAGACATTCCTACCTGACCCTCCAGGCTAGGCCCGGTATCCCTACCTGATGCTCTGCGGTAGGCCTGGCCCCCTACCCGACAATCTGGGGTAGTACCTGTACACCCACAGGTACTCCGCGGTACTTTTGCTATACCCACCGGTACTCCTGGATTGTACCGGAACCCTTACTGGTGCGCCGGGGTACACCTGCTGACCCTATGGGCTCGCCGCTTTATGCCCACCCTTCCTACCTGACCCGCCGGGGTAGGCCTGGTATACCTACCCGATGTTTCGAGGTAGAACCGGTTCCCCCACCGGTACTCTGGGTTTGGAACGGAACCCTTTGTGATGCGCCAGAGAACACCAGCTGTCCCTTCGTGCGCACTGGACTAGACCCGGCCTCCCTACCGGACCCCACAGGTTAGACCCGCTATCCCTACCTGATGCTCCGCATTAGGCTTGGCACCCATACCTGATCTTCTGCGGTAGTAGCGGTACCCCCACCGTTACTCTGCGGTAGTATCGGTACACCCACCGGTACTCCGGGGTAGTACGTGAACCCTTACTGGTTCACTGGGGTACACCTGCTGACGTTACTGGCGCGCGGTGTAGACCAGACATTCCTACCTGACCCTCCGTTTTAGGCGCGGCATCCCTACCTGATGCTCCGTTGTTGGCCTGGCACCCCTACCCGATATGCTGGGGTAGTACCGGTACCCCCACCGGTACTCTGCGGTAGTATTGGTACACCCACCGGTACTCCAGGGCAGTACCTGAACACTTACTGGTTCGCTGGGGTACACCTGCTGACCTTACGGGCGTGCTCTGTAGACCAGACATTCCTACCTGACCCTCCAGGCTAGGCCCGGTACCCCTACCTGATGCTCTGCGGTAGGCCTGGCCCCCTACCCGACAATCTGGGGTAGTATCGGTACACACAGAGGTACTCCGCGGTAATATTGCTATACCCACCGGTACTCCTGGATTGTACCGGAACCCTTACTGGTGCGCCGGGGTACAACTGCTGACCCTATGGTCTCGCCGCTTTACGCCCACCCTTCCTACCTGACCCTCCGGGGTAGGCCTGGTATACCTACCAAATGTTTCGAGGTAGAATCGGTTCCCCCACCGGTACTCTGGGGTTGGAACGGAACCCTTTTTCATGCGCCAGAGAACACCAGCTGTCCCTTCGTGCGCGCTGGACTAGACGCGGCCTCCCTACCGGACCCCACAGGTTAGACCCGCTATCCCTACCTGATGCTCCGCATTAGGCTTGGCACCCATACCCGATGTTCTGGGGTAGTAGCGGTACCCCCACCGTTACTCTGCGGTAGTATCGGTACACCCACCGGTACTCCGGGGTAGTACGTGAACCCTTACTGGTTCACTGGGGTACACCTGCTGACGTTACTGGCGCGCGGTGTAGACCAGACATTCCTACCTGACCCTCCGTTTTAGGCCCGGTATCCCTACCTGATGCTCCGTTGTTGGCCTGGCACCCCTACCCGATATGCTGGGGTAGTACCGGTACCCCCACCGGTACTCTGCGGTAGTATTGGTACACCCACCGGTACTCCAGGGTAGTACCTGAACCCTTACTGGTTCGCTGGGGTACACCTGCTGACCTTACGGGCGTGCTCTGTACACCAGACATTGCTACCTGACCCTCCAGGCTAGGCCCGGTATCCCTACCTGATGCTCTGTGGTAGGCCTGGCCCCCTACCCGACAATCTGGGGTAGTACCGGTACACCCACAGGTACTCCGCGGTACTTTTGCTATACCCACCGGTACTCCTGGATTTTACCGGAACCCTTACTGGTGCGCCGGGGTACACCTGCTGACCCTACGGGCACACTGCTTTGGACCCACCCTTCCTAACTGACCCGCCGGGGTAGGCCTGGTATACCTACCCGATGTTTCGAGGTAGAACCGGTTCCCCCACCGGTACTCTGGGGTTGGAACGGAACCCTTTGTGATGCGCCAGAGAACACCAGCTGTCCCTTCGTGCGCGCTGGACTAGACCCGGCCTCCCTACCGGACCCCACAGGTTAGACCCGCTATCCCTACCTGATGCTCCGCATTAGGCTTGGCACCCATACCCGATGTTCTGGGGTAGTAGCGGTACCCCCACCGTTACTCTGCGGTAGTATCGGTACACCCACCGGTACTCCGGGGTAGTACGTGAACCCTTACTGGTTCACTGGGGTACACCTGCTGACGTTACTGGCGCGCGGTGTAGACCAGACATTCCTACCTGACCCTCCGTTTTAGGCCCGGCATCCCTACCTGATGCTCCGTTGTTGGCCTGGCACCCCTACCCGATATGCTGGGGTAGTACCGGTACCCCCACCGGTACTCTGCGGTAGTATTGGTACACCCACCGGTACTCCAGGGCAGTACCTGAACACTTACTGGTTCGCTGGGGTACACCTGCTGACCGTACGGGCGTGCTCTGTAGACCAGACATTCCTACCTGACCCTCCAGGCTAGGTCCGGTATCCCTACCTGATGCTCTGTGGTAGGCCTGGCCCCCTACCCGACAATCTGGGGTAGTACCGGTACACGCACAGGTACTCCGCGGTACTTTTGCTATACCCACCGGTACTCCTGGATTGTACCGGAACCCTTACTGGTGCGCCGGGGTACACCTGCTGACCCTAAGGGCGCGCCGCTTTACGCACACCCTTCCTACCTGACCCGCCGGGGTAGGCTTGGTATACCTACCCGATGTTTCGAGGTATAACCGGTTCCCCCACCGGTACTCTGGGTTTGGAACGGAACCCTTTGTGATGCGCCAGAGAACACCAGCTGTCCCTTCGTGCGCGCTGGACTAGACCCGGCCTCCCTACCGGACCCCACAGGTTACACCCGGTATCCCTACCTGATGCTCCGCATTAGGCTTGGCACCCATACCCGATGTTCTGGGGTAGTAGCGGTACCCCCACCGTTACTCTGCCGTAGTATCAGTACACCCACCGGTACTCCGGGGTAGTACGTGAACCCTTACTGGTTCACTGGGGTACACCTGCTGACGTTACTGGCGCGCGGTGTAGACCAGACATTCCTACCTGACCCTCCGTTTTAGGCGCGGCATCCCTACCTTATGCTCCGTTGTTGGCCTGGCACCCCTACCCGATATGCTGGAGTAGTACCGGTACCCCCACCGGTACTCTGCGGTAGTATTGGTACACCCACCGGTACTCCAGGGCAGTACCTGAACACTTACTGGTTCGCTGGGGTACACCTGCTGACCTTACGGGCGTGCTCTGTAGACCAGACATTGCTACCTGACCCTCCAGGCTAGGCCCGGTATCCCTACCTGATCCTCTGCGGTAGGCCTGGCCCCCTACCCGACAATCTGGGGTAGTACCGGTACACCCACAGGTATTCCGCGGTACTTTTGCTATACCCACCGGTACTCCTGTATTTTACCGGAACCCTTACTGGTGCGCCGGGGTACACCTGCTGACCCTACGGGCACACTGCTTTGAACCCACCCTTCCTAACTGACCCGCCGGGGTAGGCCTGGTATACCTACCCGATGTTTCGAGGTAGAACCGGTTCCCCCACCGGTACTCTGGGGTTGGAACGGAACCCTTTGTGATGCGCCAGAGAACACCAGCTGTCCCTTCGTGCGCGCTGGACTAGACCCGGCCTCCCTACCGGACCCCACAGGTTAGACCCGCTATCCCTACCTGATGCTCCGCATTAGGCTTGGCACCCATACCCGATGTTCTGGGGTAGTAGCGGTACCCCCACCGTTACTCTGCGGTAGTATCGGTACACCCACCGGTACTCCGGGGTAGTACGTGAACCCTTACTGGTTCACTGGGGTACTCCTGATGACTTTACTGGCGCGCGGTGTGGACCAGACATTCCTACCTGACCCTCCGTGTTAGGCGCGGCATCCCTACCTGATGCTCCGTTGTTGGCCTGGCACCCCTACCCGATATGCTGGGGTAGTACCGCTACCCCCACCGGTACTCTGCGGTAGTATTGGTACACCCACCGGTACTCCAGGGCAGTACGTGAACCCTTACTGGTTCGCTGGGGTACACCTGCTGACCTTACGGGCGTGCTCTGTAGACCAGACATTCCTACCTGACCCTCCAGGCTAGGCCCGGTATCCCTACCTGATGCTCTGCGGTAGGCCTGGCCCCCTACCCGACAATCTGGGGTAGTACCTGTACACCCACAGGTACTCCGCGGTACTTTTGCTATACCCACCGGTACTCCTGGATTGTACCGGAACCCTTACTGGTGCGCCGGGGTACACCTGCTGACCCTATGGGCTCGCCGCTTTATGCCCACCCTTCCTACCTGACCCGCCGGGGTAGGCCTGGTATACCTACCCGATGTTTCGAGGTAGAACCGGTTCCCCCACCGGTACTCTGGGTTTGGAACGGAACCCTTTGTGATGCGCCAGAGAACACCAGCTGTCCCTTCGTGCGCACTGGACTAGACCCGGCCTCCCTACCGGACCCCACAGGTTAGACCCGCTATCCCTACCTGATGCTCCGCATTAGGCTTGGCACCCATACCTGATCTTCTGCGGTAGTAGCGGTACCCCCACCGTTACTCTGCGGTAGTATCGGTACACCCACCGGTACTCCGGGGTAGTACGTGAACCCTTACTGGTTCACTGGGGTACACCTGCTGACGTTACTGGCGCGCGGTGTAGACCAGACAATCCTACCTGACCCTCCGTTTTAGGCGCGGCATCCCTACCTGATGCTCCGTTGTTGGCCTGGCACCCCTACCCGATATGCTGGGGTAGTACCGGTACCCCCACCGGTACTCTGCGGTAGTATTGGTACACCCACCGGTACTCCAGGGCAGTACCTGAACACTTACTGGTTCGCTGGGGTACACCTGCTGACCTTACGGGCGTGCTCTGTAGACCAGACATTCCTACCTGACCCTCCAGGCTAGGCCCGGTACCCCTACCTGATGCTCTGCGGTAGGCCTGGCCCCCTACCCGACAATCTGGGGTAGAATCGGTACACACAGAGGTACTCCGCGGTAATATTGCTATACCCACCGGTACTCCTGGATTGTACCGGAACCCTTACTGGTGCGCCGGGGTACAACTGCTGACCCTATGGTCTCGCCGCTTTACGCCCACCCTTCCTACCTGACCCTCCGGGGTAGGCCTGGTATACCTACCAAATGTTTCGAGGTAGAATCGGTTCCCCCACCGGTACTCTGGGGTTGGAACGGAACCCTTTTTCATGCGCCAGAGAACACCAGCTGTCCCTTCGTGCGCGCTGGACTAGACGCGGCCTCCCTACCGGACCCCACAGGTTAGACCCGCTATCCCTACCTGATGCTCCGCATTAGGCTTGGCACCCATACCCGATGTTCTGGGGTAGTAGCGGTACCCCCACCGTTACTCTGCGGTAGTATCGGTACACCCACCGGTACTCCGGGGTAGTACGTGAACCCTTACTGGTTCACTGGGGTACACCTGCTGACGTTACTGGCGCGCGGTGTAGACCAGACATTCCTACCTGACCCTCCGTTTTAGGCCCGGTATCCCTACCTGATGCTCCGTTGTTGGCCTGGCACCCCTACCCGATATGCTGGGGTAGTACCGGTACCCCCACCGGTACTCTGCGGTAGTATTGGTACACCCACCGGTACTCCAGGGTAGTACCTGAACCCTTACTGGTTCGCTGGGGTACACCTGCTGACCTTACGGGCGTGCTCTGTACACCAGACATTGCTACCTGACCCTCCAGGCTAGGCCCGGTATCCCTACCTGATGCTCTGTGGTAGGCCTGGCCCCCTACCCGACAATCTGGGGTAGTACCGGTACACCCACAGGTACTCCGCGGTACTTTTGCTATACCCACCGGTACTCCTGGATTTTACCGGAACCCTTACTGGTGCGCCGGGGTACACCTGCTGACCCTACGGGCACACTGCTTTGGACCCACCCTTCCTAACTGACCCGCCGGGGTAGGCCTGGTATACCTACCCGATGTTTCGAGGTAGAACCGGTTCCCCCACCGGTACTCTGGGGTTGGAACGGAACCCTTTGTGATGCGCCAGAGAACACCAGCTGTCCCTTCGTGCGCGCTGGACTAGACCCGGCCTCCCTACCGGACCCCACAGGTTAGACCCGCTATCCCTACCTGATGCTCCGCATTAGGCTTGGCACCCATACCCGATGTTCTGGGGTAGTAGCGGTACCCCCACCGTTACTCTGCGGTAGTATCGGTACACCCACCGGTACTCCGGGGTAGTACGTGAACCCTTACTGGTTCACTGGGGTACACCTGCTGACGTTACTGGCGCGCGGTATAGACCAGACATTCCTACCTGACCCTCCGTTTTAGGCCCGGCATCCCTACCTGATGCTCCGTTGTTGGCCTGGCACCCCTACCCGATATGCTGGGGTAGTACCGGTACCCCCACCGGTACTCTGCGGTAGTATTGGTACACCCACCGGTACTCCAGGGCAGTACCTGAACACTTACTGGTTCGCTGGGGTACACCTGCTTACCTTACGGGCCTGCTGTGTAGACCAGACATTCCTACCTGACCCTCCAGGCTAGGCCCGGTATCCCTACCTGATGCTCTGTGGTAGGCCTGGCCCCCTACCCGACAATCTGGGGTAGTACCGGTACACGCACAGGTACTCCGCGGTACTTTTGCTATACCCACCGGTACTCCTGGATTGTACCGGAACCCTTACTGGTGCGCCGGGGTACACCTGCTGACCCTAAGGGCGCGCCGCTTTACGCACACCCTTCCTACCTGACCCGCCGGGGTAGGCTTGGTATACCTACCCGATGTTTCGAGGTATAACCGGTTCCCCCACCGGTACTCTGGGTTTGGAACGGAACCCTTTGTGATGCGCCAGAGAACACCAGCTGTCCCTTCGTGCGCGCTGGACTAGACCCGGCCTCCCTACCGGACCCCACAGGTTACACCCGGTATCCCTACCTGATGCTCCGCATTAGGCTTGGCACCCATACCCGATGTTCTGGGGTAGTAGCGGTACCCCCACCGTTACTCTGCCGTAGTATCAGTACACTCACCGTTACTCCGGGGTAGTACGTGAACCCTTACTGGTTCACTGGGGTACACCTGATGACTTTACTGGCGCGCGGTGTAGACCAGACATTCCTACCTGACCCTCCGTTTTAGGCCCGGCATCCCTACCTGATGCTCCGTTGTTGGCCTGGCACCCCTACCCGATATGCTGGGGTAGTACCGCTACCCCCACCGGTACTCTGCGGTAGTATTGGTACACCCACCGGTACTCCAGGGTAGTACCTGAACCCTTACTGGTTCGCTGGGGTACACCTGCTGACCTTACGGGCGTGCTGTGTAGACCAGACATTCCTACCTGACCCTCCAGGCTAGGCCCGGTATCCCTACCTGATGCTCTGCGGTAGGCCTGGCCCCCTACCCGACAATCTGGGGTAGTACTGGTACACCCACAGGTACTCCGCGGTACTTTTGCTATACCCACCGGTACTCCTGGATTGTACCGGAACCCTTACTGGTGCGCCGGGTTACACCTGCTGACCCTATGGGCTCGCCGCTTTAAGCCCACCCTTCCTACCTGACCCGCCGGGGTAGGCCTGGTATACATACCCGATGTTTCGAGGTAGAACCGGTTCCCCCACCGGTACTCTGGGTTTGGAACGGAACCCTTTGTGATGCGCCAGAGAACACCAGCTGTCCCTTCGTGCGCGCTGGACTAGACCCGGCCTCCCTACCGGACTCCACAGGTTAGACCCGCTATCCCTACCTGATGCTCCGCATTAGGCTTGGCACCCATACCCGATGTTCTGGGGTAGTAGCGGTACCCCCACCGTTACTCTGCGGTAGTATCGGTACACCCACCGGTACTCCGGGGTAGTACGTGAACCCTTACTGGTTCACTGGGGTACACCTGCTGACGTTACTGGCGCGCGGTGTAGACCAGACATTCCTACCTGACCCTCCGTTTTAGGCCCGGCATCCCTACCTTATGCTCCGTTGTTGGCCTGGCACCCCTACCCGATATGCTGGAGTAGTACCGGTACCCCCACCGGTACTCTGCGGTAGTATTGGTACACCCACCGGTACTCCAGGGCAGTACCTGAACACTTACTGGTTCGCTGGGGTACACCTGCTGACCTTACGGGCGTGCTCTGTACACCAGACATTCCTACCTAACCCTCCAGGCTAGGCCCGGTATCCCTACCTGATGCTCTGCGGTAGGCCTGGCCCCCTACCCGACAATCTGGGGTAGTACCGGTACACCCACAGGTACTCCGCGGTACTTTTGCTATACCCACCGGTACTCCTGGATTGTACCGGAACCCTTAGTGGTGCGCCGGGGTACACCTGCTGACCCTATGGGCTCGCCGCCTTACGCCCACCCTTCCTACCTGACCCTCCGGGGTAGGCCTGGTATACCTACCCGATGTTTCGAGGTAGAACCGGTTCCCCCACCGGTACTCTGGGTTTGGAACGGAACCCTTTGTGATGCGCCCGAAAACACCAGCTGTCCCTTCGTGCGCGCTGGACTAGACCCGGCCTCCCTAATGGAACCCACAGGTTAGACCCGCTATCCCTACCTCATGCTCCGCATTAGGCTTGGCACCCATACCGGATGTTCTGGGGTAGTAGCGGTACCCCCACCGTTATTCTGCGGTAGTATCGGTACACCCAACGGTACTCCAGGGCAGTACCTGAACCCTTACTGGTTCGCTGGGGTACACCTGCTGACCGTACGGGCGTGCTCTGTAGACCAGACATTCCTACCTGACCCTCCAGGCTAGGTCCGGTATCCCTACCTGATGCTCTGCGGTAGGCCTGGCCCCCTACCCGACAATCTGGGGTAGAATCGGTACACCCACAGGTACTCCGCGGTAGTTTTGCTATACCCACCGGTACTCCTGGATTTTACCGGAACCCTTACTGGTGCGCCGGGGTACACCTGCTGACCCTATGGGCACACTGCTTTGGACCCACCCTTCCTAACTGACCCGCCGGGGTAGGTCTGGTATACCTACCCGATGTTTCGAGGTAGAACCGGTTCCCCCACCGGTACTCTGGGGTTGGAACGGAACCCTTTGTGATGCGCCAGAGAACACCAGCTGTCCCTTCGTGCGCGCTGGACTAGACCCGGCCTCCCTACCGGACCCCACAGGTTAGACCCGCTATCCCTACCTGATGCTCCGCATTAGGCTTGGCACCCATACCCGATGTTCTGGGGTAGTAGCGGTACCCCCACCGTTACTCTGCGGTAGTATCGGTACACCCACCGGTACTCCGGGGTAGTACGTGAACCCTTACTGGTTCACTGGGGTACACCTGATGACGTTACGGGCAAACGGTATAGACCAGACATTCCTACCTGACCCTCCGTGTTAGTCCCGGTATCCCTACCTGATGCTCCGTTGTTGGCCTGGCACCCCTACCCGATATGCTGGGGTAGTACCGGTACCCCCACCGGTACTCTGCGGTAGTATTGGTACACCCACCGGTACTCCAGGGCAGTACCTGAACACTTACTGGTTCGCTGGGGTACACCTGCTGACCTTACGGGCCTGCTGTGTAGACCAGACATTCCTACCTGACCCTCCAGGCTAGGCCCGGTATCC
This sequence comes from Astur gentilis, assembly GCF_929443795.1. Classification (NCBI taxonomy): domain Eukaryota; kingdom Metazoa; phylum Chordata; class Aves; order Accipitriformes; family Accipitridae; genus Astur; species Astur gentilis. The sequence continues at coordinate 4,268,897 of NW_026060868.1, read as the reverse complement.
CTACCTGATGCTCTGTGGTAGGCCTGGCCCCCTACCCGACAATCTGGGGTAGTACCGGTACACGCACAGGTACTCCGCGGTACTTTTGCTATACCCACCGGTACTCCTGGATTGTACCGGAACCCTTACTGGTGCGCCGGGGTACACCTGCTGACTCTAGGGGCACACTGCTTTGGACCCACCCTTCCTACCTGACCCGCCGGGGTAGGCCTGGTATACCTACCCGATGTTTCGAGGTAGAACCGGTTCCCCCACCGGTACTCTGGGTTTGGAACGGAACCCTTTGTGATGCGCCAGAGAACACCAGCTGTCCCTTCGTGCGCGCTGGACTAGACCCGGCCTCCCTACCGGACCCCACAGGTTAGACCCGTTATCCCTACCTGATGCTCCGCATTAGGCTTGGCACCCATGCCGATGTTCTGGGGTAGTAGCGGTACCCCCACCGTTACTCTGCGGTAGTATCGGTACACCCACCGGTACTCCGGGGTAGTACGTGAACCCTTACTGGTTCACTCGGGTACACATAATGACGTTACTGGCGCGCGGTGTAGACCAGACATTCCTACCTGACCCTCCGTTTTAGGCCCGGCATCCCTACCTGATGCTCCGTTGTTGGCCTGGCACCCCTACCCGATATGCTGGGGTAGTACCGGTACCCCCACCGGTACTCTGCGGTAGTATTGGTACACCCACCGGTACTCCAGGGCAGTACCTGAACCCTTACTGGTTCGCTGGGGTACACCTGCTGACCTTACGGGCGTGCTGTGTAGACCAGACATTCCTACCTGACCCTCCAGGCTAGGCCCGGTATCCCTACCTGATGCTCTGCGGTAGGCCTGGCCCCCTACCCGACAATCTGGGGTAGTATCGGTACACCCACAGGTACTCCGCGGTACTTTTGCTATACCCACCGGTACTCCTGGATTTTACCGGAACCCTTACTGGTGCGCCGGGGTACACCTGCTGACCCTACGGGCACACTGCTTTGGACCCACCCTTCCTAACTGACCCGCCGGGGTAGGTCTGGTATACCTACCCGATGTTTCGAGGTAGAACCGGTTCCCCCACCGGTACTCTGGGGTTGGAACGGAACCCTTTGTGATGCGCCAGAGAACACCAGCTGTCCCTTCGTGCGCGCTGGACTAGACCCGGCCTCCCTACCGGACCCCACAGGTTAGACCCGGTATCCCTACCTGATGCTCCGCATTAGGCTTGGCACCCATACCCGATGTTCTGGGGTAGTAGCGGTACCCCCACCGTTACTCTGCGGTAGTATCGGTACACCCACCGGTACTCCGGGGTAGTACGTGAACCCTTACTGGTTCACTGGGGTACACCTGATGACGTTACGGGCAAACGGTATAGACCAGACATTCCTACCTGACCCTCCGTGTTAGTCCCGGTATCCCTACCTGATGCTCCGTTGTTGGCCTGGCACCCCTACCCGATATGCTGGGGTAGTACCGGTACCCCCACCGGTACTCTGCGGTAGTATTGGTACACCCACCGGTACTCCAGGGCAGTACCTGAACACTTACTGGTTCGCTGGGGTACACCTGCTGACCTTACGGGCCTGCTGTGTAGACCAGACATTCCTACCTGACCCTCCAGGCTAGGCCCGGTATCCCTACCTGATGCTCTGTGGTAGGCCTGGCCCCCTACCCGACAATCTGGGGTAGTACCGGTACACGCACAGGTACTCCGCGGTACTTTTGCTATACCCACCGGTACTCCTGGATTGTACCGGAACCCTTACTGGTGCGCCGGGGTACACCTGCTGACCCTAGGGGCACACTGCTTTGGACCCACCCTTCCTACCTGACCCGCCGGGGTAGGCCTGGTATACCTACCCGATGTTTCGAGGTAGAACCGGTTCCCCCACCGGTACTCTGGGTTTGGAACGGAACCCTTTGTGATGCGCCAGAGAACACCAGCTGTCCCTTCGTGCGCGCTGGACTAGACCCGGCCTCCCTACCGGACCCCACAGGTTAGACCCGTTATCCCTACCTGATGCTCCGCATTAGGCTTGGCACCCATGCCGATGTTCTGGGGTAGTAGCGGTACCCCCACCGTTACTCTGCGGTAGTATCGGTACACCCACCGGTACTCCGGGGTAGTACGTGAACCCTTACTGGTTCACTGGGGTACACATAATGACGTTACTGGCGCGCGGTGTAGACCAGACATTCCTACCTGACCCTCCGTTTTAGGCCCGGCATCCCTACCTGATGCTCCGTTGTTGGCCTGGCACCCCTACCCGATATGCTGGGGTAGTACCGGTACCCCCACCGGTACTCTGCGGTAGTATTGGTACACCCACCGGTACTCCAGGGCAGTACCTGAACCCTTACTGGTTCGCTGGGGTACACCTGCTGACCTTACGGGCGTGCTGTGTAGACCAGACATTCCTACCTGACCCTCCAGGCTAGGCCCGGTATCCCTACCTGATGCTCTGCGGTAGGCCTGGCCCCCTACCCGACAATCTGGGGTAGTATCGGTACACCCACAGGTACTCCGCGGTACTTTTGCTATACCCACCGGTACTCCTGGATTTTACCGGAACCCTTACTGGTGCGCCGGGGTACACCTGCTGACCCTACGGGCACACTGCTTTGGACCCACCCTTCCTACCTGACCCGCCGGGGTAGGTCTGGTATACCTACCCGATGTTTCGAGGTAGAACCGGTTCCCCCACCGGTACTCTGGGGTTGGAACGGAACCCTTTGTGATGCGCCAGAGAACACCAGCTGTCCCTTCGTGCGCGCTGGACTAGACCCGGCCTCCCTACCGGACCCCACAGGTTAGACCCGGTATCCCTACCTGATGCTCCGCATTAGGCTTGGCACCCATACCCGATGTTCTGGGGTAGTAGCGGTACCCCCCACCGTTACTCTGCGGTAGTATCGGTACACCCACCGGTACTCCGGGGTAGTACGTGAACCCTTACTGGTTCACTGGGGTACACCTGATGACGTTACGGGCAAACGGTATAGACCAGACATTCCTACCTGACCCTCCGTGTTAGTCCCGGTATCCCTACCTGATGCTCCGTTGTTGGCCTGGCACCCCTACCCGATATGCTGGGGTAGTACCGGTACCCCCACCGGTACTCTGCGGTAGTATTGGTACACCCACCGGTACTCCAGGGCAGTACCTGAACCCTTACTGGTTCGCTGGGGTACACCTGCTGACCTTACGGGCCTGCTGTGTAGACCAGACATTCCTACCTGACCCTCCAGGCTAGGCCCGGTATCCCTACCTGATGCTCTGTGGTAGGCCTGGCCCCCTACCCGACAATCTGGGGTAGTACCGGTACACGCACAGGTACTCCGCGGTACTTTTGCTATACCCACCGGTACTCCTGGATTGTACCGGAACCCTTACTGGTGCGCCGGGGTACACCTGCTGACCCTAGGGGCACACTGCTTTGGACCCACCCTTCCTACCTGACCCGCCGGGGTAGGCCTGGTATACCTACCCGATGTTTCGAGGTAGAACCGGTTCCCCCACCGGTACTCTGGGTTTGGAACGGAACCCTTTGTGATGCGCCAGAGAACACCAGCTGTCCCTTCGTGCGCGCTGGACTAGACCCGGCCTCCCTACCGGACCCCACAGGTTAGACCCGTTATCCCTACCTGATGCTCCGCATTAGGCTTGGCACCCATGCCGATGTTCTGGGGTAGTAGAGGTACCCCCACCGTTACTCTGCGGTAGTATCGGTACACCCACCGGTACTCCGGGGTAGTACGTGAACCCTTACTGGTTCACTGGGGTACACCTGCTGACGTTACTGGCGCGTGGTGTAGACCAGACATTCCTACCTGACCCTCCGTTTTAGGCCCGGCATCCCTACCTGATGCTCCGTTGTTGGCCTGGCACCCCTACCCGATATGCTGGGGTAGTACCGGTACCCCCACCGGTACTCTGCGGTAGTATTGGTACACCCACCGGTACTCCAGGGCAGTACCTGAACACTTACTGGTTCGCTGGGGTACACCTGCTGACCTTACGGGCGTGCTGTGTAGACCAGACATTCCTACCTGACCCTCCAGGCTAGGCCCGGTATCCCTACCTGATGCTCTGCGGTAGGCCTGGCCCCCTACCCGACAATCTGGGGTAGTATCGGTACACCCACAGGTACTCCGCGGTACTTTTGCTATACCCACCGGTACTCCTGGATTGTACCGGAACCCTTACTGGTGCGCCGGGGTACACCTGCTGACCCTACGGGCACACTGCTTTGGACCCACCCTTCCTACCTGACCCGCCGGGGTAGGTCTTGTATACCTACCCGATGTTTCGAGGTAGAACCGGTTCCCCCACCGGTACTCTGGGGTTGGAACGGAACCCTTTGTAATGCGCCAGAGAACACCAGCTGTCCCTTCGTGCGCGCTGGACTAGACCCGGCATCCCTACCGGACCCCACAGGTTAGACCCGGTATCCCTACCTGATGCTCCGCATTAGGCTTGGCACCCATACCAGATGTTCTGGGGTAGTAGTGGTACCCCCACCGTTACTCTGCGGTAATATCGGTACACCCACCGGTACTCCAGGGCAGTACCTGAACCCTTACTGGTTCGCTGGGGTACACCTGCTGACCTTACGGGCGTGCTGTGTAGACCAGACATTCCTACCTGACCCTCCAGGCTAGGCCCGGTATCCCTACCTGATGCTCTGCGGTAGGCCTGGCCCCCTACCCGACAATCTGCGGTAGTATCGGTACACACAGAGGTACTCCGCGGTAATATTGCTATACCCACCGGTACTCCTGGATTGTACCGGAACCCTTACTGGTGCGCCGGGGTACAACTGCTGACCCTATGGTCTCGCCGCTTTACGCTCACCCTTTCTACCTGACCCCCCGGGGTAGGCCTGGTATACCTACCAAATGTTTTGAGGTAGAACCGGTTCCCCCACCGGTACTCTGGGTTTGGAACGGAACCCTTTGTGATGCGCCAGAGAACACCAGCTGTCCCTTCGTGCGCGCTGGACAAGACCCGGCCTCCCTACCGGACCCCACAGGTTAGACCCGCTATCCCTACCTGATGCTCCGCACTAGGCTTGGCACCCATACCCGATGTTCTGGGGTAGTAGCGGTACCCCCACCGTTACTCTGCGTGAGTATCGGTACACCAAGCGGTACTCCGGGGTAGTACGTGAACCCTTACTGGTTCACCGGGGGACACCTGATGACGTTACAGGCACGCGGTATAGAACAGACATTCTTCCTGACCCTCCGTCTTAGTCCCGGTATTCCTACCTGATGCTCCGTTGTTGGCCTGGCACCCCTACCCGATATGCTGGGGTAGTACCGGTACCCCCACCGGTACTCTGCGGTAGTATTGGTACACCCACCGGTACTCCAGGGTAGTACCTGAACCCTTACTGGTTCGCTGGGGTACACCTGCTGACCTTACGGGCGTGCTCTGTACACCAGACATTCCTACCTGACCCTCCAGGCTAGGCCCGGTATCCCTACCTGATGCTCTGCGGTAGGCCTGGCCCCCTACCCGACAATCTGGGGTAGTACCGGTACACCCACAGGTACTCCGCGGTACGTTTCCTATATCCACCGGTACTCCTGGATTGTACCGGAACCCTTACTGGTGCGCCGGGGTACACCTGCTGACCCTATGGGCGCGACGCTTTACGCCCACCCTTCCTACCTGACCCTCCGGGGTAGGCCTGGTATACCTACCCGATGTTTCGAGGTAGAACAGGTTCCCCCACCGGTACTCTGGGTTTGGAACGGAACCCTTTGTGATGCGCCCGAGAACACCAGCTGTCCCTTCGTGCGCGCTGGACTAGACCCGGCCTCCCTACCAGACCCCACAGGTTAGACCCGCTATCCCTACCTGATGCTCCGCATTAGGCTTGGCACCCATACCCGATGTTCTGGGGTAGTAGCGGTACCCCCACCGTTATTCTGCGGTAGTATCGGTACATCCAGCGGTACTCCAGGGCAGGACCTGAACACTTACTGGTTCGCTGGGGTACACCTGCTGACCGTACGGGCGTGCTGTGTAGACCAGGCATTCCTACCTGACCCTCCAGGCTAGGCCCGGTATCCCTACCTGATGCTCTGCGGTAGGCCTGGCCCCCTACCCGACAATCTGGGGTAGTATCGGTACACACAGAGGTACTCCGCGGTAATTTTGCTATACCCACCGGTACTCCTGGATTGTACCGGAACCCTTACTGGTGCGCCGGGGTACACCAGCTGACCCTACGGGCACACTGCTTTGGACCCACCCTTCCTACCTGACCCCCCGGGGTAGGCCTGGTATACCTACCCGATGTTTCGAGGTAGAACCGGTTCCCCCACCGGTACTCTGGGTTTGGAACGGAACCCTTTGTGATGCGCCAGAGAACACCAGCTGTCCCTTCGTGCGCGCTGGACAAGACCCGGCCTCCCTACCGGACCCCACAGGTTAGACCCGCTATCCCTACCTGATGCTCCGCACTAGGCTTGGCACCCATACCCGATGTTCTGGGGTAGTAGCGGTACCCCCACCGTTACTCTGCGTGAGTATCGGTACACCAAGCGGTACTCCGGGGTAGTACGTGAACCCTTACTGGTTCACCGGGGTACACCTGATGACGTTACAGGCACGCGGTATAGAACAGACATTCTTCCTGACCCTACGTCTTAGTCCCGGTATTCCTACCTGATGCTCCGTTGTTGGCCTGGCACCCCTACCCGATATGCTGGGGTAGTACCGGTACCCCCACCGGTACTCTGCGGTAGTATTGGTACACCCACCGGTACTCCAGGGTAGTACCTGAACCCTTACTGGTTCGCTGGGGTACACCTGCTGACCTTACGGGCGTGCTCTGTACACCAGACATTCCTACCTGACCCTCCAGGCTAGGCCCGGTATCCCTACCTGATGCTCTGCGGTAGGCCTGGCCCCCTACCCGACAATCTGGGGTAGTACCGGTACACCCACAGGTACTCCGCGGTACGTTTCCTATATCCACCGGTAATCCTGGATTGTACCGGAACCCTTACTGGTGCGCCGGGGTACACCTGCTGACCCTATGGGCGCGACGCTTTACGCCCACCCTTCCTACCTGACCCTCCGGGGTAGGCCTGGTATACCTACCCGATGTTTCGAGGTAGAACCGGTTCCCCCACCGGTACTCTGGGTTTGGAACGGAACCCTTTGTGATGCGCCAGAGAACACCAGCTGTCCCTTCGTGCGCGCTGGACTAGACCCGGCCTCCCTACCAGACCCCACAGGTTAGACCCGCTATCCCTACCTGATGCTCCGCATTAGGCTTGGCACCCATACCCGATGTTCTGGGGTAGTAGCGGTACCCCCACCGTTATTCTGCGGTAGTATCGGTACATCCAGCGGTACTCCAGGGCAGGACCTGAACACTTACTGGTTCGCTGGGGTACACCTGCTGACCGTACGGGCATGCTGTGTAGACCAGGCATTCCTACCTGACCCTCCAGGCTAGGCCCGGTATCCCTACCTGATGCTCTGCGGTAGGCCTGGCCCCCTACCCGACAATCTGGGGTAGTATCGGTACACACAGAGGTACTCCGCGGTAATTTTGCTATACCCACCGGTACTCCTGGATTGTACCGGAACCCTTACTGGTGCGCCGGGGTACACCAGCTGACCCTACGGGCACACTGCTTTGGACCCAACCTTCCTACCTGACCCCCCGGGGTAGGCCTGGTATACCTACCCGATGTTTCGAGGTAGAACCGGTTCCCCCACCGGTACTCTGGGGTTGGAACGGAACCCTTTGTGATGCGCCAGAGAACACCAGCTGTCCCTTCGTGCGCGCTGGACTAGACCCGGCCTCCCTACCGGACTCCACAGGTTAGACCCGCTATCCCTACCTGATGCTCCGCATTAGGCTTGGCACCCATACCCGATGTTCTGGGGTAGTAGCGGTACCCCCACCGTTACTTTGCAGTAGTAACAGTACAAACACCGGTACTCCGGGGTAGTACGTGAACCCTTAGTGGTTTACTGGGGTACACCTGCTGACGTTACTGCCGCGCGGTGTGGACCAGACATTCCTACCTGACCCTCTGTGTTAGTCCCGGTATCCCTACCTGATGCTCCGTTGTTGGCCTGGCACCCCTACCTGATATGCTGGGGTAGTACCGGTACCCCCACCGGTACTCTGCGGTAGTATTGGTACACCCACCGGTACTGCAGGGCAGTACCTGAACCCTTACTGGTTCGCTGGGGTACACCTGCTGACCTTACGGGCCTGCTGTGTAGACCAGACATTCCTACCTGACCCTCCAGGCTAGGCCCGGTATCCCTACCTGATGCTCTGCGGTAGGCCTGGCCCCCTACCCGACAATCTGGGGTAGTACCGGTACACCCACAGGTACTCCGCGGTATTTTTGCTATACCCACCGGTACTCCTGGATTGTACCGGAACCCTTACTGGTGCGCCGGGGTACACCTGCTGACCCTATGGGCTCGCCGCTTTACGCCCACCCTTCCTACCTGACCCGCCGGGGTAGGCCTGGTATACCTACCCGATGTTTCGAGGTAGAACCGGTTCCCCCACAGGTACTCTGGGTTTGGAACGGAACCCTTTGTGATGCGCCAGAGAACACCAGCTGTCCCTTCGTGCGCGCTGGACTAGACCCGGCCTCCCTAATGGAACGACAGGTTACACCCGCTATCCCTACCTGATGCTCCGCATTAGGCTTGGCACCCATACCCGATCTTCTGCGGTAGTAGCGGTACCCCCACCGTTACTCTGCGGTAGTATCGGTACACCCACCGGTACTCCGGGGTAGTACGTGAACACTTCCTGGTTCACTGGGTTACACCTGCTGACGTTACTGCCGCGCGGTGTGGACCAGACATTCCTACCTGACCCTCTGTGTTAGTCCCGGTATCCCTACCTGATGCTCCGTTGTTGGCCTGGCACCCCTACCCGATATGCTGGGGTAGTACCGGTACCCCCACCGGTTTCTGCGGTAGTATTGGTACACCCACCGGTACTCCAGGGCAGTACCTGAACCCTTACTGGTTCGCTGGGGTACACCTGCTGACCTTACGGGCCTGCTGTGTAGACCAGACATTCCTACCTGACCCTCCAGGCTAGGCCCGGTATCCCTACCTGATGCTCTGCGGTAGGCCTGGCCCCCTACCCGACAATCTGGGGTAGTACCGGTACACCCACAGGTACTCCGCGGTACTTTTGCTATACCCACCGGTACTCCTTGATTGTACCGGAACCCTTACTGGTGCGCCGGGGTACACCTGCTGACCCTATGGGTTCGCCGCTTTACGCCCACCCTTCCTACCTGACCCGCCGGGGTAGGCCTGGTATACCTACCCGATGTTTCGAGGTAGAACCGGTTCCCCCACCGGTACTCTGGGGTTGGAACGGAACCCTTTGTGATGCGCCAGAGAACACCAGCTGTCCCTTCGTGCGCGCTGGACTAGACCCGGCCTCCCTACCGGACCCCACAGGTTAGACCCGCTATCCCTACCTGATGCTCCGCATTAGGCTTGGCACCCATACCCGATGTTCTGGGGTAGTAGCGGTACCCCCACCGTTACTCTGCGGTAGTATCGGTACACCCACCGTTACTCCGGGGTAGTACGTGAACACTTCCTGGTTCACTGGGGTACACCTGCTGACGTTACTGCCGCGCGGTGTGGACCAGACATTCCTACCTGACCCTCTGTGTTAGTCCCGGTATCCCTACCTGATGCTCCGTTGTTGGCCTGGCACCCCTACCTGATATGCTGGGGTAGTACCGGTACCCCCACCGGTACTCTGCGGTAGTATTGGTACACCCACCGGTACTCCAGGGTAGTACCTGAACCCTTACTGGTTCGCTGGGGTACACCTGCTGAACTTACGGGCGTGCTCTGTACACCAGACATTCCTACCTGACCCTCCAGGCTAGGCCCGGTACCCCTACCTGATGCTCTGCGGTAGGCCTGGCCCCCTACCCGACAATCTGGGGTAGTATCGGTACACACAGAGGTACTCCGCGGTAATATTGCTATACCCACCGGTACTCCTGGATTGTACCGGAACCCTTACTGGTGCGCCGGGGTACACCTGCTGACCCTATGGTCTCGCCGCTTTACGCCCAGCCTTCCTACCTGACCCGCCGGGGTAGGCCTGGTATACCTACCAAATGTTTCGAGGTAGAACCGGTTCCCCCACCGGTACTCTGGGGTTGGAACGGAACCCTTTGTGATGCGCCAGAGAACACCAGCTGTCCTTTCGTGCGCGCTGGACTAGACGCGGCCTCCCTACCGGACCCCACAGGTTAGACCCGCTATCCCTACCTGATGCTCCGCATTAGGCTTGGCACCCATACCCGATGTTCTGGGGTAGTAGCGGTACCCCCACCGTTACTCTGCGGTAGTATCGGTACACCCACCGGTACTCCGGGGTAGTACGTGAACCCTTACTGGTTCACTGGGGTACACCTGCTGACGTTACTGGCGCGCGGTGTAGACCAGACATTCCTACCTGACCCTCCAGGCTAGGCCCGGTATCCCTACCTGATGCTCTGCGGTAGGCCTGGCCCCCTACCCGACAATCTGGGGTAGTACCGGTACACCCACAGGTACTCCGCGGTACTTTCGCTATACCCACCGGTACTCCTGGATTGTACCGGAACCCTTTCTGGTGCGCCGGGGTACACCTGCTGACCCTATGGGCTCGCCGCTTTACGCCCACCCTTCCTACCTGACCCGCCGGGGTAGGCCTGGTATACATACCCGATGTTTCGAGGTAGAACCGGTTCCCCCACCGGTACTCTGGGGTTGGAACGGAACCCTTTGTGATGCGCCAGAGAACACCAGCTGTCCCTTCGTGCGCGCTGGACTAGACCCGGCCTCCCTACCGGACTCCACAGGTTAGACCCGCTATCCCTACCTGATGCTCCGCATTAGGCTTGGCACCCATACCCGATGTTCTGGGGTAGTAGCGGTACCCCCACCGTTACTCTGCGGTAGTATCGGTACACCCACCGGTACTCCGGGGTAGTACGTGAACCCTTACTGGTTCACTGGGGTACACCTGCTGACGTTACTGGCGCGCGGTGTAGACCAGACATTCCTACCTGACCCTCCGTTTTAGGCGCGGCATCCCTACCTTATGCTCCGTTGTTGGCCTGGCACCCCTACCCGATATGCTGGAGTAGTACCGGTACCCCCACCGGTACTCTGCGGTAGTATTGGTACACCCACCGGTACTCCAGGGCAGTACCTGAACACTTACTGGTTCGCTGGGGTACACCTGCTGACCTTACGGGCGTGCTCTGTAGACCAGACATTGCTACCTGACCCTCCAGGCTAGGTCCGGTATCCCTACCTGATCCTCTGTGGTAGGCCTGGCCCCCTACCCGACAATCTGGGGTAGTACCGGTACACCCACAGGTACTCCGCGGTACTTTTGCTATACCCACCGGTACTCCTGGATTGTACCGGAACCCTTACTGGTGTGCCGGGGTACACCTGGTGACCCTACGGGCGCGCCGCTTTACGCACACCCTTCCTACCTGACCCTCCGGGGTAGGCCTGGTATACCTACCCGATGTTTCGAGGTAGAACCGCTTCCCCCACAGGTACTCTGGGTTTGGAACGGAACCCTTTGTGATGCGCCAGAGAACACCAGCTGTCCCTTCGTGCGCGCTGGACTAGACCCGGCCTCCCTACCGGACCCCACATGTTACACCCGGTATCCCTACCTGATGCTCCGCATTAGGCTTGGCACCCATACCCGATGTTCTGGGGTAGTAGCGGTACCCCCACCGTTACTCTGCGGTAGTATCGGTACACCCACCGGTACTCCGGGGTAGTACGTGAACCCTTACTGGTTCACTGGGGTACACCTGCTGACGTTACTGGCGCGCGGTGTAGACCAGACATTCCTACCTGACCCTCCGTTTTAGGCGCGGCATCCCTACCTGATGCTCCGTTGTTGGCCTGGCACCCCTACCTGATATGCTGGGGTAGTACCGGTACCCCCACCGGTACTCTGCGGTAGTATTGGTACACCCACCGGTACTCCAGGGCAGTACCTGAACACTTACTGGTTCGCTGGGGTACACCTGCTGACCTTACGGGCGTGCTCTGTAGACCAGACATTCCTACCTGACCCTCCAGGCTAGGCCCGGTACCCCTACCTGATGCTCTGCGGTAGGCCTGGCCCCCTACCCGACAATCTGGGGTAGTATCGGTACACACAGAGGTACTCCGCGGTAATATTGCTATACCCACCGGTACTCCTGGATTGTACCGGAACCCTTACTGGTGCGCCGGGGTACAACTGCTGACCCTATGGTCTCGCCGCTTTACGCCCACCCTTCCTACCTGACCCTCCGGGGTAGGCCAGGTATACCTACCAAATGTTTCGAGGTAGAACCGGTTCCCCCACCGGTACTCTGGGGTTGGAACGGAACCCTTTGTGATGCGCCAGAGAACACCAGCTGTCCCTTCGTGCGCGCTGGACTAGACGCGGCCTCCCTACCGGACCCCACAGGTTAGACCCGCTATCCCTACCTGATGCTCCGCATTAGGCTTGGCACCCATACCCGATGTTCTGGGGTAGTAGCGGTACCCCCACCGTTACTCTGCGGTAGTATCGGTACACCCACCGGTACTCCGGGGTAGTACGTGAACCCTTACTGGTTCACTGGGGTACACCTGCTGACGTTACTGGCGCGCGGTGTAGACCAGACATTCCTACCTGACCCTCCAGGCTAGGCCCGGTATCCCTACCTGATGCTCTGCGGTAGGCCTGGCCCCCTACCCGACAATCTGGGGTAGTACTGGTACACCCACAGGTACTCCGCGGTACTTTCGCTATACCCACCGGTACTCCTGGATTGTACCGGAACCCTTTCTGGTGCGCCGGGTTACACCTGCTGACCCTATGGGCTCGCCGCTTTACGCCCACCCTTCCTACCTGACCCGCCGGGGTAGGCCTGGTATACATACCCGATGTTTCGAGATAGAACCGGTTCCCCCACCGGTACTCTGGGTTTGGAACGGAACCCTTTGTGATGCGCCAGAGAACACCAGCTGTCCCTTCGTGCGCGCTGGACTAGACCCGGCCTCCCTACCGGACTCCACAGGTTAGACCCGCTATCCCTACCTGATGCTCCGCATTAGGCTTGGCACCCATACCCGATGTTCTGGGGTAGTAGCGGTACCCCCACCGTTACTCTGCGGTAGTATCGGTACACCCACCGGTACTCCGGGGTAGTACGTGAACCCTTACTGGTTCACTGGGGTACACCTGCTGACGTTACTGGCGCGCGGTGTAGACCAGACATTCCTACCTGACCCTCCGTTTTAGGCGCGGCATCCCTACCTTATGCTCCGTTGTTGGCCTGGCACCCCTACCCGATATGCTGGAGTAGTACCGGTACCCCCACCGGTACTCTGCGGTAGTATTGGTACACCCACCGGTACTCCAGGGCAGTACCTGAACACTTACTGGTTCGCTGGGGTACACCTGCTGACCTTACGGGCGTGCTCTGTAGACCAGACATTGCTACCTGACCCTCCAGGCTAGGCCCGGTATCCCTACCTGATCCTCTGCGGTAGGCCTGGCCCCCTACCCGACAATCTGGGGTAGTACCGGTACACCCACAGGTACTCCGCGGTACTTTTGCTATACCCACCGGTACTCCTGGATTTTACCGGAACCCTTACTGGTGCGCCGGGGTACACCTGCTGACCCTACGGGCGCGCCGCTTTACGCCCACCCTTCCTACCTGACCCGCCGGGGTAGGCCTGGTATACCTACCCGATGTTTCGAGGTAGAACCGCTTCCCCCACAGGTACTCTGGGTTTGGAACGGAACCCTTTGTGATGCGCCAGAGAACACCAGCTGTCCCTTCGTGCGCGCTGGACTAGACCCGGCCTCCCTACCGGACCCCACATGTTACACCCGGTATCCCTACCTGATGCTCCGCATTAGGCTTGGCACCCATACCCGATGTTCTGGGGTAGTAGCGGTACCCCCACCGTTACTCTGCGGTAGTATCGGTACACCCACCGGTACTCCGGGGTAGTACGTGAACCCTTACTGGTTCACTGGGGTACACCTGCTGACGTTACTGGCGCGCGGTGTAGACCAGACATTCCTACCTGACCCTCCGTTTTAGGCGCGGCATCCCTACCTGATGCTCCGTTGTTGGCCTGGCACCCCTACCCGATATGCTGGGGTAGTACCGGTACCCCCACCGGTACTCTGCGGTAGTATTGGTACACCCACCGGTACTCCAGGGCAGTACCTGAACACTTACTGGTTCGCTGGGGTACACCTGCTGACCTTACGGGCGTGCTCTGTAGACCAGACATTCCTACCTGACCCTCCAGGCTAGGCCCGGTACCCCTACCTGATGCTCTGCGGTAGGCCTGGCCCCCTACCCGACAATCTGGGGTAGTACCGGTACACCCACAGGTACTCCGCGGTACTTTCGCTATACCCACCGGTACTCCTGGATTGTACCGGAACCCTTTCTGGTGCGCCGGGTTACACCTGCTGACCCTATGGGCTCGCCGCTTTACGCCCACCCTTCCTACCTGACCCGCCGGGGTAGGCCTGGTATACATACCCGATGTTTCGAGGTAGAACCGGTTCCCCCACCGGTACTCTGGGGTTGGAACGGAACCCTTTGTGATGCGCCAGAGAACACCAGCTGTCCCTTCGTGCGCGCTGGACTAGACCCGGCCTCCCTACCGGACTCCACAGGTTAGACCCGCTATCCCTACCTGATGCTCCGCATTAGGCTTGGCACCCATACCCGATGTTCTGGGGTAGTAGCGGTACCCCCACCGTTACTCTGCGGTAGTATCGGTACACCCACCGGTACTCCGGGGTAGTACGTGAACCCTTACTGGTTCACTGGGGTACACCTGCTGACGTTACTGGCGCGCGGTGTAGACCAGACATTCCTACCTGACCCTCCGTTTTAGGCGCGGCATCCCTACCTTATGCTCCGTTGTTGGCCTGGCACCCCTACCCGATATGCTGGAGTAGTACCGGTACCCCCACCGGTACTCTGCGGTAGTATTGGTACACCCACCGGTACTCCAGGGCAGTACCTGAACACTTACTGGTTCGCTGGGGTACACCTGCTGACCTTACGGGCGTGCTCTGTAGACCAGACATTGCTACCTGACCCTCCAGGCTAGGTCCGGTATCCCTACCTGATCCTCTGTGGTAGGCCTGGCCCCCTACCCGACAATCTGGGGTAGTACCGGTACACCCACAGGTACTCCGCGGTACTTTTGCTATACCCACCGGTACTCCTGGATTGTACCGGAACCCTTACTGGTGTGCCGGGGTACACCTGGTGACCCTACGGGCGCGCCGCTTTACGCACACCCTTCCTACCTGACCCGCCGGGGTAGGCCTGGTATACCTACCCGATGTTTCGAGGTAGAACCGCTTCCCTCACAGGTACTCTGGGTTTGGAACGGAACCCTTTGTGATGCGCCAGAGAACACCAGCTGTCCCTTCGTGCGCGCTGGACTAGACCCGGCCTCCCTACCGGACCCCACATGTTACACCCGGTATCCCTACCTGATGCTCCGCATTAGGCTTGGCACCCATACCCGATGTTCTGGGGTAGTAGCGGTACCCCCACGGTTACTCTGCGGTAGTATCGGTACACCCACCGGTACTCCGGGGTAGTACGTGAACCCTTACTGGTTCACTGGGGTACACCTGCTGACGTTACTGGCGCGCGGTGTAGACCAGACATTCCTACCTGACCCTCCGTTTTAGGCGCGGCATCCCTACCTGATGCTCCGTTGTTGGCCTGGCACCCCTACCCGATATGCTGGGGTAGTACCGGTACCCCCACCGGTACTCTGCGGTAGTATTGGTACACCCACCGGTACTCCAGGGCAGTACCTGAACACTTACTGGTTCGCTGGGGTACACCTGCTGACCTTACGGGCGTGCTCTGTAGACCAGACATTCCTACCTGACCCTCCAGGCTAGGCCCGGTACCCCTACCTGATGCTCTGCGGTAGGCCTGGCCCCCTACCCGAAAATCTGGGGTAGTATCGGTACACACAGAGGTACTCCGCGGTAATATTGCTATACCCACCGGTACTCCTGGATTGTACCGGAACCCTTACTGGTGCGCCGGGGTACAACTGCTGACCCTATGGTCTCGCCGCTTTACGCCCACCCTTCCTACCTGACCCTCCGGGGTAGGCCTGGTATACCTACCAAATATTTCGAGGTAGAACCGGTTCCCCCACCGGTACTCTGGGGTTGGAACGGAACCCTTTGTGATGCGCCAGAGAACACCAGCTGTCCCTTCGTGCGCGCTGGACTAGACGCGGCCTCCCTACCGGACCCCACAGGTTAGACCCGCTATCCCTACCTGATGCTCCGCATTAGGCTTGGCACCCATACCCGATGTTCTGGGGTAGTAGCGGTACCCCCACCGTTACTCTGCGGTAGTATCGGTACACCCACCGGTACTCCGGGGTAGTACGTGAACCCTTACTGGTTCACTGGGGTACACCTGCTGACGTTACTGGCGCGCGGTGTAGACCAGACATTCCTACCTGACCCTCCAGGCTAGGCCCGGTATCCCTACCTGATGCTCTGCGGTAGGCCTGGCCCCCTACCCGACAATCTGGGGTAGTACTGGTACACCCACAGGTACTCCGCGGTACTTTCGCTATACCCACCGGTACTCCTGGATTGTACCGGAACCCTTTCTGGTGCGCCGGGTTACACCTGCTGACCCTATGGGCTCGCCGCTTTACGCCCACCCTTCCTATCTGACCCGCCGGGGTAGGCCTGGTATACATACCCGATGTTTCGAGATAGAACCGGTTCCCCCACCGGTACTCTGGGTTTGGAACGGAACCCTTTGTGATGCGCCAGAGAACACCAGCTGTCCCTTCGTGCGCGCTGGACTAGACCCGGCCTCCCTACCGGACTCCACAGGTTAGACCCGCTATCCCTACCTGATGCTCCGCATTAGGCTTGGCACCCATACCCGATGTTCTGGGGTAGTAGCGGTACCCCCACCGTTACTCTGCGGTAGTATCGGTACACCCACCGGTACTCCGGGGTAGTACGTGAACCCTTACTGGTTCACTGGGGTACACCTGCTGACGTTACTGGCGCGCGGTGTAGACCAGACATTCCTACCTGACCCTCCGTTTTAGGCGCGGCATCCCTACCTTATGCTCCGTTGTTGGCCTGGCACCCCTACCCGATATGCTGGAGTAGTACCGGTACCCCCACCGGTACTCTGCGGTAGTATTGGTACACCCACCGGTACTCCAGGGCAGTACCTGAACACTTACTGGTTCGCTGGGGTACACCTGCTGACCTTACGGGCGTGCTCTGTAGACCAGACATTGCTACCTGACCCTCCAGGCTAGGCCCGGTATCCCTACCTGATGCTCTGCGGTAGGCCTGGCCCCCTACCCGACAATCTGGGGTAGTACCGGTACACCCACAGGTACTCCGCGGTACTTTTGCTATACCCACCGGTACTCCTGGATTGTACCGGAACCCTTACTGGTGCGCCGGGGTACACCTGCTGACCCTACGGGCGCGCCGCTTTACGCCCACCCTTCCTACCTGACCCGCCGGGGTAGGCCTGGTATACCTACCCGATGTTTCGAGGTAGAACCGCTTCCCCCACAGGTACTCTGGGTTTGGAACGGAACCCTTTGTGATGCGCCAGAGAACACCAGCTGTCCCTTCGTGCGCGCTGGACTAGACCCGGCCTCCCTACCGGACCCCACATGTTACACCCGGTATCCCTACCTGATGCTCCGCATTAGGCTTGGCACCCATACCCGATGTTCTGGGGTAGTAGCGGTACCCCCACCGTTACTCTGCGGTAGTATCGGTACACCCACCGGTACTCCGGGGTAGTACGTGAACCCTTACTGGTTCACTGGGGTACACCTGCTGACGTTACTGGCGCGCGGTGTAGACCAGACATTCCTACCTGACCCTCCGTTTTAGGCGCGGCATCCCTACCTGATGCTCCGTTGTTGGCCTGGCACCCCTACCCGATATGCTGGGGTAGTACCGGTACCCCCACCGGTACTCTGCGGTAGTATTGGTACACCCACCGGTACTCCAGGGCAGTACCTGAACACTTACTGGTTCGCTGGGGTACACCTGCTGACCTTACGGGCGTGCTCTGTAGACCAGACATTCCTACCTGACCCTCCAGGCTAGGCCCGGTACCCCTACCTGATGCTCTGCAGTAGGCCTGGCCCCCTACCCGACAATCTGGGGTAGTATCGGTACACACAGTGGTACTCCGCCGTAATATTGCTATACCCACCGGTACTCCTGGATTGTACCGGAACCCTTACTGGTGCGCCGGGGTACAACTGCTGACCCTATGGTCTCGCCGCTTTACGCCCACCCTTCCTACCTGAACCTCCGGGGTAGGCCTGGTACACCTACCAAATGTTTCGAGGTAGAACCGGTTCCCACACCGGTACTCTGGGGTTGGAACGGAACCCTTTGTGATGCGCCAGAGAACACCAGCTGTCCCTTCGTGCGCGCTGGACTAGACCCGGCCTCCCTACCGGACCCCACAGGTTAGACCCGCTATCCCTACCTGATGCTCCGCATTAGGCTTGGCACCCATACCCGATGTTCTGGGGTAGTAGCGGTACCCCCACCGTTACTCTGCGGTAGTATCGGTACACCCACCGGTACTCCGGGGTAGTACGTGAACCCTTACTGGTTCACTGGGGTACACCTGCTGACGTTACTGGCGCGCGGTGTAGACCAGACATTCCTACCTGACCCTCCAGGCTAGGCCCGGTACCCCTACCTGATGCTCTGCGGTAGGCCTGGCCCCCTACCCGACAATCTGGGGTAGTATCGGTACACACAGAGGTACTCCGCGGTAATATTGCTATACCCACCGGTACTCCTGGATTGTACCGGAACCCTTAATGGTGCGCCGGGGTACAAC
Organism: Astur gentilis; assembly: GCF_929443795.1. Taxonomy (NCBI): domain Eukaryota; kingdom Metazoa; phylum Chordata; class Aves; order Accipitriformes; family Accipitridae; genus Astur; species Astur gentilis. The sequence continues at coordinate 4,249,938 of NW_026060868.1, read as the reverse complement.
TGCTGACCCTATGGTGTCGCCGCTTTACGCCCACCCTTCCTACCTGACCCTCCGGGGTAGGCCTGGTATACCTACCAAATGTTTCGAGGTAGAACCGGTTCCCCCACCGGTACTCTGGGGTTGGAACGGAACCCTTTGTGATGCGCCAGAGAACACCAGCTGTCCCTTCGTGCGCGCTGGACTAGACGCGGCCTCCCTACCGGACCCCACAGGTTAGACCCGCTATCCCTACCTGATGCTCCGCATTAGGCTTGGCACCCATACCCGATATTCTGGGGTAGTAGCGGTACCCCCACCGGAACTCTGCGGTAGTATTGGTACACCCACCGGTACTCCAGGGCAGTACCTGAACCCTTACTGGTTCGCTGGGGTACACCTGCTGACCTTACGGGCGTGCTCTGTAGACCAGACATTGCTACCTGACCCTCCAGGCTAGGCCCGGTATCCCTACCTGATCCTCTGCGGTAGGCCTGGCCCCCTACCCGACAATCTGGGGTAGTACCGGTACACCCACAGGTACTCCGCGGTACTTTTGCTATACCTACCGGTACTCCTGGATTTTACCGGCACCCTTACTGGTGCGCCGGGGTACACCTGCTGACCCTACGGGCACACTGCTTTGGACCCACCCTTCCTAACTGACCCGCCGGGGTAGGCCTGGTATACCTACCCGATGTTTCGAGGTAGAACCGGTTCCCCCACCGGTACTCTGGGGTTGGAACGGAACCCTTTGTGATGCGCCAGAGAACACCAGCTGTCCCTTCGTGCGCGCTGGACTAGACCCGGCCTCCCTACCGGACCCCACAGGTTAGACCCGCTATCCCTACCTGATGCTCCGCATTAGGCTTGGCACCCATACCCGATGTTCTGGGGTAGTAGCGGTACCCCCACCGTTACTCTGCGGTAGTATCGGTACACCCACCGGTACTCCGGGGTAGTACGTGAACCCTTACTGGTTCACTGGGGTACACCTGCTGACGTTACTGGCGCGCGGTGTAGACCAGACATTCCTACCTGACCCTCCGTTTTAGGCCCGGCATCCCTACCTGATGCTCCGTTGTTGGCCTGGCACACCTACCCGATATGCTGGAGTAGTACCGGTACCCCCACCGGTACTCTGCGGTAGTATTGGTACACCCACCGGTACTCCAGGGCAGTACCTGAACACTTACTGGTTCGCTGGGGTACACCTGCTGACCTTACGGGCGTGCTCTGTAGACCAGACATTGCTACCTGACCCTCCAGGCTAGGCCCGGTATCCCTACCTGATCCTCTGCGGTAGGCCTGGCGCCCTACCCGACAATCTGGGGTAGTACCGGTACACCCACAGGTACTCCGCGGTAATATTGCTATACCCACCGGTACTCCTGGATTGTACCGGAACCCTTACTGGTGCGCCGGGGTACACCTGCTGACCCTACGGGCACACTGCTTTGGACCCACCCTTCCTAACTGACCCGCCGGGGTAGGCCTGGTATACCTACCCGATGTTTCGAGGTAGAACCGGTTCCCCCACCGGTACTCTGGGGTTGGAACGGAACCCTTTGTGATGCGCCAGAGAACACCAGCTGTCCCTTCGTGCGCGCTGGACTAGACCCGGCCTCCCTACCGGACCCCACAGGTTAGACCCGCTATCCCTACCTGATGCTCCGCATTAGGCTTGGCACCCATACCCGATGTTCTGGTGTAGTAGCGGTACCCCCACCGTTACTCTGCGGTAGTATCGGTACACCCACTGGTACTCCGGGGTAGTACGTGAACCCTTACTGGTTCACTGGGGTACTCCTGATGACTTTACTGGCGCGCGGTGTGGACCAGACATTCCTACCTGACCCTCCGTGTTAGGCGCGGCATCCCTACCTGATGCTCCGTTGTTGGCCTGGCACCCCTACCCGATATGCTGGGGTAGTACCGCTACCCCCACCGGTACTCTGCGGTAGTATTGGTACACCCACCGGTACTCCAGGGCAGTACGTGAACCCTTACTGGTTCGCTGGGGTACACCTGCTGACCTTACGGGCGTGCTCTGTAGACCAGACATTCCTACCTGACCCTCCAGGCTAGGCCCGGTACCCCTACCTGATGCTCTGCGGTAGGCCTGGCCCCCTACCCGAAAATCTGGGGTAGTATCGGTACACACAGAGGTACTCCGCGGTACTTTCGCTATACCCACCGGTACTCCTGGATTGTACCGGAACCCTTACTGGTGCGCCGGGGTACAACTGCTGACCCTATGGTCTCGCCGCTTTACGCCCACCCTTCCTACCTGACCCTCCGGGGTAGGCCTGGTATACCTACCAAATGTTTCGAGGTAGAACCGGTTCCCCCACCGGTACTCTGGGGTTGGAACGGAACCCTTTTTCATGCGCCAGAGAACACCAGCTGTCCCTTCGTGCGCGCTGGACTAGACGCGGCCTCCCTACCGGACCCCACAGGTTAGACCCGCTATCCCTACCTGATGCTCCGCATTAGGCTTGGCACCCATACCCGATGTTCTGGGGTAGTAGCGGTACCCCCACCGTTACTCTGCGGTAGTATCGGTACACCCACCGGTACTCCGGGGTAGTACGTGAACACTTCCTGGTTCACTGGGGTACACCTGCTGACGTTACTGGCGCGCGGTGTAGACCAGACATTCCTACCTGACCCTCCGTGTTAGGCCCGGTATCCCTACCTGATGCTCCGTTGTTGGCCTGGCACCCCTACCCGATATGCTGGGGTAGTACCGGTACCCCCACCGGTACTCTGCGGTAGTATTGGTACACCCACCGGTACTCCAGGGTAGTACCTGAACCCTTACTGGTTCGCTGGGGTACACCTGCTGACCTTACGGGCGTGCTGTGTAGACCAGACATTCCTACCTGACCCTCCAGGCTAGGCCCGGTATCCCTACCTGATGCTCTGCGGTAGGCCTGGCCCCCTACCCGACAATCTGGGGTAGTACTGGTACACCCACAGGTACTCCGTGGTACTTTTGCTATACCCACCGGTACTCCTGGATTGTACCGGAACCCTTACTGGTGCGCCGGGGTACACCTGCTGACCCTATGGGCTCACCGCTTTACGCCCACCCTTCCTACCTGACCCGCCGGGGTAGGCCTGGTATACATACCCGATGTTTCGAGGTAGAACCGGTTCCCCCACCGGTACTCTGGGGTTGGAACGGAACCCTTTGTGATGCGCCAGAGAACACCAGCTGTCCCTTCGTGCGCGCTGGACTAGACCCGGCCTCCCTACCGGACCCCAGAGGTTAGACCCGGTATCCCTACCTGATGCTCCGCATTAGGCTTGGCACCCATACCGGATGTTCTGGGGTAGTAGCGGTACCCCCACCGTTACTCTGCGGTAGTATCGGGACACCCACCGTTACTCCGGGGTAGTACGTGAACCCTTACTGGTTCACTGGGGTACACCTGCTGACGTTACTGGCGCGCGGTGTAGACCAGACATTCCTACCTGACCCTCCGTTTTAGGCCCGGCATCCCTACCTTATGCTCCGTTGTTGGCCTGGCACCCCTACCCGATATGCTGGAGTAGTACCGGTACCCCCACCGGAACTCTGCGGTAGTATTGGTACACCCACCGGTACTCCAGGGCAGTACCTGAACCCTTACTGGTTCGCTGGGGTACACCTGCTGACCTTACGGGCGTGCTCTGTAGACCAGACATTGCTACCTGACCCTCCAGGCTAGGCCCGGTATCCCTACCTGATCCTCTGCGGTAGGCCTGGCCCCCTACCCGACAATCTGGGGTAGTACCGGTACACCCACAGGTACTCCGCGGTACTTTTGCTATACCCACCGGTACTCCTGGATTTTACCGGCACCCTTACTGGTGCGCCGGGGTACACCTGCTGACCCTACGGGCACACTGCTTTGGACCCACCCTTCCTAACTGACCCGCCGGGGTAGGCCTGGTATACCTACCCGATGTTTCGAGGTAGAACCGGTTCCCCCACCGGTACTCTGGGGTTGGAACGGAACCCTTTGTGATGCGCCAGAGAACACAAGCTGTCCCTTCGTGCGCGCTGGACTAGACCCGGCCTCCCTACCGGACCCCACAGGTTAGACCCGCTATCCCTACCTGATGCTCCGCATTAGGCTTGGCACCCATATCCGATGTTCTGGGGTAGTAGCGGTACCCCCATCGTTACTCTGCGGTAGTATCGGTACACCCACCGGTACTCCAGGGTAGTACGTGAACCCTTACTGGTTCACTGGGGTACACCTGATGACTTTACTGGCGCGCGGTGTAGACCAGACATTCCTACCTGACCCTCCGTTTTAGGCGCGGCATCCCTACCTGATGCTCCGTTGTTGGCCTGGCACCCCTACCCGATATGCTGGGGTAGTACCGGTACCCCCACCGGTACTCTGCGGTAGTATTGGTACACCCACCGGTACTCCAGGGCAGTACGTGAACCCTTACTGGTTCGCTGGGGTACACCTGCTGACCTTACGGGCGTGCTCTGTAGACCAGACATTGCTACCTGACCCTCCAGGCTAGGCCCGGTACCCCTACCTGATCCTCTGCGGTAGGCCTGGCCCCCTACCCGACAATCTGGGGTAGTACCGGTACACCCACAGGTACTCCGCGGTACTTTTGCTATACCCACCGGTACTCCTGGATTGTACCGGAACCCTTACTGGTGCGCCGGGGTACACCTGCTGACCCTATGGGCTCGCCGCTTTACGCCCACCCTTCCTACCTGACCCTCCAGGGTAGGCCTGGTATACCTACCAAATGTTTCGAGGTAGAACCGGTTCCCCCACCGGTACTCTGGGGTTGGAACGGAACCCTTTGTGATGCGCCAGAGAACACCAGCTGTCCCTTCGTGCGCGCTGGACTAGACGCGGCCTCCCTACCGGACCCCAAAGGTTAGACCCGCTATCCCTACCTGATGCTTCGCATTAGGCTTGGCACCCATACCCGATGTTCTGGGGTAGTAGCGGTACCCCCACCGTTACTCTGCGGTAGTATCGGTACACCCACCGGTACTCCGGGGTAGTACGTGAACCCTTACTGGTTCACTGGGGTACACCTGCTGACGTTACTGGCGCGCGGTGTAGACCAGACATTCCTACCTGACCCTCCGTTTTAGGCCCGGTACCCCTACCTGATGCTCCGTTGTTGGCCTGGCACCCCTACCCGATATGCTGGGGTAGTACCGGTACCCCCACCGGTACTCTGCGGTAGTATTGGTACACCCACCGGTACTCCAGGGTAGTACCTGAACCCTTACTGGTTCGCTGGGGTACACCTGCTGACCTTACGGGCGTGCTGTGTAGACCAGACATTCCTACCTGACCCTCCAGGCTAGGCCCGGTATCCCTACCTGATGCTCTGCGGTAGGCCTGGCCCCCTACCCGACAATCTGGGGTAGTACCGGTACACCCACAGGGACTCCGCGGTACTTTTGCTATACCCACCGGTACTCCTGGATTGTACCGGAACCCTTACTGGTGCGCCGGGTTACACCTGCTGACGCTATGGGCTCGCCGCTTTAAGCCCACCCTTCCTACCTGACCCGCCGGGGTAGGCCTGGTATACATACCCGATGTTTCGAGGTAGAACCGGTTCCCCCACCGGTACTCTGGGGTTGGAACGGAACCCTTTGTGATGCGCCAGAGAACACCAGCTGTCCCTTCGTGCGCGCTGGACTAGACCCGGCCTCCCTACCGGACCCCAGAGGTTAGACCCGGTATCCCTACCTGATGCTCCGCATTAGGCTTGGCACCCATACCGGATGTTCTGGGGTAGTAGCGGTACCCCCACCGTTACTCTGCGGTAGTATCGGTACACCCACCGGTACTCCGGGGTAGTACGTGAACCCTTACTGGTTCACTGGGGTACACCTGCTGACGTTACTGGCGCGCGGTGTAGACCAGACATTCCTACCTGACCCTCCGTTTTAGGCCCGGCATCCCTACCTGATGCTCCGTTGTTGGCCTGGCACCCCTACCCGATATGCTGGAGTAGTACCGGTACCCCTACCGGAACTCTGCGGTAGTATTGGTACACCCACCGGTACTCCAGGGCAGTACCTGAACCCTTACTGGTTCGCTGGGGTACACCTGCTGACCTTACGGGCGTGCTCTGTAGACCAGACATTGCTACCTGACCCTCCAGGCTAGGCCCGGTATCCCTACCTGATCCTCTGCGGTAGGCCTGGCCCCCTACCCGACAATCTGGGGTAGTACCGGTACACCCACAGGTACTCCGCGGTACTTTTGCTATACCCACCGGTACTCCTGGATTTTACCGGCACCCTTACTGGTGCGCCGGGGTACACCTGCTGACCCTACGGGCACACTGCTTTGGACCCACCCTTCCTAACTGACCCGCCGGGGTAGGCCTGGTATACCTACCCGATGTTTCGAGGTAGAACCGGTTCCCCCACCGGTACTCTGGGGTTGGAACGGAACCCTTTGTGATGCGCCAGAGAACACAAGCTGTCCCTTCGTGCGCGCTGGACTAGACCCGGCCTCCCTACCGGACCCCACAGGTTAGACCCGCTATCCCTACCTGATGCTCCGCATTAGGCTTGGCACCCATATCCGATGTTCTGGGGTAGTAGCGGTACCCCCATCGTTACTCTGCGGTAGTATCGGTACACCCACCGGTACTCCAGGGTAGTACGTGAACCCTTACTGGTTCACTGGGGTACACCTGATGACTTTACTGGCGCGCGGTGTAGACCAGACATTCCTACCTGACCCTCCGTTTTAGGCGCGGCATCCCTACCTGATGCTCCGTTGTTGGCCTGGCACCCCTACCCGATATGCTGGGGTAGTACCGGTACCCCCACCGGTACTCTGCGGTAGTATTGGTACACCCACCGGTACTCCAGGGCAGTACGTGAACCCTTACTGGTTCGCTGGGGTACACCTGCTGACCTTACGGGCGTGCTCTGTAGACCAGACATTGCTACCTGACCCTCCAGGCTAGGCCCGGTACCCCTACCTGATCCTCTGCGGTAGGCCTGGCCCCCTACCCGACAATCTGGGGTAGTACCGGTACACCCACAGGTACTCCGCGGTACTTTTGCTATACCCACCGGTACTCCTGGATTGTACCGGAACCCTTACTGGTGCGCCGGGGTACACCTGCTGACCCTATGGGCTCGCCGCTTTACGCCCACCCTTCCTACCTGACCCTCCAGGGTAGGCCTGGTATACCTACCAAATGTTTCGAGGTAGAACCGGTTCCCCCACCGGTACTCTGGGGTTGGAACGGAACCCTTTGTGATGCGCCAGAGAACACCAGCTGTCCCTTCGTGCGCGCTGGACTAGACCCGGCCTCCCTACCGGACTCCACAGGTTAGACCCGCTATCCCTACCTGATGCTCCGCATTAGGCTTGGCACCCATACCCGATGTTCTGGGGTAGTAGCGGTACCCCCACCGTTACTCTGCGGTAGTATCGGTACACCCACCGGTACTCCGGGGTAGTACGTGAACCCTTACTGGTTCACTGGGGTACACCTGCTGACGTTACTGGCGCGCGGTGTAGACCAGACATTCCTACCTGACCCTCCGTTTTAGGCCCGGCATCCCTACCTGATGCTCCGTTGTTGGCCTGGCACCCCTACCCGATATGCTGGAGTAGTACCGGTACCCCCACCGGTACTCTGCGGTAGTATTGGTACACCCAACGGTACTCCAGGGCAGTACCTGAACACTTACTGATTCGCTGGGGTACACCTGCTGACCTTACGGGCGTGCTCTGTAGACCAGACATTGCTACCTGACCCTCCAGGCTAGGCCTGGTATCCCTACCTGATCCTCTGCGGTAGGCCTGGCCCCCTACCCGACAATCTGGGGTTGTATCGGTACACCCACAGGTACTCCGCGGTACTTTTGCTATACCCACCGGTACTCCTGGATTTTACCGGAACCCTTACTGGTGCGCCGGGGTACACCTGCTGACCCTACGGGCACACTGCTTTGGACCCACCCTTCCTAACTGACCCGCCGGGGTAGGTCTGGTATACCTACCCGATGTTTCGAGGTAGAACCGGTTCCCCCACCGGTACTCTGGGGTTGGAACGGAACCCTTTGTGATGCGCCAGAGAACACCAGCTGTCCCTTCGTGCGCGCTGGACTAGACCCGGCCTCCCTACCGGACCCCACAGGTTAGACCCGCTATCCCTACCTGATGCTCCGCATTAGGCTTGGCACCCATACCCGATGTTCTGGGGTAGTAGAGGTACCCCCACCGTTACTCTGCGGTAGTATCGGTACACCCACCGGTACTCCGGGGTAGTACGTGAACACTTACTGGTTCACTGGGGTACACCTGATGACGTTACGGGCAAACGGTATAGACCAGACATTCCTACCTGACCCTCCGTGTTAGTCCCGGTATCCCTACCTGATGCTCCGTTTTTGGCCTGGCACCCCTACCCGATATGCTGGGGTAGTACCGGTACCCCCACCGGTACTCTGCGGTAGTATTGGTACACCCACCGGTACTCCAGGGCAGTACCTGAACACTTACTGGTTCGCTGGGGTACACCTGCTGACTTTACGGGCCTGCTGTGTAGACCAGACATTCCTACCTGACCCTCCAGGCTAGGCCCGGTATCCCTACCTGATGCTCTGCGGTAGGCCTGGCCCCCTACCCGACAATCTGGGGTAGTACCGGTACACCCACAGGTACTCCGCGGTACTTTTGCTATACCCACCGGTACTCCTGGATTTTACCGGAACCCTTACTGGTGCTCCGGGGTACACCTGCTGACCCTATGGGCTCGCCGCTTTACGCCCACCCTTCCTACCTGACCCGCCGGGGTAGGCCTGGTATACCTACCCGATGTTTCGAGGTAGAACCGGTTCCCCCACCGGTACTCTGGGTTTGGAACGGAACCCTTTGTGATGCGCCAGAGAACACCAGCTGTCCCTTCGTGCGCGCTGGACTAGACCCGGCCTCCCTACCGGACCCCACATGTTACACCCGGTATCCCTACCTGATGCTCCGCATTAGGCTTGGCACACATACCCGATCTTCTGCGGTAGTAGCGGTACCTCCACCGTTACTCTGCGGTAGTATCGGTACACCCACCGGTACTCCGGGGTAGTACGTGAACCCTTACTGGTTCACTGGGGTACACCTGCTGACGTTACTGGCGCGCGGTGTAGACCAGACATTCCTACCTGACCCTCCGTTTTAGGCCCGGCATCCCTACCTGATGCTCCGTTGTTGGCCTGGCACCCCTACCCGATATGCTGGAGTAGTACCGGTACCCCCACCGGTACTCTGCGCTAGTATTGGTACACCCACCGGTACTCCAGGGCAGTACCTGAACACTTACTGGTTCGCTGGGGTACACCTGCTGACCTTACGGGCGTGCTCTGTAGACCAGACATTGCTACCTGACCCTCCAGGCTCGGCCCGGTATCCCTACCTGATCCTCTGCGGTAGGCCTGGCCCCCTACCCGACAATCTGGGGTAGTACCGGTACACCCACAGGTACTCCGCGGTACTTTTGCTATACCCACCGGTACTCCTGGATTGTACCGGAACCCTTACTGGTGCGCCGGGGTACACCTGCTGACCCTACGGGCGCGCCGCTTTACGCACACCCTTCCTACCTGACCCGCCGGGGTAGGCCTGGTATACCTACCCGATGTTTCGAGGTAGAACCGGTTCCCCCACCGGTACTCTGGGGTTGGAACGGAACCCTTTGTGATGCGCCAGAGAACACCAGCTGTCCCTTCGTGCGCGCTGGACTAGACCCGGCCTCCCTACCGGACCCCACAGGTTAGACCCGCTATCCCTACCTGATGCTCCGCATTAGGCTTGGCACCCATACCCGATGTTCTGGGGTAGTAGCGGTACCCCCACCGTTACTCTGCGGTAGTATCGGTACACCCACCGTTACTCCAGGGTAGTACGTGAACACTTCCTGGTTCACTGGGGTACACCTGCTGACGTTACTGCCGCGCGGTGTGGACCAGACATTCCTACCTGACGCTCTGTGTTAGTCCCGGTATCCCTACCTGATGCTCCGTTGTTGGCCTGGCACCCCTACCCGATATGCTGGGGTAGTACCGGTACCCCCACCGGTACTCTGCGGTAGTATTGGTACACCCACCGGTACTCCAGGGCAGTACCTGAACACTTACTGGTTCGCTGGGGTACACCTGCTGACTTTACGGGCCTGCTGTGTAGACCAGACATTCCTACCTGACCCTCCAGGCTAGGCCCGGTATCCCTACCTGATGCTCTGCGGTAGGCCTGGCCCCCTACCCGACAATCTGGGGTAGTACCGGTACACCCACAGGTACTCCGCGGTACTTTTGCTATACCCACCGGTACTCCTGGATTTTACCGGAACCCTTACTGGTGCTCCGGGGTACACCTGCTGACCCTATGGGCTCGCCGCTTTACGCCCACCCTTCCTACCTGACCCGCCGGGGTAGGCCTGGTATACCTACCCGATGTTTCGAGGTAGAACCGGTTCCCCCACCGGTACTCTGGGTTTGGAACGGAACCCTTTGTGATGCGCCAGAGAACACCAGCTGTCCCTTCGTGCGCGCTGGACTAGACCCGGCCTCCCTACCGGACCCCACATGTTACACCCGGTATCCCTACCTGATGCTCCGCATTAGGCTTGGCACACATACCCGATCTTCTGCGGTAGTAGCGGTACCTCCACCGTTACTCTGCGGTAGTATCGGTACACCCACCGGTACTCCGGGGTAGTACGTGAACCCTTACTGGTTCACTGGGGTACACCTGCTGACGTTACTGGCGCGCGGTGTAGACCAGACATTCCTACCTGACCCTCCGTTTTAGGCCCGGCATCCCTACCTGATGCTCCGTTGTTGGCCTGGCACCCCTACCCGATATGCTGGAGTAGTACCGGTACCCCCACCGGTACTCTGCGCTAGTATTGGTACACCCACCGGTACTCCAGGGCAGTACCTGAACACTTACTGGTTCGCTGGGGTACACCTGCTGACCTTACGGGCGTGCTCTGTAGACCAGACATTGCTACCTGACCCTCCAGGCTCGGCCCGGTATCCCTACCTGATCCTCTGCGGTAGGCCTGGCCCCCTACCCGACAATCTGGGGTAGTACCGGTACACCCACAGGTACTCCGCGGTACTTTTGCTATACCCACCGGTACTCCTGGATTGTACCGGAACCCTTACTGGTGCGCCGGGGTACACCTGCTGACCCTACGGGCGCGCCGCTTTACGCCCACCCTTCCTACCTGACCCGCCGGGGTAGGCCTGGTATACCTACCCGATGTTTCGAGGTAGAACCGGTTCCCCCACCGGTACTCTGGGGTTGGAACGGAACCCTTTGTGATGCGCCAGAGAACACCAGCTGTCCCTTCGTGCGCGCTGGACTAGACCTGGCCTCCCTACCGGACCCCACAGGTTAGACCCGCTATCCCTACCTGATGCTCCGCATTAGGCTTGGCACCCATACCCGATGTTCTGGGGTAGTAGCGGTACCCCCACCGTTACTCTGCGGTAGTATCGGTACACCCACCGGTACTCCGGGGTAGTACGTGAACACTTCCTGGTTCACTGGGGTACACCTGCTGACGTTACTGCCGCGCGGTGTGGACCAGACATTCCTACCTGACGCTCTGTGTTAGTCCCGGTATCCCTACCTGATGCTCCGTTGTTGGCCTGGCACCCCTACCTGATATGCTGGGGTAGTACCGGTACCCCCACCGGTACTCTGCGGTAGTATTGGTACACCCACCGGTACTCCAGGGCAGTACCTGAACCCTTACTGGTTCGCTGGGGTACACCTGCTGACCTTACGGGCCTGCTGTGTAGACCAGACATTCCTACCTGACCCTCCAGGCTAGGCCCGGTACCCCTACCTGATGCTCTGCGGTAGGCCTGGCCCCCTACCCGACAATCTGGGGTAGTATCGGTACACACAGAGGTACTCCGCGGTAATATTGCTATACCCACCGGTACTCCTGGATTGTACCGGAACCCTTACTGGTGCGCCGGGGTACACCTGCTGACCCTATGGTCTCGCCGCTTTACGCCCACCCTTCCTACCTGACCCGCCGGGGTAGGCCTGGTATACCTACCAAATGTTTCGAGGTAGAACCGGTTCCCCCACCGGTACTCTGGGTTTGGAACGGAACCCTTTGTGATGCGCCCGAGAACACCAGCTGTCCTTTCGTGCGCGCTGGACTAGACGCGGCCTCCCTACCGGACCCCACAGGTTAGACCCGCTATCCCTACCTGATGCTCCGCATTAGGCTTGGCACCCATACCCGATGTTCTGGGGTAGTAGCGGTACCCCCACCGTTACTCTGCGGTAGTATCGGTACACCCACCGGTACTCCGGGGTAGTACGTGAACCCTTACTGGTTCACTGGGGTACACCTGCTGACGTTACTGGCGCGCGATGTAGACCAGACATTCCTACCTGACCCTCCAGGCTAGGCCCGGTATCCCTACCTGATGCTCTGCGGTAGGCCTGGCCCCCTACCCGACAATCTGGGGTAGTACTGGTACACCCACAGGTACTCCGCGGTACTTTCGCTATACCCACCGGTACTCCTGGATTGTACCGGAACCCTTTCTGGTGCGCCGGGTTACACCTGCTGACCCTATGGGCTCGCCGCTTTACGCCCACCCTTCCTATCTGACCCGCCGGGGTAGGCCTGGTATACATACCCGATGTTTCGAGGTAGAACCGGTTCCCCCACCGGTACTCTGGGGTTGGAACGGAACCCTTTGTGATGCGCCAGAGAACACCAGCTGTCCCTTCGTGCGCGCTGGACTAGACCCGGCCTCCCTACCGGACCCCACATGTTACACCCGGTATCCCTACCTGATGCTCCGCATTAGGCTTGGCACCCATACCCGATGTTCTGGGGTAGTAGCGGTACCCCCACCGTTACTCTGCGGTAGTATCGGTACACCCACCGGTACTCCGGGGTAGTACGTGAACCCTTACTGGTTCACTGGGGTACACCTGCTGACGTTACTGGCGCGCGGTGTAGACCAGACATTCCTACCTGACCCTCCGTTTTAGGCGCGGCATCCCTACCTGATGCTCCGTTGTTGGCCTGGCACCCCTACCCGATATGCTGGGGTAGTACCGGTACCCCCACCGGTACTCTGCGGTAGTATTGGTACACCCACCGGTACTCCAGGGCAGTACCTGAACACTTACTGGTTCGCTGGGGTACACCTGCTGACCTTACGGGCGTGCTCTGTAGACCAGACATTCCTACCTGACCCTCCAGGCTAGGCCCGGTACCCCTACCTGATGCTCTGCGGTAGGCCTGGCCCCCTACCCGACAATCTGGGGTAGTATCGGTACACACAGTGGTACTCCGCCGTAATATTGCTATACCCACCGGTACTCCTGGATTGTACCGGAACCCTTACTGGTGCGCCGGGGTACAACTGCTGACCCTATGGTCTCGCCGCTTTACGCCCACCCTTCCTACCTGACCCTCCGGGGTAGGCCTGGTACACCTACCAAATGTTTCGAGGTAGAACCGGTTCCCACACCGGTACTCTGGGGTTGGAACGGAACCCTTTGTGATGCGCCAGAGAACACCAGCTGTCCCTTCGTGCGCGCTGGACTAGACGCGGCCTCCCTACCGGACCCCACAGGTTAGACCCGCTATCCCTACCTGATGCTCCGCATTAGGCTTGGCACCCATACCCGATGTTCTGGGGTAGTAGCGGTACCCCCACCGTTACTCTGCGGTAGTATCGGTACACCCACCGGTACTCCGGGGTAGTACGTGAACCCTTACTGGTTCACTGGGGTACACCTGCTGACCTTACGGGCGTGCTCTGTCGACCAGACATTCCTACCTGACCCTCCAGGCTAGGCCCGGTACCCCTACCTGATGCTCTGCGGTAGGCCTGGCCCCCTACCCGACAATCTGGGGTAGTATCGGTACACACAGAGGTACTCCGCGGTAATATTGCTATACCCACCGGTACTCCTGGATTGTACCGGAACCCTTAATGGTGCGCCGGGGTACAACTGCTGACCCTATGGTCTCGCCGCTTTACGCCCACCCTTCCTACCTGACCCTCCGGGGTAGGCCTGGTATACCTACCAAATGTTTCGAGGTAGAACCGGTTCCCCCACCGGTACTCTGGGGTTGGAACGGAACCCTTTGTGATGCGCCAGAGAACACCAGCTGTCCCTTCGTGCGCGCTGGACTAGACGCGGCCTCCCTACCGGACCCCACAGGTTAGACCCGCTATCCCTACCTGATGCTCCGCATTAGGCTTGGCACCCATACCCGATGTTCTGGGGTAGTAGCGGTACCCCCACCGTTACTCTGCGGTAGTATCGGTACACCCACCGGTACTCCGGGGTAGTACGTGAACCCTTACTGGTTCGCTGGGGTACACCTGCTGACCTTACGGGCGTATTCTGTAGACCAGACATTCCTACCTGACCCTCCAGGCTAGGCCCGGTATCCCTACCTGATGCTCTGCGGTAGGCCTGGCCCCCTACCCGACAATCTGGGGTAGTACTGGTACACCCACAGGTACTCCGCGGTACTTTCGCTATACCCACCGGTACTCCTGGATTTTACCGGAACCCTTACTGGTGCGCCGGGGTACACCTGCTGACCCTACGGGCACACTGCTTTGAACCCACCCTTCCTACCTGACCCGCCGGGGTAGGCCTGGTATACCTACCCGATGTTTCGAGGTAGAACCGGTTCCCCCACCGGTACTCTGGGGTTGGAACGGAACCCTTTGTGATGCGCCAGAGAACACCAGCTGTCCCTTCGTGCGCGCTGGACTAGACCCGGCCTCCCTACCGGACCCCACAGGTTAGACCCGCTATCCCTACCTGATGCTCCGCATTAGGCTTGGCACCCATACCCGATGTTCTGGGGTAGTAGCGGTACCCCCACCGTTACTCTGCGGTAGTATCGGTACACCCACCGGTACTCCGGGGTAGTACGTGAACCCTTACTGGTTCACTGGGGTACTCCTGATGACTTTACTGGCGCGCGGTGTGGACCAGACATTCCTACCTGACCCTCCGTGTTAGGCGCGGCATCCCTACCTGATGCTCCGTTGTTGGCCTGGCACCCCTACCCGATATGCTGGGGTAGTACCGCTACCCCCACCGGTACTCTGCGGTAGTATTGGTACACCCACCGGTACTCCAGGGCAGTACGTGAACACTTACTGGTTCGCTGGGGTACACCTGCTGAACTTACGGGCGTGCTCTGTAGACCAGACATTCCTACCTGACCCTCCAGGCTAGGCCCGGTATCCCTACCTGATGCTCTGCGGTAGGCCTGGCCCCCTACCCGACAATCTGGGGTAGTACCTGTACACCCACAGGTACTCCGCGGTACTTTTGCTATACCCACCGGTACTCCTGGATTGTACCGGAACCCTTACTGGTGCGCCGGGGTACACCTGCTGACCCTATGGGCTCGCCGCTTTACGCCCACCCTTCCTACCTGACCCGCCGGGGTAGGCCTGGTATACCTACCCGATGTTTCGAGGTAGAACCGGTTCCCCCACCGGTACTCTGGGTTTGGAACGGAACCCTTTGTGATGCGCCAGAGAACACCAGCTGTCCCTTCGTGCGCACTGGACTAGACCCGGCCTCCCTACCGGACCCCACAGGTTAGACCCGCTATCCCTACCTGATGCTCCGCATTAGGCTTGGCACCCATACCTGATCTTCTGCGGTAGTAGCGGTACCCCCACCGTTACTCTGCGGTAGTATCGGTACACCCACCGGTACTCCGGGGTAGTACGTGAACCCTTACTGGTTCACTGGGGTACACCTGCTGACGTTACTGGCGCGCGGTGTAGACCAGACATTCCTACCTGACCCTCCGTTTTAGGTCCGGCATCCCTACCTGATGCTCCGTTGTTGGCCTGGCACCCCTACCCGATATGCTGGGGTAGTACCGGTACCCCCACCGGTACTCTGCGGTAGTATTGGTACACCCACCGGTACTCCAGGGTAGTACCTGAACCCTTACTGGTTTGCTGGGGTACACCTGCTGACCTTACGGGCGTGCTGTGTAGACCAGACATTCCTACCTGACCCTCCAGGCTAGGCCCGGTATCCCTACCTGATGCTCTGCGGTAGGCCTGGCCCCCTACCCGACAATCTGGGGTAGTACTGGTACACCCACAGGTACTCCGTGGTACTTTTGCTATACCCACCGGTACTCCTGGATTGTACCGGAACCCTTACTGGTGCGCCGGGGTACACCTGCTGACCCTATGGGCTCACCGCTTTACGCCCACCCTTCCTACCTGACCCGCCGGGGTAGGCCTGGTATACATACCCGATGTTTCGAGGTAGAACCGGTTCCCCCACCGGTACTCTGGGGTTGGAACGGAACCCTTTGTGATGCGCCAGAGAACACCAGCTGTCCCTTCGTGCGCGCTGGACTAGACCCGGCCTCCCTACCGGACCCCACAGGTTAGACCCGCTATCCCTACCTGATGCTCCGCATTAGGCTTGGCACCCATACCCGATGTTCTGGGGTAGTAGCGGTACCCCCACCGTTACTCTGCGGTAGTATCGGGACACCCACCGTTACTCCGGGGTAGTACGTGAACCCTTACTGGTTCACTGGGGTACACCTGCTGACGTTACTGGCGCGCGGTGTAGACCAGACATTCCTACCTGACCCTCCGTTTTAGGCCCGTCATCCCTACCTTATGCTCCGTTGTTGGCCTGGCACCCATACCCGATATGCTGGAGTAGTACCGGTACCCCCACCGGTACTCTGCGGTAGTATTGGTACACCCACCGGTACTCCAGGGCAGTACCTGAACCCTTACTGGTTCGCTGGGGTACACCTGCTGACCTTACGGGCGTGCTCTGTAGACCAGACATTGCTACCTGACCCTCCAGGCTAGGCCCGGTATCCCTACCTGATCCTCTGCGGTAGGCCTGGCCCCCTACCCGACAATCTGGGGTAGTACCGGTACACCCACAGGTACTCCGCGGTACTTTTGCTATACCCACCGGTACTCCTGGATTTTACCGGCACCCTTACTGGTGCGCCGGGGTACACCTGCTGACCCTACGGGCACACTGCTTTGGACCCACCCTTCCTAACTGACCCGCCGGGGTAGGTCTGGTATACCTACCCGATGTTTCGAGGTAGAACCGGTTCCCCCACCGGTACTCTGGGGTTGGAACGGAACCCTTTGTGATGCGCCAGAGAACAGAAGCTGTCCCTTCGTGCGCGCTGGACTAGACCCGGCCTCCCTACCGGACCCCACAGGTTAGACCCGCTATCCCTACCTGATGCTCCGCATTAGGCTTGGCACCCATACCCGATGTTCTGGGGTAGTAGCGGTACCCCCACCGTTACTCTGCGGTAGTATCGGTACACCCACCGGTACTCCAGGGTAGTACGTGAACCCTTACTGGTTCACTGGGGTACACCTGATAACGTTACGGGCAAACGGTATAGACCAGACATTCCTACCTGACCCTCCGTGTTAGGCCCGGTATCCCTACCTGATGCTCCGTTGTTGGCCTGGCACCCCTACCCGATATGCTGGGGTAGTACCGGTACCCCCACCGGTACTCTGCGGTAGTATTGGTACACCCACAGGTACTCCAGGGTAGTACCTGAACACTTACTGGTTTGCTGGGGTACACCTGCTGACCTTACGGGCGTGCTGTGTAGACCAGACATTCCTACCTGACCCTCCAGGCTAGGCCCAGTATCCCTACCTGATGCTCTGCGGTAGGCCTGGCCCCCTACCCGACAATCTGGGGTAGTACTGGTACACCCACAGGTACTCCGTGGTACTTTTGCTATACCCACCGGTACTCCTGGATTGTACCGGAACCCTTACTGGTGCGCCGGGGTACACCTGCTGACCCTATGGGCTCGCCGCTTTACGCCCACCCTTCCTACCTGACCCGCCGGGGTAGGCCTGGTATACATACCCGATGTTTCGAGGTAGAACCGGTTCCCCCACCGGTACTCTGGGGTTGGAACGGAACCCTTTGTGATGCGCCAGAGAACACCAGCTGTCCCTTCGTGCGCGCTGGACTAGACCCGGCCTCCCTACCGGACCCCAGAGGTTAGACCCGGTATCCCTACCTGATGCTCCGCATTAGGCTTGGCACCCATACCGGATGTTCTGGGGTAGTAGCGGTACCCCCACCGTTACTCTGCGGTAGTATCGGGACACCCACCGTTACTCCGGGGTAGTACGTGAACCCTTACTGGTTCACTGGGGTACACCTGCTGACGTTACTGGCGCGCGGTGTAGACCAGACATTCCTACCTGACCCTCCGTTTTAGGCCCGGCATCCCTACCTTATGCTCCGTTGTTGGCCTGGCACCCCTACCCGATATGCTGGAGTAGTACCGGTACCCCCACCGGTACTCTGCGGTAGTATTGGTACACCCACCGGTACTCCAGGGTAGTACCTGAACCCTTACTGGTTCGCTGGGGTACACCTGCTGACCTTACGGGCGTGCTCTGTAGACCAGACATTGCTACCTGACCCTCCAGGCTAGGCCCGGTATCCCTACCTGATCCTCTGCGGTAGGCCTGGCCCCCTACCCGACAATCTGGGGTAGTACCGGTACACCCACAGGTACTCCGCGGTACTTTTGCTATACCCACCGGTACTCCTGGATTGTACCGGAACCCTTACTGGTGCGCCGGGGTATACCTGCTGACCCTATGGGCTCGCCGCTTTATGCCCACCCTTCCTACCAGAACCCTCCGGGGTAGGCCTGGTATACCTACCCGATGTTTCGAGGTAGAACCGGTTCCCCCACCGGTACTCTGGGGTTGGAACGGAACCCTTTGTGATGCGCCAGAGAACACCAGCTGTCCCTTCGTGCGCGCTGGACTAGACCTGGCCTCCCTATGGGATCCCACAGGTTACACCCGCTATCCCTACCTGATGCTCCGCATTAGGCTTGGCACCCATATCCGATGTTCTGGGGTAGTAGCGGTACCCCCACCGTTACTCTGCGGTAGTATCGGTACACCCACCGGTACTCCAGGGTAGTACGTGAACCCTTACTGGTTCACTGGGGTACACCTGATGACGTTACGGGCAAACGGTATAGACCAGACATTCCTACCTGACCCTCCGTGTTAGGCCCGGTATCCCTACCTGATGCTCCGTTGTTGGCCTGGCACCCCTACCCGATATGCTGGGGTAGTACCGGTACCCCCACCGGTACTCTGCGGCAGTATTGGTACACCCACCGGTACTCCAGGGCAGTACCTGAACACTTACTGGTTCGCTGGGGTACACCTGCTGACCTTACGGGCCTGCTGTGTAGACCAGACATTCCTACCTGACCCTCCAGGCTAGTCCCAGTATCCCTACCTGATGCTCTGTGGTAGGCCTGGCCCCCTACCCGACAATCTGGGGTAGTACCGGTACACCCACAGGTACTCCGCGGTACTTTTGCTATACCCACCGGTACTCCTGGATTGTACCGGAACCCTTACTGGTGCGCCGGGGTACACCTGCTGAGCCTAAGGGCGCGCCGCTTTACGCACACCCTTCCTACCTGACCCGCCGGGGTAGGCCTGGTATACCTACCCGATGTTTCGACGTATAACCGGTTCCCCCACCGGTACTATGGGGTTGGAACGGAACCCTTTGTGATGCGCCAGAGAACACCAGCTGTCCCTTCGTGCGCGCTGGACTAGACCCGGCCTCCCTACCGGACCCCACAGGTTACACCCGGTATCCCTACCTGATGCTCCGCATTAGGCTTGGCACCCATACCTGATCATCTGCGGTAGTAGCGGTACCCCCACCGTTACTCTGCCGTAGTATTAGTACACTCACCGGTAGTCCGGGGTAGTACGTGAACCCTTACTGGTTCACTGGGGTACACCTGATGACTTTACTGGCGCGCGGTGTAGACCAGACATTCCTACCTGACCCTCCGTTTTAGGCGCGGCATCCCTACCTGATGCTCCGTTGTTGGCCTGGCACCCCTACCCGATATGCTGGGGTAGTACCGGAACCCCCACCGGTACTCTGTGGTAGTATTGGTACACCCACCGGTACTCCAGGGCAGTACCTGAACCCTTACTGGTTCGCTGGGGTACACCTGCTGACCTTACGGGCGTGCTGTGTAGACCAGACATTCCTACCTGACCCTCCAGGCTAGGCCCGGTACCCCTACCTGATCCTCTGCGGTAGGCCTGGCCCCCTACCCGACAATCTGGGGTAGTACCGGTACACCCACAGGTACTCCGCGGTACTTTTGCTATACCCACCGGTACTCCTGGATTGTTCCGGAACCCTTACTGGTGCGCCGGGTTACACCTGCTGACGCTATGGGCTCGCCGCTTTACGCCCACCCTTCCTACCTGACCCGCCGGGGTAGGCCTGGTATACATACCCGATGTTTCGAGGTAGAACCGGTTCCCCCACCGGTACTCTGGGTTTGGAACGGAACCCTTTGTGATGCGCCAGAGAACACCAGCTGTCCCTTCGTGCGCGCTGGACTAGACCCGGCCTCCCTACCGGACTCCACAGGTTAGACCCGCTATCCCTACCTGATGCTCCGCATTAGGCTTGGCACCCATACCCGATGTTCTGGGGTAGTAGCGGTACCCCCACCGTTACTCTGCGGTAGTATCGGTACACCCACCGGTACTCCGGGGTAGTACGTGAACCCTTACTGGTTCACTGGGGTACACCTGCTGACGTTACTGGCGCGCGGTGTAGACCAGACATTCCTACCTGACCCTCCGTTTTAGGCGCGGCATCCCTACATGATGCTCCGTTGTTGGCCTGGCACCCCTACCCGATATGCTGGACTAGTACCGGTACCCCCACCGGTACTCTGCGGTAGTATTGGTACACCCACCGGTACTCCAGGGCAGTACCTGAACACTTACTGATTCGCTGGGGTACACCTGCTGACCTTACGGGCGTGCTCTGTAGACCAGACATTGCTACCTGACCCTCCAGGCTAGGCCTTGTATCCCTACCTGATGCTCTGCGGTAGGCCTGGCCCCCTACCCGACAATCTGGGGTTGTATCGGTACACCCACACGTACTCCGCGGTACTTTTGCTATACCCACCGGTACTCCTGGATTTTACCGGAACCCTTACTGGTGCGCCGGGGTACACCTGCTGACCCTACGGGCACAATGCTTTGGACCCACCCTTCCTAACTGACCCGCCGGGGTAGGTCTGGTATACCTACCCGATGTTTCGAGGTAGAACCGGTTCCCCCACCGGTACTCTGGGGTTGGAACGGAACCCTTTGTGATGCGCCAGAGAACACCAGCTGTCCCTTCGTGCGCGCTGGACTAGACCCGGCCTCCCTACCGGACCCCACAGGTTAGACCCGCTATCCCTACCTGATGCTCCGCATTAGGCTTGGCACCCATACCCGATGTTCTGGGGTAGTAGAGGTACCCCCACCGTTACTCTGCGGTAGTATCGGTACACCCACCGGTACTCCGGGGTAGTACGTGAACACTTACTGGTTCACTGGGGTACACCTGATGACGTTACGGGCAAACGGTATAGACCAGACATTCCTACCTGACCCTCCGTGTTAGTCCCGGTATCCCTACCTGATGCTCCGTTGTTGGCCTGGCACCCCTACCCGATATGCTGGGGTAGTACCGGTACCCCCACCGGTACTCTGCGGTAGTATTGGTACACCCACCGGTACTCCAGGGCAGTACCTGAACACTTACTGGTTCGCTGGGGTACACCTGCTGACTTTACGGGCCTGCTGTGTAGACCAGACATTCCTACCTGACCCTCCAGGCTAGGCCCGGTATCCCTACCTGATGCTCTGCGGTAGGCCTGGCCCCCTACCCGACAATCTGGGGTAGTACCGGTACACCCACAGGTACTCCGCGGTACTTTTGCTATACCCACCGGTACTCCTGGATTTTACCGGAACCCTTACTGGTGCGCCGGGTTACACCTGCTGACGCTATGGGCTCGCCGCTTTACGCCCACCCTTCCTACCTGACCCGCCGGGGTAGGCCTGGTATACATACCCGATGTTTCGAGGTAGAACCGGTTCCCCCACCGGTACTCTGGGTTTGGAACGGAACCCTTTGTGATGCGCCAGAGAACACCAGCTGTCCCTTCGTGCGCGCTGGACTAGACCCGGCCTCCCTACCGGACTCCACAGGTTAGACCCGCTATCCCTACCTGATGCTCCGCATTAGGCTTGGCACCCATACCCGATGTTCTGGGGTAGTAGCGGTACCCCCACCGTTACTCTGCGGTAGTATCGGTACACCCACCGGTACTCCGGGGTAGTACGTGAACCCTTACTGGTTCACTGGGGTACACCTGCTGACGTTACTGGCGCGCGGTGTAGACCAGACATTCCTACCTGACCCTCCGTTTTAGGCGCGGCATCCCTACATGATGCTCCGTTGTTGGCCTGGCACCCCTACCCGATATGCTGGAGTAGTACCGGTACCCCCACCGGTACTCTGCGGTAGTATTGGTACACCCACCGGTACTCCAGGGCAGTACCTGAACACTTACTGATTCGCTGGGGTACACCTGCTGACCTTACGGGCGTGCTCTGTAGACCAGACATTGCTACCTGACCCTCCAGGCTAGGCCTTGTATCCCTACCTGATGCTCTGCGGTAGGCCTGGCCCCCTACCCGACAATCTGGGGTTGTATCGGTACACCCACACGTACTCCGCGGTACTTTTGCTATACCCACCGGTACTCCTGGATTTTACCGGAACCCTTACTGGTGCGCCGGGGTACACCTGCTGACCCTACGGGCACAATGCTTTGGACCCACCCTTCCTAACTGACCCGCCGGGGTAGGTCTGGTATACCTACCCGATGTTTCGAGGTAGAACCGGTTCCCCCACCGGTACTCTGGGGTTGGAACGGAACCCTTTGTGATGCGCCAGAGAACACCAGCTGTCCCTTCGTGCGCGCTGGACTAGACCCGGCCTCCCTACCGGACCCCACAGGTTAGACCCGCTATCCCTACCTGATGCTCCGCATTAGGCTTGGCACCCATACCCGATGTTCTGGGGTAGTAGAGGTACCCCCACCGTTACTCTGCGGTAGTATCGGTACACCCACCGGTACTCCGGGGTAGTACGTGAACACTTACTGGTTCACTGGGGTACACCTGATGACGTTACGGGCAAACGGTATAGACCAGACATTCCTACCTGACCCTCCGTGTTAGTCCCGGTATCCCTACCTGATGCTCCGTTGTTGGCCTGGCACCCCTACCCGATATGCTGGGGTAGTACCGGTACCCCCACCGGTACTCTGCGGTAGTATTGGTACACCCACCGGTACTCCAGGGCAGTACCTGAACACTTACTGGTTCGCTGGGGTACACCTGCTGACTTTACGGGCCTGCTGTGTAGACCAGACATTCCTACCTGACCCTCCAGGCTAGGCCCGGTATCCCTACCTGATGCTCTGCGGTAGGCCTGGCCCCCTACCCGACAATCTGGGGTAGTACCGGTACACCCACAGGTACTCCGCGGTACTTTTGCTATACCCACCGGTACTCCTGGATTTTACCGGAACCCTTACTGGTGCGCCGGGGTACACCTGCTGACCCTATGGGCTCGCCGCTTTACGCCCACCCTTCCTACCTGACCCGCCGGGGTAGGCCTGGTATACCTACCCGATGTTTCGAGGTAGAACCGGTTCCCCCACCGGTACTCTGGGTTTGGAACGGAACCCTTTGTGATGCGCCAGAGAACACCAGCTGTCCCTTCGTGCGCGCTGGACTAGACCCGGCCTCCCTACCGGACCCCACATGTTACACCCGGTATCCCTACCTGATGCTCCGCATTAGGCTTGGCACACATACCCGATGTTCTGGGGTAGTAGCGGTACCCCCACCGTTACTCTGCGGTAGTATCGGTACACCCACCGGTACTCCGGGGTAGTACGTGAACCCTTACTGGTTCACTGGGGTACACCTGCTGACGTTACTGGCGCGCGGTGTAGACCAGACATTCCTACCTGACCCTCCGTTTTAGGCCCGGCATCCCTACCTGATGCTCCGTTGTTGGCCTGGCACCCCTACCCGATATGCTGGAGTAGTACCGGTACCCCCACCGGTACTCTGCGGTAGTATTGGTACACCCACCGGTACTCCAGGGCAGTACCTGAACACTTACTGGTTCGCTGGGGTACACCTGCTGACCTTACGGGCGTGCTCTGTAGACCAGACATTGCTACCTGACCCTCCAGGCTCGGCCCGGTATCCCTACCTGATCCTCTGCGGTAGGCCTGGCCCCCTACCCGACAATCTGGGGTAGTACCGGTACACCCACAGGTACTCCGCGGTACTTTTGCTATACCCACCGGTACTCCTGGATTTTACCGGAACCCTTACTGGTGCGCCGGGGTACACCTGCTGACCCTACGGGCACACTGCTTTGGACCCACCCTTCCTAACTGACCCGCCGGGGTAGGTCTGGTATACCTACCCGATGTTTCGAGGTAGAACCGGTTCCCCCACCGGTACTCTGGGGTTGGAACGGAACCCTTTGTGATGCGCCAGAGAACACCAGCTGTCCCTTCGTGCGCGCTGGACTAGACCCGGCCTCCCTACCGGACCCCACAGGTTAGACCCGCTATCCCTACCTGATGCTCCGCATTAGGCTTGGCACCCATACCCGATGTTCTGGGGTAGTAGAGGTACCCCCACCGTTACTCTGCGGTAGTATCGGTACACCCACCGGTACTCCGGGGTAGTACGTGAACACTTACTGGTTCACTGGGGTACACCTGATGACGTTACGGGCAAACGGTATAGACCAGACATTCCTACCTGACCCTCCGTGTTAGTCCCGGTATCCCTACCTGATGCTCCGTTGTTGGCCTGGCACCCCTACCCGATATGCTGGGGTAGTACCGGTACCCCCACCGGTACTCTGCGGTAGTATTGGTACACCCACCGGTACTCCAGGGCAGTACCTGAACACTTACTGGTTCACTGGGGTACACCTGCTGACTTTACGGGCCTGCTGTGTAGACCAGACATTCCTACCTGACCCTCCAGGCTAGGCCCGGTATCCCTACCTGATGCTCTGCGGTAGGCCTGGCCCCCTACCCGACAATCTGGGGTAGTACCGGTACACCCACAGGTACTCCGCGGTACTTTTGCTATACCCACCGGTACTCCTGGATTTTACCGGAACCCTTACTGGTGCGCCGGGGTACACCTGCTGACCCTATGGGCTCGCCGCTTTACGCCCACCCTTCCTACCTGACCCGCCGGGGTAGGCCATGGTATACCTACCCGATGTTTCGAGGTAGAACCGGTTCCCCCACCGGTACTCTGGGTTTGGAACGGAACCCTTTGTGATGCGCCAGAGAACACCAGCTGTCCCTTCGTGCGCGCTGGACTAGACCCGGCCTCCCTACCGGACCCCACATATTACACCCGGTATCCCTACCTGATGCTCCGCATTAGGCTTGGCACACATACCCGATCTTCTGCGGTAGTAGCGGTACCTCCACCGTTACTCTGCGGTAGTATCGGTACACCCACCGGTACTCCGGGGTAGTACGTGAACACTTACTGGTTCACTGGGGTACACCTGCTGACGTTACTGGCGCGCGGTGTAGACCAGACATTCCTACCTGACCCTCCGTTTTAGGCCCGGCATCCCTACCTGATGCTCCGTTGTTGGCCTGGCACCCCTACCCGATATGCTGGAGTAGTACCGGTACCCCCACCGGTACTCTGCGGTAGTATTGGTACACCCAACGGTACTCCAGGGCAGTACCTGAACACTTACTGGTTCGCTGGGGTACACCTGCTGACCTTACGGGCGTGCTCTGTAGACCAGACATTCCTACCTGACCCTCCAGGCTCGGCCCGGTATCCCTACCTGATCCTCTGCGGTAGGCCTGGCCCCCTACCCGACAATCTGGGGTAGTACCGGTACACCCACAGGTACTCCGCGGTACTTTTGCTATACCCACCGGTACTCCTGGATTGTACCGGAACCCTTACTGGTGCGCCGGGGTACAACTGCTGACCCTATGGTCTCGCCGCTTTACGCCCACCCTTCCTACCTGACCCTCCGGGGTAGGCCTGGTATACCTACCCGATGTTTCGAGGTAGAACCGGTTCCCCCACCGGTACTCTGGGGTTGGAACGGAACCCTTTGTGATGCGCCAGAGAACACCAGCTGTCTCTTCGTGCGCGCTGGACTAGACCCGGCCTCCCTACCGGACCCCACAGGTTAGACCCGCTATCCCTACCTGATGCTCCGCATTAGGCTTGGCACCCATACCCGATGTTCTGGGGTAGTAGCGGTACCCCCACCGTTACTCTGCGGTAGTATCGGTACACCCATCGGTACTCCGGGGTAGTACGTGAACCCTTACTGGTTCACTGGGTTACACCTGCTGACGTTACTGGCGCGCGGTGTAGACCAGACATTCCTACCTGACCCTCCGTGTTAGGCCCGGCATCCCTACCTGATGCTCCGTTGTTGGCCTGGCACCCCTACCCGATATGCTGGGGTAGTACCGGTACCCCCACCGGTACTCTGCGGTAGTATTGGTACACCCACCGGTACTCCAGGGCAGTACCTGAACACTTACTGGTTCGCTGGGGTACACCTGCTGACCTTACGGGCGTGCTCTGTAGACCAGACATTCCTACCTGACCCTCCAGGCTAGGCCCGGTACCCCTACCTGATGCTCTGCGGTAGGCCTGGCCCCCTACCCGACAATCTGGGGTAGTATCGGTACACACAGAGGTACTCCGCGGTAATATTGCTATACCCACCGGTACTCCTGGATTGTACCGGAACCCTTACTGGTGCGCCGGGGTACAACTGCTGACCCTATGGGCTCGCCGCTTTACGCCCACCCTTCCTACCTGACCCTCCGGGGTAGGCCTGGTATACCTACCAAATGTTTCGAGGTAGAACCGGTTCCCCCACCGGTACTCTGGGGTTGGAACGGAACCCTTTGTGATGCGCCAGAGAACACCAGCTGTCCCTTCGTGCGCGCTGGACTAGACGCGGCCTCCCTACCGGACCCCACAGGTTAGACCCGCTATCCCTACCTGATGCTCCGCATTAGGCTTGGCACCCATACCCGATGTTCTGGGGTAGTAGCGGTACCCCCACCGTTACTCTGCGGTAGTATCGGTACACCCACCGGTACTCCGGGGTAGTACGTGAACCCTTACTGGTTCACTGGGGTACACCTGCTGACGTTACTGGCGCGCGGTGTAGACCAGACATTCCTACCTGACCCTCCGTTTTAGGCCCGGCATCCCTACCTGATGCTCCGTTGTTGGCCTGGCACCCCTACCCGATATGCTGGGGTAGTACCGGTACCCCCACCGGTACTCTGCGGTAGTATTGGTACACCCACCGGTACTCCAGGGCAGTACCTGAACACTTACTGGTTCTCTGGGGTACACCTGCTCACCTTACGGGCGTGCTCTGTAGACCAGACATTCCTACCTGACCCTCCAGGCTAGGCCCGGTACCCCTACCTGATGCTCTGCGGTAGGCCTGGCCCCCTACCCGACAATCTGGGGTAGTATCGGTACACACAGAGGTACTCTGCGGTAATATTGCTATACCCACCGGTACTCCTGGATTGTACCGGAACCCTTACTGGTGCGCCGGGGTACACCTGCTGACCCTATGGGCTCGACGCTTTACGCCCACCCTTCCTACCTGACCCTCCGGGGTAGGTACTGGTATACCTACCAAATGTTTCGAGGTAGAACCGGTTCACCCACCGGTACTCTGGGGTTGGAACGGAACCCTTTGTGATGCGCCAGAGAACACCAGCTGTCCCTTCGTGCGCGCTGGACTAGACGCGGCCTCCCTACCGGACTCCACAGGTTAGACCCGGTATCCCTACCTGATGCTCCGCATTAGGCTTGGCACCCATACCCGATGTTCTGGGGTAGTAGCGGTACCCCCACCGTTACTCTGCGGTAGTATCGGTACACCCACCGGTACTCCGGGGTAGTACGTGAACCCTTACTGGTTCACTGGGGTACACCTGCTGACGTTACTGGCGCGCGGTGTAGACCAGACATTCCTACCTGACCCTCCGTTTTAGGCCCGGTATCCCTACCTGATGCTCCGTTGTTGGCCTGGCACCCCTACCCTATATGCTGGGGTAGTACCGGTACCCCCACCGGTACTCTGCGGTAGTATTGGTACACCCACCGGTACTCCAGGGTAGTACCTGAACCCTTACTGGTTCGCTGGGGTACACCTGCTGACCTTACGGACGTGCTGTGTAGACCAGACATTCCTACCTGACCCTCCAGGCTAGGCCCGGTATCCCTACCTGATGCTCTGCGGTAGGCCTGGCCCCCTACCCGACAATCTGGGGTAGTACCGGTACACCCACAGGTACTCCGCGGTACTTTTGCTATACCCACCTGTACTCCTGGATTGTACCGGAACCCTTACTGGTGCGCCGGGGTACACCTGCTGACGCTATGGGCTCGCCGCTTTACGCCCACCCTTCCTACCTGACCCGCCGGGGTAGGCCTGGTATACATACCCGATGTTTCGAGGTAGAACCGGTTCCCCCACCGGTACTCTGGGTTTGGAACGGAACCCTTTGTGATGCGCCAGAGAACACCAGCTGTCCCTTCGTGCGCGCTGGACTAGACCCGGCCTCCCTACCGGACTCCACAGGTTAGACCCGCTATCCCTACCTGATGCTCCGCATTAGGCTTGGCACCCATACCCGATGTTCTGGGGTAGTAGCGGTACCCCCACCGTTACTCTGCGGTAGTATCGGTACACCCACCGGTACTCCGGGGTAGTACGTGAACCCTTACTGGTTCACTGGGGTACACCTGCTGACGTTACTGGCGCGCGGTGTAGACCAGACATTCCTACCTGACCCTCCGTTTTAGGCCCGGCATCCCTACCTGATGCTCCGTTGTTGGCCTGGCACCCCTACCCGATATGCTGGAGTAGTACCGGTACCCCCACCGGTACTCTGCGGTAGTATTGGTACACCCACCGGTACTCCAGGGCAGTACCTGAACACTTACTGGTTCGCTGGGGTACACCTGCTGACCCTACGGGCGTGCTCTGTAGACCAGACATTGCTACCTGACCCTCCAGGCTAGGCCCGGTATCCCTACCTGATGCTCTGCGGTAGGCCTGGCCCCCTACCCGACAATCTGGGGTAGTACCGGTACACCCACAGGTACTCCGCGGTACTTTTGCTATACCCACCGGTACTCCTGGATTTTACCGGAACCCTTACTGGTGCGCCGGGGTACACCTGCTGACCCTACGGGCACACTGCTTTGGACCCACCCTTCCTAACTGACCCGCCGGGGTAGGTCTGGTATACCTACCCGATGTTTCGAGGTAGAACCGGTTCCCCCACCGGTACTCTGGGGTTGGAACGGAACCCTTTGTGATGCGCCAGAGAACACCAGCTGTCCCTTCGTGCGCGCTGGACTAGACGCGGCCTCCCTACCGGACCCCACAGGTTAGACCCGCTATCCCTACCTGATGCTCCGCATTAGGCTTGGCACCCATACCCGATGTTCTGGGGTAGTAGTGGTACCCCCACCGTTACTCTGCGGTAGTATCGGTACACCCAGCGGTACTCCAGGGCAGTTCCTGAACCCTTACTGGTTCGCTGGGGTACACCTGCTGACCTTACGGGCGTGCTCTGTAGACCAGACATTCCTACCTGACCCTCCAGGCTAGGCCCGGTATCCCTACCTGATGCTCTGCGGTAGGCCTGGCTCCCTACCAGACAATCTGGGGTAGTATCGGTACACACAGAGGTACTCCGCGGTACTTTTGCTATACCCACCGGTACTCCTGGATGGTACCGGAACCCTTACTGGTGCGCCGGGGTACAACTGCTAAACCTACGGGAACACTGCTTTGGACCCACCCTTCCTACCTGACCCTCCGTGGTAGGCCTGGTATACCTACCAAATGTTTCGAGGTAGAACCGGTTCCCCCACCGGTACTCTGGGTTTGGAACGGAACCCTTTGTGATGCGCCAGAGAACACCAGCTGTCCCTTCGTGCGCGCTGGACTAGACGCGGCCTCCCTACCGGACCCCACAGGTTAGACCCGCTATCCCTACCTGATGCTCCGCATTAGGCTTGGCACCCATACCCGATCTTCTGGGGTAGTAGCGGTACCCCCACCGTTACTCTGCGGTAGTATCGGTACACCCACCGGTACTCCGGGGTAGTACGTGAACCCTTACTGGTTCACTGGGGTACACCTGCTGACGTTACAGGCGCGCGGTGTAGACCAGACATTCCTACCTGACCCTCCGTTTTAGGCCCGGCATCCCTACCTTATGCTCCGTTGTTGGCCTGGCACCCCTACCCGATATGCTGGGGTAGTACCGGTACCCCCACCGGTACTCTGCGGTAGTATTGGTACACCCACCGGTACTCCAGGGCAGTACCTGAACACTTACTGGTTCGCTGGGGTACACCTGCTGACCTTACGGGCGTGCTCTGTAGACCAGACATTCCTACCTGACCCTCCAGGCTAGGCCCGGTATCCCTACCTGATGCTCTGTGGTAGGCCTGGGCCCCTACCCGATAATCTGGGGTAGTACCGGTACACGCACAGGTACTCCGCGGTACTTTTGCTATACCCACCGGTACTCCTGGATTGTACCGGAACCCTTACTGGTGCGCCGGGGTACACCTGCTGACCCTACGGGCGCGCCGCTTTACGCACACCCTTCCTACCTGACCCGCCGGGGTAGGCCTGGTATACCTACCCGATGTTTCGAGGTATAACCGGTTCCCCCACCGGCACTCTGGGGTTGGAACGGAACCCTTTGTGATGCGCCAGAGAACACCAGCTGTCCCTTCGTGCGCGCTGGACTAGACCCGGCCTCCCTACCGGACCCCACAGGTTACACCCGGTATCCCTACCTGATGCTCCGCATTAGGCTTGGCACCCATACCCGATGTTCTGGGGTAGTAGCGGTACCCCCACCGTTACTCTGCCGTAGTATCAGTACACTCACCGGTAGTCCGGGGTAGTACGTGAACCCTTACTGGTTCACTGGGGTACACCTGATGACTTTACTGGCGCGCGGTGTAGACCAGACATTCCTACCTGACCCTCCGTTTTAGGCCCGGTATCCCTACCTGATGCTCCGTTGTTGGCCTGGCACCCCTACCCGATATGCTGGGGTAGTACCGGTACCCCCACCGGTACTCTGCGGTAGTATTGGTACACCCACCGGTACTCCAGGGTAGTACCTGAACCCTTACTGGTTCGCTGGGGTACACCTGCTGACCTTACGGGCCTGCTGTGTAGACCAGACATTCCTACCTGACCCTCCAGGCTAGGCCCGGTATCCCTACCTGATGCTCTGCGGTAGGCCTGGCCCCCTACCCGACAATCTGGGGTAGTACTGGTACACCCACAGGTACTCCGCGGTACTTTTGCTATACCCACCGGTACTCCTGGATTGTACCGGAACCCTTACTGGTGCGCCGGGTTACACCTGCTGACCCTATGGGCTCGCCGCTTTACGCCCACCCTTCCTACCTGACCCGCCGGGGTAGGCCTGGTATACATACCCGATGTTTCGAGGTAGAACCGGTTCCCCCACCGGTACTCTGGGTTTGGAACGGAACCCTTTGTGATGCGCCAGAGAACACCAGCTGTCCCTTCGTGCGCGCTGGACTAGACCCGGCCTCCCTACCGGACCCCACAGGTTAGACCCGCTATCCCTACCTGATGCTCCGCATTAGGCTTGGCACCCATACCCGATGTTCTGGGGTAGTAGCGGTACCCCCACCGTTACTCTGCGGTAGTATCGGTACACCCACCGGTACTCCGGGGTAGTACGTGAACCCTTACTGGTTCACTGGGGTACACCTGCTGACGTTACTGGCGCGCGGTGTAGACCAGACATTCCTACCTGACCCTCCGTTTTAGGCCCGGCATCCCTACCTTATGCTCCGTTGTTGGCCTGGCACCCCTACCCGATATGCTGGGGTAGTACCGGTACCCCCACCGGTACTCTGCGGTAGTATTGGTACACCCACCGGTACTCCAGGGCAGTACCTGAACACTTACTGGTTCGCTGGGGTACACCTGCTGACCTTACGGGCCTGCTGTGTAGACCAGACATTCCTACCTGACCCTCCAGGCTAGGCCCGGTATCCCTACCTGATGCTCTGTGGTAGGCCTGGCCCCCTACCCGACAATCTGGGGTAGTACCGGTACACGCACAGGTACTCCGCGGTACTTTTGCTATACCCACCGGTACTCCTGGATTGTACCGGAACCCTTACTGGTGCGCCGGGGTACACCTGCTGACCCTACGGGCGCGCCGCTTTACGCACACCCTTCCTACCTGACCCTCCGGGGTAGGCCTGGTATACCTACCAAATGTTTCGAGGTAGAACCGGTTCCCCCACCGGTACTCTGGGGTTGGAACGGAACCCTTTGTGATGCGCCAGAGAACACCAGCTGTCCCTTCGTGCGCGCTGGACTAGACCCGGCCTCCCTACCGGACCCCACAGGTTACACCCGGTATCCCTACCTGATGCTCCGCATTAGGCTTGGCACCCATACCTGATCATCTGCGGTAGTAGCGGTACCCCCACCGTTACTCTGCGGTAGTATCGGTACACCCACCGGTACTCCGGGGTAGTACGTGAACCCTTACTGGTTCACTGGGGTACACCTGCTGACGTTACTGGCGCGCGGTGTAGACCAGACATTCCTACCTGACCCTCCGTTTTAGGCCCGGTATCCCTACCTGATGCTCCGTTGTTGGCCTGGCACCCCTACCCGATATGCTGGGGTAGTACCGGTACCCCCACCGGTACTCTGCGGTAGTATTGGTACACCCACCGGTACTCCAGGGTAGTACCTGAACCCTTACTGGTTCGCTGGGGTACACCTGCTGACCTTACGGGCGTGCTATGTAGACCAGACATTCCTACCTGACCCTCCAGGCTAGGCCCGGTATCCCTACCTGATGCTCTGCGGTAGGCCTGGCCCCCTACCCGACAATCTGGGGTAGTACCGGTACACCCAGAGGTACTCCGCGGTAGTTTTGCTATACCCACCGGTACTCCTGGATTGTACCGGAACCCTTACTGGTGCGCCGGGTTACACCTGCTGACCCTATGGGCTCGCCGCTTTACGCCCACCCTTCCTACCTGACCCGCCGGGGTAGGCCTGGTATACATACCCGATGTTTCGAGGTAGAACCGGTTCCCCCACCGGTACTCTGGGTTTGGAACGGAACCCTTTGTGATGCGCCAGAGAACACCAGCTGTCCCTTCGTGCGCGCTGGACTAGACCCGGCCTCCCTACCGGACTCCACAGGTTAGACCCGCTATCCCTACCTGATGCTCCGCATTAGGCTTGGCACCCATACCCGATGTTCTGGGGTAGTAGCGGTACCCCCACCGTTACTCTGCGGTAGTATCGGTACACCCACCGGTACTCCGGGGTAGTACGTGAACCCTTACTGGTTCACTGGGGTACACCTGCTGACGTTACTGGCGCGCGGTGTAGACCAGACATTCCTACCTGACCCTCCGTTTTAGGCCCGGCATCCCTACCTTATGCTCCGTTGTTGGCCTGGCACCCCTACCCGATATGCTGGAGTAGTACCGGTACCCCCACCGGTACTCTGCGGTAGTATTGGTACACCCACCGGTACTCCAGGGCAGTACCTGAACACTTACTGGTTCGCTGGGGTACACCTGCTGACCTTACGGGCGTGCTCTGTAGACCAGACATTGCTACCTGACCCTCCAGGCTAGGCCCGGTATCCCTACCTGATCCTCTGCGGTAGGCCTGGCCCCCTACCCGACAATCTGGGGTAGTACCGGTACACCCACAGGTACTCCGCGGTACTTTTGCTATACCCACCGGTACTCCTGGATTTTACCGGAACCCTTACTGGTGCGCCGGGGTACACCTGCTGACCCTACGGGCACACTGCTTTGGACCCACCCTTCCTAACTGACCCGCCGGGGTAGGTCTGGTATACCTACCCGATGTTTCGAGGTAGAACCGGTTCCCCCACCGGTACTCTGGGGTTGGAACGGAACCCTTTGTGATGCGCCAGAGAACACCAGCTGTCCCTTCGTGCGCGCTGGACTAGACCCGGCCTCCCTACCGGACCCCACAGGTTAGACCCGCTATCCCTACCTGATGCTCCGCATTAGGCTTGGCACCCATACCCGATGTTCTGGGGTAGTAGCGGTACCCCCACCGTTACTCTGCGGTAGTATCGGTACACCCACCGGTACTCCGGGGTAGTACGTGAACCCTTACTGGTTCACTGGGGTACACCTGCTGACGTTACAGGCGCGCGGTGTAGACCAGACATTCCTACCTGACCCTCCGTTTTAGGCCCGGTATCCCTACCTGATGCTCCGTTGTTGGCCTGGCACCCCTACCCGATATGCTGGGGTAGTACCGGTACCCCCACCGGTACTCTGCGGTAGTATTGGTACACCCACCGGTACTCCAGGGTAGTACCTAAACCCTTACTGGTTCGCTGGGGTACACCTGCTGACCTTACGGGCGTGCTGTGTAGACCAGACATTCCTACCTGACCCTCCAGGCTAGGCCCGGTATCCCTACCTGATGCTCTGCGGTAGGCCTGGCCCCCTACCCGACAATCTGGGGTAGTACCGGTACACCCACAGGTACTCCGCGGTACTTTTGCTATACCCACCGGTACTCCTGGATTGTACCGGAACCCTTACTGGTGCGCCGGGTTACACCTGCTGACCCTACGGGCGCGCCGCTTTACGCACACCCTTCCTACCTGACCCGCCGGGGTAGGCCTGGTATACCTACCCGATGTTTCGAGGTAGAACCGGTTCCCCCACCGGTACTCTGGGGTTGGAACGGAACCCTTTGTGATGCGCCAGAGAACACCAGCTGTCCCTTCGTGCGCGCTGGACTAGACCCGGCCTCCCTACCGGACCCCACAGGTTACACCCGGTATCCCTACCTGATGCTCCGCATTAGGCTTGGCACCCATACCCGATGTTCTGGGGTAGTAGCGGTACCCCCACCGTTACTCTGCCGTAGTATCAGTACACCCACCGGTACTCCGGGGTAGTACATGAACCCTTACTGGTTCACTGGGGTACACCTGCTGACGTTACTGGCGCGCGGTGTAGACCAGACATTCCTACCTGACCCTCCGTTTTAGGCCCGGTATCCCTACCTGATGCTCCGTTGTTGGCCTGGCACCCCTACCCGATATGCTGGGGTAGTACCGGTACCCCCACCGGTACTCTGCGGTAGTATTGGTACACCCACCGGTACTCCAGGGTAGTACCTGAACCCTTACTGGTTCGCTGGGGTACACCTGCTGACCTTACGGGCGTGCTATGTAGACCAGACATTCCTACCTGACCCTCCAGGCTAGGCCCGGTATCCCTACCTGATGCTCTGCGGTAGGCCTGGCCCCCTACCCGACAATCTGGGGTAGTACCGGTACACCCACTGGTACTCCACGGTAGTTTTGCTATACCCACCGGTACTCCTGGATTGTACCGGAACCCTTACTGGTGCGCCGGGTTACACCTGCTGACCCTATGGGCTCGCCGCTTTACGCCCACCCTTCCTACCTGACCCGCCGGGGTAGGCCTGGTATACATACCCGATGTTTCGAGGTAGAACCGGTTCCCCCACCGGTACTCTGGGTTTGGAACGGAACCCTTTGTGATGCGCCAGAGAACACCAGCTGTCCCTTCGTGCGCGCTGGACTAGACCCGGCCTCCCTACCGGACTCCACAGGTTAGACCCGCTATCCCTACCTGATGCTCCGCATTAGGCTTGGCACCCATACCCGATGTTATGGGGTAGTAGCGGTACCCCCACCGTTACTCTGCGGTAGTATCGGTACACCCACCGGTACTCCGGGGTAGTACGTGAACCCTTACTGGTTCACTGGGGTACACCTGCTGACGTTACTGGCGCGCGGTGTAGACCAGACATTCCTACCTGACCCTCCGTTTTAGGCCCGGCATCCCTACCTTATGCTCCGTTGTTGGCCTGGCACCCCTACCCGATATGCTGGAGTAGTACCGGTACCCCCACCGGTACTCTGCGGTAGTATTGGTACACCCACCGGTACTCCAGGGCAGTACCTGAACACTTACTGGTTCGCTGGGGTACACCTGCTGACCTTACGGGCGTGCTCTGTAGACCAGACATTGCTACCTGACCCTCCAGGCTAGGCCCGGTATCCCTACCTGATCCTCTGCGGTAGGCCTGGCCCCCTACCCGACAATCTGGGGTAGTACCGGTACACCCACAGGTACTCCGCGGTACTTTTGCTATACCCACCGGTACTCCTGGATTTTACCGGAACCCTTACTGGTGCGCCGGGGTACACCTGCTGACCCTACGGGCACACTGCTTTGGACCCACCCTTCCTAACTGACCCGCCGGGGTAGGTCTGGTATACCTACCCGATGTTTCGAGGTAGAACCGGTTCCCCCACCGGTACTCTGGGGTTGGAACGGAACCCTTTGTGATGCGCCAGAGAACACCAGCTGTCCCTTCGTGCGCGCTGGACTAGACCCGGCCTCCCTACCGGACCCCACAGGTTAGACCCGCTATCCCTACCTGATGCTCCGCATTAGGCTTGGCACCCATACCCGATGTTCTGGGGTAGTAGTGGTACCCCCACCGGTACTCTGCGGTAGTATCGGTACACCCAGCGGTACTCCAGGGCAGTTCCTGAACCCTTACTGGTTCGCTGGGGTACACCTGCTGACCTTACGGGCGTGCTCTGTAGACCAGACATTCCTACCTGACCCTCCAGGCTAGGCCCGGTATCCCTACCTGATGCTCCGCATTAGGCTTGGCACCCATACCCGATGTTCTGGGGTAGTAGCGGTACCCCCACCGTTACTCTGCCGTAGTATCAGTACACTCACCGGTAGTCCGGGGTAGTACGTGAACCCTTACTGGTTCACTGGGGTACACCTGATGACTTTACTGGCGCGCGGTGTAGACCAGACATTCCTACCTGACCCTCCGTTTTAGGCCCGGTATCCCTACCTGATGCTCCGTTGTTGGCCTGGCACCCCTACCCGATATGCTGGGGTAGTACCGGTACCCCCACCGGTACTCTGCGGTAGTATTGGTACACCCACCGGTACTCCAGGGTAGTACCTGAACCCTTACTGGTTCGCTGGGGTACACCTGCTGACCTTACGGGCGTGCTGTGTAGACCAGACATTCCTACCTGACCCTCCAGGCTAGGCCCGGTATCCCTACCTGATGCTCTGCGGTAGGCCTGGCCCCCTACCCGACAATCTGGGGTAGTACCGGTACACCCACAGGTACTCCGCGGTACTTTTGCTATACCCACCGGTACTCCTGGATTGTACCGGAACCCTTACTGGTGCGCCGGGTTACACCTGCTGACCCTACGGGCGCGCCGCTTTACGCACACCCTTCCTACCTGACCCGCCGGGGTAGCCCTGGTATACCTACCCGATGTTTCGAGGTAGAACCGGTTCCCCCACCGGTACTCTGGGGTTGGAACGGAACCCTTTGTGATGCGCCAGAGAACACCAGCTGTCCCTTCGTGCGCGCTGGACTAGACCCGGCCTCCCTACCGGACCCCACAGGTTACACCCGGTATCCCTACCTGATGCTCCGCATTAGGCTTGGCACCCATACCCGATGTTCTGGGGTAGTAGCGGTACCCCCACCGTTACTCTGCCGTAGTATCAGTACACTCACCGGTAGTCCGGGGTAGTACGTGAACCCTTACTGGTTCACTGGGGTACACCTGATGACTTTACTGGCGCGCGGTGTAGACCAGACATTCCTACCTGACCCTCCGTTTTAGGCCCGGTATCCCTACCTGATGCTCCGTTGTTGGCCTGGCACCCCTACCCGATATGCTGGGGTAGTACCGGTACCCCCACCGGTACTCTGCGGTAGTATTGGTACACCCACCGGTACTCCAGGGTAGTACCTGAACCCTTACTGGTTCGCTGGGGTACACCTGCTGACCTTACGGGCGTGCTGTGTAGACCAGACATTCCTACCTGACCCTCCAGGCTAGGCCCGGTATCCCTACCTGATGCTCTGCGGTAGGCCTGGCCCCCTACCCGACAATCTGGGGTAGTACCGGTACACCCACTGGTACTCCGCGGTAGTTTTGCTATACCCACCGGTACTCCTGGATTGTACCGGAACCCTTACTGGTGCGCCGGGTTACACCTGCTGACGCTATGGGCTCGCCGCTTTACGCCCACCCTTCCTACCTGACCCGCCGGGGTAGGCCTGGTATACATACCCGATGTTTCGAGGTAGAACCGGTTCCCCCACCGGTACTCTGGGTTTGGAACGGAACCCTTTGTGATGCGCCAGAGAACACCAGCTGTCCCTTCGTGCGCTCTGGACTAGACCCGGCCTCCCTACCGGACTCCACAGGTTAGACCCGCTATCCCTACCTGATGCTCCGCATTAGGCTTGGCACCCATACCCGATGTTCTGGGGTAGTAGCGGTACCCCCACCGTTACTCTGCGGTAGTATCGGTACACCCACCGGTACTCCGGGGTAGTACGTGAACCCTTACTGGTTCACTGGGGTACACCTGCTGACGTTACTGGTGCGCGGTGTAGACCAGACATTCCTACCTGACCCTCCGTTTTAGGCCCGGCATCCCTACCTGATGCTCCGTTGTTGGCCTGGCACCCCTACCCGATATGCTGGTGTAGTACCGGTACCCCCACCGGTACTCTGCGGTAGTATTGGTACACCCACCGGTTCTCCAGGGCAGTACCTGAACACTTACTGGTTCGCTGGGGTACACCTGCTGACCTTACGGGCGTGCTCTGTAGACCAGACATTGCTACCTGACCCTCCAGGCTAGGCCCGGTATCCCTACCTTATCCTCTGCGGTAGGCCTGGCCCCCTACCCGACAATCTGGGGTAGTACCGGTACACCCACAGGTACTCCGCGGTACTTTTGCTATACCCACCGGTACTCCTGGATTTTACCGGAACCCTTACTGGTGCGCCGGGGTACACCTGCTGACCCTACGGGCACACTGCTTTGGACCCACCCTTCCTAACTGACCCGCCGGGGTAGGTCTGGTATACATACCCGATGTTTCGAGGTAGAACCGGTTCCCCCACCGGTACTCTGGGTTTGGAACGGAACCCTTTCTGATGCGCCAGAGAACACCAGCTGTCCCTTCGTGCGCTCTGGACTAGACCCGGCCTCCCTACCGGACTCCACAGGTTAGACCCGCTATCCCTACCTGATGCTCCGCATTAGGCTTGGCACCCATACCCGATGTTCTGGGGTAGTAGCGGTACCCCCACCGTTACTCTGCGGTAGTATCGGTACACGCACCGGTACTCCGGGGTAGTACGTGAACCCTTACTGGTTCACTGGGGTACACCTGCTGACGTTACTGGTGCGCGGTGTAGACCAGACATTCCTACCTGACCCTCCGTTTTAGGCGCGGCATCCCTACCTGATGCTCCGTTGTTGGCCTGGCACCCCTACCCGATATGCTGGGGTAGTACCGCTACCCCCACCGGTACTCTGCGGTAGTATTGGTACACCCACCGGTACTCCAGGGCAGTACGTGAACACTTACTGGTTCGCTGGGGTACACCTGCTGACCTTACGGGCGTGCTCTGTAGACCAGACATTGCTACCTGACCCTCCAGGCTAGGCCCGGTATCCCTACCTGATCCTCTGCGGTAGGCCTGGCCCCCTACCCGACAATCTGGGGTAGTACCGGTACACCCACAGGTACTCCGCGGTACTTTTGCTATACCCACCGGTACTCCTGGATTGTACCGGAACCCTTACTGGTGCGCCGGGGTACACCTGCTGACCCTATGGGCTCGCCGCTTTACGCCCACCCTTCCTACCTGACCCGCCGGGGTAGGCCTGGTATACCTACCCGATGTTTCGAGGTAGAACCGGTTCCCCCACCGGTACTCTGGGTTTGGAACGGAACCCTTTGTGATGCGCCAGAGAACACCAGCTGTCCCTTCGTGCGCACTGGACTAGACCCGGCCTCCCTACCGGACCCCACAGGTTAGACCCGCTATCCCTACCTGATGCTCCGCATTAGGCTTGGCACCCATACCCGATCTTCTGCGGTAGTAGCGGTACCCCCACCGTTACTCTGCGGTAGTATCGGTACACCCACCGGTACTCCGAGGTAGTACGTGAACCCTTACTGGTTCACTGGGTTACACCTGCTGAAGTTACTGGCGCGCGGTGTAGACCAGACATTCCTACCTGACCCTCCGTTTTAGGCCCGGCATCCCTACCTGATGCTCCGTTGTTGGCCTGGCACCCCTACCCGATATGCTGGGGTAGTACCGGTACCCCCACCGGTACTCTGCGGTAGTATTGGTACACCCACCGGTACTCCAGGGCAGTATGTGAACACTTACTGGTTCGCTGGGGTACACCTGCTGACCTTACGGGCGTGCTCTGTAGACCAGACATTGCTACCTGACCCTCCAGGCTAGGCCCGGTATCCCTACCTGATCATCTGCTGTAGGCCTGGCCCCCTACCCGACAATCTGGGGTAGTACCGGTACACCCACAGGTACTCCGCGGTACTTTTGCTATACCCACCGGTACTCCTGGATTGTACCGGAACCCTTACTGGTGCGCCGGGGTACACCTGCTGACCCTATGGGCTCGCCGCTTTACGCCCACCCTTCCTACCTGACCCGCCGGGGTAGGCCTGGTATACCTACCCGATGTTTCGAGGTAGAACCGGTTCCCCCACCGGTACTCTGGGTTTGGAACGGAACCCTTTGTGATGCGCCAGAGAACACCAGCTGTCCCTTCGTGCGCACTGGACTAGACCCGGCCTCCCTACCGGACCCCACAGGTTAGACCCGCTATCCCTACCTGATGCTCCGCATTAGGCTTGGCACCCATACCCGATCTTCTGCGGTAGTAGCGGTACCCCCACCGTTACTCTGCGGTAGTATCGGTACACCCACCGGTACTCCGGGGTAGTACGTGAACCCTTACTGGTTCACTGGGGTACACCTGCTGACGTTACTGGTGCGCGGTGTAGACCAGACATTCCTACCTGACCCTCCGTTTTAGGCGCGGCATCCCTACCTGATGCTCCGTTGTTGGCCTGGCACCCCTACCCGATATGCTGGGGTAGTACCGCTACCCCCACCGGTACTCTGCGGTAGTATTGGTACACCCACCGGTACTCCAGGGCAGTACATGAACACTTACTGGTTCGCTGGGGTACACCTGCTAACCTTACGGGCCTGCTGTGTAGACCAGACATTCCTACCTGACCCTCCAGGCTAGGCCCGGTATCCCTACCTGATGCTCTGTGGTAGGCCTGGCCCCCTACCCGACAATCTGGGGTAGTACCGGTACACCCACAGGTACTCCGCGGTACTTTTGCTATACCCACCGGTACTCCTGGATTGTACCGGAACCCTTACTGGTGCGCCGGGGTACACCTGCTGACCCTATGGGCTCGCCGCTTTACGCCCACCCTTCCTACCTGACCCGCCGGGGTAGGCCTGGTATACCTACCCGATGTTTCGAGGTAGAACCGGTTCCCCCACCGGTACTCTGGGTTTGGAACGGAACCCTTTGTGATGCGCCAGAGAACACCAGCTGTCCCTTCGTGCGCACTGGAATAGACCCGGCCTCCCTACCGGACCCCACAGGTTAGACCCGCTATCCCTACCTGATGCTCCGCATTAGGCTTGGCACCCATACCCGATCTTCTGCGGTAGTAGCGGTACCCCCACCGTTACTCTGCGGTAGTATCGGTACACCCACCGGTACTCCGGGGTAGTACGTGAACCCTTACTGGTTCACTGGGGTACACCTGCTGACGTTACTGGCGCGCGGTGTAGACCAGACATTCCTACCTGACCCTCCGTTTTAGGCGCGGCATCCCTACCTGATGCTCCGTTGTTGGCCTGGCACCCCTACCCGATATGCTGGGGTAGTACCGGTACCCCCACCGGTACTCTGCGGTAGTATTGGTACACCCACCGGTACTCCAGGGTAGTACCTGAACCCTTACTGGTTCGCTGGGGTACACCTGCTGACCTTACGGGCGTGCTGTGTAGACCAGACATTCCTACCTGACCCTCCAGGCTAGGCCCGGTATCCCTACCTGATGCTCTGCGGTAGGCCTGGCCCCCTACCCGACAATCTGGGGTAGTACCGGTACACCCACAGGTACTCCGCGGTATTTTGCTATACCCACCGGTACTCCTGGATTGTACCGGAACCCTTACTGGTGCGCCGGGTTACACCTGCTGACGCTATGGGCTCGCCGCTTTACGCCCACCCTTCCTACCTGACCCGCCGGGGTAGGCCTGGTATACATACCCGATGTTTCGAGGTAGAACCGGATCCCCCACCGGTACTCTGGGTTTGGAACGGAACCCTTTCTGATGCGCCAGAGAACACCAGCTGTCCCTTCGTGCGCGCTGGACTAGACCCGGCCTCCCTACCGGACTCCACAGGTTAGACCCGCTATCCCTACCTGATGCTCCGCATTAGGCTTGGCACCCATACCCGATGTTCTGGGGTAGTAGCGGTACCCCCACCGTTACTCTGCGGTAGTATCGGTACACCCACCGGTACTCCGGGGTAGTACGTGAACCCTTACTGGTTCACTGGGGTACACCTGCTGACGTTACTGGTGCGCGGTGTAGACCAGACATTCCTACCTGACCCTCCGTTTTAGGCGCGGCATCCCTACCTGATGCTCCGTTGTTGGCCTGGCACCCCTACCCGATATGCTGGGGTAGTACCGCTACCCCCACCGGTACTCTGCGGTAGTATTG
Organism: Astur gentilis; assembly: GCF_929443795.1. Lineage (NCBI taxonomy): Eukaryota > Metazoa > Chordata > Aves > Accipitriformes > Accipitridae > Astur > Astur gentilis. The sequence goes on along the minus strand of NW_026060868.1, from coordinate 4,207,134 downwards.
GTACACCCACCGGTACTCCAGGGCAGTACGTGAACACTTACTGGTTCGCTGGGGTACACCTGCTGACCTTACGGGCGTGCTCTGTAGACCAGACATTGCTACCTGACCCTCCAGGCTAGGCCCGGTATCCCTACCTGATCCTCTGCGGTAGGCCTGGCCCCCTACCCGACAATCTGGGGTAGTACCGGTACACCCACAGGTACTCCGCGGTACTTTTGCTATACCCACCGGTACTCCTGGATTGTACCGGAACCCTTACTGGTGCGCCGGGTTACACCTGCTGACCCTATGGGCTCGCCGCTTTACGCCCACCCTTCCTACCTGACCCGCCGGGGTAGGCCTGGTATACCTACCCGATGTTTCGAGGTAGAACCGGTTCCCCCACCGGTACTCTGGGTTTGGAACGGAACCCTTTGTGATGCGCCAGAGAACACCAGCTGTCCCTTCGTGCGCACTGGACTAGACCCGGCCTCCCTACCGGACCCCACAGGTTAGACCCGCTATCCCTACCTGATGCTCCGCATTAGGCTTGGCACCCATACCCGATATTCTGCGGTAGTAGCGGTACCCCCACCGTTACTCTGCGGTAGTATCGGTACACCCACCGGTACTCCGAGGTAGTACGTGAACCCTTACTGGTTCACTGGGGTACACCTGCTGAAGTTACTGGCGCGCGGTGTAGACCAGACATTCCTACCTGACCCTCCGTTTTAGGCGCGGCATCCCTACCTGATGCTCCGTTGTTGGCCTGGCACCCCTACCCGATATGCTGGGGTAGTACCGGTACCCCCACCGGTACTCTGCGGTAGTATTGGTACACCCACCGGTACTCCAGGGCAGTACGTGAACACTTACTGGTTCGCTGGGGTACACCTGCTGACCTTACGGGCGTGCTCTGTAGACCAGACATTGCTACCTGACCCTCCAGGCTAGGCCCGGTATCCCTACCTGATCCTCTGCTGTAGGCCTGGCCCCCTACCCGACAATCTGGGGTAGTACCGGTACACCCACAGGTACTCCGCGGTACTTTTGCTATACCCACCGGTACTCCTGGATTGTACCGGAACCCTTACTGGTGCGCCGGGGTACACCTGCTGACCCTATGGGCTCGCCGCTTTACGCCCACCCTTCCTACCTGACCCGCCGGGGTAGGCCTGGTATACCTACCCGATGTTTCGAGGTAGAACCGGTTCCCCCACCGGTACTCTGGGTTTGGAACGGAACCCTTTGTGATGCGCCAGAGAACACCAGCTGTCCCTTCGTGCGCACTGGACTAGACCCGGCCTCCCTACCGGACCCCACAGGTTAGACCCGCTATCCCTACCTGATGCTCCGCATTAGGCTTGGCACCCATACCCGATCTTCTGCGGTAGTAGCGGTACCCCCACCGTTACTCTGCGGTAGTATCGGTACACCCACCGGTACTCCGGGGTAGTACGTGAACCCTTACTGGTTCACTGGGGTACACCTGCTGACGTTACTGGTGCGCGGTGTAGACCAGACATTCCTACCTGACCCTCCGTTTTAGGCGCGGCATCCCTACCTGATGCTCCGTTGTTGGCCTGGCACCCCTACCCGATATGCTGGGGTAGTACCGCTACCCCCACCGGTACTCTGCGGTAGTATTGGTACACCCACCGGTACTCCAGGGCAGTACCTGAACACTTACTGGTTCGCTGGGGTACACCTGCTAACCTTACGGGCCTGCTGTGTAGACCAGACATTCCTACCTGACCCTCCAGGCTAGGCCCGGTATCCCTACCTGATGCTCTGTGGTAGGCCTGGCCCCCTACCCGACAATCTGGGGTAGTACCGGTACACCCACAGGTACTCCGCGGTACTTTTGCTATACCCACCGGTACTCCTGGATTGTACCGGAACCCTTACTGGTGCGCCGGGGTACACCTGCTGACCCTATGGGCTCGCCGCTTTACGCCCACCCTTCCTACCTGACCCGCCGGGGTAGGCCTGGTATACCTACCCGATGTTTCGAGGTAGAACCGGTTCCCCCACCGGTACTCTGGGTTTGGAACGGAACCCTTTGTGATGCGCCAGAGAACACCAGCTGTCCCTTCGTGCGCACTGGAATAGACCCGGCCTCCCTACCGGACCCCACAGGTTAGACCCGCTATCCCTACCTGATGCTCCGCATTAGGCTTGGCACCCATACCCGATCTTCTGCGGTAGTAGCGGTACCCCCACCGTTACTCTGCGGTAGTATCGGTACACCCACCGGTACTCCGGGGCAGTTCCTGAACCCTTACTGGTTCGCTGGGGTACACCTGCTGACCTTACGGGCGTGCTCTGTAGACCAGACATTGCTACCTGACCCTCCAGGCTAGGCCCGGTATCCCTACCTGATGCTCTGCGGTAGGCCTGGCTCCCTACCCGACAATCTGGGGTAGTATCGGTACACACAGAGGTACTCCGCGGTAATATTGCTATACCCACCGGTACTCCTGGATGGTACCGGAACCCTTACTGGTGCGCCGGGGTACAACTGCTAAACCTACGGGCACACTGCTTTGGACCCACCCTTCCTACCTGACCCTCCGGGTTAGGCCTGGTATACCTACCCGATGTTTCGAGGTATAACCGGTTCCCCCACCGGTACTCTGGGGTTGGAACGGAACCCTTTCTGATGCGCCAGAGAACACCAGCTGTCCCTTCGTGCGCGCTGGACTAGACGCGGCCTCCCTACCGGACCCCACAGGTTAGACCCGCTATCCCTACCTGATGCTCCGCATTAGGCTTGGCACCCATACCCGATGTTCTGGGGTAGTAGCGGTACCCCCACCGTTACTCTGCGGTAGTATCGGTACACCCACCGGTACTACGGGGTAGTATGTGAACCCTTACTTGTTCACTGCGGTACACCTGATGACGTTACGGGCAAACGGTATAGACCAGACATTCCTACCTGACCCTCCGTGTTAGTCCCGGTATCCCTACCTGATGCTCCGTTGTTGGCCTGGCACCCCTACCCGATATGCTGGGGTAGTACCGGTACCCCCACCGGTACTCTGCGGTAGTATTGGTACACCCACCGGTACTCCAGGGTAGTACCTGAACCCTTACTGGTTCGCTGGGTTACACCTGCTGACCTTACGGGCGTGCTGGGTAGACAAGACACTCCTACCTGACCCTCCAGGCTAGGCCCGGTATCCCTACCTGATGCTCTGCGGTAGGCCTGGCCCCCTACCCGACAATCTGGGGTAGTACCGGTACACCCAGAGGTACTCCGCGGTAATTTTGCTATACCCACCGTTACTCCTGGATTGTACTGGAACCCTTACTGGTGCGCCAGGTTACACCTGCTGACCCTATGGGCTCGCCCCTTTACGCCCACCCTTCCTACCTGACCCTCCGGGGTAGACCTGGTACACCTACCCGATGTTTCGAGGTAGAACCGGTTCCCCCACCGGTACTCTGGGGTTGGAACGGAACCCTTTGTGATGCGCCAGAGAACACCAGCTGTCCCTTCGTGCGCGCTGGACTAGACCCGGCCTCCCTACCGGACCCCACAGGTTAGACCCGCTATCCCTACCTGATGCTCCGCATTAGGCTTGGCACCCATACCCTATGTTCTGGGGTAGTAGCGGTACCCCCACCGTTACTCTGCGGTAGTATCGGTACACCCACCGGTACTCCGGGGTAGTACGTGAACCCTTACTGGTTCACTGGGCTACACCTGATGACGTTACGGGCAAACGGTATAGACCAGACATTCCTACCTGACCCTCGGTGTTAGTCCCGGTATCCCTACCTGATGCTCCGTTGTTGGCCTGGCACCCCTACCCGATATGATGGGGTAGTACCGGTACCCCCACAGGTACTCTGCGGTAGTATTGGTACACCCACCGGTACTCCAGGGTAGTACCTGAACCCTTACTGGTTCGCTGGGGTACACCTGCTGACCTTACGGACGTGCTCTGTAGACCAGACATTCCTACCTGACCCTCCAGGCTAGGCCCGGTATCCCTACCTGATGCTCTGCGGTAGGTCTGGCCCCCTACCCGACAATCTGGGGTAGTACCGGTACACCCACAGGTACTCCGCGGTATTTTGCTATACCCACCGGTACTCCTGGATTGTACCGGAACCCTTACTGGTGCGCCGGGTTACACCTGCTGACGCTATGGGCTCGCCGCTTTACGCCCACCCTTCCTACCTGACCCGCCGGGGTAGGCCTGGTATACATACCCGATGTTTCGAGGTAGAACCGGTTCCCCCACCGGTACTCTGGGTTTGGAACGGAACTCTTTCTGATGCGCCAGAGAACACCAGCTGTCCCTTCGTGCGCGCTGGACTAGACCCGGCCTCCCTACCGGACTCCACAGGTTAGACCCGCTATCCCTACCTGATGCTCCGCATTAGGCTTGGCACCCATACCCGATGTTCTGGGGTAGTAGCGGTACCCCCACCGTTACTCTGCGGTAGTATCGGTACACCCACCGGTACTCCGGGGTAGTACGTGAACCCTTACTGGTTCACTGGGGTACACCTGCTGACGTTACTGGCGCGAGGTGTAGACCAGACATTCCTACCTGACCCTCCGTTTTAGGCCCGGCATCCCTACCTGATGCTCCGTTGTTGGCCTGGCACCCCTACCCGATATGCTGGAGTAGTACCGGTACCCCCACCGGTACTCTGCGGTAGTATTGGTACACCCACCGGTACTCCAGGGCAGTACCTGAACCCTTACTGGTTCGCTGGGGTACACCTGCTGACCTTACGGGCGTGCTCTGTAGACCAGACATTGCTACCTGACCCTCCAGGCTAGGCCCGGTATCCCTACCTGATCCTCTGCGGTAGGCCTGGCCCCCTACCCGACAATCTGGGGTAGTACCGGTACACCCACAGGTACTCCGCGGTACTTTTGCTATACCCACCGGTACTCCTGGATTTTACCGGAACCCTTACTGGTGCGCCGGGGTACACCTGCTGACCCTACGGGCACACTGCTTTGGACCCACCCTTCCTAACTGACCCGCCGGGGTAGGTCTGGTATACCTACCCGATGTTTCGAGCTAGAACCGGTTCCCCCACCGGTACTCTGGGGTTGGAACGGAACCCTTTGTGATGCGCCAGAGAACACCAGCTGTCCCTTCGTGCGCGCTGGACTAGACCCGGCCTCTCTACCGGACCCCACAGGTTAGACCCGCTATCCCTACCTGATGCTCCGCATTAGGCTTGGCACCCATACCCTATGTTCTGGGGTAGTAGCGGTACCCCCACCGTTACTCTGCGGTAGTATCGGTACACCCACCGGTACTCCGGGGTAGTACGTGAACCCTTACTGGTTCACTGGGCTACACCTGATGACGTTACGGGCAAACGGTATAGACCAGACATTCCTACCTGACCCTCCGTGTTAGTCCCGGTATCCCTACCTGATGCTCCGTTGTTGGCCTGGCACCGCTACCCGATATGCTGGGGTAGTACCGGTACCCCCACCGGTACTCTGCGGTAGCATTGGTACACCCACCGTTACTCCAGGGTAGTACCTGAACCCTTACTGGTTCGCTGGGGTACACCTGCTGACCTTACGGACGTGCTCTGTAGACCAGACATTCCTACCTGACCCTCCAGGCTAGGCCCGGTATCCCTACCTGATGCTCTGCGGTAGGTCTGGCCCCCTACCCGACAATCTGGGGTAGTACCGGTACACCCACAGGTACTCCGCGGTATTTTGCTATACCCACCGGTACTCCTGGATTGTACCGGAACCCTTACTGGTGCGCCGGGTTACACCTGCTGACGCTATGGGCTCGCCGCTTTACGCCCACCCTTCCTACCTGACCCGCCGGGGTAGGCCTGGTATACATACCCGATGTTTCGAGGTAGAACCGGTTCCCCCACCGGTACTCTGGGTTTGGAACGGAACCCTTTCTGATGCGCCAGAGAACACCAGCTGTCCCTTCGTGCGCTCTGGACTAGACCCGGCCTCCCTACCGGACTCCACAGGTTAGACCCGCTATCCCTACCTGATGCTCCGCATTAGGCTTGGCACCCATACCCGATGTTCTGGGGTAGTAGCGGTACCCCCACCGTTACTCTGCGGTAATATCGGTACACCCACCGGTACTCCGGGGTAGTAAGTGAACCCTTACTGGTTCACTGGGGTACACCTGATGACGTTACGGGCAAACGGTATAGACCACACATTCCTACCTGACCCTCCGTGTTAGTCCCGGTATCCCTACCTGATGCTCCGTTGTTGGCCTGGCACCCCTACCCGATATGCTGGGGTAGTACCGGTACCCCCACCGGTACTCTGCGGTAGTATTGGTACACCCACCGGTACTCCAGGGCAGTACCTGAACACTTACTGGTTCGCTGGGGTACACCTGCTGACCATACGGGCCTGCTGTGTAGACCAGACATTCCTACCTGACCCTCCAGGCTAGGCCCGGTATCCCTACCTGATGCTCTGTGGTAGGCCTGGCCCCCTACCCGACAATCTGGGGTAGCACCGGTACACGCACAGGTACTCCGCGGTAATTTTGCTATACCCACCGGTACTCCTGGATTGTACCGGAACCCTTACTGGTGCGCCGGGTTACACCTGCTGATCCTATGGGCTCGCCACTTTACGCCCACCCTTCCTACCTGACCCTCCGGGGTAGGCCTGGTATACCTACCCGATGTTTCGAGGTATAACCGGTTCCCCCACCGGTACTCTGGGGTTGGAACGGAACCCTTTGTGATGCACCAGTGAACACCAGCTGTCCCTTCGTGCGCGCTGGACTAGACCTGGCCTCCCTACCGGACCCCACATGTTACACCCGGTATCCCTACCTGATGCTCCGCATTAGGCTTGGCACCCATACCCGATGTTCTGGGGTAGTAGCGCTACCCCCACCGTTACTCTGCGGTAGTATTGGTACACCCACCGGTACTCCAGGGCAGTACCTGAACCCTTACTGGTTCACTGGGCTACACCTGATGACGTTACGGGCAAACGGTATAGACCAGACATTCCTACCTGACCCTCGGTGTTAGTCCCGGTATCCCTACCTGATGCTCCGTTGTTGGCCTGGCACCCCTACCCGATATGCTGGGGTAGTACCGGTACCCCCACAGGTACTCTGCGGTAGTATTGGTACACCCACCGGTACTCCAGGGTAGTACCTGAACCCTTACTGGTTCGCTGGGGTACACCTGCTGACCTTACGGACGTGCTCTGTAGACCAGACATTCCTACCTGACCCTCCAGGCTAGGCCCGGTATCCCTACCTGATGCTCTGCGGTAGGTCTGGCCCCCTACCCGACAATCTGGGGTAGTACCGGTACACCCACAGGTACTCCGCGGTATTTTGCTATACCCACCGGTACTCCTGGATTGTACCGGAACCCTTACTGGTGCGCCGGGTTACACCTGCTGACGCTATGGGCTCGCCGCTTTACGCCCACCCTTCCTACCTGACCCGCCGGGGTAGGCCTGGTATACATACCCGATGTTTCGAGGTAGAACCGGTTCCCCCACCGGTACTCTGGGTTTGGAACGGAACCCTTTCTGATGCGCCAGAGAACACCAGCTGTCCCTTCGTGCGCTCTGGACTAGACCCGGCCTCCCTACCGGACTCCACAGGTTAGACCCGCTATCCCTACCTGATGCTCCGCATTAGGCTTGGCACCCATACCCGATGTTCTGGGGTAGTAGCGGTACCCCCACCGTTACTCTGCGGTAGTATCGGTACACCCACCGGTACTCCGGGGTAGTACGTGAACCCTTACTGGTTCACTGGGGTACACCTGCTGACGTTACTGGCGCGAGGTGTAGACCAGACATTCCTACCTGACCCTCCGTTTTAGGCCCGGCATCCCTACCTGATGCTCCGTTGTTGGCCTGGCACCCCTACCCGATATGCTGGAGTAGTACCGGTACCCCCACCGGTACTCTGCGGTAGTATTGGTACACCCACCGGTACTCCAGGGCAGTACCTGAACCCTTACTGGTTCGCTGGGGTACACCTGCTGACCTTACGGGCGTGCTCTGTAGACCAGACATTGCTACCTGACCCTCCAGGCTAGGCCCGGTATCCCTACCTGATCCTCTGCGGTAGGCCTGGCCCCCTACCCGACAATCTGGGGTAGTACCGGTACACCCACAGGTACTCCGCGGTACTTTTGCTATACCCACCGGTACTCCTGGATTTTACCGGAACCCTTACTGGTGCGCCGGGGTACACCTGCTGACCCTACGGGCACACTGCTTTGGACCCACCCTTCCTAACTGACCCGCCGGGGTAGGTCTGGTATACCTACCCGATGTTTCGAGGTAGAACCGGTTCCCCCACCGGTACTCTGGGGTTGGAACGGAACCCTTTGTGATGCGCCAGAGAACACCAGCTGTCCCTTCGTGCGCGCTGGACTAGACCCGGCCTCCCTACTGGACCCCACAGGTTAGACCCGCTATCCCTACCTTATGCTCCGCATTAGGCTTGGCACCCATACCCTATGTTCTGGGGTAGTAGCGGTACCCCCACCGTTACTCTGCGGTAGTATCGGTACACCCACCGGTACTCCGGGGTAGTACGTGAACCCTTACTGGTTCACTGGTCTACACCTGATGACGTTACGGGCAAACGGTATAGACCAGACATTCCTACCTGACCCTCCGTGTTAGTCCCGGTATCCCTACCTGATGCTCCGTTGTTGGCCTGGCACCGCTACCCGATATGCTGGGGTAGTACCGGTACCCCCACCGGTACTCTGCGGTAGCATTGGTACACCCACCGTTACTCCAGGGTAGTACCTGAACCCTTACTGGTTCGCTGGGGTACACCTGCTGACCTTACGGACGTGCTCTGTAGACCAGACATTCCTACCTGACCCTCCAGGCTAGGCCCGGTATCCCTACCTGATGCTCTGCGGTAGGTCTGGCCCCCTACCCGACAATCTGGGGTAGTACCGGTACACCCACAGGTACTCCGCGGTATTTTGCTATACCCACCGGTACTCCTGGATTGTACCGGAACCCTTACTGGTGCGCCGGGTTACACCTGCTGACGCTATGGGCTCGCCGCTTTACGCCCACCCTTCCTACCTGACCCGCCGGGGTAGGCCTGGTATACATACCCGATGTTTCGAGGTAGAACCGGTTCCCCCACCGGTACTCTGGGTTTGGAACGGAACCCTTTCTGATGCGCCAGAGAACACCAGCTGTCCCTTCGTGCGCTCTGGACTAGACCCGGCCTCCCTACCGGACTCCACAGGTTAGACCCGCTATCCCTACCTGATGCTCCGCATTAGGCTTGGCACCCATACCCGATGTTCTGGGGTAGTAGCGGTACCCCCACCGTTACTCTGCGGTAATATCGGTACACCCACCGGTACTCCGGGGTAGTAAGTGAACCCTTACTGGTTCACTGGGGTACACCTGATGACGTTACGGGCAAACGGTATAGACCACACATTCCTACCTGACCCTCCGTGTTAGTCCCGGTATCCCTACCTGATGCTCCGTTGTTGGCCTGGCACCCCTACCCGATATGCTGGGGTAGTACCGGTACCCCCACCGGTACTCTGCGGTAGTATTGGTACACCCACCGGTACTCCAGGGCAGTACCTGAACCCTTACTGGTTCGCTGGGGTACACCTGCTGACCATACGGGCCTGCTGTGTAGACCAGACATTCCTACCTGACCCTCCAGGCTAGGCCCGGTATCCCTACCTGATGCTCTGTGGTAGGCCTGGCCCCCTACCCGACAATCTGGGGTAGCACCGGTACACGCACAGGTACTCCGCGGTAATTTTGCTATACCCACCGGTACTCCTGGATTGTACCGGAACCCTTACTGGTGCGCCGGGTTACACCTGCTGACCCTATGGGCTCGCCACTTTACGCCCACCCTTCCTACCTGACCCTCCGGGGTAGGCCTGGTATACCTACCCGATGTTTCGAGGTAGAACCGGTTCCCCCACCGGTACTCTGGGGTTGGAACGGAACCCTTTCTGATGCGCCAGAGAACACCAGCTGTCCCTTCGTGCGCTCTGGACTAGACCCGGCCTCCCTACCGGACTCCACAGGTTAGACCCGCTATCCCTACCTGATGCTCCGCATTAGGCTTGGCACCCATACCCGATGTTCTGGGGTAGTAGCGGTACCCCCACCGTTACTCTGCGGTAGTATCGGTACACCCACCGGTACTCCGGGGTAGTACGTGAACCCTTACTGGTTCACTGGGGTACACCTGCTGACGTTACTGGCGCGAGGTGTAGACCAGACATTCCTACCTGACCCTCCGTTTTAGGCCCGGCATCCCTACCTGATGCTCCGTTGTTGGCCTGGCACCCCTACCCGATATGCTGGAGTAGTACCGGTACCCCCACCGGTACTCTGCGGTAGTATTGGTACACCCACCGGTACTCCCGGGCAGTACCTGAACCCTTACTGGTTCGCTGGGGTACACCTGCTGACCTTACGGGCGTGCTCTGTAGACCAGACATTCCTACCTGACCCTCCAGGCTAGGCCCGGTATCCCTACCTGATCCTCTGCGGTAGGCCTGGCCCCCTACCCGACAATCTGGGGTAGTACCGGTACACCCACAGGTACTCCGCGGTACTTTTGCTAGACCCACCGGTACTCCTGGATTTTACCGGAACCCTTACTGGTGCGCCGGGGTACACCTGCTGACCCTACGGGCACACTGCTTTGGACCCACCCTTCCTAACTGACCCGCCGGGGTAGGTCTGGTATACCTACCCGATGTTTCGAGCTAGAACCGGTTCCCCCACCGGTACTCTGGGGTTGGAACGGAACCCTTTGTGATGCGCCAGAGAACACCAGCTGTCCCTTCGTGCGCGCTGGACTAGACCCGGCCTCCCTACCGGACCCCACAGGTTAGACCCGCTATCCCTACCTGATGCTCCGCATTAGGCTTGGCACCCATACCCTATGTTCTGGGGTAGTAGCGGTACCCCCACCGTTACTCTGCGGTAGTATCGGTACACCCACCGGTACTCCGGGGTAGTACGTGAACCCTTACTGGTTCACTGGGCTACACCTGATGACGTTACGGGCAAACGGTATAGACCAGACATTCCTACCTGACCCTCCGTGTTAGTCCCGGTATCCCTACCTGATGCTCCGTTGTTGGCCTGGCACCGCTACCCGATATGCTGGGGTAGTACCGGTACCCCCACCGGTACTCTGCGGTAGCATTGGTACACCCACCGTTACTCCAGGGTAGTACCTGAACCCTTACTGGTTCGCTGGGGTACACCTGCTGACCTTACGGACGTGCTCTGTAGACCAGACATTCCTACCTGACCCTCCAGGCTAGGCCCGGTATCCCTACCTGATGCTCTGCGGTAGGTCTGGCCCCCTACCCGACAATCTGGGGTAGTACCGGTACACACAGAGGTACTCCGCGGTACTATTGCTATACCCACCGGTACTCCTGGATTGTACCGGAACACTTACTGGTGCGCCGGGGTACAACTGCTGACCCTATGGGCTCGCCGCTTTACGCCCACCCTTCCTACCTGACCCTCCGGGGTAGGCCTGGTATACCTACCAAATGTTTCGAGGTAGAACCGGATCCCCCACCGGTACTCTGGGTTTGGAACGGAACCCTTTGTGATGCGCCAGAGAACACCAGCTGTCCCTTCGTGCGCGCTGGACTAGACGCGGCCTCCCTACCAGACCCCACATGTTACACCCGCTATCCCTACCTGATGCTCCGCATTAGGCTTGGCACCCATACCCTATGTTCTGGGGTAGTAGCGGTACCCCCACCGTTACTCTGCGGTAGTATCGGTACACCCACCGGTACTCCGGGGTAGTACGTGAACCCTTACTTGTTCACTGGGGTACACCTGATGACGTTACTGGCGCGCGGTGTAGACCAGACATTCCTACCTGACCCTCCGTTTTAGGCCCGGTATCCCCACCTGATGCTCCGTTGTTGGCCTGGCACCCCTACCCGATATGCTGGGGTAGTACCGGTACCCCCACCGGTACTCTGCGGTAGTATTGGTACACCCACCGGTACTCCAGGGTAGTACCTGAACCCTTACTGGTTCGCTGGGGTACACCTGCTGACCTTACGGGCGTGCTCTGTAGACCAGACATTCCTACCTGACCCTCCAGGCTAGGCCCGGTATCCCTACCTGATGCTCTGCGGTAGGCCTGGCCCCGTACCCGACAATCTGGGGTAGTACCGGTACACCCAGAGGTACTCCGCGGTAATTTTGCTATACCCACCGGTACTCCTGGATTGTACTGGAACCCTTACTGGTGCGCCGGGTTACACGTGCTGACCCTATGGGCTCGCCGCTTTACGCCCACCCTTCCTACCTGACCCTCTGGGGTAGGCCTGGTATACCTACCCGATGTTTCGAGGTAGAACCGGTTCCCCCACCGGTACTCTGGGGTTGGAACGGAACCCTTTGTGATGCGCCAGAGAACACCAGCTGTCCCTTCGTGCGCGCTGGACTAGACCCGGCCTCCCTACCGGACCCCAGAGGTTAGACCCGGTATCCCTACCTGATGCTCCGCATTAGGCTTGGCACCCCTACCCGATGTTCTGGGGTAGTACCGGTACCCCCACCGGTACTCCGCAGTAGTATAAGTACACCCACCGGTACTCCAGGGTAGTACCTGAACCCTTAATGGTTCACTGGGGTACACCTGCTGAACTTACGGGGGCGCGGTATAGACCAGACATTCCTACCTAACCCTCCAGGCTAGGCCCGGTATCCCTACCTGATGCTCTGCGGTAAGCCTGGCCCCCTACCGGACAATCTGGGTTAGTACCGTTACACCCACTGGTACTCCGCTGTAGTTTCGCTATACCTACCGGTACTCCTGGATTGTACCGGAACCCTTACTGGTGCGCTGGGGTACACCTGCTGATCCTATGGGCGCCCCGCTTTACGCCCACCCTTCCTACCTGACCCGCCGGAGTAGGCCCGGTATAAGTACCTGATGTTTTGAGGTAGAACCTGTTCCCCCACCAGTACTCTGGGGTTGGAACGGAACCCTTTGTGATGCGCCAGAGAACACCAGCTGTCCCTTCGTGCGCGCTGGACTAGACGCGGCCTCCCTACCGGACCCCACAGGTTAGACCCGCTATCCCTACCTGATGCTCCGCATTAGGCTTGGCACCCATACCCTATGTTCTGGGGTAGTAGCGGTACACCCACCGTTATTCTGCCGTAGTATCGGTACACCCACCGGTACTCCGAGGTAGTACGTGAACCCTTACTGGTTCACTTGGGTACACCTGCTGACATTACTGGCGCGCGGTGTAGACCAGACATTCCTACCTGACCCTCCATGTTAGGCACGGTATCCCTACCTGATGCTCCGTTGTTGGCCTGGCACCCATACCTGATATTCTGGGGTACTACCGGTACCCCCACCGGTACTCTGAAGTAGTATCGGTACACCCACCGGTACTCCAGGGTTGTACCTGAACCCTTACTGGTTCGCTGCAGTACACCTGCTGAACTTATGGGGGCGCGGTATAGACCAGACATTCCTACCTGACCCTCCAGGCTAGGCCCGGTATCCCTACCTGATGCTCTGCGGTAGGCCTGGCCCCCTACCCGACAATCTGGGGTAGTACCGGTACACCCACTGGTACTCCGCGGTAGTTTTGCTATACCCACCGGTACTCCTGGATTTTACCGGAACACTTCCTGGTGCGCCGGGGTACACCTGCTGACCCTACGGGCGCGCCGCTTTACGCCCACCCTTCCTACCTGACCCGCCGGAGTAGGCCCGGTATTCCTACCCGATGTTTCGAGGTAGAACCCGTTCCCCCACCAGTACTCTGGGGTAGGAACGGAACCCTTTGTGATGCGCCAGAGAACACCAGCTGTCCCTTCGTGCGCGCTGGACTAGACCCGGCCTCCCTACCGGACCCCACAGGTTAGACCCGCTATCCCTACCTGATGCTCCGCATTAGGCTTGGCACCCATACCCGATGTTCTGGGGTAGTAGCGGTACCCCCACCGTTACTCTGCGGTAGTATCGGTACACCCACCGGTACTCCGGGGTAGTACGTGAACCCTTACTGGTTCACTGGGGTACACCTGATGACGTTACGGGCAAACGGTATAGACCAGACATTCCTACCTGACCCTCCGTTTTAGGCCCGGTATCCCTACCTGATGCTCCGTTGTTGGCCTGGCACCCCTACCCGATATGCTGGGGTAGTACCTGTACCCCCACCAGTACTCTGCGGAAGTATTGGTACACCCACCGGTACTCCAGGGCAGTACCTGAACCCTTACTGGTTCGCTGGGGTACACCTGCTGACCTTACGGGCGTGCTGGGTAGACCAGACACTCCTACCTGACCCTCCAGGCTAGGCCCGGTATCCCTACCTGATGCTCTGCGGTAGGCCTGGCCCCCTACCTGACAATCTGGGGTTGTATCGGTACACCCACAGGTACTCCGCGGTACTTTTGCTATACCCACCGGTTCTCCTGGATTGTACCGGAACCCTTACTGGTGCGCCGGGGTACAACTGCTGACCCTATGGGCTCGCCGCTTTACGCCCACCCTTCCTACCTGACCCTCCGGGTTAGGCCTGGTATACCTACCCGATGTTTCGAGGTAGAACCGGTTCCCCCACCGGTACTCTGGGTTTGGAACGGAACCCTTTGTGATGCGCCAGAGAACACCAGCTGTCCCTTCGTGCGCGCTGGACTAGACCCGGCCTCCCTACCGGACCCCACAGGTTAGACCCGCTATCCCTACCTGATGCTCCGCAATAGGCTTGGCACCCATACCCGATGTTCTGGGGTAGTAGCGGTACCCCCACCGTTACTCTGCGGTAGTATCGGTACACCCACCGGTATTCCGGGGTAGTACATGAACCCTTACTGGTTCACTGGGGTACACCTGATGACGTTACTGGCACGCGGTGTAGACCAGACATTCCTACCTGACCCTCCGTTTTAGGCCCGGTATCCCTACCTGATGCTCCGTTTTTGGCCTGGCACCCCTACCCGATATGCTGGGGTAGTACCGGTACCCCCACCGGTACTCTGCGGTAGTATTGGTACACCCACCGGTACTCCAGGGCAGTACCTGAACCCTTACTGGTTCGCTGGGGTACACCTGCTGATCTTACAGGCGTGCTGGGTAGACCAGACATTCCTACCTGACCCTCCAGGCTAGGCCCGGTATCCCTACCTGATGCTCTGCGGTAGGCCTGGCCCCCTACCCGACAATCTGGGGTAGTATCGGTACACACAGAGGTACTCCGCGGTACTATTGCTATACCCACCGGTACTCCTGGATTGTACCGGAACACTTACTGGTGCGCCGGGGTACAACTGCTGACCCTATGGGCTCGCCGCTTTACGCCCACCCTTCCTACCTGACCCTCCGGGGTAGGCCTGGTATACCTACCAAATGTTTCGAGGTAGAACCGGATCCCCCACCGGTACTCTGGGTTTGGAACGGAACCCTTTGTGATGCGCCAGAGAACACCAGCTGTCCCTTCGTGCGCGCTGGACTAGACGCGGCCTCCCTACCAGACCCCACATGTTACACCCGCTATCCCTACCTGATGCTCCGCATTAGGCTTGGCACCCATACCCTATGTTCTGGGGTAGTAGCGGTACCCCCACCGTTACTCTGCGGTAGTATCGGTACACCCACCGGTACTCCGGGGTAGTACGTGAACCCTTACTTGTTCACTGGGGTACACCTGATGACGTTACTGGCGCGCGGTGTAGACCAGACATTCCTACCTGACCCTCCGTTTTAGGCCCGGTATCCCCACCTGATGCTCCGTTGTTGGCCTGGCACCCCTACCCGATATGCTGGGGTAGTACCGGTACCCCCACCGGTACTCTGCGGTAGTATTGGTACACCCACCGGTACTCCAGGGTAGTACCTGAACCCTTACTGGTTCGCTGGGGTACACCTGCTGACCTTACGGGCGTGCTCTGTAGACCAGACATTCCTACCTGACCCTCCAGGCTAGGCCCGGTATCCCTACCTGATGCTCTGCGGTAGGCCTGGCCCCGTACCCGACAATCTGGGGTAGTACCGGTACACCCAGAGGTACTCCGCGGTAATTTTGCTATACCCACCGGTACTCCTGGATTGTACTGGAACCCTTACTGGTGCGCCGGGTTACACGTGCTGACCCTATGGGCTCGCCGCTTTACGCCCACCCTTCCTACCTGACCCTCTGGGGTAGGCCTGGTATACCTACCCGATGTTTCGAGGTAGAACCGGTTCCCCCACCGGTACTCTGGGGTTGGAACGGAACCCTTTGTGATGCGCCAGAGAACACCAGCTGTCCCTTCGTGCGCGCTGGACTAGACCCGGCCTCCCTACCGGACCCCAGAGGTTAGACCCGGTATCCCTACCTGATGCTCCGCATTAGGCTTGGCACCCCTACCCGATGTTCTGGGGTAGTACCGGTACCCCCACCGGTACTCCGCAGTAGTATAAGTACACCCACCGGTACTCCAGGGTAGTACCTGAACCCTTAATGGTTCACTGGGGTACACCTGCTGAACTTACGGGGGCGCGGTATAGACCAGACATTCCTACCTAACCCTCCAGGCTAGGCCCGGTATCCCTACCTGATGCTCTGCGGTAAGCCTGGCCCCCTACCGGACAATCTGGGTTAGTACCGTTACACCCACTGGTACTCCGCTGTAGTTTCGCTATACCTACCGGTACTCCTGGATTGTACCGGAACCCTTACTGGTGCGCTGGGGTACACCTGCTGATCCTATGGGCGCCCCGCTTTACGCCCACCCTTCCTACCTGACCCGCCGGAGTAGGCCCGGTATAAGTACCTGATGTTTTGAGGTAGAACCTGTTCCCCCACCAGTACTCTGGGGTTGGAACGGAACCCTTTGTGATGCGCCAGAGAACACCAGCTGTCCCTTCGTGCGCGCTGGACTAGACGCGGCCTCCCTACCGGACCCCACAGGTTAGACCCGCTATCCCTACCTGATGCTCCGCATTAGGCTTGGCACCCATACCCTATGTTCTGGGGTAGTAGCGGTACACCCACCGTTATTCTGCCGTAGTATCGGTACACCCACCGGTACTCCGAGGTAGTACGTGAACCCTTACTGGTTCACTTGGGTACACCTGCTGACATTACTGGCGCGCGGTGTAGACCAGACATTCCTACCTGACCCTCCATGTTAGGCACGGTATCCCTACCTGATGCTCCGTTGTTGGCCTGGCACCCATACCTGATATTCTGGGGTACTACCGGTACCCCCACCGGTACTCTGAAGTAGTATCGGTACACCCACCGGTACTCCAGGGTTGTACCTGAACCCTTACTGGTTCGCTGCAGTACACCTGCTGAACTTATGGGGGCGCGGTATAGACCAGACATTCCTACCTGACCCTCCAGGCTAGGCCCGGTATCCCTACCTGATGCTCTGCGGTAGGCCTGGCCCCCTACCCGACAATCTGGGGTAGTACCGGTACACCCACTGGTACTCCGCGGTAGTTTTGCTATACCCACCGGTACTCCTGGATTTTACCGGAACACTTCCTGTTGCGCCGGGGTACACCTGCTGACCCTACGGGCGCGCCGCTTTACGCCCACCCTTCCTACCTGACCCGCCGGAGTAGGCCCGGTATTCCTACCCGATGTTTCGAGGTAGAACCCGTTCCCCCACCAGTACTCTGGGGTAGGAACGGAACCCTTTGTGATGCGCCAGAGAACACCAGCTGTCCCTTCGTGCGCGCTGGACTAGACCCGGCCTCCCTACCGGACCCCACAGGTTAGACCCGCTATCCCTACCTGATGCTCCGCATTAGGCTTGGCACCCATACCCGATGTTCTGGGGTAGTAGCGGTACCCCCACCGTTACTCTGCGGTAGTATCGGTACACCCACCGGTACTCCGGGGTAGTACGTGAACCCTTACTGGTTCACTGGGGTACACGTGATGACGTTACTGGAAAACGGTATAGACCAGACATTCCTACCTGACCCTCCGTTTTAGGCCCGGTATCCCTACCTGATGCTCCGTTGTTGGCCTGGCACCCCTACCCGATATGCTGGGGTAGTACCTGTACCCCCACCAGTACTCTGCGGAAGTATTGGTACACCCACCGGTACTCCAGGGCAGTACCTGAACCCTTACTGGTTCGCTGGGGTACACCTGCTGACCTTACGGGCGTGCTGGGTAGACCAGACACTCCTACCTGACCCTCCAGGCTAGGCCCGGTATCCCTACCTGATGCTCTGCGGTAGGCCTGGCCCCCTACCTGACAATCTGGGGTTGTATCGGTACACCCACAGGTACTCCGTGGTACTTTTGCTATACCCACCGGTTCTCCTGGATTGTACCGGAACCCTTACTGGTGCGCCGGGGTACAACTGCTGACCCTATGGGCTCGCCGCTTTACGCCCACCCTTCCTACCTGACCCTCCGGGTTAGGCCTGGTATACCTACCCGATGTTTCGAGGTAGAACCGGTTCCCCCACCGGTACTCTGGGTTTGGAACGGAACCCTTTGTGATGCGCCAGAGAACACCAGCTGTCCCTTCGTGCGCGCTGGACTAGACCCGGCCTCCCTACCGGACCCCACAGGTTAGACCCGCTATCCCTACCTGATGCTCCGCAATAGGCTTGGCACCCATACCCGATGTTCTGGGGTAGTAGCGGTACCCCCACCGTTACTCTGCGGTAGTATCGGTACACCCACCGGTATTCCAGGGTAGTACATGAACCCTTACTGGTTCACTGGGGTACACCTGATGACGTTACTGGCACGTGGTGTAGACCAGACATTCCTACCTGACCCTCCGTTTTAGGCCCGGTATCCCTACCTGATGCTCCGTTTTTGGCCTGGCACCCCTACCCGATATGCTGGGGTAGTACCGGTACCCCCACCGGTACTCTGCGGTAGTATTGGTACACCCACCGGTACTCCAGGGCAGTACCTGAACCCTTACTGGTTCGCTGGGGTACACCTGCTGATCTTACAGGCGTGCTGGGTAGACCAGACATTCCTACCTGACCCTCCAGGCTAGGCCCGGTATCCCTACCTGATGCTCTGCGGTAGGCCTGGCCCCCTACCCGACAATCTGGGGTAGTATCGGTACACACAGAGGTACTCCGCGGTACTATTGCTATACCCACCGGTACTCCTGGATTGTACCGGAACACTTACTGGTGCGCCGGGGTACAACTGCTGACCCTATGGGCTCGCCGCTTTACGCCCACCCTTCCTACCTGACCCTCCGGGGTAGGCCTGGTATACCTACCAAATGTTTCGAGGTAGAACCGGATCCCCCACCGGTACTCTGGGTTTGGAACGGAACCCTTTGTGATGCGCCAGAGAACACCAGCTGTCCCTTCGTGCGCGCTGGACTAGACGCGGCCTCCCTACCAGACCCCACATGTTACACCCGCTATCCCTACCTGATGCTCCGCATTAGGCTTGGCACCCATACCCTATGTTCTGGGGTAGTAGCGGTACCCCCACCGTTACTCTGCGGTAGTATCGGTACACCCACCGGTACTCCGGGGTAGTACGTGAACCCTTACTTGTTCACTGGGGTACACCTGATGACGTTACTGGCGCGCGGTGTAGACCAGACATTCCTACCTGACCCTCCGTTTTAGGCCCGGTATCCCCACCTGATGCTCCGTTGTTGGCCTGGCACCCCTACCCGATATGCTGGGGTAGTACCGGTACCCCCACCGGTACTCTGCGGTAGTATTGGTACACCCACCGGTACTCCAGGCTAGTACCTGAACCCTTACTGGTTCGCTGGGGTACACCTGCTGACCTTACGGGCGTGCTCTGTAGACCAGACATTCCTACCTGACCCTCCAGGCTAGGCCCGGTATCCCTACCTGATGCTCTGCGGTAGGCCTGGCCCCGTACCCGACAATCTGGGGTAGTACCGGTACACCCAGAAGTACTCCGCGGTAATTTTGCTATACCCACCGGTACTCCTGGATTGTACTGGAACCCTTACTGGTGCGCCGGGTTACACGTGCTGACCCTATGGGCTCGCCGCTTTACGCCCACCCTTCCTACCTGACCCTCTGGGGTAGGCCTGGTATACCTACCCGATGTTTCGAGGTAGAACCGGTTCCCCCACCGGTACTCTGGGGTTGGAACGGAACCCTTTGTGATGCGCCAGAGAACACCAGCTGTCCCTTCGTGCGCGCTGGACTAGACCCGGCCTCCCTACCGGACCCCAGAGGTTAGACCCGGTATCCCTACCTGATGCTCCGCATTAGGCTTGGCACCCCTACCCGATGTTCTGGGGTAGTACCGGTACCCCCACCGGTACTCCGCAGTAGTATAAGTACACCCACCGGTACTCCAGGGTAGTACCTGAACCCTTAATGGTTCACTGGGGTACACCTGCTGAACTTACGGGGGCGCGGTATAGACCAGACATTCCTACCTAACCCTCCAGGCTAGGCCCGGTATCCCTACCTGATGCTCTGCGGTAAGCCTGGCCCCCTACCGGACAATCTGGGTTAGTACCGTTACACCCACTGGTACTCCGCTGTAGTTTCGCTATACCTACCGGTACTCCTGGATTGTACCGGAACACTTACTGGTGCGCTGGGGTACACCTGCTGATCCTATGGGCGCCCCGCTTTACGCCCACCCTTCCTACCTGACCCGCCGGAGTAGGCCCGGTATAAGTACCTGATGTTTTGAGGTAGAACCTGTTCCCCCACCAGTACTCTGGGGTTGGAACGGAACCCTTTGTGATGCGCCAGAGAACACCAGCTGTCCCTTCGTGCGCGCTGGACTAGACGCGGCCTCCCTACCGGACCCCACAGGTTAGACCCGCTATCCCTACCTGATGCTCCGCATTAGGCTTGGCACCCATACCCTATGTTCTGGGGTAGTAGCGGTACACCCACCGTTATTCTGCCGTAGTATCGGTACACCCACCGGTACTCCGAGGTAGTACGTGAACCCTTACTGGTTCACTTGGGTACACCTGCTGACATTACTGGCGCGCGGTGTAGACCAGACATTCCTACCTGACCCTCCATGTTAGGCACGGTATCCCTACCTGATGCTCCGTTGTTGGCCTGGCACCCATACCTGATATTCTGGGGTACTACCGGTACCCCCACCGGTACTCTGAAGTAGTATCGGTACACCCACCGGTACTCCAGGGTTGTACCTGAACCCTTACTGGTTCGCTGCAGTACACCTGCTGAACTTATGGGGGCGCGGTATAGACCAGACATTCCTACCTGACCCTCCAGGCTAGGCCCGGTATCCCTACCTGATGCTCTGCGGTAGGCCTGGCCCCCTACCCGACAATCTGGGGTAGTACCGGTACACCCACTGGTACTCCGCGGTAGTTTTGCTATACCCACCGGTACTCCTGGATTTTACCGGAACACTTCCTGTTGCGCCGGGGTACACCTGCTGACCCTACGGGCGCGCCGCTTTACGCCCACCCTTCCTACCTGACCCGCCGGAGTAGGCCCGGTATTCCTACCCGATGTTTCGAGGTAGAACCCGTTCCCCCACCAGTACTCTGGGGTAGGAACGGAACCCTTTGTGATGCGCCAGAGAACACCAGCTGTCCCTTCGTGCGCGCTGGACTAGACCCGGCCTCCCTACCATACCCCAGAGGTTAGACCCGGTATCCCTACCTGATGCTCCGCATTAGGCTTGGCACCCATACCCGATCTTCTATGGTAGTAGCGGTACCCCCACCGTTACTCTGCGGTAGTATCGGTACACCCACCGGTACTCGAGGTAGTACGTGAACCCTTACTGGTTCACTGGGGTACACATGCTGACATTACTGGCGCGCGGTGTAGACCAGACATTCCTACCTGACCCTCCGTGTTAGGCCCGGTATCCCTACCTGATGCTCCATTGTTGGCCTGGCACCCCTACCCGATATGCTGGGGTAGTACCGGTACCCCCACCGGTACTCTGCAGTAGTATCGGTACACCCACCGGTACTCCAGGGTAGTACCTGAACCCTTACTGGTTCGCTGCGGTACACCTGCTGAACTTACGGGCCCGCGGTATAGACCAGACATTCCTACCTGACCTTCCAGGCTAGGCCCGGTATCCCTACCTGATACTCTGCGGTAGGCCTGGCCCCCTACCCGACAATCTGGGTTAGTACCGGTACACCCACTGGTACTCCGCGGTACTTATGCTATACCCACCGGTACTCCTGGATTTTACCGGAACACTTACTGGTGCGCCGGGGTACACCTGCTGACCCTTCGGGCGCGACGCTTTACGCCCACCCTTCCTACCTGACCCGCCGGAGTAGACCCGGTATTCCTACTCGATGTTTCGAGGTAGAACCGGTTCCCCCACCGGTACTCTGGGGTTGGAACGGAACCCTTTGTGATGCGCCAGAGAACACCAGCTGTCCCTTGGTGCGCGCTGGACTAGACCCGGCCTCCCTACCGGACCCCACAGGTTAGACCCGGTATCCCTACCTGATGCTCCGCATTAGGCTTGGCACCCATACCCGATCTTCTGTGGTAGTAGCGGTACCCCCACCGTTACTCTGCGGTAGTATCGGTACACCCACCGGTACTCCGAGGTAGTACGTGAACCCTTACTGGTTCACTGGGGTACACCTGCTGACATTACTGGCGCGCGGTGTAGACCAGACATTCCTACCTGACCCTCCGTGTTAGGCCCGGTATCCCTACCTGATGCTCCATTGTTGGCCTGGCACCCATTCCTGATATTCTGGGGTAGTACCGGTACCCCCACCGGTACTCTGCGGTAGTATCGGTACACCCACCGGTACTCCAGGCTAGTACCTGAACCCTTACTGGATCGCTGCGGTACACCTGCTGAACTTACGGGCCCGCGGTATAGACCAGACATTCCTACCTGACCCTCCAGGCTAGGCCCGGTATCCCTACCTGATGCTCTGCGGTAGGCCTGGCCCCCTACCCGACAATCTGGGTTTGTACCGGTACACCCACTGGTACTCCGCAGTAGTTTTGCTATACCCACCGGTACTCCTGGATTTTACCGGAACCCTTACTGGTGCGCCGGCGTACACCTGCTGACCCTACGGGCACACTGCTTTGGACCCACCCTTCCTACCTGACCCGCCGGGGTAGGCCTGGTATACCTACCCGATGTTTTGAGGTAGAACCAGTTCCCCCACCGGTACTCTGGGTTTGGAACGGAACTCTTTGTGATGCACCAGAGAACACCAGCTGTCCCTTCGTGCATGCTGGACTAGACCTGGCCTCCCTACCGGACCCCACAGGTTAGACCCGCTATCCCTACCTGATGCTCCGCATTAGGCTTGGCACCCATACCCGATGTTCTGGGGTAGTAGCGGTACCCCCACCGTTACTCTGCGGTAGTATCGGTACACCCACCGGTACTCGAGGGCAGTTCCTGAACCCTTACTGGTTCGCTGGGGTACACCTGCTGACCTTACGGGCGTGCTTTGTAGACCAGACATTCCTACCTGACCCTCCAGGCTAGGCCCGGTATCCCTACCTGATGCTCTGCGGTAGGCCTGGCCCCCTACCCGACAATCTGGGGTAGTATCGGGACACACAGAGGTACTCCGCGGTACTTTTGCTATACCCACCGGTACTCCTGGATTGTACCGGAACCCTTACTGGTGATCCGGGGTACAACTGCTGACCCTATGGGCTCGCCGCTTTACGCCCACCCTTCCTACCTGACCCTCCGGGGTAGGCCTGGTATACCTACCAAATGTTTCGAGGTAGAACCGGTTCCCCCACCGGTACTCTGGGGTTGGAACGGAACCCTTTGTGATGCGCCAGAGAACACCAGCTGTCCCTTCGTGCGCTCTGGACTAGACCCGGCCTCCCTACCGGACCCCACAGGTTAGACCCGCTATCCCTACCTGATGCTCCGCATTAGGCTTGGCACCCATACCCGATGTTCTGGGGTAGTAGCGGTACTCCCACCGTTACTCTGCGGTAGTATCGGTACACCCACCGGTACTCCGGGGTAGTACGTGAACCCTTACTGGTTCACTGGGGTACACCTGATGACGTTACGGGCAAACGGTATAGACCAGACATTCCTACCTGACCCTCCTTGTTAGTCCCGGTATCCCTACCTGATGCTCCGTTGTTGGCCTGGCACCCCTACCCGATATGCTGGGGTAGTACCGGTACCCCCACCGGTACTCTGCGGTAGTATTGCTACACCCACCGGTACTCCAGGGTAATACCTGAACACTTACTGGTTCGCTGGGGTACACCTGCTGACCTTACGGGCGTGCTCTGTAGACCAGACATTCCTACCTGACCCTCCAGGCTAGGCCCGGTATCCCTACCTGATGCTCTGCGGTAGGCCTGGCTCCCTACCCGACAATCTGGGGTAGTACCGGTACACCCAGAGGTACTCCGCGGTAATTTTGCTATACCCACCGGTACTCCTGGATTGTACCGGAACCCTTACTGGTGCGCCAGGTTACACCTGCTGACCCTATGGGCTCGCCCCTTTACGCCCACCCTTCCTACCTGA
This sequence comes from Astur gentilis, assembly GCF_929443795.1. Classification (NCBI taxonomy): domain Eukaryota; kingdom Metazoa; phylum Chordata; class Aves; order Accipitriformes; family Accipitridae; genus Astur; species Astur gentilis. The sequence continues at coordinate 4,182,675 of NW_026060868.1, read as the reverse complement.
CCCTCCGGGGTAGGCCTGGTATACCTACCCGATGTTTCGAGGTAGAACCGGTTCCCCACCGGTACTCTGGGGTTGGAACGGAACCCTTCGTGATGCGCCAGAGAACACCAGCTGTCCCTTCGTGCGCGCTGGACTAGACCCGGCCTCCCTACCGGACCCCACAGGTTAGACCCGGTATCCCTACCTGATGCTCCGCATTAGGCTTGGCACCCATACCCGATCTTCTGCGATAGTAGCGGTACCCCCACCGTTACTCTGCGGTAGTATCGGTACACCCACCGGTACTCCGGGGTAGTACGTGAACCCTTACTGGTTCACTGGGGTACACCTGATGACGTTACAGGCACGCGGTATAGAACATACATTCTTCCTGACCCTCAGTGTTAGTCCCGGTATCCCTATCTGATGCTCTGTTGTTGGCCTGGCACCCCTACCCGATATGCTGGGGTAGTACCGGTACCCCCACCGGTACTCTGCGGTAGTATTGGTACACCCACCGGTACTCCAGGGTAGTACCTGAACCCTTACTGGTTCGCTGGGGTACACCTGCTGACCTTACGGGCATGCTCTGTAGACCAGACATTCCTACCTGACCCTCCAGGCTAGGCCCGGTATCCCTACCTGATGCTCTGCGGTAGGCCTGGCCCCCTACCCGACAATCTGGGGTAGTACCGGTACACCCAGAGGTACTCCGTGGTAATTTTTCTATACCCACCGGTACTCCTGAATTGTACTGGAACCCTTACTGGTGCGCCAGGTTACACCTGCTGACCCTATGGGCTCGCCCCTTTACGCCCACCCTTCCTACCTGACCCTCCGGGGTAGGCCTGGTATACCTACCCGATGTTTCGAGGTAGAACCGGTTCCCCCACCGGTACTCTGGGTTTGGAACGGAACCCTTTGTGATGCACCAGTGAACACCAGCTGTCCCTTCGTGCGCGCTGGACTAGACCTGGCCTCCCTACCGGACCCCACATGTTACACCCGGTATCCCTACCTGATGCTCCGCATTAGGCTTGGCACCCATACCCGATGTTCTGGGGTAGTAGCGGTACCCCCACCGTTACTCTGCGGTAGTATCGGTACACCCACCGGTACTCCAGGGCAGTACCTGAAGCCTTACTGGTTCGCTGGGGTACACCTGCTGACCTTACGGGCGTGCTCTGTAGACCAGACATTCCTACCTGACCCTCCAGGTTAGGCCCGGTACCCCTACCTGATGCTCTGCGGTAGGCCTGGCCCCGTACCCGACAATCTGGGGTAGTACCGGTACACCCAGAAGTACTCCGCGGTAATTTTGCTATACCCACCGGTACTCCTGGATTGTACTGGAACCCTTACTGGTGCGCCGGGTTACACGTGCTGACCCTATGGGCTCGCCGCTTTACGCCCACCCTTCCTACCTGACCCTCTGGGGTAGGCCTGGTATACCTACCCGATGTTTCGAGCTAGAACCGGTTCCCCCGCCGGTACTCTGGGGTTGGAACGGAACCCTTTGTGATGCGCCAGAGAACACCAGCTGTCCCTTCGTGCGCGCTGGACTAGACGCGGCCTCCCTACCGGACCCCACAGGTTAGACCCGGTATCCCTACCTGATGCTCCGCATTAGGCTTGGCACCCCTACCCGATATGCTGGGGTAGTACCGGTACCCCCACCGGTACTCTGCAGTAGTATCGGTACACCCACCGGTACTCCAGGGTAGTACCTGAACCCTTAATGGTTCACTGGGGTACACCTGCTGAACTTACGGGGGCGCGGTATAGACCAGACATTCCTACCTAACCCTCCAGGCTAGGCCCGGTATCCCTACCTGATGCTCTGCGGTAAGCCTGGCCCCCTACCGGACAATCTGGGTTAGTACCGTTACACCCACTGGTACTCCGCTGTAGTTTCGCTATACCTACCGGTACTCCTGGATTGTACCGGAACACTTACTGGTGCGCTGGGGTACACCTGCTGATCCTATGGGCGCCCCGCTTTACGCCCACCCTTCCTACCTGACCCGCCGGAGTAGGCCCGGTATAATTACCTGATGTTTTGAGGTAGAACCGGTTCCCCCACCAGTACTCTGGGGTTGGAACGGAACCCTTTGTGATGCGCCAGAGAACACCAGCTGTCCCTTCGTGCGCGCTGGACTAGACCCGGCCTCCCTACCGGACCCCACAGGTTAGACCCGGTATCCCTACCTGATGCTCCGCATTAGGCTTGGCACCCATACCCTATGTTCTGGGGTAGTAGCGGTACACCCACCGTTATTCTGCCGTAGTATCGGTACACCCACCGGTACTCCGAGGTAGTACGTGAACCCTTACTGGTTCACTGGGGTACACCTGCTGACATTACTGGCGCGCGGTGTAGACCAGACATTCCTACCTGACCCTCCATGTTAGGCCCGGTATCCCTACCTGATGCTCCATTGTTGGCCTGGCACCCCTACCCGATATGCTGGGGTAGTTCCGGTACCCTCACCGGTACTCTGCAGTAGTATCGTTACACCCACCGGTACTCCAGGGTAGTACCTGAACCCTTACTGGTTCGCTGCGGTACACCTGCTGAACTTACGGGCCCGCGGGATAGACCAGACATTCCTACCTGACCTTCCAGGCTAGGCCCGGTATCCCTACCTGATACTCTGCGGTAGGCCTGGCCCCCTACCCGACAATCTGGGTTAGTACAGGTACACCCACTGGTACTCCGCGGTACTTATGCTATACCCACCGGTACTCCTGGATTATACCGGAACCCTTACTGGTGCGCCGGGGTACACCTGCTGACCCTTCGGGCGCGACGCTTTACGCCCACCCTTCCTACCTGACCCGCCGGAGTAGACCCGGTATTCCTACTCGATGTTGCGAGGTAGAACCGGTTCCCCCACCAGTACTCTGGGGTTGGAACGGAACCCTTTGTGATGCGCCAGAGAACACCAGCTGTACCTTCGTGCGCGCTGGACTAGACCCGGCCTCCCTACCGGACCCCACAGGTTAGACCCGGTATCCCTACCTGATGCTCCGCATTAGGCTTGGCACCCATACCCGATCTTCTGCGGTAGTAGCGGTACCCCCACCGTTACTCTGCGGTAGTATCGGTACACCCACCGGTACTCCGAGGTAGTACGTGAACCCTTACTGGTTCACTGGGGTACACCTGCTGACATTACTGGCGCGCGGTGTAGACCAGACATTCCTACCTGACCCTCCGTGTTAGGCCCGGTATCCCTACCTGATGCTCCATTGTTGGCCTGGCACCCATTCCTGATATTCTGGGGTAGTACCGGTACCCCCACCGGTACTCCGCAGTTGTATCGTTACACCCACCGGTACTCCAGGCTAGTACCTGAACCCTTAATGGATCGCTGCGGTACACCTGCTGAACTTACGGGCCCGCGGTATAGACCACACATTCCTACCTGACCCTCCAGGCTAGGCCCGGTATCCCTACCTGATGCTCTGCGGTAGGCCTGGCCCCCTACCCGACAATCTGGGTTTGTACCGGTACACCCACTGGTACTCCGCAGTAGTTTTGCTATACCCACCGGTACTCCTGGATTGTACCGGAACCCTTACTGGTGCGCCGGGTTACACCTGCTGACGCTATGGGCTCGCCGCTTTACGCCCACCCTTCCTACCTGACCCGCCGGGGTAGGCCTGGTATACATACCCGATGTTTCGAGGTAGAACCGGTTCCCCCACCGGTACTCTGGGTTTGGAACGGAACCCTTTGTGATGCGCCAGAGAACACCAGCTGTCCCTTCGTGCGCTCTGGACTAGACCCGGCCTCCCTACCGGACTCCACAGGTTAGACCCGCTATCCCTACCTGATGCTCCGCATTAGGCTTGGCACCCATACCCGATGTTCTGGGGTAGTAGCGGTACCCCCACCGTTACTCTGCGGTAGTATCGGTACACCCACCGGTACTCCGGGGTAGTACGTGAACCCTTACTGGTTCACTGGGGTACACCTGCTGACGTTACTGGTGCGCGGTGTAGACCAGACATTCCTACCTGACCCTCCGTTTTAGGCCCGGCATCCCTACCTGATGCTCCGTTGTTGGCCTGGCACCCCTACCCGATATGCTGGTGTAGTACCGGTACCCCCACCGGTACTCTGCGGTAGTATTGGTACACCCACCGGTTCTCCAGGGCAGTACCTGAACACTTACTGGTTCGCTGGGGTACACCTGCTGACCTTACGGGCGTGCTCTGTAGACCAGACATTGCTACCTGACCCTCCAGGCTAGGCCCGGTATCCCTACCTTATCCTCTGCGGTAGGCCTGGCCCCCTACCCGACAATCTGGGGTAGTACCGGTACACCCACAGGTACTCCGCGGTACTTTTGCTATACCCACCGGTACTCCTGGATTTTACCGGAACCCTTACTGGTGCGCCGGGGTACACCTGCTGACCCTACGGGCACACTGCTTTGGACCCACCCTTCCTAACTGACCCGCCGGGGTAGGTCTGGTATACATACCCGATGTTTCGAGGTAGAACCGGTTCCCCCACCGGTACTCTGGGTTTGGAACGGAACCCTTTCTGATGCGCCAGAGAACACCAGCTGTCCCTTCGTGCGCTCTGGACTAGACCCGGCCTCCCTACCGGACTCCACAGGTTAGACCCGCTATCCCTACCTGATGCTCCGCATTAGGCTTGGCACCCATACCCGATGTTCTGGGGTAGTAGCGGTACCCCCACCGTTACTCTGCGGTAGTATCGGTACACGCACCGGTACTCCGGGGTAGTACGTGAACCCTTACTGGTTCACTGGGGTACACCTGCTGACGTTACTGGTGCGCGGTGTAGACCAGACATTCCTACCTGACCCTCCGTTTTAGGCGCGGCATCCCTACCTGATGCTCCGTTGTTGGCCTGGCACCCCTACCCGATATGCTGGGGTAGTACCGCTACCCCCACCGGTACTCTGCGGTAGTATTGGTACACCCACCGGTACTCCAGGGCAGTACGTGAACACTTACTGGTTCGCTGGGGTACACCTGCTGACCTTACGGGCGTGCTCTGTAGACCAGACATTGCTACCTGACCCTCCAGGCTAGGCCCGGTATCCCTACCTGATCCTCTGCGGTAGGCCTGGCCCCCTACCCGACAATCTGGGGTAGTACCGGTACACCCACAGGTACTCCGCGGTACTTTTGCTATACCCACCGGTACTCCTGGATTGTACCGGAACCCTTACTGGTGCGCCGGGGTACACCTGCTGACCCTATGGGCTCGCCGCTTTACGCCCACCCTTCCTACCTGACCCGCCGGGGTAGGCCTGGTATACCTACCCGATGTTTCGAGGTAGAACCGGTTCCCCCACCGGTACTCTGGGTTTGGAACGGAACCCTTTGTGATGCGCCAGAGAACACCAGCTGTCCCTTCGTGCGCACTGGACTAGACCCGGCCTCCCTACCGGACCCCACAGGTTAGACCCGCTATCCCTACCTGATGCTCCGCATTAGGCTTGGCACCCATACCCGATCTTCTGCGGTAGTAGCGGTACCCCCACCGTTACTCTGCGGTAGTATCGGTACACCCACCGGTACTCCGAGGTAGTACGTGAACCCTTACTGGTTCACTGGGTTACACCTGCTGAAGTTACTGGCGCGCGGTGTAGACCAGACATTCCTACCTGACCCTCCGTTTTAGGCCCGGCATCCCTACCTGATGCTCCGTTGTTGGCCTGGCACCCCTACCCGATATGCTGGGGTAGTACCGGTACCCCCACCGGTACTCTGCGGTAGTATTGGTACACCCACCGGTACTCCAGGGCAGTATGTGAACACTTACTGGTTCGCTGGGGTACACCTGCTGACCTTACGGGCGTGCTCTGTAGACCAGACATTGCTACCTGACCCTCCAGGCTAGGCCCGGTATCCCTACCTGATCATCTGCTGTAGGCCTGGCCCCCTACCCGACAATCTGGGGTAGTACCGGTACACCCACAGGTACTCCGCGGTACTTTTGCTATACCCACCGGTACTCCTGGATTGTACCGGAACCCTTACTGGTGCGCCGGGGTACACCTGCTGACCCTATGGGCTCGCCGCTTTACGCCCACCCTTCCTACCTGACCCGCCGGGGTAGGCCTGGTATACCTACCCGATGTTTCGAGGTAGAACCGGTTCCCCCACCGGTACTCTGGGTTTGGAACGGAACCCTTTGTGATGCGCCAGAGAACACCAGCTGTCCCTTCGTGCGCACTGGACTAGACCCGGCCTCCCTACCGGACCCCACAGGTTAGACCCGCTATCCCTACCTGATGCTCCGCATTAGGCTTGGCACCCATACCCGATCTTCTGCGGTAGTAGCGGTACCCCCACCGTTACTCTGCGGTAGTATCGGTACACCCACCGGTACTCCGGGGTAGTACGTGAACCCTTACTGGTTCACTGGGGTACACCTGCTGACGTTACTGGTGCGCGGTGTAGACCAGACATTCCTACCTGACCCTCCGTTTTAGGCGCGGCATCCCTACCTGATGCTCCGTTGTTGGCCTGGCACCCCTACCCGATATGCTGGGGTAGTACCGCTACCCCCACCGGTACTCTGCGGTAGTATTGGTACACCCACCGGTACTCCAGGGCAGTACATGAACACTTACTGGTTCGCTGGGGTACACCTGCTGACCTTACGGGCCTGCTGTGTAGACCAGACATTCCTACCTGACCCTCCAGGCTAGGCCCGGTATCCCTACCTGATGCTCTGTGGTAGGCCTGGCCCCCTACCCGACAATCTGGGGTAGTACCGGTACACCCACAGGTACTCCGCGGTACTTTTGCTATACCCACCGGTACTCCTGGATTGTACCGGAACCCGTACTGGTGCGCCGGGGTACACCTGCTGACCCTATGGGCTCGCCGCTTTACGCCCACCCTTCCTACCTGACCCGCCGGGGTAGGCCTGGTATACCTACCCGATGTTTCGAGGTAGAACCGGTTCCCCCACCGGTACTCTGGGTTTGGAACGGAACCCTTTGTGATGCGCCAGAGAACACCAGCTGTCCCTTCGTGCGCACTGGAATAGACCCGGCCTCCCTACCGGACCCCACAGGTTAGACCCGCTATCCCTACCTGATGCTCCGCATTAGGCTTGGCACCCATACCCGATCTTATGCGGTAGTAGCGGTACCCCCACCGTTACTCTGCGGTAGTATCGGTACACCCACCGGTACTCCGGGGTAGTACGTGAACCCTTACTGGTTCACTGGGGTACACCTGCTGACGTTACTGGCGCGCGGTGTAGACCAGACATTCCTACCTGACCCTCCGTTTTAGGCGCGGCATCCCTACCTGATGCTCCGTTGTTGGCCTGGCACCCCTACCCGATATGCTGGGGTAGTACCGGTACCCCCACCGGTACTCTGCGGTAGTATTGGTACACCCACCGGTACTCCAGGGCAGTACCTGAACACTTACTGGTTCGCTGGGGTACACCTGCTGACCTTACGGGCGTGCTGTGTAGACCAGACATTCCTACCTGACCCTCCAGGCTAGGCCCGGTATCCCTACCTGATGCTCTGCGGTAGGCCTGGCCCCCTACCCGACAATCTGGGGTAGTACCGGTACACCCACAGGTACTCCGCGGTATTTTGCTATACCCACCGGTACTCCTGGATTGTACCGGAACCCTTACTGGTGCGCCGGGTTACACCTGCTGACGCTATGGGCTCGCCGCTTTACGCCCACCCTTCCTACCTGACCCGCCGGGGTAGGCCTGGTATACATACCCGATGTTTCGAGGTAGAACCGGATCCCCCACCGGTACTCTGGGTTTGGAACGGAACCCTTTCTGATGCGCCAGAGAACACCAGCTGTCCCTTCGTGCGCGCTGGACTAGACCCGGCCTCCCTACCGGACTCCACAGGTTAGACCCGCTATCCCTACCTGATGCTCCGCATTAGGCTTGGCACCCATACCCGATGTTCTGGGGTAGTAGCGGTACCCCCACCGTTACTCTGCGGTAGTATCGGTACACCCACCGGTACTCCGGGGTAGTACGTGAACCCTTACTGGTTCACTGGGGTACACCTGCTGACGTTACTGGTGCGCGGTGTAGACCAGACATTCCTACCTGACCCTCCGTTTTAGGCGCGGCATCCCTACCTGATGCTCCGTTGTTGGCCTGGCACCCCTACCCGATATGCTGGGGTAGTACCGCTACCCCCACCGGTACTCTGCGGTAGTATTGGTACACCCACCGGTACTCCAGGGCAGTACGTGAACACTTACTGGTTCGCTGGGGTACACCTGCTGACCTTACGGGCGTGCTCTGTAGACCAGACATTGCTACCTGACCCTCCAGGCTAGGCCCGGTATCCCTACCTGATCCTCTGCGGTAGGCCTGGCCCCCTACCCGACAATCTGGGGTAGTACCGGTACACCCACAGGTACTCCGCGGTACTTTTGCTATACCCACCGGTACTCCTGGATTGTACCGGAACCCTTACTGGTGCGCCGGGTTACACCTGCTGACCCTATGGGCTCGCCGCTTTACGCCCACCCTTCCTACCTGACCCGCCGGGGTAGGCCTGGTATACCTACCCGATGTTTCGAGGTAGAACCGGTTCCCCCACCGGTACTCTGGGTTTGGAACGGAACCCTTTGTGATGCGCCAGAGAACACCAGCTGTCCCTTCGTGCGCACTGGACTAGACCCGGCCTCCCTACCGGACCCCACAGGTTAGACCCGCTATCCCTACCTGATGCTCCGCATTAGGCTTGGCACCCATACCCGATATTCTGCGGTAGTAGCGGTACCCCCACCGTTACTCTGCGGTAGTATCGGTACACCCACCGGTACTCCGAGGTAGTACGTGAACCCTTACTGGTTCACTGGGGTACACCTGCTGAAGTTACTGGCGCGCGGTGTAGACCAGACATTCCTACCTGACCCTCCGTTTTAGGCGCGGCATCCCTACCTGATGCTCCGTTGTTGGCCTGGCACCCCTACCCGATATGCTGGGGTAGTACCGGTACCCCCACCGGTACTCTGCGGTAGTATTGGTACACCCACCGGTACTCCAGGGCAGTACGTGAACACTTACTGGTTCGCTGGGGTACACCTGCTGACCTTACGGGCGTGCTCTGTAGACCAGACATTGCTACCTGACCCTCCAGGCTAGGCCCGGTATCCCTACCTGATCCTCTGCTGTAGGCCTGGCCCCCTACCCGACAATCTGGGGTAGTACCGGTACACCCACAGGTACTCCGCGGTACTTTTGCTATACCCACCGGTACTCCTGGATTGTACCGGAACCCTTACTGGTGCGCCGGGGTACACCTGCTGACCCTATGGGCTCGCCGCTTTACGCCCACCCTTCCTACCTGACCCGCCGGGGTAGGCCTGGTATACCTACCCGATGTTTCGAGGTAGAACCGGTTCCCCCACCGGTACTCTGGGTTTGGAACGGAACCCTTTGTGATGCGCCAGAGAACACCAGCTGTCCCTTCGTGCGCACTGGACTAGACCCGGCCTCCCTACCGGACCCCACAGGTTAGACCCGCTATCCCTACCTGATGCTCCGCATTAGGCTTGGCACCCATACCCGATCTTCTGCGGTAGTAGCGGTACCCCCACCGTTACTCTGCGGTAGTATCGGTACACCCACCGGTACTCCGGGGTAGTACGTGAACCCTTACTGGTTCACTGGGGTACACCTGCTGACGTTACTGGTGCGCGGTGTAGACCAGACATTCCTACCTGACCCTCCGTTTTAGGCGCGGCATCCCTACCTGATGCTCCGTTGTTGGCCTGGCACCCCTACCCGATATGCTGGGGTAGTACCGCTACCCCCACCGGTACTCTGCGGTAGTATTGGTACACCCACCGGTACTCCAGGGCAGTACCTGAACACTTACTGGTTCGCTGGGGTACACCTGCTAACCTTACGGGCCTGCTGTGTAGACCAGACATTCCTACCTGACCCTCCAGGCTAGGCCCGGTATCCCTACCTGATGCTCTGTGGTAGGCCTGGCCCCCTACCCGACAATCTGGGGTAGTACCGGTACACCCACAGGTACTCCGCGGTACTTTTGCTATACCCACCGGTACTCCTGGATTGTACCGGAACCCTTACTGGTGCGCCGGGGTACACCTGCTGACCCTATGGGCTCGCCGCTTTACGCCCACCCTTCCTACCTGACCCGCCGGGGTAGGCCTGGTATACCTACCCGATGTTTCGAGGTAGAACCGGTTCCCCCACCGGTACTCTGGGTTTGGAACGGAACCCTTTGTGATGCGCCAGAGAACACCAGCTGTCCCTTCGTGCGCACTGGAATAGACCCGGCCTCCCTACCGGACCCCACAGGTTAGACCCGCTATCCCTACCTGATGCTCCGCATTAGGCTTGGCACCCATACCCGATCTTCTGCGGTAGTAGCGGTACCCCCACCGTTACTCTGCGGTAGTATCGGTACACCCACCGGTACTCCGGGGCAGTTCCTGAACCCTTACTGGTTCGCTGGGGTACACCTGCTGACCTTACGGGCGTGCTCTGTAGACCAGACATTGCTACCTGACCCTCCAGGCTAGGCCCGGTATCCCTACCTGATGCTCTGCGGTAGGCCTGGCTCCCTACCCGACAATCTGGGGTAGTATCGGTACACACAGAGGTACTCCGCGGTAATATTGCTATACCCACCGGTACTCCTGGATGGTACCGGAACCCTTACTGGTGCGCCGGGGTACAACTGCTAAACCTACGGGCACACTGCTTTGGACCCACCCTTCCTACCTGACCCTCCGGGTTAGGCCTGGTATACCTACCCGATGTTTCGAGGTATAACCGGTTCCCCCACCGGTACTCTGGGGTTGGAACGGAACCCTTTCTGATGCGCCAGAGAACACCAGCTGTCCCTTCGTGCGCGCTGGACTAGACGCGGCCTCCCTACCGGACCCCACAGGTTAGACCCGCTATCCCTACCTGATGCTCCGCATTAGGCTTGGCACCCATACCCGATGTTCTGGGGTAGTAGCGGTACCCCCACCGTTACTCTGCGGTAGTATCGGTACACCCACCGGTACTACGGGGTAGTATGTGAACCCTTACTTGTTCACTGCGGTACACCTGATGACGTTACGGGCAAACGGTATAGACCAGACATTCCTACCTGACCCTCCGTGTTAGTCCCGGTATCCCTACCTGATGCTCCGTTGTTGGCCTGGCACCCCTACCCGATATGCTGGGGTAGTACCGGTACCCCCACCGGTACTCTGCGGTAGTATTGGTACACCCACCGGTACTCCAGGGTAGTACCTGAACCCTTACTGGTTCGCTGGGTTACACCTGCTGACCTTACGGGCGTGCTGGGTAGACAAGACACTCCTACCTGACCCTCCAGGCTAGGCCCGGTATCCCTACCTGATGCTCTGCGGTAGGCCTGGCCCCCTACCCGACAATCTGGGGTAGTACCGGTACACCCAGAGGTACTCCGCGGTAATTTTGCTATACCCACCGTTACTCCTGGATTGTACTGGAACCCTTACTGGTGCGCCAGGTTACACCTGCTGACCCTATGGGCTCGCCCCTTTACGCCCACCCTTCCTACCTGACCCTCCGGGGTAGACCTGGTACACCTACCCGATGTTTCGAGGTAGAACCGGTTCCCCCACCGGTACTCTGGGGTTGGAACGGAACCCTTTGTGATGCGCCAGAGAACACCAGCTGTCCCTTCGTGCGCGCTGGACTAGACCCGGCCTCCCTACCGGACCCCACAGGTTAGACCCGCTATCCCTACCTGATGCTCCGCATTAGGCTTGGCACCCATACCCTATGTTCTGGGGTAGTAGCGGTACCCCCACCGTTACTCTGCGGTAGTATCGGTACACCCACCGGTACTCCGGGGTAGTACGTGAACCCTTACTGGTTCACTGGGCTACACCTGATGACGTTACGGGCAAACGGTATAGACCAGACATTCCTACCTGACCCTCGGTGTTAGTCCCGGTATCCCTACCTGATGCTCCGTTGTTGGCCTGGCACCCCTACCCGATATGATGGGGTAGTACCGGTACCCCCACAGGTACTCTGCGGTAGTATTGGTACACCCACCGGTACTCCAGGGTAGTACCTGAACCCTTACTGGTTCGCTGGGGTACACCTGCTGACCTTACGGACGTGCTCTGTAGACCAGACATTCCTACCTGACCCTCCAGGCTAGGCCCGGTATCCCTACCTGATGCTCTGCGGTAGGTCTGGCCCCCTACCCGACAATCTGGGGTAGTACCGGTACACCCACAGGTACTCCGCGGTATTTTGCTATACCCACCGGTACTCCTGGATTGTACCGGAACCCTTACTGGTGCGCCGGGTTACACCTGCTGACGCTATGGGCTCGCCGCTTTACGCCCACCCTTCCTACCTGACCCGCCGGGGTAGGCCTGGTATACATACCCGATGTTTCGAGGTAGAACCGGTTCCCCCACCGGTACTCTGGGTTTGGAACGGAACTCTTTCTGATGCGCCAGAGAACACCAGCTGTCCCTTCGTGCGCGCTGGACTAGACCCGGCCTCCCTACCGGACTCCACAGGTTAGACCCGCTATCCCTACCTGATGCTCCGCATTAGGCTTGGCACCCATACCCGATGTTCTGGGGTAGTAGCGGTACCCCCACCGTTACTCTGCGGTAGTATCGGTACACCCACCGGTACTCCGGGGTAGTACGTGAACCCTTACTGGTTCACTGGGGTACACCTGCTGACGTTACTGGCGCGAGGTGTAGACCAGACATTCCTACCTGACCCTCCGTTTTAGGCCCGGCATCCCTACCTGATGCTCCGTTGTTGGCCTGGCACCCCTACCCGATATGCTGGAGTAGTACCGGTACCCCCACCGGTACTCTGCGGTAGTATTGGTACACCCACCGGTACTCCAGGGCAGTACCTGAACCCTTACTGGTTCGCTGGGGTACACCTGCTGACCTTACGGGCGTGCTCTGTAGACCAGACATTGCTACCTGACCCTCCAGGCTAGGCCCGGTATCCCTACCTGATCCTCTGCGGTAGGCCTGGCCCCCTACCCGACAATCTGGGGTAGTACCGGTACACCCACAGGTACTCCGCGGTACTTTTGCTATACCCACCGGTACTCCTGGATTTTACCGGAACCCTTACTGGTGCGCCGGGGTACACCTGCTGACCCTACGGGCACACTGCTTTGGACCCACCCTTCCTAACTGACCCGCCGGGGTAGGTCTGGTATACCTACCCGATGTTTCGAGCTAGAACCGGTTCCCCCACCGGTACTCTGGGGTTGGAACGGAACCCTTTGTGATGCGCCAGAGAACACCAGCTGTCCCTTCGTGCGCGCTGGACTAGACCCGGCCTCTCTACCGGACCCCACAGGTTAGACCCGCTATCCCTACCTGATGCTCCGCATTAGGCTTGGCACCCATACCCTATGTTCTGGGGTAGTAGCGGTACCCCCACCGTTACTCTGCGGTAGTATCGGTACACCCACCGGTACTCCGGGGTAGTACGTGAACCCTTACTGGTTCACTGGGCTACACCTGATGACGTTACGGGCAAACGGTATAGACCAGACATTCCTACCTGACCCTCCGTGTTAGTCCCGGTATCCCTACCTGATGCTCCGTTGTTGGCCTGGCACCGCTACCCGATATGCTGGGGTAGTACCGGTACCCCCACCGGTACTCTGCGGTAGCATTGGTACACCCACCGTTACTCCAGGGTAGTACCTGAACCCTTACTGGTTCGCTGGGGTACACCTGCTGACCTTACGGACGTGCTCTGTAGACCAGACATTCCTACCTGACCCTCCAGGCTAGGCCCGGTATCCCTACCTGATGCTCTGCGGTAGGTCTGGCCCCCTACCCGACAATCTGGGGTAGTACCGGTACACCCACAGGTACTCCGCGGTATTTTGCTATACCCACCGGTACTCCTGGATTGTACCGGAACCCTTACTGGTGCGCCGGGTTACACCTGCTGACGCTATGGGCTCGCCGCTTTACGCCCACCCTTCCTACCTGACCCGCCGGGGTAGGCCTGGTATACATACCCGATGTTTCGAGGTAGAACCGGTTCCCCCACCGGTACTCTGGGTTTGGAACGGAACCCTTTCTGATGCGCCAGAGAACACCAGCTGTCCCTTCGTGCGCTCTGGACTAGACCCGGCCTCCCTACCGGACTCCACAGGTTAGACCCGCTATCCCTACCTGATGCTCCGCATTAGGCTTGGCACCCATACCCGATGTTCTGGGGTAGTAGCGGTACCCCCACCGTTACTCTGCGGTAATATCGGTACACCCACCGGTACTCCGGGGTAGTAAGTGAACCCTTACTGGTTCACTGGGGTACACCTGATGACGTTACGGGCAAACGGTATAGACCACACATTCCTACCTGACCCTCCGTGTTAGTCCCGGTATCCCTACCTGATGCTCCGTTGTTGGCCTGGCACCCCTACCCGATATGCTGGGGTAGTACCGGTACCCCCACCGGTACTCTGCGGTAGTATTGGTACACCCACCGGTACTCCAGGGCAGTACCTGAACACTTACTGGTTCGCTGGGGTACACCTGCTGACCATACGGGCCTGCTGTGTAGACCAGACATTCCTACCTGACCCTCCAGGCTAGGCCCGGTATCCCTACCTGATGCTCTGTGGTAGGCCTGGCCCCCTACCCGACAATCTGGGGTAGCACCGGTACACGCACAGGTACTCCGCGGTAATTTTGCTATACCCACCGGTACTCCTGGATTGTACCGGAACCCTTACTGGTGCGCCGGGTTACACCTGCTGATCCTATGGGCTCGCCACTTTACGCCCACCCTTCCTACCTGACCCTCCGGGGTAGGCCTGGTATACCTACCCGATGTTTCGAGGTATAACCGGTTCCCCCACCGGTACTCTGGGGTTGGAACGGAACCCTTTGTGATGCACCAGTGAACACCAGCTGTCCCTTCGTGCGCGCTGGACTAGACCTGGCCTCCCTACCGGACCCCACATGTTACACCCGGTATCCCTACCTGATGCTCCGCATTAGGCTTGGCACCCATACCCGATGTTCTGGGGTAGTAGCGCTACCCCCACCGTTACTCTGCGGTAGTATTGGTACACCCACCGGTACTCCAGGGCAGTACCTGAACCCTTACTGGTTCACTGGGCTACACCTGATGACGTTACGGGCAAACGGTATAGACCAGACATTCCTACCTGACCCTCGGTGTTAGTCCCGGTATCCCTACCTGATGCTCCGTTGTTGGCCTGGCACCCCTACCCGATATGCTGGGGTAGTACCGGTACCCCCACAGGTACTCTGCGGTAGTATTGGTACACCCACCGGTACTCCAGGGTAGTACCTGAACCCTTACTGGTTCGCTGGGGTACACCTGCTGACCTTACGGACGTGCTCTGTAGACCAGACATTCCTACCTGACCCTCCAGGCTAGGCCCGGTATCCCTACCTGATGCTCTGCGGTAGGTCTGGCCCCCTACCCGACAATCTGGGGTAGTACCGGTACACCCACAGGTACTCCGCGGTATTTTGCTATACCCACCGGTACTCCTGGATTGTACCGGAACCCTTACTGGTGCGCCGGGTTACACCTGCTGACGCTATGGGCTCGCCGCTTTACGCCCACCCTTCCTACCTGACCCGCCGGGGTAGGCCTGGTATACATACCCGATGTTTCGAGGTAGAACCGGTTCCCCCACCGGTACTCTGGGTTTGGAACGGAACCCTTTCTGATGCGCCAGAGAACACCAGCTGTCCCTTCGTGCGCTCTGGACTAGACCCGGCCTCCCTACCGGACTCCACAGGTTAGACCCGCTATCCCTACCTGATGCTCCGCATTAGGCTTGGCACCCATACCCGATGTTCTGGGGTAGTAGCGGTACCCCCACCGTTACTCTGCGGTAGTATCGGTACACCCACCGGTACTCCGGGGTAGTACGTGAACCCTTACTGGTTCACTGGGGTACACCTGCTGACGTTACTGGCGCGAGGTGTAGACCAGACATTCCTACCTGACCCTCCGTTTTAGGCCCGGCATCCCTACCTGATGCTCCGTTGTTGGCCTGGCACCCCTACCCGATATGCTGGAGTAGTACCGGTACCCCCACCGGTACTCTGCGGTAGTATTGGTACACCCACCGGTACTCCAGGGCAGTACCTGAACCCTTACTGGTTCGCTGGGGTACACCTGCTGACCTTACGGGCGTGCTCTGTAGACCAGACATTGCTACCTGACCCTCCAGGCTAGGCCCGGTATCCCTACCTGATCCTCTGCGGTAGGCCTGGCCCCCTACCCGACAATCTGGGGTAGTACCGGTACACCCACAGGTACTCCGCGGTACTTTTGCTATACCCACCGGTACTCCTGGATTTTACCGGAACCCTTACTGGTGCGCCGGGGTACACCTGCTGACCCTACGGGCACACTGCTTTGGACCCACCCTTCCTAACTGACCCGCCGGGGTAGGTCTGGTATACCTACCCGATGTTTCGAGCTAGAACCGGTTCCCCCACCGGTACTCTGGGGTTGGAACGGAACCCTTTGTGATGCGCCAGAGAACACCAGCTGTCCCTTCGTGCGCGCTGGACTAGACCCGGCCTCCCTACTGGACCCCACAGGTTAGACCCGCTATCCCTACCTTATGCTCCGCATTAGGCTTGGCACCCATACCCTATGTTCTGGGGTAGTAGCGGTACCCCCACCGTTACTCTGCGGTAGTATCGGTACACCCACCGGTACTCCGGGGTAGTACGTGAACCCTTACTGGTTCACTGGGCTACACCTGATGACGTTACGGGCAAACGGTATAGACCAGACATTCCTACCTGACCCTCCGTGTTAGTCCCGGTATCCCTACCTGATGCTCCGTTGTTGGCCTGGCACCGCTACCCGATATGCTGGGGTAGTACCGGTACCCCCACCGGTACTCTGCGGTAGCATTGGTACACCCACCGTTACTCCAGGGTAGTACCTGAACCCTTACTGGTTCGCTGGGGTACACCTGCTGACCTTACGGACGTGCTCTGTAGACCAGACATTCCTACCTGACCCTCCAGGCTAGGCCCGGTATCCCTACCTGATGCTCTGCGGTAGGTCTGGCCCCCTACCCGACAATCTGGGGTAGTACCGGTACACCCACAGGTACTCCGCGGTATTTTGCTATACCCACCGGTACTCCTGGATTGTACCGGAACCCTTACTGGTGCGCCGGGTTACACCTGCTGACGCTATGGGCTCGCCGCTTTACGCCCACCCTTCCTACCTGACCCGCCGGGGTAGGCCTGGTATACATACCCGATGTTTCGAGGTAGAACCGGTTCCCCCACCGGTACTCTGGGTTTGGAACGGAACCCTTTCTGATGCGCCAGAGAACACCAGCTGTCCCTTCGTGCGCTCTGGACTAGACCCGGCCTCCCTACCGGACTCCACAGGTTAGACCCGCTATCCCTACCTGATGCTCCGCATTAGGCTTGGCACCCATACCCGATGTTCTGGGGTAGTAGCGGTACCCCCACCGTTACTCTGCGGTAATATCGGTACACCCACCGGTACTCCGGGGTAGTAAGTGAACCCTTACTGGTTCACTGGGGTACACCTGATGACGTTACGGGCAAACGGTATAGACCACACATTCCTACCTGACCCTCCGTGTTAGTCCCGGTATCCCTACCTGATGCTCCGTTGTTGGCCTGGCACCCCTACCCGATATGCTGGGGTAGTACCGGTACCCCCACCGGTACTCTGCGGTAGTATTGGTACACCCACCGGTACTCCAGGGCAGTACCTGAACACTTACTGGTTCGCTGGGGTACACCTGCTGACCATACGGGCCTGCTGTGTAGACCAGACATTCCTACCTGACCCTCCAGGCTAGGCCCGGTATCCCTACCTGATGCTCTGTGGTAGGCCTGGCCCCCTACCCGACAATCTGGGGTAGCACCGGTACACGCACAGGTACTCCGCGGTAATTTTGCTATACCCACCGGTACTCCTGGATTGTACCGGAACCCTTACTGGTGCGCCGGGTTACACCTGCTGACCCTATGGGCTCGCCACTTTACGCCCACCCTTCCTACCTGACCCTCCGGGGTAGGCCTGGTATACCTACCCGATGTTTCGAGGTAGAACCGGTTCCCCCACCGGTACTCTGGGGTTGGAACGGAACCCTTTCTGATGCGCCAGAGAACACCAGCTGTCCCTTCGTGCGCTCTGGACTAGACCCGGCCTCCCTACCGGACTCCACAGGTTAGACCCGCTATCCCTACCTGATGCTCCGCATTAGGCTTGGCACCCATACCCGATGTTCTGGGGTAGTAGCGGTACCCCCACCGTTACTCTGCGGTAGTATCGGTACACCCACCGGTACTCCGGGGTAGTACGTGAACCCTTACTGGTTCACTGGGGTACACCTGCTGACGTTACTGGCGCGAGGTGTAGACCAGACATTCCTACCTGACCCTCCGTTTTAGGCCCGGCATCCCTACCTGATGCTCCGTTGTTGGCCTGGCACCCCTACCCGATATGCTGGAGTAGTACCGGTACCCCCACCGGTACTCTGCGGTAGTATTGGTACACCCACCGGTACTCCAGGGCAGTACCTGAACCCTTACTGGTTCGCTGGGGTACACCTGCTGACCTTACGGGCGTGCTCTGTAGACCAGACATTGCTACCTGACCCTCCAGGCTAGGCCCGGTATCCCTACCTGATCCTCTGCGGTAGGCCTGGCCCCCTACCCGACAATCTGGGGTAGTACCGGTACACCCACAGGTACTCCGCGGTACTTTTGCTATACCCACCGGTACTCCTGGATTTTACCGGAACCCTTACTGGTGCGCCGGGGTACACCTGCTGACCCTACGGGCACACTGCTTTGGACCCACCCTTCCTAACTGACCCGCCGGGGTAGGTCTGGTATACCTACCCGATGTTTCGAGCTAGAACCGGTTCCCCCACCGGTACTCTGGGGTTGGAACGGAACCCTTTGTGATGCGCCAGAGAACACCAGCTGTCCCTTCGTGCGCGCTGGACTAGACCCGGCCTCCCTACCGGACCCCACAGGTTAGACCCGCTATCCCTACCTGATGCTCCGCATTAGGCTTGGCACCCATACCCTATGTTCTGGGGTAGTAGCGGTACCCCCACCGTTACTCTGCGGTAGTATCGGTACACCCACCGGTACTCCGGGGTAGTACGTGAACCCTTACTGGTTCACTGGGGTACACCTGATGACGTTACGGGCAAACGGTATAGACCAGACATTCCTACCTGACCCTCCGTGTTAGTCCCGGTATCCCTACCTGATGCTCCGTTGTTGGCCTGGCACCGCTACCCGATATGCTGGGGTAGTACCGGTACCCCCACCGGTACTCTGCGGTAGCATTGGTACACCCACCGTTACTCCAGGGTAGTACCTGAACCCTTACTGGTTCGCTGGGGTACACCTGCTGACCTTACGGACGTGCTCTGTAGACCAGACATTCCTACCTGACCCTCCAGGCTAGGCCCGGTATCCCTACCTGATGCTCTGCGGTAGGTCTGGCCCCCTACCCGACAATCTGGGGTAGTACCGGTACACACAGAGGTACTCCGCGGTACTATTGCTATACCCACCGGTACTCCTGGATTGTACCGGAACACTTACTGGTGCGCCGGGGTACAACTGCTGACCCTATGGGCTCGCCGCTTTACGCCCACCCTTCCTACCTGACCCTCCGGGGTAGGCCTGGTATACCTACCAAATGTTTCGAGGTAGAACCGGATCCCCCACCGGTACTCTGGGTTTGGAACGGAACCCTTTGTGATGCGCCAGAGAACACCAGCTGTCCCTTCGTGCGCGCTGGACTAGACGCGGCCTCCCTACCAGACCCCACATGTTACACCCGCTATCCCTACCTGATGCTCCGCATTAGGCTTGGCACCCATACCCTATGTTCTGGGGTAGTAGCGGTACCCCCACCGTTACTCTGCGGTAGTATCGGTACACCCACCGGTACTCCGGGGTAGTACGTGAACCCTTACTTGTTCACTGGGGTACACCTGATGACGTTACTGGCGCGCGGTGTAGACCAGACATTCCTACCTGACCCTCCGTTTTAGGCCCGGTATCCCCACCTGATGCTCCGTTGTTGGCCTGGCACCCCTACCCGATATGCTGGGGTAGTACCGGTACCCCCACCGGTACTCTGCGGTAGTATTGGTACACCCACCGGTACTCCAGGGTAGTACCTGAACCCTTACTGGTTCGCTGGGGTACACCTGCTGACCTTACGGGCGTGCTCTGTAGACCAGACATTCCTACCTGACCCTCCAGGCTAGGCCCGGTATCCCTACCTGATGCTCTGCGGTAGGCCTGGCCCCGTACCCGACAATCTGGGGTAGTACCGGTACACCCAGAAGTACTCCGCGGTAATTTTGCTATACCCACCGGTACTCCTGGATTGTACTGGAACCCTTACTGGTGCGCCGGGTTACACGTGCTGACCCTATGGGCTCGCCGCTTTACGCCCACCCTTCCTACCTGACCCTCTGGGGTAGGCCTGGTATACCTACCCGATGTTTCGAGGTAGAACCGGTTCCCCCACCGGTACTCTGGGGTTGGAACGGAACCCTTTGTGATGCGCCAGAGAACACCAGCTGTCCCTTCGTGCGCGCTGGACTAGACCCGGCCTCCCTACCGGACCCCAGAGGTTAGACCCGGTATCCCTACCTGATGCTCCGCAGTAGGCCTGGCACCCCTACCCGATGTTCTGGGGTAGTACCGGTACCCCCACCGGTACTCCGCAGTAGTATAAGTACACCCACCGGTACTCCAGGGTAGTACCTGAACCCTTAATGGTTCACTGGGGTACACCTGCTGAACTTACGGGGGCGCGGTATAGACCAGACATTCCTACCTAACCCTCCAGGCTAGGCCCGGTATCCCTACCTGATGCTCTGCGGTAAGCCTGGCCCCCTACCGGACAATCTGGGTTAGTACCGTTACACCCACTGGTACTCCGCTGTAGTTTCGCTATACCTACCGGTACTCCTGGATTGTACCGGAACCCTTACTGGTGCGCTGGGGTACACCTGCTGATCCTATGGGCGCCCCGCTTTACGCCCACCCTTCCTACCTGACCCGCCGGAGTAGGCCCGGTATAAGTACCTGATGTTTTGAGGTAGAACCTGTTCCCCCACCAGTACTCTGGGGTTGGAACGGAACCCTTTGTGATGCGCCAGAGAACACCAGCTGTCCCTTCGTGCGCGCTGGACTAGACGCGGCCTCCCTACCGGACCCCACAGGTTAGACCCGCTATCCCTACCTGATGCTCCGCATTAGGCTTGGCACCCATACCCTATGTTCTGGGGTAGTAGCGGTACACCCACCGTTATTCTGCCGTAGTATCGGTACACCCACCGGTACTCCGAGGTAGTACGTGAACCCTTACTGGTTCACTTGGGTACACCTGCTGACATTACTGGCGCGCGGTGTAGACCAGACATTCCTACCTGACCCTCCATGTTAGGCACGGTATCCCTACCTGATGCTCCGTTGTTGGCCTGGCACCCATACCTGATATTCTGGGGTACTACCGGTACCCCCACCGGTACTCTGAAGTAGTATCGGTACACCCACCGGTACTCCAGGGTTGTACCTGAACCCTTACTGGTTCGCTGCAGTACACCTGCTGAACTTATGGGGGCGCGGTATAGACCAGACATTCCTACCTGACCCTCCAGGCTAGGCCCGGTATCCCTACCTGATGCTCTGCGGTAGGCCTGGCCCCCTACCCGACAATCTGGGGTAGTACCGGTACACCCACTGGTACTCCGCGGTAGTTTTGCTATACCCACCGGTACTCCTGGATTTTACCGGAACACTTCCTGTTGCGCCGGGGTACACCTGCTGACCCTACGGGCGCGCCGCTTTACGCCCACCCTTCCTACCTGACCCGCCGGAGTAGGCCCGGTATTCCTACCCGATGTTTCGAGGTAGAACCCGTTCCCCCACCAGTACTCTGGGGTAGGAACGGAACCCTTTGTGATGCGCCAGAGAACACCAGCTGTCCCTTCGTGCGCGCTGGACTAGACCCGGCCTCCCTACCGGACCCCACAGGTTAGACCCGCTATCCCTACCTGATGCTCCGCATTAGGCTTGGCACCCATACCCGATGTTCTGGGGTAGTAGCGGTACCCCCACCGTTACTCTGCGGTAGTATCGGTACACCCACCGGTACTCCGGGGTAGTACGTGAACCCTTACTGGTTCACTGGGGTACACCTGATGACGTTACTGGAAAACGGTATAGACCAGACATTCCTACCTGACCCTCCGTTTTAGGCCCGGTATCCCTACCTGATGCTCCGTTGTTGGCCTGGCACCCCTACCCGATATGCTGGGGTAGTACCTGTACCCCCACCAGTACTCTGCGGAAGTATTGGTACACCCACCGGTACTCCAGGGCAGTACCTGAACCCTTACTGGTTCGCTGGGGTACACCTGCTGACCTTACGGGCGTGCTGGGTAGACCAGACACTCCTACCTGACCCTCCAGGCTAGGCCCGGTATCCCTACCTGATGCTCTGCGGTAGGCCTGGCCCCCTACCTGACAATCTGGGGTTGTATCGGTACACCCACAGGTACTCCGTGGTACTTTTGCTATACCCACCGGTTCTCCTGGATTGTACCGGAACCCTTACTGGTGCGCCGGGTTACAACTGCTGACCCTATGGGCTCGCCGCTTTACGCCCACCCTTCCTACCTGACCCTCCGGGTTAGGCCTGGTATACCTACCCGATGTTTCGAGGTAGAACCGGTTCCCCCACTGGTACTCTGGGTTTGGAACGGAACTCTTTGTGATGCGCCAGAGAACACCAGCTGTCCCTTCGTGCGCGCTGGACTAGACCCGGCCTCCCTACCGGACCCCACAGGTTAGACCCGCTATCCCTACCTGATGCTCCGCAATAGGCTTGGCACCCATACCCGATGTTCTGGGGTAGTAGCGGTACCCCCACCGTTACTCTGCGGTAGTATCGGTACACCCACCGGTATTCCAGGGTAGTACATGAACCCTTACTGGTTCACTGGGGTACACCTGATGACGTTACTGGCACGCGGTGTAGACCAGACATTCCTACCTGACCCTCCGTTTTAGGCCCGGTATCCCTACCTGATGCTCCGTTGTTGGCCTGGCACCCCTACCCGATATGCTGGGGTAGTACCGGTACCCCCACCGGTACTCTGCGGTAGTATTGGTACACCCACCGGTACTCCAGGGCAGTACCTGAACCCTTACTGGTTCGCTGGGGTACACCTGCTGATCTTACAGGCGTGCTGGGTAGACCAGACATTCCTACCTGACCCTCCAGGCTAGGCCCGGTATCCCTACCTGATGCTCTGCGGTAGGCCTGGCCCCCTACCCGACAATCTGGGGTAGTATCGGTACACACAGAGGTACTCCGCGGTACTATTGCTATACCCACCGGTACTCCTGGATTGTACCGGAACACTTACTGGTGCGCCGGGGTACAACTGCTGACCCTATGGGCTCGCCGCTTTACGCCCACCCTTCCTACCTGACCCTCCGGGGTAGGCCTGGTATACCTACCAAATGTTTCGAGGTAGAACCGGATCCCCCACCGGTACTCTGGGTTTGGAACGGAACCCTTTGTGATGCGCCAGAGAACACCAGCTGTCCCTTCGTGCGCGCTGGACTAGACGCGGCCTCCCTACCAGACCCCACATGTTACACCCGCTATCCCTACCTGATGCTCCGCATTAGGCTTGGCACCCATACCCTATGTTCTGGGGTAGTAGCGGTACCCCCACCGTTACTCTGCGGTAGTATCGGTACACCCACCGGTACTCCGGGGTAGTACGTGAACCCTTACTTGTTCACTGGGGTACACCTGATGACGTTACTGGCGCGCGGTGTAGACCAGACATTCCTACCTGACCCTCCGTTTTAGGCCCGGTATCCCCACCTGATGCTCCGTTGTTGGCCTGGCACCCCTACCCGATATGCTGGGGTAGTACCGGTACCCCCACCGGTACTCTGCGGTAGTATTGGTACACCCACCGGTACTCCAGGGTAGTACCTGAACCCTTACTGGTTCGCTGGGGTACACCTGCTGACCTTACGGGCGTGCTCTGTAGACCAGACATTCCTACCTGACCCTCCAGGCTAGGCCCGGTATCCCTACCTGATGCTCTGCGGTAGGCCTGGCCCCGTACCCGACAATCTGGGGTAGTACCGGTACACCCAGAAGTACTCCGCGGTAATTTTGCTATACCCACCGGTACTCCTGGATTGTACTGGAACCCTTACTGGTGCGCCGGGTTACACGTGCTGACCCTATGGGCTCGCCGCTTTACGCCCACCCTTCCTACCTGACCCTCTGGGGTAGGCCTGGTATACCTACCCGATGTTTCGAGCTAGAACCGGTTCCCCCACCGGTACTCTGGGGTTGGAACGGAACCCTTTGTGATGCGCCAGAGAACACCAGCTGTCCCTTCGTGCGCGCTGGACTAGACCCGGCCTCCCTACCGGACCCCAGAGGTTAGACCCGGTATCCCTACCTGATGCTCCGCATTAGGCTTGGCACCCCTACCCGATGTTCTGGGGTAGTACCGGTACCCCCACCGGTACTCCGCAGTAGTATAAGTACACCCACCGGTACTCCAGGGTAGTACCTGAACCCTTAATGGTTCACTGGGGTACACCTGCTGAACTTACGGGGGCGCGGTATAGACCAGACATTCCTACCTAACCCTCCAGGCTAGGCCCGGTATCCCTACCTGATGCTCTGCGGTAAGCCTGGCCCCCTACCGGACAATCTGGGTTAGTACCGTTACACCCACTGGTACTCCGCTGTAGTTTCGCTATACCTACCGGTACTCCTGGATTGTACCGGAACACTTACTGGTGCGCTGGGGTACACCTGCTGATCCTATGGGCGCCCCGCTTTACGCCCACCCTTCCTACCTGACCCGCCGGAGTAGGCCCGGTATAAGTACCTGATGTTTTGAGGTAGAACCTGTTCCCCCACCAGTACTCTGGGGTTGGAACGGAACCCTTTGTGATGCGCCAGAGAACACCAGCTGTCCCTTCGTGCGCGCTGGACTAGACGCGGCCTCCCTACCGGACCCCACAGGTTAGACCCGCTATCCCTACCTGATGCTCCGCATTAGGCTTGGCACCCATACCCTATGTTCTGGGGTAGTAGCGGTACACCCACCGTTATTCTGCCGTAGTATCGGTACACCCACCGGTACTCCGAGGTAGTACGTGAACCCTTACTGGTTCACTTGGGTACACCTGCTGACATTACTGGCGCGCGGTGTAGACCAGACATTCCTACCTGACCCTCCATGTTAGGCACGGTATCCCTACCTGATGCTCCGTTGTTGGCCTGGCACCCATACCTGATATTCTGGGGTACTACCGGTACCCCCACCGGTACTCTGAAGTAGTATCGGTACACCCACCGGTACTCCAGGGTTGTACCTGAACCCTTACTGGTTCGCTGCAGTACACCTGCTGAACTTATGGGGGCGCGGTATAGACCAGACATTCCTACCTGACCCTCCAGGCTAGGCCCGGTATCCCTACCTGATGCTCTGCGGTAGGCCTGGCCCCCTACCCGACAATCTGGGGTAGTACCGGTACACCCACTGGTACTCCGCGGTAGTTTTGCTATACCCACCGGTACTCCTGGATTTTACCGGAACACTTCCTGTTGCGCCGGGGTACACCTGCTGACCCTACGGGCGCGCCGCTTTACGCCCACCCTTCCTACCTGACCCGCCGGAGTAGGCCCGGTATTCCTACCCGATGTTTCGAGGTAGAACCCGTTCCCCCACCAGTACTCTGGGGTAGGAACGGAACCCTTTGTGATGCGCCAGAGAACACCAGCTGTCCCTTCGTGCGCGCTGGACTAGACCCGGCCTCCCTACCATACCCCAGAGGTTAGACACGGTATCCCTACCTGATGCTCCGCATTAGGCTTGGCACCCATACCCGATCTTCTATGGTAGTAGCGGTACCCCCACCGTTACTCTGCGGTAGTATCGGTACACCCACCGGTACTCGAGGTAGTACGTGAACCCTTACTGGTTCACTGGGGTACACATGCTGACATTACTGGCGCGCGGTGTAGACCAGACATTCCTACCTGACCCTCCGTGTTAGGCCCTGTATCCCTACCTGATGCTCCATTGTTGGCCTGGCACCCCTACCCGATATGCTGGGGTAGTACCGGTACCCCCACCGGTACTCTGCAGTAGTATCGGTACACCCACCGGTACTCCAGGGTAGTACCTGAACCCTTACTGGTTCGCTGCGGTACACCTGCTGAACTTACGGGCCCGCGGTATAGACCAGACATTCCTACCTGACCTTCCAGGCTAGGCCCGGTATCCCTACCTGATACTCTGCGGTAGGCCTGGCCCCCTACCCGACAATCTGGGTTAGTACCGGTACACCCACTGGTACTCCGCGGTACTTATGCTATACCCACCGGTACTCCTGGATTTTACCGGAACACTTACTGGTGCGCCGGGGTACACCTGCTGACCCTTCGGGCGCGACGCTTTACGCCCACCCTTCCTACCTGACCCGCCGGAGTAGACCCGGTATTCCTACTCGATGTTTCGAGGTAGAACCGGTTCCCCCACCGGTACTCTGGGGTTGGAACGGAACCCTTTGTGATGCGCCAGAGAACACCAGCTGTCCCTTGGTGCGCGCTGGACTAGACCCGGCCTCCCTACCGGACCCCACAGGTTAGACCCGGTATCCCTACCTGATGCTCCGCATTAGGCTTGGCACCCATACCCGATCTTCTGTGGTAGTAGCGGTACCCCCACCGTTACTCTGCGGTAGTATCGGTACACCCACCGGTACTCCGAGGTAGTACGTGAACCCTTACTGGTTCACTGGGGTACACCTGCTGACATTACTGGCGCGCGGTGTAGACCAGACATTCCTACCTGACCCTCCGTGTTAGGCCCGGTATCCCTACCTGATGCTCCATTGTTGGCCTGGCACCCATTCCTGATATTCTGGGGTAGTACCGGTACCCCCACCGGTACTCTGCGGTAGTATCGGTACACCCACCGGTACTCCAGGGTAGTACCTGAACCCTTACTGGTTCGCTGCGGTACACCTGCTGAACTTACGGGCCCGCGGTATAGACCAGACATTCCTACCTGACCCTCCAGGCTAGGCCCGGTATCCCTACCTGATGCTCTGCGGTAGGCCTGGCCCCCTACCCGACAATCTGGGTTTGTACCGGTACACCCACTGGTACTCCGCAGTAGTTTTGCTATACCCACCGGTACTCCTGGATTTTACCGGAACCCTTACTGGTGCGCCGGCGTACACCTGCTGACCCTACGGGCACACTGCTTTGGACCCACCCTTCCTACCTGACCCGCCGGGGTAGGCCTGGTATACCTACCCGATGTTTTGAGGTAGAACCAGTTCCCCCACCGGTACTCTGGGTTTGGAACGGAACTCTTTGTGATGCACCAGAGAACACCAGCTGTCCCTTCGTGCATGCTGGACTAGACCTGGCCTCCCTACCGGACCCCACAGGTTAGACCCGCTATCCCTACCTGATGCTCCGCATTAGGCTTGGCACCCATACCCGATGTTCTGGGGTAGTAGCGGTACCCCCACCGTTACTCTGCGGTAGTATCGGTACACCCACCGGTACTCCAGGGCAGTTCCTGAACCCTTACTGGTTCGCTGGGGTACACCTGCTGACCTTACGGGCGTGCTTTGTAGACCAGACATTCCTACCTGACCCTCCAGGCTAGGCCCGGTATCCCTACCTGATGCTCTGCGGTAGGCCTGGCCCCCTACCCGACAATCTGGGGTAGTATCGGGACACACAGAGGTACTCCGCGGTACTTTTGCTATACCCACCGGTACTCCTGGATTGTACCGGACCCCTTACTGGTGATCCGGGGTACAACTGCTGACCCTATGGGCTCGCCGCTTTACGCCCACCCTTCCTACCTGACCCTCCGGGGTAGGCCTGGTATACCTACCAAATGTTTCGAGGTAGAACCGGTTCCCCCACCGGTACTCTGGGGTTGGAACGGAACCCTTTGTGATGCGCCAGAGAACACCAGCTGTCCCTTCGTGCGCTCTGGACTAGACCCGGCCTCCCTACCGGACCCCACAGGTTAGACCCGCTATCCCTACCTGATGCTCCGCATTAGGCTTGGCACCCATACCCGATGTTCTGGGGTAGTAGCGGTACTCCCACCGTTACTCTGCGGTAGTATCGGTACACCCACCGGTACTCCGGGGTAGTACGTGAACCCTTACTGGTTCACTGGGGTACACCTGATGACGTTACGGGCAAACGGTATAGACCAGACATTCCTACCTGACCCTCCTTGTTAGTCCCGGTATCCCTACCTGATGCTCCGTTGTTGGCCTGGCACCCCTACCCGATATGCTGGGGTAGTACCGGTACCCCCACCGGTACTCTGCGGTAGTATTGCTACACCCACCGGTACTCCAGGGTAATACCTGAACACTTACTGGTTCGCTGGGGTACACCTGCTGACCTTACGGGCGTGCTCTGTAGACCAGACATTCCTACCTGACCCTCCAGGCTAGGCCCGGTATCCCTACCTGATGCTCTGCGGTAGGCCTGGCTCCCTACCCGACAATCTGGGGTAGTACCGGTACACCCAGAGGTACTCCGCGGTAATTTTGCTATACCCACCGGTACTCCTGGATTGTACCGGAACCCTTACTGGTGCGCCAGGTTACACCTGCTGACCCTATGGGCTCGCCCCTTTACGCCCACCCTTCCTACCTGACCCTCCGGGGTAGGCCTGGTATACCTACCCGATGTTTCGAGGTAGAACCGGTTCCCCACCGGTACTCTGGGGTTGGAACGGAACCCTTCGTGATGCGCCAGAGAACACCAGCTGTCCCTTCGTGCGCGCTGGACTAGACCCGGCCTCCCTACCGGACCCCACAGGTTAGACCCGGTATCCCTACCTGATGCTCCGCATTAGGCTTGGCACCCATACCCGATCTTCTGCGATAGTAGCGGTACCCCCACCGTTACTCTGCGGTAGTATCGGTACACCCACCGGTACTCCGGGGTAGTACGTGAACCCTTACTGGTTCACTGGGGTACACCTGATGACGTTACAGGCACGCGGTATAGAACATACATTCTTCCTGACCCTCAGTGTTAGTCCCGGTATCCCTATCTGATGCTCTGTTGTTGGCCTGGCACCCCTACCCGATATGCTGGGGTAGTACCGGTACCCCCACCGGTACTCTGCGGTAGTATTGGTACACCCACCGGTACTCCAGGGTAGTACCTGAACCCTTACTGGTTCGCTGGGGTACACCTGCTGACCTTACGGGCATGCTCTGTAGACCAGACATTCCTACCTGACCCTCCAGGCTAGGCCCGGTATCCCTACCTGATGCTCTGCGGTAGGCCTGGCCCCCTACCCGACAATCTGGGGTAGTACCGGTACACCCAGAGGTACTCCGTGGTAATTTTTCTATACCCACCGGTACTCCTGAATTGTACTGGAACCCTTACTGGTGCGCCAGGTTACACCTGCTGACCCTATGGGCTCGCCGCTTTACGCCCACCCTTCCTACCTGACCCTCCGGGGTAGGCCTGGTATACCTACCCGATGTTTCGAGGTAGAACCGGTTCCCCCACCGGTACTCTGGGTTTGGAACGGAACCCTTTGTGATGCACCAGTGAACACCAGCTGTCCCTTCGTGCGCGCTGGACTAGACCTGGCCTCCCTACCGGACCCCACATGTTACACCCGGTATCCCTACCTGATGCTCCGCATTAGGCTTGGCACCCATACCCGATGTTCTGGGGTAGTAGCGGTACCCCCACCGTTACTCTGCGGTAGTATCGGTACACCCACCGGTACTCCAGGGCAGTACCTGAAGCCTTACTGGTTCGCTGGGGTACACCTGCTGACCTTACGGGCGTGCTCTGTAGACCAGACATTCCTACCTGACCCTCCAGGTTAGGCCCGGTACCCCTACCTGATGCTCTGCGGTAGGCCTGGCCCCGTACCCGACAATCTGGGGTAGTACCGGTACACCCAGAAGTACTCCGCGGTAATTTTGCTATACCCACCGGTACTCCTGGATTGTACTGGAACCCTTACTGGTGCGCCGGGTTACACGTGCTGACCCTATGGGCTCGCCGCTTTACGCCCACCCTTCCTACCTGACCCTCTGGGGTAGGCCTGGTATACCTACCCGATGTTTCGAGCTAGAACCGGTTCCCCCGCCGGTACTCTGGGGTTGGAACGGAACCCTTTGTGATGCGCCAGAGAACACCAGCTGTCCCTTCGTGCGCGCTGGACTAGACGCGGCCTCCCTACCGGACCCCACAGGTTAGACCCGGTATCCCTACCTGATGCTCCGCATTAGGCTTGGCACCCCTACCCGATATGCTGGGGTAGTACCGGTACCCCCACCGGTACTCTGCAGTAGTATCAGTACACCCACCGGTACTCCAGGGTAGTACCTGAACCCTTAATGGTTCACTGGGGTACACCTGCTGAACTTACGGGGGCGCGGTATAGACCAGACATTCCTACCTAACCCTCCAGGCTAGGCCCGGTATCCCTACCTGATGCTCTGCGGTAAGCCTGGCCCCCTACCGGACAATCTGGGTTAGTACCGTTACACCCACTGGTACTCCGCTGTAGTTTCGCTATACCTACCGGTACTCCTGGATTGTACCGGAACACTTACTGGTGCGCTGGGGTACACCTGCTGATCCTATGGGCGCCCCGCTTTACGCCCACCCTTCCTACCTGACCCGCCGGAGTAGGCCCGGTATAATTACCTGATGTTTTGAGGTAGAACCGGTTCCCCCACCAGTACTCTGGGGTTGGAACGGAACCCTTTGTGATGCGCCAGAGAACACCAGCTGTCCCTTCGTGCGCGCTGGACTAGACCCGGCCTCCCTACCGGACCCCACAGGTTAGACCCGGTATCCCTACCTGATGCTCCGCATTAGGCTTGGCACCCATACCCTATGTTCTGGGGTAGTAGCGGTACACCCACCGTTATTCTGCCGTAGTATCGGTACACCCACCGGTACTCCGAGGTAGTACGTGAACCCTTACTGGTTCACTGGGGTACACCTGCTGACATTACTGGCGCGCGGTGTAGACCAGACATTCCTACCTGACCCTCCATGTTAGGCCCGGTATCCCTACCTGATGCTCCATTGTTGGCCTGGCACCCCTACCCGATATGCTGGGGTAGTTCCGGTACCCTCACCGGTACTCTGCAGTAGTATCGTTACACCCACCGGTACTCCAGGGTAGTACCTGAACCCTTACTGGTTCGCTGCGGTACACCTGCTGAACTTACGGGCCCGCGGGATAGACCAGACATTCCTACCTGACCTTCCAGGCTAGGCCCGGTATCCCTACCTGATACTCTGCGGTAGGCCTGGCCCCCTACCCGACAATCTGGGTTAGTACAGGTACACCCACTGGTACTCCGCGGTACTTATGCTATACCCACCGGTACTCCTGGATTATACCGGAACCCTTACTGGTGCGCCGGGGTACACCTGCTGACCCTTCGGGCGCGACGCTTTACGCCCACCCTTCCTACCTGACCCGCCGGAGTAGACCCGGTATTCCTACTCGATGTTGCGAGGTAGAACCGGTTCCCCCACCAGTACTCTGGGGTTGGAACGGAACCCTTTGTGATGCGCCAGAGAACACCAGCTGTACCTTCGTGCGCGCTGGACTAGACCCGGCCTCCCTACCGGACCCCACAGGTTAGACCCGGTATCCCTACCTGATGCTCCGCATTAGGCTTGGCACCCATACCCGATCTTCTGCGGTAGTAGCGGTACCCCCACCGTTACTCTGCGGTAGTATCGGTACACCCACCGGTACTCCGAGGTAGTACGTGAACCCTTACTGGTTCACTGGGGTACACCTGCTGACATTACTGGCGCGCGGTGTAGACCAGACATTCCTACCTGACCCTCCGTGTTAGGCCCGGTATCCCTACCTGATGCTCCATTGTTGGCCTGGCACCCATTCCTGATATTCTGGGGTAGTACCGGTACCCCCACCGGTACTCCGCAGTTGTATCGTTACACCCACCGGTACTCCAGGCTAGTACCTGAACCCTTAATGGATCGCTGCGGTACACCTGCTGAACTTACGGGCCCGCGGTATAGACCACACATTCCTACCTGACCCTCCAGGCTAGGCCCGGTATCCCTACCTGATGCTCTGCGGTAGGCCTGGCCCCCTACCCGACAATCTGGGTTTGTACCGGTACACCCACTGGTACTCCGCAGTAGTTTTGCTATACCCACCGGTACTCCTGGATTTTACCGGAACACTTACTGGTGCGCCGGGGTACACCTGCTGACCCTACGGGCGCGACGCTTTACGCCCACACTTCCTACTTGAACCGCCGGAGTAGACCCGGTATTCCTACCCGATGTTTCGAGGTAGAACCCGTTCCCCCACCAGTACTCTGGGGTAGGAACGGAACCCTTTGTGATGCGCCAGAGAACACCAGCTGTCCCTTCGTGCGCGCTGGACTAGACCCGGCCTCCCTACCGGACCCCACAGGTTAGACCCAGTATCCCTACCTGATGCTCCGCATTAGGCTTGGCACCCATACCCGATCTTCTGCGGTAGTAGCGGTACCCCCACCGTTACTCTGCGGTAGTATCGGTACACCCACCGGTACTCCGAGGTAGTACGTGAACCCTTACTTGTTCACTGGCGTACACCTGCTGACATTACTGGTGCGCGGTGTAGACCAGACATTCCTACCTGACCCTCCGTGTTAGGCCCGGTATCCCTACCTGATGCTCCATTGTTGGTCTGGCACCCCTACCCGATATGCTGGGTAGTACCGGTACCCCCACCGGTACCCTGCAGTAGTATTGGTACACCAACCGGTACTCCAGGGTAGTACGTGAACCCTTACTGGTTCGCTGCGGTACACCTGCTGAACTTACGGGCGCGCGGTATAGACCAGACATTCCTACCTGACCCTCCAGGCTAGGCCCGGTATCCCTACCTGATGCTCTGCGGTAGCCCTGGCCCCCTACCCTACAATCTGGGTTTGTACCGGTACACCCACTGGTACTCCGCGGTAGTTTTGCTATACCCACCGGTACTCCTGGATTGTACCGGAACACTTACTGGTGCGCCGGGGTACACCTGCTGACCCTTCGGGCGCGACGCTTTACGCCCACCCTTCGTACATGACCTGCCGGGTTAGGCCCGGTATCCCTACCCTATGTTACGAGGTAGAACCGGTTCACCCACCAGTACTCTGGGGTTGGAACGGAACCCTTTGTGATGCGCCAGAGAACACCAGCTGTCCCTTCGTGCGCGCTGGACTAGACCCGGCCTCCCTACCGGACCCCACAGGTTAGACCCGGTATCCCTACCTGATGCTCCGCATTAGGCTTGGCACCCATAACTGATCTTCTGCGGTAGTAGCGGTACCCCCACCGTTACTCTGCGGTAGTATCGGTACACCCACCGGTACTCCGAGGTAGTACGTGAACCCTTACTGGTTCACTGGGTTACTCCTGCTGACTTTACGGGTGCGCGGTGTAGACCAGACATTCCTACCTGACCCTCCGTGTTAGGCCCGGTATCCCTACCTGATGCTCCGTTGTTGGCCTGGCACCCATACCTGATATGCTGGGGTAGTACCGGTACCCCCACCGGTACTCCGCAGTAGTATCGGTACACCCACCGGTACTCCAGGGTAGTACCTGAACCCTTACTGGTTCGCTGCGGTACACCTGCTGAACTTACGGGCCCGCGGTATAGACCAGACATTCCTACCTGACCCTCCAGGCTAGGCCCGGTATCCCTACCTGATGCTCTGCGGTAGGCCTGGCGCCCTACCCGACAATCTGGGTTTGTACCGGTACACCCACTGGTACTCCGCAGTAGTTTTGCTATACCCACCGGTACTCCTGGATTTTATCCGAACACTTACTGGTGCGCCGGGGTACACCTGCTGACCCTACGGGCGTGCCGCTTTACGCCCACACTTCCTACTTTAACCGCCGGAGTAGACCCGGTATTCCTACCCGATGTTTCGAGGTAGAACCGGTTCCCCCACCAGTACTCTGGGGTAGGAACGGAACCCTTTGTGATGCGCCAGAGAACACCAGCTGTCCCTTCGTGCGCGCTGGACTAGACCCGGCCTCCCTACCGGACCCCACAGGTTAGACCCAGTATCCCTACCTGATGCTCCGCATTAGGCTTGGCACCCATACCCGATGTTCTGGTGTAGTAGCGGTACCCCCACCGTTACTCTGCAGTCGTATCGGTACACCCACCGGTACTCCAGGGTAGTACCTGAACCCTTACTGGTTCGCTGCGGTACACCTGCTGAACTTACGGGCCCGCGGTATAGACCAGACATTCCTACCTGACCCTCCAGGCTAGGCCCGGTATCCCTACCTGATGCTCCGCATTAGGCTTGGCACCCATACCCGATCCTCTGCGGTAGTAGCGGTACCCCCACCGTTACTCTGCGTTAGTATCGGTACACCCACCGGTACTCCGAGGTAGTACGTGAACCCTTACTGGTTCACTGGGGTACACCTGCTGACATTACTGGCGCGCGGTGTAGACCAGACATTCCTACCTGACCCTCCGTGTTAGGCCCGGTATCCCTACCTGATGCTCCATTGTTGGCCTGGCACCCCTACCCGATATGCTGGGGTAGTACCGGTACCCCCACCGGTACTCTGCAGCAGTATCGGTACACCCACCGGTACTCCAGGGTAGTACCTGAACCCTTACTGGTTCGCTGCGGTACACCTGCTGAACTTACGGGCCCGCGGTATAGACCAGACATTCCTACCTGACCCTCCAGGCTAGGCCCGGTATCCCTACCTGATGCTCTGCGGTAGGCCTGGCCCCCTACCCAACAATCTGGGTTAGTACCGGTACACCCACTGGTACTCCGCGGTAGTTTTGCTATACCCACCGGTACTCCTGGATTTTACCGGAACACTTCCTGGTGCGCCGGGGTACACCTGCTGACCCTACGGGCGCGCCGCTTTACGCCCACCCTTCCTACCTGACCCGCCGGAGTAGACCCGGTATTCCTACCCGATGTTTCGAGGTAGAACCCGTTCCCCCACCAGTACTCTGGGGTAGGAACGGAACCCTTTGTGATGCGCCAGAGAACACCAGCTGTCCCTTCGTGCGCGCTGGACTAGACCCGGCCTCCCTACCGGACCCCACAGCTTAGACCCGGTATCCCTACCTGATGCTCCGCATTAGGCTTGGCACCCATACCCGATCTTCTGCGGTAGTAGCGGTACCCCCACCGTTACTCTGCGGTAGTATCGGTACACCCACCGGTACTCCGAGGTAGTACGTGAACCCTTACTGGTTCACTGGGGTACACCTGCTGACATTACTGGCGCGCGGTGTAGACCAGACATTCCTACCTGACCCTCCGTGTTAGGCCCGGTATCCCTACCTGATGCTCCATTGTTGGCCTGGCACCCCTACCCGATATGCTGGGGTAGTACCGGTACCCCCACCGGTACTCTGCAGCAGTATCGGTACACCCACCGGTACTCCAGGGTAGTACCTGAACCCTTACTGGTTCGCTGCGGTACACCTGCTGAACTTACGGGCCCGCGGTATAGACCAGACATTCCTACCTGACCCTCCAGGCTAGACCCGGTATCCCTACCTGATGCTCTGCGGTAGGCCTGGCCCCCTACCCGACAATCTGGGTTAGTACCGGTACACCCACTGGTACTCCGCGGTAGTTTTGCTATACCCACCGGTACTCCTGGATTTTACCGGAACACTTCCTGGTGCGCCGGGGTACACCTGCTGACCCTACGGGCGCGCCGCTTTACGCCCACCCTTCCTACCTGACCCGCCGGAGTAGACCTGGTATCACTACCCTATGTTTCGAGGTAGAACCCGTTCCCCCACCAGTACTCTGGGGTAGGAACGGAACCCTTTGTGATGCGCCAGAGAACACCAGCTGTCCCTTCGTGCGCGCTGGACTAGACCCGGCCTCCCTACCGGACCCCACAGGTTAGACCCGGTATCCCTACCTGATGCTCCGCATTAGGCTTGGCACCCATACCCGATCTTCTGCGGTAGTAGCGGTACCCCCACCGTTACTCTGCGGTAGTATCGGTACACCCTCCGGTACTCCGAGGTAGTACGTGAACCCTTACTGGTTCACTGGGGTACACCTGCTGACATTACTGGCGCGCAGTGTAGACCAGACATTCCTACCTGACCCTCCGTGTTAGGCCCGGTATCCCTACCTGATGCTCCATTGTTGGCCTGGCACCCCTACCCGATATGCTGGGGTAGTACCGGTACCCCCACCGGTACTCTGCAGTCGTATCGGTACACCCACCGGTACTCCAGGGTAGTACCTGAACCCTTACTGGTTCGCTGCGGTACACCTGCTGAACTTACGGGCCCGCGGTATAGACCAGACATTCCTACCTGACCCTCCAGGCTAGGCCCGGTATCCCTACCTGATTCTCCGCATTAGGCTTGGCACCCATACCCGATCCTCTGCGGTAGTAGCGGTACCCCCACCGTTACTCTGCGTTAGTATCGGTACACCCACCGGTACTCCGAGGTAGTACGTGAACCCTTACTGGTTCACTGGGGTACACCTGCTGACATTACTGGCGCGCGGTGTAGACCAGACATTCCTACCTGACCCTCCGTGTTAGGCCCGGTATCCCTACCTGATGCTCCATTGTTGGCCTGGCACCCCTACCCGATATGCTGGGGTAGTACCGGTACCCCCACCGGTA
Organism: Astur gentilis; assembly: GCF_929443795.1. Taxonomy (NCBI): domain Eukaryota; kingdom Metazoa; phylum Chordata; class Aves; order Accipitriformes; family Accipitridae; genus Astur; species Astur gentilis. Next base: position 4,145,864 of record NW_026060868.1, on the reverse strand, counting down.
CTCTGCAGCAGTATCGGTACACCCACCGGTACTCCAGGGTAGTACCTGAACCCTTACTGGTTCGCTGCGGTACACCTGCTGAACTTACGGGCCCGCGGTATAGACCAGACATTCCTACCTGACCCTCCATGCTAGGCCCGGTATCCCTACCTGATGCTCTGCGGTAGGCCTGGCCCCCTACCCAACAATCTGGGTTAGTACCGGTACACCCACTGGTACTCCGCGGTAGTTTTGCTATACCCACCGGTACTCCTGGATTGTACCGGAACACTTCCTGGTGCGCCGGGGTACACCTGCTGACCCTACGGGCGCGCCTCTTTACGCCCACCCTTCCTACCTGACCCGCCGGAGTAGACCCGGTATTCCTACCCGATGTTTCGAGGTAGAACCCGTTCCCCCACCAGTACTCTGGGGTAGGAACGGAACCCTTTGTGATGCGCCAGAGAACACCAGCTGTCCCTTCGTGCGCGCTGGACTAGACCCGGCCTCCCTACCGGACCCCACAGCTTAGACCCGGTATCCCTACCTGATGCTCCGCATTAGGCTTGGCACCCATACCCGATCTTCTGCGGTAGTAGCGGTACCCCCACCGTTACTCTGCGGTAGTATCGGTACACCCACCGGTACTCCGAGGTAGTACGTGAACCCTTACTGGTTCACTGGGGTACACCTGCTGACATTACTGGCGCGCGGTGTAGACCAGACATTCCTACCTGACCCTCCGTGTTAGGCCCGGTATCCCTACCTGATGCTCCATTGTTGGCCTGGCACCCCTACCCGATATGCTGGGGTAGTACCGGTACCCCCACCGGTACTCTGCAGTCGTATCGGTACACCCACCGGTACTCCAGGGTAGTACCTGAACCCTTACTGGTTCGCTGCGGTACACCTCCTGAACTTACGGGCCCGCGGTATAGACCAGACATTCCTACCTGACCCTCCAGGCTAGGCCCGGTATCCCTACCTGATGCTCCGCATTAGGCTTGGCACCCATACCCGATCCTCTGCGGTAGTAGCGGTACCCCCACCGTTACTCTGCGTTAGTATCGGTACACCCACCGGTACTCCGAGGTAGTACGTGAACCCTTACTGGTTCACTGGGGTACACCTGCTGACATTACTGGCGCGCGGTGTAGACCAGACATTCCTACCTGACCCTCCGTGTTAGGCCCGGTATCCCTACCTGATGCTCCATTGTTGGCCTGGCACCCCTACCCGATATGCTGGGGTAGTACCGGTACCCCCACCGGTATTTTGCAGTAGTATCGGTACACCCACCGGTACTCCAGGGTAGTACCTGAACTCTTACTGGTTCGCTACGGTACACCTGCTGAACTTACGGGCGCGCGGTAGAGACCAGACATTCCTACCTGACCCTCCAGGCTAGGCCCGGTATCCCTACCTGATGCTCTGCGGTAGGCCTGGCCCCCTACCCGACAATCTGGGGTAGTACCGGTACACCCACTGGTACTCCGCGGTAGTTTTGCTATACCCACCGGTACTCCTGGATTTTACCGGAACACTTCCTGGTGCGCCGGGGTACACCTGCTGACCCTACGGGCGCGACGCTTTACGCCCACCCTTCCTACCTGACCCGCCGGAGTAGACCTGGTATTCCTACCCGATGTTTCGAGGTAGAACCCGTTCCCCCACCAGTACTCTGGGGTAGGAACGGAACCCTTTGTGAATGCGCCAGAGAACACCAGCTGTCCCTTCGTGCGCGCTGGACTAGACCCGGCCTCCCTACCGGACCCCACAGGTTAGACCCGGTATCCCTACCTGATGCTCCGCATTAGGCTTGGCACCCATAACCGATCTTCTGCGGTAGTAGCGGTACCCCCACCGTTACTCTGCGTTAGTATCGGTACACCCACCGGTACTCCGAGGTAGTACGTGAACCCTTACTGGTTCACTGGGGTACACCTGCTGACATTACTGGCGCGCGGTGTAGACCAGACATTCCTACCTGACCCTCCGTGTTAGGCCCGGTATCCCTACCTGATGCTCCATTGTTGGCCTGGCACCCCTACCCGATATGCTGGGGTAGTACCGGTACCCCCACCGGTACTCTGCAGTAGTATCGGTACACCCACCGGTACTCCAGGGTAGTACCTGAACCCTTACTGGTTCGCTGCGGTACACCTGCTGAACTTACGGGCCCGCGGTATAGACCAGACATTCCTACCTGACCCTCCAGGCTAGGCCCGGTATCCCTACCTGATGCTCTGCGGTAGGCCTGGCCCCCTACCCAACAATCTGGGTTAATACCGGTACACCAACTGGTACTCCGCGGTAGTTTTGCTATACCACCGGTACTCCTGGATTGTACCGGAACACTTCCTGGTGCGCCGGGGTACACCTGCTGACCCTACGGGCGCGCCGCTTTACGCCCACCCTTCCTACCTGACCCGCCGGAGTAGACCCGGTATTCCTAGCCGATGTTTCGAGGTAGAACCCGTTCCCCCACCAGTACTCTGGGGTAGGAACGGAACCCTTTGTGATGAGCCAGAGAACACCAGCTGTCCCTTCGTGCGCGCTGGACTAGACCCGGCCTCCCTACCGGACCCCACAGGTTAGACCCGGTATCCCTACCTGATGCTCCGCATTAGGCTTGGCACCCATACCCGATCTTCTGCGGTAGTAGCGGTACCCCCACCGTTTCTCTGCGGTAGTATCGGTACACCCACCGGTACTCCGAGGTAGTACGTGAACCCTTACTGGTTCACTGGGTTACTCCTGCTGACTTTACGGGTGCGCGGTGTAGACCAGACATTCCTACCTGACCCTCCGTGTTAGGCCCGGTATCCCTACCTGATGCTCCGTTGTTGGCCTGGCACCCCTACCCGATATGCTGGGGTAGTACCGGTACCCTCACCGGTACTCTGCAGTAGTATCGGTACACCCACCGGTACTCCAGGGTAGTACCTGAACCCTTACTGGTTCGCTGCGGTACACCTGCTGAACTTACGGGCGCGCGGTATAGACCAGACATTCCTACCTGACCCTCCAGGCTAGGCCCAGTATCCCTACCTGATGCTCTGCGGTAGGCCTGGCCCCCTACCCGACAATCTGGGTTAGTACCGGTACACCCACTGGTACTCCGCGGTAGTTTTGCTATACCCACCGGTACTCCTGGATTGTACCGGAACACTTCCTGGTGCGCCGGGGTACACCTGCTGACCCTACGGGCGCGCCGCTTTACGCCCACCCTTCCTACCTGACCCGCCGGAGTAGACCCGGTATTCCTACCCGATGTTTCGAGGTAGAACCCGTTCCCCCACCAGTACTCTGGGGTAGGAACGGAACCCTTTGTGATGCGCCAGAGAACACCAGCTGTCCCTTCGTGCGCGCTGGACTAGACCCGGCCTCCCTACCGGACCCCAGAGGTTAGACCCGGTATCCCTACCTGATGCTCCGCATTAGGCTTGGCACCCATACCCGATCTTCTGCGGTAGTAGCGGTACCCCCACCGTTACTCTGCGGTAGTATCGGTACACCCACCGGTACTCCGTGGTAGTACGTGAACCCTTACTGGTTCACTGGGGTACACCTGCTGACATTACTGGCGCGCGGTGTAGACCAGACATTCCTACTTGACCCTCCGTGTTAGGCCCGGTATCCCTACCTGATGCTCCATTGTTGGCCTGGCACCCCTACCCGATATGCTGGGGTAGTACCGGTACCCCCACCGGTACTCTGCATTAGTATCGGTACACCCACCGGTACTCCAGGGTAGTACCTGAACCCTTACTGGTTCGCTGCGGTACACCTGCTGAACTTACGGGCGCGCGGTATAGACCAGACATTCCTACCTGACCTTCCAGGCTAGGCCCGGTATCCCTACCTGATGCTCTGCGGTAGGCCTGGCCCCCTACCCGACAATCTGGTGTAGTACCGGTACACCCACTGGTACTCCGCGGTAGTTTTGCTATACCCACCGGTACTCCTGGATTGTACCGGAACACTTCCTGGTGCGCCGGGGTACATCTGCTGACCCTACGGGTGCGCCGCTTTACGCCCACCCTTCGTACATGACCTGCCGGGTTAGGCCCGGTATCCCTACCCTATGTTACGAGGTAGAACCGGTTCACCCACCAGTAATCTGGGGTTGGAACGGAACCCTTTGAGATGCGCCAGAGAACACCAGCTGTCCCTTCGTGCGCGCTGGACTAGACCCGGCCTCCCTACCGGACCCCACAGGTTAGACCCGGTATCCCTACCTGATGCTCCGCATTAGGCTTGGCACCCATACCCGATCTTCTGCGGTAGTAGCGGTACCCCCACCGGTACTCTGCAGCAGTATCGGTACACCCACCGGTACTCCAGGGTAGTACCTGAACCCTTACTGGTTCGCTGCGGTACACCTGCTGAACTTACGGGCCCGCGGTATAGACCAGACATTCCTAGCTGACCCTCCAGGCTAGGCCCGGTATCCCTACCTGATGCTCTGCGGTAGGCCTGGCCCCCTACCCGACAATCAGGGGTAGTACCGGTACACCCACTGGTACTCCGCGGTAGTTTTGCTATACCCACCGGTACTCCTGGATTTTACCGGAACACTTCCTGGTGCGCCGGGGTACACCTGCTGACCCTACGGGCGCGCCGCTTTACGCCCACCCTTCCTACCTGACCCGCCGGAGTAGACCTGGTATTCCTACCCGATGTTTCGAGGTAGAACCCGTTCCCCCACCAGTACTCTGGGGTAGGATCGGAACCCTTTGTGATGCACCAGAGAACACCAGCTGTCCCTTCGTGCGCGCTGGACTAGACCCGGCCTCCCTACCGGACCCCACAGGTTAGACCCGGTATCCCTACCTGATGCTCCGCATTAGGCTTGGCACCCATACCCGATCTTCTGCGGTAGTAGCGGTACCCCCACCGTTACTCTGCGGTAGTATCGGTACACCCACCGGTACTCCGAGGTAGTACGTGAACCCTTACTGGTTCACTGGGGTACACCTGCTGACATTACTGGCGCGCGGTGTAGACCAGACATTCCTACCTGACCCTCCGTGTTAGGCCCGGTATCCCTACCTGATGCTCCATTGTTGGCCTGGCACCCATTCCTGATATTCTGGGGTAGTACCGGTACCCCCACCGGTACTCTGCGGTAGTATCGGTACACCCACCGGTACTCCAGGCTAGTACCTGAACCCTTACTGGATCGCTGCGGTACACCTGCTGAACTTACGGGCCCGCGGTATAGACCAGACATTCCTACCTGACCCTCCAGGCTAGGCCCGGTATCCCTACCTGATGCTCTGCGGTAGGCCTGGCCCCCTACCCGACAATCTGGGTTTGTACCGGTACACCCACTGGTACTCCGCAGTAGTTTTGCTATACCCACCGGTACTCCTGGATTTTACCGGAACCCTTACTGGTGCGCCGGGGTACACCTGCTGACCCTACGGGCACACTGCTTTGGACCCACCCTTCCTACCTGACCCGCCGGGGTAGGCCTGGTATACCTACCCGATGTTTTGAGGTAGAACCAGTTCCCCCACCGGTACTCTGGGTTTGGAACGGAACTCTTTGTGATGCACCAGAGAACACCAGCTGTCCCTTCGTGCATGATGGACTAGACCTGGCCTCCCTACCGGACCCCACAGGTTAGACCCGCTATCCCTACCTGATGCTCCGCATTAGGCTTGGCACCCATACCCGATGTTCTGGGGTAGTAGCGGTACCCCCACCGTTACTCTGCGGTAGTATCGGTACACCCACCGGTACTCGAGGGCAGTTCCTGAACCCTTACTGGTTCGCTGGGGTACACCTGCTGACCTTACGGGCGTGCTCTGTAGACCAGACATTCCTACCTGACCCTCCAGGCTAGGCCCGGTATCCCTACCTGATGCTCTGCGGTAGGCCTGGCCCCCTACCCGACAATCTGGGGTAGTATCGGGACACACAGAGGTACTCCGCGGTACTTTTGCTATACCCACCGGTACTCCTGGATTGTACCGGAACCCTTACTGGTGATCCGGGGTACAACTGCTGACCCTATGGGCTCGCCGCTTTACGCCCACCCTTCCTACCTGACCCTCCGGGGTAGGCCTGGTATACCTACCAAATGTTTCGAGGTAGAACCGGTTCCCCCACCGGTACTCTGGGGTTGGAACGGAACCCTTTGTGATGCGCCAGAGAACACCAGCTGTCCCTTCGTGCGCTCTGGACTAGACCCGGCCTCCCTACCGGACCCCACAGGTTAGACCCGCTATCCCTACCTGATGCTCCGCATTAGGCTTGGCACCCATACCCGATGTTCTGGGGTAGTAGCGGTACTCCCACCGTTACTCTGCGGTAGTATCGGTACACCCACCGGTACTCCGGGGTAGTACGTGAACCCTTACTGGTTCACTGGGGTACACCTGATGACGTTACGGGCAAACGGTATAGACCAGACATTCCTACCTGACCCTCCTTGTTAGTCCCGGTATCCCTACCTGATGCTCCGTTGTTGGCCTGGCACCCCTACCCGATATGCTGGGGTAGTACCGGTACCCCCACCGGTACTCTGCGGTAGTATTGCTACACCCACCGGTACTCCAGGGTAATACCTGAACACTTACTGGTTCGCTGGGGTACACCTGCTGACCTTACGGGCGTGCTCTGTAGACCAGACATTCCTACCTGACCCTCCAGGCTAGGCCCGGTATCCCTACCTGATGCTCTGCGGTAGGCCTGGCTCCCTACCCGACAATCTGGGGTAGTACCGGTACACCCAGAGGTACTCCGCGGTAATTTTGCTATACCCACCGGTACTCCTGGATTGTACCGGAACCCTTACTGGTGCGCCAGGTTACACCTGCTGACCCTATGGGCTCGCCCCTTTACGCCCACCCTTCCTACCTGACCCTCCGGGGTAGGCCTGGTATACCTACCCGATGTTTCGAGGTAGAACCGGTTCCCCACCGGTACTCTGGGGTTGGAACGGAACCCTTTGTGATGCGCCAGAGAACACCAGCTGTCCCTTCGTGCGCGCTGGACTAGACCCGGCCTCCCTACCGGACCCCACAGGTTAGACCCGGTATCCCTACCTGATGCTCCGCATTAGGCCTGGCACCCCTACCCGATATGCTGGGGTAGTACCGGTACCCCCACCGGTACTCTGCAGTAGTATCAGTACACCCACCGGTACTCCAGGGTAGTACCTGAACCCTTAATGGTTCACTGGGGTACACCTGCTGAACTTACGGGGGCGCGGTATAGACCAGACATTCCTACCTAACCCTCCAGGCTAGGCCCGGTATCCCTACCTGATGCTCTGCGGTAAGCCTGGCCCCCTACCGGACAATCTGGGTTAGTACCGTTACACCCACTGGTACTCCGCTGTAGTTTCGCTATACCTACCGGTACTCCTGGATTGTACCGGAACACTTACTGGTGCGCTGGGGTACACCTGCTGATCCTATGGGCGCCCCGCTTTACGCCCACCCTTCCTACCTGACCCGCCGGAGTAGGCCCGGTATAAGTACCTGATGTTTTGAGGTAGAACCGGTTCCCCCACCAGTACTCTGGGGTTGGAACGGAACCCTTTGTGATGCGCCAGAGAACACCAGCTGTCCCTTCGTGCGCGCTGGACTAGACCCGGCCTCCCTACCGGACCCCACAGGTTAGACCCGGTATCCCTACCTGATGCTCCGCATTAGGCTTGGCACCCATACCCTATGTTCTGGGGTAGTAGCGGTACACCCACCGTTATTCTGCCGTAGTATCGGTACACCCACCGGTACTCCGAGGTAGTACGTGAACCCTTACTGGTTCACTGGGGTACACCTGCTGACATTACTGGCGCGCGGTGTAGACCAGACATTCCTACCTGACCCTCCATGTTAGGCCCGGTATCCCTACCTGATGCTCCATTGTTGGCCTGGCACCCCTACCCGATATGCTGGGGTAGTTCCGGTACCCTCACCGGTACTCTGCAGTAGTATCGTTACACCCACCGGTACTCCAGGGTAGTACCTGAACCCTTACTGGTTCGCTGCGGTACACCTGCTGAACTTACGGGCCCGCGGGATAGACCAGACATTCCTACCTGACCTTCCAGGCTAGGCCCGGTATCCCTACCTGATACTCTGCGGTAGGCCTGGCCCCCTACCCGACAATCTGGGTTAGTACAGGTACACCCACTGGTACTCCGCGGTACTTATGCTATACCCACCGGTACTCCTGGATTATACCGGAACCCTTACTGGTGCGCCGGGGTACACCTGCTGACCCTTCGGGCGCGACGCTTTACGCCCACCCTTCCTACCTGACCCGCCGGAGTAGACCCGGTATTCCTACTCGATGTTGCGAGGTAGAACCGGTTCCCCCACCAGTACTCTGGGGTTGGAACGGAACCCTTTGTGATGCGCCAGAGAACACCAGCTGTACCTTCGTGCGCGCTGGACTAGACCCGGCCTCCCTACCGGACCCCACAGGTTAGACCCGGTATCCCTACCTGATGCTCCGCATTAGGCTTGGCACCCATACCCGATCTTCTGCGGTAGTAGCGGTACCCCCACCGTTACTCTGCGGTAGTATCGGTACACCCACCGGTACTCCGAGGTAGTACGTGAACCCTTACTGGTTCACTGGGGTACACCTGCTGACATTACTGGCGCGCGGTGTAGACCAGACATTCCTACCTGACCCTCCGTGTTAGGCCCGGTATCCCTACCTGATGCTCCATTGTTGGCCTGGCACCCATTCCTGATATTCTGGGGTAGTACCGGTACCCCCACCGGTACTCCGCAGTTGTATCGTTACACCCACCGGTACTCCAGGCTAGTACCTGAACCCTTACTGGATCGCTGCGGTACACCTGCTGAACTTACGGGCCCGCGGTATAGACCACACATTCCTACCTGACCCTCCAGGCTAGGCCCGGTATCCCTACCTGATGCTCTGCGGTAGGCCTGGCCCCCTACCCGACAATCTGGGTTTGTACCGGTACACCCACTGGTACTCCGCAGTAGTTTTGCTATACCCACCGGTACTCCTGGATTTTACCGGAACACTTACTGGTGCGCCGGGGTACACCTGCTGACCCTACGGGCGCGACGCTTTACGCCCACACTTCCTACTTGACCCGCCGGAGTAGACCCGGTATTCCTACCCGATGTTTCGAGGTAGAACCCGTTCCCCCACCAGTACTCTGGGGTAGGAACGGAACCCTTTGTGATGCGCCAGAGAACACCAGCTGTCCCTTCGTGCGCGCTGGACTAGACCCGGCCTCCCTACCGGACCCCACAGGTTAGACCCAGTATCCCTACCTGATGCTCCGCATTAGGCTTGGCACCCATACCCGATGTTCTGGTGTAGTAGCGGTACCCCCACCGTTACTCTGCAGTCGTATCGGTACACCCACCGGTACTCCAGGGTAGTACCTGAACCCTTACTGGTTCGCTGCGGTACACCTGCTGAACTTACGGGCCCGCGGTATAGACCAGACATTCCTACCTGACCCTCCAGGCTAGGCCCGGTATCCCTACCTGATGCTCCGCATTAGGCTTGGCACCCATACCCGATCCTCTGCGGTAGTAGCGGTACCCCCACCGTTACTCTGCGTTAGTATCGGTACACCCACCGGTACTCCGAGGTAGTACGTGAACCCTTACTGGTTCACTGGGGTACACCTGCTGACATTACTGGCGCGCGGTGTAGACCAGACATTCCTACCTGACCCTCCGTGTTAGGCCCGGTATCCCTACCTGATGCTCCATTGTTGGCCTGGCACCCCTACCCGATATGCTGGGGTAGTACCGGTACCCCCACCGGTACTCTGCAGCAGTATCGGTACACCCACCGGTACTCCAGGGTAGTACCTGAACCCTTACTGGTTCGCTGCGGTACACCTGCTGAACTTACGGGCCCGCGGTATAGACCAGACATTCCTACCTGACCCTCCAGGCTAGGCCCGGTATCCCTACCTGATGCTCTGCGGTAGGCCTGGCCCTCTACCCAACAATCTGGGTTAGTACCGGTACACCCACTGGTACTCCGCGGTAGTTTTGCTATACCCACCGGTACTCCTGGATTGTACCGGAACACTTCCTGGTGCGCCGGGGTACACCTGCTGACCCTACGGGCGCGCCGCTTTACGCCCACCCTTCCTACCTGACCCGCCGGAGTAGACCCGGTATTCCTACCCGATGTTTCGAGGTAGAACCCGTTCCCCCACCAGTACTCTGGGGTAGGAACGGAACCCTTTGTGATGCGCCAGAGAACACCAGCTGTCCCTTCGTGCGCGCTGGACTAGACCCGGCCTCCCTACCGGACCCCACAGCTTAGACCCGGTATCCCTACCTGATGCTCCGCATTAGGCTTGGCACCCATACCCGATCTTCTGCGGTAGTAGCGGTACCCCCACCGTTACTCTGCGGTAGTATCGGTACACCCACCGGTACTCCGAGGTAGTACGTGAACCCTTACTGGTTCACTGGGGTACACCTGCTGACATTACTGGCGCGCGGTGTAGACCAGACATTCCTACCTGACCCTCCGTGTTAGGCCCGGTATCCCTACCTGATGCTCCATTGTTGGCCTGGCACCCCTACCCGATATGCTGGGGTAGTACCGGTACCCCCACCGGTACTCTGCAGCAGTATCGGTACACCCACCGGTACTCCAGGGTAGTACCTGAACCCTTACTGGTTCGCTGCGGTACACCTGCTGAACTTACGGGCCCGCGGTATAGACCAGACATTCCTACCTGACCCTCCAGGCTAGACCCGGTATCCCTACCTGATGCTCTGCGGTAGGCCTGGCCCCCTACCCGACAATCTGGGTTAGTACCGGTACACCCACTGGTACTCCGCGGTAGTTTTGCTATACCCACCGGTACTCCTGGATTTTACCGGAACACTTCCTGGTGCGCCGGGGTACACCTGCTGACCCTACGGGCGCTCCGCTTTACGCCCACCCTTCCTACCTGACCCGCCGGAGTAGACCTGGTATTCCTACCCGATGTTTCGAGGTAGAACCCGTTCCCCCACCAGTACTCTGGGGTAGGAACGGAACCCTTTGTGATGCGCCAGAGAACACCAGCTGTCCCTTCGTGCGCGCTGGACTAGACCCGGCCTCCCTACCGGACCCCACAGCTTAGACCCGGTATCCCTACCTGATGCTCCGCATTAGGCTTGGCACCCATACCCGATCTTCTGCGGTAGTAGCGGTACCCCCACCGTTACTCTGCGGTAGTATCGGTACACCCTCCGGTACTCCGAGGTAGTACGTGAACCCTTACTGGTTCACTGGGGTACACCTGCTGACATTACTGGCGCGCAGTGTAGACCAGACATTCCTACCTGACCCTCCGTGTTAGGCCCGGTATCCCTACCTGATGCTCCATTGTTGGCCTGGCACCCCTACCCGATATGCTGGGGTAGTACCGGTACCCCCACCGGTACTCTGCAGTCGTATCGGTACACCCACCGGTACTCCAGGGTAGTACCTGAACCCTTACTGGTTCGCTGCGGTACACCTGCTGAACTTACGGGCCCGCGGTATAGACCAGACATTCCTACCTGACCCTCCAGGCTAGGCCCGGTATCCCTACCTGATTCTCCGCATTAGGCTTGGCACCCATACCCGATCCTCTGCGGTAGTAGCGGTACCCCCACCGTTACTCTGCGTTAGTATCGGTACACCCACCGGTACTCCGAGGTAGTACGTGAACCCTTACTGGTTCACTGGGGTACACCTGCTGACATTACTGGCGCGCGGTGTAGACCAGACATTCCTACCTGACCCTCCGTGTTAGGCCCGGTATCCCTACCTGATGCTCCATTGTTGGCCTGGCACCCCTACCCGATATGCTGGGGTAGTACCGGTACCCCCACCGGTACTCTGCAGCAGTATCGGTACACCCACCGGTACTCCAGGGTAGTACCTGAACCCTTACTGGTTCGCTGCGGTACACCTGCTGAACTTACGGGCCCGCGGTATAGACCAGACATTCCTACCTGACCCTCCATGCTAGGCCCGGTATCCCTACCTGATGCTCTGTGGTAGGCCTGGCCCCCTACCCAACAATCTGGGTTAGTACCGGTACACCCACTGGTACTCCGCGGTAGTTTTGCTATACCCACCGGTACTCCTGGATTGTACCGGAACACTTCCTGGTGCGCCGGGGTACACCTGCTGACCCTACGGGCGCGCCTCTTTACGCCCACCCTCCTACCTGACCCGCCGGAGTAGACCCGGTATTCCTACCCGATGTTTCGAGGTAGAACCCGTTCCCCCACCAGTACTCTGGGGTAGGAACGGAACCCTTTGTGATGCGCCAGAGAACACCAGCTGTCCCTTCGTGCGCGCTGGACTAGACCCGGCCTCCCTACCGGACCCCACAGCTTAGACCCGGTATCCCTACCTGATGCTCCGCATTAGGCTTGGCACCCATACCCGATCTTCTGCGGTAGTAGCGGTACCCCCACCGTTACTCTGCGGTAGTATCGGTACACCCACCGGTACTCCGAGGTAGTACGTGAACCCTTACTGGTTCACTGGGGTACACCTGCTGACATTACTGGCGCGCGGTGTAGACCAGACATTCCTACCTGACCCTCCGTGTTAGGCCCGGTATCCCTACCTGATGCTCCATTGTTGGCCTGGCACCCCTACCCGATATGCTGGGGTAGTACCGGTACCCCCACCGGTACTCTGCAGTCGTATCGGTACACCCACCGGTACTCCAGGGTAGTACCTGAACCCTTACTGGTTCGCTGCGGTACACCTCCTGAACTTACGGGCCCGCGGTATAGACCAGACATTCCTACCTGACCCTCCAGGCTAGGCCCGGTATCCCTACCTGATGCTCCGCATTAGGCTTGGCACCCATACCCGATCCTCTGCGGTAGTAGCGGTACCCCCACCGTTACTCTGCGTTAGTATCGGTACACCCACCGGTACTCCGAGGTAGTACGTGAACCCTTACTGGTTCACTGGGGTACACCTGCTGACATTACTGGCGCGCGGTGTAGACCAGACATTCCTACCTGACCCTCCGTGTTAGGCCCGGTATCCGTACCTGATGCTCCATTGTTGGCCTGGCACCCCTACCCGATATGCTGGGGTAGTACCGGTACCCCCACCGGTATTTTGCAGTAGTATCGGTACACCCACCGGTACTCCAGGGTAGTACCTGAACTCTTACTGGTTCGCTACGGTACACCTGCTGAACTTACGGGCGCGCGGTAGAGACCAGACATTCCTACCTGACCCTCCAGGCTAGGCCCGGTATCCCTACCTGATGCTCTGCGGTAGGCCTGGCCCCCTACCCGACAATCTGGGGTAGTACCGGTACACCCACTGGTACTCCGCGGTAGTTTTGCTATACCCACCGGTACTCCTGGATTTTACCGGAACACTTCCTGGTGCGCCGGGGTACACCTGCTGACCCTACGGGCGCGACGCTTTACGCCCACCCTTCCTACCTGACCCGCCGGAGTAGACCTGGTATTCCTACCCGATGTTTCGAGGTAGAACCCGTTCCCCCACCAGTACTCTGGGGTAGGAACGGAACCCTTTGTGATGCGCCAGAGAACACCAGCTGTCCCTTCGTGCGCGCTGGACTAGACCCGGCCTCCCTACCGGACCCCACAGGTTAGACCCGGTATCCCTACCTGATGCTCCGCATTAGGCTTGGCACCCATAACCGATCTTCTGCGGTAGTAGCGGTACCCCCACCGTTACTCTGCGTTAGTATCGGTACACCCACCGGTACTCCGAGGTAGTACGTGAACCCTTACTGGTTCACTGGGGTACACCTGCTGACATTACTGGCGCGCGGTGTAGACCAGACATTCCTACCTGACCCTCCGTGTTAGGCCCGGTATCCCTACCTGATGCTCCATTGTTGGCCTGGCACCCCTACCCGATATGCTGGGGTAGTACCGGTACCCCCACCGGTACTCTGCAGTAGTATCGGTACACCCACCGGTACTCCAGGGTAGTACCTGAACCCTTACTGGTTCGCTGCGGTACACCTGCTGAACTTACGGGCCCGCGGTATAGACCAGACATTCCTACCTGACCCTCCAGGCTAGGCCCGGTATCCCTACCTGATGCTCTGCGGTAGGCCTGGCCCCCTACCCAACAATCTGGGTTAATACCGGTACACCAACTGGTACTCCGCGGTAGTTTTGCTATACCACCGGTACTCCTGGATTGTACCGGAACACTTCCTGGTGCGCCGGGGTACACCTGCTGACCCTACGGGCGCGCCGCTTTACGCCCACCCTTCCTACCTGACCCGCCGGAGTAGACCCGGTATTCCTACCCGATGTTTCGAGGTAGAACCCGTTCCCCCACCAGTACTCTGGGGTAGGAACGGAACCCTTTGTGATGAGCCAGAGAACACCAGCTGTCCCTTCGTGCGCGCTGGACTAGACCCGGCCTCCCTACCGGACCCCACAGGTTAGACCCGGTATCCCTACCTGATGCTCCGCATTAGGCTTGGCACCCATACCCGATCTTCTGCGGTAGTAGCGGTACCCCCACCGTTTCTCTGCGGTAGTATCGGTACACCCACCTGTACTCCGAGGTAGTACGTGAACCCTTACTGGTTCACTGGGTTACTCCTGCTGACTTTACGGGTGCGCGGTGTAGACCAGACATTCCTACCTGACCCTCCGTGTTAGGCCCGGTATCCCTACCTGATGCTCCGTTGTTGGCCTGGCACCCCTACCCGATATGCTGGGGTAGTACCGGTACCCCCACCGGTACTCTGCAGTAGTATCGGTACACCCACCGGTACTCCAGGGTAGTACCTGAACCCTTACTGGTTCGCTGCGGTACACCTGCTGAACTTACGGGCGCGCGGTATAGACCAGACATTCTTACCTGACCCTCCAGGCTAGGCCCAGTATCCCTACCTGATGCTCTGCGGTAGGCCTGGCCCCCTACCCGACAATCTGGGTTAGTACCGGTACACCCACTGGTACTCCGCGGTACTTTTGCTATACCCACCGGTACTCCTGGATTGTACCGGAACACTTCCTGGTGCGCCGGGGTACACCTGCTGACCCTACGGGCGCGCCGCTTTACGCCCACCCTTCCTACCTGACCCGCCGGAGTAGACCCGGTATTCCTACCCGATGTTTCGAGGTAGAACCCGTTCCCCCACCAGTACTCTGGGGTAGGAACGGAACCCTTTGTGATGCGCCAGAGAACACCAGCTGTCCCTTTGTGCGCGCTGGACTAGACCCGGCCTCCCTACCGGACCCCACAGGTTAGACCCGGTATCCCTACCTGATGCTCCGCATTAGGCTTGGCACCCATACCCGATCTTCTGCGGTAGTAGCGGTACCCCCACCGTTACTCTGCGGTAGTATCGGTACACCCACCGGTACTCCGTGGTAGTACGTGAACCCTTACTGGTTCACTGGGGTACACCTGCTGACATTACTGGCGCGCGGTGTAGACCAGACATTCCTACTTGACCCTCCGTGTTAGGCCCAGTATCCCTACCTGATGCTCCATTGTTGGCCTGGCACCCCTACCCGATATGCTGGGGTAGTACCGGTACCCCCACCGGTACTCTGCATTAGTATCGGTACACCCACCGGTACTCCAGGGTAGTACCTGAACCCTTACTGGTTCGCTGCGGTACACCTGCTGAACTTACGGGCGCGCGGTATAGACCAGACATTCCTACCTGACCTTCCAGGCTAGGCCCGGTATCCCTACCTGATGCTCTGCGGTAGGCCTGGCCCCCTACCCGACAATCTGGGTTAGTACCGGTACACCCACTGGTACTCCGCGGTAGTTTTGCTATACCCACCGGTACTCCTGGATTGTACCGGAACACTTCCTGGTGCGCCGGGGTACATCTGCTGACCCTACGGGCGCGCCGCTTTACGCCCACCCTTCGTACATGACCTGCCGGGTTAGGCCCGGTATCCCTACCCTATGTTACGAGGTAGAACCGGTTCACCCACCAGTAATCTGGGGTTGGAACGGAACCCTTTGAGATGCGCCAGAGAACACCAGCTGTCCCTTCGTGCGCGCTGGACTAGACCCGGCCTCCCTACCGGACCCCACAGGTTAGACCCGGTATCCCTACCTGATGCTCAGCATTAGGCTTGGCACCCATACCCGATCTTCTGCGGTAGTAGCGGTACCCCCACCGGTACTCTGCAGCAGTATCGGTACACCCACCGGTACTCCAGGGTAGTACCTGAACCCTTACTGGTTCGCTGCGGTACACCTGCTGAACTTACGGGCCCGCGGTATAGACCAGACATTCCTAGCTGACCCTCCAGGCTAGGCCCGGTATCCCTACCTGATGCTCTGCGGTAGGCCTGGCCCCCTACCCGACAATCTGGGTTAGTACCGGTACACCCACTGGTACTCCGCGGTAGTTTTGCTATACCCACCGGTACTCCTGGATTGTACCGGAACACTTCCTGGTGCGCCGGGGTACACCTGCTGACCCTACGGGCGCGCCGCTTTACGCCCACCCTTCCTACCTGACCCGCCGGAGTAGACCCGGTATTCCTACCCGATGTTTCGAGGTAGAACCCGTTCCCCCACCAGTACTCTGGGGTAGGAACGGAACCCTTTGTGATGCGCCAGAGAACACCAGCTGTCCCTTCGTGCGCGCTGGACTAGACCCGGCCTCCCTACCGGACCCCAGAGGTTAGACCCGGTATCCCTACCTGATGCTCCGCATTAGGCTTGGCACCCATACCCGATCTTCTGCGGTAGTAGCGGTACCCCCACCGTTACTCTGCGGTAGTATCGGTACACCCACCGGTACTCCTTGGTAGTACGTGAACCCTTACTGGTTCACTGGGGTACACCTGCTGACATTACTGGCGCGCGGTGTAGACCAGACATTCCTACTTGACCCTCCGTGTTAGGCCCGGTATCCCTACCTGATGCTCCATTGTTGGCCTGGCACCCCTACCCGATATGCTGGGGTAGTACCGGTACCCCCACCGGTACTCTGCATTAGTATCGGTACACCCACCGGTACTCCAGGGTAGTACCTGAACCCTTACTGGTTCGCTGCGGTACACCTGCTGAACTTACGGGCGCGCGGTATAGACCAGACATTCCTACCTGACCTTCCAGGCTAGGCCCGGTATCCCTACCTGATGCTCTGCGGTAGGCCTGGCCCCCTACCCGACAATCTGGGTTAGTACCGGTACACCCACTGGTACTCCGCGGTGGTTTTGCTATACCCACCGGTACTCCTGGATTGTACCGGAACACTTCCTGGTGCGCCGGGGTACATCTGCTGACCCTACGGGCGCGCCGCTTTACGCCCACCCTTCGTACATGACCTGCCGGGTTAGGCCCGGTATCCCTACCCTATGTTACGAGGTAGAACCGGTTCACCCACCAGTAATCTGGGGTTGGAACGGAACCCTTTGAGATGCGCCAGAGAACACCAGCTGTCCCTTCGTGCGCGCTGGACTAGACCCGGCCTCCCTACCGGACCCCACAGGTTAGACCCGGTATCCCTACCTGATGCTCAGCATTAGGCTTGGCACCCATACCCGATCTTCTGCGGTAGTAGCGGTACCCCCACCGGTACTCTGCAGCAGTATCGGTACACCCACCGGTACTCCAGGGTAGTACCTGAACCCTTACTGGTTCGCTGCGGTACACCTGCTGAACTTACGGGCCCGCGGTATAGACCAGACATTCCTAGCTGACCCTCCAGGCTAGGCCCGGTATCCCTACCTGATGCTCTGCGGTAGGCCTGGCCCCCTACCCGACAATCAGGGGTAGTACCGGTACACCCACTGGTACTCCGCGGTAGTTTTGCTATACCCACCGGTACTCCTGGATTTTACCGGAACACTTCCTGGTGCGCCGGGGTACACCTGCTGACCCTACGGGCGCGCCGCTTTACGCCCACCCTTCCTACCTGACCCGCCGGAGTAGACCTGGTATTCCTACCCGATGTTTCGAGGTAGAACCCGTTCCCCCACCAGTACTCTGGGGTAGGAACGGAACCCTTTGTGATGCGCCAGAGAACACCAGCTGTCCCTTCGTGCGCGCTGGACTAGACCCGGCCTCCCTACCGGACCCCACAGGTTAGACCCGGTATCCCTACCTGATGCTCCGCATTAGGCTTGGCACCCATACCCGATCTTCTGCGGTAGTAGCGGTACCCCCACCGTTACTCTGCGGTAGTATCGGTACACCCACCGGTACTCCGAGGTAGTACGTGAACCCTTACTGGTTCACTGGGGTACACCTGCTGACATTACTGGCGCGCGGTGTAGACCAGACATTCCTACCTGACCCTCCGTGTTAGGCCCGGTATCCCTACCTGATGCTCCATTGTTGGCCTGGCACCCATTCCTGATATTCTGGGGTAGTACCGGTACACCCACCGGTACTCCGCGGTAGTATCGGTACACCCACCGGTACTCCAGGCTAGTACCTGAACCCTTACTGGATCGCTGCGGTACACCTGCTGAACTTACGGGCCCGCGGTATAGACCAGACATTCCTACCTGACCCTCCAGGCTAGGCCCGGTATCCCTACCTGATGCTCTGCGGTAGGCCTGGCCCCCTACCCGACAATCTGGGTTTGTACCGGTACACCCACTGGTACTCCGCAGTAGTTTTGCTATACCCACCGGTACTCCTGGATTTTACCGGAACCCTTACTGGTGCGCCGGGGTACACCTGCTGACCCTACGGGCACACTGCTTTGGACCCACCCTTCCTACCTGACCCGCCGGGGTAGGCCTGGTATACCTACCCGATGTTTTGAGGTAGAACCAGTTCCCCCACCGGTACTCTGGGTTTGGAACGGAACTCTTTGTGATGCACCAGAGAACACCAGCTGTCCCTTCGTGCATGCTGGACTAGACCTGGCCTCCCTACCGGACCCCACAGGTTAGACCCGCTATCCCTACCTGATGCTCCGCATTAGGCTTGGCACCCATACCCGATGTTCTGGGGTAGTAGCGGTACCCCCACCGTTACTCTGCGGTAGTATCGGTACACCCACCGGTACTCGAGGGCAGTTCCTGAACCCTTACTGGTTCGCTGGGGTACACCTGCTGACCTTACGGGCGTGCTCTGTAGACCAGACATTCCTACCTGACCCTCCAGGCTAGGCCCGGTATCCCTACCTGATGCTCTGCGGTAGGCCTGGCCCCCTACCCGACAATCTGGGGTAGTATCGGGACACACAGAGGTACTCCGCGGTACTTTTGCTATACCCACCGGTACTCCTGGATTGTACCGGAACCCTTACTGGTGATCCGGGGTACAACTGCTGACCCTATGGGCTCGCCGCTTTACGCCCACCCTTCCTACCTGACCCTCCGGGGTAGGCCTGGTATACCTACCAAATGTTTCGAGGTAGAACCGGTTCCCCCACCGGTACTCTGGGGTTGGAACGGAACCCTTTGTGATGCGCCAGAGAACACCAGCTGTCCCTTCGTGCGCTCTGGACTAGACCCGGCCTCCCTACCGGACCCCACAGGTTAGACCCGCTATCCCTACCTGATGCTCCGCATTAGGCTTGGCACCCATACCCGATGTTCTGGGGTAGTAGCGGTACTCCCACCGTTACTCTGCGGTAGTATCGGTACACCCACCGGTACTCCGGGGTAGTACGTGAACCCTTACTGGTTCACTGGGGTACACCTGATGACGTTACGGGCAAACGGTATAGACCAGACATTCCTACCTGACCCTCCTTGTTAGTCCCGGTATCCCTACCTGATGCTCCGTTGTTGGCCTGGCACCCCTACCCGATATGCTGGGGTAGTACCGGTACCCCCACCGGTACTCTGCGGTAGTATTGCTACACCCACCGGTACTCCAGGGTAATACCTGAACACTTACTGGTTCGCTGGGGTACACCTGCTGACCTTACGGGCGTGCTCTGTAGACCAGACATTCCTACCTGACCCTCCAGGCTAGGCCCGGTATCCCTACCTGATGCTCTGCGGTAGGCCTGGCTCCCTACCCGACAATCTGGGGTAGTACCGGTACACCCAGAGGTACTCCGCGGTACTTTTGCTATACCCACCGGTACTCCTGGATTGTACCGGAACCCTTACTGGTGCGCCGGGTTACACCTGCTGACCCTACGGAATCGCCCCTTTACGCCCACCCTTCCTACCTGACCCTCCGGGGTAGGCCTGGTATACCTACCCGATGTTTCGAGGTAGAACCGGTTCCCCACCGGTACTCTGGGGTTGGAACGGAACCCTTTGTGATGCGCCAGAGAACACCAGCTGTCCCTTCGTGCGCGCTGGACTAGACGCGGCCTCCCTACCGGACCCCACAGGTTAGACCCGGTATCCCTACCTGATGCTCCGCATTAGGCTTGGCACCCCTACCCGATATGCTGGGGTAGTACCGGTACCCCCACCGGTACTCTGCAGTAGTATCAGTACACCCACCGGTACTCCAGGGTAGTACCTGAACCCTTAATGGTTCACTGGGGTACACCTGCTGAACTTACGGGGGCGCGGTATAGACCAGACATTCCTACCTAACCCTCCAGGCTAGGCCCGGTATCCCTACCTGATGCTCTGCGGTAAGCCTGGCCCCCTACCGGACAATCTGGGTTAGTACCGTTACACCCACTGGTACTCCGCTGTAGTTTCACTATACCTACCGGTACTCCTGGATTGTACCGGAACACTTACTGGTGCGCTGGGGTACACCTGCTGATCCTATGGGCGCCCCGCTTTACGCCCACCCTTCCTACCTGACCCGCCGGAGTAGGCCCGGTATAAGTACCTGATGTTTTGAGGTAGAACCGGTTCCCCCACCAGTACTCTGGGGTTGGAACGGAACCCTTTGTGATGCGCCAGAGAACACCAGCTGTCCCTTCGTGCGCGCTGGACTAGACCCGGCCTCCCTACCGGACCCCACAGGTTAGACCCGGTATCCCTACCTGATGCTCCGCATTAGGCTTGGCACCCATACCCTATGTTCTGGGGTAGTAGCGGTACACCCACCGTTATTCTGCCGTAGTATCCGTACACCCACCGGTACTCCGAGGTAGTACGTGAACCCTTACTGGTTCACTGGGGTACACCTGCTGACATTACTGGCGCGCGGTGTAGACCAGACATTCCTACCTGACCCTCCATGTTAGGCCCGGTATCCCTACCTGATGCTCCATTGTTGGCCTGGCACCCCTACCCGATATGCTGGGGTAGTTCCGGTACCCTCACCGGTACTCTGCAGTAGTATCGTTACACCCACCGGTACTCCAGGGTAGTACCTGAACCCTTACTGGTTCGCTGCGGTACACCTGCTGAACTTACGGGCCCGCGGGATAGACCAGACATTCCTACCTGACCTTCCAGGCTAGGCCCGGTATCCCTACCTGATACTCTGCGGTAGGCCTGGCCCCCTACCCGACAATCTGGGTTAGTACAGGTACACCCACTGGTACTCCGCGGTACTTATGCTATACCCACCGGTACTCCTGGATTATACCGGAACCCTTACTGGTGCGCCGGGGTACACCTGCTGACCCTTCGGGCGCGACGCTTTACGCCCACCCTTCCTACCTGACCCGCCGGAGTAGACCCGGTATTCCTACTCGATGTTGCGAGGTAGAACCGGTTCCCCCACCAGTACTCTGGGGTTGGAACGGAACCCTTTGTGATGCGCCAGAGAACACCAGCTGTACCTTCGTGCGCGCTGGACTAGACCCGGCCTCCCTACCGGACCCCACAGGTTAGACCCGGTATCCCTACCTGATGCTCCGCATTAGGCTTGGCACCCATACCCGATCTTCTGCGGTAGTAGCGGTACCCCCACCGTTACTCTGCGGTAGTATCGGTACACCCACCGGTACTCCGAGGTAGTACGTGAACCCTTACTGGTTCACTGGGGTACACCTGCTGACATTACTGGCGCGCGGTGTAGACCAGACATTCCTACCTGACCCTCCGTGTTAGGCCCGGTATCCCTACCTGATGCTCCATTGTTGGCCTGGCACCCATTCCTGATATTCTGGGGTAGTACCGGTACCCCCACCGGTACTCCGCAGTTGTATCGTTACACCCACCGGTACTCCAGGCTAGTACCTGAACCCTTACTGGATCGCTGCGGTACACCTGCTGAACTTACGGGCCCGCGGTATAGACCACACATTCCTACCTGACCCTCCAGGCTAGGCCCGGTATCCCTACCTGATGCTCTGCGGTAGGCCTGGCCCCCTACCCGACAATCTGGGTTTGTACCGGTACACCCACTGGTACTCCGCAGTAGTTTTGCTATACCCACCGGTACTCCTGGATTTTACCGGAACACTTACTGGTGCGCCGGGGTACACCTGCTGACCCTACGGGCGCGACGCTTTACGCCCACACTTCCTACTTGAACCGCCGGAGTAGACCCGGTATTCCTACCCGATGTTTCGAGGTAGAACCCGTTCCCCCACCAGTACTCTGGGGTAGGAACGGAACCCTTTGTGATGCGCCAGAGAACACCAGCTGTCCCTTCGTGCGCGCTGGACTAGACCCGGCCTCCCTACCGGACCCCACAGCTTAGACCCAGTATCCCTACCTGATGCTCCGCATTAGGCTTGGCACCCATACCCGATGTTCTGGTGTAGTAGCGGTACCCCCACCGTTACTCTGCAGTCGTATCGGTACACCCACCGGTACTCCAGGGTAGTACCTGAACCCTTACTGGTTCGCTGCGGTACACCTGCTGAACTTACGGGCCCGCGGTATAGACCAGACATTCCTACCTGACCCTCCAGGCTAGGCCCGGTATCCCTACCTGATGCTCCGCATTAGGCTTGGCACCCATACCCGATCCTCTGCGGTAGTAGCGGTACCCCCACCGTTACTCTGCGTTAGTATCGGTACACCCACCGGTACTCCGAGGTAGTACGTGAACCCTTACTGGTTCACTGGGGTACACCTGCTGACATTACTGGCGCGCGGTGTAGACCAGACATTCCTACCTGACCCTCCGTGTTAGGCCCGGTATCCCTACCTGATGCTCCATTGTTGGCCTGGCACCCCTACCCGATATGCTGGGGTAGTACCGGTACCCCCACCGGTACTCTGCAGCAGTATCGGTACACCCACCGGTACTCCAGGGTAGTACCTGAACCCTTACTGGTTCGCTGCGGTACACCTGCTGAACTTACGGGCCCGCGGTATAGACCAGACATTCCTACCTGACCCTCCAGGCTAGGCCCGGTATCCCTACCTGATGCTCTGCGGTAGGCCTGGCCCCCTACCCAACAATCTGGGTTAGTACCGGTACACCCACTGGTACTCCGCGGTAGTTTTGCTATACCCACCGGTACTCCTGGATTGTACCGGAACACTTCCTGGTGCGCCGGGGTACACCTGCTGACCCTACGGGCGCGCCGCTTTACGCCCACCCTTCCTACCTGACCCGCCGGAGTAGACCTGGTATTCCTACCCGATGTTTCGAGGTAGAACCCGTTCCCCCACCAGTACTCTGGGGTAGGAACGGAACCCTTTGTGATGCGCCAGAGAACACCAGCTGTCCCTTCGTGCGCGCTGGACTAGACCCGGCCTCCCTACCGGACCCCACAGCTTAGACCCGGTATCCCTACCTGATGCTCCGCATTAGGCTTGGCACCCATACCCGATCTTCTGCGGTAGTAGCGGTACCCCCACCGTTACTCTGCGGTAGTATCGGTACACCCACCGGTACTCCGAGGTAGTACGTGAACCCTTACTGGTTCACTGGGGTACACCTGCTGACATTACTGGCGCGCGGTGTAGACCAGACATTCCTACCTGACCCTCCGTGTTAGGCCCGGTATCCCTACCTGATGCTCCATTGTTGGCCTGGCACCCCTACCCGATATGCTGGGGTAGTACCGTTACCCCCACCGGTACTCTGCAGCAGTATCGGTACACCCACCGGTACTCCAGGGTAGTACCTGAACCCTTACTGGTTCGCTGCGGTACACCTGCTGAACTTACGGGCCCGCGGTATAGACCAGACATTCCTACCTGACCCTCCAGGCTAGACCCGGTATCCCTACCTGATGCTCTGCGGTAGGCCTGGCCCCCTACCCGACAATCTGGGTTAGTACCGGTACACCCACTGGTACTCCGCGGTAGTTTTGCTATACCCACCGGTACTCCTGGATTTTACCGGAACACTTCCTGGTGCGCCGGGGTACACCTGCTGACCCTACGGGCGCTCCGCTTTACGCCCACCCTTCCTACCTGACCCGCCGGAGTAGACCTGGTATTCCTACCCGATGTTTCGAGGTAGAACCCGTTCCCCCACCAGTACTCTGGGGTAGGAACGGAACCCTTTGTGATGCGCCAGAGAACACCAGCTGTCCCTTCGTGCGCGCTGGACTAGACCCGGCCTCCCTACCGGACCCCACAGGTTAGACCCGGTATCCCTACCTGATGCTCCGCATTAGGCTTGGCACCCATACCCGATCTTCTGCGGTAGTAGCGGTACCCCCACCGTTACTCTGCGGTAGTATCGGTACACCCTCCGGTACTCCGAGGTAGTACGTGAACCCTTACTGGTTCACTGGGGTACACCTGCTGACATTACTGGCGCGCAGTGTAGACCAGACATTCCTACCTGACCCTCCGTGTTAGGCCCGGTATCCCTACCTGATGCTCCATTGTTGGCCTGGCACCCCTACCCGATATGCTGGGGTAGTACCGGTACCCCCACCGGTACTCTGCAGTCGTATCGGTACACCCACCGGTACTCCAGGGTAGTACCTGAACCCTTACTGGTTCGCTGCGGTACACCTGCTGAACTTACGGGCCCGCGGTATAGACCAGACATTCCTACCTGACCCTCCGGGTTAGGCCCGGTATCCCTACCTGATGCTCCGCATTAGGCTTGGCACCCATACCCGATCCTCTGCGGTAGTAGCGGTACCCCCACCGTTACTCTGCGTTAGTATCGGTACACCCACCGGTACTCCGAGGTAGTACGTGAACCCTTACTGGTTCACTGGGGTACACCTGCTGACATTACTGGCGCGCGGTGTAGACCAGACATTCCTACCTGACCCTCCGTGTTAGGCCCGGTATCCCTACCTGATGCTCCATTGTTGGCCTGGCACCCCTACCCGATATGCTGGGGTAGTACCGGTACCCCCACCGGTACTCTGCAGCAGTATCGGTACACCCACCGGTACTCCAGGGTAGTACCTGAACCCTTACTGGTTCGCTGCGGTACACCTGCTGAACTTACGGGCCCGCGGTATAGACCAGACATTCCTACCTGACCCTCCATGCTAGGCCCGGTATCCCTACCTGATGCTCTGCGGTAGGCCTGGCCCCCTACCCAACAATCTGGGTTAGTACCGGTACACCCACTGGTACTCCGCGGTAGTTTTGCTATACCCACCGGTACTCCTGGATTGTACCGGAACACTTCCTGGTGCGCCGGGGTACACCTGCTGACCCTACGGGCGCGCCTCTTTACGCCCACCCTTCCTACCTGACCCGCCGGAGTAGACCCGGTATTCCTACCCGATGTTTCGAGGTAGAACCCGTTCCCCCACCAGTACTCTGGGGTAGGAACGGAACCCTTTGTGATGCGCCAGAGAACACCAGCTGTCCCTTCGTGCGCGCTGGACTAGACCCGGCCTCCCTACCGGACCCCACAGCTTAGACCCGGTATCCCTACCTGATGCTCCGCATTAGGCTTGGCACCCATACCCGATCTTCTGCGGTAGTAGCGGTACCCCCACCGTTACTCTGCGGTAGTATCGGTACACCCACCGGTACTCCGAGGTAGTACGTGAACCCTTACTGGTTCACTGGGGTACACCTGCTGACATTACTGGCGCGCGGTGTAGACCAGACATTCCTACCTGACCCTCCGTGTTAGGCCCGGTATCCCTACCTGATGCTCCATTGTTGGCCTGGCACCCCTACCCGATATGCTGGGGTAGTACCGGTACCCCCACCGGTACTCTGCAGTCGTATCGGTACACCCACCGGTACTCCAGGGTAGTACCTGAACCCTTACTGGTTCGCTGCGGTACACCTCCTGAACTTACGGGCCCGCGGTATAGACCAGACATTCCTACCTGACCCTCCAGGCTAGGCCCGGTATCCCTACCTGATGCTCCGCATTAGGCTTGGCACCCATACCCGATCCTCTGCGGTAGTAGCGGTACCCCCACCGTTACTCTGCGTTAGTATCGGTACACCCACCGGTACTCCGAGGTAGTACGTGAACCCTTACTGGTTCACTGGGGTACACCTGCTGACATTACTGGCGCGCGGTGTAGACCAGACATTCCTACCTGACCCTCCGTGTTAGGCCCGGTATCCGTACCTGATGCTCCATTGTTGGCCTGGCACCCCTACCCGATATGCTGGGGTAGTACCGGTACCCCCACCGGTATTTTGCAGTAGTATCGGTACACCCACCGGTACTCCAGGGTAGTACCTGAACTCTTACTGGTTCGCTACGGTACACCTGCTGAACTTACGGGCGCGCGGTAGAGACCAGACATTCCTACCTGACCCTCCAGGCTAGGCCCGGTATCCCTACCTGATGCTCTGCGGTAGGCCTGGCCCCCTACCCGACAATCTGGGGTAGTACCGGTACACCCACTGGTACTCCGCGGTAGTTTTGCTATACCCACCGGTACTCCTGGATTTTACCGGAACACTTCCTGGTGCGCCGGGGTACACCTGCTGACCCTACGGGCGCGACGCTTTACGCCCACCCTTCCTACCTGACCCGCCGGAGTAGACCTGGTATTCCTACCCGATGTTTCGAGGTAGAACCCGTTCCCCCACCAGTACTCTGGGGTAGGAACGGAACCCTTTGTGATGCGCCAGAGAACACCAGCTGTCCCTTCGTGCGCGCTGGACTAGACCCGGCCTCCCTACCGGACCCCACAGGTTAGACCCGGTATCCCTACCTGATGCTCCGCATTAGGCTTGGCACCCATAACCGATCTTCTGCGGTAGTAGCGGTACCCCCACCGTTACTCTGCGGTAGTATCGGTACACCCACCGGTACTCCGAGGTAGTACGTGAACCCTTACTGGTTCACTGGGGTACACCTGCTGACATTACTGGCGCGCGGTGTAGACCAGACATTCCTACCTGACCCTCCGTGTTAGGCCCGGTATCCCTACCTGATGCTCCATTGTTGGCCTGGCACCCCTACCCGATATGCTGGGGTAGTACCGGTACCCCCACCGGTACTCTGCAGTAGTATCGGTACACCCACCGGTACTCCAGGGTAGTACCTGAACCCTTACTGGTTCGCTGCGGTACACCTGCTGAACTTACGGGCCCGCGGTATAGACCAGACATTCCTACCTGACCCTCCAGGCTAGGCCCGGTATCCCTACCTGATGCTCTGCGGTAGGCCTGGCCCCCTACCCAACAATCTGGGTTAATACCGGTACACCAACTGGTACTCCGCGGTAGTTTTGCTATACCACCGGTACTCCTGGATTGTACCGGAACACTTCCTGGTGCGCCGGGGTACACCTGCTGACCCTACGGGCGCGCCGCTTTACGCCCACCCTTCCTCCCTGACCCGCCGGAGTAGACCCGGTATTCCTAGCCGATGTTTCGAGGTAGAACCCGTTCCCCCACCAGTACTCTGGGGTAGGAACGGAACCCTTTGTGATGAGCCAGAGAACACCAGCTGTCCCTTCGTGCGCGCTGGACTAGACCCGGCCTCCCTACCGGACCCCACAGGTTAGACCCGGTATCCCTACCTGATGCTCCGCATTAGGCTTGGCACCCATACCCGATCTTCTGCGGTAGTAGCGGTACCCCCACCGTTTCTCTGCGGTAGTATCGGTACACCCACCTGTACTCCGAGGTAGTACGTGAACCCTTACTGGTTCACTGGGTTACTCCTGCTGACTTTACGGGTGCGCGGTGTAGACCAGACATTCCTACCTGACCCTCCGTGTTAGGCCCGGTATCCCTACCTGATGCTCCGTTGTTGGCCTGGCACCCCTACCCGATATGCTGGGGTAGTACCGGTACCCCCACCGGTACTCTGCAGTAGTATCGGTACACCCACCGGTACTCCAGGGTAGTACCTGAACCCTTACTGGTTCGCTGCGGTACACCTGCTGAACTTACGGGCGCGCGGTAGAGACCAGACATTCTTACCTGACCCTCCAGGCTAGGCCCAGTATCCCTACCTGATGCTCTGCGGTAGGCCTGGCCCCCTACCCGACAATCTGGGTTAGTACCGGTACACCCACTGGTACTCCGCGGTAGTTTTGCTATACCCACCGGTACTCCTGGATTGTACCGGAACACTTCCTGGTGCGCCGGGGTACACCTGCTGACCCTACGGGCGCGCCGCTTTACGCCCACCCTTCCTACCTGACCCGCCGGAGTAGACCCGGTATTCCTACCCGATGTTTCGAGGTAGAACCCGTTCCCCCACCAGTACTCTGGGGTAGGAACGGAACCCTTTGTGATGCGCCAGAGAACACCAGCTGTCCCTTTGTGCGCGCTGGACTAGACCCGGCCTCCCTACCGGACCCCACAGGTTAGACCCGGTATCCCTACCTGATGCTCCGCATTAGGCTTGGCACCCATACCCGATCTTCTGCGGTAGTAGCGGTACCCCCACCGTTACTCTGCGGTAGTATCGGTACACCCACCGGTACTCCGTGGTAGTACGTGAACCCTTACTGGTTCACTGGGGTACACCTGCTGACATTACTGGCGCGCGGTGTAGACCAGACATTCCTACTTGACCCTCCGTGTTAGGCCCGGTATCCCTACCTGATGCTCCATTGTTGGCCTGGCACCCCTACCCGATATGCTGGGGTAGTACCGGTACCCCCACCGGTACTCTGCATTAGTATCGGTACACCCACCGGTACTCCAGGGTAGTACCTGAACCCTTACTGGTTCGCTGCGGTACACCTGCTGAACTTACGGGCGCGCGGTATAGACCAGACATTCCTACCTGACCTTCCAGGCTAGGCCGGGTATCCCTACCTGATGCTCTGCGGTAGGCCTGGCCCCCTACCCGACAATCTGGGTTAGTACCGGTACACCCACTGGTACTCCGCGGTAGTTTTGCTATACCCACCGGTACTCCTGGATTGTACCGGAACACTTCCTGGTGCGCCGGGGTACATCTGCTGACCCTACGGGCGCGCCGCTTTACGCCCACCCTTCGTACATGACCTGCCGGGTTAGGCCCGGTATCCCTACCCTATGTTACGAGGTAGAACCGGTTCACCCACCAGTAATCTGGGGTTGGAACGGAACCCTTTGAGATGTGCCAGAGAACACCAGCTGTCCCTTCGTGCGCGCTGGACTAGACCCGGCCTCCCTACCGGACCCCACAGGTTAGACCCGGTATCCCTACCTGATGCTCAGCATTAGGCTTGGCACCCATACCCGATCTTCTGCGGTAGTAGCGGTACCCCCACCGGTACTCTGCAGCAGTATCGGTACACCCACCGGTACTCCAGGGTAGTACCTGAACCCTTACTGGTTCGCTGCGGTACACCTGCTGAACTTACGGGCCCGCGGTATAGACCAGACATTCCTAGCTGACCCTCCAGGCTAGGCCCGGTATCCCTACCTGATGCTCTGCGGTAGGCCTGGCCCCCTACCCGACAATCAGGGGTAGTACCGGTACACCCACTGGTACTCCGCGGTAGTTTTGCTATACCCACCGGTACTCCTGGATTTTACCGGAACACTTACTGGTGCGCCGGGGTACACCTGCTGACCCTACGGGCGCGCCGCTTTACGCCCACCCTTCCTACCTGACCCGCCGGAGTAGACCTGGTATTCCTACCCGATGTTTCGAGGTAGAACCCGTTCCCCCACCAGTACTCTGGGGTAGGAACGGAACCCTTTGTGATGCGCCAGAGAACACCAGCTGTCCCTTCGTGCGCGCTGGACTAGACCCGGCCTCCCTACCGGACCCCACAGGTTAGACCCGGTATCCCTACCTGATGCTCCGCATTAGGCTTGGCACCCATACCCGATCTTCTGCGGTAGTAGCGGTACCCCCACCGTTACTCTGCGGTAGTATCGGTACACCCACCGGTACTCCGAGGTAGTACGTGAACCCTTACTGGTTCACTGGGGTACACCTGCTGACATTACTGGCGCGCGGTGTAGACCAGACATTCCTACCTGACCCTCCGTGTTAGGCCCGGTATCCCTACCTGATGCTCCATTGTTGGCCTGGCACCCCTACCCGATATGCTGGGGTAGTAGCGGTACCCCCACCGGTACTCTGCAGCAGTATCGGTACACCCACCGGTACTCCAGGGTAGTACCTGAACCCTTACTGGTTCGCTGCGGTACACCTGCTGAACTTACGGGCGCGCGGTATAGACCAGACATTCCTACCTGACCCTCCAGGCTAGGCCCGGTATCCCTACCTGATGCTCTGCGGTAGGCCTGGCCCCCTACCCGACAATCTGGGTTTGTACCGGTACACCCACTGGTACTCCGCGGTAGTTTTGCTATACCCACCGGTACTCCTGGATTGTACCGGAACACTTCCTGGTGCGCCGGGGTACACCTGCTGACCATACGGGCGCGCCGCTTTACGCCCACCCTTCCTACCTGACCCGCCGGAGTAGACCCGGTATTCCTACCCGATGTTTCGAGGTAGAACCCGTTCCCCCACCAGTACTCTGGGGTAGGAACGGAACCCTTTGTGATGCGCCAGAGAACACCAGCTGTCCCTTCGTGCGCGCTGGACTAGACCCGGCCTCCCTACCGGACCCCACAGGTTAGACCCGGTATCCCTACCTGATGCTCCGCATTAGGCTTGGCACCCATACCCGATCTTCTGCGGTAGTAGCGGTACCCCCCACCGTTACTCTGCGGTAGTATCGGTACACCCACCGGTACTCCGAGGTAGTACGTGAACCCTTACTGGTTCACTGGGGTACACCTGCTGACATTACTGGCGCGCGGTGTAGACCAGACATTCCTACCTGACCCTCCGTGTTAGGCCCGGTATCCCTACCTGATGCTCCATTGTTGGCCTGGCACCCCTACCCGATATGTTGGGGTAGTACCGGTACCCCCACCGGTACTCTGCAGTAGTATCGGTACACACACCGGTACTCCAGGGTAGTACCTGAACCCTTACTGGTTCGCTGCGGTACACCTGCTGAACTTACGGGCCCGCGGTATAGACCAGACATTCCTACCTGTCCCTCCAGGCTAGGCCCGGTATCCCTACCTGATGCTCTGCGGTAGGCCTGGCCCCCTACGCGACAATCTGGGTTAGTACCGGTACACCCAGAGGTTACTCCGCGGTAGTTTTGCTATACCCACCGGTACTCCTGGATTGTACCGGAACACTTACTGGTGCGCCGGGGTACACCTGCTGACCCTTCGGGCGCGACGCTTTACGCCCACCCTTCGTACATGACCTGCCGGGTTAGGCCCGGTATCCCTACCCTATGTTACGAGGTAGAACCGGTTCACCCACCAGTACTCTGGGGTTGGAACGGAACCCTTTGAGATGCGCCAGAGAACACCAGCTGTCCCTTCGTGCGCGCTGGACTAGACCCGGCCTCCCTACCGGACCCCACAGGTTAGACCCGGTATCCCTACCTGATGCTCCGCATTAGGCTTGGCACCCATACCCGATCTTCTGGGGTAGTAGCGGTACCCCCACCGTTACTCTGCGGTAGTATCGGTACACCCACCGGTACTCCGAGGTAGTACGTGAACCCTTACTGGTTCACTGGGTTACTCCTGCTGACTTTACGGGTGCGCGGTGTAGACCAGACATTCCTACCTGACCCTCCAGGCTAGGCCCGGTATCCCTACCTGATGCTCTGCGGTAGGCCTGGCCCCCTACCCGACAATCTGGGTTTGTACCGGTACACCCACTGGTATTCCGCGGTAGTTTTGCTATACCCACCGGTACTCCTGGATTGTACCGGAACACTTCCTGGTGCGCCGGGGTACACCTGCTGAACCTACGGGCGCGCCGCTTTACGCCCACCCTTCCTACCTGACCCGCCGGAGTAGACCCGGTATTCCTACCCGATGTTTCGAGGTAGAACCCGTTCCCCCACCAGTACTCTGGGGTAGGAACGGAACCCTTTGTGATGCGCCAGAGAACACCAGCTGTCCCTTCGTGCGCGCTGGACTAGACCCGGCCTCCCTACCGGACCCCACAGGTTAGACCCGGTATCCCTACCTGATGCTCCGCATTAGGCTTGGCACCCATACCCGATCTTCTGCGGTAGTAGCGGTACCCCCACCGTTACTCTGCGGTAGTATCGGTACACCCACCGGTACTCCGAGGTAGTACGTGAACCCTTACTGGTTCACTGGGGTACACCTGCTGACATTACTGGCGCGCGGTGTAGACCAGACATTCCTACCTGACCCTCCGTGTTAGGCCCGGTATCCCTACCTGATGCTCCATTGTTGGCCTGGCACCCCTACCCGATATGTTGGGGTAGTACCGGTACCCCCACCGGTACTCTGCAGTAGTATCGGTACACACACCGGTACTCCAGGGTAGTACCTGAACCCTTACTGGTTCGCTGCGGTACACCTGCTGAACTTACGGGCCCGCGGTATAGACCAGACATTCCTACCTGTCCCTCCAGGCTAGGCCCGGTATCCCTACCTGATGCTCTGCGGTAGGCCTGGCCCCCTACGCGACAATCTGGGTTAGTACCGGTACACCCAGAGGTTACTCCGCGGTAGTTTTGCTATACCCACCGGTACTCCTGGATTGTACCGGAACACTTACTGGTGCGCCGGGGTACACCTGCTGACCCTTCGGGCGCGACGCTTTACGCCCACCCTTCGTACATGACCTGCCGGGTTAGGCCCGGTATCCCTACCCTATGTTACGAGGTAGAACCGGTTCACCCACCAGTACTCTGGGGTTGGAACGGAACCCTTTGAGATGCGCCAGAGAACACCAGCTGTCCCTTCGTGCGCGCTGGACTAGACCCGGCCTCCCTACCGGACCCCACAGGTTAGACCCGGTATCCCTACCTGATGCTCCGCATTAGGCTTGGCACCCATACCCGATGTTCTGGGGTAGTAGCGGTACCCCCACCGTTACTCTGCGGTAGTATCGGTACACCCACCGGTACTCCGAGTTAGTACGTGAACCCTTACTGGTTCACTGGGTTACTCCTGCTGACTTTACGGGTGCGCGGTGTAGACCAGACATTCCTACCTGACCCTCCGTGTTAGGCCCGGTATCCCTACCTGATGCTCCGTTGTTGGCCTGGCACCCATACCTGATATTCTGGGGTAGTACCGGTACCCCCACCGGTACTCTGCAGTAGTATCGGTACACCCACCGGTACTCCAGGGTAGTACCTGAACCCTTACTGGTTCGCTGCAGTACACCTGCTGAACTTACGGGCCCGCGGTATAGACCAGAAATTCCTACCTGACCCTCCAGGCTAGGCCCGGTATCCCTACCTGATGCTCTGCGGTAGGCCTGGCCCCCTACCCAACAATCTGGGTTAGTAGTGGAACACCCACTGGTACTCCGCGGTAGTTTTGCTATACCCACCGGTACTCCTGGATTGTACCGAAACACTTACTGGTGCGCCGGGGTACACTTGCTGATCCTACGGGCGCGCCGCTTTACGCCCACCCTTCTTACCTGACCCGCCGGAGTAGGCCCGGTATTCCTACCCGATGTTTCGAGGTAGAACCGGTTCCCCCACCAGTACTCTGGGGTTGGAACGGAACCCTTTGTGATGCGCCAGAGAACACCAGCTGTCCCTTCGTGCGCGCTGGACTAGACCCGGCCTCCCTACCGGACCCCACAGGTTAGACCCGGTATCCCTACCTGATGCTCCGCATTAGGCTAGGCACCCATACCCGATCTTCTGGGGTTGTAGCGGTACCCCCACCATTACTCTGCGGTAGTATCGGTACACCCACCGGTACTCCGAGGTAGTACGTGAACCCTTACTGGTTCAATGGGTTACTCCTGCTGAATTTACGGGTGCGCGGTGTAGACCAGACATTCCTACCTGACCCTCCGTGTTAGGCCCGGTATCCCTACCTGATGCTCCGTTGTTGGCCTCGCACCCATACCTGATATGCTGGGGTAGTACCGGTACCCCCACCGGTACTCTGCAGTCGTATCGGTACACCCACCGGTACTCCGAGGTAGTACCTGAAGCCTTACTACTTCGCTGCGGTACACCTGCTGAACTTACGGGCACGCGGTATAGACAAGACATTCCTACCTAACCCTCCAGGCTAGGCCCGGTATCCCTACCTGATGCTCTGCGGTAGGCCTGGCCCCCTACCCGACAATCAGGGGTAGTACCGGTACACCCACTGGTACTCCGCGGTAGTTTTGCTATACCCACCGGTACTCCTGGATTTTACCGGAACACTTCCTGGTGCGCCGGGGTACACCTGCTGACCCTACGGGCGCGCCGCTTTACGCCCAACCTTCCTACCTGACCCGCCGGAGTAGACCTGGTATTCCTACCCGATGTTTCGAGGTAGAACCCGTTCCCCCACCAGTACTCTGGGGTAGGAACGGAACCCTTTGTGATGCGCCAGAGAACACCAGCTGTCCCTTCGTGCGCGCTGGACTAGACCCGGCCTCCCTACCGGACCCCACAGGTTAGACCCGGTATCCCTACCTGATGCTCCGCATTAGGCTTGGCACCCATACCCGATCTTCTGCGGTAGTAGCGGTACCCCCACCGTTACTCTGCTTTAGTATCGGTACACCCACCGGTACTCCGAGGTAGTACGTGAACCCTTACTGGTTCACTGGGGTACACCTGCTGACATTACTGGCGCGCGGTGTAGACTAGACATTCCTACCTGACCCTCCGTGTTAGGCCCGGTATCCCTACCTGATGCTCCATTGTTGGCCTGGCACCCCTACCCGATATGTTGGGGTAGTACCGGTACCCCCACCGGTACTCTGCAGTCGTATCGTTACACCCACCGGTACTCCAGGGTAGTACCTGAACCCTTACTGGTTCGCTGCGGTACACCTGCTGAACTTACGGGCCCGCGGTATAGACCAGACATTCCTACCTGTCCCTCCAGGCTAGGCCCGGTATCCCTACCTGATGCTCTGCGGTAGGCCTGGCCCCCTACGCGACAATCTGGGTTAGTACCGGTACACCCAGAGGTTACTCCGCGGTAGTTTTGCTATACCCACCGGTACTCCTGGATTGTACCGGAACACTTACTGGTGCGCCGGGGTACACCTGCTGACCCTTCGGGCGCGACGCTTTACGCCCACCCTTCGTACATGACCTGCCGGGTTAGGCCCGGTATCCCTACCCTATGTTACGAGGTAGAACCGGTTCACCCACCAGTACTCTGGGGTTGGAATGGAACCCTTTGAGATGCGCCAGAGAACACCAGCTGTCCCTTCGTGCGCGCTGGACTAGACCCGGCCTCCCTACCGGACCCCACAGGTTAGACCCGGTATCCCTACCTGATGCTCCGCATTAGGCTTGGCACCCATACCCGATCTTCTGGGGTAGTAGCGGTACCCCCACCGTTACTCTGCGGTAGTATCGGTACACCCACCGGTACTCCGAGGTAGTACGTGAACCCTTACTGGTTCACTGGGTTACTCCTGCTGACTTTACGGGTGCGCGGTGTAGACCAGACATTCCTACCTGACCCTCCGTGTTAGGCCCGGTATCCCTACCTGATGCTCCGTTGTTGGCCTGGCACCCATACCTGATATTCTGGGGTAGTACCGGTACCCCCACCGGTACTCCGCAGTAGTATCGGTACACCCACCGGTACTCCAGGGTAGTACCTGAACCCTTACTGGTTCGCTGCGGTACACCTGCTGAACTTACGGGCCCGCGGTATAGACCAGACATTCCTACCTGACCCTCCAGGCTAGGCCCGGTATCCCTACCTGATGCTCTGCGGTAGGCCTGGCCCCCTACGCGACAATCTGGGTTAGTACCGGTACACCCAGAGGTTACTCCGCGGTAGTTTTGCTATACCCACCGGTACTCCTGGATTGTACCGGAACACTTACTGGTGCGCCGGGGTACACCTGCTGACCCTTCGGGCGCGACGCTTTACGCCCACCCTTCGTACATGACCTGCCGGGTTAGGCCCAGTATCCCTACCCTATGTTACGAGGTAGAACCGGTTCACCCACCAGTACTCTGGGGTTGGAACGGAACCCTTTGAGATGCGCCAGAGAACACCAGCTGTCCCTTCGTGCGCGCTGGACTAGACCCGGCCTCCCTACCGGACCCCACAGGTTAGACCCGGTATCCCTACCTGATGCTCCGCATTAGGCTTGGCACCCATACCCGATCTTCTGCGGTAGTAGCGGTACCCCCACCGTTACTCTGCGGTAGTATCGGTACACCCACCGGTACTCCGAGGTAGTACGTGAACCCTTACTGGTTCACTGGGTTACTCCTGCTGACTTTACGGGTGCGCGGTGTAGACCAGACATTCCTACCTGACCCTCCGTGTTAGGCCCGGTATCCCTACCTGATGCTCCGTTGTTGGCCTGGCACCCATACCTGATATTCTGGGGTAGTACCGGTACCCCCACCGGTACTCCGCAGTAGTATCGGTACACCCACCGGTACTCCAGGGTAGTACCTGAACCCTTACTGGTTCGCTGCGGTACACCTGCTGAACTTACGGGCCCGCGGTATAGACCAGACATTCCTACCTGACCCTCCAGGCTAGGCCCGGTATCCCTACCTGATGCTCTGCGGTAGGCCTGGCCCCCTACCCGACAATCTGGGTTTGTACCGGTACACCCACTGGTACTCCGCAGTAGTTTTGCTATACCCACCGGTACTCCTGGATTTTATCCGAACACTTACTGGTGCGCCGGGGTACACCTGCTGACCCTACGGGCGCGCCGATTTACGCCCACACTTCCTACTTGACCCGCCGGAGTAGACCCGGTATTCCTACCCGATGTTTCGAGGTAGAACCCGTTCCCCCACCAGTACTATGGGGTAGGAACGGAACCCTTTGTGATGCGCCAGAGAACACCAGCTGTCCCTTCGTGCGCGCTGGACTAGACCCGGCCTCCCTACCGGACCCCACAGGTTAGACCCGGTATCCCTACCTGATGCTCCGCATTAGGCTTGGCACCCATACCCGATCTTCTGCGGTAGTAGCGGTAACCCCACCGTTACTCTGCGGTAGTATCGGTACACCCACCGGTACTCCGAGGTAGTACGTAAACCCTTACTGGTTCACTGGGTTACTCCTGCTGACTTTACGGGTGCGCGGTGTAGACCAGACATTGCTACCTGACCCTCCGTGTTAAGCCCGGTATACCTTTCCTGATGCTCCGTTGTTGGCCTGGCACCCATACCTGATATTCTGGGGTAGTACCGGTACCCCCACCGGTACTCTGCAGTAGTATCGGTACACCCACCGGTACTCCAGGGTAGTACCTGAACCCTTACTGGTTCGCTGCAGTACACCTGCTGTACTTACGGGCCCGCGGTATAGACCAGAAATTCCTACCTGACCCTCCAGGCTAGGCCCGGTATCCCTACCTGATGCTCTGCGGTAGGCCTGGCCCCCTACCCAACAATCTGGGTTAGTACCGGAACACCCACTGGTACTCCGCAGTAGTTTTGCTATACCCACCGGTACTCCTGGATTGTACCGCAACACCTACTGGTGCGCCGGGGTACACCTGCTGAACCTACGGGCGCGCCGCTTTACGCCCACCCTTCCTACCTGACCCGCCGGAGTAGACCCGGTATTCCTACCCGATGTTTCGAGGTAGAACCCGTTCCCCCACCAGTACTCTGGGTTGGAACGGAACCCTTTGTGATGCGCCAGAGAACACCATCTGTCCCTTGGTGCACGCTGGACTAGACCCGGCCTCCCTACCGGACCCCAGAGGTTAGACCCGGTATACCTACGTGATGCTCCGCATTAGGCTTGGCACCCATACCCGATCTTCTATGGTAGTAGCGGTACCCCCACCGTTACTCTGCGGTAATATCGGTACACCCACCGGTACTCCGAGGTTGTACGTGAACCCTTACCGGTTCACTGGGGTACACCTGCTAAACTTACGGGGGCGCGGTGTAGACCAGACATTCCGACCTGACCCTCCGTGTTAGGCCCGGTATCCCTACCTGATGCTCCGTTGTTGGCCTGGCACCCATACCTGATATTCTGGGTTAGTAACGGTACCCCCAACGGTACTCTGCAGTAGTATCGGTACACCCACCGGTACTCCAGGGTAGTACCTGAACCCTTACTGGTTCGCTGCGGTACACCTGCTGAACTTACGGGCCCGTGGTATAGACCAGACATTCCTACCTGACCCTCCAGGCTAGGCCCGGTATCCCTACCTGATGCTCTGCGGTAGGCCTGGCCCCCTACTCGACAATCTGGGTTAGTACCGGTACACCCACTGGTACTCCGCGGTAGTTTTGCTATACCCACCGGTACTCCTGGATTGTACCGGAACACTTACTGGTGCGCCGGGGTACACCTGCTGACCCTACGGGCGCGCCGCTTTACGCCCACCCTTCGTACATGACCTGCCGGGTTAGGCCCGGTATCACTACCCTATGTTTCGAGGTAGAACCGGTTCACCCACCAGTACTCTGGGGTTGGAACGGAACCCTTTGTGATGCGACAGAGAACACCAGCTGTCCCTTCGTGCGTGCTGGAGTAGACCCGGCCTCCCTACCGGACCCCACAGGTTAGACCCGGTATCCCTACCTGATGCTCCGCAATAGGCTTGGCACCCATAACCGATGTTCTGGGGTAGTAGCGGTCCCCCACTGTTACTCTGCGGTAGTATCGGTACACCCACCGGCACTCCGAGGTAGTACGTGAACCCTTACTGGTTCACTGGGTTACTCCTGCTGACTTTACGGGTGCGCGGTGTAGACCAGACATTCCTACCTGACCCTCCGTGTTAGGCCCGGTATCCCTACCTGATGCTCCGTTGTTGGCCTGGCACCCATACCTGATATTCTGGGGTAGTACCGGTACCCCCAACGGTACTCCGCAGTAGTATCGGTACACCCACCGGTACTCCACGGTAGTACCTGAACCCTTACTGGTTCGCTGCGGTACACCTGCTGAACTTACGGGCCCACGGTATAGACCAGACATTCCTACCTGACCCTCCAGGCTAGGCCCGGTATCCCTACCTGATGCTCTGCGGTAGGCCTGGCCCCCTACCCGACAATCTGGGTTAGTACCGGTACACCCACTGGTACTCCGCGGTAGTTTTGCTATACCCACCGTTACTCCAGGATTGTACCGGAACACTTACTGGTGCGCCGGGGTACACCTGCTGACCCTACGGGCGCGCCGCTTTACGCCCACCCTTCCTACCTGACCAGCCGGGTTAGGCCCGGTATCCCTACCCTATTTTTCGAGGTAGAACCGGTTCACCCACCAGTACTCTGGGGTTGGAACGGAACCCTTTGTGATGCGCCAGAGAACACCAGCTGTCCCTTCGTGAGCGCTGGACTAGACCCGGCCTCCCTACCGGACCCCTCAGGTTAGACCCGGTATCCCTACCTGATGCTCCGCATTAGGCTTGGCACCCATAACCGATCTTCTGGGGTAGTAGCGGTACTCCCACCGTTACTCTGCGGTAGTATCGGTACACCCACCGGTACTCCGAGGTAGTACGTGAACCCTTACTGGTTCACTGGGTTACTCCTGCTGACTTTACGGGTGCGCGGTGTAGACCAGACATTGCTACCTGACCCTCCGTGTTAAGCCCGGTATACCTTTCCTGATGCTCCGTTGTTGGCCTGGCACCCATACCTGATATTCTGGGTTAGTAACGGTACCCCCACCGGTACTCTGCAGTAGTATCGGTACACCCACCGGTACTCCAGGGTAGTACCTGAACCCTTACTGGTTCGCTGCAGTACACCTGCTGAACTTACGGGCCCGCGGTATAGACCAGAAATTCCTACCTGACCCTCCAGGCTAGGCCCGGTATCCCTACCTGATGCTCTGCGGTAGGCCTGGCCCCCTACCCAACAATCTGGGTTAGTACCGGAACACCCACTGGTACTCCGCAGTAGTTTTGCTATACCCACCGGTACTCCTGGATTGTACCGCAACACCTACTGGTGCGCCGGGGTACACCTGCTGAACCTACGGGCGCGCCGCTTTACGCCCACCCTTCCTACCTGACCCGCCGG
This sequence comes from Astur gentilis, assembly GCF_929443795.1. NCBI lineage: Eukaryota > Metazoa > Chordata > Aves > Accipitriformes > Accipitridae > Astur > Astur gentilis. The sequence goes on along the minus strand of NW_026060868.1, from coordinate 4,105,786 downwards.
AGTAGACCCGGTATCCCTACCCGATGTTTCGAGGTAGAACCCGTTCCCCCACCAGTACTCTGGGTTGGAACGGAACCCTTTGTGATGCGCCAGAGAACACCAGCTGTCCCTTCGTGCGCGCTGGACTAGACCCGGCCTCTCTACCGGACCCCAGAGGTTAGACCCGGTATCCCTACCTGATGCTCCGCATTAGGCTTGGCACCCATTCCCGATCTTCTATGGTAGTAGCGGTACCCCCACCGTTACTCTGCGGTAGTATCGGTACACCCACCGGTACTCCGAGGTTGTACGTGAACACTTACTGGTTCACTGGGTTACTCCTGCTGACTTTACGGGTGCGCGGTGTAGACCAGACATTGCTACCTGACCCTCCGTGTTAAGCCCGGTATACCTTTCCTGATGCTCCGTTGTTGGCCTGGCACCCATACCTGATATTCTGGGTTAGTAACGGTACCCCCACCGGTACTCTGCAGTAGTATCGGTACACCCACCGGTACTCCAGGGTAGTACCTGAACCCTTACTGGTTCGCTGCAGTACACCTGCTGAACTTACGGGCCCGCGGTATAGACCAGAAATTCCTACCTGACCCTCCAGGCTAGGCCCGGTATCCCTACCTGATGCTCTGCGGTAGGCCTGGCCCCCTACCCAACAATCTGGGTTAGTACCGGAACACCCACTGGTACTCCGCAGTAGTTTTGCTATACCCACCGGTACTCCTGGATTGTACCGCAACACCTACTGGTGCGCCGGGGTACACCTGCTGAACCTACGGGCGCGCCGCTTTACGCCCACCCTTCCTACCTGACCAGCCGGGTTAGGCCCGGTATCCCTACCCGATGTTTCGAGGTAGAACCCGTTCCCCCACCAGTACTCTGGGTTGGAACGGAACCCTTTGTGATGCGCCAGAGAACACCAGCTGTCCCTTCGTGCGCGCTGGACTAGACCCGGCCTCTCTACCGGACCCCAGAGGTTAGACCCGGTATCCCTACCTGATGCTCCGCATTAGGCTTGGCACCCATTCCCGATCTTCTATGGTAGTAGCGGTACCCCCACCGTTACTCTGCGGTAGTATCGGTACACCCACCGGTACTCCGAGGTTGTACGTGAACCCTTACTGGTTCACTGGGGTACACCTGCTGAACTTACGGGGGCGCGGTGTAGACCAGACATTCCGACCTGACCCTCCGTGTTAGGCCCGGTATCCCTACCTGATGCTCCGTTGTTGGCCTGGCACCCATACCTGATATTCTGGGTTAGTAACGGTACCCCCAACGGTACTCTGCAGTAGTATCGGTACACCCACCGGTACTCCAGGGTAGTACCTGAACCCTTACTGGTTCGCTGCGGTACACCTGCTGAACTTACGGGCCCGTGGTATAGACCAGACATTCCTACCTGACCCTCCAGGCTAGGCCCGGTATCCCTACCTGATGCTCTGCGGTAGGCCTGGCCCCCTACCCGACAATCTGGGTTTGTACCGGTACACCCACTGGTACTCCGCGGTAGTTTTGCTATACCCACCGGTACTCCTGGATTTTATCCGAACACTTACTGGTGCGCCGGGGTACACCTGCTGACCCTATGGGCGCGCCGCTTTACGCCCACACTTCCTACTTGACCCGCCGGAGTAGACCTGGTATTCCTACCCGATGTTTCGAGGTAGAACCCGTTCCCCCACCAGTACTCTGGGGTAGGAACGGAACCCTTTGTGATGCGCCAGAGAACACCAGTTGTCCCTTCGTGCGCGCTGGACTAGACCCGGCCTCCCTACCGGACCCCACAGGTTAGACCCGGTATCCCTACCTGATGCTCCGCATTAGGCTTGGCACCCATACCCGATCTTCTGCGGTAGTAGCGGTACCCCCACCGTTACTCTGCGGTAGTATCGGTACACCCACCGGTACTCCGAGGTAGTACGTGAACCCTTACTGGTTCACTGGGGTACACCTGCTGACATTACTGGCGCGCGGTGTAGACCAGACATTCCTACCTGACCCTCCGTGTTAGGCCCGGTATCCCTACCTGATGCTCCATTGTTGGCCTGGCACCCCTACCCGATATGCTGGGGTAGTAGCGGTACCCCCACCGGTACTCTGCAGCAGTATCGGTACACCCACCGGTACTCCAGGGTAGTACCTGAACCCTTACTGGTTCGCTGCGGTACACCTGCTGAACTTACGGGCCCGTGGTATAGACCAGACATTCCTACCTGACCCTCCAGGCTAGGCCCGGTATCCCTACCTGATGCTCTGCGGTAGGCCTGGCCCCCTACCCGACAATCTGGGTTAGTACCGGTACACCCACTGGTACTCCGCGGTAGTTTTGCTATACCCACCGTTACTCCAGGATTGTACCGGAACACTTACTGGTGCGCTGGGGTACACCTGCTGACCCTACGGGCGAGACGCTTTACGCCCACCCTTCCTACCTGACCAGCCGGGTTAGGCCCGGTATCCCTACCCTATTTTTCGAGGTAGAACCGGTTCACCCACCAGTACTCTGGGGTTGGAACGGAACCCTTTGTGATGCGCCAGAGAACACCAGCTGTCCCTTCGTGCGCGCTGGACTAGACCCGGCCTCCCTACCGGACCCCACAGGTTAGACCCGGTATCCCTACCTGATGCTCCGCATTAGGCTTGGCACCCATAACCGATCTTCTATGGTAGTAGCGGTACCCCCACCGTTACTCTGCGGTAGTATCGGTACACCCACCGGTACTCCGAGGTTGTACGTGAACCCTTACTGGTTCACTGGGTTACTCCTGCTGACTTTACGGGTGCGCGGTGTAGACCAGACATTCCGACCTGACCCTCCGTGTTAAGCCCGGTATACCTTTCCTGATGCTCCGTTGTTGGCCTGGCACCCATACCTGATATTCTGGGTTAGTAACGGTACCCCCAACGGTACTCTGCAGTAGTATCGGTACACCCACCGGTACTCCAGGGTAGTACCTGAACCCTTACTGGTTCGCTGCGGTACACCTGCTGAACTTACGGGCCCATGGTATAGACCAGACATTCCTACCTGACCCTCCAGGCTAGGCCCGGTATCCCTACCTGATCCTCTGCGGTAGGCCTGGCCCCCTACCCGACAATCTGGGGTAGTACCGGTACACCCACTGGTACTCCGCGGTAGTTTTGCTATACCCACCGGTACTCCTGGATTTTACCGGAACACTTACTGGTGCGCCGGGGTACACCTGCTGACCCTACGGGCGCGCCGCTTTACGCCCACCCTTCCTACTTGACCTGCCGGAGTAGACCCGGTATTCCTACCCGATGTTTCGAGGTAGAACCCGTTCCCCCACCAGTACTCTGGGGTAGGAACGGAACCCTTTGTGATGCGCCAGAGAACACCAGCTGTCCCTTCGTGCGCGCTGGACTAGACCCGGACTCCCTACTGGACCCCACAGCTTAGACCCGGTATCCCTACGTGATGCTCCGCATTAGGCTTGGCACCCATACCCGATCTTCTGCGGTAGTAGCGGTACCCCCACCGTTACTCTGCGGTAGTATCAGTACACCCACCGGTACTCCGAGGTAGTACGTGAACGCTTAGTGGTTCACTGGGTTACTCCTGCTGACTTTATGGATGCGCGGTGTAGACCAGACATTGCTACATGACCCTCCGTGTTAAGCCCGGTATCCCTTTCCTGATGCTCCATTGTTGGCCTGGCACCCATACCTGATATTCTGGGGTAGTACCGGTACCCCCACCGGTACTCTGCAGTCGTATCGGTACACCCACCGGTACTCCAGGGTAGTACCTGAACCCTTACAGGTTTGCTGCGGTACACCTGCTGAACTTACGGGCCCGCGGTATAGCCAAGACATTCCTACCTGACCCTCCAGGATAGGCCCGGTGTCCCTACCTGATGCTCTGCGGTAGGCCTGGCCCCCTACCCGACAATCTGGGGTAGTACCGGTACACCCACTGGTACTCCGCGGTAGTTTTGCTATACCCACCGGTACTCCTGGATTGTACCGGAACACTTACTGGTGCGCCGGGGTACACCTGCTGACCCTTAGGGCGCGACGCTTTACGCCCACCCTTCGTACATGACCTGCCGGGTTAGGCCCGGTATCACTACCCTATGTTTCGAGGTAGAACCGGTTCACCCACCAGTACTCTGGGGTTGGAACGGAACCCTTTGTGATGCGCCAGAGAACACCAGCTGTCCCTTCGTGCGTGCTGGAGTAGACCCGGCCTCCCTACCGGTCCCCACAGGTTAGACCCGGTATCCCTACCTGATGCTCCGCATTAGGCTTGGCACCCATAACCGATCTTTTGGGGTAGTAGCGGTAGTCCCACCGTTACTCTGCGGTAGTATCGGTACACCCACCGGTACTCCGGGGTAGTACGTGAAGCCTTACTGCTTCACTGGGTTACTCCTGCTGACTTTACGGGTGCGCGGTGTAGACCAGACATTGCTACCTGACCCTCCGTGTTAAGCCCGGTATCCCTTTCCTGATGCTCCATTGTTGGCCTGGCACCCCTACCTGATATTCTGCGGTAGTACCGGTACCCCCACCGGTACTCTGCAGTAGTATCGGTACACCCACCGGTACTCCAGGGTAATACCTGAACCCTTACTGGTTCGCTGCGGTACACCTGCTGAACTTACGGGCCCGCGGTATAGACCAGACATTCCTACCTGACCTTCCAGGCTAGGCCCGGTATCCCTACCTGATGCTTTGCGGTAGGCCTGGCCCCCTACCCGACAATCTGGGTTAGTAACGGTACACCCACTGGTACTCCGCGGTAGTTTTGCTATACCTACCTGTACTCCTGGATTGTACCGGAACACTTAGTGGTGCGCCGGGGTACACCTGCTGATCCTACGGGCGCCCCGCATTACGCCCACCCTTCCTACCTGACCCGCCGGAGTAGGCCCGTTATACGTACCTGATGTTTCGAGGTAGAACCGTTTCCCCCACCAGTACTCTGGGGTTGGAACGGAACCCTTTGTGATGCGCCAGAGAACACCAGCTGTCCCTTCATGCGTGCTGGAGTAGACCCGGCCTCCCTACCGGACCCCACAGGTTAGACCCGGTATCCCTACCTGATGCTCCGCATTAGGCTTGGCACCCATACCCGATGTTCTGGGGTAGTAGCGGTTCTCCCACCGTTACTCTGCCGTAGTATCGGTACACCCACCGGTACTCCGAGGTAGTACATGAACCCTTACTGGTTCACTGGGTTACTCCTGCTGACTTTACGGGTGCGCGGTGTAGACCAGACGTTCCTACCTGACCCTCCGTGTTAGGCCCGGAATCCCTACCTGATGCTCCGTTGTTGGCCTGGCACCCATACCTGATATTCTGGGGTAGTACCGGTACCCCCACCGGTACTCCGCAGTAGTATCGGTACACCCACCGGTACTCCAGGGTAGTACCTGAACCCTTACTGGTTCGCTGCGGTACACCTGCTGAACTTACGGGCCTGCGGTATACACCAGAAATTCCTACCTGACCCTGCAGGCTAGGCCCGGTATCCCTACCTGATGCTCTGCGGTAGGCCTGGCCCCCTACCCGACAATGTGGGGTAGTACCGGTACACCCACTGGTCATCCGCGGTAGTTTTGCAATACCCAACGGTACTCCTGGATTTTACCGGAACACTTACTGGTGCGCCGGGGTACACCTGCTGACCCTACGGGCGCGCCGCTTTACGCCCACACTTCCTACTTGACCCGCCGGAGTAGACCCGGTATTCCTACCCGATGTTTCGAGGTAGAAGCCGTTCCCCCACCGGTACTCTGGGGTAGGAACGAAACCCTTTGTGATGCGCCAGAGAACACCAGCTGTAACTTCGTGCGCGCTGGACTAGACCCGGCCTCCCTACCGGACCCCACAGGTTAGACCCGGTATCCCTACCTGATGCTCCGCATTAGGCTTGGCACCCATACCCGATCTTCTGCGGTAGTAGCGGTACCCCCACCGTTACTCTGCGGTAGTATCGGTACACCCACCGGTACTCCGAGGTAGTACGTGAACCCTTACTGGTTCACTGGGTTACTCCTGCTGACTTTACGGGTGCGCGGTGTAGACCAGACGTTCCTACCTGACCCTCCGTGTTAGGCCCGGTATCCCTACCTGATGCTCCGTTGTTGGCCTGGCACCCATACCTAATATTCTGGGGTAGTACCGGTACCCCACCGGTACTCTGCAGTAGTATCGGTACAACCAGCGGTACTCCAGGGTAGTACCTGAACCCTTACTGGTTCGCTGCTGTACACCTGCTGAACTTACGGGCCCGCGGTATAGACCAGAAATTCCTACCTCACCCTGCAAGCTAGGCCCGGTATCCCTACCTGATGCTCTGCGGTAGGCCTGGCCCCCTACCCGACAATCTGGGTTAGTATCGGTACACCCACTGGTACTCCGCGGTAGTTTTGCTATACCCACCGGTACTCCTGGATTTTACCGGAACACTTACTGGTGCGCCGGGGTACACCTGCTGACCCTACGGGCGCGCCGCTTTACGCCCACCCTTACTACTTGACCTGCCGGAGTAGACCCGGTATTCCTACCCGATGTTTCGAGGTAGAACCCGTTCCCCCACCAGTACTCTGGGGTAGGAACGGAACCCTTTGTGATGCGCCAGAGAACACCAGCTGTCCCTTCGTGCGCGCTGGACTAGACCCGGCCTCCCTACTGGACCCCACAGCTTAGACCCGGTATCCCTACGTGATGCTCCGCATTAGGCTTGGCACCCATACCCGATCTTCTGGGGTAGTAGCGGTACCCCCACCGTTACTCTGCGGTAGTATCGGTACACCCACCGGTACTCCGAGGTAGTACGTGAACCCTTAGTGGTTCACTGGGTTACTCCTGCTGACTTTACGGGTGCGCGGTGTAGACCAGACATTGCTACATGACCCTCCGTGTTAAGCCCGGTATCCCTTTCCTGATGCTCCATTGTTGGCCTGGCACCCATACCTGATATTCTGGGGTAGTACCGGTACCCCCACCGGTACTCTGCAGTCGAATCGGTACACCCACCGGTACTCCAGGGTAGTACCTGAACCCTTACAGTTTTGCTGCGGTACACCTGCTGAACTTACGGGCCCGCGGTATAGCCAAGACATTCCTACCTGACCCTCCAGGATAGGCCCGGTGTCCCTACCTGATGCTCTGCGGTAGGCCTGGCCCCCTACCCAACAATCTGGGGTAGTACCGGTACACCCACTGGTACTCCGCGGTAGTTTTGCTATACCCACCGGTACTCCTGGATTGTACCGGAACACTTACTGGTGCGCCGGGGTACACCTGCTGACCCTTAGGGCGCGACGCTTTACGCCCACCCTTCGTACATGACCTGCCGGGTTAGGCCCGGTATCACTACCCTATGTTTCGGGGCTAGAACCGGTTCACCCACCAGTACTCTGGGGTTGGAATGGAACCCTTTGTGATGCGCCAGAGAACACCAGCTGTCCCTTCGTGCGTGCTGGAGTAGACCCGGCCTCCCTACCGGTCCCCACAGGTTAGACTCGGTATCCCTACCTGATACTCCGCAATAGGCTTGGCACCCATAACCGATGTTCTGGGGTAGTAGCGGTCCCCCACTGTTACTCTGCGGTAGTATCGGTACACCCACCGGCACTCCGAGGTAGTACGTGAACCCTTACTGGTTCACTGGGTTACTCCTGCTGACTTTACGGGTGCGCGGTGTAGACCAGACGTTCCTACCTGACCCTCCGTGTTAGGCCCGGTATCCCTACCTGATGCTCCGTTGTTGCCCTGGCACCCATACCTGATATTCTGGGGTAGTACCGGTACCCCCAACGGTACTCCGCAGTAGTATCGGTACACCCACCGGTACTCCAGGGTAGTACCTGAACCCTTAATGGTTCGCTGCTGTACACCTGCTGAACTTACGGGCCCGCGGTATAGACCAGACATTCCTACCTGACCCTGCAGGCTAGGCCCGGTATCCCTACCTGATGCTCTGCGGTAGGCCTGGCCCCCTACCCGACAATCTGGGTTAGTACCGGTACACCCACTGGTACTCCGCGGTAGTTTTGCTATACCCACCGGTACTCCTGGATTTTACCGGAACACTTACTGGTGCGCCGGGGTACACCTGCTGACCCTACGGGCGCGCCGCTTTACGCCCACCCTTCCTACTTGACCTGCCGGAGTAGACCCGGTATTCCTACCCGATGTTTCGAGGTAGAACCCGTTCCCCCACCAGTACTCTGGGGTTGGAACGGAACCCTTTGTGATGCGCCAGAGAACACCAGCTGTCCCTTCGTGCGTGCTGGAGTAGACCCGGCCTGCCTACCGGACCCCACAGGTTAGAACCGGTATCCCTACCTGATGCTCCGCATTAGGCTTGGCACCCATAACCGATCTTTTGGGGTAGTAGCGGTACTCCCACCGTTACTCTGCGGTAGTATCGGTACACCCACCGGTACTCCGGGGTAGTACGTGAAGCCTTACTTGTTCACTGGGTTACTCCTGCTGACTTTACGGGTGCGCGGTGTAGACCAGACATTGCTACCTGACCCTCCGTGTTAAGCCCGGTATCCCTTTCCTGATGCTCCATTTTTGGCCTGGCACCCCTACCTGATATTCTGCGGTAGTACCGGTACCCCCACCGGTACTCTGCAGTAGTATCGGTACACCCACCGGTACTCCAGGGTAATACCTGAACCCTTACTGGTTCGCTGCGGTACACCTGCTGAACTTACGGGCCCGCGGTATAGACCAGACATTCCTACCTGACCTTCCAGGCTAGGCCCGGTATCCCTACCTGATGCTTTGCGGTAGGCCTGGCCCCCTACCCGACAATCTGGGTTAGTACCGGTACACCCACTGGTACTCCGCGGTAGTTTTGCTATACCTACCTGTACTCCTGGATTGTACCGGAACACTTACTGGTGCGCCGGGGTACACCTGCTGATCCTACGGGCGCCCCGCATTACGCCCACCCTTCCTACCTGACCCGCCGGAGTAGGCCCGTTATACGTACCTGATGTTTCGAGGTAGAACCGGTTCCCCCACCAGTACTCTGGGGTTGGAACGGAACCCTTTGTGATGCGCCAGAGAACACCAGCTGTCCCTTCATGCGTGCTGGAGTAGACCCGGCCTCCCTACCGGACCCCACAGGTTAGACCCGGTATCCCTACCTGATGCTCCGCATTAGGCTTGGCACCCATACCCGATGTTCTGGGGTAGTAGCGGTTCTCCCACCGTTACTCTGCGGTAGTATCGGTACACCCACCGGTACTCCGAGGTAGTACATGAACCCTTACTGGTTCACTGGGTTACTCCTGCTGACTTTACGGGTGCGCGGTGTAGACCAGACGTTCCTACCTGACCCTCCGTGTTAGGCCCGGAATCCCTACCTGATGCTCCGTTGTTGGCCTGGCACCCATACCTGATATTCTGGGGTAGTACCGGTACCCCCACCGGTACTCTGCAGTAGTATCGGTACACCCACCGGTACTCCAGGGTAGTACCTGAACCCTTACTGGTTCGCTGCAGTACACCTGCTGAACTTACGGGCGCGCGGTATAGACCAGAGATTCCTACCTCACCCTGCAAGCTAGGCCCGGTATCCCTACCTGATGCTCTGCGGTAGGCCTGGCCCCCTACCCGACAATCTGGGGTAGTACCGGTACACCCAGAGATACTCCGCGGTAATTTTGCTATACCCACCGGTACTCCTGGATTGTACCGGAACCCTTACTGGTGCGCCGGGTTACACCTGCTGACCCTTCGGGCGTGACGCTTTACGCCCACCCTTCGTACATGACCCGCCGGGTTAGGCCCGGTATCCCTACCCTATGTTACGAGGTAGAACCGGTTCACCCACCAGTACTCTGGGGTTGGAACGGAACCCTTTGTGATGCGCCAGAGAACACCAGCTGTCCCTTCGTGCGCGCTGGACTAGACCCGGCCTCCCTACCGGACCCCACAGGTTAGACCCTCTATCCCTACCTGATGCTCTGCATTAGGATTGGCACCCATAACCGATCTTCTGCGGTAGTAGCGGTAACCCCACCGTTACTCTGCGGTAGTATCGGTACACCCACCATTACTCCGAGGTAGTACGTGAACCCTTACTGGTTCACTGGGTTACTCCTGCTGACTTTACGGGTGCGCGGTGTAGACCAGACATTCCTACCTGACCCTCCGTGTTAGGCCCGGTATCCCTACCTGATGCTCCGTTGTTGGCCTGGCACCCATACCTGATATTCTGGGGTAGTACCGGTACCCCCACCGGTACTCCGCAGTAGTATCGGTACACCCACCGGTACTCCAGGGTAGTACCTGAACCCTTACTGGTTCGCTGCGGTACACCTGCTGAACTTACGGGCCCGCGGTATAGACCAGACATTCCTACCTGACCCTCCAGGCTAGGCCCGGTATCCCTACCTGATGCTCTGCGGTAGGCCTGGCCCCCTACCCGACAATCTGGGTTAGTACCGGTACACCCACTGGTACTCCGCAGTAGTTTTGCTATACCCACCGGTACTCCTGGATTTTACCGGAACACTTACTGGTGCGCCGGGGTACACCTGCTGACCCTTCGGGCGCGACGCTTTACGCCCACCCTTCCTACCTGACCCGCCGGAGTAGACCCGGTATTCCTACCCGATGTTTCGAGGTAGAACCGGTTCCCCCACCGGTACTCTGGGGTAGGAACGAAACCCTTTGTGATGCGCCAGAGAACACCAGCTGTAACTTCGTGCGCGCTGGACTAGACCCGGCCTCCCTACCGGACCCCACAGGTTAGACCCGGTATCCCTACCTGATGCTCCGCATTAGGCTTGGCACCCATACCCGATCTTCTGCGGTAGTAGCGGTACCCCCACCGTTACTCTGCGGTAGTATCGGTACACCCACCGATACTCCGAGGTTGTACGTGAACCCTTACTGGTTCACTGGGTTACTCCTGCTGACTTTAAGGGTGCGCGGTGTAGACCAGACATTCCTACCTGACCCTCGGTGTTAGGCCCGGTATCCCTACCTGATGCTCCGTTGTTGGCCTGGCACCCATACCTAATATTCTGGGGTAGTACCGGTACCCCACCGGTACTCTGCAGTAGTATCGGTACAACCAGCGGTACTCCAGGGTAGTACCTGAACCCTTAATGATTCGCTGCTGTACACCTGCTGAACTTACGGGCCCGCGGTATAGACCAGACATTCCTACCTGACCCTGCAAGCTAGGCCCGGTATCCCTACCTGATGCTCTGCGGTAGGCCTGGCCCCCTACCCGACAATCTGGGTTAGTACCGGTACACCCACTGGTACTCCGCGGTAGTTTTGCTATACCCACCGGTACTCCTGGATTTTACCGGAACACTTACTGGTGCGCCGGGGTACACCTGCTGACCCTACGGGCGCGCCGCTTTACGCCCACCCTTCCTACTTGACCTGCCGGAGTAGACCCGGTATTCCTACCCGATGTTTCGAGGTAGAACCCGTTCCCCCACCAGTACTCTGGGGTAGGAACGGAACCCTTTGTGATGCGCCAGAGAACACCAGCTGTCCCTTCGTGCGCGCTGGACTAGAACCGGCCTCCCTACTGGACCCCACAGCTTAGACACGGTATCCCTACGTGATGCTCCGCATTAGGCTTGGCACCCATACCCGATCTTCTGGGGTAGTAGCGGTACCCCCACCGTTACTCTGCGGTAGTATCGGTACACCCACCGGTACTCCGAGGTAGTACGTGAACCCTTAGTGGTTCACTGGGTTACTCCTGCTGACTTTACGGGTGCGCGGTGTAGACCAGACATTGCTACATGACCCTCCGTGTTAAGCCCGGTATCCCTTTCCTGATGCTCCATTGTTGGCCTGGCACCCATACCTGATATTCTGGGGTAGTACCGGTACCCCCAACGGTACTCTGCAGTCGTATCGGTACACCCACCGGTACTCCAGGGTAGTACCTGAACCCTTACAGGTTTGCTGCGGTACACCTGCTGAACTTACGGGCCCGCGGTATAGCCAAGACATTCCTACCTGACCCTCCAGGATAGGCCCGGTGTCCCTACCTGATGCTCTGCGGTAGGCCTGGCCCCCTACCCGACAATCTGGGGTAGTACCGGTACACCCACTGGTACTCCGCGGTAGTTTTGCTATACCCACCGGTACTCCTGGATTGTACCGGAACACTTACTGGTGCGCCGGGGTACACCTGCTGACCCTTAGGGCGCGACGCTTTACGCCCACCCTTCGTACATGACCTGCCGGGTTAGGCCCGGTATCACTACCCTATGTTTCGAGGTAGAACCGGTTCACCCACCAGTACTCTGGGGTTGGAACGGAACCCTTTGTGATGCGCCAGAGAACACCAGCTGTCCCTTCGTGCGTGCTGGAGTAGACCCGGCCTCCCTACCGGACCCCACAGGTTAGACCCGGTATCCCTACCTGATACTCCGCAATAGGCTTGGCACCCATAACCGATGTTCCGGGGTAGTAGCGGTCCCCCACTGTTACTCTGCGGTAGTATCGGTACACCCACCGGCACTCCGAGGTAGTACGTGAAACCTTACTGGTTCACTGGGTTACTCCTGCTGACTTTACGGGTGCGCGGTGTAGACCAGACATTCCTACCTGACCCTCCGTGTTAGGCCCGGTATCCCTACCTGATGCTCCGTTGTTGGCCTGGCACCCATACCTGATATTCTGGGGTAGTAACGGTACCCCCAACGGTACTCTGCAGTAGTATCGGTACACCCACCTGTACTCCAGGGTAGTACCTGAACCCTTACTGGTTCGCTGCGGTACACCTGCTGAACTTACGGGACCGTGGTATAGACCAGACATTCCTACCTGACCCTCCAGGCGAGGCCCGGTATCCCTACCTGATGCTCTGCGGTAGGCCTGGCCCCCTACCCGACAATCTGGGTTAGTACCGGTACACCCACTGGTACTCCGCGGTAGTTTTGCTATACCCACCGGTACTCCTGGATTGTACCGGAACACTTACTGGTGCGCCGGGGTACACCTGCTGACCCTACGGGCGCGCCGATTTACGCCCACCCTTCCTACTTGACCTGCCGGAGTAGACCCGGTATTGCTACCCAATGTTTCGAGGTAGAACCGGTTCCCCCACCAGTACTCTGGGGTTGGAACGGAACCCTTTGTGATGCGCCAGAGAACACCAGCTGTCCCTTCGTGCGTGCTGGAGTAGACCCGGCCTGCCTACCGGACCCCACAGGTTAGAACCGGTATCCCTACCTGATGCTCCGCATTAGGCTTGGCACCCATAACCGATCTTTTGGGGTAGTAGCGGTACCCCCACCGTTACTCTGCGGTAGTATCGGTACACCCACCGTTACTCCGAGGTAGTACGTGAAGCCTTACTGGTTCACTGGGTTACTCCTGCTGACTTTACGGGTGCGCGGTGTAGACCAGACATTCCTACCTGACCCTCCGTGTTAGACCCGGTATCCCTACCTGATGCTCCGTTGTTGGCCTGGCACCCATACCTGATATTCTGGGGTAGTACCGGTACCCCCACCGGTACTCCGCAGTAGTATCGGTACACCCACCGGTACTCCAGGGTAGTACCTGAACCCTTACTGGTTCGCTGCGGTACACCTGCTGAACTTACGGGCCCGCGGTATAGACCAGACATTCCTACCTGACCCTCCAGGCTAGGCCCGGTATCCCTACCTGATGCTCTGCGGTAGGCCTGGCCCCCTACCCGACAATCTGGGGTAGTACCGGTACACCCACTGGTACTCCGCAGTAGTTTTGCTATACCCACCGGTACTCCTGGATTTTACCGGAACACTTACTGGTGCGCCGGGGTACACCTGCTGACCCTACGGGCGCGACGCTTTACGCCCACACTTCCTACTTGACCCGCCGGAGTAGACCCGGTATTCCTACCCGATGTTTCGAGGTAGAAGCCGTTCCCCCACCGGTACTCTGGGGTAGGAACGAAACCCTTTGTGATGCGCCAGAGAACACCAGCTGTAACTTCGTGCGCGCTGGACTAGACCCGGCCTCCCTACCGGACCCCACAGGTTAGACCCGGTATCCCTACCTGATGCTCCGCATTAGGCTTGGCACCCATACCCGATCTTCTGCGGTAGTAGCGGTACCCCCACCGTTACTCTGCGGTAGTATCGGTACACCCACCGGTACTCCGAGGTAGTACGTGAACCCTTACTGGTTCACTGGGTTACTCCTGCTGACTTTACGGGTGCGCGGTGTAGACCAGACGTTCCTACCTGACCCTCCGTGTTAGGCCCGGTATCCCTACCTGATGCTCCGTTGTTGGCCTGGCACCCATACCTAATATTCTGGGGTAGTACCGGTACCCCACCGGTACTCTGCAGTAGTATCGGTACAACCAGCGGTACTCCAGGGTAGTACCTGAACACTTACTGGTTCGCTGCTGTACACCTGCTGAACTTACGGGCCCGCGGTATAGACCAGAAATTCCTACCTCACCCTGCAAGCTAGGCCCGGTATCCCTACCTGATGCTCTGCGGTAGGCCTGGCCCCCTACCCGACAATCTGGGTTAGTATCGGTACACCCACTGGTACTCCGCGGTAGTTTTGCTATACCCACCGGTACTCCTGGATTTTACCGGAACACTTCCTGGTGCGCCGGGGTACACCTGCTGACCCTACGGGCGCGCCGCTTTACGCCCACCCTTCCTACTTGACCTGCCGGAGTAGACCCGGTATTCCTACCCGATGTTTCGAGGTAGAACCCGTTCCCCCACCAGTACTCTGGGGTAGGAACGGAACCCTTTGTGATGCGCCAGAGAACACCAGCTGTCCCTTCGTGCGCGCTGGACTAGACCCGGCCTCCCTACTGGACCCCACAGCTTAGACCCGGTATCCCTACGTGATGCTCCGCATTAGGCTTGGCACCCATACCCGATCTTCTGGGGTAGTAGCGGTACCCCCACCGTTACTCTGCGGTAGTATCGGTACACCCACCGGTACTCCGAGGTAGTACGTGAACCCTTAGTGGTTCACTGGGTTACTCCTGCTGACTTTACGGGTGCGCGGTGTAGACCAGACATTGCTACATGACCCTCCGTGTTAAGCCCGGTATCCCTTTCCTGATGCTCCATTGTTGGCCTGGCACCCATACCTGATATTCTGGGGTAGTACCGGTACCCCCACCGGTACTCTGCAGTCGAATCGGTACACCCACCGGTACTCCAGGGTAGTACCTGAACCCTTACAGGTTTGCTGCGGTACACCTGCTGAACTTACGGGCCCGCGGTATAGCCAAGACATTCCTACCTGACCCTCCAGGATAGGCCCGGTGTCCCTACCTGATGCTCTGCGGTAGGCCTGGCCCCCTACCCAACAATCTGGGGTAGTACCGGTACACCCACTGGTACTCCGCGGTAGTTTTGCTATACCCACCGGTACTCCTGGATTGTACCGGAACACTTACTGGTGCGCCGGGGTACACCTGCTGACCCTTAGGGCGCGACGCTTTACGCCCACCCTTCGTACATGACCTGCCGGGTTAGGCCCGGTATCACTACCCTATGTTTCGGGGCTAGAACCGGTTCACCCACCAGTACTCTGGGGTTGGAATGGAACCCTTTGTGATGCGCCAGAGAACACCAGCTGTCCCTTCGTGCGTGCTGGAGTAGACCCGGCCTCCCTACCGGTCCCCACAGGTTAGACCCGGTATCCCTACCTGATACTCCGCAATAGGCTTGGCACCCATAACCGATGTTCTGGGGTAGTAGCGGTCCCCCACTGTTACTCTGCGGTAGTATCGGTACACCCACCGGCACTCCGAGGTAGTACGTGAACCCTTACTGGTTCACTGGGTTACTCCTGCTGACTTTACGGGTGCGCGGTGTAGACCAGACGTTCCTACCTGACCCTCCGTGTTAGGCCCGGTATCCCTACCTGATGCTCCGTTGTTGCCCTGGCACCCATACCTGATATTCTGGGGTAGTACCGGTACCCCCAACGGTACTCCGCAGTAGTATCGGTACAACCAGCGGTACTCCAGGGTAGTACCTGAACCCTTACTGGTTCGCTGCTGTACACCTGCTGAACTTACGGGCCCGCGGTTTAGACCAGACATTCCTACCTGACCCTGCAGGCTAGGCCCGGTATCCCTACCTGATGCTCTGCGGTAGGCCTGGCCCCCTACCCGACAATCTGGGTTAGTACCGGTACACCCACTGGTACTCCGCGGTAGTTTTGCTATACCCACCGGTACTCCTGGATTTTACCGGAACACTTCCTGGTGCGCCGGGGTACACCTGCTGACCCTACGGGCGCGCCGCTTTACGCCCACCCTTCCTACTTGACCTGCCGGAGTAGACCCGGTATTCCTACCCGATGTTTCGAGGTAGAACCCGTTCCCCCACCAGTACTCTGGGGTTGGAACGGAACCCTTTGTGATGCGCCAGAGAACACCAGCTGGCCCTTCGTGCGTGCTGGAGTAGACCCGGCCTGCCTACCGGACCCCACAGGTTAGAACCGGTATCCCTACCTGATGCTCCGCATTAGGCTTGGCACCCATAACCGATCTTTTGGGGTAGTAGCGGTACTCCCACCGTTACTCTGCGGTAGTATCGGTACACCCACCGGTACTCCGGGGTAGTACGTGAAGCCTTACTTGTTCACTGGGTTACTCCTGCTGACTTTACGGGTGCGCGGTGTAGACCAGACATTGCTACCTGACCCTCCGTGTTAAGCCCGGTATCCCTTTCCTGATGCTCCATTTTTGGCCTGGCACCCCTACCTGATATTCTGCGGTAGTACCGGTACCCCCACCGGTACTCTGCAGTAGTATCGGTACACCCACCGGTACTCCAGGGTAGTACCTGAACCCTTACTGGTTCGCTGCAGTACACCTGCTGAACTTACGGGCGCGCGGTATAGACCAGAGATTCCTACCTGACCCTCTAGGCTAGGCCCGGTATCCCTACCTGATGCTCTGCGGTAGGCCTGGCCCCCTACCCGACAATCTGGGGTAGTACCGGTACACCCAGAGATACTCCGCGGTAATTTTGCTATACCCACCGGTACTCCTGGATTGTACCGGAACCCTTACTGGTGCGCCGGGGTACACCTGCTGACCCTTCGGGCGTGACGCTTTACGCCCACCCTTCGTACATGACCCGCCGGGTTAGGCCCGGTATCCCTACCCTATGTTACGAGGTAGAACCGGTTCACCCACCAGTACTCTGGGGTTGGAACGGAACCCTTTGTGATGCGCCAGAGAACATCAGCTGTCCCTTCGTGCGCGCTGGACTAGACCCGGCCTCCCTACCGGACCCCACAGGTTAGACCCTCTATCCCTACCTGATGCTCTGCATTAGGATTGGCACCCATAACCGATCTTCTGCGGTAGTAGCGGTAGCCCCACCGTTACTCTGCGGTAGTATCGGTACACCCACCATTACTCCGAGGTAGTACGTGAACCCTTACTGGTTCACTGGGTTACTCCTGCTGACTTTACGGGTGCGCGGTGTAGACCAGACATTCCTACCTGACCCTCCGTGTTAGGCCCGGTATCCCTACCTGATGCTCCGTTGTTGGCCTGGCACCCATACCTGATATTCTGGGGTAGTACCGGTACCCCCACCGGTACTCCGCAGTTAGTATCGGTACACCCACCGGTACTCCAGGGTAGTACCTGAACCCTTACTGGTTCGCTGCGGTACACCTGCTGAACTTACGGGCCCGCGGTATAGACCAGACATTCCTACCTGACCCTCCAGGCTAGGCCCGGTATCCCTACCTGATGCTCTGCGGTAGGCCTGGCCCCCTACCCGACAATCTGGGTTAGTACCGGTACACCCACTGGTACTCCGCAGTAGTTTTGCTATACCCACCGGTACTCCTGGATTTTACCGGAACACTTACTGGTGCGCCGGGGTACACCTGCTGACCCTTCGGGCGCGACGCTTTACGCCCACCCTTCCTACCTGACCCGCCGGAGTAGACCCGGTATTCCTACCCGATGTTTCGAGGTAGAACCGGTTCCCCCACAGGTACTCTGGGGTAGGAACGAAACCCTTTGTGATGCGCCAGAGAACACCAGCTGTAACTTCGTGCGCGCTGGACTAGACCCGGCCTCCCTACCGGACCCCACAGGTTAGACCCGGTATCCCTACCTGATGCTCCGCATTAGGCTTGGCACCCATACCCGATCTTCTGCGGTAGTAGCGGTACCCCCACCGTTACTCTGCGGTAGTATCGGTACACCCACCGGTACTCCGAGGTTGTACGTGAACCCTTACTGGTTCACTGGGTTACTCCTGCTGACTTTAAGGGTGCGCGGTGTAGACCAGACATTCCTACCTGACCCTCGGTGTTAGGCCCGGTATCCCTACCTGATGCTCCGTTGTTGGCCTGGCACCCATACCTAATATTCTGGGGTAGTACCGGTACCCCACCGGTACTCTGCAGTAGTATCGGTACAACCAGCGGTACTCCAGGGTAGTACCTGAACCCTTAATGATTCGCTGCTGTACACCTGCTGAACTTACGGGCCCGCGGTATAGACCAGACATTCCTACCTGACCCTGCAAGCTAGGCCCGGTATCCCTACCTGATGCTCTGCGGTAGGCCTGGCCCCCTACCCGACAATCTGGGTTAGTACCGGTACACCCACTGGTACTCCGCGGTAGTTTTGCTATACCCACCGGTACTCCTGGATTTTACCGGAACACTTACTGGTGCGCCGGGGTACACCTGCTGACCCTTCGGGCGCGACGCTTTACGCCCACCCTTCCTACCTGACCCGCCGGAGTAGACCCGGTATTCCTACCCGATGTTTCGAGGTAGAACCGGTTCCCCCACAGGTACTCTGGGGTAGGAACGAAACCCTTTGTGATGCGCCAGAGAACACCAGCTGTAACTTCGTGCGCGCTGGACTAGACCCGGCCTCCCTACCGGACCCCACAGGTTAGACCCGGTATCCCTACCTGATGCTCCGCATTAGGCTTGGCACCCATACCCGATCTTCTGCGGTAGTAGCGGTACCCCCACCGTTACTCTGCGGTAGTATCGGTACACCCACCGGTACTCCGAGGTAGTACGTGAACCCTTAGTGGTTCACTGGGTTACTCCTGCTGACTTTACGGGTGCGCGGTGTAGACCAGACATTGCTACATGACCCTCCGTGTTAAGCCCGGTATCCCTTTCCTGATGCTCCATTGTTGGCCTGGCACCCATACCTGATATTCTGGGGTAGTACCGGTACCCCCAACGGTACTCTGCAGTCGTATCGGTACACCCACCGGTACTCCAGGGTAGTACCTGAACCCTTACAGGTTTGCTGCGGTACACCTGCTGAACTTACGGGCCCGCGGTATAGCCAAGACATTCCTACCTGACCCTCCAGGATAGGCCCGGTGTCCCTACCTGATGCTCTGCGGTAGGCCTGGCCCCCTACCCGACAATCTGGGGTAGTACCGGTACACCCACTGGTACTCCGCGGTAGTTTTGCTATACCCACCGGTACTCCTGGATTGTACCGGAACACTTACTGGTGCGCCGGGGTACACCTGCTGACCCTTCGGGCGCGACGCTTTACGCCCACCCTTCGTACATGACCTGCCGGGTTAGGCCTGGTATCACTACCCTATGTTTCGAGGTAGAACCGGTTCACCCACCAGTACTCTGGGGTTGGAACGGAACCCTTTGTGATGCGCCAGAGAACACCAGCTGTCCCTTCGTGCGTGCTGGAGTAGACCCGGCCTCCCTACCGGACCCCACAGGTTAGACCCGGTATCCCTACCTGATACTCCGCAATAGGCTTGGCACCCATAACCGATGTTCCGGGGTAGTAGCGGTCCCCCACTGTTACTCTGCGGTAGTATCGGTACACCCACCGGCACTCCGAGGTAGTACGTGAACCCTTACTGGTTCACTGGGTTACTCCTGCTGACTTTACGGGTGCGCGGTGTAGACCAGACATTCCTACCTGACCCTCCGTGTTAGGCCCGGTATCCCTACCTGATGCTCCGTTGTTGGCCTGGCACCCATACCTGATATTCTGGGGTAGTAACGGTACCCCCAACGGTACTCTGCAGTAGTATCGGTACACCCACCGGTACTCCAGGGTAGTACCTGAACCCTTACTGGTTCGCTGCGGTACACCTGCTGAACTTACGGGACCGTGGTATAGACCAGACATTCCTACCTGACCCTGCAGGCGAGGCCCGGTATCCCTACCTGATGCTCTGCGGTAGGCCTGGCCCCCTACCCGACAATCTGGGGTAGTACCGGTACACCCACTGGTACTCCGCGGTAGTTTTGCTATACCCACCGGTACTCCTGGATTGTACCGGAACACTTACTGGTGCGCCGGGGTACACCTGCTGACCCTACGGGCGCGCCGCTTTACGCCCACCCTTCCTACTTGACCTGCCGGAGTAGACCCGGTATTCCTACCCGATGTTTCGAGGTAGAACCCGTTCCCCCACCAGTACTCTGGGGTTGGAACGGAACCCTTTGTGATGCGCCAGAGAACACCAGCTGTCCCTTCGTGCGTGCTGGAGTAGACCCGGACCTGCCTACCGGACCCCACAGGTTAGACCCGGTATCCCTACCTGATGCTCCGCATTAGGCTTGGCACCCATAACCGATCTTTTGGGGTAGTAGCGGTACTCCCACCGTTACTCTGCGGTAGTATCGGTACACCCACCGGTACTCCGGGGTAGTACGTGAAGCCTTACTGGTTCACTGGGTTACTCCTGCTGACTTTACGGGTGCGCGGTGTAGACCAGACATTGCTACCTGACCCTCCGTGTTAAGCCCGGTATCCCTTTCCTGATGCTCTATTGTTGGCCTGGCACCCCTACCTGATATTCTGGGGTAGTACCGGTACCCCCACCGGTACTCTGCAGTAGTATCGGTACACCCACCGGTACTCCAGGGTAGTACCTGAACCCTTACTGGTTCGCTGCGGTACACCTGCTGAACTTACGGGCCCGCGGTATAGACCAGACATTCCTACCTGACCTTCCAGGCTAGGCCCGGTATCCCTACCTGATGCTCTGCGGTAGGCCTGGCCACCTACCCGACAATCTGGGGTAGTACCGGTACACCCACTGGTACTCCGCGGTAGTTTTGCTATACCTACCTGTACTCCTGGATTGTACCGGAACCCTTACTGGTGCGCCGGGGTACAGCTGCTGATCCTACGGGCGCCCCGCTTTACGCCCACCCTTCCTACCTGACCCGCCGGAGTAGGCCCGTTATACGTACCTGATGTTTCGAGGTAGAACCGGTTCCCCCACCAGTACTCTGGGGTTGGAACGGAACCCTTTGTGATGCGCCAGAGAACACCAGCTGTCCCTTCGTGCGCGCTGGACTAGACCCGGCCTCCCTACCGGACCCCACAGGTTAGACCCGGTATCCCTACCTGATGCTCTGCATTAGGATTGGCACCCATAACCGATCTTCTGCGGTAGTAGCGGTACCCCCACCGTTACTTTGCGGTAGTATCGGTACACCCACCGGTACTCCGAGGTAGTACGTGAACCCTTACTGGTTCACTGGGTTACTCCTGCTGACTTTACGGGTGCGCGGTGTAGACCAGACATTCCTACCTGACCCTCCGTGTTAGGCCTGGTATCCCTACCTGATGCTCCGTTGTTGGCCTGGCACCCATACCTGATATTCTGGGGTAGTACCGGTACCCCCACCGGTACTCTGCAGTAGTATCGGTACACCCACCGGTACTCCAGGGTAGTACCTGAACCCTTACTGGTTCGCTGCGGTACACCTGCTGAACTTACGGGCCCGCGGTATAGACCAGACATTCCTACCTGACCTTCCAGGCGAGGCCCGGTATCCCTACCTGATGCTCTGCGGTAGGCCTGGCCCCCTACCCGACAATCTGGGTTTGTACCAGTACACCCACTGGTACTCCGCGGTAGTTTTGCTATACCCACCGGTACTCCTGGATTTTACTGGAACACTTCCTGGTGCGCCGGGGTACACGTGCTGACCCTACGGGCGCGCCGCTTTACGCCCACCCTTCCTACCTTACCCGCCGGAGTAGACCCGGTATTCCTACCCGATGTTTCGAGGTAGTACCCGTTCCCCCACCAGTACTCTGGGGTAGGAACGGAACCCTTTGTGATGCGCCAGAGAACACCAGCTGTCCCTTCGTGCGCGCTGGACTAGACCCGGCCTCCCTACCGGACCCCAGAGGTTAGACCCGGTATCCCTACCTGATGCTCCGCATTAGGCTTGGCACCCATACCCGATCTTCTGCGGTAGTAGCGGTACCCCCACCGTTACTCTGCGGTAGTATCGGTACACCCACCGGCACTCCGAGGTAGTACGTGAACCCTTACTGGTTCACCGGGGTACACCTACTGACATTACTGGCGCGCGGTGTAGACCAGACATTCCTACCTGACCCTCCGTGTTAGGCCCGGTATCCCTACCTGATGCTCCATTTTTGGCATGGCACCCCTACCCGATATGCTGGGGTAGTACCGGTACCCCCACCGGTACTCTGCAGTAGTATCGGTACACCCACCGGTACTCCAGGCTAGTACCTGAACCCTTACTGGTTCGCTGCGGTACACCTGCTGAACTTACGGGCGCGCGGTATAGACCAGACATTCCTACCTGACCCTCCAGGCTAGGCCCGGTATCCCTACCTGATGCTCTGCGGTAGGCCTGGCCCCCTACCCGACAATCTGGGTTTGTACCGGTACACCCACTGGTACTCCGCGGTAGTTTTGCTATACCCACCGGTACTCCTGGATTTTACCGGAACACTTCCTGGTGCGCCAGGGTACACGTGCTGACCCTACGGGCGCGCCGCTTTACGCCCACCCTTCCTACCTTACCCGCCGGAGTAGACCCGGTATTCCTACCCGATGTTTCGAGGTAGAACCCGTTCCCCCACCAGTACTCTGGGGTAGGAACGGAACCCTTTGTGATGCGCCAGAGAACACCAGCTGTCCCTTCGTGCGCGCTGGACTAGACCCGGCCTCCCTTCCGGACCTCAGAGGTTAGACCCGGTATCCCTACCTGATGCTCCGCATTAGGCTTGGCACCCATACCCGATCTTCTGCGGTAGTAGCGGTACCCCCACCGTTACTCTGCGGTAGTATCGGTACACCCACCGGCACTCCGAGGTAGTACGTGAACCCTTACTGGTTCACCGGGGTACACCTGCTGACATTACTGGCGCGCGGTGTAGACCAGACATTCCTACCTGACCCTCCGTGTTAGGCCCGGTATCCCTACCTGATGCTCCATTTTTGGCATGGCACCACTACCCGATATGCTAGGGTAGTACCGGTACCCCCACCGGTACTCTGCAGTAGTATCGGTACACCCACCGGTACTCCAGGCTAGTACCTGAACCCTTACTGGTTCGCTGCGGTACACCTGCTGAACTTACGGGCGCGCGGTATAGACCAGACATTCCTACCTGACCCTCCAGGCTAGGCCCGGTATCCCTACCTGATGCTCTGCGGTAGGCCTGGCCCCCTACCCGACAATCTGGGGTAGTACCGTTACACCCACTGGTACTCCGCGGTACTTTTGCTATACCCACCGGTACTCCTGGATTGTACCGGAACACTTACTGGTTCGCCGGGGTACACATTCTGACCCTTCGGGCGCGACGCTTTACGCCCACCCTTCGTACATGACCTGCCGGAGTAGACCCGGTATTCCTACCCAATGTTTCGAGGTAGAACCCGTTTCCCCACCAGTACTCTGGGGTTGGAACGGAACCCTTTGTGATGCGCCAGAGAACACCAGCTGTCCCTTCGTGCGCGCTGGACTAGACCCGGCCTCCCTACCGGACCCCACAGCTTAGACCCGGTATCCCTACCTGATGCTCCGCATTAGGCTTGGCACCCATACCCGATCTTCTGGGGTAGTAGCGGTACCCCCACCGTTACTCTGCGGTAGTATCGGTACACCCACCGGTACTCCGAGGTAGTACGTGAACCCTTAGTGGTTCACTGGGTTACTCCTGCTGACTTTACGGGTGCGCGGTGTAGACCAGACATTGCTACATGACCCTCCGTGTTAAGCCCGGTATCCCTTTCCTGATGCTCCATTGTTGGCCTGGCACCCATATCTGATATTCTGGGGTAGTACCGGTACCCCCACCGGTACTCTGCAGTCGTATCGGTACACCCACCGGTACTCCAGGGTAGTACCTGAACCCTTACAGGTTTGCTGCGGTACACCTGCTGAACTTACGGGCCCGCGGTATAGCCAAGACATTCCTACCTGACCCTCCAGGATAGGCCCGGTATCCCTACCTGATGCTCTGCGGTAGGCCTGGCCCCCTACCCGACAATCTGGGGTAGTACCGGTACACCCACTGGTACTCCGCGGTAGTTTTGCTATACCCACCGGTAATCCTGGATTTTACCGGAACACTTACTGGTGCGCCGGGGTACACCTGCTGACACTTAGGGCGCGACGCTTTACGCCCACACTTCCTACTTGACCCGCCGGAGTAGACCCGGTATTCCTACCCGATGTTTCGAGGTAGAAGCCGTTCCCCCACCAGTACTCTGGGGTAGGAACGAAACCCTTTGTGATGCGCCAGAGAACACCAGCTGTACCTTCGTGCGCGCTGGACTAGACCCGGCCTCCCTACCGGACCCCACAGGTTAGACCCGGTATCCCTACCTGATGCACCGCATTAGGCTTGGCACCCATACCCGATCTTCTGCGGTAGTAGCGGTACCCCCACCGTTACTCTGCGTTAGTATCGGTACACCCACCGGTACTCCGAGGTAGTACGTGAACCCTTACTGGTTCACTGGGTTACTCCTGCTGACTTTAAGGGTGCGCGGTGTAGACCAGACATTCCTACCTGACCCTCGGTGTTAGGCCCGGTATCCCTACCTGATGCTCCGTTGTTGGCCTGGCACCCATACCTAATATTCTGGGGTAGTACCGGTACCCCCACCGGTACTCTGCAGTAGTATCGGTACAACCAGCGGTACTCCAGGGTAGTACCTGAACCCTTAATGGTTCGCTGCTGTACACCTGCTGAACTTACGGGCCCGCGGTATAGACCAGAAATTCCTACCTGACCCTGCAGGCTAGGCCCGGTATCCCTACCTGATGCTCTGCGGTAGGCCTGGCCCCCTACCCGACAATCTGGGTTAGTACCGGTACACCCACTGGTACTCCGCGGTAGTTTTGCTATACCCACCGGTACTCCTGGATTGTACCGCAACACCTACTGGTGCGCCGGGGTACACCTGCTGAACCTACGGGCGCGCCGCTTTACGCCCACCCTTCCTACCTGACCCGCCGGAGTAGACCCGGTATTCCTACCCGATGTTTCGAGGTAGAACCCGTTCCCCCACCAGTACTCTGGGATGGAACGGAACCCTTTGTGATGCGCCAGAGAACACCAGCTGTCCCTTCGTGCGTGCTGGAGTAGACCCGGCCTCCCTACCGGACCCCACAGGTTAGACCCGGTATCCCTACCTGATGCTCCGCAATAGGCTTGGCACCCATAACCGATGTTCTGGGGTAGTAGCGGTCCCCCACTGTTACTCTGCGGTAGTATCGGTACACCCACCGGCACTCCGAGGTAGTACGTGAACCCTTACTGGTTCACTGGGTTACTCCTGCTGACTTTACGGGTGCGCGGTGTAGACCAGACATTCCTACCTGACCCTCCGTGTTAGGCCCGGTATCCCTACCTGATGCTCCGTTGTTGGCCTGGCACCCATACCTGATATTCTGGGGTAGTAACGGTACCCCCAACGGTACTCTGCAGTAGTATCGGTACACCCACCGGTACTCCAGGGTAGTACCTGAACCCTTACTGGTTCGCTGCGGTACACCTGCTGAACTTACGGGACCGTGGTATAGACCAGACATTCCTACCTGACCCTCCAGGCGAGGCCCGGTATCCCTACCTGATGCTCTGCGGTAGGCCTGGCCCCCTACCCGACAATCTGGGTTAGTACCGGTACACCCACTGGTACTCCGCGGTAGTTTTGCTATACCCACCGGTACTCCTGGATTGTACCGGAACACTTACTGGTGCGCCGGGGTACACCTGCTGACCCTACGGGCGCGCCGCTTTACGCCCACCCTTCCTACTTGACCTGCCGGAGTAGACCCAGTATTCCTACCCAATGTTTCGAGGTAGAACCCGTTCCCCCACCAAGTACTCTGGGGTTGGAACGGAACCCTTTGTGATGCGCCAGAGAACACCAGCTGTCCCTTCGTGCGTGCTGGAGTAGACCCGGACCTGCCTACCGGACCCCACAGGTTAGACCCGGTATCCCTACCTGATGCTCCGCATTAGGCTTGGCACCCATAACCGATCTTTTGGGGTAGTAGCGGTACCCCCACCGTTACTCTGCGGTAGTATCGGTACACCCACCGGTACTCCGGGGTAGTACGTGAAGACTTACTGGTTCACTGGGTTACTCCTGCTGACTTTACGGGTGCGCGGTGTAGACCAGACATTGCTACCTGACCCTCCGTGTTAAGCCCGGTATCCATTTCCTGATGCTCCATTGTTGGCCTGGCACCCCTACCTGATATTCTGGGGTAGTACCGGTACCCCCACCGGTACTCTGCAGTAGTATCGGTACACCCACCGGTACTCCAGGGTAGTACCTGAACCCTTACTGGTTCGCTGCGGTACACCTGCTGAACTTACGGGCCCGTGGTATAGACGAGACATTCCTACCTGACCTTCCAGGCTAGGCCCGGTATACCTACCTGATGCTTTGCGGTAGGCCTGGCCCCCTACCCGACAATCTGGGGTAGTACCGGTACACCCACTGGTACTCCGCGGTAGTTTTGCTATACCTACCTGTACTCCTGGATTGTACCGGAACCCTTACTGGTGCGCCGGGGTACACCTGCTGATCCTACGGGCGCCCCGCTTTACGCCCACCCTTCCTACCTGACCCGCCGGAGTAGGCCCGTTATACGTACCTGATGTTTCGAGGTAGAACCGGTTCCCCCACCAGTACTCTGGGGTTGGAACGGAACCCTTTGTGATGCGCCAGAGAACACCAGCTGTCCCTTCGTGCGCGCTGGACTAGACCCGGCCTCCCTACCGGACCCCACAGGTTAGACCCGGTATCCCTACCTGATGCTCTGCATTAGGATTGGCACCCATAACCGATCTTCTGCGGTAGTAGCGGTACCCCCACCGTTACTTTGCGGTAGTATCGGTACACCCACCGGTACTCCGAGGTAGTACGTGAACCCTTACTGGTTCACTGGGTTACTCCTGCTGACTTTACGGGTGCGCGGTGTAGACCAGACATTCCTACCTGACCCTCCGTGTTAGGCCCGGTATCCCTACCTGATGCTCCGTTGTTGGCCTGGCACCCATACCTGATATTCTGGGGTAGTACCGGTACCCCCACCGGTACTCCGCAGTAGTATCGGTACACCCACCGGTACTCCAGGGTAGTACCTGAACACTTACTGGTTCGCTGGGGTACACCTGCTGAACTTACGGGCCCGTGGTATAGACCAGACATTCCTACCTGACCCTCCAGGCTAGGCCCGGTATCCCTTCCTGATGCTCTGCGGTAGGCCTGGCCCCCTACCCGACAATCTGGGTTTGTACCGGTACACCCACTGGTACTCCGCAGTAGTTTTGCTATACCCACCGGTACTCCTGGATTTTACCGGAACACTTACTGGTGCGCCGGGGTACACCTGCTGACCCTACGGGCGCGACGCTTTACGCCCACACTTTCTACTTGACCCGCCGGAGTAGACCCGTTATTCCTACCCGATGTGTCGAGGTTGAAGCCGTTCCCCCACCAGTACTCTGGGGTAGGAACGAAACCCTTTGTGATGCGCCAGAGAACACCAGCTGTACCTTCGTGCGCGCTGGACTAGACCCGGCCTCCCTACCGGACCCCACAGGTTAGACCCGGTATCCCTACCTGATGCTCCGCATTAGGCTTGGCACCCATACCCGATCTTCTGCGGTAGTAGCGGTACCCCCACCGTTACTCTGCGGTAGTATCGGTACACCCACCGGTACTCCGAGGTAGTACGTGAACCCTTACTGGTTCACTGGGTTACTCCTGCTGACTTTAAGGTTGCGCGGTGTAGACCAGACATTCCTACCTGACCCTCGGTGTTAGGCCCAGTATCCCTACCTGATGCTCCGTTGTTGGCCTGGCACCCATACCTAATATTCTGGGGTAGTACCGGTACCCCACCGGTACTCTGCAGCAGTATCGGTACACCCACCGGTACTCCAGGGTAGTACCTGAACCCTTAATGGTTCGCTGCTGTACACCTGCTGAACTTACGGGCCCGCGGTATAGACCAGACATTCCTACCTGACCCTGCAAGCTAGGCCCGGTATCCCTACCTGATGCTCTGCGGTAGGCCTGGCCCCCTACCCGACAATCTGGGTTAGTACCGGTACACCCACTGGTACTCCGCGGTAGTTTTGCTATACCCACCGGTACTCCTGGATTTTACCGGAACACTTACTGGTGCGCCGGGGTACACCTGCTGACCCTACGGGCGCGCCGCTTTACGCCCACCCTTCCTACTTGACCTGCCGGAGTAGACCCGGTATTCCTACCCGATGTTTCGAGGTAGAACCCGTTCCCCCACCAGTACTCTGGGGTAGGAACGGAACCCTTTGTGATGCGCCAGAGAACACCAGCTGTCCCTTCGTGCGCGCTGGACTAGACCCGGCCTCCCTACTGGATCCCACAGCTTAGACACGGTATCCCTACGTGATGCTCCGCATTAGGCTTGGCACCCATACCCGATCTTCTGGGGTAGTAGCGGTACCCCCACCGTTACTCTGCGGTAGTATCGGTACACCCACCGGTACTCCGAGGTAGTACGTGAACCCTTAGTGGTTCACTGGGTTACTCCTGCTGACTTTACGGGTGCGCGGTGTAGACCAGACATTGCTACATGACCCTCCGTGTTAAGCCCGGTATCCCTTTCCTGATGCTCCATTGTTGGCCTGGCACCCATACCTGATATTCTGGGGTAGTACCGGTACCCCCAACGGTACTCTGTAGTCATATCGGTACACCCACCGGTACTCCAGGGTAGTACCTGAACCCTTACAGGTTTGCTGCGGTACACCTGCTGAACTTACGGGCCCGCGGTATAGCCAAGACATTCCTACCTGACCCTCCAGGATAGGCCCGGTGTCCCTACCTGATGCTCTGCGGTAGGCCTGGCCCCCTACCCGACAATCTGGGGTAGTACCGGTACACCCACTGGTACTCCGCGGTAGTTTTGCTATACCCACCGGTACTCCTGGATTGTACCGGAACACTTACTGGTGCGCCGGGGTACACCTGCTGACCCTTAGGGCGCGACGCTTTACGCCCACCCTTCGTACATGACCTGCCGGGTTAGGCCCGGTATCACTACCCTATGTTTCGAGGTAGAACCGGTTCCCCCACCAGTACTCTGGGGTTGGAACGGAACCCTTTGTGATGCGCCAGAGAACACCAGCTGTCCCTTCGTGCGTGCTGGAGTAGACCCGGCCTCCCTACCGGACCCCACAGGTTAGACCCGGTATCCCTACCTGATACTCCGCAATAGGCTTGGCACCCATAACCGATGTTCCGGGGTAGTAGCGGTCCCCCACTGTTACTCTGCGGTAGTATCGGTACACCCACCGGCACTCCGAGGTAGTACGTGAACCCTTACTGGTTCACTGGGTTACTCCTGCTGACTTTACGGGTGCGCGGTGTAGACCAGACATTCCTACCTGACCCTCCGTGTTAGGCCCGGTATCCCTACCTGATGCTCCGTTGTTGGCCTGGCACCCATACCTGATATTCTGGGGTAGTAACGGTACCCCCAACGGTACTCTGCAGTAGTATCGGTACACCCACCGGTACTCCAGGGTAGTACCTGAACCCTTACTGGTTCGCTGCGGTACACCTGCTGAACTTACGGGACCGTGGTATAGACCAGACATTCCTACCTGACCCTGCAGGCGAGGCCCGGTATCCCTACCTGATGCTCTGCGGTAGGCCTGGCCCCCTACCCGACAATCTGGGGTAGTACCGGTACACCCACTGGTACTCCGCGGTAGTTTTGCTATACCCACCGGTACTCCTGGATTGTACCGGAACACTTACTGGTGCGCCGGGGTACACCTGCTGACCCTTAGGGCGCGCCGCTTTACGCCCACCCTTCCTACTTGACCTGCCGGAGTAGACCCGGTATTCCTACCCGATGTTTCGAGGTAGAACCCGTTCCCCCACCAGTACTCTGGGGTTGGAACGGAACCCTTTGTGATGCGCCAGAGAACACCAGCTGTCCCTTCGTGCGTGCTGGAGTAGACCCGGACCTGCCTACCGGACCCCACAGGTTAGACGCGGTATCCCTACCTGATGCTCCGCATTAGGCTTGGCACCCATAACCGATCTTTTGGGGTAGTAGGGGTACTCCCACCGTTACTCTGCGGTAGTATCGGTACACCCACCGGTACTCCGGGGTAGTACGTGAAGCCTTACTGGTTCACTGGGTTACTCCTGCTGACTTTACGGGTGCGCGGTGTAGACCAGACATTGCTACCTGACCCTCCGTGTTAAGCCCGGTATCCCTTTCCTGATGCTCCATTGTTGGCCTGGCACCCCTACCTGATATTCTGGGGTAGTACCGGTACCCCCACCGGTACTCTGCAGTAGTATCGGTACACCCACCGGTACTCCAGGGTAGTACCTGAACCCTTACTGGTTCGCTGCGGTACACCTGCTGAACTTACGGGCCCGCGGTATAGACCAGACATTCCTACCTGACCTTCCAGGCTAGGCCCGAAATCCCTACCTGATGCTCTGCGGTAGGCCTGGCCACCTACCCGACAATCTGGGGTAGTACCGGTACACCCACTGGTACTCCGCGGTAGTTTTGCTATACCTACCTGTACTCCTGGATTGTACCGGAACCCTTACTGGTGCGCAGGGGTACAGCTGCTGATCCTACGGGCGCCCCGCTTTACGCCCACCCTTCCTACCTGACCCGCCGGAGTAGGCCCGTTATACGTACCTGATGTTTCGAGGTAGAACCGGTTCCCCCACCAGTACTCTGGGGTTGGAACGGAACCCTTTGTGATGCGCCAGGGAACACCAGCTGTCCCTTCGTGCGCGCTGGACTAGACCCGGCCTCCCTACCGGACCCCACAGGTTAGACCCGGTATCCCTACCTGATGCTCTGCATTACGATTGGCACCCATAACCGATCTTCTGCGGTAGTAGCGGTACCCCCACCGTTACTTTGCGGTAGTATCGGTACACCCACCGGTACTCCGAGGTAGTACGTGAACCCTTACTGGTTCACTGGGTTACTCCTGCTGACTTTACGGGTGCGCGGTGTAGACCAGACATTCCTACCTGACCCTCCGTGTTAGGCCTGGTATCCCTACCTGATGCTCCGTTGTTGGCCTGGCACCCATACCTGATATTCTGGGGTAGTACCGGTACCCCCACCGGTACTCTGCAGTAGTATCGGTACACCCACCGGTACTCCAGGGTAGTACCTGAACCCTTACTGGTTCGCTGCGGTACACCTGCTGAACTTACGGGCCCGCGGTATAGACCAGACATTCCTACCTGACCTTCCAGGCGAGGCCCGGTATCCCTACCTGATGCTCTGCGGTAGGCCTGGCCCCCTACCCGACAATCTGGGTTTGTACCGGTACACCCACTGGTACTCCGCGGTAGTTTTGCTATACCCACCGGTACTCCTGCATTTTACTGGAACACTTCCTGGTGCGCCGGGGTACACGTGCTGACCCTACGGGAGCGCCGCTTTACGCCCACCCTTCCTACCTTACCCGCCGGAGTAGACCCGGTATTCCTACCCGATGTTTCGAGGTAGTACCCGTTCCCCCACCAGTACTCTGGGGTAGGAACGGAACCCTTTGTGATGCGCCAGAGAACACCAGCTGTCCCTTCGTGCGCGCTGGACTAGACCCGGCCTCCCTACCGCACCCCAGAGGTTAGACCCGGTATCCCTACCTGATGCTCCGCATTAGGCTTGGCACCCATACCCGATCTTCTGCGGTAGTAGCGGTACCCCCACCGTTACTCTGCGGTAGTATCGGTACACCCACCGGCACTCCGAGGTAGTACGTGAACCCTTACTGGTTCACCGGGGTACACCTGCTGACATTACTGGCGCGCGGTGTAGACCAGACATTCCTACCTGACCCTCCGTGTTAGGCCCGGTATCCCTACCTGATGCTCCATTTTTGGCATGGCACCCCTACCCGATATGCTGGGGTAGTACCGGTACCCCCACCGGTACTCTGCAGTAGTATCGGTACACCCACCGGTACTCCAGGCTAGTACCTGAACCCTTACAGGTTCGCTGCGGTACACCTGCTGAACTTACGGGCGCGCGGTATAGACCAGACATTCCTACCTGACCCTCCAGGCTAGGCCCGGTATCCCTACCTGATGCTCTGCGGTAGGCCTGGCCCCCTACCCGACAATCTGGGTTTGTACCGGTACACCCACTGGTACTCCGCGGTAGTTTTGCTATACCCACCGGTACTCCTGGATTTTACCGGAACACTTCCTGGTGCGCCGGGGTACACGTGCTGACCCTACGGGCGCGCCGCTTTACGCCCACCCTTCCTACCTTACCCGCCGGAGTAGACCCGGTATTCCTACCCGATGTTTCGAGGTAGAACCCGTTCCCCCACCAGTACTCTGGGGTAGGAACGGAAACCTTTGTGATGCGCCAGAGAACACCAGCTGTCCCTTCGTGCGCGCTGGACTAGACCCGGCCTCCCTACCGGACCCCAGAGGTTAGACCCGGTATCCCTACCTGATGCTCCGCATTAGGCTTGGCACCCATACCCGATCTTCTGCGGTAGTAGCGGTACCCCCACCGTTACTCTGCGGTAGTATCGGTACACCCACCGGCACTCCGAGGTAGTACGTGAACCCTTACTGGTTCACTGGGGTGCACCTGCTGACATTATTGGCGCGCGGTGTAGACCAGACATTCCTACCTGACCCTCCGTGTTAGGCCCGGTATCCCTACCTGATGCTCCATTTTTGGCATGGCACCCCTACCCGATATGCTGGGGTAGTACCGGTACCCCCACCGGTACTCTGCAGTAGTATCGGTACACCCACCGGTACTCCAGGCTAGTACCTGAACCCTTACTGGTTCGCTGCGGTACACCTGCTGAACTTACGGGCGCGCGGTATAGACCAGACATTCCTACCTGACCCTCCAGGCTAGGCCCGGTATCCCTACCTGATGCTCTGCGGTAGGCCTGGCCCCCTACCCGACAATCTGGGGTAGTACCGTTACACCCACTGGTACTCCGCGGTACTTTTGCTATACCCACCGGTACTCCTGGATTGTACCAGAACACTTACTGGTTCGCCGGGGTACACATTCTGACCCTTCGGGCGCGACGCTTTACGCCCACCCTTCGTACATGACCTGCCGGAGTAGACCCGGTATTCCTACCCAATGTTTCGAGGTAGAACCCGTTCCCCCACCAGTACTCTGGGGTTGGAACGGAACCCTTTGTGATGCGCCAGAGAACACCAGCTGTCCCTTCGTGCGCGCTGGACTAGACCCGGCCTCCCTACCGGACCCCACAGCTTAGACCCGGTATCCCTACGTGATGCTCCGCATTAGGCTTGGCACCCATACCCGATCTTCTGGGGTAGTAGCGGTACCCCCACCGTTACTCTGCGGTAGTATCGGTACACCCACCGGTACTCCGAGGTAGTACGTGAACCCTTAGTGGTTCACTGGGTTACTCCTGCTGACTTTACGGGTGCGCGGTGTAGACCAGACATTGCTACATGACCCTCCGTTTTAAGCCCGGTATCCCTTTCCTGATGCTCCATTGTTGGCCTGGCACCCATATCTGATATTCTGGGGTAGAACCGGTACCCCCACCGGTACTCTGCAGTCGTATCGGTACACCCACCGGTACTCCAGGGTAGTACCTGAACCCTTACAGGTTTGCTGCGGTACACCTGCTGAACTTACGGGCCCGCGGTATAGCCAAGACATTCCTACCTGACCCTCCAGGATAGGCCCGGTATCCCTACCTGATGCTCTGCGGTAGGCCTGGCCCCCTACCCGACAATCTGGGGTAGTACCGGTACACCCACTGGTACTCCGCGGTAGTTTTGCTATACCCACCGGTACTCCTGGATTTTACCGGAACACTTACTGGTGCGCCGGGGTACACCTGCTGACCCTTAGGGCGCGACGCTTTACGCCCACCCTTCGTACATGACCTGCCGGGTTAGGCCCGGTATCACTACCCTATGTTTCGAGGTAGAACCGGTTCACCCACCAGTACTCTGGGGTTGGAACGGAACCCTTTGTGATGCGCCAGAGAACACCAGCTGTCCCTTCGTGCGTGCTGGAGTAGACCCGGCCTCCCTACCGGACCCCACAGGTTAGACCCGGTATCCCTACCTGATACTCCGCAATAGGCTTGGCACCCATAACCGATGTTCTGGGGTAGTCGCGGTCCCCCACTGTTACTCTGCGGTAGTATCGGTACACCCACCGGCACTCCGAGGTAGTACGTGAACCCTTACTGGTTCACTGGGTTACTCCTGCTGACTTTACGGGTGCGCGGTGTAGACCAGACATTCCTACCTGACCCTCCGTGTTAGGCCCGGTATCCCTACCTGATGCTCCGTTGTTGGCCTGGCACCCATACCTGATATTCTGGGGTAGTAACGGTACCCCCAACGGTACTCCGCAGTAGTATCGGTACACCCGCCGGTACTCCAGGGTAGTACCTGAACCCTTACTGGTTCGCTGCGGTACACCTGCTGAACTTACGGGCCCGCGGTATAGACCAGACATTCCTACCTGACCCTCCAGGCTAGGCCCGGTATCCCTACCTGATGCTCTGCGGTAGGCCTGGCCCCCTACCCGACAATCTGGGGTAGTACCGGTACACCCACTGGTACTCCGCGGTAGTTTTGCTATACCCACCGGTACTCCTGGATTTTACCGGAACACTTACTGGTGCGCCGGGGTACACCTGCTGACCCTACGGGCGCGACGCTTTACGCCCACACTTCCTACTTGACCCGCCGGAGTAGACCCGGTATTCCTACCCGATGTTTCGAGGTAGAAGCCGTTCCCCCACCAGTACTCTGGGGTAGGAACGAAACCCTTTGTGATGCGCCAGAGAACACCAGCTGTACCTTCGTGCGCGCTGGACTAGACCCGGCCTCCCTACCGGACCCCACAGGTTAGACCCGGTATCCCTACCTGATGCTCCGCATTAGGCTTGGCACCCATACCCGATCTTCTGCGGTAGTAGCGGTACCCCCACCGTTACTCTGCGGTAGTATCGGTACACCCACCGGTACTCCGAGGTAGTACGTGAACCCTTACTGGTTCACTGGGTTACTCCTGCTGACTTTAAGGGTGCGCGGTGTAGACCAGACATTCCTACCTGACCCTCGGTGTTAGGCCCGGTATCCCTACCTGATGCTCCGTTGTTGGCCTGGCACCCATACCTAATATTCTGGGGTAGTACCGGTACCCCCACCGGTACTCTGCAGTAGTATCGGTACAACCAGCGGTACTCCAGGGTAGTACCTGAACCCTTAATGGTTCGCTGCTGTACACCTGCTGAACTTACGGGCCCGCGGTATAGACCAGAAATTCCTACCTGACCCTGCAGGCTAGGCCCGGTATCCCTACCTGATGCTCTGCGGTAGGCCTGGCCCCCTACCCGACAATCTGGGTTAGTACCGGTACACCCACTGGTACTCCGCGGTAGTTTTGCTATACCCACCGGTACTCCTGGATTGTACCGCAACACCTACTGGTGCGCCGGGGTACACCTGCTGAACCTACGGGCGCGCCGCTTTACGCCCACCCTTCCTACCTGACCCGCCGGAGTAGACCCGGTATTCCTACCCGATGTTTCGAGGTAGAACCCGTTCCCCCACCAGTACTCTGGGTTGGAACGGAACCCTTTGTGATGCGCCAGAGAACACCAGCTGTCCCTTGGTGCGCGCTGGACTAGACCCGGCCTCCCTACCGGACCCCAGAGTTTAGACCCGGTATCCCTACCTGATGCTCCGCATTAGGCTTGGCACCCATACCCGATCTTCTATGGTAGTAGCGGTACCCCCACCGTTACTCTGCGGTAGTATCGGTACACCCACCGGTACTCCGAGGTAGTACGTGAACCCTTACTGGTACACTGGGGTACACCTGCTGAACTTACGGGGGCGCGGTGTAGACCAGACATTCCTACCTGACCCTCCGTGTTAGGCCCGGTATCCCTACCTGATGCTCCGTTGTTGGCCTGGCACCCATACCTGATATTCTGGGGTAGTAACGGTACCCCCAACGGTACTCTGCAGTAGTATCGGTACACCCACCGGTACTCCAGGGTAGTACCTGAACCCTTACTGGTTCGCTGCGGTACACCTGCTGAACTTACGGGCCCGTGGTATAGACCAGACATTCCTACCTGACCCTCCAGGCTAGGCCCGGTATCCCTACCTGATGCTCTGCGGTAGGCCTGGCCCCCTACCCGACAATCTGGGTTAGTACCGGTACACCCACTGGTACTCCGCGGTAGTTTTGCTATACCCACCGGTACTCCTGGATTGTACCGGAACACTTACTGGTGCGCCGGGGTACACCTGCTGACCCTACGGGCGCGCCGCTTTACGCCCACCCTTCGTACATGACCTGCCGGGTTAGGCCCGGTATCACTACCCTATGTTTCGAGGTAGAACCGGTTCACCCACCAGTACTCTGGGGTTGGAACGGAACCCTTTGTGATGCGCCAGAGAACACCAGCTGTCCCTTCGTGCGTGCTGGAGTAGACCCGGCCTCCCTACCAGACCCCACAGGTTAGACCCGGTATCCCTACCTGATGCTCCGCAATAGGCTTGGCACCCATAACCGATGTTCTGGGGTAGTAGCGGTCCCCCACTGTTACTCTGCGGTAGTATCGGTACACCCACCGGCACTCCGAGGTAGTACGTGAACCCTTACTAGTTCACTGGGTTACTCCTGCTGACTTTACGGGTGCGCGGTGTAGACCAGACATTCCTACCTGACCCTCCGTGTTAGGCCCGGTATCCCTACCTGGTTCTCCGTTGTTGGCCTGGCACCCATACCTGATATTCTGGGGTAGTAACGGTACCCCCAACGGTACTCTGCAGTAGTATCGGTACACCCACCGGTACTCCAGGGTAGTACCTGAACCCTTACTGGTTCGCTGCGGTACACCTGCTGAACTTACGGGCCCGCGGTATAGACCAGACATTCCTACCTGACC
Organism: Astur gentilis; assembly: GCF_929443795.1. Taxonomy (NCBI): domain Eukaryota; kingdom Metazoa; phylum Chordata; class Aves; order Accipitriformes; family Accipitridae; genus Astur; species Astur gentilis. The sequence goes on along the minus strand of NW_026060868.1, from coordinate 4,068,561 downwards.
CTCCAGGCGAGGCCCGGTATCCCTACCTGATGCTCTGCGGTAGGCCTGGCCCCCTACCCGACAATCTGGGTTAGTACCGGTACACCCACTGGTACTCCGCGGTAGTTTTGCTATACCCACCGGTACTCCTGGATTTTACCGGAACACTTACTGGTGCGCCGGGGTACACCTGCTGACCCTACGGGCGCGCCGCTTTACGCCCACCCTTCCTACTTGACCTGCCGGAGTAGACCCAGTATTCCTACCCAATGTTTCGAGGTAGAACCCGTTCCCCCACCAAGTACTCTGGGGTTGGAACGGAACCCTTTGTGATGCGCCAGAGAACACCAGCTGTCCCTTCGTGCGTGCTGGAGTAGACCCGGACCTGCCTACCGGACCCCACAGGTTAGACCCGGTATCCCTACCTGATGCTCCGCATTAGGCTTGGCACCCATAACCGATCTTTTGGGGTAGTAGCGGTACCCCCACCGTTACTCTGCGGTAGTATCGGTACACCCACCGGTACTCCGGGGTAGTACGTGAAGACTTACTGGTTCACTGGGTTACTCCTGCTGACTTTACGGGTGCGCGGTGTAGACCAGACATTGCTACCTGACCCTCCGTGTTAAGCCCGGTATCCCTTTCCTGATGCTCCATTGTTGGCCTGGCACCCCTACCTGATATTCTGGGGTAGTACCGGTACCCCCACCGGTACTCTGCAGTAGTATCGGTACACCCACCGGTACTCCAGGGTAGTACCTGAACCCTTACTGGTTCGCTGCGGTACACCTGCTGAACTTACGGGCCCGCGGTATAGACCAGACATTCCTACCTGACCTTCCAGGCTAGGCCCGGTATCCCTACCTGATGCTTTGCGGTAGGCCTGGCCACCTACCCGACAATCTGGGGTAGTACCGGTACACCCACTGGTACTCCGCGGTAGTTTTGCTATACCTACCTGTGCTCCTGGATTGTACCGGAACCCTTACTGGTGCGCCGGGGTACAGCTGCTGATCCTACGGGCGCCCCGCTTTACGCCCACCCTTCCTACCTGACCCGCCGGAGTAGGCCCGTTATACGTACCTGATGTTTCGAGGTAGAACCGGTTCACCCACCAGTACTCTGGGGTTGGAACGGAACCCTTTGTGATGCGCCAGAGAACACCAGCTGTCCCTTCGTGCGCGCTGGACTAGACCCGGCCTCCCTACCGGACCCCACAGGTTAGACCCGGTATCCCTACCTGATGCTCTGCATTAGGATTGGCACCCATAACCGATCTTCTGCGGTAGTAGCGGTACCCCCACCGTTACTTTGCGGTAGTATCGGTACACCCACCGGTACTCCGAGGTAGTACGTGAACCCTTACTGGTTCACTGGGTTACTCCTGCTGACTTTACGGGTGCGCGGTGTAGACCAGACATTCCTACCTGACCCTCCGTGTTAGGCCCGGTATCCCTACCTGATGCTCCGTTGTTGGCCTGGCACCCATACCTGATATTCTGGGGTAGTACCGGTACCCCCACCGGTACTCCGCAGTAGTATCGGTACACCCACCGGTACTCCAGGGTAGTACCTGAACACTTACTGGTTCGCTGGGGTACACCTGCTGAACTTACGGGCCCGTGGTATAGACCAGACATTCCTACCTGACCCTCCAGACTAGGCCCGGTATCCCTTCCTGATGCTCTGCGGTAGGCCTGGCCCCCTACCCGACAATCTGGGTTTGTACCGGTACACCCACTGGTACTCCGCAGTAGTTTTGCTATACCCACCGGTACTCCTGGATTTTACCGGAACACTTACTGGTGCGCCGGGGTACACCTGCTGACCCCACGGGCGCGACGCTTTACGCCCACACTTTCTACTTGACCCGCCGGAGTAGACCCGTTATTCCTACCCGATGTTTCGAGGTTGAAGCCGTTCCCCCACCAGTACTCTGGGGTAGGAACGAAACCCTTTGTGATGCGCCAGAGAACACCAGCTGTACCTTCGTGCGCGCTGGACTAGACCCGGCCTCACTACCGGACCCCACAGGTTAGACCCGGTATCCCTACCTGATGCTCCGCATTAGGCTTGGCACCCATACCCGATCTTCTGCGGTAGTAGCGGTACCCCCACCGTTACTCTGCGGTAGTATCGGTACACCCACCGGTACTCCGAGGTAGTACGTGAACCCTTACTGGTTCACTGGGTTACTCCTGCTGACTTTAAGGGTGCGCGCTGTAGACCAGACATTCCTACCTGACCCTCGGTGTTAGGCCCGGTATCCCTACCTGATGCTCCGTTGTTGGCCTGGCACCCATACCTAATATTCTGGGGTAGTACCGGTACCCCCACCGGTACTCTGCAGTAGTATCGGTACAACCAGCGGTACTCCAGCGTAGTACCTGAACCCTTAATGGTTCGCTGCGGTACACCTGCTGAACTTACGGGCCCGCGGTATAGACCAGACATTACTACCTGACCCTCCAGGCTAGGCCCGGTATCCCTACCTGATGCTCTGCGGTAGGCCTGGCCCCCTACCCTACAATCTGGGTTAGTACCGGTACACCCACTGGTACTCCGCGGTACTTTTGCTATACCCACCGGTACTCCTGGATTGTACCGGAACACTTACTGGTGTGCCGGGGTACACCTGCTGAGCCTTCGGGCGCGACGCTTTACGCCCACCCTTCGTACATGACCTGCCGGGTTAGGCCCGGTATCCCTACCCTATGTTACGAGGTAGAACCGGTTCACCCACCAGTACTCTGGGGTTGGAACGGAACCCTTTGTGATGCGCCAGAGAACACCAGCTGTCCCTTCGTGCGCGCTGGACTAGACCCGGCCTCCCTACCGGACCCCACAGCTTAGACCCGGTATCCCTACCTGATGCTCCGCATTAGGCTTGGCACCCATACCCGATATGCTGGGGTAGTACCAGTACCCCCACCGGTACTCTGCAGTAGTATCGGTACACCCACCGGTACTCCAGGGTAGTACCTGAACCCTTACTGGTTCGCTGTGGTACACCTGCTGAACTTACGGGCCCGCGGTATAGACCAGACATTCCTACCTGACCTTCCAGGCTAGGCCCGAAATCCCTACCTGATGCTCTGCGGTAGGCCTGGCCACCTACCCGACAATCTGGGGTAGTACCGGTACACCCACTGGTACTCCGCGGTAGTTTTGCTATACCTACCTGTACTCCTGGATTGTACCGGAACCCTTACTGGTGCGCCGGGGTACAGCTGCTGATCCTACGGGCGCCCCGCTTTACGCCCACCCTTCCTACCTGACCCGCCGGAGTAGGCCCGTTATACATACCTGATGTTTCGAGGTAGAACCGGTTCCCCCACCAGTACTCTGGGGTTGGAACGGAACCCTTTGTGATGCGCCAGGGAACACCAGCTGTCCCTTCGTGCGCGCTGGACTAGACCCAGCCTCCCTACCGGACCCCACAGGTTAGACCCGGTATCCCTACCTGATGCTCTGCATTACGATTGGCACCCATAACCGATCTTCTGCGGTAGTAGCGGTACCCCCACCGTTACTTTGCGGTAGTATCGGTACACCCACCGGTACTCCGAGGTAGTACGTGAACCCTTACTGGTTCACTGGGTTACTCCTGCTGACTTTACGGGTGCGCGGTGTAGACCAGACATTCCTACCTGACCCTCCGTGTTAGGCCTGGTATCCCTACCTGATGCTCCGTTGTTGGCCTGGCACCCATACCTGATATTCTGGGGTAGTACCGGTACCCCCACCGGTACTCTGCAGTAGTATCGGTACACCCACCGGTACTCCAGGGTAGTACCTGAACCCTTACTGGTTCGCTGCGGTACACCTGCTGAACTTACGGGCCCGCGGTATAGACCAGACATTCCTACCTGACCTTCCAGGCGAGGCCCGGTATCCCTACCTGATGCTCTGCGGTAGGCCTGGCCCCCTACCCGACAATCTGGGTTTGTACCGGTACACCCACTGGTACTCCGCGGTAGTTTTGCTATACCCACCGGTACTCCTGCATTTTACTGGAACACTTCCTGGTGCGCCGGGGTACACGTGCTGACCCTACGGGAGCGCCGCTTTACGCCCACCCTTCCTACCTTACCCGCCGGAGTAGACCCGGTATTCCTACCCGATGTTTCGAGGTAGTACCCGTTCCCCCACCAGTACTCTGGGGTAGGAACGGAACCCTTTGTGATGCGCCAGAGAACACCAGCTGTCCCTTCGTGCGCGCTGGACTAGACCCGGCCTCCCTACCGGACCCCAGAGGTTAGACCCGGTATCCCTACCTGATGCTCCGCATTAGGCTTGGCACCCATACCCGATCTTCTGCGGTAGTAGCGGTACCCCCACCGTTACTCTGCGGTAGTATCGGTACACCCACCGGCACTCCGAGGTAGTACGTGAACCCTTACTGGTTCACCGGGGTACACCTGCTGACATTACTGGCGCGCGGTGTAGACCAGACATTCCTACCTGACCCTCCGTGTTAGGCCCGGTATCCCTACCTGATGCTCCATTTTTGGCATGGCACCCCTACCCGATATGCTGGGGTAGTACCGGTACCCCCACCGGTACTCTGCAGTAGTATCGGTACACCCACCGGTACTCCAGGCTAGTACCTGAACCCTTACTGGTTCGCTGTGGTACACCTGCTGAACTTACGGGCGCGCGGTATAGACCAGACATTCCTACCTGACCCTCCAGGCTAGGCCCGGTATCCCTACCTGATGCTCTGCGGTAGGCCTGGCCCCCTACCCGACAATCTGGGTTTGTACCGGTACACCCACTGGTACTCCGCGGTAGTTTTGCTATACCCACCGGTACTCCTGGATTTTACCGGAACACTTCCTGGTGCGCCGGGGTACACGTGCTGACCCTACGGGCGCGCCGCTTTACGCCCACCCTTCCTACCTTACCCGCCGGAGTAGACCCGGTATTCCTACCCGATGTTTCGAGGTAGAACCCGTTCCCCCACCAGTACTCTGGGGTAGGAACGGAAACCTTTGTGATGCGCCAGAGAACACCAGCTGTCCCTTCGTGCGCGCTGGACTAGACCCGGCCTCCCTACCGGACCCCAGAGGTTAGACCCGGTATCCCTACCTGATGCTCCGCATTAGGCTTGGCACCCATACCCGATCTTCTGCGGTAGTAGCGGTACCCCCACCGTTACTCTGCGGTAGTATCGGTACACCCACCGGCACTCCGAGGTAGTACGTGAACCCTTACTGGTTCACTGGGGTACACCTGCTGACATTATTGGCGCGCGGTGTAGACCAGACATTCCTACCTGACCCTCCGTGTTAGGCCCGGTATCCCTACCTGATGCTCCATTTTTGGCATGGCACCCCTACCCGATATGCTGGGGTAGTACCGGTACCCCCACCGGTACTCTGCAGTAGTATCGGTACACCCACCGGTACTCCAGGCTAGTACCTGAACCCTTACTGGTTCGCTGCGGTACACCTGCTGAACTTACGGGCGCGCGGTATAGACCAGACATTCCTACCTGACCCTCCAGGCTAGGCCCGGTATCCCTACCTGATGCTCTGCGGTAGGCCTGGCCCCCTACCCGACAATCTGGGGTAGTACCGTTACACCCACTGGTACTCCGCGGTACTTTTGCTATACCCACCGGTACTCCTGGATTGTACCAGAACACTTACTGGTTCGCCGGGGTACACATTCTGACCCTTCGGGCGCGACGCTTTACGCCCACCCTTCGTACATGACCTGCCGGAGTAGACCCGGTATTCCTACCCAATGTTTCGAGGTAGAACCCGTTCCCCCACCAGTACTCTGGGGTTGGAACGGAACCCTTTGTGATGCGCCAGAGAACACCAGCTGTCCCTTCGTGCGCGCTGGACTAGACCCGGCCTCCCTACCGGACCCCACAGCTTAGACCCGGTATCCCTACGTGATGCTCCGCATTAGGCTTGGCACCCATACCCGATCTTCTGGGGTAGTAGCGGTACCCCCACCGTTACTCTGCGGTAGTATCGGTACACCCACCGGTACTCCGAGGTAGTACGTGAACCCTTAGTGGTTCACTGGGTTACTCCTGCTGACTTTACGGGTGCGCGGTGTAGACCAGACATTCCTACCTGACCCTCCGTGTTAGGCCCGGTATCCCTACCTGATGCTCCGTTGTTGGCCTGGCACCCATACCTGATATTCTGGGGTAGTAACGGTACCCCCAACGGTACTCCGCAGTAGTATCGGTACACCCGCCGGTACTCCAGGGTAGTACCTGAACCCTTACTGGTTCGCTGCGGTACACCTGCTGAACTTACGGGCCCGCGGTATAGACCAGACATTCCTACCTGACCCTCCAGGCTAGGCCCGGTATCCCTACCTGATGCTCTGCGGTAGGCCTGGCCCCCTACCCGACAATCTGGGTTAGTACCGGTACACCCACTGGTACTCCGCGGTAGTTTTGCTATACCCACCGGTACTCCTGGATTTTACCGGAACACTTACTGGTGCGCCGGGGTACACCTGCTGACCCTACGGGCGCGCCGCTTTACGCCCACACTTCCTACTTGACCCGCCGGAGTAGACCCGGTATTCCTACCCGATGTTTCGAGGTAGAAGCCGTTCCCCCACCAGTACTCTGGGGTAGGAACGAAACCCTTTGTGATGCGCCAGAGAACACCAGCTGTACCTTCGTGCGCGCTGGACTAGACCCGGCCTCCTTACCGGACCCCACAGGTTAGACCCGGTATCCCTACCTGATGCTCCGCATTAGGCTTGGCACCCATACCCGATCTTCTGCGGTAGTAGCGGTACCCCCACCGTTACTCTGCGGTAGTATCGGTACACCCACCGGTACTCCGAGGTAGTACGTGAACCCTTACTGGTTCACTGGGTTACTCCTGCTGACTTTAAGGGTGCGCGGTGTAGACCAGACATTCCTACCTGACCCTCGGTGTTAGGCCCGGTATCCCTACCTGATGCTCCGTTGTTGGCCTGGCACCCATACCTAATATTCTGGGGTAGTACCGGTACCCCCACCGGTACTCTGCAGTAGTATCGGTACAACCAGCGGTAGTCCAGGGTAGTACCTGAACCCTTAATGGTTCGCTGCTGTACACCTGCTGAACTTACGGGCCCGCGGTATAGACCAGAAATTCCTACCTGACCCTGCAGGCTAGGCCCGGTATCCCTACCTGATGCTCTGCGGTAGGCCTGGCCCCCTACCCGACAATCTGGGTTAGTACCGGTACACCCACTGGTACTCCGCGGTAGTTTTGCTATACCCACCGGTACTCCTGGATTGTACCGCAACACCTACTGGTGCGCCGGGGTACACCTGCTGAACCTACGGGCGCGCCGCTTTACGCCCACCCTTCCTACCTGACCCGCCGGAGTAGACCTGGTATTCCTACCCGATGTTTCGAGGTAGAACCCGTTCCCCCACCAGTACTCTGGGTTGGAACGGAACCCTTTGTGATGCGCCAGAGAACACCAGCTGTCCCTTGGTGCGCGCTGGACTAGACCCGGCCTCCCTACCGGACCCCAGAGTTTAGACCCGGTATCCCTACCTGATGCTCCGCATTAGGCTTGGCACCCATACCCGATCTTCTATGGTAGTAGCGGTACCCCCACCGTTACTCTGCGGTAGTATCGGTACACCCACCGGTACTCCGAGGTAGTACGTGAACCCTTACTGGTACACTGGGGTACACCTGCTGAACTTACGGGGGCGCGGTGTAGACCAGACATTCCTACCTGACCCTCCGTGTTAGGCCCGGTATCCCTACCTGATGCTCCGTTGTTGGCCTGGCACCCATACCTGATATTCTGGGGTAGTAACGGTACCCCCAACGGTACTCTGCAGTAGTATCGGTACACCCACCGGTACTCCAGGGTAGTACCTGAACCCTTACTGGTTCGCTGCGGTACACCTGCTGAACTTACGGGCCCGTGGTATAGACCAGACATTCCTACCTGACCCTCCAGGCTAGGCCCGGTATCCCTACCTGATGCTCTGCGGTAGGCCTGGCCCCCTACCCGACAATCTGGGTTAGTACCGGTACACCCACTGGTACTCCGCGGTAGTTTTGCTATACCCACCGGTACTCCTGGATTGTACCGGAACACTTACTGGTGCGCCGGGGTACACCTGCTGACCCTACGGGCGCGCCGCTTTACGCCCACCCTTCGTACATGACCTGCCGGGTTAGGCCCGGTATCACTACCCTATGTTTCGAGGTAGAACCGGTTCACCCACCAGTACTCTGGGGTTGGAACGGAACCCTTTGTGATGCGCCAGAGAACACCAGCTGTCCCTTCGTGCGTGCTGGAGTAGACCCGGCCTCCCTACCAGACCCCACAGGTTAGACCCGGTATCCCTACCTGATGCTCCGCAATAGGCTTGGCACCCATAACCGATGTTCTGGGGTAGTAGCGGTCCCCCACTGTTACTCTGCGGTAGTATCGGTACACCCACCGGCACTCCGAGGTAGTACGTGAACCCTTACTAGTTCACTGGGTTACTCCTGCTGACTTTACGGGTGCGCGGTGTAGACCAGACATTCCTACCTGACCCTCCGTGTTAGGCCCGGTATCCCTACCTGGTGCTCCGTTGTTGGCCTGGCACCCATACCTGATATTCTGGGGTAGTAACGGTACCCCCAACGGTACTCTGCAGTAGTATCGGTACACCCACCGGTACTCCAGGGTAGTACCTGAACCCTTACTGGTTCGCTGCGGTACACCTGCTGAACTTACGGGACCGTGGTATAGACCAGACATTCCTACCTGACCCTCCAGGCGAGGCCCGGTATCCCTACCTGATGCTCTGCGGTAGGCCTGGCCCCCTACCCGACAATCTGGGTTAGTACCGGTACACCCACTGGTACTCCGCGGTAGTTTTGCTATACCCACCGGTACTCCTGGATTTTACCGGAACACTTACTGGTGCGCCGGGGTACACCTGCTGACCCTACGGGCGCGCCGCTTTACGCCCACCCTTCCTACTTGACCTGCCGGAGTAGACCCAGTATTCCTACCCAATGTTTCGAGGTAGAACCCGTTCCCCCACCAAGTACTCTGGGGTTGGAACGGAACCCTTTGTGATGCGCCAGAGAACACCAGCTGTCCCTTCGTGCGTGCTGGAGTAGACCCGGACCTGCCTACCGGACCCCACAGGTTAGACCCGGTATCCCTACCTGATGCTCCGCATTAGGCTTGGCACCCATAACCGATCTTTTGGGGTAGTAGCGGTACCCCCACCGTTACTCTGCGGTAGTATCGGTACACCCACCGGTACTCCGGGGTAGTACGTGAAGACTTACTGGTTCACTGGGTTACTCCTGCTGACTTTACGGGTGCGCGGTGTAGACCAGACATTGCTACCTGACCCTCCGTGTTAAGCCCGGTATCCCTTTCCTGATGCTCCATTGTTGGCCTGGCACCCCTACCTGATATTCTGGGGTAGTACCGGTACCCCCACCGGTACTCTGCAGTAGTATCGGTACACCCACCGGTACTCCAGGGTAGTACCTGAACCCTTACTGGTTCGCTGCGGTACACCTGCTGAACTTACGGGCCCGCGGTATAGACCAGACATTCCTACCTGACCTTCCAGGCTAGGCCCGGTATCCCTACCTGATGCTTTGCGGTAGGCCTGGCCACCTACCCGACAATCTGGGGTAGTACCGGTACACCCACTGGTACTCCGCGGTAGTTTTGCTATACCTACATGTACTCCTGGATTGTACCGGAACCCTTACTGGTGCGCCGGGGTACAGCTGCTGATCCTACGGGCGCCCCGCTTTACGCCCACCCTTCCTACCTGACCCGCCGGAGTAGGCCCGTTATACGTACCTGATGTTTCGAGGTAGAACCGGTTCACCCACCAGTACTCTGGGGTTGGAACGGAACCCTTTGTGATGCGCCAGAGAACACCAGCTGTCCCTTCGTGCGCGCTGGACTAGACCCGGCCTCCCTACCGGACCCCACAGGTTAGACCCGGTATCCCTACCTGATGCTCTGCATTAGGATTGGCACCCATAACCGATCTTCTGCGGTAGTAGCGGTACCCCCACCGTTACTTTGCGGTAGTATCGGTACACCCACCGGTACTCCGAGGTAGTACGTGAACCCTTACTGGTTCACTGGGTTACTCCTGCTGACTTTACGGGTGCGCGGTGTAGACCAGACATTCCTACCTGACCCTCCGTGTTAGGCCCGGTATCCCTACCTGATGCTCCGTTGTTGGCCTGGCACCCATACCTGATATTCTGGGGTAGTACCGGTACCCCCACCGGTACTCCGCAGTAGTATCGGTACACCCACCGGTACTCCAGGGTAGTACCTGAACACTTACTGGTTCGCTGGGGTACACCTGCTGAACTTACGGGCCCGTGGTATAGACCAGACATTCCTACCTGACCCTCCAGGCTAGGCCCGGTATCCCTTCCTGATGCTCTGCGGTAGGCCTGGCCCCCTACCCGACAATCTGGGTTTGTACCGGTACACCCACTGGTACTCCGCAGTAGTTTTGCTATACCCACCGGTACTCCTGGATTTTACCGGAACACTTACTGGTGCGCCGGGGTACACCTGCTGACCCCACGGGCGCGACGCATTACGCCCACACTTTCTACTTGACCCGCCGGAGTAGACCCGTTATTCCTACCCGATGTTTCGAGGTTGAAGCCGTTCCCCCACCAGTACTCTGGGGTAGGAACGAAACCCTTTGTGATGCGCCAGAGAACACCAGCTGTACCTTCGTGCGCGCTGGACTAGACCCGGCCTCCCTACCGGACCCCACAGGTTAGACCCGGTATCCCTACCTGATGCTCCGCATTAGGCTTGGCACCCATACCCGATCTTCTGCGGTAGTAGCGGTACCCCCACCGTTACTCTGCGGTAGTATCGGTACACCCACCGGTACTCCGAGGTAGTACGTGAACCCTTACTGGTTCACTGGGTTACTCCTGCTGACTTTAAGGGTGCGCGCTGTAGACCAGACATTCCTACCTGACCCTCGGTGTTAGGCCCGGTATCCCTACCTGATGCTCCGTTGTTGGCCTGGCACCCATACCTAATATTCTGGGGTAGTACCAGTACCCCCACCGGTACTCTGCAGTAGTATCGGTACAACCAGCGGTACTCCAGCGTAGTACCTGAACCCTTAATGGTTCGCTGCGGTACACCTGCTGAACTTACGGGCCCGCGGTATAGACCAGACATTACTACCTGACCCTCCAGGCTAGCCCCGGTATCCCTACCTGATGCTCTGCGGTAGGCCTGGCCCCCTACCCTACAATCTGGGTTAGTACCGGTACACCCACTGGTACTCCGCGGTACTTTTGCTATACCCACCGGTACTCCTGGATTGTACCGGAACACTTACTGGTGTGCCGGGGTACACCTGCTGAGCCTTCGGGCGCGACGCTTTACGCCCACCCTTCGTACATGACCTGCCGGGTTAGGCCCGGTATCCCTACCCTATGTTACGAGGTAGAACCGGTTCACCCACCAGTACTCTGGGGTTGGAACGGAACCCTTTGTGATGCGCCAGAGAACACCAGCTGTCCCTTCGTGCGCGCTGGACTAGACCCGGCCTCCCTACCGGACCCCACAGCTTAGACCCGGTATCCCTACCTGATGCTCCGCATTAGGCTTGGCACCCATACCCGATATGCTGGGGTAGTACCGGTACCCCCACCGGTACTCTGCAGTAGTATCGGTACACCCACCGGTACTCCAGGGTAGTACCTGAACCCTTACTGGTTCGCTGTGGTACACCTGCTGAACTTACGGGCCCGCGGTATAGACCAGAAATTCCTACCTGACCCTGCAGGCTAGGCCCGGTATCCCTACCTGATGCTCTGCGGTAGGCCTGGCCCCCTACCCGACAATCTGGGTTAGTACCGGTACACCCACTGGTACTCCGCGGTAGTTTTGCTATACCCACCGGTACTCCTGGATTGTACCGCAACACCTACTGGTGCGCCGGGGTACACCTGCTGAACCTACGGGCGCGCCGCTTTACGCCCACCCTTCCTACCTGACCCGCCGGAGTAGACCCGGTATTCCTACCCGACGTTTCGAGGTAGAACCCGTTCCCCCACCAGTACTCTGGGTTGGAACGGAACCCTTTGTGATGCGCCAGAGAACACCATCTCTCCCTTGGTGCGCGCTGGACTAGACCCGGCCTCCCTACCGGACCCCACAGGTTAGACCCGGTATCCCTACCTGATGCTCCGCATTAGGCTTGGCACCCATACCCGATCTTCTATGGTAGTAGCGGTACCCCCACCGTTACTCTGCGGTAGTATCGGTACACCCACCGGTACTCCGAGGTAGTACGTGAACCCTTACTGGTTCACTGGGGTACACCTGCTGAACTTACGGGGGCGCGGTGTAGACCAGACATTCCTACCTGACCCTCCGTGTTAGGCCCGGTATCCCTACCTGATGCTCCGTTGTTGGCCTGGCACCCATACCTGATATTCTGGGGTAGTAACGGTACCCCCAACGGTACTCTGCAGTAGTATCGGTACACCCACCGGTACTCCAGGGTAGTACCTGAACCCTTACTGGTTCGCTGCGGTACACCTGCTGAACTTACGGGCCCGTGGTATAGACCAGACATTCCTACCTGACCCTCCAGGCTAGGCCCGGTATCCCTACCTGATGCTCTGCGGTAGGCCTGGCCCCCTACCCGACAATCTGGGTTAGTACCGGTACACCCACTGGTACTCCGCGGTAGTTTTGCTATACCCACCGGTACTCCTGGATTTTACCGGAACACTTACTGGTGCGCCGGGGTACACCTGCTGACCCTACGGGCGCGACGCTTTACGCCCACCCTTCCTACCTGACCTGCCGGAGTAGACGCGGTATTCCTACCCGATGTTTCGAGGTAGAACCCGTTCCCCCACCAGTACTCTGGGGTAGGAACGGAACCCTTTGTGATGCGCCAGAGAACACCAGCTGTCCCTTCGTGCGCGCTGGACTAGACCCGGCCTCCCTACCGGACCCCACAGCTTAGACCCGGTATCCCTACGTGATGCTCCGCATTAGGCTTGGCACCCATACCCGATCTTCTGGGGTAGTAGCGGTACCCCCACCGTTACTCTGCGGTAGTATCGGTACACCCACCGGTACTCCGAGGTAGTACGTGAACCCTTAGTGGTTCACTGGGTTACTCCTGCTGACTTTACGGGTGCGCGGTGTAGACCAGACATTGCTACATGACCCTCCGTGTTAAGCCCGGTATCCCTTTCCTGATGCTCCATTGTTGGCCTGGCACCCATACCTGATATTCTGGGGTAGTACCGGTACCCCCACCGGTACTCTGCAGTCGTATCGGTACACCCACCGGTACTCCAGGATAGTACCTGAACCCTTAAAGGTTTGCTGCGGTACACCTGCTGAACTTACGGGCCCGCGGTATAGCCAAGACATTCCTACCTGACCCTCCAGGATAGGCCCGGTATCCCTACCTGATGCTCTGCGGTAGGCCTGGCCCCCTACCCGACAATCTGGGGTAGTACCGGTACACCCACTGGTACTCCGCGGTAGTTTTGCTATACCCACCGGTACTCCTGGATTGTACCGGAACACTTACTGGTGCGCCGGGGTACACCTGCTGACCCTTAGGGCGCGACGCTTTACGCCCACCCTTCGTACATGACCTGCCGGGTTAGGCCCGGTATCACTACCCTATGTTTCGAGGTAGAACCGGTTCACCCACCAGTACTCTGGGGTTGGAACGGAACCCTTTGTGATGCGCCAGAGAACACCAGCTGTCCCTTCGTGCGTGCTGGAGTAGACCCGGCCTCCCTACCGGACCCCACAGGTTAGACCCGGTATCCCTACCTGATGCTCCGCAATAGGCTTGGCACCCATAACCGATGTTCTGGGGTAGTAGCGGTCCCCCACTGTTACTCTGCGGTAGTATCGGTACACCCACCGGCACTCCGAGGTAGTACGTGAACCCTTACTGGTTCACTGGGTTACTCCTGCTGACTTTACGGGTGCGCGGTGTAGACCAGACATTCCTACCTGACCCTCCGTGTTAGGCCCGGTATCCCTACCTGATGCTCCGTTGTTGGCCTGGCACCCGTACAAGATATGCTGGGGTAGTACCGGTACCCCCACCGGTACTCTGCAGTAGTATTGGTACAACCACCGGTACTCCAGGGTAGTACCTGAACCCTTACTGGTTCGCTGCAGTACACCTGCTGAACTTACGGGACCGTGGTATAGACCAGACATTCCTACCTGACCCTCCAGGCGAGGCCCGGTATCCCTACCTGATGCTCTGCGGTAGGCCTGGCCCCCTACCCGACAATCTGGGTTAGTACCGGTACACCCACTGGTACTCCGCGGTAGTTTTGCTATACCCACCGGTACTCCTGGATTTTACCGGAACACTTACTGGTGCGCCGGGGTACACCTGCTGACCCTACGGGCGCGCCGCTTTACGCCCACCCTTCCTACTTGACCTGCCGGAGTAGACCCGGTATTCCTACCCAATGTTTCGAGGTAGAACCCGTTCCCCCACCAGTACTCTGGGGTTGGAACGGAACCCTTTGTGATGCGCCAGAGAACACCAGCTGTCCCTTCGTGCGTGCTGGAGTAGACCCGGACCTGCCTACCGGACCCCACAGGTTAGACCCGGTATCCCTACCTGATGCTCCGCATTAGGCTTGGCACCCATAACCGATCTTTTGGGGTAGTAGCGGTACTCCCACCGTTACTCTGCGGTAGTATCGGTACACCCACCGGTACTCCGGGGTAGTACGTGAAGACTTACTGGTTCACTGGGTTACTCCTGCTGACTTTATGGGTGCGCGGTGTAGACCAGACATTGCTACCTGACCCTCCGTGTTAAGCCCGGTATCCCTTTCCTGATGCTCCATTGTTGGCCTGGCACCCCTACCTGATATGCTGGGGTAGTACCGGTACCCCCACCGGTACTCTGCAGTAGTATCGGTACACCCACCGGTACTCCAGGCTAGTACCTGAACCCTTACTGGTTCGCTGCGGTACACCTGCTGAACTTACGGGCGCGCGGTATAGACCAGACATTCCTACCTGACCCTCCAGGCTAGGCCCGGTATCCCTACCTGATGCTCTGCGGTAGGCCTGGCCCCCTACCCGACAATCTGGGGTAGTACCGGTACACCCACTGGTACTCCGCGGTAGTTTTGCTATACCCACCGGTACTCCTGGATTTTACCGGAACACTTCCTGGTGCGCCAGGGTACACGTGCTGACCCTACGGGCGCGCCGCTTTACGCCCACCCTTCCTACCTTACCCGCCGGAGTAGACCCGGTATTCCTACCCGATGTTTCGAGGTAGAACCCGTTCCCCCACCAGTACTCTGGGGTAGGAACGGAACCCTTTGTGATGCGCCAGAGAACACCAGCTGTCCCTTCGTGCGCGCTGGACTAGACCCGGCCTCCCTTCCGGACCTCAGAGGTTAGACCCGGTATCCCTACCTGATGCTCCGCATTAGGCTTGGCACCCATACCCGATCTTCTGCGGTAGTAGCGGTACCCCCACCGTTACTCTGCGGTAGTATCGGTACACCCACCGGCACTCCGAGGTAGTACGTGAACCCTTACTGGTTCACCGGGGTACACCTGCTGACATTACTGGCGCGCGGTGTAGACCAGACATTCCTACCTGACCCTCCGTGTTAGGCCCGGTATCCCTACCTGATGCTCCATTTTTGGCATGGCACCACTATCCGATATGCTAGGGTAGTACCGGTACCCCCACCGGTACTCTGCAGTAGTATCGGTACACCCACCGGTACTCCAGGCTAGTACCTGAACACTTACTGGTTCGCTGCGGTACACCTGCTGAACTTACGGGCGCGCGGTATAGACCAGACATTCCTACCTGACCCTCCAGGCTAGGCCCGGTATCCCTACCTGATGCTCTGCGGTAGGCCTGGCCCCCTACCCGACAATCTGGGGTAGTACCGTTACACCCACTGGTACTCCGCGGTACTTTTGCTATACCCACCGGTACTCCTGGATTGTACCGGAACACTTACTGGTTCGCCGGGGTACACATTCTGACCCTTCGGGCGCGACGCTTTACGCCCACCCTTCGTACATGACCTGCCGGAGTAGACCCGGTATTCCTACCCAATGTTTCGAGGTAGAACCCGTTTCCCCACCAGTACTCTGGGGTTGGAACGGAACCCTTTGTGATGCGCCAGAGAACACCAGCTGTCCCTTCGTGCGCGCTGGACTAGACCCGGCCTCCCTACCGGACCCCACAGCTTAGACCCGGTATCCCTACGTGATGCTCCGCATTAGGCTTGGCACCCATACCCGATCTTCTGGGGTAGTAGCAGTACCCCCACCGTTACTCTGCGGTAGTATCGGTACACCCACCGGTACTCCGAGGTAGTACGTGAACCCTTAGTGGTTCACTGGGTTACTCCTGCTGAATTTACGGGTGCGCGGTGTAGACCAGACATTGCTACATGACCCTCCGTGTTAAGCCCGGTATCCCTTTCCTGATGCTCCATTGTTGGCCTGGCACCCATATCTGATATTCTGGGGTTGTACCGGTACCCCCACCGGTACTCTGCAGTCGTATCGGTACACCCACCGGTACTCCAGGGTAGTACCTGAACCCTTACAGGTTTGCTGCGGTACACCTGCTGAACTTACGGGCCCGCGGTATAGCCAAGACATTCCTACCTGACCCTCCAGGATAGGCCCGGTATCCCTACCTGATGCTCTGCGGTAGGCCTGGCCCCCTACCCGACAATCTGGGGTAGTACCGGTACACCCACTGGTACTCCGCGGTAGTTTTGCTATACCCACCGGTAATCCTGGATTTTACCGGAACACTTACTGGTGCGCCGGGGTACACCTGCTGACCCTTAGGGCGCGACGCTTTACGCCCACACTTCCTACTTGACCCGCCGGAGTAGACCCGGTATTCCTACCCGATGTTTCGAGGTAGAAGCCGTTCCCCCACCAGTACTCTGGGGTAGGAACGGAACCCTTTGTGATGCGCCAGAGAACACCAGCTGTCCCTTCGTGCGCGCTGGACTAGACCCGGCCTCCCTACCGGACCCCAGAGGTTAGACCCGGTATCCCTACGTGATGCTCCGCATTAGGCTTGGCACCCATACCCGATCTTCTGCGGTAGTAGCGGTACCCCCACCGTTACTCTGCGGTAGTATCGGTACACCCACCGGCACTCCGAGGTAGTACGTGAACCCTTACTGGTTCACCGGGGTACACCTGCTGACATTACTGGCGCGCGGTGTAGACCAGACATTCCTACCTGACCCTCCGTGTTAGGCCCGGTATCCCTACCTGATGCTCCATTTTTGGCATGGCACCCCTACCCGATATGCTGGGGTAGTACCGGTACCCCCACCGGTACTCTGCAGTAGTATCGGTACACCCACCGGTACTCCAGGCTAGTACCTGAACCCTTACTGGTTCGCTGCGGTACACCTGCTGAACTTACGGGCGCGCGGTATAGACCAGACATTCCTACCTGACCCTCCAAGCTAGGCCCGGTATCCCTACCTGATGCTCTGCGGTAGGCCTGGCCCCCTACCCGACAATCTGGGTTTGTACCGGTACACCCACTGGTACTCCGCGGTAGTTTTGCTATACCCACCGGTACTCCTGGATTTTACCGGAACACTTCCTGGTGCGCCGGGGTACACGTGCTGACCCTACGGGCGCGCCGCTTTACGCCCACCCTTCCTACCTTACCCGCCGGAGTAGACCCGGTATTCCTACCCGATGTTTCGAGGTAGAACCCGTTCCCCCACCAGTACTCTGGGGTAGGAACGGAAACCTTTGTGATGCGCCAGAGAACACCAGCTGTCCCTTCGTGCGCGCTGGACTAGACCCGGCCTCCCTACCGGACCCCACAGGTTAGACCCGGTATCCCTACCTGATGCTCCGCATTAGGCTTGGCACCCATACCCGATCTTCTGCGGTAGTAGCGGTACCCCCACCGTTACTCTGCGGTAGTATCGGTACACCCACCGGCACTCCGAGGTAGTACGTGAACCCTTACTGGTTCACTGGGGTACACCTGCTGACATTATTGGCGCGCGGTGTAGACCAGACATTCCTACCTGACCCTCCGTGTTAGGCCCGGTATCCCTACCTGATGCTCCATTTTTGGCATGGCACCCCTACCCGATATGCTGGGGTAGTACCGGTACCCCCACCGGTACTCTGCAGTAGTATCGGTACACCCACCGGTACTCCAGGCTAGTACCTGAACCCTTACTGGTTCGCTGCGGTACACCTGCTGAACTTACGGGCGCGCGGTATAGACCAGACATTCCTACCTGACCCTCCAGGCTAGGCCCGGTATCCCTACCTGATGCTCTGCGGTAGGCCTGGCCCCCTACCCGACAATCTGGGGTAGTACCGTTACACCCACTGGTACTCCGCGGTACTTTTGCTATACCCACCGGTACTCCTGGATTGTACCGGAACACTTACTGGTTCGCCGGGGTACACATTCTGACCCTTCGGGCGCGACGCTTTACGCCCACCCTTCGTACATGACCTGCCGGAGTAGACCCGGTATTCCTACCCAATGTTTCGAGGTAGAACCCGTTCCCCCACCAGTACTCTGGGGTTGGAACGGAACCCTTTGTGATGCGCCAGAGAACACCAGCTGTCCCTTCGTGCGCGCTGGACTAGACCCGGCCTCCCTACCGGACCCCACAGCTTAGACCCGGTATCCCTACGTGATGCTCCGCATTAGGCTTGGCACCCATACCCGATCTTCTGGGGTAGTAGCGGTACCCCCACCGTTACTCTGCGGTAGTATCGGTACACCCACCGGTACTCCGAGGTAGTACGTGAACCCTTAGTGGTTCACTGGGTTACTCCTGCTGACTTTACGGGTGCGCGGTGTAGACCAGACATTGCTACATGACCCTCCGTGTTAAGCCCGGTATCCCTTTCCTGATGCTCCATTGTTGGCCTGGCACCCATATCTGATAATCTGGGGTTGTACCGGTACCCCCACCGGTACTCTGCAGTCGTATCGGTACACCCACCGGTACTCCAGGGTAGTACCTGAACCCTTACAGGTTTGCTGCGGTACACCTGCTGAACTTACGGGCCCGCGGTATAGCCAAGACATTCCTACCTGACCCTCCAGGATAGGCCCGGTATCCCTACCTGATGCTCTGCGGTAGGCCTGGCCCCCTACCCGACAATCTGGGGTAGTACCGGTACACCCACTGGTACTCCGCGGTAGTTTTGCTATACCCACCGGTACTCCTGGATTTTACCGGAACACTTACTGGTGCGCCGGGGTACACCTGCTGACCCTTAGGGCGCGACGCTTTACGCCCACCCTTCGTACATGACCTGCCGGGTTAGGCCCGGTATCACTACCCTATGTTTCGAGGTAGAACCGGTTCACCCACCAGTACTCTGGGGTTGGAACGGAACCCTTTGTGATGCGCCAGAGAACACCAGCTGTCCCTTCGTGCGTGCTGGAGTAGACCCGGCCTCCCTACCGGACCCCACAGGTTAGACCCGGTATCCCTACCTGATACTCCGCAATAGGCTTGGCACCCATAACCGATGTTCTGGGGTAGTCGCGGTCCCCCACTGTTACTCTGCGGTAGTATCGGTACACCCACCGGCACTCCGAGGTAGTACGTGAACCCTTACTGGTTCACTGGGTTACTCCTGCTGACTTTACGGGTGCGCGGTGTAGACCAGACATTCCTACCTGACCCTCCGTGTTAGGCCCGGTATCCCTACCTGATGCTCCGTTGTTGGCCTGGCACCCATACCTGATATTCTGGGGTAGTAACGGTACCCCCAACGGTACTCCGCAGTAGTATCGGTACACCCGCCGGTACTCCAGGCTAGTACCTGAACCCTTACTGGTTCGCTGCGGTACACCTGCTGAACTTACGGGCCCGCGGTATAGACCAGACATTCCTACCTGACCCTCCAGGCTAGGCCCGGTATCCCTACCTGATGCTCTGCGGTAGGCCTGGCCCCCTACCCGACAATCTGGGTTAGTACCGGTACACCCACTGGTACTCCGCGGTAGTTTTGCTATACCCACCGGTACTCCTGGATTTTACCGGAACACTTACTGGTGCGCCGGGGTACACCTGCTGACCCTACGGGCGCGACGCTTTACGCCCACACTTCCTACTTGACCCGCCGGAGTAGACCCGGTATTCCTACCCGATGTTTCGAGGTAGAAGCCGTTCCCCCACCAGTACTCTGGGGTAGGAACGAAACCCTTTGTGATGCGCCAGAGAACACCAGCTGTACCTTCGTGCGCGCTGGACTAGACCCGGCCTCCCTACCGGACCCCACAGGTTAGACCCGGTATCCCTACCTGATGCTCCGCATTAGGCTTGGCACCCATACCCGATCTTCTGCGGTAGTAGCGGTACCCCCACCGTTACTCTGCGGTAGTATCGGTACACCCACCGGTACTCCGAGGTAGTACGTGAACCCTTACTGGTTCACTGGGTTACTCCTGCTGACTTTAAGGGTGCGCGGTGTAGACCAGACATTCCTACCTGACCCTCGGTGTTAGGCCCGGTATCCCTACCTGATGCTCCGTTGTTGGCCTGGCACCCATACCTAATATTCTGGGGTAGTACCGGTACCCCCACCGGTACTCTGCAGTAGTATCGGTACAACCAGCGGTACTCCAGGGTAGTACCTGAACCCTTAATGGTTCGCTGCTGTACACCTGCTGAACTTACGGGCCCGCGGTATAGACCAGAAATTCCTACCTGACCCTGCAGGCTAGGCCCGGTATCCCTACCTGATGCTCTGCGGTAGGCCTGGCCCCCTACCCGACAATCTGGGTTAGTACCGGTACACCCACTGGTACTCCGCGGTAGTTTTGCTATACCCACCGGTACTCCTGGATTGTACCGCAACACCTACTGGTGCGCCGGGGTACACCTGCTGAACCTACGGGCGCGCCGCTTTACGCCCACCCTTCCTACCTGACCCGCCGGAGTAGACCCGGTATTCCTACCCGATGTTTCGAGGTAGAACCCGTTCCCCCACCAGTACTCTGGGTTGGAACGGAACCCTTTGTGATGCACCAGAGAACACCAGCTGTCCCTTGGTGCGCGCTGGACTAGACCCGGCCTCCCTACCGGACCCCAGAGTTTAGACCCGGTATCCCTACCTGATGCTCCGCATTAGGCTTGGCACCCATACCCGATGTTCTGGGGTAGTAGCGGTACCCCCACCGTTACTCTGCGGTAGTATCGGTACACCCACCGGTACTCCGAGGTAGTACGTGAACCCTTACTGGTACACTGGGGTACACCTGCTGAACTTACGGGGGCGCGGTGTAGACCAGACATTCCTACCTGACCCTCCGTGTTAGGCCCGGTATCCCTACCTGATGCTCCGTTGTTGGCCTGGCACCCATACCTGATATTCTGGGGTAGTAACGGTACCCCCAACGGTACTCTGCAGTAGTATCGGTACACCCACCGGTACTCCAGGGTAGTACCTGAACCCTTACTGGTTCGCTGCGGTACACCTGCTGAACTTACGGGCCCGTGGTATAGACCAGACATTCCTACCTGACCCTCCAGGCTAGGCCCGGTATCCCTACCTGATGCTCTGCGGTAGGCCTGGCCCCCTACCCGACAATCTGGGTTAGTACCGGTACACCCACTGGTACTCCGCGGTAGTTTTGCTATACCCACCGGTACTCCTGGATTGTACCGGAACACTTACTGGTGCGCCGGGGTACACCTGCTGACCCTTAGGGCGCGACGCTTTACGCCCACCCTTCGTACATGACCTGCCGGGTTAGGCCCGGTATCACTACCCTATGTTTCGAGGTAGAACCTGTTCACCCACCAGTACTCTGGGGTTGGAACGGAACCCTTTGTGATGCGCCAGAGAACACCAGCTGTCCCTTCGTGCGTGCTGGAGTAGACCCGGCCTCCCTACCAGACCCCACAGGTTAGACCCGGTATCCCTACCTGATGCTCCGCAATAGGCTTGGCACCCATAACCGATGTTCTGGGGTAGTAGCGGTCCCCCACTGTTACTCTGCGGTAGTATCGGTACACCCACCGGCACTCCGAGGTAGTACGTGAACCCTTACTGGTTCACTGGGTTACTCCTGCTGACTTTACGGGTGCGCGGTGTAGACCAGACATTCCTACCTGACCCTCCGTGTTAGGCCCGGTATCCCTACCTGGTGCTCCGTTGTTGGCCTGGCACCCATACCTGATATTCTGGGGTAGTAACGGTACCCCCAACGGTACTCTGCAGTAGTATCGGTACACCCACCGGTACTCCAGGGTAGTACCTGAACCCTTACTGGTTCGCTGCGGTACACCTGCTGAACTTACGGGACCGTGGTATAGACCAGACATTCCTACCTGACCCTCCAGGCGAGGCCCGGTATCCCTACCTGATGCTCTGCGGTAGGCCTGGCCCCCTACCCGACAATCTGGGTTAGTACCGGTACACCCACTGGTACTCCGCGGTAGTTTTGCTATACCCACCGGTACTCCTGGATTTTACCGGAACACTTACTGGTGCGCCGGGGTACACCTGCTGACCCTACGGGCGCGCCGCTTTACGCCCACCCTTCCTACTTGACCTGCCGGAGTAGACCCAGTATTCCTACCCAATGTTTCGAGGTAGAACCCGTTCCCCCACCAAGTACTCTGGGGTTGGAACGGAACCCTTTGTGATGCGCCAGAGAACACCAGCTGTCCCTTCGTGCGTGCTGGAGTAGACCCGGACCTGCCTACCGGACCCCACAGGTTAGACCCGGTATCCCTACCTGATGCTCCGCATTAGGCTTGGCACCCATAACCGATCTTTTGGGGTAGTAGCGGTACCCCCACCGTTACTCTGCGGTAGTATCGGTACACCCACCGGTACTCCGGGGTAGTACGTGAAGACTTACTGGTTCACTGGGTTACTCCTGCTGACTTTACGGGTGCGCGGTGTAGACCAGACATTGCTACCTGACCCTCCGTGTTAAGCCCGGTATCCCTTTCCTGATGCTCCATTGTTGGCCTGGCACCCCTACCCGATATTCTGGGGTAGTACCGGTACCCCCACCGGTACTCTGCAGTAGTATCGGTACACCCACCGGTACTCCAGGGTAGTACCTGAACCCTTACTGGTTCGCTGCGGTACACCTGCTGAACTTACGGGCCCGCGGTATAGACCAGACATTCCTACCTGACCTTCCAGGCTAGGCCCGGTATCCCTACCTGATGCTTTGCGGTAGGCCTGGCCACCTACCCGACAATCTGGGGTAGTACCGGTACACCCACTGGTACTCCGCGGTAGTTTTGCTATACCTACCTGTACTCCTGGATTGTACCGGAACCCTTACTGGTGCGCCGGGGTACAGCTGCTGATCCTACGGGCGCCCCGCTTTACGCCCACCCTTCCTACCTGACCCGCCGGAGAAGGCCCGTTATACGTACCTGATGTTTCGAGGTAGAACCGGTTCACCCACCAGTACTCTGGGGTTGGAACGGAACCCTTTGTGATGCGCCAGAGAACACCAGCTGTCCCTTCGTGCGCGCTGGACTAGACCCGGCCTCCCTACCGGACCCCACAGGTTAGACCCGGTATCCCTACCTGATGCTCTGCATTAGGATTGGCACCCATAACCGATCTTCTGCGGTAGTAGCGGTACCCCCACCGTTACTTTGCGGTAGTATCGGTACACCCACCGGTACTCCGAGGTAGTACGTGAACCCTTACTGGTTCACTGGGTTACTCCTGCTGACTTTACGGGTGCGCGGTGTAGACCAGACATTCCTACCTGACCCTCCGTGTTAGGCCCGGTATCCCTACCTGATGCTCCGTTGTTGGCCTGGCACCCATACCTGATATTCTGGGGTAGTACCGGTACCCCCACCGGTACTCCGCAGTAGTATCGGTACACCCACCGGTACTCCAGGGTAGTACCTGAACACTTACTGGTTCGCTGGGGTACACCTGCTGAACTTACGGGCCCGTGGTATAGACCAGACATTCCTACCTGACCCTCCAGGCTAGGCCCGGTATCCCTTCCTGATGCTCTGCGGTAGGCCTGGCCCCCTACCCGACAATCTGGGTTTGTACCGGTACACCCACTGGTACTCCGCAGTAGTTTTGCTATACCCACCGGTACTCCTGGATTTTACCGGAACACTTACTGGTGCGCCGGGGTACACCTGCTGACCCCACGGGCGCGACGCTTTACGCCCACACTTTCTACTTGACCCGCCGGAGTAGACCCGTTATTCCTACCCGATGTTTCGAGGTTGAAGCCGTTCCCCCACCAGTACTCTGGGGTAGGAACGAAACCCTTTGTGATGCGCCAGAGAACACCAGATGTACCTTCGTGCGCGCTGGACTAGACCCGGCCTCCCTACCGGACCCCACACGTTAGACCCGGTATCCCTACCTGATGCTCCGCATTAGGCTTGGCACCCATACCCGATCTTCTGCGGTAGTAGCGGTACCCCCACCGTTACTCTGCGGTAGTATCGGTACACCCACCGGTACTCCGAGGTAGTACGTGAACCCTTACTGGTTCACTGGGTTACTCCTGCTGACTTTAAGGGTGCGCGCTGTAGACCAGACATTCCTACCTGACCCTCGGTGTTAGGCCCGGTATCCCTACCTGATGCTCCGTTGTTGGCCTGGCACCCATACCTAATATTCTGGGGTAGTACCGGTACCCCCACCGGTACTCTGCAGTAGTATCGGTACAACCAGCGGTACTCCAGCGTAGTACCTGAACCCTTAATGGTTCGCTGCGGTACACCTGCTGAACTTACGGGCCCGCGGTATAGACCAGACATTACTACCTGACCCTCCAGGCTAGGCCCGGTATCCCTACCTGATGCTCTGCGGTAGGCCTGGCCCCCTACCCGACAATCTGGGGTAGTACCGGTACACCCACTGGTACTCCGCGGTACTTTTGCTATACCCACCGGTACTCCTGGATTGTACCGGAACACTTACTGGTGTGCCGGGGTACACCTGCTGAGCCTTCGGGCGCGACGCTTTACGCCCACCCTTCGTACATGACCTGCCGGGTTAGGCCCGGTATCCCTACCCTATGTTACGAGGTAGAACCGGTTCACCCACCAGTACTCTGGGGTTGGAACGGAACCCTTTGTGATGCGCCAGAGAACACCAGCTGTCCCTTCGTGCGCGCTGGACTAGACCCGGCCTCCCTACCGGACCCCACAGCTTAGACCCGGTATCCCTACCTGATGCTCCGCATTAGGCTTGGCACCCATACCCGATATGCTGGGGTAGTACCGGTACCCCCACCGGTACTCTGCAGTAGTATCGGTACACCCACTGGTACTCCAGGGTAGTACCTGAACCCTTACTGGTTCGCTGTGGTACACCTGCTGAACTTACGGGCCCGCGGTATAGACCAGAAATTCCTACCTGACCCTGCAGGCTAGGCCCGGTATCCCTACCTGATGCTCTGCGGTAGGCCTGGCCCCCTACCCGACAATCTGGGTTAGTACCGGTACACCCACTGGTACTCCGCGGTAGTTTTGCTATACCCACCGGTACTCCTGGATTGTACCGCAACACCTACTGGTGCGCCGGGGTACACCTGCTGAACCTACGGGCGCGCCGCTTTACGCCCACCCTTCCTACCTGACCCGCCGGAGTAGACCCGGTATTCCTACCCGACGTTTCGAGGTAGAACCCGTTCCCCCACCAGTACTCTGGGTTGGAACGGAACCCTTTGTGATGCGCCAGAGAACACCATCTGTCCCTTGGTGCGCGCTGGACTAGACCCGGCCTCCCTACCGGACCCCACAGGTTAGACCCGGTATCCCTACCTGATGCTCCGCATTAGGCTTGGCACCCATACCCGATCTTCTATGGTAGTAGCGGTACCCCCACCGTTACTCTGCGGTAGTATCGGTACACCCACCGGTACTCCGAGGTAGTACGTGAACCCTTACTGGTTCACTGGGGTACACCTGCTGAACTTACGGGGGCGCGGTGTAGACCAGACATTCCTACCTGACCCTCCGTGTTAGGCCCGGTATCCCTACCTGATGCTCCGTTGTTGGCCTGGCACCCAAACCTGATATTCTGGGGTAGTAACGGTACCCCCAACGGTACTCTGCAGTAGTATCGGTACACCCACCGGTACTCCAGGGTAGTACCTGAACCCTTACTGGTTCGCTGCGGTACACCTGCTGAACTTACGGGCCCGTGGTATAGACCAGACATTCCTACCTGACCCTCCAGGCTAGGCCCGGTATCCCTACCTGATGCTCTGCGGTAGGCCTGGCCCCCTACCCGACAATCTGGGTTAGTACCGGTACACCCACTGGTACTCCGCGGTAGTTTTGCTATACCCACCGGTACTCCTGGATTTTACCGGAACACTTACTGGTGCGCCGGGGTACACCTGCTGACCCTACGGGCGCGACGCTTTACGCCCACCCTTCCTACCTGACCTGCCGGAGTAGACGCGGTATTCCTACCCGATGTTTCGAGGTAGAACCTGTTCCCCCACCAGTACTCTGGGGTAGGAACGGAACCCTTTGTGATGCGCCAGAGAACACCAGCTGTCCCTTCGTGCGCGCTGGACTAGACCCGGCCTCCCTACCGGACCCCACAGCTTAGACCCGGTATCCCTACGTGATGCTCCGCATTAGGCTTGGCACCCATACCCGATCTTCTGGGGTAGTAGCGGTACCCCCACCGTTACTCTGCGGTAGTATCGGTACACCCACCGGTACTCCGGGGTAGTACGTGAAGCCTTAGTGGTTCACTGGGTTACTCCTGCTGACTTTACGGGTGCGCGGTGTAGACCAGACATTGCTACATGACCCTCCGTGTTAAGCCCGGTATCCCTTTCCTGATGCTCCATTGTTGGCCTGGCACCCATACCTGATATTCTGGGGTAGTACCGGTACCCCCACCGGTACTCTGCAGTCGTATCGGTACACCCACCGGTACTCCAGGATAGTACCTGAACCCTTAAAGGTTTGCTGCGGTACACCTGCTGAACTTACGGGCCCGCGGTATAGCCAAGACATTCCTACCTGACCCTCCAGGATAGGCCCGGTATCCCTACCTGATGCTCTGCGGTAGGCCTGGCCCCCTACCCGACAATCTGGGGTAGTACCGGTACACCCACTGGTACTCCGCGGTAGTTTTGCTATACCCACCGGTACTCCTGGATTGTACCGGAACACTTACTGGTGCGCCGGGGTACACCTGCTGACCCTTTGGGCGCGACGCTTTACGCCCACCCTTCGTACATGACCTGCCGGGTTAGGCCCGGTATCACTACCCTATGTTTCGAGGTAGAACCGGTTCACCCACCAGTACTCTGGGGTTGGAACGGAACCCTTTGTGATGCGCCAGAGAACACCAGCTGTCCCTTCGTGCGTGCTGGAGTAGACCCGGCCTCCCTACCGGACCCCACAGGTTAGACCCGGTATCCCTACCTGATGCTCCGCAATAGGCTTGGCACCCATAACCGATGTTCTGGGGTAGTAGCGGTCCCCCACTGTTACTCTGCGGTAGTATCGGTACACCCACCGGCACTCCGAGGTAGTACGTGAACCCTTACTGGTTCACTGGGTTACTCCTGCTGACTTTACGGGTGCGCGGTGTAGACCAGACATTCCTACCTGACCCTCCGTGTTAGGCCCGGTATCCCTACCTGATGCTCCGTTGTTGGCCTGGCACCCATACCTGATATTCTGGGGTAGTAACGGTACCCCCAACGATACTCTGCAGTAGTATCGGTACACCCACCGGTACTCCAGGGTAGTACCTGAACCCTTACTGGTTCGCTGCGGTACACCTGCTGAACTTACGGGACCGTGGTATAGACCAGACATTCCTACCTGACCCTCCAGGCGAGGCCCGGTATCCCTACCTGATGCTCTGCGGTAGGCCTGGCCCCCTACCCGACAATCTGGGTTAGTACCGGTACACCCACTGGTACTCCGCGGTAGTTTTGCTATACCCACCGGTACTCCTGGATTTTACCGGAACACTTACTGGTGCGCCGGGGTACACCTGCTGACCCTACGGGCGCGCCGCTTTACGCCCACCCTTCCTACTTGACCTGCCGGAGTAGACCCGGTATTCCTACCCAATGTTTCGAGGTAGAACCCGTTCCCCCACCAGTACTCTGGGGTTGGAACGGAACCCTTTGTGATGCGCCAGAGAACACCAGCTGTCCCTTCGTGCGTGCTGGAGTAGACCCGGACCTGCCTACCGGACCCCACAGGTTAGACCCGGTATCCCTACCTGATGCTCCGCATTAGGCTTGGCACCCATAACCGATGTTCTGGGGTAGTAGCGGTACCCCCACCGTTACTCTGCGGTAGTATCGGTACACCCACCGGTACTCCGGGGTAGTACGTGAAGACTTACTGGTTCACTGGGTTACTCCTGCTGACTTTATGGGTGCGCGGTGTAGACCAGACATTGCTACCTGACCCTCCGTGTTAAGCCCGGTATCCCTTTCCTGATGCTCCATTGTTGGCCTGGCACCCCTACCTGATATTCTGGGGTAGTACCGGTACCCCCACCGGTACTCTGCAGTAGTATCGGTACACCCACCGGTACTCCAGGGTAGTACCTGAACCCTTACTGGTTCGCTGCGGTACACCTGCTGAACTTACGGGCCCGCGGTATAGACCAGACATTCCTACCTGACCTTCCAGGCTAGGCCCGGTATCCCTACCTGATGCTTTGCGGTAGGCCTGGCCCCCTACCCGACAATCTGGGTTAGTACCGGTACACCCACTGGTACTCCGCGGTAGTTTTGCTATACCTACCTGTGCTCCTGGATTGTACCGGAACCCTTACTGGTGCGCCGGGGTACACCTGCTGATCCTACGGGCGCCCCGCTTAACGCCCACCCTTCCTACCTGACCCGCCGGAGTAGGCCCGTTATACGTACCTGATGTTTCGAGGTAGAACCGGTTCCCCCACCAGTACTCTGGGGTTGGAACGGAACCCTTTGTGATGCGCCAGAGAACACCAGCTGTCCCTTCGTGCGCGCTGGACTAGACCCGGCCTCCCTACCGGACCCCACAGGTTAGACCCGGTATCCCTACCTGATGCTCTGCATTAGGATTGGTACCCATAACCGATCTTCTGCGGTAGTAGCGGTACCCCCACCGTTACTTTGCGGTAGTATCGGTACACCCACCGGTACTCCGAGGTAGTACGTGAACCCTTACTGGTTCACTGGGTTACTCCTGCTGACTTTACGGGTGCGCGGTGTAGACCAGACATTCCTACCTGACCCTCCGTGTTAGGCCCGGTATCCCTACCTGATGCTCCGTTGTTGGCCTGGCACCCATACCTGATATTCTGGGGTAGTACCGGTACCCCCACCGGTACTCCGCAGTAGTATCGGTACACCCACCGGTACTCCAGGGTAGTACCTGAACACTTACTGGTTCGCTGGGGTACACCTGCTGAACTTACGGGCCCGCGGTATAGACCAGACATTCCTACCTGACCCTCCAGGCTAGGCCCGGTATCCGTACCTGATGCTCTGCGGTAGGCCTGGCCCCCTACCCGACAACCTGGGTTTGTACCGGTACACCCACTGGTACTCCGCAGTAGTTTTGCTATACCCACCGGTACTCCTGGATTTTACCGGAACACTTACTGGTGCGCCGGGGTACACCTGCTGACCCTACGGGCGCGACGCTTTACGCCCACACTTTCTACTTGACCCGCCGGAGTAGACCCGGTATTCCTACCCGATGTTTCGAGGTAGAAGCCGTTCCCCCACCAGTACTCTGGGGTAGGAACGAAACCCTTTGTGATGCGCCAGAGAACACCAGCTGTACCTTCGTGCGCGCTGGACTAGACCCGGCCTCCCTACCGGACCCCACAGGTTAGACCCGGTATCCCTACCTGATGCTCCGCATTAGGCTTGGCACCCATACCCGATCTTCTGCGGTAGTAGCGGTACCCCCACCGTTACTCTGCGGTAGTATCGGTACACCCACCGGTACTCCGAGGTAGTACGTGAACCCTTACTGGTTCACTGGGTTACTCCTGCTGACTTTAAGGGTGCGCGGTGTAGACCAGACATTCCTACCTGACCCTCGGTGTTAGGCCCGGTATCCCTACCTGATGCTCCGTTGTTGGCCTGGCACCCATACCTAATATTCTGGGGTAGTACCGGTACCCCCACCGGTACTCTGCAGTAGTCTCGGTACAACCAGCGGTACTCCAGGGTAGTACCTGAACCCTTAATGGTTCGCTGGGGTACACCTGCTGAACTTACGGGCCCGCGGTATAGACCAGACATTCCTACCTGACCTTCCAGGCTAGGCCCGGTATCCCTACCTGATGCTCTGCGGTAGGCCTGGCCCCCTACCCTACAATCTGGGTTAGTACCGGTACACCCACTGGTACTCCGCGGTACTTTTGCTATACCCACCGGTACTCCTGGATTGTACCGGAACACTTACTGGTGTGCCGGGGTACACCTGCTGACCCTTCGGGCGCGACGCTTTACGCCCACCCTTCGTACATGACCTGCCGGGTTAGGCCCGGTATCCCTACCCTATGTTACGAGGTAGAACCGGTTCACCCACCAGTACTCTGGGGTTGGAACGGAACCCTTTGTGATGCGCCAGAGAACACCAGCTGTCCCTTCGTGCGCGCTGGACTAGACCCGGCCTCCCTACCGGACCCCACAGCTTAGACCCGGTATCCCTACCTGATGCTCCGCATTAGGCTTGGCACCCATACCCGATATGCTGGGGTAGTACCGGTACCCCCACCGGTACTCTGCAGTAGTATCGGTACACCCACCGGTACTCCAGGGTAGTACCTGAACCCTTACTGGTTCGCTGCGGTACACCTGCTGAACTTACGGGCCCGCGGTATAGACCAGAAATTCCTACCTGACCCTCCAGGCTAGGCCCGGTATCCCTACCTATTGCTCTGCGGTAGGCCTGGCCCCCTACCCGACAATCTGGGTTAGTACCGGTACACCCACTGGTACTCCGCGGTAGTTTTGCTATACCCACCGGTACTCCTGGATTGTACCGCAACACCTACTGGTGCGCCGGGGTACACCTGCTGAACCTACGGGCGCGCCGCTTTACGCCCACCCTTCCTACCTGACCCGCCGGAGTAGACCCGGTATTCCTACCCGACGTTTCGAGGTAGAACCCGTTCCCCCACCAGTACTCTGGGTTGGAACGGAACCCTTTGTGATGCGCCAGAGAACACCATCTGTCCCTTGGTGCGCGCTGGACTAGACCCGGCCTCCCTACCGGACCCCACAGGTTAGACCCGGTATCCCTACCTGATGCTCCGCATTAGGCTTGGCACCCATACCCGATCTTCTATGGTAGTAGCGGTACCCCCACCGTTACTCTGCGGTAGTATCGGTACACCCACCGGTACTCCGAGGTAGTACGTGAACCCTTACTGGTTCACTGGGGTACACCTGCTGAACTTACGGGGGCGCGGTGTAGACCAGACATTCCTACCTGACCCTCCGTGTTAGGCCCGGTATCCCTACCTGATGCTCCGTTGTTGGCCTGGCACCCATACCTGATATTCTGGGGTAGTAACGGTACCCCCAACGGTACTCTGCAGTAGTATCGGTACACCCACCGGTACTCCAGGGTAGTACCTGAACCCTTACTGGTTCGCTGCGGTACACCTGCTGAACTTACGGGCCCGTGGTATAGACCAGACATTCCTACCTGACCCTCCGTGTTAAGCCCGGTATCCCTTTCCTGATGCTCCATTGTTGGCCTGGCACCCATACCTGATATTCTGGGGTAGTACCGGTACCCCCACCGGTACTCTGCAGTCGTATCGGTACACCCACCGGTACTCCAGGGTAGTACCTGAACCCTTAAAGGTTTGCTGCGGTACACCTGCTGAACTTACGGGCCCACGGTATAGCCAAGACATTCCTACCTGACCCTCCAGGCTAGGCCCGGTATCCCTACCTGATGCTCTGCGGTAGGCCTGGCCCCCTACCCGACAATCTGGGGTACTACCGGTACACCCACTGGTACTCCGCGGTAGTTTTGCTATACCCACCGGTACTCCTGGATTGTACCGGAACTCTTACTGGTGCGCCGGGGTACACCTGCTGACCCTTAGGGCGCGACGCTTTACGCCCACCCTTCGTACATGACCTGCCGGGTTAGGCCCGGTATCACTACCCTATGTTTCGAGGTAGAACCGGTTCACCCACCAGTACTCTGGGGTTGGAACGGAACCCTTTGTGATGCGCCAGAGAACACCAGCTGTCCCTTCGTGCGTGCTGGAGTAGACCCGGCCTCCCTACCGGACCCCACAGGTTAGACCCGGTATCCCTACCTGATGCTCCGCAATAGGCTTGGCACCCATAACCGATGTTCTGGGGTAGTAGCGGTCCCCCACTGTTACTCTGCGGTAGTATCGGTACACCCACCGGCACTCCGAGGTAGTATGTGAACCCTTACTGGTTCACTGGGTTACTCCTGCTGACTTTACGGGTGCGCGGTGTAGACCAGACATTCCTACCTGACCCTCCGTGTTAGGCCCGGTATCCCTACCTGATGCTCCGTTGTTGGCCTGGCACCCATACCTGATATTCTGGGGTAGTAACGGTACCCCCACCGGTACTCTGCAGTAGTATCGGTACACCCACCGGTACTCCAGGGTAGTACCTGAACCCTTACTGGTTCGCTGCGGTACACCTGCTGAACTTACGGGACCGTGGTATAGACCAGACATTCCTACCTGACCCTCCAGGCGAGGCCCGGTATCCCTACCTGATGCTCTGCGGTAGGCCTGGCCCCCTACCCGACAATCTGGGTTAGTACCGGTACACCCACTGGTACTCCGCGGTAGTTTTGCTATACCCACCGGTACTCCTGGATTTTACCGGAACACTTACTGGTGCGCCGGGGTACACCTGCTGACCCTACGGGCGCGCCGCTTTACGCCCACCCTTCCTACTTGACCTGCCGGAGTAGACCCGGTATTCCTACCCAATGTTTCGAGGTAGAACCCGTTCCCCCACCAGTACTCTGGGGTTGGAACGGAACCCTTTGTGATGCGCCAGAGAACACCAGCTGTCCCTTCGTGCGTGCTGGAGTAGACCCGGACCTGCCTACCGGACCCCACAGGTTAGACCCGGTATCCCTACCTGATGCTCCGCATTAGGCTTGGCACCCATAACCGATCTTTTGGGGTAGTAGCGGTACTCCCACCGCTACTCTGCGGTAGTATCGGTACACCCACCGGTACTCCGGGGTAGTACGTGAAGACTTACTGGTTCACTGGGTTACTCCTGCTGACTTTATGGGTGCGCGGTGTAGACCAGACATTGCTACCTGACCCTCCGTGTTAAGCCCGGTATCACTTTCCTGATGCTCCATTGTTGGCCTGGCACCCCTACCTGATATTCTGGGGTAGTACCGGTACCCCCACCGGTACTCTGCAGTAGTATCGGTACACCCACCGGTACTCCAGGGTAGTACCTGAACCCTTACTGGTTCGCTGCGGTACACCTGCTGAACTTACGGGCCCGCGGTATAGACCAGACATTCCTACCTGACCTTCCAGGCTAGGCCCGGTATCCCTACCTGATGCTTTGCGGTAGGCCTGGCCACCTACCCGACAATCTGGGGTAGTACCGGTACACCCACTGGTACTCCGCGGTAGTTTTGCTATACCTACCTGTGCTCCTGGATTGTACCGGAACCCTTACTGGTGTGCCGGGGTACACCTGCTGATCCTACGGGCGCCCCGCTTTACGCCCACCCTTCCTACCTGATCCGCCGGAGTAGGCCCGTTATACGTACCTGATGTTTCGAGGTAGAACCGGTTCCCCCACCAGTACTCTGGGGTTGGAACGGAACCCTTTGTGATGCGCCAGAGAACACCAGCTGTCCCTTCGTGCGCGCTGGACTAGACCCGGCCTCCCTACCGGACCCCACAGGTTAGACCCGGTATCCCTACCTGATGCTCTGCATTAGGATTGGTACCCATAACCGATCTTCTGCGGTAGTAGCGGTACCCCCACCGTTACTTTGCGGTAGTATCGGTACACCCACCGGTACTCCGAGGTAGTACGTGAACCCTTACTGGTTCACTGGGTTACTCCTGCTGACTTTACGGGTGCGCGGTGTAGACCAGACATTCCTACCTGACCCTCCGTGTTAGGCCCGGTATCCCTACCTGATGCTCCGTTGTTGGCCTGGCACCCATACCTGATATTCTGGGGTAGTACCGGTACCCCCACCGGTACTCCGCAGTAGTATCGGTACACCCACCGGTACTCCAGGGTAGTACCTGAACACTTACTGGTTCGCTGGGGTACACCTGCTGAACTTACGGGCCCGTGGTATAGACCAGACATTCCTACCTGACCCTCCAGGCTAGGCCCGGTATCCGTACCTGATGCTCTGCGGTAGGCCTGGCCCCCTACCCGACAACCTGGGTTTGTACCGGTACACCCACTGGTACTCCGCAGTAGTTTTGCTATACCCACCGGTACTCCTGGATTTTACCGGAACACTTACTGGTGCGCCGGGGTACACCTGCTGACCCTACGGGCGCGACGCTTTACGCCCACACTTTCTACTTGACCCGCCGGAGTAGACCCGGTATTCCTACCCGATGTTTCGAGGTAGAAGCCGTTCCCCCACCAGTACTCTGGGGTAGGAACGAAACCCTTTGTGATGCGCCAGAGAACACCATCTGTCCCTTGGTGCGCGCTGGACTAGACCCGGCCTCCCTACCGGACCCCACAGGTTAGACCCGGTATCCCTACCTGATGCTCCGCATTAGGCTTGGCACCCATACCCGATCTTCTGGGGTAGTAGCGGTACCCCCACCGTTACTCTGCGGTAGTATCGGTACACCCACCGGTACTCCGAGGTAGTACGTGAACCCTTACTGGTTCACTGGGTTACTCCTGCTGACTTTAAGGGTGCGCGGTGTAGACCAGACATTCCTACCTGACCCTCGGTGTTAGGCCCGGTATCCCTACCTGATGCTCCGTTGTTGGCCTGGCACCCATACCTAATATTCTGGGGTAGTACCGGTACCCCCACCGGTACTCTGCAGTAGTATCGGTACAACCAGCGGTACTCCAGGGTAGTACCTGAACCCTTAATGGTTCGCTGCGGTACACCTGCTGAACTTACGGGCCCGCGGTATAGACCAGACATTCCTACCTGACCTTCCAGGCTAGGCCCGGTATCCCTACCTGATGCTCTGCGGTAGGCCTGGCCCCCTACCCTACAATCTGGGTTAGTACCGGTACACCCACTGGTACTCCGCGGTACTTTTGCTATACCCACCGGTACTCCTGGATTGTACCGGAACACTTACTGGTGTGCCGGGGTACACCTGCTGACCCTTCGGGCGCGACGCTTTACGCCCACCCTTCGTACATGACCTGCCGGGTTAGGCCCGGTATCACTACCCTATGTTACGAGGTAGAACCGGTTCACCCACCAGTACTCTGGGGTTGGAACGGAACCCTTTGTGATGCGCCAGAGAACACCAGCTGTCCCTTCGTGCGCGCTGGACTAGACCCGGCCTCCCTACCGGACCCCACAGCTTAGACCCGGTATCCCTACCTGATGCTCCGCATTAGGCTTGGCACCCATACCCGATATGCTGGGGTAGTACCGGTACCCCCACCGGTACTCTGCAGTAGTATCGGTACACCCACCGGTACTCCAGGGTAGTACCTGAACCCTTACTGGTTCGCTGCGGTACACCTGCTGAACTTACGGGCCCGCGGTATAGACCAGAAATTCCTACCTGACCCTGCAGGCTAGGCCCGGTATCCCTACCTGATGCTCTGCGGTAGGCCTGGCCCCCTACCCGACAATCTGGGTTAGTACCGGTACACCCACTGGTACTCCGCGGTAGTTTTGCTATACCCACCGGTACTCCTGGATTGTACCGCAACACCTACTGGTGCGCCGGGGTACACCTGCTGAACCTACGGGCGCGCCGCTTTACGCCCACCCTTCCTACCTGACCCGCCGGAGTAGACCCGGTATTCCTACCCGATGTTTCGAGGTAGAACCCGTTCCCCCACCAGTACTCTGGGTTGGAACGGAACCCTTTGTGATGCGCCAGAGAACACCATCTGTCCCTTGGTGCGCGCTGGACTAGACCCGGCCTCCCTACCGGACCCCACAGGTTAGACCCGGTATCCCTACCTGATGCTCCGCATTAGGCTTGGCACCCATACCCGATCTTCTATGGTAGTAGCGGTACCCCCACCGTTACTCTGCGGTAGTATCGGTACACCCACCGGTACTCCGAGGTAGTACGTGAACCCTTACTGGTTCACTGGGTTACTCCTGCTGACTTTACGGGTGCGCGGTGTAGACCAGACATTGCTACATGACCCTCCGTGTTAAGCCCGGTATCCCTTTCCTGATGCTCCATTGTTGGCCTGGCACCCATACCTGATATTCTGGGGTAGTACCGTTACCCCCACCGGTACTCTGCAGTCGTATCGGTACACCCACCGGTACTCCAGGGTAGTACCTGAACCCTTAAA
Organism: Astur gentilis; assembly: GCF_929443795.1. Classification (NCBI taxonomy): domain Eukaryota; kingdom Metazoa; phylum Chordata; class Aves; order Accipitriformes; family Accipitridae; genus Astur; species Astur gentilis. The sequence goes on along the minus strand of NW_026060868.1, from coordinate 4,032,050 downwards.
GGTTTGCTGCGGTACACCTGCTGAACTTACGGGCCCACGGTATAGCCAAGACATTCCTACCTGACCCTCCAGGCTAGGCCCGGTATCCCTACCTGATGCTCTGCGGTAGGCCTGGCCCCCTACCCGACAATCTGGGGTAGTACCGGTACACCCACTGGTACTCCGCGGTAGTTTTGCTGTACCCACCGGTACTCCTGGATTGTACCGGAACACTTACTGGTGCGCCGGGGTACACCTGCTGACCCTTAGGGCGCGACGCTTTACGCCCACCCTTCGTACATGACCTGCCGGGTTAGGCCCGGTATCACTACCCTATGTTTCGAGGTAGAACCGGTACACCCACCAGTACTCTGGGGTTGGAACGGAACCCTTTGTGATGCGCCAGAGAACACCAGCTGTCCCTTCGTGCGTGCTGGAGTAGACCCGGCCTCCCTACCGGACCCCACAGGTTAGACCCGGTATCCCTACCTGATGCTCCGCAATAGGCTTGGCACCCATAACCGATCTTCTGGGGTAGTAGCGGTCCCCCACTGTTACTCTGCGGTAGTATCGGTACACCCACCGGTACTCCGAGGTAGTACGTGAACCCTTACTGGTTCACTGGGTTACTCCTGCTGACTTTACGGGTGCGCGGTGTAGACCAGACATTCCTACCTGACCCTCCGTGTTAGGCCCGGTATCCCTACCTGATGCTCCGTTGTTGGCCTGGCACCCATACCTGATATTCTGGGGTAGTAACGGTACCCCCAACGGTACTCTGCAGTAGTATCGGTAAACCCACCGGTACTCCAGGGTAGTACCTGAACCCTTACTGGTTCGCTGCGGTACACCTGCTGAACTTACGGGACCGTGGTATAGACCAGACATTCCTACCTGACCCTCCAGGCTAGGCCCGGTATCCCTACCTGATGCTCTGCGGTAGGCCTGGCCCCCTACCCGACAATCTGGGGTAGTACCGGTACACCCACTGGTACTCCGCGGTAGTTTTGCTATACCCACCGGTACTCCTGGATTGTAACGGAACACTTACTGGTGCGCCGGGGTACACCTGCTGACCCTACGGGCGCGCCGCTTTACGCCCACCCTTCCTACTTGACCTGCCGGAGTAGACCCGGTATTCCTACCCAATGTTTCGAGGTAGAACCCGTTCCCCCACCAGTACTCTGGGGTTGGAACGGAACCCTTTGTGATGCGCCAGAGAACACCAGCTGTCCCTTCGTGCGTGCTGGAGTAGACCCGGACCTGCCTACCGGACCCCACAGGTTAGACCCGGTATCCCTACCTGATGCTCCGCATTAGGCTTGGCACCCATAACCGATCTGTTGGGGTAGTAGCGGTACTCCCACCGTTACTCTGCGGTAGTATCGGTACACCCACCGGTACTCCGGGGTAGTACGTGAAGCCTTACTGGTTCACTGGGTTACTCCTGCTGACTTTACGGGTGCGCGGTGTAGACCAGACATTGCTACCTGACCCTCCGTGTTAAGCCCGGTATCCCTTTCCTGATGCTCCATTGTTGGCCTGGCACCCCTACCTGATATTCTGGGGTAGTACCGGTACCCCCACCGGTACTCTGCAGTAGTATCGGTACACCCACCGGTACTCCAGGGTAGTACCTGAACCCTTACTGGTTCGCTGCGGTACACCTGCTGAACTTACGGGCCCGCGGTATAGACCAGACATTCCTACCTGACCTTCCAGGCTAGGCCCGGTATCCCTACCTGATGCTTTGCGGTAGGCCTGGCCACCTACCCGACAATCTGGGGTAGTACCGGTACACCCACTGGTACTCCGCGGTAGTTTTGCTATACCTACCTGTACTCCTGGATTGTACCGGAACCCTTACTGGTGCGCCGGGGTACACCTGCTGATCCTACGGGCGCCCCGCTTTACGCCCACCCTTCCTACCTGACCCGCCGGAGTAGGCCCGTTATACGTACCTGATGTTTCGAGGTAGAACCGGTTCCCCCACCAGTACTCTGGGGTTGGAACGGAACCCTTTGTGATGCGCCAGAGAACACCAGCTGTCCCTTCGTGCGCGCTGGACTAGACCCGGCCTCCCTACCGGACCCCACAGGTTAGACCCGGTATCCCTACCTGATGCTCTGCATTAGGATTGGCACCCATACCCGATCTTCTGCGGTAGTAGCGGTACCCCCACCGTTACTTTGCGGTAGTATCGGTACACCCACCGGTACTCCGAGGTAGTACGTGAAGCCTTACTGGTTCACTGGGTTACTCCTGCTGACTTTACGGGTGCGCGGTGTAGACCAGACATTCCTACCTGACCGTCCGTGTTAGGCCCGGTATCCCTACCTGATGCTCCGTTGTTGGCCTGGCACCCATACCTGATATGCTGGGGTAGTACCGGTACCCCCACCGGTACTCCGCAGTAGTATCGGTACACCCACCGGTACTCCAGGGTAGTACCTGAACCCTTACTGGTTCGCTGGGGTACACCTGCTGAACTTACGGGCCCGTGGTATAGACCAGACATTCCTACCTGACCCTCCAGGCTAGGCCCGGTATCCCTACCTGATGCTCTGCGGTAGGCCTGGCCCCCTACCCGACAACCTGGGTTTGTACCGGTACACCCACTGGTACTCCGCAGTAGTTTTGCTATACCCACCGGTACTCCTGGATTTTACCGGAACACTTACTGGTGCGCCGGGGTACACCTGCTGACCCTACGGGCGCGACGCTTTACGCCCACACTTTCTACTTGACCCGCCGGAGTAGACCCGGTATTCCTACCCGACGTTTCGAGGTAGAACCCGTTCCCCCACCAGTACTCTGGGTTGGAACGGAACCCTTTGTGATGCGCCAGAGAACACCATCTGTCCCTTGGTGCGCGCTGGACTAGACCCGGCCTCCCTACCGGACCCCACAGGTTAGACCCGGTATCCCTACCTGATGCTCCGCATTAGGCTTGGCACCCATACCCGATCTTCTATGGTAGTAGCGGTACCCCCACCGTTACTCTGCGGTAGTATCGGTACACCCACCGGTACTCCGAGGTAGTACGTGAACCCTTACTGGTTCACTGGGGTACACCTGCTGAACTTACGGGGGCGCGGTGTAGACCAGACATTCCTACCTGACCCTCCGTGTTAGGCCCGGTATCCCTACCTGATGCTCCGTTGTTGGCCTGGCACCCATACCTGATATTCTGGGGTAGTAACGGTACCCCCAACGGTACTCTGCAGTCGTATCGGTACACCCACCGGTACTCCAGGGTAGTACCTGAACCCTTAAAGGTTTGCTGTGGTACACCTGCTGAACTTACGGGCCCACGGTATAGCCAAGACATTCCTACCTGACCTTCCAGGCTAGGCCCGGTATCCCTACCTGATGCTCTGCGGTAGGCCTGGCCCCCTACCCGACAATCTGGGTTAGTACCGGTACACCCACTGGTACTCCGCGGTAGTTTTGCTATACCCACCGGTACTCCTGGATTTTACCGGAACACTTACTGGTGCGCCGGGGTACACCTGCTGACCCTACGGGCGCGACGCTTTACGCCCACCCTTCCTACTTGACCTGCCGGAGTAGACGCGGTATTCCTACCCGATGTTTCGAGGTAGAACCCGTTCCCCCACCAGTACTCTGGGGTAGGAACGGAACCCTTTGTGATGCGCCAGAGAACACCATCTGTCCCTTGGTGCGCGCTAGACTAGACCCGGCCTCCCTACCGGACCCCACAGGTTAGACCCGGTATCCCTACGTGATGCTCCGCATTAGGCTTGGCACCCATACCCGATCTTCTGGGGTAGTAGCGGTACCCCCACCGTTACTCTGCGGTAGTATCGGTACACCCACCGGTACTCCGAGGTAGTACGTGAACCCTTAGTGGTTCACTGGGTTACTCCTGCTGACTTTACGGGTGCGCGGTGTAGACCAGACATTGCTACATGACCCTCCGTGTTAAGCCCGGTATCCCTTTCCTGATGCTCCATTGTTGGCCTGGCACCCATACCTGATATTCTGGGGTAGTACCGGTACCCCCACCGGTACTCTGCAGTCGTATCGGTACACCCACCGGTACTCCAGGGTAGTACCTGAACCCTTAAAGGTTTGCTGCGGTACACCTGCTGAACTTACGGGCCCACGGTATAGCCAAGACATTCCTACCTGACCCTCCAGGCTAGGCCCGGTATCCCTACCTGATGCTCTGCGGTAGGCCTGGCCCCCTACCCGACAATCTGGGGTAGTACCGGTACACCCACTGGTACTCCGCGGTAGTTTTGCTGTACCCACCGGTACTCCTGGATTGTACCGGAACACTTACTGGTGCGCCGGGGTACACCTGCTGACCCTTAGGGCGCGACGCTTTACGCCCACCCTTCGTACATGACCTGCCGGGTTAGGCCCGGTATCACTACCCTATGTTTCGAGGTAGAACCGGTACACCCACCAGTACTCTGGGGTTGGAACGGAACCCTTTGTGATGCGCCAGAGAACACCAGCTGTCCCTTCGTGCGTGCTGGAGTAGACCCGGCCTCCCTACCGGACCCCACAGGTTAGACCCGGTATCCCTACCTGATGCTCCGCAATAGGCTTGGCACCCATAACCGATCTTCTGGGGTAGTAGCGGTCCCCCACTGTTACTCTGCGGTAGTATCGGTACACCCACCGGCACTCCGAGGTAGTACGTGAACCCTTACTGGTTCACTGGATTACTCCTGCTGACTTTACGGGTGCGCGGTGTAGACCAGACATTCCTACCTGACCCTCCGTGTTAGGCCCGGTATCCCTACCTGATGCTCCGTTGTTGGCCTGGCACCCATACCTGATATTCTGGGGTAGTAACGGTACCCCCAACGGTACTCTGCAGTAGTATCGGTAAACCCACCGGTACTCCAGGGTAGTACCTGAACCCTTACTGGTTCGCTGCGGTACACCTGCTGAACTTACGGGACCGTGGTATAGACCAGACATTCCTACCTGACCCTCCAGGCTAGGCCCGGTATCCCTACCTGATGCTCTGCGGTAGGCCTGGCCCCCTACCCGACAATCTGGGGTAGTACCGGTACACCCACTGGTACTCCGCGGTAGTTTTGCTATACCCACCGGTACTCCTGGATTGTAACGGAACACTTACTGGTGCGCCGGGGTACACCTGCTGACCCTACGGGCGCGCCGCTTTACGCCCACCCTTCCTACTTGACCTGCCGGAGTAGACCCGGTATTCCTACCCAATGTTTCGAGGTAGAACCCGTTCCCCCACCAGTACTCTGGGGTTGGAACGGAACCCTTTGTGATGCGCCAGAGAACACCAGCTGTCCCTTCGTGCGTGCTGGAGTAGACCCGGACCTGCCTACCGGACCCCACAGGTTAGACCCGGTATCCCTACCTGATGCTCCGCATTAGGCTTGGCACCCATAACCGATCTGTTGGGGTAGTAGCGGTACTCCCACCGTTACTCTGCGGTAGTATCGGTACACCCACCGGTACTCCGGGGTAGTACGTGAAGCCTTACTGGTTCACTGGGTTACTCCTGCTGACTTTACGGGTGCGCGGTGTAGACCAGACATTGCTACCTGACCCTCCGTGTTAAGCCCGGTATCCCTTTCCTGATGCTCCATTGTTGGCCTGGCACCCCTACCTGATATTCTGGGGTAGTACCGGTACCCCCACCGGTACTCTGCAGTAGTATCGGTACACCCACCGGTACTCCAGGGTAGTACCTGAACCCTTACTGGTTCGCTGGGGTACACCTGCTGACCTTTACGGGTGTGCTGTGTAGACCAGACATTCCTACCTGACCTTCCAGGCTAGGCCCGGTATCCCTACCTGATGCTTTGCGGTAGGCCTGGCCACCTACCCGACAATCTGGGGTAGTACCGGTACACCCACTGGTACTCCGCGGTAGTTTTGCTATACCTACCTGTACTCCTGGATTGTACCGGAACCCTTACTGGTGCGCCGGGGTACAGCTGCTGATCCTACGGGCGCCCCGCTTTACGCCCACCCTTCCTACCTGACCCGCCGGAGTAGGCCCGTTATACGTACCTGATGTTTCGAGGTAGAACCGGTTCCCCCACCAGTACTCTGGGGTTGGAACGGAACCCTTTGTGATGCGCCAGAGAACACCAGCTGTCCCTTCGTGCGCGCTGGACTAGACCCGGCCTCCCTACCGGACCCCACAGGTTAGACCCGGTATCCCTACCTGATGCTCTGCATTAGGATTGGCACCCATACCCGATCTTCTGCGGTAGTAGCGGTACCCCCACCGTTACTTTGCGGTAGTATCGGTACACCCACCGGTACTCCGAGGTAGTACGTGAACCCTTACTGGTTCACTGGGTTACTCCTGCTGACTTTACGGGTGCGCGGTGTAGACCAGACATTCCTACCTGACCCTCCGTGTTAGGCCCGGTATCCCTACCTGATGCTCCGTTGTTGGCCTGGCACCCATACCTGATATGCTGGGGTAGTACCGGTACCCCCACCGGTACTCCGCAGTAGTATCGGTACACCCACCGGTACTCCAGGGTAGTACCTGAACCCTTACTGGTTCGCTGGGGTACACCTGCTGAACTTACGGGCCCGTGGTATAGACCAGACATTCCTACCTGACCCTCCAGGCTAGGCCCGGTATCCCTACCTGATGCTCTGCGGTAGGCCTGGCCCCCTACCCGACAACCTGGGTTTGTACCGGTACACCCACTGGTACTCCGCAGTAGTTTTGCTATACCCACCGGTACTCCTGGATTTTACCGGAACACTTACTGGTGCGCCGGGGTACACCTGCTGACCCTACGGGCGCGACGCTTTACGCCCACACTTTCTACTTGACCCGCCGGAGTAGACCCGGTATTCCTACCCGATGTTTCGAGGTAGAAGCCGTTCCCCCACCAGTACTCTGGGGTAGGAACGAAACCCTTTGTGATGCGCCAGAGAACACCAGCTGTACCTTCGTGCGCGCTGGACTAGACCCGGCCTCCCTACCGGACCCCACAGGTTAGACCCGGTATCCCTACCTGATGCTCCGCATTAGGCTTGGCACCCATACCCGATCTTCTGCGGTAGTAGCGGTACCCCCACCGTTACTCTGCGGTAGTATCGGTACACCCACCGGTACTCCGAGGTAGTACGTGAACCCTTACTGGTTCACTGGGTTACTCCTGCTGACTTTAAGGGTGCGCGGTGTAGACCAGACATTCCTACCTGACCCTCGGTGTTAGGCCCGGTATCCCTACCTGATGCTCCGTTGTTGGCCTGGCACCCATACCTAATATTCTGGGGTAGTACCGGTACCCCCACCGGTACTCTGCAGTAGTATCGGTACACCCACCGGTACTCCAGGGTAGTACCTGAACCCTTACTGGTTCGCTGCGGTACACCTGCTGAACTTACGGGCCCGCGGTATAGACCAGAAATTCCTACCTGACCCTGCAGGCTAGGCCCGGTATCCCTACCTGATGCTCTGCGGTAGGCCTGGCCCCCTACCCGACAATCTGGGTTAGTACCGGTACACCCACTGGTACTCCGCGGTAGTTTTGCTATACCCACCGGTACTCCTGGATTGTACCGCAACACCTACTGGTGCGCCGGGGTACACCTGCTGAACCTACGGGCGCGCCGCTTTACGCCCACCCTTCCTACCTGACCCGCCGGAGTAGACCCGGTATTCCTACCCGACGTTTCGAGGTAGAACCCGTTCCCCCACCAGTACTCTGGGTTGGAACGGAACCCTTTGTGATGCGCCAGAGAACACCATCTGTCCCTTGGTGCGCGCTGGACTAGACCCGGCCTCCCTACCGGACCCCACAGGTTAGACCCGGTATCCCTACCTGATGCTCCGCATTAGGCTTGGCACCCATACCCGATCTTCTATGGTAGTAGCGGTACCCCCACCGTTACTCTGCGGTAGTATCGGTACACCCACCGGTACTCCGAGGTAGTACGTGAACCCTTACTGGTTCACTGGGGTACACCTGCTGAACTTACGGGGGCGCGGTGTAGACCAGACATTCCTACCTGACCCTCCGTGTTAGGCCCGGTATCCCTACCTGATGCTCCGTTGTTGGCCTGGCACCCATACCTGATATTCTGGGGTAGTAACGGTACCCCCAACGGTACTCTGCAGTAGTATCGGTACACCCCCCGGTACTCCAGGGTAGTACCTGAACCCTTACTGGTTCGCTGCGGTACACCTGCTGAACTTACGGGCCCGTGGTATAGACCAGACATTCCTACCTGACCCTCCAGGCTAGGCCCGTTATCCCTACCTGATGCTCTGCGGTAGGCCTGGCCCCCTACCCGACAATCTGGGTTAGTACCGGTACACCCACTGGTACTCCGCGGTAGTTTTGCTATACCCACCGGTACTCCTGGATTTTACCGGAACACTTACTGGTGCGCCGGGGTACACCTGCTGACCCTACGGGCGCGACGCTTTACGCCCACCCTTCCTACTTGACCTGCCGGAGTAGACGCGGTATTCCTACCCGATGTTTCGAGGTAGAACCCGTTCCCCCACCAGTACTCTGGGGTAGGAACGGAACCCTTTGTGATGCGCCAGAGAACACCAGCTGTCCCTTCGTGCGCGCTGGACTAGACCCGGCCTCCCTACCGGACCCCACAGCTTAGACCCGGTATCCCTACGTGATGCTCCGCATTAGGCTTGGCACCCATACCCGATCTTCTGGGGTAGTAGCGGTACCCCCACCGTTACTCTGCGGTAGTATCGGTACACCCACCGGTACTCCGAGGTAGTACGTGAACCCTTAGTGGTTCACTGGGTTACTCCTGCTGACTTTACGGGTGCGCGGTGTAGACCAGACATTGCTACATGACCCTCCGTGTTAAGCCCGGTATCCCTTTCCTGATGCTCCATTGTTGGCCTGGCACCCATACCTGATATTCTGGGGTAGTACCGGTACCCCCACCGGTACTCTGCAGTCGTATCGGTACACCCACCGGTACTCCAGGGTAGTACCTGAACCCTTAAAGGTTTGCTGCGGTACACCTGCTGAACTTACGGGCCCACGGTATAGCCAAGACATTCCTACCTGACCCTCCAGGCTAGGCCCGGTATCCCTACCTGATGCTCTGCGGTAGGCCTGGCCCCCTACCCGACAATCTGGGGTAGTACCGGTACACCCACTGGTACTCCGCGGTAGTTTTGCTATACCCACCGGTACTCCTGGATTGTACCGGAACACTTACTGGTGCGCCGGGGTACACCTGCTGACCCTTAGGGCGCGACGCTTTACGCCCACCCTTCGTACATGACCTGCCGGGTTAGGCCCGGTATCACTACCCTATGTTTCGAGGTAGAACCGGTTCACCCACCAGTACTCTGGGGTTGGAACGGAACCCTTTGTGATGCGCCAGAGAACACCAGCTGTCCCTTCGTGCGTGCTGGAGTAGACCCGGCCTCCCTACCGGACCCCACAGGTTAGACCCGGTATCCCTACCTGATGCTCCGCAATAGGCTTGGCACCCATAACCGATGTTCTGGGGTAGTAGCGGTCCCCCACTGTTACTCTGCGGTAGTATCGGTACACCCACCGGCACTCCGAGGTAGTACGTGAACCCTTACTGGTTCACTGGGTTACTCCTGCTGACTTTACGGGTGCGCGGTGTAGACCAGACATTCCTACCTGACCCTCCGTGTTAGGCCCGGTATCCCTACCTGATGCTCCGTTGTTGGCCTGGCACCCATACCTGATATTCTGGGGTAGTAACGGTACCCCCAACGGTACTCTGCAGTAGTATCGGTACACCCACCGGTACTCCAGGGTAGTACCTGAACCCTTACTGGTTCGCTGCGGTACACCTGCTGAACTTACGGGCCCGTGGTATAGACCAGACATTCCTACCTGACCCTCCAGGCTAGGCCCGGTATCCCTACCTGATGCTCTGCGGTAGGCCTGGCCCCCTACCCGACAATCTGGGTTAGTACCGGTACACCCACTGGTACTCCGCGGTAGTTTTGCTATACCCACCGGTACTCCTGGATTTTACCGGAACACTTACTGGTGCGCCGGGGTACACCTGCTGACCCTACGGGCGCGCCGCTTTACGCCCACCCTTCCTACTTAACCTGCCGGAGTAGACGCGGTATTCCTACCCGATGTTTCGAGGTAGAACCCGTTCCCCCACCAGTACTCTGGGGTAGGAACGGAACCCTTTGTGATGCGCCAGAGAACACCAGCTGTCCCTTCGTGCGCGCTGGACTAGACCCGGCCTCCCTACCGGACCCCACAGCTTAGACCCGGTATCCCTACGTGATGCTCCGCATTAGGCTTGGCACCCATACCCGATCTTCTGGGGTAGTAGCGGTACCCCCACCGTTACTCTGCGGTAGTATCGGTACACCCACCGGTACTCCGAGGTAGTACGTGAACCCTTAGTGGTTCACTGGGTTACTCCTGCTGACTTTACGGGTGCGCGGTGTAGACCAGACATTGCTACATGACCCTCCGTGTTAAGCCCGGTATCCCTTTCCTGATGCTCCATTGTTGGCCTGGCACCCATACCTGATATTCTGGGGTAGTACCGGTACCCCCACCGGTACTCTGCAGTCGTATCGGTACACCCACCGGTACTCCAGGGTAGTACCTGAACCCTTAAAGGTTTGCTGCGGTACACCTGCTGAACTTACGGGCCCACGGTATAGCCAAGACATTCCTACCTGACCCTCCAGGCTAGGCCCGGTATCCCTACCTGATGCTCTGCGGTAGGCCTGGCCCCCTACCCGACAATCTGGGGTAGTACCGGTACACCCACTGGTACTCCGCGGTAGTTTTGCTATACCCACCGGTACTCCTGGATTGTACCGGAACACTTACTGGTGCGCCGGGGTACACCTGCTGACCCTTAGGGCGCGACGCTTTACGCCCACCCTTCGTACATGACCTGCCGGGTTAGGCCCGGTATCACTACCCTATGTTTCGAGGTAGAACCGGTTCACCCACCAGTACTCTGGGGTTGGAACGGAACCCTTTGTGATGCGCCAGAGAACACCAGCTGTCCCTTCGTGCGTGCTGGAGTAGACCCGGCCTCCCTACCGGACCCCACAGGTTAGACCCGGTATCCCTACCTGATGCTCCGCAATAGGCTTGGCACCCATAACCGATGTTCTGGGGTAGTAGCGGTCCCCCACTGTTACTCTGCGGTAGTATCGGTACACCCACCGGCACTCCGAGGTAGTACGTGAACCCTTACTGGTTCACTGGGTTACTCCTGCTGACTTTACGGGTGCGCGGTGTAGACCAGACATTCCTACCTGACCCTCCGTGTTAGGCCCGGTATCCCTACCTGATGCTCCGTTGTTGGCCTGGCACCCATACCTGATATTCTGGGGTAGTAACGGTACCCCCAACGGTACTCTGCAGTAGTATCGGTACACCCACCGGTACTCCAGGGTAGTACCTGAACCCTTACTGGTTCGCTGCGGTACACCTGCTGAACTTACGGGACCGTGGTATAGACCAGACATTCCTACCTGACCCTCCAGGCGAGGCCCGGTATCCCTACCTGATGCTCTGCGGTAGGCCTGGCCCCCTACCCGACAATCTCGGGTAGTACAGGTACACCCACTGGTACTCCGCGGTAGTTTTGCTATACCCACCGGTACTCCTGGATTTTACCGGAACACTTACTGGTGCGCCGGGGTACACCTGCTGACCCTACGGGCGCGCCGCTTTACGCCCACCCTTCCTACTTGACCTGCCGGAGTAGACGCGGTATTCCTACCCGATGTTTCGAGGTAGAACCCGTTCCCCCACCAGTACTCTGGGGTAGGAACGGAACCCTTTGTGATGCGCCAGAGAACACCAGCTGTCCCTTCGTGCGTGCTGGACTAGACCCGGCCTCCCTACCGGACCCCACAGCTTAGACCCGGTATCCCTACCTGATGCTCCGCATTAGGCTTGGCACCCATACCCGATATGCTGGGGTAGTACCGGTACCCCCACCGGTACTCTGCAGTAGTATCGGTACACCCACCGGTACTCCAGGGTAGTACCTGAACCCTTACTGGTTCGCTGCGGTACACCTGCTGAACTTACGGGCCCGCGGTATAGACCAGAAATTCCTTTCTGACCCTGCAGGCTAGGCCCGGTATCCCTACCTGATGCTCTGCGGTAGGCCTGGCCCCCTACCCGACAATCTGGGTTAGTACCGGTACACCCACTGGTACTCCGCGGTAGTTTTGCTATACCCACCGGTACTCCTGGATTGTACCGCAACACCTACTGGTGCGCCGGGGTACACCTGCTGAACCTACGGGCGCGCCGCTTTACGCCCACCCTTCCTACCTGAACCCGCCGGAGTAGACCCGGTATTCCTACCCGATGTTTCGAGGTAGAACCCGTTCCCCCACCAGTACTCTGGGTTGGAACGGAACCCTTTGTGATGCGCCAGAGAACACCATCTGTCCCTTGGTGCGCGCTGGACTAGACCCGGCCTCCCTACCGGACCCCACAGGTTAGACCCGGTATCCCTACCTGATGCTCCGCATTAGGCTTGGCACCCATACCCGATCTTCTATGGTAGTAGCGGTACCCCCACCGTTACTCTGCGGTAGTATCGGTACACCCACCGGTACTCCGAGGTAGTACGTGAACCCTTACTGGTTCACTGGGTTACTCCTGCTGACTTTACGGGTGCGCGGTGTAGACCAGACATTACTACATGACCCTCCGTGTTAAGCCCGGTATCCCTTTCCTGATGCTCCATTGTTGGCCTGGCACCCATACCTGATATTCTGGGGTAGTACCGGTACCCCCACCGGTACTCTGCAGTCGTATCGGTACACACACCGGTACTCCAGGGTAGTACCTGAACCCTTAAAGGTTTGCTGCGGTACACCTGCTGAACTTACGGGCCCACGGTATAGCCAAGACATTCCTACCTGACCCTCCAGGCTAGGCCCGGTATCCCTACCTGATGCTCTGCGGTAGGCCTGGCCCCCTACCCGACAATCTGGGGTAGTACCGGTACACCCACTGGTACTCCGCGGTAGTTTTGCTATACCCACCGGTACTCCTGGATTGTACCGGAACACTTACTGGTGCGCCGGGGTACACCTGCTGACCCTTAGGGCGCGACGCTTTACGCCCACCCTTCGTACATGACCTGCCGGGTTAGGCCCGGTATCACTACCCTATGTTTCGAGGTAGAACCGGTTCACCCACCAGTACTCTGGGGTTGGAACGGAACCCTTTGTGATGCGCCAGAGAACACCAGCTGTCCCTTCGTGCGTGCTGGAGTAGACCCGGCCTCCCTACCGGACCCCACAGGTTAGACCCGGTATCCCTACCTGATGCTCCGCAATAGGCTTGGCACCCATAACCGATGTTCTGGGGTAGTAGCGGTCCCCCACTGTTACTCTGCGGTAGTATCGGTACACCCACCGGCACTCCGAGGTAGTACGTGAACCCTTACTGGTTCACTGGGTTACTCCTGCTGACTTTACGGGTGCGCGGTGTAGACCAGACATTCCTACCTGACCCTCCGTGTTAGGCCCGGTATCCCTACCTGATGCTCCGTTGTTGGCCTGGCACCCATACCTGATATTCTGGGGTAGTAACGGTACCCCCAACGGTACTCTGCAGTAGTATCGGTACACCCACCGGTACTCCAGGGTAGTACCTGAACCCTTACTGGTTCGCTGCGGTACACCTGCTGAACTTACGGGACCGTGGTATAGACCAGACATTCCTACCTGACCCTCCAGGCGAGGCCCGGTATCCCTACCTGATGCTCTGCGGTAGGCCTGGCCCCCTACCCGACAATCTGGGTTAGTACCGGTACACCCACTGGTACTCCGCGGTAGTTTTGCTATACCCACCGGTACTCCTGGATTTTACCGGAACACTTACTGGTGCGCCGGGGTACACCTGCTGACCCTACGGGCGCGCCGCTTTACGCCCACCCTTCCTACTTGACCTGCCGGAGTAGACCCGGTATTCCTACCCAATGTTTCGAGGTAGAACCCGTTCCCCCACCAGTACTCTGGGGTTGGAACGGAACCCTTTGTGATGCGCCAGAGAACACCATCTGTCCCTTCGTGCGTGCTGGAGTAGACCCGGACCTGCCTACCGGACCCCACAGGTTAGACCCGGTATCCCTACCTGATGCTCCGCATTAGGCTTGGCACCCATAACCGATCTTTTGGGGTAGTAGCGGTACTCCCACCGTTACTCTGCGGTAGTATCGGTACACCCACCGGTACTCCGGGGTAGTACGTGAAGACTTACTGGTTCACTGGGTTACTCCTGCTGACTTTATGGGTGCGCGGTGTAGACCAGACATTGCTACCTGACCCTCCGTGTTAAGCCCGGTATCACTTTCCTGATGCTCCATTGTTGGCCTGGCACCCCTACCTGATATTCTGGGGTAGTACCGGTACCCCCACCGGTACTCTGCAGTAGTATCGGTACACCCACCGGTACTCCAGGGTAGTACCTGAACCCTTACTGGTTCGCTGCGGTACACCTGCTGAACTTACGGGCCCGCGGTATAGACCAGACATTCCTACCTGACCTTCCAGGCTAGGCCCGGTATCCCTACCTGATGCTTTGCGGTAGGCCTGGCCACCTACCCGACAATCTGGGGTAGTACCGGTACACCCACTGGTACTCCGCGGTAGTTTTGCTATACCTACCTGTGCTCCTGGATTGTACCGGAACCCTTACTGGTGTGCCGGGGTACACCTGCTGATCCTACGGGCGCCCCGCTTTACGCCCACCCTTCCTACCTGACCCGCCGGAGTAGGCCCGTTATACGTACCTGATGTTTCGAGGTAGAACCGGTTCCCCCACCAGTACTCTGGGGTTGGAACGGAACCCTTTGTGATGCGCCAGAGAACACCAGCTGTCCCTTCGTGCGCGCTGGACTAGACCCGGCCTCCCTACCGGACCCCACAGGTTAGACCCGGTATCCCTACCTGATGCTCTGCATTAGGATTGGTACCCATAACCGATCTTCTGCGGTAGTAGCGGTACCCCCACCGTTACTTTGCGGTAGTATCGGTACACCCACCGGTACTCCGAGGTAGTACGTGAACCCTTACTGGTTCACTGGGTTACTCCTGCTGACTTTACGGGTGCGCGGTGTAGACCAGACATTCCTACCTGACCCTCCGTGTTAGGCCCGGTATCCCTACCTGATGCTCCGTTGTTGGCCTGGCACCCATACCTGATATTCTGGGGTAGTACCGGTACCCCCACCGGTACTCCGCAGTAGTATCGGTACACCCACCGGTACTCCAGGGTAGTACCTGAACACTTACTGGTTCGCTGGGGTACACCTGCTGAACTTACGGGCCCGTGGTATAGACCAGACATTCCTACCTGACCCTCCAGGCTAGGCCCGGTATCCGTACCTGATGCTCTGCGGTAGGCCTGGCCCCCTACCCGACAACCTGGGTTTGTACCGGTACACCCACTGGTACTCCGCAGTAGTTTTGCTATACCCACCGGTACTCCTGGATTTTACCGGAACACTTACTGGTGCGCCGGGGTACACCTGCTGACCCTACGGGCGCGACGCTTTACGCCCACACTTTCTACTTGACCCGCCGGAGTAGACCCGGTATTCCTACCCGATGTTTCGAGGTAGAAGCCGTTCCCCCACCAGTACTCTGGGGTAGGAACGAAACCCTTTGTGATGCGCCAGAGAACACCAGCTGTACCTTCGTGCGCGCTGGACTAGACCCGGCCTCCCTACCGGACCCCACAGGTTAGACCCGGTATCCCTACCTGATGCTCCGCATTAGGCTTGGCACCCATACCCGATCTTCTGCGGTAGTAGCGGTACCCCCACCGTTACTCTGCGGTAGTATCGGTACACCCACCGGTACTCCGAGGTAGTACGTGAACCCTTACTGGTTCACTGGGTTACTCCTGCTGACTTTAAGGGTGCGCGGTGTAGACCAGACATTCCTACCTGACCCTCGGTGTTAGGCCCGGTATCCCTACCTGATGCTCCGTTGTTGGCCTGGCACCCATACCTAATATTCTGGGGTAGTACCGGTACCCCCACCGGTACTCTGCAGTAGTATCGGTACAACCAGCGGTACTCCAGCGTAGTACCTGAACCCTTAATGGTTCGCTGCGGTACACCTGCTGAACTTACGGGCCCGCGGTATAGACCAGACATTCCTACCTGACCTTCCAGGCTAGGCCCGGTATCCCTACCTGATGCTCTGCGGTAGGCCTGGCCCCCTACCCTACAATCTGGGTTAGTACCGGTACACCCACTGGTACTCCGCGGTACTTTTGCTATACCCACCGGTACTCCTGGATTGTACCGGAACACTTACTGGTGTGCCGGGGTACACCTGCTGACCCTTCGGGCGCGACGCTTTACGCCCACACTTCGTACATGACCTGCCGGGTTAGGCCCGGTATCCCTACCCTATGTTACGAGGTAGAACCGGTTCACCCACCAGTACTCTGGGGTTGGAACGGAACCCTTTGTGATGCGCCAGAGAACACCAGCTGTCCCTTCGTGCGCGCTGGACTAGACCCGGCCTCCCTACCGGACCCCACAGCTTAGACCCGGTATCCCTACCTGATGCTCCGCATTAGGCTTGGCACCCATACCCGATATGCTGGGGTAGTACCGGTACCCCCACCGGTACTCTGCAGTAGTATCGGTACACCCACCGGTACTCCAGGGTAGTACCTGAACCCTTACTGTTTCGCTGCGGTACACCTGCTGAACTTACGGGCCCGCGGTATAGACCAGAAATTCCTACCTGACCCTGCAGGCTAGGCCCGGTATCCCTACCTGATGCTCTGCGGTAGGCCTGGCCCCCTACCCGACAATCTGGGTTAGTACCGGTACACCCACTGGTACTCCGCGGTAGTTTTGCTATACCCACCGGTACTCCTGGATTGTACCGCAACACCTACTGGTGCGCCGGGGTACACCTGCTGAACCTACGGGCGCGCCGCTTTACGCCCACCCTTCCTACCTGACCCGCCGGAGTAGACCCGGTATTCCTACCCGATGTTTCGAGGTAGAACCCGTTCCCCCACCAGTACTCTGGGTTGGAACGGAACCCTTTGTGATGCGCCAGAGAACACCATCTGTCCCTTGGTGCGCGCTGGACTAGACCCGGCCTCCCTACCGGACCCCACAGGTTAGACCCGGTATCCCTACCTGATGCTCCGCATTAGGCTTGGCACCCATACCCGATCTTCTGGGGTAGTAGCGGTACCCCCACCGTTACTCTGCGGTAGTATCGGTACACCCACCGGTACTCCGAGGTAGTACGTGAACCCTTAGTGGTTCACTGGGTTACTCCTGCTGACTTTACGGGTGCGCGGTGTAGACCAGACATTGCTACATGACCCTCCGTGTTAAGCCCGGTATCCCTTTCCTGATGCTCCATTGTTGGCCTGGCACCCATACCTGATATTCTGGGGTAGTACCGGTACCCCCACCGGTACTCTGCAGTCGTATCGGTACACCCACCGGTACTCCAGGGTAGTACCTGAACCCTTAAAGGTTTGCTGCGGTACACCTGCTGAACTTACGGGCCCACGGTATAGCCAAGACATTCCTACCTGACCCTCCAGGCTAGGCCCGGTATCCCTACCTGATGCTCTGCGGTAGGCCTGGCCCCCTACCCGACAATATGGGGTAGTACCGGTACACCCACTGGTACTCCGCGGTAGTTTTGCTATACCCACCGGTACTCCAGGATT